>NC_141875.1:291584328-292834328 GCF_056163025.1 Triticum urartu | reverse complement strand
AAGGAATTAAGCTTGGGGATGTTGATACGTCTTCGTCGTATCTATAATTTTTAATTGTTTCATGCCAATATTCTACAACTTTCATATACTTTTGGCAACTTTTTATACTATTTTTGGGACTAACATATTGATCCAGCGCCCAGTGCCAGTTCCTGTTTGTTGCATGTTTTTTTGGCAGTAAATCCATATCAAACGGAGTCCAAACGGGATAAAAACTGACGAAGATTTTTTTTGGAATATATGGGATTTTTGGGAAGAAAATCCATGCAAGACGATGCCTGAGGGGGGCACGAGGCAGGGGGCGCGCCCTGGGCCCTTGTGGCCACCCCATAAGGCGGTTGATGCCCTTCTTTCGCCGCAAGAAAGCTAATATCCGGATAGAGATCGTGTTAAAATTTCAACCCAATCAGAGTTACGGATCTCCGGAAATATAAGAAACGGTGAAAGGGTAGAATCTGAGAATGCAAATACAGAGAGAGACAGAGTGACAGATCCAATCTCGGAGGGGTTCTCGCCCCTCCCACTCCATGGAGACCAAGGACTAGAGGGGAAACACTTCTCCCATCTAGGGAGGAGGTCAAGGAAGAAGAAGAAGGAGGAGGGGGGCTCTCTCCCCCTCGCTTCCTGTGGCACCGGAGTGCCACCGGGGGCCATCATCATCACTGCAATCTTCACCAACAACTTCACCGCCATCACCACCAACTCTTCCCCCCTCTATGCAGCAGTGTAACCCCTCTCTTACCTGCTGTAATCTCTACTTAAACATGGTGCTCAACTCTATATATTATTTCCCAATGATGTATGGCTATCCTATGATGTTTGAGTAGATCTGTTTTGTCCTATGGGTTATTTGATGATCGTGATTGGTTTGAGTTGCATGTTTTATTATTAGTGCTGTCCTATGGTGCTCTCCATGTCCCACAAGCGTGAGGGATCCCTGTTGTAGGGTTTGTAATATGTTCATGATTTGCTTATGGTGGGTGGCGTGAGTGACAGAAGCACAGACCCGAGTAAGTAGGTTGTTTGCGTATGGGATAAAGAGAACTTGATACTTTAATGCTATGGTTAGGTTTTACCTTAATGATCTTTAGTAGTTGCGGATGCTTGCTAGAGTTCCAATCGTAAGTGCATATGATCCAAGTAGAGAAATTATGTTAGCTTATGCCTCTCCCTCATATAAAATTGCAATAATGATTACCGGTCTAGTTATCGATTGCTTAGGGACAAATAACTTTCTCATAACAAAAAGCTCTTTACTAAAACCAACTTAGTTATTCCTTTATCTAAACAGCCCCTACTTTTTATTTACGTAGTCTTTATTATCTTGCAAACCTATCCAACATCACCTACAAAGTACTTCTAGTTTCATACTTGTTCTAGGTAAAGCGAACGTCAAGCGTGCGTAGAGTTGTATCGGTGGTCGATAGAACTTGAGGGAATATTTGTTCTGCCTTTAGCTCCTCATTGGGTTCGACACTCTTACTTATCGAAAACTGTTGCGATCCCCTATACTTGTGGGTTATCAGCGACCCGCCGCGTCCTGCACCCGCGCGCGAAGAAAGGAGCTGTCAAGAAGTCCCTCGACCGCAACAAAACGCTCTGCCGCTCCTCGCGCCACCGCACCAGGGCCGGCTGCTGCGGCAAGTCAGTGCGCCACCTATAGCGACGGGGCCCGGACCCTGTCAAGACCAAGCTCCACCCCCAAGGTGGGTCCCGATGACCATGGCTGGCTGTTGCGCCTACACCCCCGAGCTGCGCAGTGTCACCTCGCCGGGCAAGTTCAAGCCGGATCTACCTCCTCGCTACGACGGCACCCCCAATCCCGAGGAGTTCCTATAGCTCTATGAGCTGAGCATCGAAGCGGCCAACGGGAACGAGAAAGTCATGGCGAACTGGTTTCCCATGGCTCTCAGGGAAGGCACCCGCTCCTGGCTCCTGAACCTGCCGTCGGGCTCTATCTCCTCCTGGGACGAAATGCGCACCCACTTCATCGCCAACTTCCAGGGCACTCGCGACCGCCCCCGGTCGCGGGCGACCTGCACCGCATCAAGCAGCAACCAGGAGAGACCCTGCAGAAGTACATTCAGTGCTTCAACAGCGCACGGATCAAGATCCCCAAGGTGACCGACGAGGCCATCATCTCTGCATTCTCTGATGGCGTCCACAACGTCAAGATGAAGGAAGAGCTCGCTATCCATGAAGAGCTGTGCACAACCCTAGAGCTGTTCAACATCGCGACCAAGTGTGCAAGAGCTGACGAGGGGCGCCTCTCCCTCCTCGAGCTCCCTGTTGTAGACCCAGAGGATAAGAAAGCCAAGACCAAGGATGTGAAGCGCAAGGGAGCAGCCGTGCTCGAAGTGGAACTAGAAACCAAGCGTGGCAGAGACCAACCAGAGTCGTCCAAGGGCAGCCGCCTGTTCTACGCCTTCCATAACCTGAACACCCACAACCCCAGTGACTATCAAGAGCTCCGAGCCATTCATGAAGGATGCTTCGGCCGATGCCCCGAGCGCGGCGACCGGGGCTATAGCCGAGGAGGAGGACGTGGTGGCGGACGCTGGGACGATCGTGGCCCACGTCAGGAGTGGCGCGACCGGCCTCGTGAGGACCGCTGGCAGGATCATCCTCGTGAGGGCGACTGGAGAGATCAGCCTCGTGAGGATCTCCCTCAAGGCAACACAGGAATCCCTCCGCTACCGCCGCCGCCAAGAACGAATGACGAACACCATCAGGACGAGGGGGCTGGGGGCTTTCAGGAACCGCGTGCTATCGCCTGCATCCTAGGTGGAGCCCAGGCCCCAGCCTCGCAGTGTATCTTTAAGCAGTTTGCTCGCGAAGTGAATGCAGTCCTCCCAAAGCTCGAAGCCACATGCCCGCTCAGGTGGTCCCTGTGCCCCATCATGTTCAGCTCGGCAGATCAGCTCAAGTGCACAGCTACCGCTGGCATCCTCCCGATGCTTTGCTCCCCAATCATCAACAACGTGCAAGTTACCAAGACCCTCATCGATGGCGGCGCAGGGCTCAGCGTCCTATCCATCGACACGTTCGACAGCCTCCAAGTGCCTTATGACCAGCTTTAGCCTACCAAGCCTTTCTCAGGAGTGACCGACGGTTCCACCACACCGATAGGGCAGGTCCGCCTCCCTATCACCTTCGGCACGCGCAACAACTACCGCACCGAGCCCATCGACTTCGACGTCGCGCACATCTGCCTGCCATACAACGCCATCCTCGGGTACCCAGCCCTGGCCAAGTTCATGGCGGTGACCCATCACGGCTACAATGTCCTCAAGATGCCGGGAAGCAGCGGGATCATCACGGTCCCATGTGAAGAAAGAGATGCGGTGTGCTCCCCCGAGCATGCCTTCCAAGCCGCAGCAATCGACGACCCCAACTGCAAGGGCGAGGGCCCTCCTGAGGCCGTTCCCAAGAAGAAGAAGAAGTTGCGCCATGCCGGACCTCAGGAGGGCGGCGTCGCAGCCGGAACCTCGTCAGGATCAGCACTCGCTCCAGGGGCGCCTCCCTCCATCACATAGGAAGGCGCGCCCGGCGCCCTTCTCGGGCAGGGCTCGGGGGCTTTCTTTTGGAAGGCCTCAGACCTTGCCCACATCACGAGGGAGGCTCTCGGGCACCACTTGGAGGCATGCTTCACGGCATGTTTCCCTCAGGAGGACATAGGGCAAGGACCGCCCACCGTTCAGGAGTTCATCACCAAGATCACCCAGGAGCTGCAAGACCCAAGGGCCATGCGCGGTGACCGCTCACAAGGCGCAACTTTCCATCCAGGCGAGGATGCGGGGCTGCGCATCTGCGTCGATGTTCCAGGGCTCAACAGGGTCGCTTCTCAGGAGCTTTTCTAGCCTTCGCGTGTGGGACGCTGCGAGGGCCCACTGCACAGCTACGTTCGCATGCCCTTTGGCCTGCCAAGCGTATCGGCCGCCTACCAGCACAACCTGCGGCGCCTCCTGGCGGCTCAGGAGGCCAGGCACCATGCCGTCCTGATGGAGATGGAGACGGTCCTCAAGGAACCAGCTGAGCCCCTAGAGCCTCCTGAGGCTCAGGGCCCCGGTGGCTCGTGAGGAGCAAACCCTTCGCCATGCACCTTCAGCTGCCCCAACTCTCCTTCGTCAACATAACCAGGTGACATTTTCCGAGTTCATTTAGCTGGGAGCGCCCCACGGGCTGCATCATTCCCAGGCCACATGGGTCAGTCCCTGTGGCATGTATCCCTTTCCTTATGCCTTTAGCTTACCTTGTTGGGAGCGCCCCTCGGGCTGCATCATTCTCAAGCCGCTCGGGCCTGACCCAGTGGCACGTATCCCCCATGCATTACTTAATCCTCCTACTCTCATGATTGATCTACCTGTGATTGATACCTGCTCAATCGTCACCTCCCACGGGGCCTCCTCACGTCGGCACGGCGCTGGTGCATGGGTTCATCCCTGCCACATCAAAAAACCTGAGCGGTCGAGCTCTGGCTCGCGGCACGCCCCACGCATGTCACCTCACCAGGCCCTCGGTTCCTCCACCGCCTCACGGAGCAACCAACAGCAGGTGGGCAACCATAATGGCAGATTGTGTTCTCCCTTGTGCCGGCTCGCAGGAACCTCACGAGGATAACACTAGGCGGCACCGCGAGCTCCCACCTCTTCCGAGCAATCCTCTTGCACATTAAAAGGGGGGCTCCTGAGCATCGCGACTCAGGAGCTCTTACTGGTTCTCCAGCCCTCACCGCCTGGCCTTGACCACGGCACGCAGCCTGGCATACGATCGGCGGCTGAGCTCGCTCGAGGGCTGAGACCTGAGGATGTAGAGCACGAAGGAGAGCATTGAAAGTGGGAGGACTCGTATGGGCCTAACCTAGCTACGCTGCGGATGTTCGCACGCGAGTCTGGCGCATCACGAAGAATCAACCACGGACCGCCAAGATAAGTCACGAGCTCGGATCAACCAGCCGTTGGAACCTAATTAGATACGCTCGCCGCGGCCCTGTTGCGACAATGTCGCCTCCCTTTCTTATCTTACCACGGCTGCTTGAGCGCTAAAGGGGACCTCCTGAGCATCGCGCCTCAGGGGCTCTTACTGGACCTCGGGCCGCTCACCTCCTGGCCTTGACCACGGCACGCGGCCTGGCATACTAGCAACGGATGAAGCCTGCCTGGGGACCAGGACCTGTCAGCGTAGAGCAACAAGCTGTCACGAGGTTGGAACGGGAAGACTGAGCCTAAATAGGACTAGCGCTAACAAGGCTTCCATAATTTAGATAGTGTCAACGAAAGACATTGCAGATTCTTTACACGCCCCCACAGGGTACTTCTTGATTCCTCACAGGGAACAAAAGACGAGAACTTAGGAGAATCCTATCTACACACCCCCGCGACCGACGCCATCATCAATAGTGGGCCACGGGAGGCCGGCGCCAACCCCATCTAGATCAGCGATGGCAGCGGCTGGACGTGACGGCCCTGCTCCGAGCACAGCGGGAGCTCGGGGGCACGTAGCTGTCGTCGCTCATCTCCGGGGTCTCATAGAGCTCAGGAGAGCCGCTGGACTCCCAAGAGTCGCTACTGCTGGAGCAGCCGCGAGCGGGACGCACCTCATCCTGGGGCTCCCCTTCGGGGCAACACTCCAAGCGGTGACCCTCTGCGTCGAAAACCTTGAAGAACAGTGTGGAGGCGCTGTCGTACTCGAGGTGGATCGCGAGGGCGCCCTCCGGACGGCAGACCCATGCGACCTCGCCCCAGCCGTAGGTCATGAAGATCTTGCCGGTGGAGACTGCTTCAACCTCAGCTCCGGTCGCCGGGGCGTCGTAGTCAGCATGCTGCAACCAGAGCTCTAGAGGTCCCCTCGATGGCATCACGTCAGAGAAGAAGCGTGGGAAGCAGATCCAGGAGCTTGGAGGCATCGCCGCCCACAGCACGAACTCGCGTGAGGAGTCCGAGGCATGAACTCCAGGAGCGGCGGCACTCGTCGTCGCAGCGCGTCGACCTTGGCCGCGGCGCGCACGCCGATGCTCGTCGTTCCTTCCTCCCAAGCCCCTGGCTTGGGCGTATAAGGGCAATGGATACCCAGGAGGAGGCCGCTCGCAATAAGGCCTCGTCACCACCTGCATCTCTCTGGCGTCGCGGCGGTGGACCGACCTCTTCTTCGGCGGAAGCAGCACCGGCACGTCAAGGGGAACCTTCCCCTTTTCCTCAGCCGAAAACCTACGGATCGGCACCATTAAAGTTGTTGCTAGGAGAGGAGCAGAGGAGGAAGAAGCAGGCGGAATGGGAAGAGATGGACGATGAGGGCTCTGCCCCCCTCCCCATTTACAGCAGGAGAAGGCCAACCAGCACCCCCACGATCATAGGTAATGATGTTTTTCCTTGCATGCCGCAGGGATTTGTCAAGTCGGGCAGTTGCCGAGGCAGCATGGGGAAGCGGAGATGCCCACGTCCAATCAACCGCCACGCGTCAACCGAGGCCGCAAGCTTTTGGGGCCCGCGGCGCTCCGTGCTTGACCCTTTGGCTTCGCCTCAAAGCCAACCCGAGAGCGCCTTGGGCCCGGGGGCTACTGTCGGTGTTCTGGGAACGGGGGTCCCCAGACTTGCCTGCCTGCAGCCCACGGCGTGGCTGGGCTGGCAGGTTCGTATGGCCCATCTTCATCGACAAGACATTCAAGACCCTCACGAGGGGCCAAGCCTCGCGAGGCGGACGACGCAAGACCCTCTCAAGAGAGGCCTCACCAGGCTGGCTCACGAGGGGTGGAGAGATCAAGGAAAGGCAATCCTCGCGAGGTTCCTATGACGTGAGCCATGACGATCGAGACCAGGCGGGCGCTAGGCGGGTGCTAGCACGCACAATGTCCTTGTTTCCTCTTTAGTGCTAAGGGGGCAAGCGCAGGCGCGGAGTACTGAGGCATCAAGCAAAGGTTTCCATATTGGTGCAACAAGACCAGGACCAGAAGGACGGCAAGGCGGAGGTCACCATGGAGCCCAAGACGACGTCATCACTAGAGCCTTTTGCAGGCGAAGACCACCTTTTGTCAGGATATCTTGTACTAGTTGTCCCCTTTCAAATTGGTCGTTGTTGGCTCCCTTCCCGCTCAATATTTGGGGAGAGGACCAGGGCCTGTATAAATAGGACTAGCCACCACCGTAGAAGAGGATCTCATCTTGGACCGAATCCACCCCACCAAGGCCACACACAAGTTTGCCAAGCACAAGAACACCTCAACCTCAGGAGGTTGTTCTTCCCCTTGTACTGTTCATCATTAGCCCAAGAGGCAATCCACCACCACCACACCGGAGTAGGGTATTACACCACAACGGTGGCCCAAACCAGTATAAATCTTGTGTCTTTCTGTGTTGAGAGTTCGTTGAGTTCGTCTGCGAGATCTTAGAGAGCTAGGGCATGGATCGATAGGGAGAAAACCTTCGTGCGCACCCCAGTGTTCGAACCTTAAGGGTCTGCGGAACCCCAGATCCGACACAAACGCTTAAGATATTAAAGTGGCAGCTATTTTTTCAAAATGCCTTTGTTGGTTGTCATTATTCGAGCGCGCCTTCTCTCAAAATGGACACGAAAAATACCACATCATGTCGAGTGCCATTCCATGATAGCATGCCAAGTTTCATGAATTTCATACGGGTTTTGGATTTACTAGAATTTAAAAATAAAGTATCGCAATATTTTGCCGACAATCAACGATGCCCTGGTGTTTGAAATTCATTCCCATTTCTTGCATGAGACCTAAGCATGCACCCAAGGACACAGATTTGATTTTTCAACCAATTTATATGCACTGGAGCATGTGCATATAGTTCAAATTTGAATTATGCACATAAATGCATTGAAAACTCAGTTAATGCATAAAAATGTCCAAACGAACCCCGAAAAATCACAAAATTTGACACAGCACTCCTGTTGTTCTATGTTGACAGGAGAAATTTTTTGGAAGCAATAAGAGGCAATGGATGTCGTTTCGTCCCCAAAGGTGGGGCGTTCCCTACCGAAACCATCATGCTTGTTGTGAGAAGCTCTGGTTTGTGAGAAGCATATACCCAAACCTGCCCAAATGGGACAAAAATTTAACCACGGCATGTTGATTCCGCTCCATGATAGCATGCCAAGTTTCATGAATTTCAGACGAGTTTTGGATTTACTATAATTTAAAAACCAGGTATCTCAATGTTTTGCCGGCAATCAACAGTGCCCTGGTGTTTGAAATTCATTCCCATTTCTTGCATGGGACCTAAGCATGCACCCAAGGACACAGATTTGATTTTTCAACCAATTTATATTCACTGGATCATGTGCATGTAGTTCAAATTTGAATTATGCACACAAATGCATTGAAAACTCAGTTAATGCATAAAAATGTCCAAACGAACCCCGAAAAATCACAAAAATTGACACAACACTCCTGTTGTTCTATGTTGACACGAGAAAAAATTTGAAAGCAATAAGAGGCAATGGATATCATTTCGTCCCCAAAGGTGGGACGTTCCCTACTGAAACCATCATGCGTGTTGTGAGAAGCTCTGGTTTGTGAGAAGCATATACCCAAACATGCCCCAATTGGGACAAAAATTTTACCACGGGATGTTGATGCCGCTCCATGATAGCATGCCAAGTTTCATGAATTTCAACGAGTTTTGGATTTACTAGAATTTAAAAACCAGGTATCTCAACATTTTGCGAGCAATCAACGGTGCCCTGGTGGGTGAAATTCATTCCCATTTCTTGCATGGGGCCTAAGCATGAACCCAAGGACACAGATTTGATTTTTCAACCAATTTATTTGCACTGGAGCATGTGCATGTAGTTCAAATTTGAATTATGCACATAAATGCATTGAAAACTTAGTTAATGCATAAAAATATCCAGATGAACCCCAAAAAATCACAAAATTGGACACAACACTCCTGTTGTTCTATGTTGACATGAGAAAAAATTTGAAAGCAATAAGAGGTAATGGATGTTGTTCCGTCCCCAAAGGTGGAACGTTCCCTACCGAAACCATCATGCTTGTTGTGAGAATCTCTGGTTTGTGAGAAGCATATACCCAAACCTGCCCCAAATGGGACAAAATTTTTACCATGGCATGTTCATGCCGCTCCATGATAGCATGCCAAGTTTCATGAATTTCAGACGAGTTTTGGATTTACTGGAATTTAAAAACCAGGTATCTCAATATTTGCGGTCGAGAGACGGTGGCGGGATGCTTGACATTCAATCACATTTCTTGCATGAGACCTAAGCATGCAACCAAGAACACATATTTGAATTTTCAACCAATTTATATGCATTAGAGCATGTGCATGTAGTTCAAATTTGAATTATGCACATAAATGCATTGAAAACTCAATTAATGCATAAAAATGTCAAAACAAACCCCAAAAAATCCCAGAAATTAACACAACACTCCTGTTGTTCTATGTTGACACTAGGAAAAAAATTGAAATCAAGAAGAGGCAATGGATATCGTCTCGTCCAGAAAGGTGAAACGTTCCCTACCGAAACCATCGGGCTTGTTGTGAGAAGCTCTGGTTTGTGAGAAGCATATACCAAAAATTGACCCAAATGGGACAAAAATTTTACCACAACATGTTGATGCCGCTCCATGATAGCATGCCAAGTTTCATGAAATTTGGATGAATTTTAGATTTACTAGAATTACAAAAGCAAGTACATCGATGTTTGCCAGAGAGCCACGATGCCGTGGTGTTTGAATTTCATCCCCATTTCTTGCATGGGACATAAGCATAAACCCATGGACACATATATGATGTGACAACCCATGTTGGTGCACCGGAGCATGTGCATGTAGTTTAATTTTGAATTGTGCACCTGAAATGGCTAGAAAACCAATTTAATGTATAAAATGTTCAAACGAACCCTAAATAATTCCAATTCTTTTATGACACACATGTAGTTGCATGTTCACTGCAGATAAAAGGTTTAGCAATTCAAACACCATCCATTGCTACTGTGACCCTATTATATAATTCAAATCAAGATGAAAAATCAAGTAGATCGCACACAGTTTATTATCACCAACCGTGTGAGATGCAGCACAAAATATCCTGGAGCACCGTCGGTGTATAGTACGCCTATGGCTTACGCGAGAAGGTGCGTCAGCTACAGTCCACAGTCAGCGTCTCAAGCACACTAGCTCGCTCCCCAAATATCATTTCACTGTTCAACCATCGCCGGTGAAAGATGGGCATGTGGACCCGCGTCGTGAGGGCAACTTTGGTGTCCCACTCCGGTGAGAGCACGTCCGTAGCCGCCATGCGCGTGCTAACAAGGTGCATGAGCGCAGCCGCAATCTACGACCGGGCGGCCAAGGCAGCCCAAACGGCCGATGTTGCTTCTCAGGTGGCGGGAGCAACATCTGCCTTGGGGATAGCAACTCGCGAGAGGGGCACAGCAGTTGTCTGTTCCGCAGCGGTGGCCTTAGCCATGATGGAGGCCGCCCACGCCCAGCTCCTGGCAGTCACCGCACAAATCGAAGGAAGATTCTCCGACAACGGTCGTCAACCCACGGCCGAAGAGCTAGCAATCGCCGAGAGCGTTCGAGCAGCCGTCCGTTCCTCTGTTGCGTACCTTGCAACGACTGAGCCCATCCAAGCCCAGATCACGGCCGCCCACGCCTAGCTCGTGGCGGCCTTTTCCAAAGAGATGGCGGACAAGGATGGCGAGATGCTTGCCAAGTATGGTGTGATGGATGCCATGGAGCCCCTTCCCTAGGAGACCGTCGGGCGCGAGCTGGGCATGGAGGCGGCGGCGGAGATTGATGAGCACCAGCCGTAGTAGTACTCTTTGTTTTGTTTAATTAAGAGCATTGGTCTTTTATTTGTTAGAGTAATGTTTACGTCAGCTAGCTCTGTTTAATTGCTGAACTTGCTTGATTAAGAAGTGTGGGTGTGTTGTAGTCTCCTTTGTGTACCCAAATTATGCAATGACGTGGATGACCACTGTAACCATGGAAATTCAAACCAAAAATTTTGACGTTCAAACTCATCACACATGGGTTAAGCTATCTGAATCGTTTGTGATGTTCACATATCGTACACAGATCTGAATAAGGGACCATGTCTGATGACACTTTGCACGCCAGTTTTTTCGCTGAAGCGATTCCAAATTTTCGGCTTCCGCGGAAATATCTACCTCCCCGCCCCTCCCCCTTACCAAAAGCCACATTTCCCCTGTTTCCGCCTTCCTTTCCAAGTTGAAACCTTCACTCCTTGCTTGCAGCGCTGCCTCCTCGTCGGCAACCCTCCTTCACGCTGCTCGGCCTTGTCTATCCAGGCAGGTAAGCCACACCCGACCCCCATCCTCCTCCTCCTTCCACATCCCACATGCCCCGACCGCCGGCGCGAGCGCGACACCTTCCACCCAAATCACCAACCCCTCCACCAAATAAGCACCGCCCTAAGCCATGGTGCACACAATATAGCCAGGATCTCAAGGAGCATTTGGCAGCGGAGAAGAAAATCGCGGCCGCACGCGCAGATGAAGTCGCGATGGCTGCCATTCGTGCCGACCCCCAGATCTTGGCGGAGCACCTTGCCATTTGCTAGCTATGATGGTTAAGCATGCTCGATTTACCCGTTGTGTGCTGCTCCTGCCTTTCCTTCACAAATTCTAGTGAATTATGCTATCTAATTTTACCATGCAATCTGTTTCTCTAGTGTATATGTTCTATATGTCGTGCAGTGTGGTGCTCACTTATTAATTGTGTTATTAATTAGTTGTCGTCTTCAGTTAACTATTTGGTTCAATTCTGCAAATGTGATGTTCAATTCTTCAGGCTGCAATTTTGTATTGTCTTCCATGTGAGCAATAAATCGAATTTATCTTTACAAAATACATGAGAAACAAATACAATTGCTATATTTCCAAGTTGTCAAGCATGCTTGGTTTGGTTATACATTGTGCAATGTGGTGCTCAATTAACATTTGGTTCATTTACGTGGTGGTGTTTAGTTAACTATTCTATTCAATTATGCAATGCGTTGTTCAATAGTTGTGGGTGCATTCTGTTATTGTATACCATGTGACGAATAAATTGAATTTGGCTGTAGTAAATACATGAGAAACAAATGCAATTGCTATAGTTGGATGTAGTTAACTGTTTGGTTAACTGTGTGATCTTCTATTAGGAGTATGTTATATTGTGACATGTGGTGCTCAGTTAATGTTTGGATCATTTGTTGTGGTGTTTAGTTGACTGCTTGGTTCAATTCTGCAATGCGATGTCCAATTGTCGTGGGTAGAATTTTGTATTGTTATGCATGTGAGGAATAAATCGAATTTGGCTGTACTTAATACATGAGAAACATATACAAGTGCTATATTTCCTAGTTCTTAATCATGCTTGGTTTGGATAAATGGGTTTTCCATGTGGCTTGAATTAATCTGATGAATCTGCAATGTGCTTATTTTTCATCAACATAGTTTACTGATAGCATGCGAACCCTTACTTAACCTGATGACTAACTACCGTATATGTGTTGCAGGGAAACAATGGGAGGCACTGAGGTTTACAATCGAGGTTAGCACGTGCATGGTCATTGTCTAATAGCACATTATTGTGCAATTGCAGGAACCATCCTAATATTTAGGTTTTAACAATTTGGTCTTGCACATGTAGGTCCTGCTGTCAGAGGTTTTGACCCACTGTTCGACCCTTTTTGCATATGGGGAAATGAGTTGTCCATGAATATCAATCAAATCAAGAAACTCAGAAAGATTGTTGGGATAAAGAAATTAGCGACAAAAAACAACAAGATCTTTGTCTGCACAATGAAGAAGACATCAGTTCACTACAAGATGGTACTAACTATTATACCTTGTCTTTTTTTATTCCTTTGCCCCATTTCCAATATAGAGAAGATATTTATGCACATCCTTGTTTTTAGGCCTTTCCGAAGTTGTTCACTGATGATTACCTCTCAAACCACCTATATGGTTAGGAGGCGAGGAAGGTTTTCATACAACACCCACGGTTCAATATTGAAGTGTTCCTGAAGAGGACGAAGGACGGATGGTCAATCATCCACGGGCACTGGCCTAAAGCTGCAAAGACCTTCAACATGAATGAAGGCTCAATATTTGCCTTCCGCTTCAGTAGTTCTCCAGATGAGATGCATCTGTCTATATACCGTCTATGATGCTAATTTTGAAAGGTTCTACATGTTGCATGTGGAACTTGGTGTTGGTGTAGTTGTGTAATGGGGTAGCTGAGTGCTGAAGCTATATCTTGTTGTACTCTGATGTATTTCAATTATGAAATTCTGCTTCCTTAATATGGAAATGAAATATATTATGTTCTTAATATGAATGTCAATTAGATTAATAAATGGATTATTAATAATAGGTCAATTAGCCTGCTAATGGCGAATTAGCCTGCTAATTGGGTTTTGCTATTGCAAAAGGTTATTGAAAAAATATCGTGGGCGATGACCTCTTCTATCAATGATGTTCAATGGCGCGCGGGTCATATTGCAGCTTTAAGCCGGTTTATAAGCCGCCTGGGAGAGAAGGCTATTCCTTTATACCAGATGATGAAGAATACAGATCATTTTGTTTGGAGTGATGCTGCCAACGAGGCATTTGGGGCGCTTAAAAAGCAGCTCGCTGAGCCACCGGTTCTCGCAACTCCCATTGAGAAGGAACCATTGCTCTTTTATGTAGCGGCAAACAACAGAGCCGTCAGCGTTGTAGTCGTGGTGGATTGGAAGGAGCCTGGTAAGGAATATCCGGTTCAAAGACAGGTTTATTATGTCAGTGAACTTCTGATTGAGTCAAAGCAAAGATATCCTCATTGGTAGAAGCTAGTATATGGGGTGTTTATTGCCAGTCGCAAATTGAAGCAGTATTTTCTTGGTCATCCCATTAGTGTGGTTAGTTCAGCCCCTCTAGATGATATAATTTAAAATAGAGAAGCCACAGGACGAGTGGCCAAGTGGGCCATTGAACTGGGACCTCATGGGTTGAAATATACCCCAAGGACAGCTATCAAATCTCAAGCTCTTATCGATTTCATCAACAAGTGGATAGAGTTTCAGATGCCTGAGGGTAAGCCGGATAACAGTTACTGGACAATCCATTTTGATGGGTCTCGGCAGCTTGAGGGCTCGGGGGCTAGAGTTATCTTTACTTCCTCGCATGGTGATAAATTTTGTTACGTGCTACGATTAATGTTCCCTTACACTAACAGTGCAGCTGAGCATGAAGCCTTGCTTCATGGCCTACGCGCGGCCAAGGAGATGAATTTAAGCCAGGTCAGGTGCTTTGGTGATTCAGGCTTGGTGGCTCAGCAAGTTTCAGGTACTTGGGATTCTAAAGACCCACTCATGGCGGCTTATCGTCGGGCGGTTGACGCCATTGCTGGTCACTTCAAAGTTTATCAAGTGGAGCACATTGATCGTAGAAAGAACGAGGCAGCTGATACTTTAAGCCGGCTCGGATCTCAGCGTAAGCCGGTGCCTCCCAATATTTTTCTTGATATCCTACATAACCCTTCAGTTAAATTGCCAACAGAAGAGGATCTTGCAATCCCTAACCCAGAGGCACAATTAGTGGCGGCTCTTCATGCCACCCAGGATTGGACAGTTCCTTATTTAGCTTATATGACCCAGGGAGAATTGCCTAAGGATGAAACTTTAGCCAGGCAAATAACCCGGCGGTCCAAGTCAATGACCATCGTCAATGGCGAGTTACACCGATGCAGCATCACAAGAGTGTTCCAGCAGTGTGTTTCTCCTGATGAAGGCCATGAAATCCTACGGGAGATTCATGAAGGAGATTGTGGCCATCATGCCGGCTTAAAGTCTCTGGTGGTTAAAGCCTTTCGTCATGGGTTTTACTGGTTGACGGCTCACGCTGATGCAGAAGATCTGGTTAGCAAGTGCGATGGTTGTCAGAAATTTTCAAAACGAGCTCATGTGTCGGCTCAAGAATTGAGGATGATTCCAATTACTTGGCCATTTGCCGTTTCGGGGCTGGATATGGTTGGGCCTTTTAAAAGGTCTAAGGACAAAAAGACTCACCTCTTGGTGGCAGTTGATAAGTTTACAAAGTTGGTGGAGGCGGAGCCGGTCAGTAAGTGTGACGCAGCAACGGCGGTTCAAATCATCAAAAAGGTGATTTTCCATTTTGGTTACCCTCACAGCATTATAACTGACAATGGAACAAATTTGTCTAAAGGCGCAGTGAAACAATTCTGTCAATGAGAGCACATCCGGCTTGACGTTTCATCAGTGGCTCACCCCCAGTCCAATGGTCAAGCTGAAAGAGCCAACCAAGAAATCTTGAGAGGCATAAAACCCCGGCTTATGGTCCCTCTGAAACGGACGCCCGGTTGTTGGGCTGAGGAGTTACCTTCAGTGCTTTGGAGTATTAATACTAACCCCAACAGATCCACGGGTAATAGACCTTTTTCATGGTTTACGGAGCTGAGGCAGTTTTCCCTAGTGACATCCAACACGACTCGCCCCGTGTGGCAGTGGCGGTGCAACAAACCCTGGGTCTGTTGACTAACTGTGCACAGGCACAAGATCAAGATTGAAGCACCAGCTCAAGGCAGTGATTGAAAGACCAAGAGATTTGAAGAACCAACATGCAACTCAGGAGAACTAAGGCTAAGACCAAGGAGAAGAATATCGGTAAGAGAAGCTTGCCGGGCAGGTGAGCCCGGCAAGGGGCGAGCCCACCACCAGAAGCAAAGCAACCAAGGCTCCCCGGCAGGGCCTGCCGGGGCTCACGGGGGCAGAACCGCCCCACCAACCACTCAAGCAGGACCCACATCGTCAATCAGTGTAGTGTCAAGCCGCAAGGTGATTAAGTGGCAGTCATTCGCCACATGGCAGCCATTTCCTGCAGAGAAGCATACAGATGACACCCGTCCTGCGACGTGTCAAGAGAGCAGGAGTGGAGCTGGCAAAATAGCCCGGTAGGCCTTGCCGGGCGCCCAGTGATATGACACTAAGCGGTGCATTTAATGCACCCTGTCAGCCCGCAGAGTTAGGTATGATATCACTGTTTGCTATCATATCAGTGGATAATGACCACTTTTCCACTGTGGTGGCCCCTTAATCTATAAAAGGAGGCCCATGGCACTTGTAGGAGAAGGTTGGAAAGTTGACAACCCCAAGCCACCACATACACGTAGTAGCCGCAGACAAACCTTGCCAGGCAAGTGTACTACGCACCACCACATCCATTCTTCCATCAATCCACTAAAGCAAGAGTAGGGTCTTACGCCTCCCGGCGGCCCGAACCTGGGTAAATCGATTGTGTGCTCTCTACCATGCGGTCGTGCGCTGGTCTGCTCTTTGTGCAACGTGTCGTCCCCCTGCCGAACCAGCAAGGGGCCACCCAGTCCCATAGGTGGCCGCGGACATCCCACGACATCTTTGGTGCGCCAGAAGAAATCTGGCACCTCAGCCCATCCTTCCACCTCAAAGGCTTCCCCACCCGTGACCTCCAACGCTGCGGGGAACACGGGAGCTCGCGAGGACGTGGACACCGCTAGGGGCGCGGTTGGAGCGGGTGGTACCGTTACCGCCGCCCCCGCGGCCGACGCGAGAGCCAAAGCTATTGGAGGAGACAACATCAGCATCATCTCGACGGTCAAGCTCCGCATGGTACGGGTGAGGGGGTCATTCCGTCCGCGCCCCCTCCCCTCACTGACGAGCATAGCCGCAGCAACGGTGCTCGGTCCGGGGCGAACCATCGCCCTCCGGTCACCCCCATCGCGGGAGCGGCCGCTGTGCACGCCCCTCCTCCTGGACGAGCCAACCAGGCTACTGCGCTCAACAGAGCTGCTGATCTTCAAGCACCACCGCCGCGCGACCCCGCTGCCCCGGTGGTCCCCCACTGCAGTGTGGGTGTGGCACCGTCGCCGTCACCACTGGCACCATCCGGAGGCAGGCGACGGTGCGGTCGACGTCATCGACATCCATGCCAAGTATGGCCATGGAGGCCATGGCGCGAGCTCAGTTATTACTGAGGCTCCCGCCAGCAGCCGAGCAAATGGATGAGTGGCGCGCCACCATCCAAAGCTTGATCGATTTTGCCGACGCTGGGGGCTCACGACGAACCAGCCCACTGCAACCTCCCCAAGCAATAGCCACCGCCCGCGCCGGTAGTCGTATGAAGGGGGTCGTCCCCACGGTTCAGTCCCTGTCACGGCAGTCAACGAGGATGCGGAAGAATCAAGACCCCGACAACGTCTCGATGGCCTCTTCTGACCCTCGAGCACGTCCAGGCCAATGTTGAACCCCAGAAGACAGGCAACGGGAGGACGCGTGCGTCGTCGTCGAGCAGCGCCGCAACAATCCCTACCAGGCCGACGGGTGTGACGGCCTCAACGTTGACGAGCCTGCACTCGGTGTTGACGGGTGCCTACCCTTCGAGGTTGGCTGCCCTGCCTTTACACGAGAGCTGCAGCAAGTCTGTTGGCCATCCGTTCGCACGTTCAAGCCAGAGATACCTGAGAAATACGATGGGAGGCTGAACCCGACAGAGTTCCTGAGCATCTACACCATCATTGTTCAGGCTGCCGGGGGAAGACATGAGAAGGTGTTCGCCAACTACTTCCCTTTGGCCTTCAGGTCCAATGTGAGGTCTTGGATAATGCACCTGCCGGAAACTCCATTTCGTCATGGGCAGACCTGTGCCACGAGTTCATCAGTGCTTTCACCGGTGGCCACCAAGAGCTCGGCAGACCCAGCGACCTGCAGCTTCTCCAGCAGAAGGAAGGAGAAACCCTTCGTAAGTATTTACAGAGATTCAGTAGAGTTCATAGAAATATTCCAAATATCCATCTGGCAGCTGTTATAGCATCTTTCCAGTCTAATGTGCGCAACCGCTGCATTCATTCCCAAATGAATGTGCAGTTGCCCAAGACTGTAAAAGAACTATATACACTGGTGGATAAACGTGCCCAGATGGAAGAAGGAAGGAAGCTGCCCGGAGAGGAAGATTGCATTAATGTTGATTCAGAGGATGAGGATGAATCAACCAGTCAGAGGAAGGGCAAGAAGCGTAGCAAGAAGCTAAGGGATAAGACAGTGATGACTGTTGAAGGTTCGGGCACACCTCGCACCAGCAAGGAAGCTGCTGCATGCGTTTCCTGTCGGGAGGCCGCTGTCGCAGAAAAAGTTGGGTAAGGTGATGGACCGTACTGCAAGATCCATTGGACCAAGGGCCATGACCTTCAGGAGTGTTATCAGGTTGAGCAGCTTGTGAAGAGACAGAGGGCAGAGTATGATAAGCGTGATAAGGAGAAAGGTTAGAAGTTGTTGCGGTAAGGGCCGAGGAAGTGAAGCAAACCGCCCCAGCAAGCCCTTTCGGAACCAAGGAAAGCCCGCCAGGGGCCAAGAGAAGGAGACCTGTGATGATGTCAGTGATGGAGGGGATGAAGAGGAAACTAGTGAGCAGGAATTTCATAAGGCCACTGATTCCCTATGCATTGACGGAGGTGCATCTTTGCACACCTCTCATCGCCAACTCAAGCGATGGGCATGAGAGGTCAGTGTTGTGGAACCATCGCCAGAGGCCCGGAAGCTACTCAAGTGGTCTCGCACGCCCATCATCTTTGATGAAGAGGATCACCCCTGCCACACCACGGCGGTAGGGTGCTTGTCATTGTTGGTCTCCCAAACAATCCGCAACCTCAAGGTCACAAAGATGTTAGTGGATGGCGGCGTCGGGTTGAATCTGATTTCCCCAGCAGTTATGAGCAAACTTCAGATAGGAGAAGAGGAGCTAGAGGCCACCGGCATGTTTCAAGGAGTTAACCCCAGCAGGAGTCATCCTAAGGGGAAGATCACGTTGCCAATGACGTTCGGGGGAGAGTTGAACTTTTGGACTGAGAAGATTGTGTTTGATGTGGTTGATCTCCCCCTGACGTACAATGGGATTCTTGGATGACCAGCCCTGGCCAAGTTCATGGCAGCATCCCACTATGCTTACAACACCCTGAAAATGCCTAGGCCATTGGGAGTCCTCACTATCCTGTCAGATGAGAAGGATGCAATTATCTGTGCGGACAAGATGTATTGGGATGCAGTCATAGAAGAGGCCGCGGCGGCAGCAGTTCCCGCCAAGGAAAACAAAGGAAAGAAGAGGGACTATAGGACCTCCGGCAAGGAGTCCAGGAAGCGTGCCCCCTCTGAGTGCATGGCACTCGCTGGCGATGTGCCGGAGTGTTCCAACAGCAAAAGATCAAAGGTTGTTGCACCCCAAGTGAAGAGGGTCCAGGCAGGGCTGGCTGGCATTGATGGTACTTTCACTATCAGTGCCAACCTTGATGACAAATAGGAAAGTGCGCTCGTTTCCTTCCTGTGGGCGAATATCGATGTGTTTGCTTGGCAACCATCTGATATCCCCGGTGTTCCCAGGGAGGTAATTGAGCACCACCTTGCTATCTGCCCACACGCCCAACCCGTCAAACAGAAAGTATGGAAGCAGGCCTTGGAGAGGCAGCAGTTCATTGCCGAAGAGATCAAGAAGTTGGAAGCAACTGGTTTGGTTAGAGGAGTATTGCATCCAACATGGTTGGCAAATCCAGTAGTGGTCGGAAAAGCTAATGGGAAGTGGATGCTTTGCATTGACTTCACAGACCTCAACAAAGCTTGCCCGAAGGACCCCTTTCCCTCGCCGCGTATCGACCAGATCGTGGACTCTACTTCGGGATGTGATTTGCTCTCCTTTTTTGATGCATATTCAGGATATCATCAGATCTTCATGTCTAAGGAAGATGAAGAGAAGACATCGTTCATCACTCCATGTGGTACGTACTGCTTTGTCCGCATGTCGTTCGGATTAAAGAGTGTCGGGTCCACTTTTGCAAGGGCAGTCTAGATTGGTTTTGAGCCACAACTGCACAGAAATATAGAAGTCTATATGGATGATATTATGGTCAAAACCAAGGATAAGGCCACCCTTATCCAGGATTTGGAAGAGAAATTTGCCAATCTGCGCAAGATAAATCTGAAGCTTAATCCAGAGAAGTGTGTGTTTGGTGTTCCCTCTGGCAAGCTACTTGGGTTCTTCATGTCCCATCGAGGGATCGAAGCCAACCCCAACAAGATCAAGGCCATTGAGCAGATCCAAGCGCCAAGGACAGTTAAGGATGTGAGGCGCTTGACGGGATGCGTTGCCGCACTGAGCAGATTCATCTCCAAGTCTGCCAAGCGTGCCCTGCCATTGTTCAAAGTTTTGAAGAAGGCAGGACCTATGAAGTGGACCCCGAAAGCAGATGCAGCTCTGCAAGAGTTGAAAGCCTACCTATCGTCTGTGCCAAGCTTGGTTGCACCTAGACCTCAAGAACCATTGTTGTTATACTTGGCGGCAACCAATCAAGTAGTCAGTGCCACTTTGGTAGCGTAGCGAGAGGTGGATGAAGCAGAAAGTGAACAGATCACGGCAAAGTCAGAAAAGGATCAGGACAGTAGTGAGCACGGCAACGAGAGCAACCCCAAGGACGCGGCACGGAAGAAAGTGGTGCAGCGCCCAGTGTAATTCGTCAGCTCCTTATTACAGGGATCTAGATCGAGGTACTCTGGCGTGCAAAAGTTGATCTTTGGTCTCATTATGGCCTCAAGGAAACTACGCCACTACTTCCAAGCCCATGAGATCACGGTTGTCACTCGTTTCCTGTTGCAAAGGATACTCCGAAACCCTGAGGCAACTGGCAGAATAGTGGAATGGGCTTTGGAGTTATCCATCTTTGGTTTGAAATTTGAGAGCACTTCAATAATTCAGAGCAGGGCATTGGCAGAGTTTATCACAGAATGGACGCCACCTGATGAGGAAAGGATAGAGACGGCTCTCCCGGTAAGGAATCCCCCCAAGAATGGATCATGTATTTTGATGGTGCTTTTTCCCTACAAGGAGCAGGGGCTGGCGTGCTTCTTGTTGCCCCCTCCGGGGAGCACTTGAAGTACGTCATCCAGATGCACTTTGCTCGGGAAGAAGCCACTAACAATACAGCAGAGTATGAAGGGCTCCTTGCCGGGCTCAGGATTGCAACAGAATTGAGAATTAAGAAGTTGATCATTCAAGGAGATTCATAGCTTGTGGTGAGACAAGTCAACAAGGATTACCAAAGCCCATTGATGGAAGCATACGTTGAGGAAGTAAGGAGATTGAAGGAGCACTTTGACGGGCTGCAAACAGAGCACGTGCCCCGTGCGGAAAATAGCATAGCTGATCACCTATCAAAGTGTGATGCGCAGAAGCTTCCTATGGAACTAGGAACTTCTGTTCTCCATCTCTCTCAACCCTCCGTGTCACCAGCCACAATGGCCCGAAAAAGGAAAAAGATGGACTACGGTAAGCCTCTCCCGGTAGAGCCATGCGCTCCCGGCAGATACCCTGCTGGAAACAACTCCTCACAACCTGCCAAACCACCCCCTCGAGCCGAGCCTATGGACCCCGCGAACGAGGCTGGTGCTCCCGCAGCCGAGGAGGTGACGCTAGTCCTCATTGCCGAGCCTCAGGCTCCCACTTTGTCAAGGCACATTGTCCGCTTCCTCCAAACCAGAGAACTCCCTGGCAATCATGATGAAGCTGAAAGAGTAGCCCGGAGGGCCAGTATGTATCAGTTTGTCGATGACACTCTGTAGAGAAGGAGGCCCAACGGTGTGAAATTGAAGTGTGTTTGCCGGGATGATGGAAAGGAACTATTGGCTGAGATTCACAAAGGAATGTGCGGCTCACACATTGGATCAAGGGTATTAGTTGAGAAAGCATTCCGGCAAGGATTCTATTGGCCCACAGCCCTCCAAGATGCAGTTGAGATCATCACGAAGTGTGAAGCCTGTCAGTTCCATTCCAAGAAAACACACCTGCCTACCCAAGCCCTTCAGACAATCCCTTTATCATGGCCATTTTTGGTCTAGGGGGTTGATATCCTCGGCCCCATCCCCCGAGAAATCAGGGGCTTTGCATTCTTCTTCATCGCCATCGACAAGTTTACAAAGTCGCCGGAAGTGACTGCTCAATCGCCTATCAAGTTCTTGAAAGAATTGGTGTGTCATTTCGGGGTTCCGGCAAGGATTATCACAGACAACGGCACCCAGTTCATGAGCCACGCCTTCATGCAATATGTTCCCACCCTCGGATGCAAAATCTCATTCGCTTCTGTGGCACATCTCCAGAGCAATGGAAAAGCTGAGAGGGAAAATGCTGAAGTGCTTCGTGGACTTAAGACGAGAACTTTTGATACGCTGCAGAAGCACGGTAGGCGGTGGATCGAGGAGCTGCTGGTAGTTCTCTGGTCGCTCAGAACGACACCTAACTGAGCTACCGGGCAGACTCCCTTCTCCCTGGTCTATGGGGCAGAAGCAGTTATCCCCATGGAACTCATTTACGGGTCTCCTTGAGTGCTTCCCTACGATGAAGTAGCACAAGATCAGCACCGGCATGACGATGTTGTGCTATTTGAGGAGAACCATCTTCGGGCTGCTACGCTTGTTGCATGCTACCAGCAAGCCTTGCGTCGCTATCATAGCCGCAGGGTTCACGTCCGGTGTTTTGAGAAAGGTGACCTTGTCCTTAGGCGTGTTCAGTCCGCCAAGGGTACAAACAAGTTATCACCGAAGTGGGAAGGCCCTTACCGGGTGGTACGAGTCACTAGACCTGGCGCAGTCCGTCCAGAGACCGGAGATGGCACCCAGTTGCAAAACTCATGGAATATTGAGCATCTGCATAAGTTCTACTCATAAGGCGCAGAGGCTGCCGGGCCCAGCCCGGCAGCCACCCATTGTACATGGCCTTGCCGAAGTTGCATGTAACCCCCTGTACAAGCCGGGGTGATGACCCCGTGTGAGATAAAATAAAGAAGCACTGTAGGGGGGGCAACTAAGATTGCATGCATGCACAAGCACATCCAGATCATTGCATATGCATTTCGTGAGCATTTGCATATGCATATAGATAGGACTGCATCCTGCATTCATTCTCATCTACATGGAGTTGCAGGTTCCTACCGTGAACTTGACCCTAACAAAGGACGAGAAGATTGCACGGCACCGTGGTCCCCGGCAAGCCAAATAGATAATAAGTTTGCCTCTTGTCCATTAGTGTTCTGTAAGCTATAACTTGTGCATAGAGAAACCTCGCTGCTCTCTTGAAACTAGGGTGCTCCCATCCTTGGCTCGAACGTTGCTTCAGCCTGGATGGTCGTAGTGGCCCTTGATGGAAAGGGAGTGAGCGGGGAGCTGGCGCCTCGGTCTGTTCCCCGGCAGATATGGTTCTCCGGCAAACGAAAAGGTGTCAGCAGGATATCATGCCGGGTAAAGACGTTTAACTACAATAAAGAGGCACTCCACCTCTGCATTATACATGCATGATTTCTCGGCAAGGTTTATTTCTTTCATTGATATGCGAATACAAGTACAAGCATTACAGAACACAAAGATGGACTTGAGATTACATTATTTGAATTAAAATTTGGCAATTGCCTACAAGTTTAAGATTGAAAAAGGATAAGTGCTCGGTAATGCCCTTTCTTGTCCCTCTCCTCCTAGGTGCGGCTGTCGGGAGCAAGGAGGGCAAAAGGAGTGCCTAGCTGGAGGCCCAGCCCCCTCTCATCGGGCTCCAGGAGAGATACCCAGATGGGAGCAGAAGCGTGAGGGAACGCCTCGATGAAGAGCAGGGCGGAAGGCGGCCCCCGTCAACCACAGTCACCAGGGCCAACAGGACTCGGCAGGACTAACGGAGTTGCACCCCGAGAGGAAGCCTGTCGGGGTCCAGCTGGAAGACTGCTGGAGGATCCCGGCAGCACCATCCACACCTCTGCATCCAACCCCCCAGAAAATCACATTGCCGGGGGAGGTGCAGATGCAGATGGTGGTGCTACCGCCTAATGAAGATGGTGTTGTCGGTGTCAAAACCGGCGGATCTCGGGTAGGGGGTCCCGAACTGTGCGTCTAAGGCTGATGGTAACAGGAGGCGGGGGACACAATGTTTACCCAGGTTCGGGCCCTCTCGATGGAGGTAATACCCTAGTTCCTGCTTGATTGATCTTGATGATATGAGTATTACAAGATTTGATCTACCACGAGATCGTAGAGGCTAAACCCTAGAAGCTAGCCTATGATTATGATTGTTGTTGTCCTACGGACTAAACCCTCCGGTTTATATAGACAACGGAGGGGGCTAGGGTTACACAGAGTCGGTTACAAGGGAGGAGATCTACATATCCGAATTGCCAAGCTTGCCTTCCACGCAAAGGAGAGTCCCACCCGGACACGGGAAAAAGTCTTCAATCTTGTATCCTCATAGTCCAATAGTCCAGCCAAAGTATATAGTCCGGCTGTCCGAGGACCCCCTAATCTAGGACTCCCTCAGTAGCCCCTAAACCAGGCTTCAATGACGATGAGTCCGGCGCGCAGATTGTCTTCGACATTGCAAGGCGGGTTCCTCCTCCGAATACTCCATAGAAGATTTTGAACACAAGGATCGTGTCCGGCTCTGCAAAACAAATTCCACATACCACCGTAGAGAGTATATTATTCAAAAAATCTAATCTGCTGACAACTTTTCATAACATGACGTCCTGCCATGGCCTAGTCATTACGAACCGTTTTTCCCTGCCTGCCACTGCACGTGTTGCGAGGCGGTTTTATTGGCATGTCTTTGTCGAAGCAGAGATCGTGTTCCCCTTATCACGGGATTCTCATCAATACGGATATGGGTAACCCAACTGCGCCATCAATCACGGCGCTTGGGGAATAAGCGATTTTATGGGGCAAGTAGGGAGGCGCACAGTTTCTACTACCTTTATAAAGGTACAAGGACTCCTATTTTTCACCTGCGCCTTCTTATTCCCCTGCCCATCCATTCTCGCGCACTCGAGCTCCAGCGCCCAAGTTCTCATTTTCTCCGCAAAGCCATTCCAAACATGTCTGGAGCGGGAGGCAAGTGGATGGTCTCCTCAATTACGGAGGAGAACATTACGAAGCTCCGGGAAGCCGGATACCTGGCCGCAGACATCGCGCACCGGCTCCCAAATGCGGGGCAGATCATCCCTACTCCAGAACCCCATGAGAGGGTTGTATTCCTCACCCACTTCGTCCGCGGGCTCGGATTTCCCCTCCACCCATTTGTCCGTGGGCTCATGTTCTACTACGGGTTGGACTTCCATGATCTGGCCCCAATTTTCATCCTCAACATCTCGGCGTTTATCGTCGTGTGCGAGGCCTTCCTCCGCATCAAGCCCCACTTCGGCATGTGGCTGAAGACCTTCAATGTGAAACCGAAGGTGGTGGTCGGCCAGCAAGCGGAGTGCGGAGGCGCCATGGTGGGCAAAATGCCCAACGTCACCTGGCTCGAAGGCTCCTATGTGGAGACCGTGAAGGGGTGGCAATCGGGGTGGTTCTACATCACCGAGCCGCGCGACACCAACTGGGTGGCGGCCCCCGAATTTCGATCCGGCATCCCCATGTGGCTCACCACCTGGAAAGAGATGGGCCTATCCTGGTGTTCATCGGTGGAGCTGACCGGACTCTAGAACTGTGTTAAAAATAAGATAAGCAAGAAAATCAAGCTTGTCAACATGGTCCAGGTCATGCTCTTCCGCCGGATCCTTCCGTGTCAAAGACGGGCATTCGATATGTGGGAGTTCGACCCGGCCAAGCACGAGACGCTGCAAGAGCTTTTCGAGATGACGCACCAAGACATCTGGAGGGTGCTGTTCAAGGCCGCCGAGGTACCTCCTCCCCTTACCAAGGATGGCGGACTCAGTGCAAAGCGCCCTGCCAATCTGGTAAGCTCTTTATATCTCATAAGATGTTCCTTTCCCCGGTATAATCATGTGAGGGATCTAAGCCTCCACGCCATTTTAACAGGACTGGGTAGCGACAGCGGAGCAGATCGATTGTCCGGTCCCATTGCCCGAAGATCCGGCAAGGGCTATCTTAACGGAGATGCTGGTTCCAGCGCCCTATGAGGCGCCGGGGAAGAAGGCCAAGAAGAAGGTCGCGGGGACCAAAAAAGGTCTCTGGCGCAAGGTCGTATCGGACTCATCGTCCGAAAACACCGAGGCGCACTCCTCCCACGAAAACGAGGAGGAGGAAGACGAAAGTTCCCCCCCTAGCCGGTGGAGACAAGAAAAGGAAGGCTGCCCCATCTGGGGAGGCCGAAGGGTCCAAGAAGGGAAGGACCCTCCTTCCAGACTACTCCACAACAGCCGCTTACATCGATGAGGAGTGGTTGCCCAGGGACAAGCCCCTGGCAAAGTCGTAAGTATCCGGATACTATAATAGTTCTGGTATGTTTTTTTTTATTACTTCTTATCATGTCAAACATGATCATGCAGTCCATCCAAAGCCCATATCGACGTATCCTCTTTGGATGAGTCTTTGGGCCAGTCGGCGATGAACAGCGATTCACTCCTGACAGACACCTCCCCCCGGCCCACGGACGACATCGAGGTGTTGTCTCAAAGGGCACCGACTAGGCGCAGGGGGGCAAGAATCCCGTGGGCTCTAATGACAGGGGCCGCAGCAAGTTTGGCCCCCAGCCGGATACTGCGCCGGAACCTCCAGTGGTTCCGAATTTTGTTAGGCGACCCCTCTCTAAGGGGGGCGAGCCGTCTGTGCCGATGGCCTTTGTCCATCCATAGGCATCGGACAACTTGCTGGAAGCGTTTCGCGGCGCTTTCATTGGCGAAGAGCACCGCACTATCATGAGTGCGGTGGTCGAGAAGGTTCGGTCCACCAAAAGCGGACTGACCGAAGCCTGTGCCAGCCTCCTAACAGGCTTTGAGGTAAGTAATCAAATTATGAGAAAATATCACAGTATAAATAGTAGCCCCTGATGCTCTGTTTGGTGTTCACAAAGAAAGGCCGAACAGAGGATCAAATAATAATCACAGGAGTCTAATCAGAATATGTCTATGTGAATAAGCAGGCTTCGCTGCTGGCCGCTACCGCTCGTACTGCGGAGGTCTCCGAACTGAAGCGGGACCTTGAGCGGTGCGAGGAAGAGCTCGGCCTTACCAAGAGGCAGCTCGAAGAGAAAAAACGTAAGTGATACCCCATCTGTATATTGATAAAGAAAAAAAAGAAAGTGGTTACTAGATCATGGGATCATCATGAATGTTGCTAGGGGCCGCGACCAAAGTGGCGGCCCTGAAGAAGGCGTTGTCCGAGGCCGAAGAGAGAGCGGCCCAGGAGCGCATCGAGCGCGAGAAGCAAGAGGCCCAAGTCGGCGAGGTTCAGCAAGAGCTCCAGGATTTCATCAAAAAATACGAGTCCTTGGAGCGTGACTCTAAGACGCAGGGGTCCGAGCTTGCGAAGGCCCTCGAGAACGCACAAAATGCCATGGCCGAAGCTCAAAAGGCCCTCCAGGAGATTCAGGCGGTCAAGAAGATAGCGGCGGGTAAGGCATTCATTATGCAAAGCAAGCATGTGAAGGAAACTTTCCTTTTACTTACCCGAATTTGGAGCTCTCCAGGAGAGTTCGCAGATCTACCCAGCAGCGTATCGGATGTTGCAGAGTTCTACCGGGCCGAGGAAGGGAGCTCGACAGAAAAGTTGTTCTGGTCTCAATATACTGGGACCAAACATCCGATGCCCTTGAGCGACCAGCTGAAGAAACTGGTCGAGCTTCACAAGGCGGCCGAACTGGCCGTGAAGGGTCTCATAGTCTGGATTTGGCCTGGCAAGCCCCTGCCTGGCAGCTACTTCGTCCTGGTAAAGCGGCTTGTGAATGCCTGCCCATGGCTTGAAGTAATAAAGCGGTCCGTCTGCATTGAAGGTGCGCGCAGGGCCTTTGCCCGCGCGAAAGTGCACTGGGCGAAGATGGACGCCGAAAAGCTGGTGAAGGAGGGGCCACCGGAGGGCAAGGAGCATCACCACCCCAAAAAGTATTATGACAGTGTCCTGAAGGGTGCCCGCCTTGTGGCGGAGGAATGTGCTAAGGATGTAATATTTGAATGAATGTACTCATGTGATCCTATAATATGAAAACGAGTTCATATGCGCTATATAACGCTTGTCGATTTAAAATATTACCTTCTGTGTGGCCATTTATAAAATCTAAGAGTTGGCCAGTCGTCGGCTTCTGCCCCCATGTAACTAGTACTGAGGTGTTCGGGATTAATCTTAAACACTCTTCAACAAAAAAATTGGTCCTTTAAGGAGGTGTTTAGCGCAGCGAACAAGGCAATCGGACTATACATCTTTATCACTCTCACTTAGCCATAGAAGTCTACAATTTTAAATTTTGGCGAAGCCTCTAGTATTCGGAAGGCCGAACTTGGGGCGCTATATACGCCTAAATCGGACAAGGCCGATTCCTCACCCGAAGCGGAAAAAATCTTTAAGGATTTGAGACCTCTCGAACAGCGACCAGCTCTCGCCGCATCATGACAGTCAGTTTTTGGCTTTCTCTACTGAGGAGCTCATCCGGAAGAACCGGGACACAATTGCAGTAGTTCTCCCAGTGCTACCTTAGCCGATATAGCGGAACGTAAGGTACCAAAACATGGGAGTCCGGCAAACCCAACAATTGACCCAAGACATGATTCGGAGCTGATGCATATAATGCTATAAGTTCGGAGCGCCGCACTATCGAAAGTGTTCGGACTTTTCTTGCCGTGTTATGGGTACACTGAAGCCCCTGGCGCACTGAACGTACCAGAATGTACGGGTGCAATTTGTCGTAAATATGCAGACAGGGAAAAAAGATGAAGAAATGCAATACTAAGCTAATGATGTACATTGTTATTTGAATGATACGTCAAAGTGTATGTATACAAGTAGTGCAATAAGCAAAAATAGGACTATTTGACATGTCCTATCCAAGGGCAGGCTGCGTGTGGGTATGTAAAACAGGTATAGCGATCGTTATGAGAGACCACCTGGGGATTCCCTTGTACGTCAAAGCTTCTTGCTTCCTTGGTGTTTCCTTCCCATGATGGGTCCGATAATCAGGGTATCGGAGAGGGCCTTCAGAGAATAGGGTCCTGAAAGGAAGAAAATGGTAAAGATATATGGGTCCTGAGGCAGTTGAGCCGCATTGTGGGTCGTGCCATAGTCGTGCCTCCGCCTATGCCCATGGTATCTTGAGTGCGTAATTATGGACGCGCGACGCAAATTTCGCCGCTTGACTGGGACTGGGACGGAGGCCGAATTGCTAGGCGAGCTCAGAACGTGTCAGGCGATCCTGTTGTAGGGTACTCCGAACTCGCTTGAAGGTGTCCGAGGGCTTTATCGCCGAATTGGCGGTTTGCCTCAGAAGGCTGCTTTGTACTGCTGCTGCGAGGGCCGCAGTGTGCTCCTCCGTACGGAGCGAGCGTTCTGTGTTTCCATTAACTGTTATAACCCTGCAAGGTCCTGGCATTTTGAGCTTGAGGTATGCATAATGCGGTACTGCATTGAATCAGGCGAATGCGGTTCGTCCGAGCAATGCGTGATAGCCACTGCGGAAGGGGACGATATCGAAGATCAACTCCTCGCTTCGGAAGTTGACCGGGGATCCGAAGACCAGTTCCAGTGTGATGGAGCCCGTGCAATAGGCCTCTACACCTGGTATGACACCTTTAAAGGTGGTTTTGTGGGTTTGATCCTCGAGGGGTTGATACCCATTTTGCGCACTGTATCCTGATAGAGCAGGTTCAGGCTACTGCCACCGTCCATAAGGACTCGAGTGAGGTGAAATCCGTCGATGATGGGGTCAAGGACCAATGCGGCAGAACCTCCATGACGGATACTGGTAGGGTGGTCCCTACGGTCGAAAGTGATCGGACAAGAAGACCATGGGTTGAACTTTGGGGTGACTGGCTCCATCGCATAGATGTCCCTTAGTGCATGCTTCCATTCCCGCTTGGGAATATGGGTTGCATATATCATGTTCACTCTTTTCACTTGGGGAGGAAAATTCTTCTATCCTCCTGTGTTCGGCGGCCGGGGCTCCTCCTCGTCGTCGCTATGCAGCCCCTTTTCCTTGTTTTCGGCATTCAACTTGTCGGCATGTTTAAACACCCAGCATTCTCTGTTGGTGTGGTTGGCTGGTTTATCGGGGGTGCCGTGAATTTGGCACGAGCGATCGAGTATGCGGTCCAAACTGGATGGGCCCGGATTGCTTCTTTTGAACGGATTTTTCCACTGACCGGATTTAGAGCCACTGAATCCGGCATTGACTGCCGTGTCTTCAGTGTTGTCACCGTTGTTGCGGCTTTTCTGTCTATTGTGACGTGGCTTGCTGTTGCTATCTCTGGCATCTGAATTGCCAGGATTTCTTGATGTGTTGTTGCTGCGAGCCTGCCAGCTGTCCTCGCCCGCACAAAAGTGGGTCATGAGTGTCATGAGGGCTGCCATGGACTTCGGCTTCTCTTGGCCGAGGTGTCGGGCGAGCCACTCATCACGGATGGTATGCTTAAATGCCGCTAAGGCCTCGGCATCCGGACAGTCGATAATTTGGTTATTTTTAGCTAGGAACCGAGTCCAGAATTTCCTGGCTGACTCCCCGGGCTGCTGGGTTATGTGACTCAAGTCATCAGCATCCGATGGTCACACATAAGTGCCCGGGAAGTTGTCAAGGAATGTGTCTTCCAAGTTCTCCCAACTGCCAATGCAGTTTGCCGGCAGGCTATTCAGCCAATGCCGAGCTGGTCCTTTGAGTTTTAGTGGGAGGTACTTGATGGCATGTAGATCGTCACCATGGGCCATGTGGATGTGGAGGAGGAAATCTTCAATCCATACCGCGGGGTCTGTTGTACCATCATATGATTCAATGTTTACGGGTTTAAACCCTTCTGGGAATTCGTGATCCATTACTTCGTCAGTGAAGCATAGGGGGTGTGCGGCGCCTTTGTGTTGGGCTATATCACGACGCAGTTCGTATGAGTCTTGTTTGCTGTATTCGGCCCGGCCGGATTTGCTTTTAGTATATCCGGCGTGACGGTCATCATCACACGTTGGGGCGCGCTCCCGTGATCCATAGATCGATCTTGTATGTCCTGCTTTTTTTTCCAATATGTCTCACAGGTCCTACGTGTAGCCCCGGGCCTTGGTGTTTTTGTTTGACTGGCGACGGGGTGCGGGCTGGACTTCGGGCTGATATGCCGCTTTGTCTCGGCCACGAGGTGGCCGGTCAGCCACATCATACGCTGGTAGTGTAGGTTTTAATGCTTCCTCCTCGAGTTGGGGTAGCAACATGTGCTTTGGGTAACTTTTGGTTGGGCGCTCGGGTTCGTATTCCTCGGCTGGCAGGACCTCGATCCATCTATCCTCTAGCAGATCTTGATCAGCTTGAAGCTGCTGCTGCTTTTTCTTCAGGCTTTATGCTGTGTCTATAAGCCGGCGCTTGAAGCTCTCCTGCTCAACGGGATCCTCGGGCATGATGAATTCTTTGTCGCCGAGGCTCACCTCGTCTTTGGAGAGGGGCATGTAATTGTCATTCCCTGATTCTCCGTCTGTCGCCTGTTCCTTAGGGCTCGCTTGCCCATCCTCCCGCTCGAAGCCTGGCTAGAGGGGATTGTCTTCATCTTCGGCACTATCCGCAACATTATTGTCTCTTGTGCCGGTATCACTGCTTTTGCTATGGCGGGGCTTAGAGCGGCGTTGATGATGCCGATGCTTAGATTGCTTCTCGAGGGGGTTATCCTCCGTTGCCTTATTGCCATTGCTTTCTTTGGGGGTGTCCACCATGTATATATCATATGATGAGGTGGCTGTCCAGCGCCCTGTGGGCGGTGGTTCTTGTTCTTCTCCTGCATCGTGGTCCATACTGTCGATGTCTTCAGAGCCGAAATCAAGCATGTCGGTTAAGTCGTCGACAGTGGCTATTAAGTGGGTGGTGGGTGGGGAATGAATTTCATCGTCGGCTTCCCACTCCAGCCGGACATAATTCGGCCAAGGGTCTCCTGACAAGGAGAGAGACCTCAATGAATTTAGCACGTCACCCAAGGGCGAGTGCAAAAAGATATCCGCGGAGGTAAACTCCATGATCGGTGCCCAGTCAGATTCGATAGGCACGGACGCAAGCGGTTCGGAGCCTGTGGCCGGGGATGAATCCAAGGGTCCGGTAACACAGGTCTCATAGGAGGTGAAGTCAGTATTCGGCTCTATCGCCGCTGAGTGTGCGGCCTCCGTGGCGGGGTCCATCCACCCGTCCTCGGACAGCACGATCTGCTCCGGATTGGGGGCCGGAGTAGCAACAGGTGTGATCTCACGAACACTGTCCGACGGTAGAGTTAAGTCATGCTCGTCGTGACTGTGCAGCGCACCTGACATGGGCTCGAATCCATCAAAGATCAAGTCTCCGCCGATGTCAGCAGTATAGTTCAAGCTTCCAAACCTAACCTGATGGCCAGGGGCGTAGCTCTCGATCTGCTCCAGATGGCCAAGCGAGTTGGCCCGCAGTACGAAGCCGCCGAATACGAAGATCTGTCCGGGGAGAAAAACCTCACCTTGGATCGCATCGTTGCCGATTATCGAAGGAGCCATCAAGCCTTTATCGTGACGGCATAGTGGAACTCTCAATGAAAGCACCAATGTCGGTGTCAAAACCAGCGGATCTCGGGTAGGGGGTCCCGAACTGTGTGTCTAAGGCTGATGGTAACAGGAGGCGGGGGACACAATATTTACCCAGGTTCGGGCCCTCTCGATGGAGGTAATACCCTACTTCCTGCTTGATTGATCATGATGATATGAGTATTACAAGAGTTGATCTACCACGATATCATAGAGGCTAAACCCTAGAAGCTAGCCTATGATTATGATTGTTGTTGTCCTACGGACTAAACCCTTCGGTTTACATAGACACCGGAGGGGGCTAGGGTTACACAGAGTCGGTTACAAGGGAGGAGATCTACATATCCGAATTGCCAAGCTTGCCTTCCACGCAAAGGAGAGTCCCACCCGGACACGGGACGAAGTCTTCAATCTTGTATCCTCATAGTCCAACAGTCCGTCCAAAGTACATAGTCTGGATGTCCGAGGACCCCCTAATCCAGGACTCCCTCAGGTGCGGGCAACAATCAGCCGGAGTCAGAGTTGTCGCTCCTCCACCGATTGTCGTCGTCATCGCCGTCATTGTCCTCCTCGTCGCTTTCTCTCGAGGAGGATCTTTCATCGTCGGTCGAGCTCTCCACGCAGCACCCTAAGCGGCCTCCCAAGCGCCCGAAGATCTTTACGGAGAGTAGGCCACTCTCCATTAATTTAGAATGGAGAATGTGCCCCTCCGAGAAGCTGTGGGCACGGGCGAAGGTCTTCTAGCCACGGCGGAGGTACATTACATGAGGAGTGGGGAAGTCGACATCAACCCTCGTGCTTCCGTCCCCACAGCCCCTCATGGGTAACCTCAGGGCGCGCGAACGCTCGAGCTCCATCTCCCGCACAAAGAAGGTCAGGAGACGAAGGCGGCTGCGTAAGGGCTTGTACAGACTTATGATAAACTCTCGAGGCTGGTCCCCGACATGGCCTTCCATCGGAGGTGGAGCCACCGTAGAGGCGCCACCAGGGCACCGCCCCTTCCTCCTCCTCCTCGAGCACCACGGAGACCAGGATCATGCCCCCTGCCTCCTCTCCTTGCGGACGATTCCGCTGCCTCAGGATCCGGAGGAGGAGGGGCGCACTGTCGAGAAGAAGCCCTCATCTCCACCACCGGAACTCCACCGCACCCTCGCCCTCGCGCCATGGCCAGATGAGAAGAATCACAAAGGAGAGGAAGAAGTGTGTGCAGGAGAACACTGCCCCGACCCTTTATAGGAGGATGGGGAAGGGGGTTGGTTCCTCCTACGGGAAACGGCCGCCCCTCTCCTCCAATACGGCTCCTCTGCACCCACTATGACTCTGAAGGACGAAGCCGCCCTTCTACCCCAACCAACGACGCCCAGATTTCAGCCATGGCACTTTCCCCCGTGTCCTCCGCATCCACCATGTACCATGCCCAATGCATGCAGGACACGTGGCAGGGCGCGTGTGGAACGAGGGGCGAGTGGGGTGGCAGTTTTCACCCCATGATCTTAGTGCGAGGAGAATCCGCGGGCCACGATCCAACTCCTTCCATGATGACCGCGCGCAACGCGGGCGGGGAAACCGGAAACTGACCCGGGATCAAGATTGAAGAAATAGCAACGAAAAACTCAAGGGGCCAACCCCATCAGCAACCTTTGCATGTGCACTTATTAGGCCCTACCCCGGCGATGCTCAGCAGCGCATTCGGGGCAGGCCCGGGGGCTTCTGTCGGTGCAACAAACCCTGGGTCTGTTGACCAACTGTGCACAGGCACAAGATCAAGATTGAAGCACTAGCTCAAGGCAGTGATTGGAAGACCAAGAGATTTGAAGAACCAACATGCAGCTCAGGAGAACCAAGGCTGAGCCCAAGGAGTAGAATATCGACAAGAGAAGGGCCTCCCTTGCCGGGCAGGCGAGCCCGGCAAGGGGCGAGGCCACCACCGGAAGCAAAGCAACCACGGCTCCCCGACAGGGTCTGCCGAGGCTCGCGGGGGCAGAACCGCCCCACCAACCACTCAAGCATGACCCACGCGTCAATCAGTGCGGTGTCAAGCCGCAAGGTGATAAGTGGCAGCCATTCGCCACATGGCGGACATTTCCTACAGAGAAGCATACAGATGACACCCGTCCTGCAACATGTCAAGAGAGCAGGATCGGAGCTGGCAAAATGCCCCGGCAGGCCTTGCCGGGCGCCCAGTGATGTGACACTAAGAGGTGCATTTAATGCACCCTGTCAGCCCGCAGAGTTAGGTATGATAGCACTATTCGCTATCATATCAGTGGATAATGACCACTTTGCCATTGTGGTGACCTCTTAATCTATAAAAGGAGGCCCATGGCACTCGTAGGAGAAGGTTGGAAAGTTGACAACCCCAAGCCACCACATACACGTAGTAGCCACAGGCAAACCTTGCCGAGCAAGTGTACTACGCACCACCACATCCATTCTTCCATCAATCCACTAAAGCAGGAGTAGGGTCTTACGCCTCGCGGCAGCCCGAACCTGGGTAAATCAATTGTGTGCTCTCTGTCGCACGGTCATGCGCTGGTCTGCTCTTTGTGCAACGCGCCGTCCCCCTGCTAAACCAGCAAGGGCCACCTGGTCCCATAGGTGGCCGCGGAAATCCTGTGACAGGCAACTTATGTTGAAGCTGAAAATGAAACAGCGCGATAAGATGCTCTAGACCTTTTGGATGAGGAGCGTGACCTTGTAGCAGCTCATTCGGCAATTTACCAGCAAGATTTATGTCGATATCAATGCCGTCGGGTTAAAACTCGAACCTTTCAAGTGGCAACTTGGTGCTTCGGCTCATCCAGGATCAAATAGATATGCACAAGCTGTCCCCGCCTTGGGAAGGGCCCTTTGTGGTCAGCAAAAATTTGAACAACGGGTCATATTACCTCACTGATGTTCGAGGACACAAGGACTCCCGCAAGTCGGAAGAGGAGACCCGCCGCCCGTGGAATATCGTTCATCTACGGCCATATTACACTTGAGCTGCCAGTTCTGGTATTGTACATACATAGACCAATGTATATATTATTATTCAGTTTAATAAAGTTGGCACCCTGAGAATTTGGGGCCTCTGTCGTTTCAGTTTCCAGCAAAATTGAGTCTTTGTTCCCTGATTCATTGGTCTCATGGGGGCTTCTTGCTCATCGAGCATAGCTGTTCACACCCATGAGATCCGGTTCTCAAGCCGATTCATTGGTTTCATGGGGGCTTCCTGCTCATCGAGCATAGCTGTTCACACCCATGAGATCCGGTTCTCAAGCCGATTCATTGGTCTCATGGGGGCTTCATGTTCATCGAGCATAGCTGTTCACACCCATGAGATCCAGTTCTCAAGCCGATTCATTGGACATTTGGGGGCTTCATGTTCAATGAACATAGCTCGCTCACCCATCTTGATCCGGCCTATGACCACCTTATTGGTCACGTGGGGGCTTCCTGCTCCCCGAGCATAGCTATTCACACCCATGTGATCCGGTTTCCAAGCCGAACATTGAGTTAAACATGTTTGTTTGCTTGATGCTGCTCCGCTAGGTGACCCGCCGAACTCTTGACAGTTACTCTTTTGATAAGACCCTGAAATTGTCAAGGTTAAAATGGCGGCCTTTGTCACGTGAGAGCCGGCTTACATAGAGCTAGGATAAACTCACCTGTTGTCGCAGTCTCTCCGCTATGTGGCCCATTTGTACTCTTGCCGGTTACTCTTTTCAATAAGACCCTGAACTGGTTAAGGTTAAAACAACGGATTTATGTCACATGAGAGCCGGCTTATGGGATAAAAATGGATTTTTTTTTTTCAAAAACAGAATAGAGTTGCACTCTTCTGGACCTGTCAAGCTTCCGGCTTGCAGGCTTACATATTTACAGCATCGATATGCTATTGGTCCATAGGTATGATATCATATTTGAATAAGTATTTGTTTTTTTTAAACCGCGCTAGTTATAGACTTTAAGTCGCCAGGACATATCATGTTGGATGTTATGACCCGCCCTGACGAAAACCGCCAGGACATTTTTTCTTCAATGTGTGCAGATGCATTATGAGATAACATGATCTACTTTCCATAATCTCTCATGGCAAAAGAATAAGTACCATCAGTTTTCTAGAGGATAAAATGTGCACGATGGCACGGCAGACCATTGTTTTACTAGTCTATTACATGGCTCCGCGAGCCCAAATTATTAAGTGTTTTTCAGGCAACGTATGATGACGCAAATTATGAGCCGTCCAGCGGATCAATCTTCCTGGTCTTGGCGGGTTGAGCCTTTCGAGTCATCCCGCGCCACTTCTTCTTTTGCTTCTGCCGTCTGGAAGCTCGGATGACCAATTGATGCCAATTAAGGCTTGAAACTCAGCTTCATCATCAATAAGTTCAGATGGATCAATTTCAGGAGCAAAAGTATGCCTACGGGTTGGAGGAATCAGTTCTACAACTTCATAAGCCAGCGTTCTCACTTTTGAGTTGTCTACTTTATAAGCCGCCTGATATTTTGATAGATCAGTTTCTTCGGCAATTTTCCTCACCGCCGAACGCATCTCTTTCATGCAGGCAGCAAAGTCTTTTTTATCAAACGGAGAGCCATCTTCTTTAAAACCGGGGCAGCCACTAGCCAGCTCAGCCGAGTCAAATTTGTCTTGCCATGCCTTTGCCTGGCTCAAAGTTGTAATGGTGCCAGCTCTAGCGGCAAACCGTTTGATTTCTTAAATTCTTGCAAGCAGGACAGAAAACTTGTGCAAAACATCCCTGATGAGCAACGACGCCTGCTTGGTTTGTGAAATGGCAATTATGGCATGCTGAGCACATGTGTATAATAGCTCTACCGGCGTATAGCCCGCCTTGAGTTTTATCACTATCTCTGGGCCAAGATTGTACTTCTGGGGCCTGTCCAACACAATATGCGAGTAAGTCATCAGGCGGCTTACAGCATCAAGAATCAGAATTGATCATGATATTTAAGTGTTGCTTACCAAAAATAGCGGCAGTCATGTGTGTGATATGGCGCTTTAAGCCGCTCAGTTCGGTGGTGACCTTTTGCAAAGAAGTTTCAGCATTTTCTGCCCTCTGCACCAAGGCAGCTTTTTCTTCAGCCCAGCTGGCTCTCTCAGCATTAAAACTGGTTTTAAGCTTCTTTGTTTCTTCCAAGCTAACCTTAAATTTGGAGTCATCCTTCCGGGTCTCTGATTCTTGTACTTCGAGTCGGGTTTTTAAATTGGCCAATTGAGATTGAAATTGACTAGAGGCCTCCTGCAAGTCGAAGGTTGAGTAAATAATTACAGATATGCTACAAGTTAATACAAGAGAAGTCCCAAGTCCTTTGCAAGCAACAGCACTCGGCACTTGGGGGCTAATGGGTGCAGAAGGTCTCTTTAGGCACTGACAGACAACCCGGTTCATCTTTTTCAAAGATAACCCGACATGTGAGGGCTATGAGTGAGATTTAATTCACAAGATACTTTACTAAATCCGATTTAGGATGTTATCATTATCATCTTTTGTATTAAAGTCTTTGCCATAGTCAACATAATCTTTCCTATGCCTAAGACTTGGGGGCTGAAGGAATATATCTTACAGACAAGGCAGAAGTTGGTACCTCATATTTCTAGTGCATGTGTTTGACCATGTCAATCTCTAGATCACGGCTAGTGTGCACCTGGTTAAGATAGCCAGATAGTACTTCATTGATGCGTAGATGAGAGTAATTGGCCATGTCAAATCCGACCTTGCACTTCTTGATCAATTCTTCCTTAGCAGAATGTTTTGCTAAGACTGTGGGATTTCCCAGCTCTTGGAATCCAGTGCCGGTGATCAAAACACCTTCAGTGCTTTAGTCAGAAGGCTTAATTGGGCTTGGCAGGTTAGCACCCAATGGATCAATGTTTATATAATTGGTGGATGCGCTAGGATTCCCTGGTGGCAGGTCATCAGCACTTGCCTCCGGGTGTTGCGCAGAAGCCTCAAATACCGGTGCTTGCTTCTCCGGCTCACGAACTTTTGGGTCTTTGACCGGTTCATTAATTTTTGCCTTCTTGCTAAGCTTTGCCATCCCACGGCGGAAAAGAGACGAGGTCAGTATGTGTAGAAATGTGAAATAATAAAGATAAGTCTTTACCCATGGCCAGTCTTGAAAGCCGAAGCTGGGTCTGAGATGAATCGCCAGAAGAGGAGTGAGAAGTCCCCTGATAATTTGAGTCGAAAGGATTAAGTGGTTGGCAAATAAGATCCGTCTTGGGATAAAAAGAGTTGAAATTCTGAAGCACCTCGTTCCGGCGTTTGCGTGGGGCTAGTGTGTTGGGTAACTGATGACCCACAAGTATAGGGGATCTATCGTAGTCCTTTCGATAAGTAAGAGTGTCGAACCCAATGAGGAGCAGAAGGAAATGATAAGCAGTTTTCAGTAAGGTATTCTCTGCAAGCACTGAAATTATCGGTAACAGACAGTTTTGTGATAAGGTAATTTATAATGGGTAACAAGTAATAAAAGTAAACAAGGTGTAGCAAGGTGGACCAATCCTTTTTGTAGCAAAGGACAAGCCTGGAAAAACTCTTATATAAAGGAAAGCGCTCCCGAGGACACATGGGATTTATCGTCAAGCTAGTGTTCATCACGCTCATATGATTCGCGTTCGCTACTTTGATAATTTGATATGTGGGTGGACCGGTGCCTGGGTACTGCCCTTACTTGGACAAGCATCCCACTTATGATTAACCCCTCTTGCAAGCATCCGCAACTACAAAAGAAGTATTAAGGTAAACCTAACCATAGCAAGAAACATATGGATCCAAATCAGCCCCTTGCGAAGCAACGCATAAACTAGGGTTTAAGCTTCTCTCACTCTAGCAACCCATCATCTACTTATTACTTCCCAATGCCTTCCTCTAGGCGCAAAGAATGGTGAAGTGTCATGTAGTGGGCGTTCACATGACACCACTAGAGGAAAGACAACATACATCTCATCAAAATATCGAACGAATACCAAATTCACATGACTACTTATAGCAAGACTTCACCCATGTCCTCGGGAACAAATGTAACTACTCACAAAGCATATTCATGTTCATAATCATAGGGGTATTAATATGCATAAAGGATCTGAACATATGATCTTCCACCAAATAAACCAACTAGCATCAACTACAAGGGGTAATCACCACTACTAGCAACCCGCAGGTACCAATCTGAGGTTTTGAGACAAAGATTGGATACAAGAGATGAACTAGGGTTGGAGATGAGATGGTGCTAGTTTAGATATTGATGGAGATTGACCCCCTCCCGATGAGAGGATCGATGGTGATGACGATGGTGATGATTTCCCACTCCCAGAGGGATGTTTCCCCGGCAGAACAGCTCTGTCGGAGCCCTAGATTGGTTCCGACAAGGTTCCGCCTCGTGGCGGCGGAGTTTCGTCCCGAGAGCTTGCTTATGATTTTTTTTTCCAGGGCAAAAGACTTCATATAGCCAAAGATGGGCACCGAAGCCTGCCAGGGGGCCCATGAGACAGGCGTCGCGCCCAGGGGGTAGGGCGCGCCCCCACCCTCGTGGATGGTGGGTGGCCCCCCTCTAGTGCTTCCTCCACCCAATATTTTTTATATATTTTGAAACTGACTTCTGTGGAGTTTCAAGACTTTTGGAGTTTTCCAGAATAGGTCTCTAATATTTGCTCCTTTTCCAGCCCAGAATTCTAGCTGACGGCATTCTCCCTCTTCGTGTAAACCTTGTAAAATAAGAGAGAATAGGCATAAGTATTGTGACATAATGTGTAATAACAACCCATAATGCAATAAATATCGATATAAAAGCATGATGCAAAATGTACGTATCAACTCCCCCAAGCTTAGACCTCACTTGTCCTCAAGCGGAGGCCGAAATCGAAAAATATGTCCACATGTTTAGAGATAGAGGTGTCGATAAAATAAAATATGGACATGAGGGAATCATGATCATTCTTAGAACAGCAACATATATATATTGACATGTGATTTATTATGCTAAAGTAACAATTCATTCACCATTTAAAGTATGAATCAGAAACTTCATTGAAAACTAACAAAGTATAATCTCAGTCATTGAGGCAATTGCAATTTATCATAACATCGGAAAGAGTCAATATAAGAGCTTTTCAGAAAGTCCACATACTCAACTATCATTTAGTCTTTCATAATTGCTAACACTCACGCAATACTTATGGGTATGAAGTTTTAATCAGACATAGAGAAAGATAGCGGCTTATAGTTTTGCCTCCCAACCTTTTACCTCAGGGGTAATATCAACAATAATAGTTCATGAAAACTCACATCCAATTAGATATATATGTTAGGATCTTTCCAACACACAATGCTTGCCAAAGGATAAAATGTAAAAAAAGAAAGGTGAAGATCACCATGACTCTTGTATAAAGTATAAGACAAGAATAAAAGATAGACCCTTCGCAGAGGGAAGCAGAGGTTGTCATGTGTTTTTATGGTTGGATGCACAAAATCTTAATGCAGAAGATTGTCACTTTATATTGCCACTTGTGATATGGACCTTTATTATGCAGTCTGTCGCTTTTATTTCTTCCACATCACAAGATCGTATAAAGCTTATTTTCTCCACACTAATAAATCATACATATTTAGAGAGCAATTTTTATTGCTTGCAACAATGACAACTTACTTGAAGGATCTTACTCAATCCATAGGTAGATATGGTGGACTCTCATGGCAAACTGGGTTTAAGGATATTTGGAAGCACAAGTAGTATCTCTACTTGGTGCAAAGAATTTGGCTAGCATGAGGGGGAAAGGCAAGCTCAACATGTTGGATGATCCATGACAATATAATTTATTTCGGATGTAAGAAAGCATAACCCAATACGTTGTCTTCCTTGTCCAACATCAACTTTTTAGCATGTCATATTTTAATGAGTGCTCACAATCATAAAAGATGTCCAAGATAGTATATTTATATGTGAATCCTCTCTTTCTTTATCACTTCCTATTAATTGCAACCATGACCAAAACTATGTTTGTCAACTCTCAACAACTTTTATTCATCATACTCTTTATATGTGAAGTCATTACTCTCCATAAGATCAATATGATCTCTTTATTTCTTTTATTCTTTCTTTTATTCCCTCAAGATCATAGCAAGATAACCAAGCCCTTGACTCAAAACTAATCTTTATTATATATAGCTCACGGACTCGATTACATAGAAGGATCATAAAGCGGAACTCAAAACTAGATCATACTAAAACTTTATTCTACTAGATCAAGACATTACCAAAAGGATCGAACTAAGGTAAACATTAAAGATAAAAGTGTGATGGTGATACGATACCGGGGCACTCCCCCAAGCTTGGCAGTTGCCAAGGGGAGTGCCCATACCCGATACTCAGTTCTCCTTTGGTGGTAGTGATGATGGAGTTGTTGATGATGTAGGCTTGTCGTCTAGCATCGAGCGCAGGAGATGCTCCAACTTACGAATAATGCCCTTGAGTGTGATGATATGCTCTTGCAACAGAATATTTTCACGAGTTAGATACTTGTTCTGCACCCAAACTATTTCAATCATCTTGAAAGCTTCAATTTCAGTATGGGTAAGAAGATTGTAATGAGGTTAAAGGATGTCTTCTTCTTCTCCTGCCGGAGCTTGATCCTCCATGGCCTTCTCGATCCCATCATCTTTCTTGATCTCCCCGGGTTCTTCTCTCTTTAGCTCTATCTTCATTAGCTAAGCATCATCGCCCTCATTGTTGGAGGAGGGGGACGACATAATGCCTGACCTTGACAACTCTGGCAGAAAACAGCTCGAAACAAAGACAGGAGATATTTGCGTGGTACGGTGGTCAAAACCTTCGGGAGATTATATAATGATTTTTTACCGACCAAACGAAGTATCGTGCAAGAAAACGGAGTCCGGAGGGCACACGAAGTGCCCACGAGGCAGGGGGTGCGCCCAGGGGGGTAGGGCGCGCCCTCCACCCTCGTGGATGCCTCGTGTCCTTTTCGTACTGCTTCTTATTTTCCATTTTCTTAAATATTCCAAAACGGAGAAAAATTGCTATTAGAACTGTTTTGGAGTCGGTTTACTTACCGTACCATATACCACTTCCTTTTCGGAGGCTTAAACGTTCTGGAAGGTGTCCCTTATATACACCTCCGGGGTTACGGTTTCAATAACATTAGTTTCAACATTTATAGGATGACCTAAGATATAATGTTTGATTCTTTGACCGTTCACCGCCCTCGGATTTGTGCCTTCAAAGTTATTGATTTTTATGGCACCGGAACGATAGACCTCCTCGATAACATACGGACCTTCCCATTTAGAGAGGAGTTTTCCTGCAAAAAAATCTTAAACGAGAGTTGTATAACAATACATAATCACCTACATTAAACTCACGTTTTTGTATCCTTTTGTCATGCCATCTTTTAACTTTTTCTTTAAACAGTTTGGCATTCTCATAAGCCTGGATTCTCCACTCATCAAGTGAGCTAATGTCAAATAGTCTCTTCTCACCGACAAGTTTGAAATCATAATTGTGCTCTTTAATGGCCCAATATGCTTTATGTTCTAGTTCGAGAGGTAAGTGACATGCTTTTCCATAAACCATCTTATACGGAGACATACCCATAGGATTTTTATATGCAGTTCTATAGGCCCATAATGCATCATCAAGTTTCTCGGACCCATTCTTTCTAGATCTATTAACAGTCTTTTGAAAAATTAATTTAAGCTCTCTATTGCTCAGCTCTACTTGACCAATAGACTGTGGATGATATGGAGATGCAATTTTATGATTAACATCATACTTAGCAAGCATTTTACGAAAAGCACCATGAATAAAATGTGAACCACATCAGTCATTAAGTATCTAGGGACTCCAAACCTCGGAAAAATAACTTCTTTAAGCATCTTAATAGAGGTGTTATGATCAGCACTACTACTTGGAATAGCTTCTACCCACTTAGTAAGGTAATCAACAACAACTAAAATATGTGTATACCAATTAGAGGAAGGAAATGGTCCCATATAATCAAAGCCCCAAACATCAAATGGTTCAATAACAAGTGAATAATTCATAGGCATTTCTTGACGTCTACTAATATTACCAATTCTTTGACATTCATCACAAGACAAGACAAACTTACGGGCATCCTTGAAAAGAGTAGGCCAATAAAAACCGGATTGCAATACCTTATGTGCAGTTCTATCTCCAGCATGGTGTCCTCCACAAGCCTCGGAGTGACACTTGCGTAGGATTTGTTCCTGTTCATGCTCAGGAACACAATGTCTAATAACACCATCTACTCCTTCTTTATAAAGGTGTGGGTCATCCCAGAAGTAATGTCTTAAATCATAGAAAAACTTTTTCTTTTGCTGGTATGTGAAACTAGGTGGTATAAATTTAGCAAAAATGTAATTAGCATAATCAGCATACCATGGAGCAGTACGAGAAGCATTTATGACAGCTAATTGTTCATCAGGAAAGCTATCATCTATAGGTAGTGGGTCATCAAGAACATTCTCTAACCTAGATAAATTGTCTGCAACGGGGTTCTCAGCTCCCTTTCTATCAATAATATGCAAATCAAATTCTTGTAGTAGGAGCCGTCTAATAAGTCTAGGTTTAGCATCTGTCTTTTCCATAAGATATTTAATAGCAGCATGATCAGTGTGAATAGTTACTTTAGAATCAACAATATATGGTCTGAACTTATCACAAGCAAATACAACTGCTAAGAATTCCTTTTCAGTAGTAGCATAATTTCTCTAGGCACTGTCTAGAGTTTTACTAGCATATTGGATAACATTTAATTTCTTATCAACTCTTTGTCCTAGAATAGCACCTACATCATAATCACTAGCATCACACATAATTTCAAAGGGTAAATTCCAATCAGGAGGCTGAACAATAGGTGCAGAAATCAAGGCTTTCTTAAGTATTTCAAATGCTTCTACACAATCATCATCAAAGACAAAAGGAACATCTTCTTGTAAGAGATTAGTTAGAGGCCTAGAAATTTTTTAGAAGTCTTTAATGAACCTCCTATAAAAACTGGCATGACCAAGGAAACTTCTTATACCTTTAATGTCCTTTGGACATGGCATCTTTTCAATAGCATCAACTTAAGCTTTATCAACTTCAATACCTCTTTCAGAAATTTTATGCCCCAAGACGATACCTTCATCAACCATAAAGTGTCACTTCTCCCAATTCAAGACAAGATTAGTTTCTTCACATCTCTGCAAAACTCGGTCAAGGTTGCTTAAGCAATCATCAAAAGAAGTTCCATATACGGAGAAATCGTCCATGAAAACCTCAACAACCTTTTCACAAAAGTCAGAGAATATAGCAGTCATACATCTTTGAAAGGTAGTAGGTGCATTACATAAACCAAAATGCATACATCTATAAGCAAAGGTACCGAAAGGGCAAGTAAAAGTGGTCTTTTCCTGATCCACTTTTGACACGGGTATTTGAGAGAAACCAGAATAACCGTCTAGAAAGCAAAAATGTGTATGTTTGGGTAATCTTTCTAGCATTTAATCAATAAAAGGTAAAGGGTAATGATCCTTTTTAGTAGCTTTATTTAGTTTGCGGAAATCAATTACCATTCTATAACCTGTAAAAATTCTTTGTGGGATCAATTCATCTTTATCATTAGGAACAACAGTAATACCTCCCTTCTTAGGGACACAATGGACAGGACTTACCCACTGACTATCAGCAACAGGATAAATTATACCTGCCTCGAGAAGCTTTAGTATTTCTTTTCTTACCACTTCTTTCATCTTAGGATTTAACCGTCGTTGGTGATCAAAAACCGGTTTAGCATATTTTTCCAATTTTATTTTGTGCTGCCATAGAGTGGGACTAATGCCCTTAAGATCATCAAGAGTGTATCCAATAGCAGCACGGTGCTTCTTCAGAGTTTTCAATAATTTCTCTTCTTCTTGCTCTAAAAGGTTAGCACTAATAATAACAGGATATATCTTCTTTTCATCAAGATAAGCATATTTGAGAGTATCAGGCAATGGTTTAAGCTCAAACACGGGATCACCCTTGGGTGGAGGAGGATCCCCTAGAATTTCGACGGGTTTAAAAATAGGTCCCTTTTTAAAGAATACTTCATCTATTTCTCTTCTTTCATTCATAAACATATCATTTTCATGGTCTAGAAAATATTGTTCTAAAGGATCACTAGGAGGCACGGCAATAGAAGCGAGACCAATAATTTCATCTTTACTAGGAAATTCTTTATCATGGGGCTGTCTACGAAATTTAGCAAAATTAAAATCATGAGACATATCCCCTAAACCAACAAAAATATATCCTTTTTGCAGTCTATCTTAGCATTAACAGTATTCAAGAAGGGTCTACCAAATATAATGGGACAAAAGTCATCTTGTGGGGAACCAAGAACAAGAAAATCAGTAGGATATTTAACTTTCCCACACAAGACTTCAACATCTCTAACAATCCCAACCGGTGAAATAGTATCTCTATTGGCAAGCTTAATTGTAACATCAATACCTTCTAACTCAGCAGGTGCAATATCATGCATAATTTCTTCATATAAAGACTGAGGTATTGCACTCGCACTAGCACCCATATCACATAAGCCATGATAGCAATGATCTCCTATTTTAACAGAAATAACAGGTATGCCTACAACTGGTCTATGTTTATTTTTAGTATCGGGTCTAGCAATTCTAGCAGCTTCATCTAAAAAGTAAATAACATGCCCATCAATATTATCAACCAAGAGATCTTTAACCATAGCAATACTAGGTTCAACTTTAATTTGCTCAGAGGGTGTAGGTGTTCTAGTATTACTCTTACGAACCATAGTTGAAAATTTTGTTGGAAATATGCCCTAGAGGCAATAATAAATTGATTATTATTATATTTCCTTGTTCATGATAATCGTTTATTATCCATTCTAGAATTGTATTGATAGGAAACTCAGATACATGTGTGGATACATAGACAACACCATGTCCCTAGTAAGCCTCTAGTTGACTAGCTCGTTGATCAATAGATGGTTACGGTTTCCTGACCATGGACATTGGATGTCATTGATAACGAGATCACATCATTAGGAGAATGATGTGATGGACAAGACCCAATCCTAAGCCTAGCACAAAGATCGAGTAGTTCATGTGCTAAAGCTTTTCTAATGTCAAGTATCATTTCCTTAGACCATGAGATTGTGCAACTCCCGGATACCGTAGGAGTGCTTTGGGTGTGCCAAACGTCACAACGTAACTGGGTGGCTATAAAGGTACACTACAGGTATCTCCGAAAGTGTCTATTGGGTTGGCACGAATCGAGACTGGGATTTGTCACTCCGTGTAAACGGAGAGGTATCTCTGGGCCCACTCGGTAGGACATCATCATAATGTGCACAATGTGATCAAGGAGTTGATCACGGGATGATGTGTTACGGAACGAGTAAAGAGACTTGCCGGTAACGAGATTGAACAAGGTATCGGGATACCGACGATCGAATCTCGGGCAAGTATCGTACCGATAGACAAAGGGAATTGCATACGGGATTGATTAAGTCCTTGACATCGTGGTTCATCCGATGAGATCATCGTGGAACATGTGGGAGCCAACATGGGTATCCAGATCCCGCTGTTGGTTATTGACCGGAGAACGTCTCGGTCATGTCTGCATGTCTCCCGAACCCGTAGGGTCTACACACTTAAGGTTCGATGACGCTAGGGTTATAAAGGAAGTTTGTATGTGGTTACCGAATGTTGTTCGGAGTCCCGGATGAGATCTCAGACGTCACGAGGAGTTCCGGAATGGTCCAGAGGTAAAGATTTATATATGGGAAGTCCTGTTTTGGTCACCGGAAAAGTTTCGGGTTTTATCGGTAACGTACCAGGACCACCGGGAGGGTCCCGGGGGTCCACCAAGTGGGGCCACCAGCCCCGGAGGCTTGCATGGGCCAAGAGTGGTAAGGGACCAGCCCCTGAGTGGGCTGGTGCGCCTCCCACAAGGCCCAAGGCGCAGCTAGGAGGAGAAAGGGGAAACCCTAGGCACAAATGGGCCTAAGGCCCACCCTAGGGCGCGCCCCCCTCTCCCCCTCTTGGCCGTGCCCCCTCCATCTAGGGCTGCCGCCCCTCTAGGGGTGGGAACCCTAGAGGGGGCGCACCCTCCTCCCCTCCTCCTATAAATAGTTGAGGTTTGGGGCTGCCCAACAGATGACGATTTGATCTCTCCCTGGCACAGCCCTACCTCTCTCCTCCTCGTCTCTTGTGGTGCTTGGCGAAGCCCTGCTAGAGTACCACGCTCCTCCACCACCACCACGCCGTTGTGCTGCTACTGGATGGAGTCTTCCTCAACCTCTCCCTCTCTCCTTGCTGGATCAAGGCATGGGAGACGTCACCGGGTTGTACGTGTGTTGAACGCGGAGGTGCCGTCCGTTCGGCACTAGGATCTTCGGTGATTTGGATCACGACGAGTACCACTCCTTCAACCCCGTTCTCTTGAACGCTTCTGCATAGCGATCTACAAGGGTACGTAGATGCACTCTCCTTCCCCTCGTTGCTGGTTTCTCCATAGATAGATCTTGGTGACACGTAGGAAAATTTTGAATTTCTGCTACGTTCCCCAACAACTTTATCATGATCCTTTATTCTAGTAATGAAAGGTGGTTTCTCAATATAAGTGGTAGGAACAATAGTATCAACATTATAAGTGATAGTCTTTTCTTCAACTTTAATAGGTTCAACTACTTTTACTTCAATGGGAGGATGATATTTAATCCACTTCTCCTTAGGGAGATCAACATGAGTAGCAAATGATTCACAAAAAGAAGCTACTATCTCAGAGTCAAGTCCATATTTAGTGCTAAATTCACGAAAAGCATCAGTGTCCATAAAAGATTTAACACAATCAAACTTAGGTGTTATATATGACTCCTTACCTTCGTCGAGTTCCCAATCTTCATAGTTGCATTTAATTCTTTCCAATAAATCCCATTTGAATTTAATAGTCTTCATCATAAAAGATCCAGTACAAGAAGTATCGAGCATGGAGTGATTATTGAGAGAAAGCCGAGCATAAAAATTTTGAATAATAATTTATCTTGAGAGCTCATGATTGGGGCATGAATATAACATTGACTTAAGCCTCCCCCAAGCTTGAGCGATGCTTTCTCCTTCACGAGGCCAAAAATTATATATATAATTACGATCACAATGAACCAGATGCATAGGATAAAAGTTCTGATGAAATTCCAATTTCAATCGGTTGTAGTTCCATGATCCAATATCATCACATAGCCTAAACCATGTCAATGCCTTTCCCTTCAAAGATAAAGGGAAGACCTTCTTCTTGATAACATCCTCGGGCAAACCTGCAAGCTTAAATAATCCACAAACTTCATCCACATAGATTAGGTGCAAATCGGGATGCAATGTTCCATCTCCTATAAAAGGATTAGCTAGCAGTTTCTCTATCATACCCGAAGGAATTTCAAAGTAAACATTTTCAGTAGGTTCAGTAGGTTGAGGAGCAACTCTTTGCTCTATTGTTCGGGGTGAAGATACCCCGAACAAGCCCCTCAATGGATTACTTTCCATAGTAACAAGTGACAATAAATTTCAGCACACTATAAATTTTTCCTTACCAAATTCCACCTACCAAAGGCGCTTCACTCCCCGACAACGGCGCCAGAAAAGAGTTTTGATGACCCACAAGTATATGGGATCTATCATAGTCCTTTTTATAAGTAAGAGTGTCGAACCCAGCGAGGAGCAGAAGGAAATGATAAGCAGTTTTCAGTAAGGTATTCTCTGCAAGCACTGAAATTATCGGTAACAAACAGTTTTGTGATAAGGTAATTTGTAACGGGTAACAAGTAATAAAAGTAAACAAGGTGCAGAAAGGTGGCCCAATCCTTTTTGTAGCTAAGGACAATCCTAGACAAACTCTTATATAAAGGAAAGCGCTCCCAAGGACACATGGGAATTATCGTCAAGCTAGTTTTCATCACGCTCATATGATTCGCGTTCGTTATTTTGATAATTTGATATGTGGGTGGACCGGTGCTTGGGTACTGCCTTTACTTTGAAAAGCATCCCACTTATGATTAACCCATCTTGCAAGCATCCGCAACTATAAAAGAAGTATTAAGGTAAACCTAACCATAGCATGAAACATATGGATCCAAATCAGCCCCTTACGAAGCAACGCATAAACTAGGGTTTAAGCTTTTGTCACTCTAGCAACCCATCATCTACTTGTTACTTCCCAATGCCTTCCTCTAGGCCCAAACAATGGTGAAGTGTCATGTAGTCGACGTTCACATGACACCACTAGAGGAAAGACAACATACATCTCATCAAAATATCGAACGAATACCAAATTCACTTGACTACTTATAGCAAGACTTCTCCCATGTCCTCGGGAACAAACGTAACTACTCACAAAGCATATTCATGTTCATAATCAGAGGGGTATTAATATGCATAAAGGAACTCAACATATGATCTTCCACCAAATAAACAAACTAGCATCAACTACAAGGGGTAATCAACACTACTAGCAACCCGCAGGTACCAACCTAAGGTTTTGAGACAAAGATTGGATACAAGAGATGAACTAGGGTTTGAGATGAGATGGTGTTGGTGAAGATGTTGATGGAGATTGACCCCCTCCCGATGAGAGGATCGATGGTGATGATTTCCCCCTCCCGGAGGGATGTTTCCCCGGCAGAACAGCTCTGCCGAAGCCCTAGATTGGTTCCGCCAAGGTTCCGCCTCGTGGCGGCGGAGTTTCGTCCCGAGAGCTTGCTTATAATTTTTTTTCCAGGGCGAAATACTTCATATAGCCAAAGATGGGCATCGGAGGCCTGCCAGGGGGCCCACGAGACAGGGGGCGCGCCTAGGGGGGTAGGGCGCGCCCCCCACCCTCGTGGATGGTGGGTGGCCCCCTCTGGTGCTTCCTTCGCCCAATTTTTTTATATATTCTGAAACTGACTTCCGTGGAGTTTCAGGACTTTTGGAGTTGTGCAGAATAGGTCTCTAATATTTGCTCCTTTTCCAGCCTAGAATTCCAGCTGCCGGCATTCTCCCTCTTTGTGTAAACCTTGTAAAATAAGAGAGAATAGGCACAAGTATTGTGACATAATGTGTAATAACAGCCCATAATGCAATAAATATTGATATAAAAGCATGATGCAAAATGGACATATCAGTAACCCAGAGGAAAGCTCTCTGCCTCCGCTAGTCCGAGTTCTGCGCCAGTTCTCATGTTGTTGTTGCTTCAAAATAAAGTTGGGATCCAAGTAAGCTAAAGGGTGAGAAAACCTTACTTTTCGGGTCACTTGTCGAATTTTCTATCTCGGCAAAGGCTCGGAGTCGAACGAAATAATATTTACCTCTTCATCACCCGCCTGACTGGACTCCGCATCATCTGGATGGCAATCAGTGTCAATAAGATAATTGAAAAAAGAGCCAAGAGAATCAAGGACTACCTCCGACTCGTCATCCTCATCCAAGTTCAGCATATCAGAGGCGGTTGATTTCTTCTTATTCTTCTTTAGGGTTTTAGTATTAGCCCTGGCTTTCTTGGCTGCTTTCTCGTCATACTTCTTGTTCCAAAAGGTGGATCCAGCCTGCACAAATTACAGGAAGGTTGGAGATTTGTAGAGCATATTAATGATAAAGCGAAATAAATGGACCGGAGAGACTTACATCCGGTGGCGGGTTGAGTGTGCAGAAGGGGTTCAACCCCACTTTGCTACAGCTTTCCAAGCTTTCGTTGAGAAGGGTTTTGGTCATCTCATTGATCACGCTGACAGTTAAACATGTTTGGCAGTGGTGCAGCGGATCCTTGACATCACCCGTGTAGGTACACATTAAGCTGGGTCGGCGGCTCAAAGTTATAATCCTCCAGGCTACCCAGCAGCGGACCAAGTCAACACCAGTCAACCCGTTTGCTAGCAGCGCTCTAACCTTTGAAAAGGTAGTCATAAGTTTGGCTCATTCCGTGGTGGTAAGCCGTTCGGGGAGAGGGTGCCTCGGGCTGAGCCGGTGGTCATGATAACCCGGCAAGGGGTTCTCGTCAGCATGAGAAGTGTCTTGATAGTAGAACTAGGTCTGATTCCAATCCTTGGGATGACTTGGAAGCTGGGCATAAGGAAAAATGGCATCTCTCCGCCGTCGAATTGAGACTCCACCAAGCTCTAAGCTGGGTCCATCGGTGAACTCGTTTTGGCGATCAGATAAAAATATTCTGTGAAGAGTTCAACGTTGGGCTCCTCTTGAAGATATACTTCACAAAAAACTTGAAAGTTGCATATATTCGAAACCGAGTTAGGTCCGATGTCTTGAGGATGGAGTTTGAGGAAATGCAGAACGTCACGGAAGAATTTTGACCCCGGGCGGTGAAAACCCCAGTTTATATGGTTAGTAAAGACAATAATTTCATTTTCCTTGGGTTGAGGTCTGCTCTTAGCTGAATCTGGAACACGCCGGTGGATGATATCTTTTGATGGCAAGATGCCTGTTTTGACATAGTCATTAAGCATTTCTTCCGTAACAATTGAAGGGACCCAGTTGCATGAGGTAACAGTCTTAGTCATGGTTGCAGGGCATGGCCTAAAAAAGATGATGTATAGCATGGTTAAATCAAAGAACATTTCCAGATTGTATGAGTTATGATGCATATGCCGGCGGCTTAATGGGGCCTAATGTCATATGGCGGGTCATGGTTTGTGGTATAACTCGCCATGGCAGTTATGGTACTTCAGATCTATCAGAGAAAATTTTGCTAAGAGGTGGGCAAACAGATTCTATAGATTGGTTCAATAAGTTTTGGATCTGATGTTGTTTGGAAAAGAAAAATAAATTCTAAACCTAGGGTTGCGACAGTGAAGGAACTTGTGTGCTTGCGGGATTTCTGTGTCAGAAAGATGTGTCATATGATTGAAAAGGGGTGTTAAACTACTTCCACACAACTTCCGCGGTGTTTTCAGATCAAACTAGGGGTGTTATGAAGGAACAAGGAAGAACTCTAATGAACTGGACAAACACTAATGGAGATCTGATAGATGGGAGAAGGAGTACTTACAGGTGCTGATGGGTCGCGGTGGTGCGCCGAGGTTCTCTGGTCTAGTCAGGTTGATGTAGCGGCCTGAGTTGATGCAGCGGACAAAGGTCGGCGGTGGCAGAGCTTGGGTCTGCAGAGGAGTCGCGAGGAGGAAGACGAAGACGATGAGGTGAGGGGGAAAAGTGAAGACCGGGACCCCCCCCCTCCCTATTTATAAGGAAATGATCAGATGGCATGCGCGGGAATCGAGGAGGCCAAAAAATGGGTATGAAGCTATACGAATGCCTCGATTTTCGGGATATCTATTAAAACAAAGATCTATTGAGATATACTAGGTTCTATGTGAAGTTAATGTATGATGACGTCATGACGGATTACCAAGTTTTTGTGAGGTAACGTCATGGCGGCTTACAATGAGCTGATGATGGAAGATTTTGCTAAGTCAAGATGATGAAGATTGATATGAACAAGTTCAAATCAACATGGGGCCTAATGTTGGGGATATAACTATTGGGTATGACCCGCCTAGGAGGGGTCGGGTCATACCACTGGCGACTTAAGGATAAAGATGGTGGGTCATGAAGTAAGCCTATTGAAGGCCCAATACTCAGAGGCGACTTGAGGCCCAAGAGGATGAACCGCCATATGTGTAACTTGTATTGTAAGACAAGCTTAGTTGGTAACCGAGCCAGACACGCTGTGTATGAGCAGGCCGGGACTCTGTAAGCCATCAAGCATCGACCTATGTATATAAAGGGGTGACCCGGCAGCGGGTTGAGGCAAGAAACAACAAGTTGAGAACTAGGTCAAGCGTATTCGCTCCCTGGTAATCGAAACCCAAGCAATATAACCTAAAGCAGGAGTAGGCTTTTACCTCCTTGAGAGGGGCCGAACCTGGGTAAACTCCATGTGTCCTTTGTCCTGTTTTAACCCCTTCAAGCTAACCTAGCTGTGATGGCTCCACTCCTAAGTCCTTTTGTTAGGGCATCTGCCGTGTCAAACCCACAACAAGATCCGTTAGTATAAGAAAATAAATCACCACTTATGGTACTGTTGTAAACTCATTCTTTATTTAAATTGGTGTAATATCTACTGTATTCCAACTTCTCCATGGTTCATACCCCCCGATACTACCCATAAATTCATCAAAATAAGCAAACAACACAAAGAAAACAGAATCTGTTAAAAACAGAACAGTCTGTAGTAATCTGTAACTCTCGAATATTTCTGTAACTCCAAAAATTCTAAACAATTAGGACAACATAGGCCATTTGTATCTTAATATTCTTCAGAAAGAATCAGTATTTGTCGCGGCATATCCAATATGGGACCAGGAGGCCCTTGCTGGTTCGGTAGGGGGACATCGCATTGCACAAAGAGCAGACCAGCGCGCAGCCGCACGGCAGAGAGCACACAAGAAATTTACCTAGGTTCGAGCCGCCACGAGGCATAAAACCCTACTCCTGCCTTGGTGGATTGATGGTGGAATGTAGATAATGCAACGCAGTACACTTGCCCGGCAGGGGTCGCCGTATGGCAGTAGCGACTACGCGCGTATGGAGTGTGGATTCCTCAATTTTCCAACCCCTCCTACGGGTGTCATGGGCCTCCTTTTATAGATTAAGGGGTCACCACAATGGCAAAGTGGTCATTATCCACTGATATGATAGCAAATAGTGCTATCATACCTAACTTTGCGGGCTAACAGGGTGCATTAAATGCACCCCTTAGTGTCACATCACTGGTCACCCGGCAAAGCTTGCCGGGCTATCTCGCCAGCTCTGCGCTTGTTCTATTGACACGTCATAGGATGGGTGTCATCTGTGGGTTCCTTCCATAGGAATCGGCCGCCATGTGGCGAATGGCTGCCACTTAATCACCTTGTGGCTTGAGACCGCACTGATTAATGACGTGGGTCGCGCTTAAGTGGTTGGTGGGGTGGTTTTGCCTACGCGAGCCCCGGCAGGCCCTGCCGGGGCGCCTTGTTTGCTTACTTCTGGTGGTGGCCTTGCCCCTTGCCGGGCTCGCCTGCCCGGCAAGGGAGGCCCTTCTCTTGCCGATATACTGCTCCTCTCGCTTGATCTTGATCCCTCTGAGCTGCATGTCAGTTCTTCAAATCTCTTGTTCCTTCAATATCTGACTCAAGCCGAGGCTTCAATTCTGTTCTTGTGCCTGTGCACAGTCTAGGCAATGGACCCAGGGTCTGTTGCACCAGTGGCATTCTGACCTTTTTCCTTATCACGCTTGTCATATTCTGCCCCTTGTTTCTTGGCAAGCTGCTCAACTTGGTAACATTCCTGAAGATCATGGCCCTTGGTCAGATGGATCTTGCAGTACGGGCCATCGCCTTTCCCAGCTTTCTCAGCGGCAGCGGCTTCCCAGCAGGCTGCGCAAGCAGCAACTTCCTTGTCGAGTGCCTCAGCCTTAGCCTTCTTGCCGGTACTAGGTGTGCCCGAACCTTCTACAGTCATCATTGCTTTATACCTTGGCTTCTTATTATGCTTCTTGCCCTTTCTTTGGCTGGTTGATTCATCCTCATCCTCTGAATCAACGTTGATGCAATCCTCCTTTCCGGGAAACTTCCTTCCTTCCTCCATCCGACCACACTTATCCACCAGCGTGTATAGCTCCTTCACAGTCTTGGACAACCGCACATTCATCTTAGACCGAATGTGACGGTTGCACACATTGGACTGGAAGGCTGCTATAACGGCTGCTAGATGGATATTTTTAATATTCCTATGAACTTTACTGAATCTCTATAAATACTTACTAAGAGTTTCTCCTTCTTTCTGCTGGAGAAGTTGTAGGTCGCTGGGTCTGTCGGGCTCTTGGTGGCCACCGGTGAAGGCACGGATGAACTCGTGGCACATGTCCTCCCAAGATGAAATGGAGTTCTCTGGCAGGTGCATCAGCCAGGACCTCGCGTTGGACTTGAGGGCCAACGGGAAGTAGTTGGCGAACACCTTCTCGCCTCTTCCCTCGGCAGCTTGAACAACGATGGTGTAGATGCTCAGGAACTCTGCCGGGTTCAGCCTCCCGTCGTACTTCTCAGGTATCTCTGGCTTGAACGTGCGAAAGGACGGCCAACGGACTTGCCGCAGCTCTCGTGTAAAGGCAGGGCAGCCAACCTCGAAAGGTAGGCACCCGCCAACACTGAGCGCAGGTTCGTCGATGTTGAGGCCGTCGCACCCGTTGGTCTGGTGGAGGTCGTCGCGGCATTGATTTATGATGACGTGCGCATCTCCCCATCGCCTATCCTCCGAGGCTCGACGTTGGCCTGGACGTTCTTGAGGGTCGGAAGAGGCCATCGAGATGTCATCCAGGTCTTGATTCAGCTATGCCTGCATTAGCTGTCATGGTGGAGACGGCCCCCTTTGTTCGGCCAGCAGTACGGGCGGTTGCTGTTGCTTGGGAAGGTCGCGTCAGGCCAACTCGTCGTGAGCCCCCATCTTTGATGAAACCGAGCAGTCTCTGGATGGTGGCACACAATTCATTCATCTGCTTGGCCGTGGGTGGAAACCTTAGCAGCAACTGAGCTCGCGCCATAGCCTCTGTGGCGGTGCTTGGCATGGATGTCGATGACGTCGGTCGCACCGTTGTCTGGCTCCTGATGGCGCCAGCGGCGGGGACGATGGTGGTGTCGCATCCACGCAGTTGTGGGTCGACCATCTGGGCAGCGGGGTTGCGCGGCGGTGGTGCTCAAGGGTCAGCAGCTCCGCCGAGCGCAGTGGTTTGGTTGACTCGTCCGGGAGGAGACACATGGGCCGCGGTCGCTCCCGCAGTGGGGGCAGCCGGAGGGCGATGGATCACCCCAGACCGAGCGTCGTTGCTGCGGTTGTTCCCGTCAGTAGGAGGAGAGGGCACATACGGAGCGACCACCTCGCCCACACCTTCTAGAGCGTGACCGCCGAGGCATTGTTGATGATGTTCTCCTCTGACGTCTCCAGCCCCCATGTTGGCCGCAAGGGGAGTGGCGATGGCGCCACCTGCTCCAACCACGCCCCCAGTAGCGTTCACGTCTTCGCTCACCCCCGCATCCTCCGAAGCGCCCGAGGCTGCGGGCGACGGAGCCTTTGAGCTGGACAGATGGGCCGAAGGGCCGGACTTCTTCTTCTTAGGCGCCATGGTCGAGGGTGCCGTCAAAGACGAAGATGGTGATGAAGATGACGCGCTGCACACACTTTCAGGTTCGCGCAAGCGATCCCCCTACCTGGCGTGCCAAAGATGTCGCGGGATATCCACGGCCACTGTAACATCCCAAATTTTCAATTTGGAATGTTATACATTAGATCATCATTACATATCATAATTTTTTGTTTTTGGTTTTGATCCTAGAAATTCTACGCAACTCAAGGACCCACGGAGAGAGTTGGGGATTTCGTTATTTTCATATTTGAGTTTTCTCAAATTTTGAGAATAGGATCATTTGATTTTAATTATTTTATCGTCAATTATTTCTATTACAAAAATATGAGAGAGGGAATAAAATGACTTTCCCAAAATAAAGAAATATTGAGGGTTTAATAATAAAATCAAATAAGATTTTATTTCGGAGTTTTTTGTTATTTTATTTGAATTTAGGAAAAATGTGCGTTTTTCAAAATTGCATTTAGGCCCCAAATAAATGTTCACATGGTGCGGCTTGATTTTAGAAGTCCGGGAAAATTTATTTCGGGATTTTTGGAGTCCGTTTAGTATTTCTTTTATTTGTTTTTCTGCGGGAAATAATTTAAAAAAACGAAACCGACCTACGCGCCGTGTTAGGCCCGGACTCTCTGGGGCCGGCCTTTAAAAGCCGGGGCACCCGACCCCACAACCCACCGAGCCGCCCCGCCGCCCGAACTCTAGCGCCCCGCCGCCGACCGCCGCCGCCGCCGCCGGAGTTCTCGCCGGAGTTGCCGGTAGATTATTATTTTTTTCTTCCGAAAAACCTTCGGTTTTTCCGGCGGTTTTGTCGTTTTTTTTAGTTTCGGTTTTTTTAAATAGATCGGTTTTTCCGATTTATTTAATTAGCGAGCGTTCGTCCGTTCGTTCGTTCTAGCGAACGTTCATCGTTTTTCTTTTTCTCGAATTAAATCCGTGATTTTTCTGATCGTGATTCCTGATCCGATTTTCGTTTTAGTATAACTTTTCGCTCGTTTATCGGAATCAGGCGATTCAAGCGCTTGGAGTTTCGTCTCGAAACCCTCTATCCGTTTAACCAACTTAAACAAGTTTTTGCCACTGTAAAAATTGCCCTAGATCCAGAATAGTAAACGAAGCCTGTTTCTTTTGCCGTTTGACTTTCGTTGCTTCGTTTGATTTGATTCTTTTTGCAAACCAGAGTTCTTAAGTTGAACTTTCTGGTTAGATCTCTTATTTGAGTTTTACCTGTGCATTAGATGAATACTTATTGTATGCTTGTTTGTTTGTCTGTGATAGAATACCCGGAGTGCGCCGCCTGTTACTTCGAATCTCTAGGTTTCGCGGATCATCAGCAAGGCAAGTAACACTTTGATCATACCTCCTACTACCCAGTTTTATTGCATTAGATCAATCCTCAAACATTGCATGATTAGGATCTAATTAAATTGTGGGATGGGAAGTAGTTGAGGTAGTACCTATTACCTGTTTATTATCAAACCTTTGGGAGTTACTTCTACGTTTGCCTATTGTGCCATGCTATGCTAGTAGACGTGGATTGGGTGAGTGATATCCATGACAGATGTGAGTTTGTTAATTAATGGATTATCTAAGGCGGCAACTTAAACACACATCTGGGTGGATTGAGGTACCTGGGTATTTCAGGATTGCCTGTTTTTTTTATGGACCGCCACTCAGGCCCAAAGGGATCATCAGATTTTTCATACTAGAAACTTCCGTGTGCAGCCACAAGCTATTATGGGCTCTGGCATAGTTGATTAAGTCATGCGAACTCTTACAGGGTAGACTAGCAGATGTAGGGGAAAGTAGGTGTAACGGTCTATCCATCGTAAGGTGCTAGCGCTTCTGAAAGACTGTGTCTCGGTCATCCGTCTTCTCAAACACCATGTAGTGCGAGAAACCAAACGGAGGCGATCGAGTCTTGTGGGGAAAAGTGCGCAAACCTCTGCAGAGTGTATAAACTAATCATGGTTAGCCGTGTCCCCGGTTATGGACATCTTGAGTATCTAGTACTTGGATTATCATGTGAATCTCAACATGTTACTCTAAAATTTAAGTTTGTTGGGTTTTGTTTAATGATGATGCTTAATTGGGATTGAGGATGCTGTCAACCATTCTCAGTGTTTAACAACTAACATGATAGTTAAATAAAATTTATTCCTTTGCAGTAGGGAAAAATTGGCTTTACACAAAACTGTAGCCATAGAGCTTTCCACCAGCCAAATATGCATATAGTATAGCTATTTTATTCCATTACTCTCTATGTGTTATCTTGCCAGCATATTCCATGTGCTGACCTGTTTCGGGCTGCAACGTTAATGTTGCAGACTTTTCAAACGACGATTAAGGAGTTTTTAGGTCGTGGTTCTATACTCGGTGATGCCATTGGAGTTGATGGACTCACTTATCTTCCAAGCCTTCCGCTGTTATCGCTATTAGATGGCCTTAAGGCATATTTACTGTAATAAGTTCTCTATTGAGACACTCAGTGTAATAAGTGTGTGATTGCTACTCTGTTATAAATCCTTCAAATACTGTGTGGTGTCAGCATTACTGATTCAGGGATGACACCTGAGCACAGAGATCAGACCGTTTGAGGTCTGGTCGCTACAGATATGGTATCAGAGCACACGCTGACTGTAGGACACGACCACTAAGCTAAAAGACCTAGATCACTCTCTTCTCTTCTGACCTCTCATCTTTTCTACTCTTTAGGATGGCGGATGCAAGGAACAAGTTCACGCAACCAAATGAAGATACACCCTTTGGACGCCACTTGAAGGAAGTCACTAGATACCTGAACATAGGAGTACCAAGCTTCACCGGAACCTACAACGCCACTTTACCTGAAGAGGAGCGCTGGATGATTCAAGTTCAAGTTCCAGGAAGGACGTTCATGCCAGTCACTGAGCCCATAGAGTTTTCTTTTGATGCACCAACTTGGAGTCTAGGAAATAGCATGGCAGCTCACATCGCCATGGAACGCATTGGAGAAGTCTACCGCAATGATATCAAGGATACTATATACCAGATTTGTGGGCGCCGAGATGAGCACTGGGAGATGATCAACACCAGAAAGGATAGATCAATTGCAGCTTTTATCCAGGAATTAAACCAGCACATTCGACGACAGGAGAACCAGATGTGCGCCGACATGATAGACCTAAAGAAGGCTAAGACAAGAATCAAGGAACTGGAGGAAGAACTCAAGGCTACACGTGAAGATTATGAAGAAGAAATTGAAGTGTTGGTGGAGAAGAATGACGATCTGATCAAGAAGATCGGAATATTTATGGGAGGCCCTACACCAGTAGATGAAGACGAAGAACCCAAGGAGATTCGCCTGGAAGACTACATCATCATCGACGCCACCGACTCGGACCCAGATGATAGCGATGATGACTATGTTGATGAAGTCGGAGCAGATATCATGGAGTCTGCAACTGAAGAATATTTCTAGTAGACCACCTCATCAGTAGTAGTAGTCCACCATGTAAATACAGTAGTCCGAGCACTTTTGCGATAGTTAGATCGATTGTATGGCCTTGTTTGATTGAATGAAGTGAATTGTTTGCTTTTGCTTCATGTGCATATGGGTAGTGTTTTCTCTTTAGACCCCCTTTATTCTTAAATCTCATCTTTTCTAAACCCTCATATGCCTCCGAGACGTGACCCCAGATTTACCTTTCCACCGGAGCTCACCCAGTTGATCCAGCAGCAGAACACATTGATGCGGTTGCTAGTCCAGAATCAGAATCATGGGAACAACAACAACAACCCACCACCACCACCACCTGTTGATCACTTAGCCCGTTTTCTTAGGCTGAATCCGCCGGTGTTTTCTAGTAGCACCAAGCCGATAGTAGCAGATGATTGGCTCCGCAAGACAGCTAGAGAGTTAACCACAGCAGGATGCACAGATGCGGAGAAGGTGAAGTTTGCCGCACATCAGCTTGAAGGACCCGCAGCATCATGGTGGGAGAATTTCACAACCACTTTTCCTATCGACACTGTCACGTGGGACCAGTTTCAGCAGGCTTTTCGTACTGCCCATGTCTCAGCAGGAGCTATGGCCATGAAGAAGCGTGAGTTTCGCAACTTGCGCCAAGGAGGACGGACAGTTGGCCAGTGTGTGGAGGACTTTAGTAAATTAGCACGTTATGCCCCAGATGACGTTGCTACGGATGCAGCTAAACAGGAGAAGTTTCTGGAAGGACTGAATAATGAGTTGAGCATGCAGTTGATGATAGAAACCTTCAACAACTACCAGGAATTGGTAGACCGTGCTCTTATGATTGAAGGCAAGCAGCAGCAAATTGAGAACCACAAGAGGAAGTATGGACAAGGGAAGTACAATTCTGGAGCTCAGCAGAAGCCACGTTTTACCCCTAGATCGGGAGGACATTTTCAGCATACCCATGGAGGAGTTAGCTCGCACAATCACAACGACACCAAGAATGGTAATGATAATGGAGGAAGCAACGGCCAGAACCGTACCAACCCATCAACCCCAGCCAAGAAAGACCCGAGCCAAGACACTTGCTTTAAGTGCCAGAAGACCGGACATTATGCCAATGAATGTCCTGAAGGCCAGAATGGCAATGGAAGCTTTGGGAAGAAGCCGAACCCTTTCAACAGGGGACAGGTGAACCACGTTAACGTGGAGGAGGTTGAAGAGCAGCCGGATGTAGTAATCGGTAAGTTTTTGGTTAAGTCATTTGCTGCACTCGTTCTTTTTGATACTAGTGCATCGCATTCATACATATCAAGGGGATTTGTGGATAAGTATAACCTGCCCACTAAGGTTCTTAGAACACCTATGCTAGTAAGCTCACCAGGAGCGGAGTATATGGCCAGTTAAGGATGTTTTCAAGTGCCATTGAGTATAGGTAGGCATGTGTTTCCCTCGGATTTAATCATTTTGGAATCACAAGGATTGGATGTAATTCTGGGTATGGATTGGCTGTCGATGTATGGAGGAAACATCGATTGCGCCAGTAAGTCGATCTTGCTTACCACCCCAGAAGGGAGAAGGATCAAGTATGTATCCCGACATGTGTCCAAAGGGACTCAAGTAAATTGTTTAACAGGAGTTGTGTAGGAGGAAGTACCAGTGGTAAGGGATTTCCCTGAAGTATTTCCAGAAGAGTTGCCAGGCATCCCACCGGATAGAGATATTGAGTTTTTGATTGAGCTATTGCCAGGCATAGGGCCAATATCGAAGAGACCATACAGGATGCCTGCAAAGGATTTGGTGGAGATTAAGAAGCAGATTAAGGAGTTACTGGATAAAGGTTACATTCTCCCAAGTTCGTCGCCTTGGGGATCACTAGTACTTCTAGTGGAGAAAAAGGATGGATCGTTAAGGATGGTTGTTGACTATCGTGGGTTGAATGAAGTAACGATCAAGAACAAGTACCCACTACCAATGATCAATAATATGTTTGATCGATTGCAAGGAGCTAAGGTATTTTCCAAGATCGATCTGCGATCAGGATACCACCAGTTGAAGATTCGAGAACAGGATATACCTAAGACAGCTTTTACCACAAGGTATGGGCTGTACGAGTATACCGTTATGTCATTTGGTCTGACTAACGCACCTGCCTATTTTATGAACATGATGAACAAAGTGTTTATGGAGTTCTTGGATAAGTTCGTCATGGTGTTCATCGATGATATCCTGGTTTACTCGAAGAATGAAGAGGAGCATAAGGAACATTTGCGATTGGTACTTGAGAAGCTCAGAGAACATCAGTTGTACGCCAAGTTCAGCAAATGTGAGTTTTGGTTGAAGGAAGTAGGATTCCTCGGACACGTTATATCCGGAGAAGGTATATCAGTAGATCCCACTAAAGTTGATACCGTGACCAAGTGGGAAGCACCAACCACAGTTGGCGAGATCCGGAGTTTCCTTGGACTCGCAGGATACTACCGGAGATTTATTGAGAATTTCTCAAAGATTGCGAAGCCTATGACTGAGTTGTTGAAGAAGGATACCAAGTTCATATGGACCGAGGAGTGTGAGGCTAGTTTCCAGGAGTTGAAGAAACGTTTGGTTACTTCACCAGTGTTGATTTTGCCAGACCAGACCAAGGATTATGAGGTGTATTGCGACGCTTCACGTCGAGGACTTGGAGCAGTGCTTATGCAGGAAGGGAGAGTTGTTTCATATGCCTCAAGACAGCTTAAACCGCACAAATTGAATTATGCTATGCATGATTTGGAGTTAGCAGCCGTAGTGCATGCACTGAAGACATGGAGACATTTCCTTATTGGAAATCATTGTGAGGTGTATACGGACCACAAGAGTTTGAAATACATTTTCACGCAGAAGGAGTTGAACCTCAGACAAAGGAGATGGTTGGAGCTCATCAAGGATTATGATATGAGATTGCATTACCATCCCGGAAAGGCTAATGTAGTAGCTGACGCATTAAGCCATAAGAGCCACGTCAACACCCTAATGACGGGAGAATTACCAAGGGAGTTAGCCGAAAATCTTCGTGAGCTATGTTTGGAAATAGTTCCGAGAGGCTATGTAGCAGCATTGGAGATTCAGTCAGCTTTGATGGATAGAATCAGAGAAGCCCAGAAGACTGACAAGGAGATTGCCTCTATAAAGGAGAAAATGAGCGAAGGGAAGGCTAAAGGATTTCGTGAGGATGAGCACGACACCCGTGTTTATGTGCCCAATGACCCGGAGATCAGGAGGTTGCTTCTGCAAGAGGCACACGATTCACCGTATTCGATTCACCTAGGAAATACCAAGATGTATTTGGATTTGAAGGATATTTTCTGGTGGACCGGAATGAAGAAAGACATTGCGGAGTATGTAGCAGTTTGTGATGTATGTCAGAGAGTAAAGGCAGAGCATCAGAAGCCAGCAGGATTGCTACAACCATTGCCGATACCCGAATGGAAGTGGGATAAGTTAGGCATGGATTTTATCACGGGATTACCCAGGACTCGTTCAGGCTATGACTCGATTTGGGTTGTATTCGATCGGTTGACAAAAGTAGCTCATTTCATCCCGGTAAAGACCACTTACACCAGTGCTAAGTTGGCAAAGATATACATGACCAGGATTGTATGCTTACAGGGAATTCTCAGGAGTATAGTATCAGACAGAGGAACCCAGTTTACCTCAAAGTTCTGGAATCAGTTTGCACAAAACTTTGGGTACCAGGCTAGAGTTCAGCACAGCTTTTCATCCACAGACAGATGGACAGACCGAGAGAGTCAATCAGATTTTGGAGGACATGCTGAGAGCTTGTGCTCTAGATTATGGATCTAGTTGGGACGAGAATTTGCCGTATGCCGAGTTCTCTTACAACAACAGCTATCAATCCAGTTTAAAGATGGCCCCTTTCGAAGCCTTGTATGGAAGAAGGTGCAGGACAGCGTTATCGTGGGATGAAGTTGGAGACTGCCAGTTGTTTGGACCTGATTTGATTAAGGAGTCTGAACAGAAGGTGGAATTGATTCGCAATAGGCTCAAGGTAGCTCAATCCAGGCAAAAGAGTTATGCAGATTCTAAACGCAAGGAGATAGTTTACGAAGTCGGAGACAGAGTTTATCTTCGAGTATCCCCACTTCAGGGAACAAAGCGCTTTGGTGTTAAGGGAAAGTTAGTGCCACGATTTGTAGGACCATACCGAGTATTGGAACGTATGGGAGAAGTGGCCTACAAGTTGGGATTGCCCGAAGGATTGTCAGGAGTTCATGATGTGTTCCACGTTTCTCAGTTGAAGAAGTGCCACGCGGAGATGGCTAACATACCCTTGAGAGACACAGTACCACTGGAAGCAATTCAGTTGGACAGTGATTTGACCTATGAGGAGAAACCAGTTAAGATTCTAGAGTATGCCAAATCGAGTCACCCGCAGCAAGGTTATCAAGTTTTGCAAGGTTCAGTGGAGCCGCCACACGGAGGATGGAGCCACCTGGGAGCGAGAGGAAGATTTGCTCAAGGACCACCCTCACCTATTTTCTAGCCAACCCGAATCTCGAGGGCGAGATTCATCTTAAGGGGGGTAGGTTTGTAACATCCCAAATTTTCAATTTGGAATGTTATACATTAGATCATCATTGCATATCATAATTTTTTGTTTTTGGTTTTGATCCTAGAAATTCTACACAACTCAAGGACCCACGGAGAGAGTTGGGGATTTCGTTATTTTCATATTTGAGTTTTCTCAAATTTTGAGAATAGGATCATTTGATTTTAATTATTTTATCGTCAATTATTTCTATTACAAAAATATGAGAGAGGGAATAAAATGACTTTCCCAAAATAAAGAAATATTGAGGATTTAATAATAAAATCAAATAAGATTTTATTTCGGAGTTTTTTGTTATTTTATTTGAATTTAGGAAAAATGTGTGTTTTTCGAAATTGTATTTAGGCCCCAAATAAATGTTCACCTGGTGCCGCTTGATTTTAGAAGCCCGGAAAAATTTATTTCGGGATTTTTGGAGTCCGTTTAGTATTTCTTTTATTTGTTTTTCTGCGTGGAATAATTTAAAAAAACGAAACCGCCCTACGGGCCGTGTTAGGCCCGGACTCCTCCGGGGCCGGCCTTTAAAAGCCGGGGCACCCGACCCGGCAGCCCACCGAGCCACCCCGCCGCCCGAACCCTAGCGCCCCGCCGCCACCCCGCCGCCGCCGCCGGAGTTCTCGCCGGAGTTGCCGGTAGATTTTTTTTTCTTCCGAAAAACCGTTCGGTTTTTCCGGCAGTTTTGTCGTTCTTTAGTTTCGGTTTTTTTTTAAATAGATCGGTTTTTCCGATTTATTTAATTAGCGAGCGTTCGTCCGTTCGTTCGTTCTAGCGAACGTTCGTCGTTTTTCTTTTTCTCGGATTAAATCCGCAATTTTTCTGATCACGATTCCTGATCCGATTTTCGTTTTAGTATAACTTTTCGCTCGTTTATCGGAATCAGGCGATTCAAGCGCCTGGAGTTTCGTATCGAAACCCTCTATCCGTTTAACCAACTTAAACAAGTTTTTGCCACTGTAAAAATTGTCCTAGATCCAGAATAGTAAACGAAGCCTGTTTCTTTTGCCGTTTGACTTTCGTTGCTTCGTTTGATTTGATTCTTTTTGCAAACCGGAGTTCTTAAGTTGAACTTTCTGGTTAGATCTATTATTTAAGTTTTACCTGTGCATTAGATGAATACTTATTGTATGCTTGTTTGTTTGTCTGTGATAGAATACCCGGAGTGCGCCGTCTGTTACTTCGAATCTCTAGGTTTCGCGGATCATCAGCAAGGCAAGTAACACTTTGATCATACCTCCTACTACCCAGTTTTATTGCATTAGATCAATCCTCAAACATTGTATGATTAGGATCTAATTAAATTGTGGGATGGGAAGTAGTTGAGGTAGTACCTATTACCTGTTTATTATAAAACCTTTGGGAGTTACTTCTACGTTTGCCTATTGTGCCATGCTATGCTAGTAGACGTGGATTGGGTGAGTGATATCCATGACAGATGTGAGTTTGTTAATTAATGGTTTATCTAAGGCGGCAACTTAAACACACATCTGGGTGGATTGAGGTACCTGGGTATTCCAGGATTGCCTTTTTTTATGGACCGCCACCCAGGCCCAAAGGGATCATGAGATTTTTCATACTAGAAACTTCTGTGTGCAGCCACAAGCTATTATGGGCTCTAGCATAGTTGATTAAGTCGTGCGAACTCTTACAGGGTAGACTAGCAGATGTAGGGGAAAGTAGGTGTAACGGTCTATCCATTGTAAGGTGCTAGCGCTTCTGAAAGACTGTGTCTCGGTCATCCGTCTTCTCAAACACCATGTAGTGCGAGAAACCAAACAAAGGCGATCGAGTCTTGTGGGGAAAAGTGCGCAAACCTCTGCAGAGTGTATAAACTAATCATGGTTAGCCGTGTCCCCGGTTATGGACATCTTGAGTATCTAGTACTTAGATTATCATGTGAATCTCAACATGTTACTCTAAAATTTAAGTTTGTTGGGTTTTGTTTAATGATGATGCTTAATTGGGATTGAGGATGCTGTCAACCATTCTCAATGTTTAACAACTAACATGATAGTTAAATAAAATTTATTCCTTTGCAGTAGGGAAAAATTGGCTTTACGCAAAACTATAGCCATAGAGCTTTCCACCAGCCAAATATGCATATAGTATAGCTGTTTCATTCCATTACTCTCTATGTGTTACCTTGCCAGCATATTCCATGTGCTGACCCATTTCAGGCTGCAACATTAATGTTGCAGACTTTTCAGACGATGATTAAGGAGTTTTTAGGTCGTGGTTCTATACTCAGTGATGTCGTTGGAGTTGATGGACTCACTTATCTTCCAAGCCTTCCGCTGTTATCGCTATTAGATGGCTAAGCCATATTTACTGTAATAAGTTCTCTATTGAGACACTCGGTGTAATAAGTGTGTGATTGCTACTCTGTTATAAATCCTTCAAGTACTGTGTGGTGTCAGCATTACTGATCCAGGGATGACACCTGAGCACAGAGATCAGACCGTTTGAGGTCTGGTCGCTACAGCCACCTATGGGACTAGGAGGGCCCTTGCTGGTGTGGCAGGGGGACGTCGTGTTCCACAAAGAGCAGACCAGCGCGCGACAGCACGACAGAGAGCACACAAGCAATTACCCAGGTTCCGGCCGCCACGAGGCGTAAAACCCTACTCCTGCTTTGGTGGATTGATGGTGGAATGTGGATAATGCAACGCAGTACACTTGCCCGACAAGGGTCGCCGTATGGTAGCAGCGACTACACGCGTATTGGGTGCGGGTTCCTCAATTTTCCAACCCCTCCTACAGGTGCCATGGGCCTCCTTTTATAGATTAAGGGGTCACCACAATGGCAAAGTGGTCATTATCCACTGATATGATAGCAAATAGTGCTATCATATCTAACTCTGTGGGCTGACAGGGTGCATTAAATGCACCACTTAGTGTCACATCACCGTTCGCCCGGCAAAGCTTGTCGGGCTATCTCGCCAGCTCCGTGCTTGTTCCATTGACACGTCGTAGGACGGGTGTCATCTGTGGGTTCCTTCCGTAGGAATCGGCCGCCATGTGACGAATGGTTGCCACTTAATCACCTTGCGGCTTGACACCGCACTGATTGATGACGTGGGTCGCGCTTGAGTGGTTGGTGGGGTGGTTTTGCCTCTGTGAGCCCTGGCAGGCCCTGTCGGGGCGCCTTGTTTGCTTGCTTATGGTGGTGGCCATGCCCCTTGCCGGGCTCGCCTACCCGGCAAGGGAGGCCCTTCTCTTGCCGATATACTGCTCCTCTGGCTTGATCTTGGTCCCTCTGAGCTGCATGTCGGTTCTTCAAATCTCTTGGTCCTTCAATCTTTGACTCAAGATGAGGCTTCAATTTTGTTCTTGTGCATGTGCACAGTCTGGGCAATGGGCACAGGGTCTGTTGCACCCACAGTATTTTATCACGCTTCTGTTAAAATTGAGAATTATATTACAGAGTGCAAAAGTTTCTGTTTTTCAACAAGATGAAATCAACTATCACCATAAGCTATCCCAAAGGTCTCACTTGGCACAAACACTAATTGAAATACCAGAACACAATTACTACATAGGTAACAATGTTTATTTTATTCAAGAACAGTAGCAAAACAAAAAGCTCGAAAATAAAATTGGGTTGCCTCCCAACAAGCGATATTGTTTAACGCCCCTAGCTAGGCATAAAAACATAGATCTAGGTATTGTCATCTTTGGTATGCAATCCATAAGTAGGTCTCATAATAGATTCATATGGCAACTTAATTTTATTTCTAGTAAAGTGTTTCATGCCCTTCCTTAATGAAAATTGAAATCTAATGTTTCCTTCTTTCATATCAATAATTGCACTGATCGTTCTAAGGAAAGGTCTACCAAGAATAATAGGTCATGTAGGATTGCAATCTATATCAAGAACAATGAAATCTACGAGCACATAATTCCTATTTGCAAAAATAAGAACACCATTAATCCTTCCCATAGGTTTCTTAATAATGGAATCCACAAGATGCAAATTTAAAGAACAATAATCAAATTCACAGAAACCTAGCACATCACATAAAGTTTTTGGAATCGTGGAAATGGTAGCACGCAAATCACACAAAGCATGGCACTCATAATCTTTAATCTTAATCTTAATAGTAGGTTCCCACTCATCATAAAGTTCTCTAGGAATAGGAACTTCCAATTCAAGCTTTTCTTCAAAAGATTTCATCATAGCATCAACGATATGTTTAGTAAAAGCATTATTTTGATTATAAGCATGTGGAGAATTCAACACGGATTGCAACAAGGAAATACAATATATTAAAGAAAAATTACCATCATTAAAATCCTTGAAATCCAAAAGAGTGGGTTCATTGCTACTTAAATTTTTGACCTCTCCAATCCCACTTTTATCAATTTTTGCATCAACATCTATAAACTATGAATCATTGGGAAGCCTTCTAACTAGAGTTGAGTCATCTCCAGTCCCATCTTTATCAAGATTTATATTGGAAAAAAAAGATTCAATAGGAGTCACATCAATCACTTTAAGATCATCATCATTATTTAAAGACTCTGGTTTAGCAGGCATCTTGTTTACTGAAGTAGCTTGTTTATCAGAAATTTGGCCTACTAAATTTTCAAGATGAGCAAACTGAGATTTCAAACCATAAAATTCCTTAGACATATTATAGAGCTCCTTATTCATATACTCCATAAAAAATTTTCTGCTCCTTAAGCTCGTTTCTAAAGAAACTATTATGCTCAAATTGTAAAGACATAAAGCCCCTAACATTATTTTCAATTTCTTCCACCTTCTTATAGTAAGGATCAAAGTTCTTACGCTAAGCCATCAAGGCAAGCTAACGCACAAACGAACAAAAAGCAAACGAAAAGACGAACGGAAGAAGGGCAAAGAAAAGGCAAATCTTTTTGAAAAATCATTTTAGAAGTGGGGGAGAGGAAAACGAGAGGCAAATGGCGAATAGTGTAATGCAAGAGATGAGAGTTTTATGATGGGTACTTGGTATGTCTTGACTTGGCATAGATCTCCCCAGCAACGGCGCCAAAAATTCTCCCTGCTACTTCTTGAGCTTGCATTGGTTTTCCCTTGAATAGGAAAGGTGATGCAACAAAGTAGAGACACGTATTTCCCTCAGTTAAGAACCAAGGTATCAATCCAGTATGAGAAGAACGCGCAAATCACCAATACCTGCACAAACAAACACTTGCACCCAATGCGGTAAAGGGGTTGTCAATCCCTTCACGGTGACTTGCAAAGGTGAGATCTGATATAGATAGATCAATAAAACTAAACAAAAGATAAAATATTTTTGGGTTTTTTGGTTTATAGATCTGAAAATAAAAGATTGCCAAATAGTAGATCGGAAACTAATATGATGGAAAATAGACTCGGGGGGCATAGGTTTCATTAGAGGATTCTCTCATGAAGGCAAATAATACGGTGGGTGAACAAATTACTGTCGAGCAATTGATAGAAAAGCACAAAGTTATGACGATATCCAAGGCAATGATTATGTAATATAGGCATCACGTCTGTGTCAAGTAGACTGACTCCTGCCTGCATCTAATACTATTACTCCACACATCGCCCGACTCCTGCCTACATCTAGAGTATTAAGTTCATGAAGAACAGAGTAACGATTTAAGTAAGATGACATGATGTAGAGGAATAAACTCAGCCAATATGATGTAAACCCCATCTTTTTATCCTCAATGGAAACAATACAATACGTGCCTCGCTACCCCTACTTTGTAACTGGGTGAGGACACCGCAAGATTGAACCCAAAGCAAAGCACCTCTCCCATTGCAAGAAAAACCAATCTAGTTGGCCAAACCAAACCGATAATTCAAAGAGAAATACAAAGATATCAAATCATGCATATAAGAATTCAGAGAAGATTCAAATAATATTCATAGATAAGCTGGTCATAAATCCACAATTCATTGGATCTCGACAAACACACCGCAAAAGAAGATTACATCGGATAGATCTCTAAGAACATCGAGGAGAACATGGTATTGAAAATCAAAGAGAGAAGAAGCCTCTAGCTACTAGCTATGGACTGTAGGTCTGAGGAAAACTACTCATGCTTCATTGGAGGGTCAATAGATTTGATGTAGATGCCCTCTGTGATCGAATCCCCCTCCGGCAGGATGCCGGCAAAGGCCCCAAGATGGGATCTCACGGGAACAGAAGGTTGCGGCAGTGGAAAAGTGTTTTCGTGGATGCTTATGGTGGTTTGGGAATATATGTGAATATATAGGAGGCAGAACTAGGTCAGGGGGTCACCGAGGGGCCCATAAGGTAGGGGGACGCGCCCTACCCCCTGGGCGCACCCTCCACCCTTGTCGCCGCCTCGTGCCTCTTTTGACTTGAACTCCAAGTCTCCTGGGTGTCTTCTGGCCCAAGAAAAATCATAGCGAAGGTTTTATCCTGTTTGGACTCCGTTTGGTATTCCTTTTCTGCGAAGCTCAAAAACAAGGAAAAAACAGAAACTAGCACTGGGCTCTAGGTTAATAGGTTAGTCCCAAAAAATAATATAAAATAGCATATTAATGCATATAAAGCATCCAAAACAGATAATATAATAGCATGGAACGATAAAAAATTATTGATACGTTGGAGACGTATCAGACCCCAAGTAGGATTCGGCCCTACTTGGGCGCCCCTTGGCCTCTCCTCTCTCCCCCACCTATATATATGTGGGAGGGGGCGCCACACATAACCATGACAATTGTTTAGCCATGTGCGGAGCCCCCCTCCACAGTTTAGTACCTCGGTCATATTTTCGTAGTGCTTAGGTGAAGCCGTGCGGAGATAGCTTCACCATCACCGCCACCACGCCGTCGTGCTACCGGAACTCATCCACTACTTCACCCTCTTGCTGGATCAAGAAGGCGAGGACGTCACCGAGCTGAACGTGTGCTGAATGCGGAGGTGTCATACAACTCATGCACACATCGTAAAGGCTGATACATAGCATAAACAGTTTTTTTTTTGCAATTTTATCGGATTCAAAACATAAAGAGGCAGAGATGTAGTTCATCTCTCATAATAATTGCAAGTAGGAGCAGCAAGCACATGCATATTATATTTATCAAAATCATCATGTTGCAACAGTGGAATGCAACCCATTAATATAATCCTTAATAAGCGTAAACTTCTTCGATATAGTGTAGTTGGGAGAATTCAAAAAGATAATAGGACTATCATGTGTGGGTGCAATGCAACAATTTCATTCTTAACATAAGGAACTATAGCAAGTTCATATCCATAGGCATCATTCATATTGGCATCATGGCCACAAGCATGGCAAGCATCAATTTCATCAAAAAGGGATATTTCAAACAAATTCAGGGGATCATAGCAATCATCATAGCATTCATCCTTCGGTAAGCATGAAGGGAAATTAAACAATGTATGGGATAAAGAGTTACTCTCATTAGAAGGTGGGCACGGGTGATCAATCCGCTCTTCCTCCTTTCGTTCTTCGCTCTCCTCCTCATCTTTTTCATCTAATGATCTCACGGTGTCATCAATTTCTTCTTCCATAGATTCCTGCAAAATATTAGTCTTTTCTTGGATAGCAAAGACGTTCTCAATAAAATCATTAATATCAGCATTATATTCATAATTCTCATAGAAATATTTAAGTATAGCAAAATTTCCAGTTCTGTAAACAGCATCATCAAGATTTTCACACTTTTCAAACAAAGATTCAATTTCATAAGCACCCTTAAAAGCAATGAATTATTCTATTCGTTCCACATCATAGTAATCATATATACCATTAGCATAAGAAGCCAAGGTTTCATTATCATTAAATTTACATTAAAATGGAAGGCATGGAGCCTTCATCCTAGAGAAGCAAGTATAATCATATCTCCGACATAAATTCCAAGCATACCAATGCAACATATGAATTTGATCCCATAATAGTTTCCCTTTTAGAGCCAAGCAATAGTCCCTAAAGTATTCATGTTGGTCCAACGTGTCTCCCATTATCAAGTTGAACGGGGTTTTCTCAGGATTATCAAAGTAATGTTTAATATTTTCCACATAGTGAGCATCGGGGGTTTTAGGAGGTTCCCCACCTCCATGAGTAGCAAGTACACCTATTTTTTTGCTATTTCATGTTCCATATCCATAACTAAAGATAGAGAACAACCTAGAACAACAAATAAAATCTACTTAGTGATAAAGCAACCAAACACACATGAGAATATTCACCCCACGCTATTGCTCCCCGGCAACGGCGCTAGAAAAAGGTCTTGATAACCCACAAGTATAGGGGATCAATTGTAGCCTTTTTCGATAAGTAAGAGTGTCGAACCCAACGAGGAGCTAAAGGTAGAACAAATATTCCCTCAAGTTCTATCGACCACCGATACAACTCTACGCACACTTAACGTTCGCTTTACCTATAAGAAGTATGAAACTAGAAGTACTTTGTAGGTGTAAAGGGATAGGTTTGCAAGATAATAAAGAACACGTAAAAAAAGATAGGGGATGTTTAGATGAAGAAACAACTAAGTTAGTTTTAGTAGAGAGCTTTTTGTCACACAAAAGTTATTTGTCCCTAGGCAATCGATAACTAGACCGGTAATTATTATTGCAATTTTATATGAGGGAGATGCATAAGCTGACATACTTTCTCTACTTGGATCATATGCACTTATGATTGGAACTCTAGCAAGCATCCGCAACTACTAAAGATCATTAAGGTAAAACCCAACCATAGCCTTAAAGTACCAAGTCCTCTTTACCCCCATACGCAAACAACCTACTTACTCAGGTTTAAGCTTCTGTCACTCTAGCAACCCACCATAAGCGAATCTCGAACATATTGCAAACCCTACAGCGGGGATCCCTCACGCTTGTGCGACACGTAGAGCACCATAGGACAACAGCAATAATAAAACATACAACTCAAACCAATCATGATCATCAATCAACCCATAGGACAAAACAGATCTACTCAAACATCATAGGATAGCCATACATCATTGGGAAATCATATATAGCGTTGAGCACCATGTTTAAGTAGAGATTATAGCGGGTAAAAGAGAGCTTACACCGTGCAAAGAGGGGGAGAGAGTTGGTGATGACGACGGCGAAGTTGTTGGTGTAGGTCGCCGCCACGATGATGGCACCGGCGGCGTTCCGGCGCCACCGGGAGAGAGGGAGAGAGAGCCCCCCTCCTTCTTCTTCCGAGCTCTAGAGCTCTAGAGGCTATAGGCAATGGCGTGGGAGATGGAAGCGTGGGGGAAAGTAAATTACCACCCTTTGCTTTTATAGGCCAGTGAAAAACCAAGAGTCCCCTTACTGCGCCGCATGAATCGCCGCCACCTTCCAACCCTTTGTGCTGTTAGGCGTGCATCGATGAAAACAATTCGTTGTTGACAACCCTTGAAAAATGGAACACGATATGTGCATTGATAGGATGTGCCAATGAGAAAGATGCATCGGGCCGCAATTCGATTCGCAATAACTGGCTCAATTAGCATTATGGGCGGTGACGGTTTGATAAAAGTTGTCAGATAAAACCCCCTGCTCACACCTGTGTGGCAAGCCTTTGAGGCTAAGAGATCTCAAGACTTCGGATGCCGAAGTATGACCCTTCAAGCATATGGTCGAAAGGGTCAAACTGTAAAAGGACACCCAATAATTTTACTCTTCAGATTCAAGCACAAACTAATAAAGAAAGAACTCGTGTGCCAAGACGAAGACTTTAAAGCCGAAAACATTGGTCCGATGATGAAGCCTCGTCCTCGGCTTGGAAGACAAGTTCAGGGCTACTAACGGTGTCGTATACTAAGGGTACTAACCTATATGACCTGTAGTCCACGGGCCGAGCTTACGGCCCACCAATCTCCACAAGGAAGGACTCTAGGAAGCTATGAACCTCGGCGTGATCAAGATGGAAACCTCCAAAGACTTTGCATGTACTGCAAGGATAGTTTGCTAGCCGTCATGATTGGCAACCGACCATATGTGTAACCTAGGTACCCCTGCTGGTACATATATAAGTCGTGGGGTTTAGTCTTTATAGGCGCGATTACCAACCTTAGGGTTTAGAACATAATCATACTATCTCGAGGTAGATCATCTTGTACTTGATACTCCATAACATCAATATAATCAAGCAGGATGTAGGGTTTTACCTCTTCGAGAGGGCCCAAACCTAGTTAAACATCGTCTCCTGTTTCCCCCTATTACCATCGTTCCTAGACTACCAGCTCGGGACCCTCTACCCGAGATCCGCCGGTTTTAGCACTGACGGGCGTGGTCAACAACCTCTGGGAGTTGGTTTAGCGATTGTTAAGGCGTGACGTCCTCTCACATTCGTAGTCTGATCATCAAAGTCTACTCCTCCAGAACAATAGTTATCCTTCATTGAAATATCAGGACACCATTGCCTTTATCAAAGCGAGTGCAATGCGACCAAATCAGTCAGGCGAGGTCCGAAGACGCCGACAGGCGAATCCAGCTCGCCCATCGCGTGCGGGACAGCGGTCGGGACGACGCATGCGGCTGAAAACACCCCATGACGATGGTCCCTGCCACGACTGTGCTCCCTGTCATGGACTCCTGGGGGAAACTATCCGGGTGCGGTGCATCCGCGCCGACCGAACGGCTGAGAGAGCCCCATGAAACTGGCCGCGGGAGGCCAATGCCAAAAGGATAGCGCGAAGGGCACTCCCGAGTGAGAAGGCTACCAAAAGACAAGTGCTCCAACATCCTTTATATAGAAGTATGGGTTGCCTCTGTTTGCCGAAAAAAATAAGTTGACAAACTATGCGAGGGGATGACAAACCACATGTGTCGATTGAACCTGCTCAGGGAACGCGCCCTTGATCCGCATACCATAGTTTTAAAACCAAACCGGTAGTTCGATCGAAAAAAATCATGAACTAGCGGCTTGCTTGGCTTTTAAAGATGTACCGGTCTCTCAGTAAAAAGACAAAAAATATATTAAAAAAGAATTGCATCAATAAGGTATGGAATACCTAATCTTGAGGCAAGGCATGCTAAAGCACCAATAACCAACTACACCCTCCGTTTCTAAATATTTGTTTTTTAGAGATTTTAAATGAACTACCCCCCCCCCCCCCCCCACACACACATATATATATATATATATATATACATACATATAGTCATACTTTAGAGTGTAAATTCACTCATTTTACTCTGTATGTAGTCACTTGTTGAAATCTCTATAAAGAAAAATATTTAGGATCGCAGGAATAGATCAATAACACTGTGATTTATTAATAGTTTGCATTTAATATTAAGTGTATTCATTTAATATGATGTCAAAAATTTGAGAAATTACCTTAAATATTCTGTTTTTTTGTCGCAAATGAACACAGGTGGTCCGACTAGTAAAACTCTGAACCGATAGCCTCATCGGGTTTTTTTTGCCGGTCGGTTTTTTAAACTATGCTGCGAACCCGGCTGCTGCAATGATGTATTAGGATGTGTTTGGTTGAAGGTGTAGATATGGGTGGGTTGGGACCGTCCGGATTTTGTGAATGGGATGGTTCAATTTTAGTGTTTGGTTTGGATAGGTGGGATGAACCCATTTTCTGTTTGGTTTGAGGAATATAGTAGGTTTGGATGAGCCAACTGTTGTGTTTGGTTGATAAATAAACATGGGCAGTTGGGTTCTGGTAACCTTCTCATCTATATGGTCAGAATACCACCATATAGTGCAACAATGTGATGTATACCGGTTGAGTTGCAAAATAATCACATGATATATACAAATCTTCACATAAATTGCATTTGTGACAAATAACACATGTGCTACCCACATACACATAATTCAACATTTCATGGCAATCCTTGGTAATTGCTTCACATATTAGTATTGGAAGCAAAATATGCCATAGTCATAGTTCAGGAGGCAATACATGCCACAGTCTAGAACCTAGTACATACAAACTGAATGTCATTGGCTCAAAACAAAAGCCATAGTACAGAACGATACATAATAGAGTGGAGTTCAATGCCTCTGGCTGGAACCAAAAGCACACAAGCCTGTTAGGAGTTTGCCACAATTAACTATATATATGTGACAAGCAAAAGAGGTCATACGGTCAACCTAAGTCTTGGCCTTCAGCATCCAAAGGTAGTGGCAACATACCTAGCAACCCAGATCAGCTTGTTGTCAAAGTCCAGTGAGTGGAAAGCACGTGCAATTCGAACATTCTCAACCAAATGCGCATAGTAGTGAGAAAGATGTGCCGGTTGGAAACCAGGAATGTCTTTGATGTTGTTCCAAAGTCCAGCAGGCAACTCATCATCGGACTTACCAGCTGCAACTATAGCATTAGCAATCTTATCACCAACAGCCGTGAATGTTGCCATCAGCTTATCATTGCTTTGTTGTGTAGAAGTTTTTGCTTTCTTTGCTGCTTTGGGGACCGAGGGGTCACGGACAGTTGAAGATGGAGTAGCTGGAGTAGTTGGTGTAGCTGGAGCATCCTCATCAACAATATCATCATCAATTTCTAGAGCATCTTTCGCTAGAAGTTCATTTGATCCTTTGGCGTACTGTCCGGTAGCCAAACTGTTACCAAATATCGCAGCCATCTCAGTGTAGTGCTCTATGGGTTTGTTTAGGAACTCAACATCTCCCTTGTGTGTCTATGCAAGCAATAACAACCATTAGTAAGTATAGGTGCATATATAAATGAATTACAGCTAGTATAGTTCATATACAAATTGTTTCCAGCAACTATAACTCATATACAAATGGATTCCAGCAAATAAAACTCATATATAAATTGATTCCAGCAACTATAACTCATATACGAATTGATATACAAATTGATTTCAACAAATAAAACTCATATACAAATTGATTCCAGCAACTATAAGTCATATACAAATGGATTCTAGCAATTAAAACTCATATGTAAATTGATTCCAGCAACTATAACTCATATACAAACTGATTCCAGCAAATAAAACTCGTATATAAATTGATTCCAACAAGTATTATGCATATATAGATGAATTTCAGCAACTAAAAGGTATATACAATGAATTACAGCAAGGCAACAATATAATACCTTAATATGCTCAGTATAGTGCTCATGATCAAGTCCAATAATAAAGTTAACTTCATCCCAAAGTGCACCACTTAGGGAATTTTTAAGTCTAATTATCTTTGCCCACTTCTTCTTCCAATAGCGCAGATGGTTGGCAATCTGCCCTCCAGTCAAACAAAGCCTGAAATGATCATTTAAATCTCTAGCACATGCATTGTGATGCACCGTCTTAAAGCATGTTGATGTCTTAGTGCCATTAGCCACGACGTTGGTAAAGTGAGTAAGCATATAGGTGGACATTGAGGATGTCCAATGAAGACCGTGATTTCCAACTTGTTGGTTCTCCATTTCCTACCACAAATAAATTCAGCAAGTATAGTCACATCCAAATGAATTCATCATGTATAGTTCACAACCAAATGCCCATTCAGCAAGTATAATTCACAACCAAAAGGATTTCAACATATATAGTCACATCAACTACAATATTGTTCAGCAAATACAAAATAAGTTTGCAGATAATGTCAAGGGATATTACAACACACAAGGTTCATGAGAACAACACAATAATATTACATATTAGTTTGCATAATGATTCTGCCGGTTTTCCCACATGGCATCGGCTATTCCCTGCCTGAATGCAACCATGTATGCATGTTCGCTAGCTTGGCCGGCCAATGTTGTAGCAGGAAGTGGATTAGATGCCCATTCAGTCTCCGGTATGATTAATTCATCAATCCCATCTTCTATAACCCAATTATGAATAATGCAGCAAGAAACAACAATGTCAACTTGAGTTGGAAAGGGGAAGAATGGAGTGGCATCATCAAGAACTTTGAACCTCCTCTTGAGTGACCCAAAAGCACGCTCTACAGTCACACGAAGCGAAGAGTGCCTAAGATTGAACAATTCTCTCTCGTTTTGCACGGGATTGTTTCCCCACTCGTTCAAATGATACCTCACACCACGAAAAGGAGGCAAAAACCCTGGTTTGGCTCCATATCCAGCATCAACTAGGTAGAATTTTCCTATCATATAAGGGACAAGTGGGTGATTGCTATAACAACAAATGGAATTGAGATCTACTGCTAGTGTTTGTGCTATATTACCTTGTGGAACACGTAAACCATTTGGCCGTTCTAAAGCATCTCGTAAAACTAGTGCATCATGTGTTGTTCCCTCCAACCAGCCAAGATATATGTGAACCGAAGATCAAAGTCTACGGCCGCCAACACATTTTGGGTAGGGAAGGATTTTCTACCACGAAAAGCGGCTTCCATGTCCTTATCCACAGAAGCTCGAACATGTGTTCCATCAATAGCTCCAACACAATCCTATTTGGTCAAGAGGATTAGAACTTATGGGAATTTGAAACTATGAACCAAGAAAATATATAGAAGATGATTTGGGATCTTATATACTTTGAAGTATGGATCCCAGCGTGGATTGCCTTCAATTTTAGTTGGGGGCGACAATGACGGTCGCCTAATAAGTTCATTCCGTAGCTCACCAATGGCATGAAGGACCAAATGAAAATACCGACTAACCGTTTCATCGGACCTATCATAATTGGTGCCAACTAACCTATTTGTAAAGTTATGTCCAACGGTGTTCAAGAACATTGCTACTTGCTGCTCCACACACATATGTATAGTGTCATGAAGCAACTGACGAGTCCTCAGAAGTTTGCAAAACCGAAAGAAAGGAGCTCTCCCAAGTCTAATCATGTTAATACAGTTTGTATCATTCTTCCATATTTTATTGTCAAGATACTCAATTCTCATCCTATCCCTTTCCTCTATAGGCCCATAGGTAATACATTCTCTCATCTGTCTCCTTTTCCTTTTTCTAGACTGAACAATCATCATCATCATTGAAGCTATCATATATACTGCAGCACCAAAAACAAACAACTTCTATTGTTTGTTCATCTACAACACAAGATGTAAAACACAAAGGTCCATCTATCATACATGCAAACATCTAGGGAATCACAAAAACACATTATCAGCATAGTGTTTTTCTGTCCTTACCTTTGGATCCGAGGTGGATCAGAGTGGTGGTGGTTCTGGTCGTCGATCTGAGTCAGATCCTGGTCGCCGGAGGTCGTGGTAGTGGTGGCCGGAGGTCCTGGTCGTGGTCGCCGGAGGTCCTGGTCGCCTGGTCGGGGTCGCCCTCCAGAAGCCCAGCCGCCTCCCTCCTACTCCAACAAGCAGTAGGTCACCCCACGCCCTCTTCCATGCCGCCGCGTGAGGTGAGAGCAGGAGGAAGAAGAGATGGGGCGGTCGGAGTGGAGAGACGAGAGAGGAGGGCGAGAGTGCGCCGCCGCCTAGGGTTTTGAACTAGAAAGGGAGAGAGCGAGGGTTTCGGGAGGGTGAGCGATAGCGAGGGAGAGAACGGGAGGTGAGGCCGAGGCGCGCGTGCTTGTCACGTGCGGAAGAAGCGCGGGAGCGGGCCGCTTGGGCCGGCCGATTCTGTGGGGTGGATCGGTCCAGCATCTTTGGTGGATACTCTCTTTTTTAGGGTGGATCATTCATCTGTTTTATAACCAAACAACCTTTTTTTTGTACCATCCCGACCTAACCTGGACGATTCTTGCAACCAAACACATCCTAACTAGTGGCAAATTGTCTCGGGCATATGGCATCCTACCGAGCATGCCCTCTCCGCCTCCACAGATCGCATCGCCGCCCAGGGAAACGATGAGCCGCGAGGCCAGCGGCGCGTCGGTGAGCTCTGTCCCGGTACCCGAGCCAGAGCGGCAGCAGGGGCAGGGGAACCAAGGGGAGGAGGCGGGGTGGACGCCGCTGGAGAAGGTGGCGGATAAAGTGGAGGAGCTGTACAGTCTCCGCGACACCTTCTTCCCCCGAGACCCCTCCGAGAAGTCTGCGTCCCTCCGCGCCTGCGCCGACGCCGCCCTGGGAGTCCTCGATTCCCTGCCTCCCGGTACGCATCCCCACCCCCCAACCGGCAAACAAACTATTCATCTTCGTGTTAATATTCTTGTTTTCTAGCCAGCCCCTTTATTTTTGTTACTGTCACGTGTATTGATACTTCTAATTTAGAAGAAAACTCTAGTATGGGTGTCAACAGCTTCTGTAGATATGTGGTGCCGGGGTCTGGGAGCTATTAAGCGTGGTGGCTGGCCGCTGGCATGACATACACTAGGGGGAGTGTATGGTACAAAACAGACAAAACCAGTATTGGGGTAAGATAGTGATGATCACGGTAAGATGACAGTTTGAATACCATTGGTATGTATATGATGATTTCTGACCTTAGCCAGAACACGCTTAAAAAATTAAGGCCTCTTTTGGTTCATAGGATAGGATTATCGTAGGAATAGGAATCTTGTAGGAAATGAGATGACATGTATCTCAAATCCTATGAGTAGAATAGGAAACAAGATGTCATTTGGTTGACACCAAAGGAATTTTTCCATTGAGTCTAGGCTCATTTTTATTTTCCTATGAAATGTGGAGGATAGGAACCAATCCTATATAGGAATAGGAATCCATTCCTATGAACCAAAGGGCTCTAAAGAAAAAAATCCTATAAGAATCCTATCCTCTAGAATTCCTATGAAATTCCTCCAAACCAAAGGAGGCCTAATTGTACAACCGTGGAACCTCGGTTGTCCTGTTGGCATGCAATAAATCAGAAGAGGGTTTACTGTATTGTGTAAGAAAGTTATGTTAGAGTACTATATATATAACGATGTAGCCTTTTGTATTTACCCCATTGCATAAGGGGTTTTCTGCATATTTCCTACACCAGTACATGTATATATACTGGACTATGGCACCATGGGAATACAAGTTGCATATTTTCTAACATGGTATTAGAGCTAGGTCAATTTTTTTGCACGCTGCAACTCGTGCTATTGATCCCCCGTGGCCGCCGCCGCTGCTTTTTCTCTCCATCGTAGCAGCCGGTCAACCCAAGGCCGCTCCTCTCCTTCCCTGCACGTCCGTGACGCTGCCGTTCAACTCCCTCCCATCCAGATCGAAGCGAGCCAAAAAACTTTTTGGTCCGGCCAGGGGAATTTATTTCACCTATCTGCCTATGCCTGGTCGGAAGAAGAGAAACTCACTGCAGAGGATAATATACTCCTAACCAGTGAATTCACAGAGGAAGAGGTGAAAAAAGCATTGTTCGGCATGGATAGTAATAGGGCACTGGCCCAGACAATATCCCGGCTGAGTTTTATAAGCATTGTTGGGATTTTGTTAAATCTGACATTATGCGTTTGTTTCATGCTTTTCATAATAACACTCTGGATGTGGCTCGTCTAAACTATGGTGTGATCACCTTGATACCCAAAATGAATGGTGCTAAGAAAATCCAACAATATCGCCCTATTTGTCTCCTTCGATGTCCTTATAAGTTGATCACTAAGGTGATGGATAACAGAGTAGCTATTTTTGCTGACAAGCTTATCAACAAACACCAGAATGCTTTTGTTAAGCACAGGAATATTATGGATGGGATCCTCACTCTCCATGAGGTGCTACACCATACTCATCAAAAGAAAAAAGTGGGCATAGTGCTTAAGCTAGATTTTGAAAAAGCCTGCAACAAGATAAACTGGGATTTCCTCCTTGAATGCCATAGTAACCGAGGGTTTGGGACAAATTGGTGTGGCTGGGTGAAAAAAAATCCTGAATAATGGTACAATAAGCGTAAAACTCAATAACGAGATGGGACCTTATTTCCAGAGCAACAAAGGTGTTCGCCAGGGCGATCCCTATTCCCCTTTTCTGTTTAACCTTGCTGTAGAAGCACTTTCTAAGATGATTCACAATGCTCAGAAAGAAAAAATGATAACTGGGTTCGTTCCGGACCTCATAGAGGGTGGCGTGGCCATCCTCCAATATGCTGACGATACGGTCATTTGCTTTGAACATTATGAGGAAGCTGCTGTTAATTTGAAACTCCTCTTATATATCTTTGAGCTTATGTCTGGACTCAAAATAAACTAACTTAAAAGTGAAATTTTGTGTGTTGGGGGAGACGATAATATACTAGCTTCCTATGCGGAACTATTCAACTGTCAAATTGGGCATTTCCCGATGAAATACTTTTGAGTGCCGGTAAGCTACTCCACCTTGCGCAGCCTGGATTGGAGTTTTGTAGATGACAAATTCCTAAAATGTTGTGAATCGTGGATTGGTAATGCCGCATCCTCGGGAGGAAGACCTATACTCCTAAATTCCTCCCTTTCTAGCATTGTCTATTACTACATGGCTATGTTCTTACTTCCTAAGATGGTGATCTACAAATTAGACAAACATCGTAAAAAGTTCTTCTGGCAAGAAACTAATGGCAGGAAACGACATCATCTTGTGAAATGGACTAGGATCTGTAGATCTAAGAATAAAGGGGGATTGGGGGGGGGTGAAAGATCTCCTACCTCCACTGTCAGCTCTCCAACCGCGACGCCCGTGATTCTCGGGACGGCCGTCGCTCGCCACCTCGCCCTGACCGACGCTCCCCTGACCGTCGCTCTCCCACTCGCTCTGACCGTCGGGGCCGCTCCCGTTCGCGTTTCCCTCCGGACACGGAGTGGCGGACCTCCCGTCGTTGCTCCCCTTCCCCCACTCGTCGCCGGGAGCGCTCCGCTTCCCCGCCGCGCCGTGGACGAACCTCCCTTGCTCGCCCGGCCCCTTCTGGCCAGTCTCCCCCAGTTGACCGGTACCAGCCGCCTCATCGCGCCACTGCGCTGACCGGGGCGGGCAATGGCCCTAACAGGGGCCGGCAGGGCGCCAAGAAGAAGAAGCGTCGGGGACAGACCCGGGTGGCGGCCACCGCCCCCTTGGCCCCCAGTGCCTCCGCTTCTCCCGTGTCCGACCCCGCGGCGTCCGAAGTGACTTGCTTCAATTGCGGCATCGTCAGTCATTCGCAAGTTAACTGCACCAACCCGATTAGATCTGTCCTGGACGGCCATCAGCGGGATGAATCCTGGCGACGGGCTTTGCCCACTGTGTGGGACCCCGAGGACTCGAACCACATCTTCTCTTGTGTCTCGGCCCAGTTTCTTTGGAGTTGTGCGCGCGAGTCGTTTGGTGGAAGTTGGTGCCACACCAACTTCTCGTACCTCTTCGCCAAGATCCAGGCCTCGCCCCCTACGTGTTGCCACATTAGGTGGCTGACCATAGGTGCCCTTGCCTGGACGCTTTGGACGGTTCGGAATAAGCTAGTCATCCAGCGGATTCCCCTTCGACGGGCTATTGACGCAGTGTTCAAACTTTGTGGTTTCTTGCAGCTTTGGCGGCCTCTTAGCCGCCCCCAGGACCAGGACGCCATCACCGTCATCATCTCCGACCTTCGTGCGATGGCTCTCCGATTGGCACCGCTGCTTCCTCCGCCACCTCCTGAGCCTGATTAGTGCCTCCTTGGCTCTCCGATGTTACCGGCCTTTTTTTGTTTCTTTGGGCTTGTTGAGCTGTGCCCTCGGCAGAACCTCTTGTACTTTATGTTGTGAGACTTGGGTGTGTGTGTTGTGGACTCATTTGTGATACTTGGTGGTCTGTGGCGGTTTGCTTTATTTATAAAGCGGGGCGGAAGCCTTTTTCGGTAAAGATCTCCGTAAGCAAAATATTAGCTTACTCACGAAATGGTGGTGGGAACTCGAGACACAACAAGGGTTGTGGCAGGATGTGATTCGCGCTAAGTACTTGAAAAAAGATACGGTAACATCGGTGAGAAGTAGATTCGGATATTGACCGATTTGGAAAGCCATTATGAAGGTCAAAGAGTGCTATCTGGCTGGAAGAGGGGTGGTCTTGAAATCTGGCAACATTGCTAGAATGTGGATTGACTCCATTGCCAATAATCCTCCTTTGCATGATAGATTCCCTGAACTTTATAGTATATGCAATGATCAAGAGATTACAGTTGCCGAGTTTAAAAAAAAATGTTGGCGTCGATTTCTTCAGGAGGCGCTTGCACTCTCCGCTGCTGGATCACTGGGGGGAAGTCAAGCGAGTGGTTGGTTCATGGTTACTCTCCAATGAGCCGGACCAAGTAGTCTGGAATCTTGGGAAGAATAAACGCTTCACAGCTAAGTCTGTATACGCATACATGAAAAAGCATCTAGCTGGCTGTGATTATAGATGGATATGGAAAGCTAAACTCCCTCTTAAGATTCAAATATTTTTATGGCAATTATTCCAGGACTTTGTGTTGACACGAGATGTCATGAGCAGACGAAACTGGGTTGGAAACCCGAAGTGCTCCTTTTGTATGGAATAGAGAAACCTCGCAACACCTTTTCTTCACCTGCCTTGTCGCCAGGGTAGTCTGGAGAACCGTTGGGTGTCCTAGGCACGAAATTATGCCCGAACAATCTGTGGCAATACTTCTACTGGTGTTATATTTTCTTGCCGGGTGGATCTAAATTCTATACCTTTGGCCTTGCTGCGATATGCTGGGCTATGTGGAACTGTCGCAATAGGGCCACATTTGAACATAAAAAGCTAAAGACTCCTTTTGATGTGGTTTTCTCTGCGTGTGGTTTCTTGAACTACCGGGCAGGTTTGATGGCTGGAGTTGACCGCGATGCAATGGAACGTGGCGCCAAGATGCTCAAGACCAACGCTGCGACTATGATGAGGATCTGCGCGGCCCCAGCTGAACCAACGATGGACTGACGAGTTGTTGCCGTCCTGCCTTACCTCAGAAAAAATGCCCAGCTGTTATGTTAGACTTTGATCATTGCACTTGCGTGGGCTTTTGCTTTCTGCTCATCCTGTGAGCCTTACCCCCTCTGGAGATTGTTTGTTGGTACCCTCGTTGCGCTGGTTAGGCTAGTTGGTATTTAGGTGTCACTGGGTTTTCGCCCCATAATGAGCTGCTCGATGACGAGTGCTTACAGTGGGTTTCATAGTGGTGCCTTGAACTCGCTTTCCCCTTTCTAGCTTCCTTAAGCTCGAACTACTGTATTTCCGTTATGATAAGTAATGGGAAGGGGTTATGCCCGGTTAAAAAAAAAGATCGAAGCGAGCCTCCAGCGATGGATTCAGATCGAAGCCAGCTCCAAGAGCCTCTTGCTCGTGATCGATCCAGATCAAGCCCACACAGGAGTCTCTGCCCGCGATCGATCCAGATCAAGCCCGCACAGGAGTCTCCGCCCACGATCGATCTTCCGCCGCCGGCCTCGTTTTTCGCCGTCCCTCGCCGGATCCGGCCCCGCCCATGATCGATTCAAATCTTCGTCGCTCTCGTCCGGTCCGGCCATCCCTCGCCAAGGGGTCCGTCCCCTTGCCCTTATATAGCGTTTGATGGGGGCCGGTCCGTGCCCCTTCGCCTTCTGAAGATGGATGCAGAACAGAGGAAGAGCAATGATGGCGCCGCGCCGCGCCTGACAAGCTTTATGTTAGCCCGGGTAGTTGCCGAGGCATCGTGGGGAAGTGGGGGCGTCCTGCGCCCCGTCGTGCGCCATGTGTCGAGCCTGGCCCGCAGGCGAATGGGGCCCGCGCCGTTTCGCCCCCTCCCTCCGCAGACAGAGTCGTGCACGCCGCAGGCCTGGGTGCTACTTTCGGGCCCGTGGGACTGGCGGTACCCATGCCCGTCTGCCTGCGGCCCAGAGCGCGGCGCCACCTGTAGGCCCAAGGCAGGCCCACCTCCAGGGCGTCACGAGTAAGACCCTTGCGAGGGCTTTGCCTCGCGAGGCATGCGTCATCGAGTGTCACCATGAGCCTCGCGAGGCCCTCTTGCGGGGCGGCTTCCCGAGGCCCCGGGGGCATGCGAGTCAAGGGCTGCACGGCGGAGTCACGCGGCCCTGCGTCTTTACGTGGGTGATGCACGTGGCGACGTGCGGAGCCAGAGGGGCGCCAACAGACGCGAATGATGAGGCTTTCCTCTTCGTGCTAAGGGAGCAAGGACAGCGCACCGGTTCCCAAAGCAATCCCCAAAGGTTACCTGTTCGGTGCAAGAAGACCAAGATGACGGGCTCGCCAGCACGGAGGTCATCACTGAGCCCACCGAGTTGAGGGTCGCGAGGTAGAGCGGAACGTAGGCAACGAGCGCACCCCAGAGTTCGAACCTTCTTGGGTCCCCATAGCCCCGATTCCGACAACTAATATTTGGAAAACTTTAAAATCCTGCATCCCGTGGGTTTTGCAATCTCCCTGCTGTGTGCTACGTAATGGCTCGCTCATCTCTTTCTGGCATGATCAATAGTCACCCCTGGGCAGGCTGCACTTGATTTCCCCCGTACTCTATTCTTTTGCTTGAGACCCTTCCTGCAACGTCTCTTCTCAGGTTGAGAAGGATTTTTGGCACACAACCTGCACCCAAATCTTGTCAATGGCTTCCAGAGAGTTAGAATGGATGTTGCTCCGCCTAGCTCTCTGTTCCACCAAACTCACATAATTGACCTCTGGTCACCCGGGCTACGGCTCGTTTTGAATGCATAAGGTAGACAATGGTCTACCTTTTCTTCAAAGGAAAGTAAACTAATTATCTGACTGGTTTTCTTAAAGAAAGAGTTCAGATTGGTTGGAAACTATTCGAACTGTTTTTACGCCTATTCATATAAATATGTGCATATGTATCTTCATCAGATTTCTTGTAATAGTTCACCCTTGTAGAAATGTTCCTGCCATGCTCTGTTTCTGTATTAATTTTAGTTTCTCATACGTTACAGAGCAAAGAAAATCCCCAGAAGAGCGTGTTATTTATGAATTTTTGATGGGGAAAATACTCGATGTCTTCCCAGATTATTGTAAGGAGGCTGAAGAGCATTTATCCAAAGCAGTACGTAGCAGAAGATTAAACAATTCCTTCTCTTGCTCCTGGAGTTTTCCTGGTTAGAATCCTAAATAATGTCTGTTGCTCCTGGATAGGTAAAGCTGAATCCATCTCTTGTGGATGCATGGCTATGTTTGGGTAACTGCATCTGGAAGAAGGGGAATTTGGCATCAGCAAGGAACTGTTTCTTATTAGCACTAAGTAAGGTAAATTAATCTGGATGTAGTTACTTATTCTGTTCTTATATGTTTCTTAATTCTCCAGAGCATAATTTCATTTGGCAGGGTGCAGATAAGAAAATACTATGTCAACTCTCAATGCTTGAAAGGAGTATGGCTCAATGTAAGGATGTCTTCTATCACTCAACCGATGGTTTTTCAAAGTTCAAAGTTCTATTGCAAACTATGCCACCGCCCTAACTCCACAAATGAATAGCTAGGCATGCATAATCTGTTTTTTTTGTATACAATTACAAGAAAAATTTCTGCTCTTTTTTGTGTGAGATAATAAAATTAATCTGTCATTTTTGCTCAAATTATCTTATAGCATTACTTGGATGATAAGTAAAGAAGTTTTTAACAAGACTATCACGAGACTTAGTATTGTATCGAAGCATTGGCTATTAGTTGTAGTGCTGATGTTATTGTGCCATTGTGCCTGTTGTTAGAGGAGCAACTTAGATGTATTGCATAGCCCATGGGGCAAACATGTAGTACAATATACTTGGGGTACAAGGAAGGAAATCTATACTAAAACAAATACGTAAAGAGACATAGGCCAATATAGATTCGTTTCGGCAGTACCGTCAAGAGGATGTCGAGTTTGTTCGGAGGGACGAGCATGGGGGAAGTCGGAATGGACGAGAGAGAGAGAGAGAGAGAGAGAGAGAGAGAGAGAGAGAGAGAGAGAGAGAGAGGGAGGGAGGGAGGGAGGAACTCCTACCTGAGCTGACGACTCCTGGGCTCAACGCCACGTGCTCACCCCTGCTCAAGCGTGTGCCCACTTCCAGACGTGTGCCCTGCTGGTCAGACGTGGGCTGCCGCCTCCTTTCGACCGCCCAACATCTCCCAAATCGACGAATGCGACCAGCTTACTGCCTACACACGCCAGTCAGGCCCTTCTCCGCCATCCATGTCGCTCCTGCCCCGATCGATGCCCCACAGATTGTTTCTGCCCTTCCGGCCACTGCCACCATTGCTAGGAATCTCCTTTCAAGTTGCCCCCGATGTTGTGTACGGCTGTGCTAGCTGGGTGTTGCTAGTGCTTGGGCCTGTTACTTCTTGGTCACCTGTGTTCTCCTGATTGCATGTCCATCTGTGTTGGGCGATATTCTAAGAAAATCAAGAAAAAATGTCATCATGAGGCACTGTCTTTCTTCCTCGACGCTTGGTCATTTTTTGACGGTTTTCTTTGCCGACTCCATCTCGCACATGCACCTTCCACTGGTGTTGGGCGCTCGTCCGCTAGTTGCTCTTTTCCGCTGCTCCTCGTAAGCATCTTATCCGCACTACCTCCTACGTAGCCTCTTTTGCAAACACGATGGCTCATGTATCATTGTCTCATGTGTGCTTCCTAGCTTCAACTCCCTCCGTTCCCAAATATAACTCTTTCTAGAGATTCCAACAAGTGATTACATACGGAGCAAAATGAGTGAATCTACACTCTAAAATATGTCTACATACATTCGTATGTTGTAGCCATTTGAAATGTCTAAAAAGACTTATATTTAGGAACGGAGGGAGTAGCTTTGTTCTATTTTCCATTGTGTCTACCAAGTCTGTTGTGCTTTTATATTTCTCATGCCATGCGATCCCACCATGTTAAGGAGTATCAGTATTGGTCTAGCAGTCCTTGTTAGGCTATGTCTCTTTTCTTGTACCCAAGTCTTGTGTAATATGTATATACCCCTTGGGCTATGCAATAGAGATAAGCTGCATCCATAAAATTAGTGGTTTCTCCAAAAGGCTCGAGAGTTGTGTAAAGGAGTTCCAACAAGTCCCACACAATTTGCAAAGAAAAGATCGCCTAGCACTCGAGGGCTACTAATGAGGTTGTAGAGCAAAGAACGCGAGACATGATCCCGAGGGCTCCCTTGGTCCCTTTGAAAGGGCGATCCCATGACAGATGAAGTTAGAGTACTCAGCCCGGAGAGGGTCGTGAGCCCGAAGTAGATGCAGACAAGATACAAGACCCGAGATGTGAAGCTGCGTAGGTCTCGAGGCCCTGAACCATCCCGGGTCAAGCTGTGTAACCCTAGCCACACCAGTATATAAGGTGTGACTAGGGACCCACCCGATGCCGCCAAAGATAGAGAAAAATAGATCTAGCCTTCTCCAGAAAGACAAGGAAGGAACTCACAAAGAGGATCTTGCAATTCAGAGGGATGGAGGGAGGGACGGCGACAACGACACATGTCTAGCTAGAGGTGGCATGAGGTCCTAGTGGATGAGGGCGGCCTGAAGATGCGAATGATGAGTGGTGGCGACCAAGGCATCACATATTCGGCGGGGACTCTTGCTTCAGCACAACACCAGAGTGGAGCATCGATGTGCTCCATTGGATTTCCGACAACTTTGATCCTAGCACTATCAATGGAGGCATCATCCAGGGGCTCTTTGATCCTAGCACTATCTTGGGAGAAGATGGCTTCGACCCAGGGACTCTAGCTTCCAGCACCCATGTGCTATGATGTCGATCCAGTCAAGGAGATGGCCATTGGAAGCTTGGACCGTGAAAAATGATGGGAACGGGGGAAGACTGGGAAACGGTCGAGATTGAGTACAAAAACGGGCTAGCCGCTTCATGCCGGAGAGGAGGGGATCATCCATAGGACCGAAAAAAGAATCGATAGGGAGGAGTGGAATCCATTTGATAAGAATGAGATCGGGGGAGAGGCTGAGGGAGGTGATCGAGAGGACGAGTTGCGGATGTCTGATTTTTTTTCCTAAACCTGGGTGCATGATAGGATGTTATGAATGCATCTATTGCATAGTCTAAGGGGCAAATATATAGCACGGGGGACTTGGAGTACAAGAAAGGAAATCTAGACTAATACGAACACCTAGACGAATAGTAATACTCCTTAACACAAATCAGACTTTGATAGTTTAAATTTGTGCTTTTTGCTTAGTCCCATTTCCGTTGTATAAGCCTTGCTCCATAGATAATCTTGACTTTGTAGTTGCCGATCGAACGAGACAGAGAGAGAGAGAGAGAGAGAAGGAAGGAGATGAGCTTGCGCGCGCGAGAGAGAGTTTTGTACTGCCACAACGCGCAGCGTTTTCTGTGCTGTTATTCCTCATCTTATGCATCATACAGGAGGACTCCACTAACCACCTCCCGGCCAGGCTGCTGCGATCCGCAAGTGTCGCTCCATCCAGCGACTGGATCGACCAGAGACCACGACCAGGAGGTGGGAGTATCCTACGGAGAGATGCAGCTCTCCACTACGTACATGTCCAAGCATGCATTATTTCACAACAGAAAGAAAAACTACACTACTGCATGAGATAACTTAGGCTAACATTTCACCCCCTAATCTCACTGCACTACGCCGATCATCCCAAGTCTTTGCCGCATCTCGATGAAATGAACGCGCCCGAGCGCCTTGGTGAGTGCATCGGCGAGCTGATCCTGAGTCCCAACATGATCTATCTCCACCTGTTTCTTCTCCATACAATCTCGCACGAAGTGAAACTTAACGTCGATGTGTTTACTTCGATCATGATGAACTGGGTTCTTGCTCAGAGCTATGGCTGATTTGTTGTCCACCAGTAATTTGAACTTCGCCGGCGAGGTACCTACGATGTCCTCCAGCAGCCGGCTCAGCCACAGTCCCTGACAAGTGGCAGCTGCTATTGCAACGTATTCTGCTTCACAGGAAGAGAGAGCAACAATCTTCTGCTTTTGAGAGCTCCAAGTAACCAGATTTTTACCGAGGAAGAAAACATGTCCAGAAGTGCTTTTCCGATCTCCAGCGTCCCCAGCATGATCGCTATCGCTGAATCGAATCAGTTCAGCGGCTCCATGTCCTCTCCTGTAGCTGCACCCGTAGTGCATTGTGCCCTTGATATACCTTAGTATCTGTTTGACTGCTGCCCAGTGATGAGTGCTTGGCTTCTCCATGAATCTGCTTACAATACCCATTGAATGTGCAATGTCTGGCCTCGTGTTCACAAGATAGCGCAGGCTCCCAATCACCCTGTGGTACAGAGTGGCATCAAACAGTTCACCGTCATCTTCTTTTTTCAGTTTCAGGCGACACTCCATCGGCGTGTGACAACTGTTGCAGTTGCTCATCTCTGCTATCTCCAGAATCTTGCCCGCATAGCTCTTCTGACTCAGAGTAATTCCATTGCTGCTTTGTCCTACCTCTATGCCCAGATAGTAACTTAGCAGCCCGAGATCACTCATCTTGAAGAGTTGCTGCATCTGCTCTTTGAAAGAGATAATGTCTGCTGCTGCGGTTCCTGTGATGATCAGATCATCTACATACACTCCAACCAACAAGTATGATTGTGAGTTACCTCGTCGGTACACTGCATGCTCCAGAGCGCTCCGCCTGAAACAAAGGGAGGTGAGAGTTTCATCGAACTTTGCATACCACGCCCGCGGTGCCTGATGCAGACCATACAGTGCTTTGTGCAGACGGAGTACCTTTCCTTCCTGGCCTGCAACTTCATACCCGGGTGGCTGAGCAACGTACACTTCCTCAGTGAGATTGCCGTTTAGGAAGGCTGACTTCACATCCATGTGATGAACTTCCCAGCCAGAGTGCGCGGCGAGGGCCAGCAGCAGTCGAACTATCTCCATGCGAGCTACGGGGGCGAAGACCTCCTCAAAATCCACCCCCTGACGCTGGACGTACCCCTTTGCGACGAGGCGAGCTTTGTGCTTGACGACATTGCCTGCCGGATCACGTTTGACACGAAAAACCCATTTCAGTCCTATCGCCTTGTGTCCAGCCGGGAGCTGAGCGAGTTTCCATGTGCCATTGTCGACGATGGACTGCATCTCGACATCCATGGCGCCTTTCCACGCCTTGCTGGCTAGCGCTTCATCCACTTCACGTGGCTCCTCCGCGCTGAACAGACAGCGCACGAGCAGGCAGCGCTCAAACTGTTCGCGCACTGCCTGATCTTCAGTCTCCTCCAACACACTTGTGAAGCTCCGGTAGCGAACCGGCTGTCTTGTTGGCGCGTCGTGTCTGGAGTCGTGTGACTGAGGCGTGGCCGAGCAATCTTCGCTTGCTGCTGTAGGTGTCGTCGGAGCGGACTGTGATGTCCCTGATGCACTCGAGGCGGGCGTGATCGCCCCAGCAGGAGAGGCCGTAAATGCAGGTGTTGTTGGCGATGGGGACCGTTGCGGTGTCGAGGCACACGCCGGAGACCCTGCTGGCTGGCAGTGGTGTACACAACTGTGAAGGTCGGCGCGGCACGGTTCTCTGCCGCCCCCGGTGCACGCCATGTCCAGGGCCTGCTCTCTTCAAAGATCACGTCTCGTGTTACCTGCACCTTCTTCGTTGTAGGATTGTACACACCGTAGGCCTTGGAACCTTCCTCGTATCCGATGAACACCATTGCCGTTGAGCGGTCGCTGAGCTTGGTGACGCCGGGGCCAACGTTCTTGACATGAACCGTGCACCCGAACGTGCGCAAGTGTTGCACGTTGGGCTTACGGCCGTGCCACGCTTCATAAGGCGTGACACCCTCCACACTGCGCGTGGGCGCGCGGTTGAGCATATACACGGCGGTTCTCACCACCTCCGCCCAGAAGTACGCCGACATGTCCATGCTCTTCAACATGCATCTGGCCATTTCCACGACCGTCTGATTCCTCCGCTCTACCACTCCATTTTGCTGCGGCGAGTACGGAGCAGTGGTGTAGTGTTTGACACCGATCTCTTCATAGTAGACCTTGAACTCGCCGGAGTTGAACTCGCCGCCGCGATCAGATCTGAACGCGCGCAGCTTGCAATTTCCCTCTGCCTCCGCGAGAGTTTGCACCTTTTTGAACCTTGCAAAGGCCTCATCTTTGGACTTGAGCAGCTCCAACCACATGTAGCGACTATAGTCGTCCACGATCAACAGAAAATACTTGCTCCCTCCAGGTGTGGTCGGCTCGATCGGCCCACAAAGGTCAGTGTGCACGAGCTCTAGCCCGCGCTCTGCGCGGTACGCGACGACTTGCGGGAACGGCGTGCGATGTTGCTTTCCAAGAGCGCACCCATCGCAGTACTCCTCGACGCGGTCGATCACTGGCATGCCCTGCACCATCTGCTTCGATGACATAGTGCGGAGAGCACGGAAATGCAGATGCCCCATGCGCGCGTGCCAACGCCAGGTCAAGTCGTCTCCTAGCGCCAGCATGCACCTGGGCGCGTCGATCTCGAGCGCGCCAGTGTACAGACGATTTCCAGAGCGATGGATGTGTGCCAGTGTGCGCCGTCCTGGGTCCTGGATGTCATCACGCCGGCTTGGATGTTGATGATGCAGCCCGCTTCGTCCAGCTGTCCAACTGACATGATGTTCGTGCGCAGGCTCGGGATGTGAAAAACACCCGTGAGCACGCGCTGCCCTCCGCCTTGGCAGTGGAAGACCATCGAGCCGCGTCCGCGTATGGCCACCACAGAGCCGTCGCCGAACTTAACCGTGCCGTGCACAGTTTCGTCAAGCGACGCAAAGACTTTCATGTCGCCCGTCATGTGGCTGCTGGCGCCGGTGTCGAAGTACCACACTCCGTTCGGCGAGGGCACTGGCATTACCTTTTCTTCGTTGAGGAAGACTTCCTGCGGCGCGGCGATCTAAGGCGTGGAAACGGTGGTGACCACGGCCATGTACAGACCTGGGTCGTGATCTGCGCCGGCTTGCACCAGGTTTGCCTGCTCCTGGGTGCCCTTTTGCTCCTGCTCACGGAGCCACGTCCGGCACTCCTTTTTCCAGTGCCCCGGGATGCCGCAGTGATGACATTTCCCTTTCTTCTTCTTGCCGCCTGAGCCGCCCAATGCGCCTGCACCCTGGTTTCCTGACGCAGGCTTGCCGCCGCCCGCGCCTTTGGGTTTAGCTGGTGACTTGTTCTTGCCGCTGCCCGCGCTGGATGTCGACCCGCCGCCACCGCCTTGTTTTTCTCTGGCCATCCATTCCTCGTGCGTCAGCATGAGGCGCCCAGTGGACTGCGTGGTGTAGTCGAGGTCGTAGTGATCCTCGCAAGCCGAGAAGCGCCCGACGAGTTCTTCGATCGTCATGGTCTTCAGATCGATCAATGATTCAATCGCCATGGCCATCGGGCGATACTTCCGCGGCACCACACGGAGAAATTTCTGAACAACTTTGCGACGAGGGCGGCGAGACGCAGCCCGAAATCCTCGACGGACTCTCCGTCTTTGAACCGGAGATCCTCAAATTCTCGCCGGCGCACCTGCGCCTTGGCCTCGCGGGCGCGCTCACTGCCCATCCGCATCATCCGGATCGTTTCCCACGCCGTCTTCGCCGTGTCCTTGGCGGCCAGCACGCGCAGCATCTCCGGCAGAACGCCGGTGAGAATGATCTGCAGCGCGCGCCGGTCGTCGTTTTCGTCGGCGACGTCGCCGGTCACCGCGGACCAGACCCAGGCGACCTGCAACTTGACCTGCATCACAAGCGCCCACTCCATGTAGTTGGTGCGCGTGAGCATCATGGACGCCCCCGCCTCCTCGCGCACGACGCGCTCAACCTCCCTGATCTCGCCGCTGCCGGTGAGGCGCGCGAGCAGGGCTGTGGATGTTGGCGTCTTCGGCGGCGACTTGCCACCGCCTTTGTTCTTCCCGTCTGACTCGTCACCGGACATCACTACGACGGATCACACACCGCCGCCGCGCCAGGGATCAAACACCTAGGCTCTGATACCAAATGTAGTTGCCAACGAGACAGAGAGAGAGGAAGGAGATGAGCTTGCGCGCGAGAGAGAGTTTTGTGCTGCCACAACGCGCAGCGTTTTCTGTTCTGTTATTCCTCATCTTATGCATCATACAGGACTCCACTAACCACCTCCCGGCCAGGCTGCTGCGATCCGCAAGTGTCGCTCCATCCAGCGACTGGATCGACCAGAGACCATGACCAGGAGATGGGAGTATCCTACGGAGAGACGCAGCTCTCCACTACGTACATGTCCAAGCATGCATTATTTCACAACAGAAAGAAAAACTACACTACTGCATGAGATTACTTAGGCTAACAGACTTTGACTTGAATTGGTTAGTTTCCTTTTTGATGGAGTTGTCACTAAATTGAGTAGAATTTGAGAACTTCATGGGTGGTCCCTGAGCTTTAATTTATGGTATGTCCTTTTCTCTCATAGGTGTTCAGATTAGCCTCTTGCTCACTGATCCGCTTTACAAAAAGGACTAGGCATTATTGGTTAAGAGTTATTATTTTGGGGAAGTTCAACATAATTTTCTGATGTGTTGGATTATCTATTGTTGATTGTTTCTGTGCATGAGTTTTTTTTCTCTTAGATAATATTTTGCACCTAGTTTGATGGAAGCTGATTTTTGGTGTCGGCAAATTTTCATCTCGTTGCACTCATGTATTTTCTATTTGCATCTGCAGCTAGTGAAGACCAAGCGTTGTTAGTGGAAGAGAGCATTAATCATGCAAAAGAAGCTGTAATGCTGGACATAAAAGATGGAAATTCCTGGTGTACGAGTCCCTTGTTTCTAAATATATTTGCATATGTTCTGTGCTCTTACCTAGCTAGAGATGGTATTGTAGTTTTAATTCCATGATGTTAGTTTGCTGATAAAATATAGTAGGTGATTTTTGAGTTGAAGATGCATTGATTATGTGATTTTTGCATATTATCAATACATTGTATGACCTTGAGCTCGAGTTAGCTGTATGGATGCATAATCAGAAATCTAAAATGGCCACTCAAGATCTTTAACCTATTTTCTGACCAGGAATATGTTCTTAAGCATGTTCTGCCTCCTAGGGCATAAATTGCTTTTAGTTTTTATTTTCTTATTCTCTAGAAATTATTAAAACATGGTAATTCTAACCTTCAGTTTTGCATGTCAGAACATCTGATTGCATGACATGTTGTAGGTCTTGGTTCGGTCGCCCACAGGCCCACCAAGCGCAGACCAATCTATTCCACCGTGGCTTATAGACTACAAAGGTCAAGTCTCACTCGGGATATGATCTCCAAGCCCTCACAAATTTCTTGGTGCCTTCACACCTTGAAGGCTCCCAAGCACACCTAGTCGATCTAGGATGCGCACACCCTCAAAAGTTTACAATATAAGGTTGCCTTTGATGAATCCCTTGAAGGGGAGCCTTGGCGCAGCGGTAAAGCTGTTGCCTTGTGACCATGAGGTCATGGGTTCGAGTCCTGGGAAACACAGAAATGCAGGGAAAGGCTACGTACTATACACCCAAAGTGGTCAGACCCTTCCCCGGACCCTGCGCAAGCGGGAGCTACGTGCACCGGGCTGCCCTTTCTTTTTTGATGAATCCCTTGGTTATGCTTCATAAGATAATCTCCTCCACACTCAAACTGTCATAGGATAGATCTTTGGATTTGGAGAGTTTGGATGTTTGAAAGATAGACTTGAGAGCAAATAGGAGAGAAGATATTCAAAGGTTTGACGTGGATGTTGGAGTAGAATGCTTTTTGAACTCAGCGCAATGATAGCCACAGGGGTGTTTAATCTTTCGGTGGGAGGCACTTATTCGATTTGCGCTGAATCGACCTTTAGGTCCTTGACTACCTAACTACACCAGACACTAGATGGTGCACCCTACCGCTAGACTTGTATCCTTGGGGTTACCGATGATGTCAGAGGCACGTCCAGCCTGCCCATGAATGTCTAATCCCCTGTGTTTGACCGAGAACAAAAGAGAACTAAGAATAGCAATCTAAGTATTGCAAACTAAGGATTGATTAAACTGGGGTTCCAAATGCGGTTCGCTAATGGCGTTGGACATGTCAGTTTACATGAAGTTGGAACATTGGCTGGGTTTTGAGTAAACCAAACCCAATTCTAAACGATGCCTTAGGGGTGGTATTTTTGGTGGCACAAAGGGGAAATTCGGCCAGCCCAAGGAGGGTGCCGAAATCCACCCTAAGTCCGTTTTCTCCACTAATACGGACTCTAAAAACTGCTTATTGTTCTGTATTTCATTATTTTGTGGGCCTGGCCTAAAAGCAAGGTCACACAACACCTATGGATGATTATGGACAAAGTTATGAAGTGTCGTCTTGTATATTTCATCCATGTTTCCATGTGTCATCATGGCGGACGCAAAGTCTTGAAATCCTCTTATCCTCACTAGAAGGGCCATCTTCATTCCTCGTATGCTTGCTCATGCTGCAGTGCTTGCCCCTCTCGTCCATGCTAGGTGCTTTATTCCTTAATACTCCCTCCGTTCCTAAATATAAGTCCTTTTAGAGATTACAATATGGACTACATATGGAGCAAAATGAGTGAATCTACACTCTAAACTACGTTTATATACATCCGTATGTACTCAATATTGAAATCTATAAAAAGACTTATATTTAGGAATGGCGGGAGTAATATAAACATATTTGATTTAGTTAGAGTCATATTCTCATGAGCATTAGTGTAAGTTCTTAGAATTGAATGTACTCCCTCCGTCCGGAAAAACTTGTCCCTTAAATTGATGTATCTAGCACCAAGTTAGTGCTAGATACATCCATTTGAGGAACAGGCTTGGGACAAGTTTTTTCGGACGGAGGGAGTAGCTGATATTTAATTGACGTGTGTGAGGTCTGATGATCAGTCTTTGTCTTTCTGTTACTTGAGGAGGTGTGGCTGGGGGCTGTGAGTATAACTGTAGTAGACAAGTCCTCACAACACTTAACTTCTCTCTTAGAAGTGGATGTTTGAGTTGAAGCGTGTTATGGCGCTGCTAGAAGGAGGGCGCAAGAAGGCCGGCCGGGGGCCTTTTGCCCACGGCCGGGCAAGATGGAAGGATTTCCTTCTTAATTCTTGCTTGATTAGATTGATACATCTCCTCTCTTTATATAGAGAGGTTTACTTAACTCCCAAGCAAGGCTTACTTGACCCCTAAGAAAGCGACTCTTATCTCTAATTAACCCTAAGACTAACGGGCCCATTAGGCCCATTACGTACTCTAACACTACACCCCACCTGGACATGCAGCTTGTCCTCAAGCTGCAGCCTAACCAACTTATAACCATGACTCGACGCAACCCAAACCTAACACCTAAAAACAAGCCTTTTACATCTCGGCTTGTTTTATTATTCTCAACCTGAAATGGACTGGGACGATTTATTTTGGACCTCTTAACAAAAAGTGGATACCATCCGCACGTCGGACGTGCACGTGTACAGCCACCTGGATCCCATGGACACCATCCGGACAAAAGGAGTGCATGTGTATGGCCACCTGGAAGTGGTCGCAAGAGTGACCAGCAGAGGCGCCCTTGCGGCGCCCGGTGACGGAATGCAGTGGTGCTACGTGGTGCGTTGTTGTCGGTGACACCATGCCTTCTTCCTGCCGGACGGCTGTTGGTCTGCACCGCACAGGGAAGAGAGGGGGGCTTGCGATGGTGAATGACGAGGAGGGGTGCGCCCCCCCCCCCCCCCCCCCCCAACCGCCAATGTCGCAGACTTGGAGGTCGCTGCCCGTGGGGAAAACAGCATGCCCGCTGCCCGTGGGGGAAACCGCATGCCCAAGATCCCCGGCGGAGCGGATGAGATCGAGGTCCTTTGCGCAGCGAAGGGCAACTTGGAGGAGCGGCAGCTGCAGACCACGCATCTCCCGCACACGCCGACGCGCTAGGAGGCCGCGCGCAGTAGCCTGCAGCCTCACCGCCGCCGACACGTGGCGGGTAGCGATCCAAGACGGAAGCGGTGACGGCGACGGCGGGGACTGGACTTGGTGGAGCGGGACTCCCGCCGGCGCGGTCGATGCGGGGCCGGAGCTAACCGGCGGTGGCTGCGGCAGCGGCTGCGGCGGTGGCGCACCGGGCAGCGGCAGCGGCTGCTGCGGCGGAGCGCCGGGCGCGGCGGAGGCCGGCAGGAGCGGCGGCTGCCAGTGCAGCCAGGGCTGAGCGGTGGTGGCGATGGATGGCAGCTGTAGTGGCCCGGCGAGCGCGGCGAAGGCCGCCTGGTGCGGCGGCTGCCACGACAGCCAGGACGGGGCGATGGATGGCAGCTGCAGCGGCTGCTGCAGCAGTCCGGCGAGCGCGGCGGGGGCCGCTTGGTGCGGCGGCTGCCACGGCAGCCACGGCGGCGCGGTGGCGGTGATGGGCGGCGCAGCCGGGTGCGGCCCATAGGACCCGGCCAAGAACAGGTGGATCTCCTGGACCGCCTGTGTTAGGTCCCGCAGCGCCCCGGACACCTCCGGGGTGAGGACGACGGGGGCGGGCGCGACGGAGGATCCCGGCGCGGGCAGGAGCGGGGCGACGGTCGTGACCGGCAGCGGAAGAGACGGGTTGGGCGGCGGTGAAGACATGATCGAACCGAAGCTAGCTGATACCAAATTGTTATGGCGCTGCTAGAAGGAGGGCGCAAGAAGGCCGGCCGGGGGCCTTTTGCCCACGGCCGGGCAAGATGGAAGGATTTCCTTCTTAATTCTTGCTTGATTAGATTGATACATCTCCTCTCTTTATATAGAGAGGTTTACTTAACTCCCAAGCAAGGCTTACTTGACCCCTAAGAAAGCGACTCTTATCTCTAATTAACCCTAAGACTAACGGGCCCATTAGGCCCATTACGTACTCTAACAAAGCGCTTGAGTGAACTTGGTGGGACAGGGTTAGGGTATGTATAGGTTAGACCTAAAATATCTGACTGTTGCACACTTCTCTGTACAGCTCAGCGGCACCGAATGATCAGCATGGAGGCTCCGACTGAACTGCAAAGAGGCAACTTTTGTATAGCTCGGAGTGTCTGAGTAGAAAGTATCCAGAGGCTTCAACTGGCATTGACACACCTGCGCGCGCTACTGGACCTCATTCGGAATTTCCGATCGGCGATGGTTCATAGGTTCAGACCGATGTACAGAGGCTTGCACGAGTGCTTTGGTGGCTTTGAGTGGAGTTGTCATGTAGGCTCCTGATGGGCAAGGGTTTTGGAACGACTATCTCTCTGAATGAATCTGGCTTGGTTGCTCCTAACAGTGTAAAGAGAGCGAGAATATTAGGGAAATGGTTGAGGTTTTTGGGTGATTTTGGGTTTCGATCTTTAAGCACATAGCAAGAAGCTCATCACTACACATACTTGATTCCCTTTTGATGGTATAGACATACCTATGGACTCAATGTGATCTTGGATCACTAACAACTAAAAATTTGTCCTTAGCCTTGCTAACACTTGTCCTTGAAGAAGTGGGGGTCACCAACCATTAGTCCCTTTAATCATGTTGTCATATAATGCAAAAACCCCTAGGTGGCAATAGATGCAGTTTCAGTCTCCCTGTTTTTGGTTATTGATGACGACATTTATTAAAGTTTCGCGAAAGATATGCAACAAGTGTACAAAGTTATAATTACATATATATGATATATGGGAGCTCCCCCCAAAATTGTGCATTATTTAGAATTTGCTTTTGAAATGCAAATGCACAACAATCTTTTGATAATGTGAGAAACTCTCTATACTATAGAATCCGTGAGAATACATAGTGTGTACAAGAATGTAAATATGCTCTCTACCACGCAACAAACATGGGATAAAACACTTGTTAATGACCTCAAAAGATGCACTAAAGCATAAGCATAAAGCGCAAGTGCAAAGTTGCTTACAATGTCATAACATGGAACTTAAGAGTTTACAAGTCATAAGAATCAGTTAAAGTAGCAAGACTGGTCACTCAACAATACCAACTCCTAAACAACTGCCCCCCTTGGAAAGCTCTTTCCCAAAAAGCACGAAACTAGTCTAGAATTACACCCTCTCCCCTTTGGCATCAAGACACCAAAAAGTGAGAGGACTATCATCCCACTAGACTAAGCTTGATCAACATCCGGAGGCGAAGATGCCCTTACGGCAGTCTCGTTGTTGATGATCGTGGAAGGAGTTCGGAGGAAGGTCATGGCTTTGATCTCGGTAGTGGTGGCTGACGGGGGATCTTTTTGAACTAGAGGTGAATAGTCACCGAAGAAAATCCGGTTGCCAAAGGAGGTGGTGGTCACCAACAAACTCTAGGTGCAGGTCACTGTCATGATGTCATCATGCTCATGATCATCGCTAGATCGCATGGCAGCTTCATCATACTCTATCCGTGCCTTGATGGCTTTCACGTCCTTGGCAAGAGGTTTGACTTGAGTGCTCGCAGAGTGAAACTTGCCCGACACCACAACCCTCGAGACCTTCTCGGCGGGAAGGAAGGGTAGCTACTCCTTGATTTTCTGTGCAAGAGCAGCACTGGTAAAGGAGAATTATGCACCACTACCGAGAAGCAGAAGTGGAAGGTGCTTTGGCTGTGGAAGTAGTAGGGGTTGTTATGGATGCAACTTATCTCTATTGCATAGCCCAAGGGGCATAATGTATAATATATTACACAAGACATGAAGGACAAGGGACTAATACAGACTCAATAGACCAATACTAATACTCCTTAACACCCCCCAATGCTAATACTAATATTCCTTCTCTCAATCATCTCTCCTCGGACAAATTATGCCATATGTGAATATTCCATATGAATAGTTTCTTTAAGTTAGGCGCCACTTCTAGATGATGGCTTAGTTTGTGGTTGCTGAACTATATTGTGCTGAAATAATTCTTTCTAAACAAAAGATAGTTTCAACTAACTGCAATGACAAACGCAGCCGAAGTGGTACTCAGCCCACATTTAAATGCGAAAGGTTTCTGTTCCTGGCATTACTAGAAGTTATATATATGAAAACAGCTAACAGGTCGTTCGAGAAAAAGGGAGCTAACAAGGCAGGGTCACTAGTAGTATCAAAAGAAACAAAAGATAAATTATTCTTTTGCTTTATGAGTACATTAAATCTGTTTTTTCCTCCGCTTGTTTAGGCTAGCATTATGTAATGACCAATGATTGTCTTGCTGAAACAACTTCTACTGACTATTCTGAGATGTAATTTCAGTTTTTTCAGCAAGGTTACCATTTCAACAACCGTTCACTTGCCTTTTTCTGTATATAGATAATCTGGGTAATGCATACCTCACAAGCTTCTTTGCGAGCGGAGCCTGGGACAAAGCTAGGCTTCATCATTCGATCAAAGCATATCAAAATGCTGTAAGTTGTGCATGTCATACTTCTGCGCATCTTATTAGTTTGCAAATTGTAATTTCTTAAATTATGAGATGGATTTTTTTATATCGATTTCCATTCTTTCAAAATGTAAAGCATGTATTATGTTGTTTCAATAAATTGTTTCAGGAGAAGGATGAAACTATGAAACTAAATCCAGACCTCTACTATAATTGTGCCACAGTGAGTAGCCAGATCTTTAATGGGTAGCAGAGTCAGCTAAAAATTCCACCAATACTTTCCATTTCCATAATATTTTTGGTTCCTTCCAGGCTTACAAATACTTAGAGAACTATGAAAGTGCCCTTCGCGGATTTGAAGCTGCTGCGTTAAAAGATCCTGCTCTCAGGGCTGACATAGAAGTTCAGAAGATCATCAATCTCCTTGATAAGTTAGAGAATGCAACGAAGGTACCTTCTGTAACTATAGTAAGTGCACTTGCAAACTGCAGCACTGGACATGAACTAACAGAATTGTCTCATTGGTCTCGTTTGAGCTTTAGTCTCGATCGTGTGATGCTACTTAATGGTTATGCATGTATGTAGAAGTTAAATTTTTTCATGGGATTCAGTACAACCTAGATGAAATGATACGATAACATTTGTTACAACATCAATTCCATGCTCAGTTTTAGTGTGAGAGTGCTCTTGTCAGGTTTATAGTTTCAGCTTGCCCATAACTCATACCTTTTAAGTGTTAGCAACACATCTTTGCGTTCACCGTGGCGAATGCGACAATGGAACAAGATCTTACAGTGGCAACTGCAGCAATGGCAAAGTCACCAGTCTAAGGAATCATCCCTTGAGGCTGTGGTGGAGGAGATTGGTAGCTGCCGCTGTCGTGGCGGACAAGGTCCGTGGTGCCACTGATTAGCGGGCTGATCACCTGGATAGAGATGGGTTCAGTGGTTCTGACACGACCTTGACCTTGGTCCTAGAAAACTGCGAAGGAAGTTTAGTCTGGGTTTGGTTCATGGTTTGAGCCCAAACCATTAACAGCCCTAAGTGGCACACATGCTTTCCACGATTCAAATTTTATTCGCCCAACTATTTCCGATGCTAATGCAATGACTTAAAGCACACCATTATTGTGGTTTTCAAAACTATTTTTTGTCTGTTGGTGCAAAAGTTTCTACCTATGACTTCTTTCACAGGGACGACTACGACCCAAGAGATCAGCATCATTGGTGTCATCTCTGAATGAAGTCAATTGTAATACTCTTTTTGGCACTGCAAACATTGAAGTTGTATACTGTGTTAAAATTGTTCTACTGTTGTTTAACTTCTCCCTCTATGCCATCATAGTCAAGTTATTCCACAAGAAAGCAACCATAAGCATCCTATCAGGAGGTTTGAACAAGACAGTTGCTGTTGTGTGTAAAGTGGTTCTTTGGATAAGACATGACGATGATGCTCCACTGTAAGTTTTCTCAGTCCTTAAATTCAATAAGTTTCTTATGCTTGCTCCATTATAACTTGATTTTTGTTATCATCATACTGCGTTGTTTCAGAACATTTGGAATTATCTAAAAAAATAAAACATGAATTTTTATTGTGTATGCTTGAACAGTCTGCTGTACCAGCAGCTTCAGTACAGAAATTACTCTATGATGCATCATCTAGTTTGTACGGATTTTGAGCTCTTTGTACTAGTGTAACTAGAAATGACGATACGCTGATTTGGTCGTTAGGTCTCCCGAAGAAGATGGTGTCCACATATGCTGATCCTCCACCTCATAAGTGAGATTAAATACAGCTAAGAACTTCTGCTTAATAGTAAAGATGAGGAGCAGGATTTGCACTAGTATAAATCAATACTGTCGATGCACTGCGACTCACTGTGCTGCATCATGCTATTTGGTCGCCACAATAATCCACATGGTCCCAAGGCCATCCCCACGGTAGGTGGCAGTTATGCTCTTTCTTGGCAAAATGTGTAACCCTAAAATTCATATAAAGAGCAGTACAGATTCAAAACTGACAGGAGTTTGCAGCTGTATACAATGCAGTACATAGTGCTCTGTTCTGAGCCCCGCACTTAACACCGAGCCCACACCCATTCCACCACTACTTGTGGAACTTTGGCTGGAGCCTTTCCACACACCCACCTTGCCACCTAGGTTTTTCATTTTTTGTGACAACCTCCCCATGCCTCCTCCACCGCCACCACCTGTGTCCTGCATGTCTCTGCACCACCACGCCTCTCCACCTGTGAGCAACACACATGCTGTGGCTGCCCCTCCTATGTTGCTATGTGTAGGCCCTGTCAGAGCCACCTCTGGTTAGAACAAGCTATATTTAGAAGAGAGAAGTCCACCTTTTAACCCTCAAGTTACTGCTTTGTTTAAGACTCAACCCTGAACTCTGAAACCGGTTACTGCACACCCTCAGAAATTATTCCGTACACATACCAACATCAGGAAATAGTACACATACCAACCGGTTTAGGAACTAGAGCCTGCGTGCTCTTTAAATACTGGCCGATCTGGCCGTGTAAAGGGTGAAGTTTTGTTTCATCGTGAGTTCAATAATAGTCAGGAAACGTCCCATGTCGAGGGACACCAAATATTGTCTTCGTTGCCGATTCATTGGGATTTTGTTGCTCTTGCGCGTGGAGTCGATCTAATCTACTCAACGCTAGTTTTTGATCTTACGGTCTTGCATCTTTGCTTGATTGGAATTTCTTGTGTTGCTGCCAGTATCGTGAAAGAATGGGCCGACGAACGACTCACATCTAGTCGAGCCTTATCACCGTTGGCAATGGCTTGGAAGTAGGCGGTATTGGCATCCCCTTGAGGACCCAATTCTGCGTACCTCGCAAGCGCCAGTAGGCCTCCTCATCCGTGTGAATGACCGTGAGCTGGTCCTCCAAGTCGTACTTAAGCATCCACTCGTCAGTAGAAAGGCCTGCGGAGTCGGCCTGCAAATCGAGGGCCTGGATGCCTCCAGGAGGGCTTTCTTACGCTCGTGAATGTCACGACCCACGTTAGCCCCACATCCTTTCATGAATTGCCGTGACCGCTTAGCACAGAAGTGCCAGGAGTCAACGACCGATAAGGCGCGATGGGGGGCATCACGCGCCTCGCGCCACCGAGCGGCCACCGTTGAAGCAAACCCCGGTTGGCGCAACCAGAAGGTCTCGAAGCGGAAGCGGGGCGGAAGTGGTGGCCGCTCGTTCTCCGAAGATAGGAGGAGAGGCACGTGATCGGAGCCAATCCGCGTGATCGCCCGGAGTGAAGCTAGGGGGCAGCGAATGTCCCACTCAGGGGAGGCGAAGACCCTGTCAAGAACAGACCGGGTCGGCTCCACCTGTCGGTTGGTCCAGGTGAACCTGGCCCCAACTCTATCGAGCTCACGAAGGCCCATGTCGGCGATGCAGTCATTGAACATCTGCATCCGAGGGAAGTTGACCAAATTATTGCTCGTCTTCCTCCGACCGGATGAGGTTGAAGTCGCCGCCCACTACAACCGGTAGCTGAGCGGCCGCCACCTTCCTCTGAAGCTCAGCGAGGAAAGCCTCAGAGCGGTGATGGTCGGCAGGACCATAGACCGCAATTATCTCCCATTTGAAGTTTAGGGCTCGCTCAAATACCTCCATGCTGACAAAGAACTCGCTGCGATCCATGCTACCTACCTCAAAGGTGGCATCCTTCACCCCAAGGAGGATGCCACCCGAGTGACCTGTGCTCCCACTAGAAGGGAGCCAGTGCCAAGCAAATAGGTTGGAGCTCAGATGCTCGAGCTCCAACAGGGAGAATTCCATCCGCATTGTTTCTTGGATGGCTACGATGTCAATTCGCTCGGTTCGCATGTATTCTATTAATTGGCGGCGTCGGCCATCTTGGCCGAAACTGCGGACGTTCCAGAAGAGGGTCCGCATCACGCATCCATCGGGGGGCTACTTGACCCCAAGACACGTGACGCGCTCTGAGCGCGGAGGGCTGCGGTGCGGGAACGGGTACGGCCCCGGATCACCACCGGATCTGCCAAATTTGCCGAGTCGGCCCTGCGGCTGATTGTGGCCTTTCAGGCCCCGTCCTGCCAAATTTGCCGAGTCGGCCCGGGAGCCAGCCCCCAAAGCTTCGCCTTCTCCGCTGGCTCTGGGCGCGCCGAGCTCGAGCGGCACCCCCGCCGCTGGACCGATCGGTGGAGTGGTCCGTTCCACCGGGCACCTTGAGCCTACGCGCCCGCTGTCCTTTCTTCATGAATCCTCCTGGGGCACATCTGGCTTGCCCCGCGTTCGTTCTCTGATCATAGATGGTGAATGGTTGAAGTCTGCCTTCAGCTCCTCCTCCGTGGGTGGACCGACGCTAGGCTGGATTTCCAGAGGGGTCCATTCGGCGATGGCTAGGGCGCCAGCCCCCAGCCCCGCGCCGGGAGGGGGCATGCCGCCTCGGGGCCCTCCGCATACTTTGGTGGAAGAGGGTGATGCGGAAGACGTGCTCAGGCGCGCTCGGGAGCGTCGTGCCCTTCGCCAAGAGTTCCTTCAGGGGGCGGCGGATGCGGTGAGCCGGATCGGGGCAGAGCTTGCTGGCGAGGATGCGCGCCTTGAGGCCGAAGGTTTGCGCCTTGCTGAGGAGAGGCGCAAACTGAAGGTAGCCGTCGCCCTCGCGCGTCACCAACGTGATCTTGACAACGCGAAGGCTGAAGCGTCGCTGGTGGCTTCGCGGGAGGCCTGCTCCCAGGCCGTCGAGGAGGCTCGGGAAGCAGACCGTCGGCGCAGAGATGCGGAGGAGCACGCATCGGAGCTCCAAGCCTGGAGCAGCAAGTGGAACTGCGTCAGGCGGCCCTTGAGTCGCTTAAGGGGGCCTCCGTCGACCGGGCGGAGCTGCTGAAGCGCGAGGAGGCGCTAACGCTGGAGGCCGCCGAGCGCAATCTTGACCTTGAGCGGTTGGAGACGAGGGAGCACCTGGTGGCTCAGGCGGAGGATGACGTTGCTGCGCGCGAAGTCCGGGCCCAGGAAGAGGTCGACCGTCGCGTGGCGGAAGCTCGCTCGGCCTTCGAGCGCGAATACGAAGCGAGGTTGGGGCTGATCAGGGCCGAGGCTGAGGGTAGGACTGCGGCCCTCAGGGCCAGACTGGCTGAAGTGACGCGGCGTGCGGACTCATCCGCAGCAGTCCTTGGCATAGCGCAGGCGGAGCTAGCCTCTTCCCGGGCCAAGCTGCTTCTTCTCCAACAGAGGGTTGATGACGCCGAGGCCATCGCGCGGCGGAATGAGGACGAGATCCGTCAGCGGCGGGTTCTGGAACACGTGCATGCCCTCATGCTTCGAACGCTTAGGGAGAGGGCTAACACAGATTTGGGCAACATTTACGAGGCGGCCGCTAAGGAGCCTCATGAGGCCAGCTACGCCGGCAACCTCCAGTTTTTCACCGACGTGGTGACGCTTCTGAAGAACCGCTCCGAGAGGTCCCGTTGGCTTGTCCAAGAGAGGAGCCGAGCCTTGCTCGGGCGTGCCTTCTCCTGTGTCTTCAGCTATCTGCAGGGCAGGGACCCCCACTTCGACTTCGACGCTGCCATCGCACCCGTGCCCATAGCCGTCCGGGGTGACCTGGTGCAATGGGTGGAGGACAACGTGGACGCCCTCGTCAGGGCCTTTGCGTCTGACGATGACGGCGTGATCGTGGCCGCCAATGAAGGCGGCGTTGTGGACGAGCCTGGCGCTGTCGGAGGTGTTGGCGGTGGCGGCGACGATGTCAGCGACGCCAGTGATTCCTCCGGGGGTGCCCCAGAAGACGCGGTGAGTGATATGTCCGACTGACCGTATGTCGCTGCCGTTTACATGCATGAAGAAGGTTCGGGCTCGGCCCTGAAAAATGTAAGAGCATTTTGGGAGGGGAGGCCCCTCATGTAAAGGTTTGCGATCAGTACCCTGGTAAACATAAAGTTGCGTGTGAGCTTAGCTGCTAGCCCGGTGATGGGTCAGCTGACTTGTTTACCTTTCGACTCAGACGAGTCCCGAGCGGGCCTACAGGGGCCGTCGCGCCTCGAGTGTCTTCTGATTATCCTGTTGATCCTGCGATGAGAACCTCCGGAGAGGGTGTGGTGACAGCGGTCCCGTCTGTAGACGTGCCTGGCCCGGCCCGGCTCGCGAGGGGCTCGTGAGGGGGGGGGCAGCCGACGCTAACTTTGGATGCAAAGCCGAAATCGAGATTGCTCGAACGAGACTAAACACCCCTTCCCCAAACACACGCAAGTCTCGAGTTCAAATCCAACTTAAATCCAAACCGAAGAAACTTGTCAACAAGGAAGAAGTGAAAAACAAAAGGCCGCGTTCGGCACCTAGTCTAGTCTTCGACGTCTTCTCACCAGCGCGGAGCTAAGTGCTGCCATTGGGCGTGGGCGGGAGCCCCCGAGGCCCGAGGGCGGCTCTCCGGAGACTCCGGGGCATGTACAGCCCCACTCATTATTACGTAAGAGTGTCACGGGCGGCGAGCTTCACAGGCACTGGGCCTTCTTCACAGGTACCGGCCTTGCTTCATATCGCCTGACGAGGGCCCCGCCTTGCACCTCACTCTACCGCCATTGACGGCGACCGGAGACCAAGGACGACGCCAATGGGGTAGAGCGGTCGCCAGCGGTTCCCCCGACGACCACGGGAGGCCCTGGGGCACCTCCCCGGCAGAGGGCCTACCTCCTGAGAGCGCCTGCTCCGACCGCCGCGGGGGCGAACCCGGATCTCGGCCCCTCTCCTGCAGCCCCCTGCGCCCTCCTCCTGAGGGATAGGAGGCTGCAGCATTGGGGCAGCCATCTGCTGCGGCGACTTGTATCTCCTGCGACCCATGGTTAGCATAAGCTTGCTCCTGAGGAATGAGTGGTACCCGATAGTTGCTGTCGCCGGTGCGGTTGTCGAGGCTCTCTTGGGGTTCCTGAAAGAGCTCAGCTTTTGGTGCCTCCTCGCCCCAGCCCGGCCCGAGGAATGAGCCATGATCTTCTTCCAGTGCGCACCCCTGATCCACCATGCGGGGCACATAAGCTTCTGGGGCCACCGCCTCGTGGGCCTCGCCGTAGCGCCCCGCATGCCACGCAGTCCGGCTTGGAGCGTCGTCTTGGGGTGATGGCGCGACGGTCCGCCGAAGCCGAAGGCCGCGGCGTGCACCCCTTCGTTGACCGGAGATGGGGCCGGCGCGACTTGTCGCCCGGTGTCGACGGAGGCGTTGGCGTTGAACAGGCCCTGGAGTCCGCTTGAAGTTGCGTGAGCACGTATAATGCCGCCATACGGCCCGCCCTGGATCTGGGGCGGCAGCTGGACGCAGAAAGGAGTTGCTCCTGAGGCGGCGGCGTCCAGGAGCTCGGCTACTCGCTCTAACAACACGTCGCGGCCGCCCTCCAGCAGCCGGCACCGTAGCAACTCTCGGGCCACCGTGAGCGCGGCCCTGGAGTTCGCCTGTTCCCGTCGAGTGTGCGGCGCTATGGCTGCGTCGCCCGCGCCCTGCAGAGCCCTGCGGAGCGCGGGCTGCCTGAGGCGCAAGGTTGAGGTCGCCCTAAGTGGGCGACACGGCGTGGGCGGGCCACGCTGCCCAGCGGTCGGCGTTGGCAGCCGGGTCATTTGACATTTGAACGGCGAGGCGACAAAACGCGACACGGAGGAAGAAGGATTCTGGCGCCCCCCTACCTGGCACGCCAAATGTCGGATTTCGGGTTCCGGCAGACTCTTAAGGTTCGAACTCTGGGGTGCGCACGGATATCCTTCCCTACCGACTCGCGCTTCTATGGCTCGCAAGAAATCTAGGCTGGAAAGAAGAACACACAAAGGACACGGGGTTTATACTGGTCCGGGCCACTGATGTGGTGTAATACCCTACTCCAGTGTGTGGTGTGGTGGATTGTCTCAGGGGCTGATGATGAACAATATAGGGGGAAGAACGGCCTCACGAGAGGTGTTCTTGAGCTGGTGCAGTGTGTTCTACTTGGTCCGGATCTCTCTCTCTCTCTTTCTCTTCTCTGTTTCTTTCTCTTTCTTGCCCTCTTCTTTCTATTCGGGGGCTAGTCCTATTTATAGAGGCCCTGGTCCTCTTCCCAAATAATGAGCGGGAAGGGCGCCAACAATTGGCCATTTTGAAGAGGAACATCTAGTACAAGTTATCCTGACCAAAGGTGGTCTTCGGCTGCCAAAAGCACTGGTGATGACGCCGTCTTGGGCTCCACGGTGACCTCCGTCCTGCCGCTCTGCTGGTCTTGGTCTCGTTGCACCGGAATGGTAACCTTTGCCCAATGCCTTGGACTGTGCTTGTTCCCTTTGCACCGAAGGGGAAACAAGGACACTGCGCAGGCCAACGCCCGCCTGGCGCCCGCCTGATCTCGATCGTCATGGCTTGCGTCACGAGCTCCTCGCGAGGTGCCCCTGCCTTGATCTCTCCGCCTCCTCGCGAGCCTGCCTGATGAGGCTGGTCCTGAGGAAGCCTCCTATCGTCCGCCCCGCAAGGCTTGGCCCCTTGTGAGGGTCTTGAGCTTGAGCTGATGAAGCTGGGCCGCACTAGGCCCCCACTCGAGTCACGCCGCAGGCCGCAGGCAGGCAAGTCTGGGGACCCCCGTTCCCAGAATGCCGACAGGTATCTTCAGTCAGCGGCCGACACGGGCTGGCGGGACCGTGAACGGTCCCGGCGGTCAGCCCGGGTCGGGGATCGACGAGCGGGGGAGCGGCGGACCGCAGGCGGAGGGGGACGGCGGTCGGAGCGGTGAGGGGACCGGCGGGTGTCGCGCGCGGTCAACTGGCGGCGGAGGTCAGCCTCGTGGCAGACCTCGTGACGGTCGGGGGATGGATGGGCGGGGCCACGGGAATCGTCCGCCCGACGCTTGGGGCGCGAGCCCTCGTCGCCCCATGCGCGCGGCATGGTGGGAGCCTCGAGCGAGGCTGGAAGGAGGCCGGGAGGGCCGGCGGCGGGCGCAGGGGGCGAGGGCGACGGCGGGTAGGGTTTCGGGGGTGGGAGCAGGGGGACGGGGCGGAATTGGGTGTCGGGGGAGGCCGGCAGGCAGCCAAATGGCCGAACCGACCGAGTGGGCCGTCTCCTGGGTGGGCACAGGGAACAGGCCCAGCCGCGAGGGAGTGGGGGCCTGCGAGGAGGAGCCCGGCCCAGGTCGTGACCGGCCCAGCCAGCGAGGCAGGAGGTTGGGCGCGAGGGTTTCCCTCGGCGCCGCCACCTCCGCCGCGGCCGGTGCCGGAGCCGAAGACAGGGCGGGCCTGGACCGTCGAGGGGTACGTAGGGCGAGAGCCGGGAGGACGACGAGCCGAATGCGGCAATGAAAGGCCGGAAGGGGGACACACGCCGGAGCATCGGGAAGCCCGCCGGCGGAGCGACCGGGCTGCGATGGGGGCAAGTGGCCGAGCTGGAGGGGGCAGACGCTGACGAGGAACGCCACAAGACGCGGGCGCCTCCCTGGTCGGACCGCCCCGCAACGCCCCACGCCGGAGCGCGGCAGCGGCGAGCGGACTGGGGTCCCAAGGAGGGCTTTTGTCGGGGCGGGGTCCAGGGGACAGCACCGGCAGGCCGGCGCGACCGCGAGAGGTCCGGGGGGCTGCCGCGTTGAGGCGACAGCGCACTCTCCCATTGAGTCACGGGAGGCTGGGCCGGTGGGTCGCGGCGCACCACCGGGAGGCCGGATGCCACATCTTCCTGCTCGGCCAGGTCCGCCCAACGGAGCACCGGGGCATGGCCGGAAGGCGAGGCGGGGGAGGCGGGGGCCAAGGGTAGCGGGAGCGAGACCGGGGTGGCGGCGGAACTGGGCGCCGGCAGCGAGGGCGCAGGGGGCGAGTCGTGGGAGCACATCTCTCCACCGACCATTTTTCAATACAAAACATCAAAGATTAGCCAAACCCTAGTGTTGCTAGGGCTGGGCAGAAGCTATGGGCTAGGTGCTGGAAAGAAAAGAATGTAGGAGAAAAAGTAACGTAAGGTTGTAAAAGGATCGATTGATTCTTCAATCGGCCATGTACCCACATATATAAGGGTATGCGTGGCCTTTGGCAAATTGGAGTAGGACTCCTGACGTGCTGTTTCCTTGGCATATAAGCCAAAAAGGCTTTTCCTAATCTTTAATTAATTCGTCTATATCTGTAAAAGCATCAGCCTGGGCCCAATACTAGTAGACTCTCCATATTAGCTCTGTTTTGGCAGAATAGCTGATTATGCAAAATCTTTTCCAACTTCAGTTTTCCAAACCAGACCTCTTTCCTTCTTTCTCTCCATGCGTGAGCTCTAACACACAATTCTGTTACGTCCAGCCTGCTGCATCTAGCCTCTGTACTTGCAATCATGTGTGCATTCTCAAACAATTAGCTTGACCACCAAAACTAAATAATCTGGGCGACCCCTCAAGCCAGATCCAAATTAGACTATCAACAAAATGCATATGACCAAATCACACAATAAAACATGATAAGTATAGATAGACAACTGCGCATATAAAACAACAAGAATTCAACCATCAATCACATGCTGAGATTTTCTATGTTGAATGTTACAAGACGAAGTAATTGTTCCAAGCTAAAAGAAAGTAACACATCCAAGTTTAAGTTACACAACAAACAAAATAATCCATAGAAAATAAGAGGGCACCTTCTGAAAGTAAGTTCTCATGACAAATATGTAGAAGTACAACATGACCTAAGGCATGAGTACAGGAGCCGGTTGGATGAGTCTTCGAAGGGGCGGGCACAAGGGATTGCTGAGCAAGTTAGCTCCACTTCAGTCGAAAATGCCAAACGGAGACCGAGCTCCATGGAGGCCTTTATTTGAAAACTTCAAAATTCAAACTTTTCAGTTTCAAAAAATTCTGAAAATAAATACACATATACTTAGATACATAATGTATATGTGTGCAAATTTTTAGGTCGAAATACAATAAAATGTGAGCTACACAAAAAAGACAAATATGAGCCTTTTTAGCATATGTACTGTTCATCTTTAAAGTCCATGATTTTGTTTTTTTTGTGCAGCTCGCAATTCAAGGTATTTCATCCTGAATTTTTTCACACATACACATTACATCCTTGCATACATGTGTAATTTTTTTCAGATTTTTTTAAACTGAAATTTATGAATTTTGAATTTTTCAAAATAAAGGGCTCCATGGAGCTCGGTCTCCAAAATGCCCTATTCCACTTCAGTATCCTATATGAAATTATACAAATAGTTCCACAAACCTAGATAGACGGATATGGGCGGATATTGCTCATCATCTATCCTATTTGTGGAGTCATAATCGGACATGATGTGATGAAGCTTCGGCCTGTGGCCGCGCGCACGAAGAGGGAGGGATTGAGGCAACTAGGAAGCACCAAGATCAGTGTTTATTTTTTTGCTTCTAGTGCAATTTTTAGAAGTCCTTCTCACATGCTCATCAAAAAGCAATGTGTGTGTCTTTGGGCGTGTGCTTTTAGGGGCCAAGAAGTTCCAAAGGCTGAAGCACAAGACCAAAAAACAAGGTCTCAGATCGCTATGCCAAAATCCGTATACAACTACATAATTTTGAAGCGCAGTACACAGATTCACAAATAGATAGTATGCTCAAGGTAGCAAATGTGGTACAGAAATATTCCAGAATAGTTGTTATGCAACCAATTGCAAATTAGAGGAAATAATATAGTATGGTCAGAGCCAAATAGTATTTCTGAATAGATTAAAGAAGCTATTATCTTTGTTCAACTAGAAAGATAGAAAAAAAATCCATTGCACAGCTGTGTGCCCTTTAATATTTGTCGATAAGATTCAGCACCCTTTTTATGATGTCAAAGCACAATAGAGTTAGGTATGTGAATCTATACAACTTTGTTCCTTTACAAAGTCTACAAGATTGTTGCATCTCTTTTGTTCCTACTAGAGGATGGGGCGCCACCTGGTGGCGCCACCTGAGGCAGGCTTGTGCGCACTTATCTTGTGTCGGCACAATCTCCTGTCATGTGTCCTAGTCTCACTTATGTACATTAATATGTGTGTATGCTATAACATTAGGATTTATTATTAGCGCATCGATCAAACATACAAATACTACTATATTATTTGAGTAGAACTAACTATATTATTTGAGTTAGAACCATCATAGGCATATGTAGGACTCACCCATGGATCATAAATGGGTGAGATGATGCATTACAATTAATCCAAAAGCAAAGACAAGCTACCAAGAAGTGTTTCAGTTGGCTGAAGAAAGGGACCCCATGAGGCCATGACTTGGATCTGTCAGAAGCCCGATGTACGAAGCACATGAGACGACCAACAGCAGTGCGATCCAGATACTCACGTCTGGAATTATTTTGTAGCATTGCCACTGAACCCCTTACGCTTTTATTCACATAAATCCGAATGAAGTTGCATCAAGAAAATTTCAGAAATGAGTAGCAACAACAACAGATTAAGAAAAAAAACATGCATGTTACATAAAGTAATATTTCCCTGCAGCCTAATGGTACGAACAAATGAAAGTCGTTGGATTTGGCAGTGTAGCTAAAAGATAGAAAATGCAAATTGACTATAATGTCACTGCTAAAGAAGCATAAATAGCAATCAATGTATAATGAAAAAACAGAACAGAAGGAATTATTTTCAGAAAGTACATATCATCCACATACTTTTTTTTGCTACATCAGTTGGTGAAGGTGTTCTTGCATATGTCAAAAATAGTAATACCATGAAACTTGGAACAGGCACAACACAAAAAATGCCATGAAACTTGGAAGATCATAGAAGGAAATATAACCATGATTAAGGGTTGGACCTCTATTCTGGATTGCTCTTAAAACCTTTGCATGATAATATGCTATTTAGAAAAGGTTGCCTAGATTTTAACAGGAAAATGGCACTGCTAAAATGCCAAAATAAAATGGGATAACCAGCTAGTGCCAAGTCATAAATAACCGGTCTTTCCTAATTTTATCAAGTAAACTGCAAATCTAGCATGAAGAGAACTGGCTGTTTAAAGGTGTACAACTAATAGTCCTCAGATCAAGCACACCATTTTTCATCGATGAATACGGAATTGGAACCCGATTACTCAAAGCAGAATACTCGTTGAGATAAAATGTGTTCCATGCAAAAAAGAAAATCATCCAAGAACATATAGAAATATTACCTGGTGTGTGTACAGCTTCACATAGATTAGTGGGTTCATCTTGTTGTAATGCTTGACAGCACAATGGACATTCTCAGGTACATACTCCAAAACCAACTTCACAAAGAGGTCATCCTTTTCAGTTGTATAAAATAAACAATGATTCAGAGCTACGAGATAATTATATTTTAAAATGTGGAAAGAAAAATCTTCAACTTATCTGGCGAGCTGCTTAAGAGTAGATTACCTTAATTCTGATGGTGTATGTCGGAGCACTTGATCGTGCAATTCAAGTAGCCAGATGGTTTCAAGAAAACGTCTACCGTGGCACGTTTGCTCTCTATGTACATTATCAAGAAATGATACATTAGTTATCGGCATGAAGCACACATCAGGTGATGAACATTCTCCAATTCATAAATGCATAAACTTGCCAGACCATGAGTTTACATGCAGTTCAGTTTATAGTAAGTTAGTAAGGCTGCCTTCAGAGACCCATGGGCTATACCCTCGCCATAAGCCCTTGGAAGAAGCAGGGAGTTGGCCTGCAGCAAGCAGATCCTGGCCATTAAATGCAGCTCAGACAGCGCCTCCTGCAATCAAAAATTTGATCCATGTTAGAGCTGAAGACAGAAGTAAATATTGGTCAAAGCTTGACATGGGCAAGCAAGTACCTCGACCTTGTCCTCTTGAATACTCCATACAAGCTGCACACTGTGCCTGAACTCACTACCTGCACATTTTACATGATAAATGAAAGGAGAAAATATACAGAATTGCCGAGGATCAAAACCAAAACAGCAAAAAACCAAAAATGGCAGCGATCACTCACCCTCTTCAACCAATCCGAGCAAAATTGGCAGGTACACTTCCAACACCTGCATGATATTACCAGTGCTAGATCCTGCAGAAAGCGTGACAGAAAAAGCAAACCCAGTGTCAGTTCAGAGGCCAACATCTTGCACGTAGCACCATCTAACATTCAGTCAAAAACCACCCAAGAATCCAGACGCTGTACACACCTTGCCATGTGGCGGTCTTTTGCCTTGGCTTATTTTGGGCTGGTTTGTTTGTGGCTTACTTTGACCTGTGTACATGAACATCGTTGTCTTAGCAGCCAAATTTTTGCGTGGGCTGCGTTAATGCGGACCAGGCGACTCTAGAAAACGTGGATTAGGAGACTGATGTAGCAAAATTAGATTTGGGTTTAACTTACTACACCATATGCCTCTGCCCGCCTGCTAAGCTTGGCTTCTTCCCATGATAAAACAAAAATAGTAACACAACACAATTTTAACTATCACTATCTAATTATCTGGGCAGATCATTTCACCAACAAAGAATCACTCAATCCATCTAGTTTGTGACAAAATATAGGTATTTTTCAAGTTAAGCAGCAAGACTGGTCTCGAAGCAAAACATGTATCATCACATTTTGGCTTTGTTCGCGTTTTGGTTCAAGTCATCACATCTTGATGCAGTGAAAACCTATGTAAAATTGGCTAGTGCTGCTTCTAGCAAATCACTGGAACATGAGCATCTTAATTTGTGCATAGCGCTTCACCCAGTTTGACAGGCATGACGCCTGGCATGTCTAAAACTCTCTCCAATGCACCAAATAAAAATTCAAGAAGAGTAGAGCTCCTGATCACTCACACACAAGTCCACGCCCATGGGCGTCTGAACTCTGGAGTCCCAGAAGGAAAACAACGACGTCGCCTCTGGCTGATGATGTCAATAGCTCGTCGTCGTAGTCATCGAGGGAGCAACGGTCGATCCAGATATAGGAGGAGCCGGGCTTGATCTGGATGTCGTCGGTGTCGCGGCTCCCGTCGAACTCACCATGATGGCCGCCTTGGTCGATGTGGGTGACGCGAGGTTCCAGATCCCCCATGTACTGTTCTCCAGCCGTGTGTTCCTCTCCTGCGGACTCCACATTGCATTTGCCTGCGACGCATCCAACATATCGATAAATAAATCTGAAGCAAACCAGAGAAATCTAAAAGTATGGGATTTGTGCGTCTGTGTAGACCACGTACCTGGAGCCATGTCATTTAGAGGTTGGTCTTGTCGTATCCAGTGATGACCTCCTCGACGAAGTAGACGTCCGGGGAGAAGTGGCCACGCTCGCGCAGAAGGGCGCCTCTCCTGCTGGCAGCGTCATGCTCCGCCTCCTGCCGATAGCCGTGAACGGGGAGGACCAGATCGTGGTGCTGCTGGGAGGCGGAGATGCAACACGGGGCGAAGCTGAAGCAGCGTTGTGGGTGTACCATATCTGAGCCTGCATCGGATCTGGACCAGCTGCTCGATCTAGTGCGAGGAGGAGGCCACCGGTGATGGGGAGAGCGTGAGGGGAGGGGAGAAGGGGTGGGGGCGCCGGTGGTGGCGGTGGCTGTTGGGAATGGCGCTGGTGAGTGGTGGGTGGCAGCGGCAGACGAGGGAGAAGGAGAGGAATCACGGGATGGGGAATGGGCCGGCGGCGGCGGCAACGGTGGTCGCGGTAACCCTAGCCGCCACTCCTAGAGGGAGGAGAAAACGAGAGAGGCGAATGAGGAGACGAGGACAGGAATAGGATCGATGGTTCGATGCATTTTCACCTCCTTTGTCTATTCCTATTCGACACAGTAAAAAATCCAGGTGGCATAGCCCATCGGCCGCTCTTTACACATACCTTATTGTTATGGATTTTTATCTCATATGTAAAGTTATATGCTACACTCTAATGAGACAACAATTTTATGGTCTTTCAGGTATTATTTAACATGTGACTTGGATCAGTCTTATTTCATACTATCAGTTTACGGGCTACAGAATGAAGCAGTAAGATCTCTCATATCACTTCTGAATAATTTTTATATGAGAAATTGAGATACTGCGTCATGATTTTATCCTAGTGGGTGTAGCTGTGCTTGCATGCTTAAAGCGTCAGTATACTGAATAACATCAGGATTCAGATGTATGGAACATAAACTGGTGTCTATGCTGTTATAGTGTCATGCCATTGGGATTACTAAGAGCAATCTTAAAACATACTCCCTCCATCCCAAATTACTTGTCGCGGAAATGGATAAAAATGGATGTATGTAGAACTAAAATACGTCTAGATACATCCATTTCTGCGACAAGTAGTTCCGGACGAGGGAGTATGATCCAATGTCCTTCATGTGCCAATAGTTTTTGTTGTTCCAGAATTCATTACATTTTAAATAGCTACCAAGCCCGTCGATATTGAAGTTTCCCAAGTTGCTTTTGCTGGTACTGTATTTTATGTAACCATTCTAGTGTAATCCTTGTATGCCATAGATTAAAGAAGGCGATCGAGTGGTACTGCTGGAACCATACTACAAAATCCTAGATATATCTTGGAAAGAACAGGTATACCTTTGATACCATCCTCCTGTTAACTCTTCATAAACCTATTATTAAACTTCTGCCAGTTTTTTTTCTTCTCATTACTCATGTTTTTTGAAAGGAACAACTAGTATTCGATTAAACTAATACATGCCGGCAGAGTCGCCGGCTACGGAGTTCGTTACAAAGTCTGGAAAATGGCCAACCGAGATTTCAAAGTTGCCATTCCCTAACCCAGCTCCATACACAGCTAAATTGTGCGCAGCAACATTACATGATCTTGGGCAAGTACCTAATTTAACAACATCAAGAGCTTTATTTCCTGAAACAGAGAACCTAGCGCAGCTGAATTGCAATCTTGAGTTGAAACCACCTGCTTTAGTCGGTCTCCAATATGATTTGACTGCATCCCATTCTTGCAGTAGCATTTATAGCATGCAACATGGCCAGGGCTTCAGCGTGTAGTGCACAGGAGACGTGCTCCGGATAACCTGTTCCTGCAGCAACTAGATTACAAAGATCATTCCTAATTGTGAAATCCCAATCACCTGAGTTTATTTCAGAATCTCACGTGGGGGAGGGGACAAATCTACTGTCCATTTTACTCCCTCTTCACCAATACATGCTGTTCTGGGTCTCATAGACATGGTCTCTAGCATGCAACATTTTTTTTGTTAGCATGCAACATTGACGATTCTTTTCATATGAACACCTTATTAAACATTACAAATTCTATTTCTGAATGAATATAAAGACGCTATTTTCACTTGACTAATCTAAATCAACATCATATTTCTGAATGAGTAGTAATTTGACTGTTTTTGAATAAAGGTAGTCGAGGAAAATATGGCTTAGTAATGTTCTTTGTGGTGATGTTACCAGCTTCATAACCTGTTATGCTCAGTATTTACATGGTCTTTTCTTTCATGTTAAACAGCGCTATAAGTTCAAGTCAATTCGTGTGGACTTTCCAGAACAAATTATTATCAACGAGAAAGCTCCAGCTGCTCATCATGTTGCCCGGGCTTCAATTCGTGCGCAGCATAAACCATAATTGTTGTCTAAACTGTCACGCCTGCAGATGGACCTGCAGCGGACTGAAGAGTGCAAGTGCAGAACCTGAACTTGCAACGACCAAGTCAGCGGGGAGGCTGGGCTGGGACCCACCTGCCAGGGGTGTGCGTGTGTGCTACGCCAGCTGTAGCCTACTTGTAACCGTGTGAGTGAACAGACGATGGCAATGAGAAAATAGATTAACTACTTTCCCCTTCCTCACGTCTCTCTCGCTCTTACCTACCCTGCTCCTCTTCCTCTCCCCTGATCTCCTTTCCCCTCTCGATCCCCTCTTGATCGGGTCGTGACAAAAACACTCCAATTATTACCTTATTTGTTGTACTGGACTTTTAGGCGTACAAGAGAAAGTGTACACAAAAAGGTTATTAAGTGATGTCCATCCACTCATTATGCATATAATTCCATGTAAATATTTTTTGTAGAGTACACCGTTGGCATAATAATTTTTATAGAAGCCAGCAAACAAATTTACAGGACGCTCAAAGGCTCAAAGGAACAACGCAACTAGCGGGATCACCTCCACCTATCATACTCCCTTTGAATGATTATGGCGTGTCAAAATTTTACTTTGGTCAATATTTAACCAACCAAATGTGAGTTATGTGTAACAAAAGTTATACCGTTAAATTCATATTGAAAAAAATGTTTTCACTAATATAGTTTTAATAAGGCACATAATTTATAGCAAAATAAAAGCTACAAAGCTAGCAAAATAAAAGTGCATGGCCTTGTGATAGGAGACACATGGCTTGCACTAGAAAGCTAACAAAATAAAAGTCTTGCAGCAAGGGCAATTCAAAGACGGATCACCAAATTGTCCCTAAATGTCCGGACCAGATAGTCTGAACAATTTTGTCATCCAACGGAGGTCAAGATTATTCGGACGTTTGAAATCACATAAATCGGAACAAAATTAAAGGACGGTTTGGGGAAGTGCAGACGTCCGTCATGAATGCATTTGACAACATAGACGCATGCAGAAAAACCTCTCGTGGCGAATGAGAAGCCAATTCTGAGGGCCCACATTCAAGCCGCCTCTTCCATCTTGTCCGCTTGTTCTCCATACTGCATTCAAGTCGTTTGATCTATAATCCACCTGCCCGACACTCAACCTCATGAGGCGAACAAAAGCCAACTTCGTGCGCCCGCATTCAAGCCGCTGCTCCACCTACCGGGACGCCTGCCATTTCAAGCCGGTCGGCGACGCCACAAAACCTTCTTACCCCTCTAACGGTGTCTCGAATTGAGGGTCACTCACCACGTCATCTCTCGGCCAAACCGTGGACCCCATATCGATTCACCGGTGGGCCACATCGAGGTGTCCCATGGTGTATAAAAGGAAGGCTCCCGAAAACTTGACATATAGTCGTCTATAACACGTTCTCTATGTACGTAGACGACTAGGTTATAACCTAGACCCCTCGGTACCTATATAAACTGAGGGGCAGGGCTTGTAGACGATAAACAACAATCTCGTGGTAGATCACATGTACTTTGTACTCCCTCCCAAATCGATACAACACAAACAAGATGTAGGGTTTTATCTTTAAGGAGAGCCCGAACCTGGGTAAAAACTCGTTCTTTGTTACCATCATGTCAAGACTACTAGCTCGGGGCCCTCTACCCGACATCTGTCGGATTCGATCCCGACATTGGTGGCCCATGCAGGTCCCACTACGTAGTCGTAGCGATTCGACGGGGATTAAGATCGGCGAGAAGATTGACATCGACAAGACCTTCGTGTCGGGCCAGATCTTTGTCTTCGGCAACATCGCCCATTTTGCTGACTTCACCGACCACCTAGGCCATGTTGAGACCTTTGCTCCAGGCCAACTCGCCAGACTCGGCAACCTGGAGTACACCACGGATTCTTGCGGAGAACTAGTCTTCTCAAGCTGGGTGTTAGACCAGACTGAGGAGCAACAAGACGCACTCGCTTCGATGCAAACGTATCAGACCCAGAATAGGTGCGAGAATCGCTCGTCGGATCTGCCCATAAGTCAGGATCCGATGACACACCCTGAGCCAGACAATGGATCTAGCCCCATACAAAGAACCCTGATACGTCTCCAATTTATCTATTTTTCAAACACTTTTGCTCTTGTTTTCAACTTGAAAGGATTGAGAATAGGTGTCTAGAGGGGAGGGGGTGATTAGAACCTCAACAAGCAAAAGTGGCAGTTTTTAAGTTCTTCAAGTTCAGGAGGAGTTTTAGCACAAGTTCAAGCATTCACAATACATTTCAAGCAAGCATGGCAAGAGTATGAGCAGCGGAAAGAGTAAAGCATGCCAATTGCAAGAAAGTAAAGGGATGGGATTGGAGTGTGCAAACGCAATGAAGACACGGAGATTTTTGGTGTGGTTCCGATAGGTGGTGCTATCGTACATCCATGTTGATGGAGACTTGAACCCATAAAGGGTAACGGTTGCGCGAGTCCGCGAAGGGCTCCACCCACGAAGGGTCCACGAAGAAGCAACCTTGTCTATCCCACCATGGCCATCGCCCACGAAGGACTTGCCTCACTCGGGTAGATCTTCACGAAGTAGGCGATCTACTTGCCCTTGCAAAATCTTTGGTTCAACTCCACAATCTTGTCGGAGGCTCCCAAGTGACACCTAACCAATCTAGGAGACACCACTCTCCAAAAGGTAATAGATGGTGTATTAATGATGAACTCCTTGCTCTTGTGCTTCAAATGATAGTCTCCCCAACACTCAACTCTCTCTCACAGATTTGGCTATGGTGGAAAGATGATTTGAGTGGAAAGCAACTTGGGGAAGGCTAGAGATCAAGGTTCTTGTGGTTGGATTGGAATGTCTTGGTCTCAACACATGAGTAGGTGGTTCTCTCTCAGAAAATGAGTAGTGGAAGTGTAGGCACGTTCTGATGGCTCTCTCACAAATGGAGATGGGAGTGGAGGGGTATATATAGCCTCCACACAAAATCCAACCGTTACACACATTTGACCCAACTCGGTAAGACCAAATAGAAGAACTCGGTGAGACCGATTTAGTTCAAAATGTGAATGTTAGGAATCTCAGTGGGACCGACATGATCAACTCGGGGGGACCGATGTGCTAGGGCTAGGGCAAAACCTCATCTCGGTGAGACCGATTGCTTGAACTCGGTGAGACCGATTTCAGCAAAGAGCAAAAAGAGAGTTGGTCAAACAAACTCGATGGGACCGATTGCACATTTTGGTGAGATCGAAATAATTACAACAGGTAATAGAGAGATTGCAAGGCCATCTCGGTGAGACCGAGATCCGTATTGGTGAGACCGAGATCCGTATCGGTGAGACTGAATTGTCTAGGGTTTCTGGAAGTGGCTATGTCAAATGAACTCGGTGGCGCCGGATAGATCCAATTGGTAGGGCTGAGGTTGACTTTGGGTTTTGGATATATGTGGAAATGAGAAAGTGGCTGAGGGTTTTGGAGCAATATCACTAAGCACTTTAAGCAAGTAGACCATTAAGCAACACCTCATCCCCTTTTAATAGTATTGGCTTTCCTATGGACTCAATATGATCTTGGATCACTAAAATAGAAATGAAGAGTCTTGAGCTTTTGCCAATCTTTGTCCTTAGCATTTTGAAAGGGGTTCCACATCCTCTTGTCCTTTCCATGCCATTGTTGAACTGATCTGAAATACACTAGATAAAAACATTAGTCCAACAAGAGATATGTTGACATTAATTACCAAAATCACCCAGGGAGAACTTGTGCTTTCAGTCTCCCCCTTTTTGATAATTGATGACAACATACATCAAAGCTTTAGATAAAGATATGAAGAGTAACAAGTAAAGCTTTGGAAAGACATGTAACATGCATAGGCCAAGCAATGAGTTACATGTATATGAAGAGTAACAAGTAAAGCTTTGGAAAGATATGAAGAGTAACAAGTAAAGCTTTGGAAAGCAATCATGTAAAGATAGAATATAAGAGCATGTGAATGCATGAGCATGTTAGAGCAAGCAATGAGTTACATGTATCTTGGCTATATGCAACAGAGCAAATGATGTAGATAAAGGAAGAATACCTTCATGATGCGGAGCATCCCAAGATCATCCCATGGACGCACCTACACCTCCAACGACACCACTTGGAACAATGACACGAGCCCGAGCCAAGGCTATCAAAGATAAGGTGAACTCACTCCTCTCCGAACTTTCACTTTCTATGCATGAGACATGGCTACTACCTAAGTCTGAGGTGTTGTGCATGATTCGGCACCAAGAGGACCCTCCCGAAGATGCGCATGAAGATGTACAAGTCCCCAAGTCCACGGATGAGGAGAACCAACGGAAGGAGCCAAGAGCATCTCCCAGGACCCGGACATCCGGCCCCTGGAGCGTCATCCACTACAGCAGCACAACCGCCAGAAGCTACAGGCCCCGGACATCCGGCCTCGACAGCCCGGACATCCGGCTGCCGGCCCGGAAATCCGGCCCCTCCGAACCCGAGAGCAACAAATGCCACCACTCCAGCTCGGACATCCGGCCTCTCTCGAGCCCCCGGACATCCGGCTGCCAGCCCGAAAATCCGGCCCCTCTGAACCCGATAGCAACAAATGCCACCACTCCAGCCCGGACATCCGGCCTCCCTAGCCCGGACATCCGGCGTCGCCTGAAAGCCCGGACATCCAGCCTGACCAGCCCGGACATCCGGCCTCCCCTGTCTGCGCACAGTGAAGGGTCAAGGCCCGTGTATCCCTTCTCCCCCTAGACTATATATACTCCACCTCACCCAACTTTCTAGGGTTAGCAAAGGTTTAGCTCATGTTTGTGTGAGAGCTTTGCTCATCCACTTGGTTACCTTCTCCACGGAGATTCGAGCCTCCACCGGAGAAGACCCCCCAAGCGGATTCAAGACCCCTTTTAGGGAAGAACTCAAGACCTCCTCACGGAGAAGACCGTTACCATTGTATCGTCCCTAGTTGATCATGTACCGTGTATCGTTCCATGTATTCAAGGATCTAGCACATGTGTGACTTTCTTGTGTTGGTTTAGTGTTTCTCTCGTGTTTCTCCTCATGTTTCCCCTCGTGTTTCCCCTCGTGTTCTTCGTGTTCTTCGCGGGATCCGCTCCTTTCGTGAAAGATCGGCCGATTAGGGTTCCACCCTACATCATCTTGGTATCATGAGCCACGTTGATCACGATTTCGAAGCCTCCCCGTTGTGTATCTAGCCTTGTTTTGTTGTTTTTCGTCCTAATTCAAAAATTCCCCACCAAAAATAGCCCCCAATTTTTTTTGTGATTTGTTGGTGTGTTGAGATTTTGTTGGTTTGGATCCATGGATTTGCTTTGTTTTGAGTGGATCTAGCTTCCCATCCATTTTTCCCCAATTTCCATCCACAAATTCCTCCGAATTTCGCCCGGATTTGACCTCTCCACGCGGTGTTCATCCCGTTCGTCCCCGGATCCAGAGCCCGGACATCCGGCCCGTCAAGCCCGGACATCCGGTCTTCCACCCGGACATCCGACCCCTGGCAGCAACATCTCCATCCACCGCCCCGTTTTCAATCCATTTTCACAAAATTTTGTTCCGGTGCCCACCATATACCACATATACTTCTTCATACCTCCACCGCTTCCGCATAGTCCAACCATTTTGGACCGTTTCGCTCTCCGACACATTTGCTACTTCAAGGTTTGAGAATTTGAGTTGCGGTACCGTATCCTTGTGTGTTTCCGCTATCTAGGTACGGTTCGACATCGACATCACCGCCGCTCATCTTCGCCACGAACGCGTCCTACATCATCACCGCCGTCCTACATCATCACTGCCGTCCTACATCGTCATCAACAACGACCACCTCGACTACACCTTGGTATTCGTGCCACCATTTTGACACCATACCGGAAGCAAGACAGGTAACCTCATCTTGGTATTGGACATATTACTCTTGCCATTACATTGATAGCCATTATAGCCTTCTTCCTTTGTGTTGCTTACCCATCGAGACTAGCCATTGAGTATTACTGGCAACGAGACTTGTGCACATTAGTGATCATACTTCTCATATCATCAATATATCATTGTTGCATATACTGGTATCATCTCTTGTGTCACAAAGTTGTCATCGCATACTCACTTGCTATATCGGTTCGTCAAGCATTGCATGGGAAAAGAGCTCAACCATCAAAGAGCCAAACAAGCTTTTAAGCAAATAGGAAAGATAAGCAAAGAGCTTTTAAGCAACAACCATAGCATCTTACAACATTAAGATTGTCATACTCGATCATCTTGGATCATATCATAGCAACACCTTGCATAGAGCATATTTGGGATAGAAGTCGTTGCGTTTTTGCTAAGTAGGTTGTGGACAAGTTCTTGTATCCGCCTATTGTGTAATCGTTCTAGCGTCTCTCTAGTGTTGTGCAACAAGAGCATTTTTGTGGATTCCACATTTTGGCTCAACCTTGGTTGCATGACCCCACTTATCTTTTTGCGTGTGTGTTTCCATGTACCTTATATGCTTGGTCTACTTGTTAAATTGCATCTTGCGAATCTTTTCCAACATTATTGAAGCTCACTTACAATTGCATCAAATTTTGTGCCACCATCCTAACCAAGCTCCACCAAAAGATTTTACTTGTGTAGGTGTGAGAAACCGACAAGAGCTAGTACCAATTGTGCTATTTCCTTGTCCTACATTGGAGTGATCCTCGATCCACTTTCAACTTCGGTCAAGGTACATTTGGTACTCGTTCTTCTCTTTCTACCACTCACATTTGTCTTGGAATGATGGATATGCCAAGTACTTCTACCAACCCACTCTTCATGGAGCAAGACGACGACATGAACTCCTTCGTCACCAAGAGTCACCTCTTTGGTGCACAACATGCTTTGCATCAAGAGCAATAAGCTATGAGTGAACACATCAACAACCTTGCCGCCGACTTGCGACTTTCCGAGCAACGTACAAGGGACTACTTCGACCACAAGCTCGATGATCACAAGCAAGAGAATGACGCAAGGATGGACGAAATTCATGCTTTGTTGCTCAACCGCTCGTCTTCCACTTCAAGAAGGAGCCATTCAAGCCGCCACTCTGACTTCACCCTCTCCGGCTCAAGTACACCGACATCGAACACTCTTCGCCAAGCCGCGCGCAACGATCGTCAAGTAAGCCTCAATCCCCTACGTGACACCGACTCTCAAGAGCGCCGACAACGTCAAACTCAAGAGGCCTTTGCACTAGCACGAGAACGGCAATGACAACGACAACATGAAGAGGAAGAGTGAGCGCGTCTACACCAAAATGCTCAAGATGCCAAGGCACAACGTCAAGAAGAACAACTCCGTGACGCTCAAGTACTTGAGGCACAACAAGCTCTACGCGATTCAAGTCGAGCCGTAGCCGACCGAGGCCGACAAGCTCATGAACATGCCGAAGCACTTCGCGAAGAAGTCCGCGAGAGGATTTATCAAGCTCGCGTGCACCGTCAAGTTCCTCCTCGAGCTCGACAAGCTCCTCCACAAGCACGTCAAGAACAACAAGTTCCTCAAGATCATGAAGACAATGGAGATCCTCCAGGACAAGAGCAATAAGAGGTTGACAACCCTCCACGCCAAGAGCACCACGAGTTGAACAATCATCAACAACATGGCGTCGTCATCCCCGACCCCAACACAATGAAGAGAAACGCTATGGCAAGCTCAAGTTCACCATGCCCAAGTTCAACGGAAGCAACGATCGCGAAGAGTACCTTTCATGGGAATTTAAAGTTGACAAGATCTTCCGTTTGCACAATTATGAAGAAGAGAAGAAGATCGTGATGTCATCCCTTGAGTTCCAAGACTATGTCCTCATTTGGTGGGAACAAATCATAGAGCGCCGAGAGGCAAGAGGTGAACCACCCATCACTACTTGGGCGCAAATGAAGGATGTCATGAGAGCACGCTTCGTACCTACCTACTACAACCGCGACCTCTTCAAGAAACTCCAACTACTCAAACAAGGAACAAAGAGCGTTGAAGAGTACTACAAGGAGATGGAGATTGCAATGATACGAGCCAATGTCACGGAAGATGATGAGTAAACAATGGCACGTTTCTTGAATGGACTCAATCATCCCATCAAGAAGATCGCCGACTTCCAACCATACTCAAATATCATCAAGCTAGTGCACCAAGCTACCAAAGCGGAACGCCAAGTGCAAGATGATTTCAAGTATGCCAAGTTCTCATCCAAGTCCTACGGCTTCTCCAACAACCAAGCTTCAACGACTCCAACACCGACTACAAAGCCTTCACTACCAACATCGACAAGTCGACTTCCAAGAAAGCTTCGTCAACTACAAGCCATCCTACTATGAGCAACTTCGAGCCGAGAGCTTCATCATAATCAACCCCAACCGATGAGACCGTCAAGACGAGTTCCTTCAAGTGTTTCACTTGCGGAGGCCGAGGCCACAAGTCCTATGAGTGCACCAACAAGCGAACCATGGTCTTCAATGATGATGGCACTTATGACTCCATGAGTGAAGGCGAAATGGAAGCCCTTGAGCAAGTCGCCATGCACCGCCAAGTGAACAATGAAGAAGAACAAGTATTTTGCGATGAAGACTCAAGTCCCGCACTTGTTGTCTCCAAAGTCTTGACTCTCCAACATCACCAAGAAGAAGACCAATGATGCCACATATTCCACACCAAGGCCGGCATCAATGGACGATACGTCAAGGTCATCATCAATGGAGGGAGTTGTCATAATCTCGCAAGTGAAGAACTTTGCTCCAAGCTCCAATTGCCCAAGATGAAGCATCCACATCCATACAAAGTGCAATGGCTTAGTGACTCCGGCACCATCCAAGTTGAGCACCGAGTACAAGTCTCCTTCAAAATCGGCGCCTACGAAGACACCTTGGAGTGCAACGTCGTTCCAATGACCGTTTGTCATCTTCTCCTTGGACGGCCATGGCAATTCGATAGAGGAGTCGTCCACAACGGCCGAACGAACCACTACATCTTCAAGATGAAGGGCAAGGAGTACGTCCTCCGTCCAATGTCGCCAAGTCAAGTGATCGCTGACAAGCAAGCCACCCATCGTGGAGATCATAGTGAGAGAGCGAGCCACCAAAAAGAGAGTGAGCGCCACAAGCCCAAATCGAGTGCCTCCACGATGAGTGAAAACAAGAACCTAGTTCTATTTGCCACCAAACGTGAGATAAGAGAAGTGTGTGAGAACCCATCTAGTGTCCTACACTACGTCCTCGTGTGCAAGGACAATGAACCACAAACTAACACTTCTCACACTCTTTCTCTAGTGTTGTCTTCTCTTTTACAGGAATTTCACGATGTTTTCCCCAATGAGCTACCTCCGGGTCTACCTCCTCTACGAGGCATTGAGCACCGAATCGACCTCATCCCCGGAGCACCTCTTCCGAACAAAGCTCCACACACTGTCAACCCCGAAGAAACCAAAGAAATACAAAGGCAAGTAAAGCATCTCATAGACCATGGACATGTGCGTGAAAGTTTGAGCCCTTGTGCCATCCCGGTCATTCTTGTGCCAAAACGTGACGGTAGCTTTCGCATGTGCTCCGATTGTAGACCTATCAATGCTATCACCGTTCGCTATAGGTATCCCATTCCACGCCTAGATGATATGCTTGATGAGCTTAGCGGTGCCACTATCGTTTCCAAAATTGATATTAAGAGTGGTTACTATCAAATCCGCATACAAGAGGGTGATGAATGGAAAACCGCCTTCAAAACCAAGTTTGGTTTGTATGAGTGGTTAGTCATGCCTGTGGGTCTCTCGGAGGCACCGGGTACTTTTATGCGTCTTATGAATTATGTCTTTCGCCCTTACATTGGTATATTTGTTGTGGTTTACTTCGATGACATTCTTGTGTTTAGCAAATCTATCAAAAAGCATGTCACCCATGTCCGCACCATTTTGCAAACTCTTAGAAAAGAGTGCCTCTATGCTAATATGGAGAAATGCCTTTTTGGTGTTGATAAGCTCGTTTTCTTGGGTTTTGTTGTTTCTTCTAAGGGTGTTCATGTTGATGAGTCCAAGATCAATGCTATTAAGACTTGGCTGCAACCATCCAACTTGCATCAAGTGCGTAGTTTTCTTGGCCTTGCGGGTTTCTATCGTCGCTTTGTGAAGGATTTTAGCACCATTGCTTCGCCTTTGCATGCTTTGAGCAAGAAGAATGCGCCTTTTGTTTGGGGACCATCCCAAGATACCACATTCAATGAGCTTAAGAATTTGCTTACTCATGCTCCCATGCTTGCTTTACCCAACTTTGACAAGCCTTTTGAGATTCATGGCGATGCTAGTGGTAATGGCATAGGAGGTGTGTTAATGCAAGAGAAGCGCCCCATAGCTTACTTTAGTGAGAAACTTTCCGGAGCGCAACTCAATTACCCCATCTATGACAAAGAGCTATATGCTTTAGTCTGCGTTTTGCATGAATGGGAACATTACCTTCGTCCCCATGAGTTTATCATTCATACCAATCATGAGACTCTCAAGTATCTTAAGGGTCAAACCAAGTTGAACAAGCGTCATGCTAAATGGAGTGAATTTATTGAGTCTTTTCCTTATGTCATCAAGTACATCAAGGGTAAAGAAAACATCGTAGCAGATGCTCTTTCCCGCATATGCATGCTTGTTACACAACTTGAGTTAGATGTCATTGGCTTCGAGCATATCAAAGACTTATATGAGCATGATGCAAATTTTGCTACTCCTTATGCCAAGTGTTTGTCGCATACATCTTGGGAACGCTATTACATCAAAGATGGATATCTTATGCGAGCTAAAAAACTTTGCATCCCCGAGTCTTCTCTTTGTTTGTTGCTTTTGCAGGAATCTCATGGAGGAGGCTTAACGGGACATTTCGTACGCGACAAGACGTTCGCCACGCTCTCGAAGAACTACTTTTGGCCCAAGATGTTTTGGGACGTCAATCGTTTCACCAACCGATGCTCTACATGTCGCAAAGCTAAGTCCAAAGCTCAATCTCATGGCCTCTATATGCCTCTACCAATTCCATACCAACCATGGGAAGACATTAGCATGGACTTTGTACTTGGTTTGCCTAGGACTCGAAATGGGAAAGATTCCATATGTGTCGTAGTGGACCGTTTCTCAAAAATGGCACATTTCATTCCTTGCAACAAGATAGACGATGCTTCACATGTTGCTAATCTCTTTTGTAGGGAAATATTGCGTCTACATGGTGTGCCAAAGACTATCCTCTCGGACCACGATGTCAAGTTCCTTAGCTACTTTTGGAAGACCCTATGCGCCAAGCTCGGAATCAAGCTACTCTTCTCCACGGCTTACCATCCTCAAACCGACGGCCAAACGGAGGTGACAAACCGCACACTCTCTGCTCTACTTCGAGTACTCATCAAGAAGAACATCAAGGAGTGGGAGGAGTGCCTAGCTATTGCCGAGTTCGCCTACAACCGAGCAAGACACTCAACAACCGGCAAGTCCCCCTTCGAGGTCATCTACAGATTCAACCCTTTGTCACCATTGGATATTCTTCCTCTACCACTCCAAGAGCACATCAATTTGGACGCAAGTGCACGAGCGACCCATCTCAAGAAGGTTCATGAAGATACAAGAAACACCATCGAGCACCAAGTACAACGCCTTGCGACCAAGCTCAACGTCAACAAGCACCCTATGATATTCAACATTGGAGACCTTGTGTGGCTACACCTTCGCAATGACCGCTTTACCCAAGAACGCAAGTCCAAACTTTGACCACGCGCGGATGGACCATTCAAGGTGCTTGCACGCTACAACAACAACGCATACAAGATCGACATCCCTCGTGACAAGTACTCCGTGAGCGACATCTTCAACATCAAAGATCTCTTGCCCTACCATGGTGATGAGGATTTCGATCTGAGGACGGATCTTCCCCAAGGGAGGGGAGATGATGCGGAGCATCCCAAGATCATCCCCATGGACGCACCTACACCTCCAACGACACCACTTGGACCAACGACACGAGCCCGAGCCAAGGCTATCGAAGATAAGGTGAACTAACTCCTCTCTAAACTTCCACTTTCTATGCATGAGACATGGCTACTACCTAAGTCCGAGGTGTTGTGCATGATTAGGCACCAAGAGGACCCTCCTGAAGATGCGCATGAAGATGTACAAGTCCCCAAGTCCACGGACGAGGAGAACCAACGGAAGGAGCCAAGAGCATCTCCCAGGCCCCGGACATCCGGCCAAGGCCCCGGACATCCGGCCCCTAGAGCGTCATCCACTACAGCAGCACAGCCGCCAGAAGCTACAGGCCCCGAACATCCGGCCTCGACAGCCCGCACATCCGGCCTCTCCCGATCCCTCGGACATCCGGTCGCCAGCCCGGAAATCCGGCCCCTCCGAACCCGAGAGCAACAAATGCCACCACTCCAGCCCGGACATCCGGCCTCCCCAGCCCGGACATCCGGCCTCGCCTGAAAGCCCGGACATCCGACCCGACCAGCCCGGACATCCGGCCTCCCCTGTCTGCACACAGTGAAGGGTCGAGGCCCGTGTATCCCTTCTCCCCCTAGACTATATATACTCCACCTCGCCCAACTTTCTAGGGTTAGCAAAGGTTTAGGTCATGTTTGTGTGAGAGCTTTGCTCATCCACTTGGTTACCTTCTCCACGGAGATTCGAGCCTCCACCGGAGAAGACCCCCCAAGCGGATTCAAGACCCCTGTTAGGGAAGAACTCAAGACATCCTCACGGAGAAGACAGTTACCATTGTATCATCCCTAGTTGATCGTGTACCGTGTATCGTTCCATGTATTCGAGGATCTAGCACATGTGTGACTTTATTGTGTTGGTTTAGTGTTTCTCTCGTGTTTCTCCTCGTGTTTCCCCTCGTGTTCTTCGTGTTCTTCGCAGGATCCTCTCCTTTCATGAAAGATCGACCGATTAGGGTTCCACCCTACATAACTTCATGTTCATGAATCCTTCTTGCAAACAATATGTACATTAGCAAGATATCATCATGCACACGAGTGTGATGCATGTACTTACCTTGTGGTTTTGAGCTGGCTTTGGAATACGTGAACTTGAGAAAACAGGGTTAGATAACACAAGAACATTCTAGTTAAAGCAATTTTGGGAAACCACAAGAGTACCAAGACTGGGATGACATGTAATGGGTGAGTACTTAGTACTTCATTTGGATATAGACATGTCCCCAAAGATTAAAGATATGTAATGAATTCCAGAAATTTTCTTCCCTAGATATGGACTCTTTCTCCCCCTGAATCTGATATTGGATAATGGGAGAAAGTAGGGTAAGAGAAAATCAGAGCAAGAAAAAAAATCAGAGCATGAAATGGTGCAAACACAAACACACATATTGACATGTCTTTCCCCTCTTAAAGACATGTAACTTCTCTCCTCTTGTTTTACTAGCATCTGGAAGAGCTAAGATGTGCTCTCTCCCATATGATTAGCTTTGATGTGCTCTCTCTCCCCCTTTGACATCAATTTCCAAGAAGGGAACTTCTGGAGCATGTGTCAAATAGGTTTGGTCCTTGAGGCACACTGCAAAGTAGCATGTAGATTAGAATGCGAGTAGAGGATAAGAATCATTGGGTGGAGCTAGAGAAGAATTGAAATATGTAATGGCAAAAAAATTTCTTAGCAGTGAAATCAGTAACGCCGATCCGTGGTCATCGGTGACACTGATTTGGCAGTGCCATAGATGATGCATATCGGGCAGACCAGGTTAGTCCGCGTTGGTTGTACCGATCAACTGTCTACAAGATATTCATGTAGTTTGGTCTAGCTGATAGGCTTGGATCGTGAGTCCGAGTTCAATGCAGAGGAAAAGTTTTGTCAACTCAGCTCACTTGGCAAATTAAATCTCACAAGTATTTGCAATGAATTTTCTGAAAGATTTGCAATTAATTTGACACGGAAAAAGCAGAGAAAAAAACATACATAAGAAAAGAGATCTAGATGAAGTTTTTTTGATAAGGGAACAAGATAGCAAGAAACGTATGCAAAACACAGAGTAAGTAAACAAAGAAACACTAGAGAACTTCATCTAGAAGGGGTCGGCGACAAAGTCACCTATGTTAGAGTATATTGACTGAGGAGTCAAGTGATAACACTTGATCGTAGGTCATACTCATCGTTTAAGCTCAAAATGGGGTTACCATTTTTAAGCATTTTGATGTATTCACATCTCGTTGAGTTTCTAGTTGCTTTGACCCATGACTTGGAGTAATGCTTCTTTAAGATGGAATAACATACCTTGGGTGGTGTTGATCTTGATCATGTAGTCGAACTTGTGTTGGATGCTCAAGGTTGATGTAGTTCATCAAGAGTTTGGAGCACCACTTGTAGTTTGAGTTAATCTTGCTACATGGGTTAGTTTTGCAAGGAAGAGCACTTGTGTATCCAATATGACAATCATGAAACTTGATATAAAATGAAATTTGATATATAGAAATTGTCAAAGGATATGTTGAGTGGATTCATGCTTCCTTGTATTCAACAACCATATATTAGGAACTTGGTGACGTTGAGATTGCTCAAGATGTGAGTGACTTACAATCTCATAGATTTGGTCTTATCCAAGTACCAACAAGGGTTAGATAACATGCAAGGGTACACATATAGATCCAAGACATATGATCATCCTCATAGGAGAAGTATCAAGGATTAGTCATAATAGGCTCATGCCTTGCATGTATCCAAATGGAGTTTCTACTCCAAGTTTGAGGCATCAATGATGTTCAATTCACCTCTCAAACGACAAAATACTTTCTCATCAAGTGGTTTGGTGAATATATCCGCCAATTGCTTATCGGTACGAACATTCTTATGAGTGATATCTCCCTTAGCAACATGATCTCGAATGAAATGATGACGAACTTCAATATGCTTAGTTGAGAGTGTTGCATGGGATTGTGAGCAATCTTAATAGCACTCTCATTATAACAAAGCAATGGAACATGTTTCACATATATCCCATAATCCTTAAGAGTTTGGGTCATCCAAAGTAACTGAGCAGAACATGATCCAACGGTAATGTATTCTGCTTCGGCGGTGGATAAGGATACCGAGTTTTGTTTCTTGGAGGACTAAGACACGAGGGATCTACCAAGAAATTGAAAAGTACCCGAAGTGGACTTTCTATCAACCTTCTCACCGACGTAGTCTGAATTGGAGTAGCCAACAAGATCAAAAGATGACCTCTTAGGATACCAAATGCCAAAGTTTGATGTACGGATTAAGTATCTCACTATCCTTTTCACAGCCTTAAGATGGCATTCTTTAGGGGCCGCTTGATATCGTGCACACATGCACACACTTAGCATAATACTGGTATGGGAGGCACATATATAACAATGAACCAATCATAGAGCGGTAAACCTTTTGGTAAACCGGTTTACCATCCTTAGTCAAGTCAAGATGTCCACTAGTAGGCATGTGTGTTTTCATACCTTTGCTTTCTTGCATGTTGAACTTCTTGAAAAGATTGTTGGTATACTTTGTTTGAGAAACAAAGGTACCTTCCTTAGTTTGCTTGATTTTCAAACCAAGAAAGAATTTGAGTTCACTCATCATAGACATCTCAAACTTCTTCGACATTAGCCTTCCAAACTTTTCACTAAAGTGAGGGTTAGTCAAACCAAATATGATATCATCCACATAAATTTGGCACACAAATAATTCACCATTAACCCTTTTAGCAAAAAGTGTAGAATTAATCTTCCCAATTTAAAAGCTTTTGGCAATAAGAAACTTAGTCAAACATTTATACCATACTCTAGGAGCTTGTTTAAGACCATAAAGAGCTTTGTGAAGTTTGTAGGTTTCTTAGGATTAACAAAGCCGGGAGGTTGTTTAACATAAACTTCCTCCTCAATTTAACCATTTAGAAAAGCACTTTCAATGTCCATTTGGTATAAAGTGATATCATGGTGATTGGCATAAGCAAGTAAAATGCGTATGGACTCAAGTCTAGCAACAGGGGCATATGTCTCACCATAGTCCATACCCTCGACTTGAGTGTAGCCTTGTGTAACGTCCCGAGACCGATGCGCCAGGTGTCTTCCAGTTATTCGCTGTCGTTGCCATGTCATTCTCTTGCGTGTTGCATCTTGCCATGTCATCATCCGCATTGCATCTGCAAGTTTTCGAAACATGCATCCATCCGGGTTCCCCTAGTTCTGTCAGTTGTCCGTTCTGAGTCCAGACACACTTGCACGCGCCTGCGGCATGTCTGGCCGGGAAATGTTCTCGGAATGGGATGAGAGTTGGCGTGCGGTGTTGTTTTGTTGTTAGTAGGTGGCCTGCCAAGTTTCATCGCATTCGGAGTCCGTTTGACACCCCAACGGATAACTATAGTGGCAATAGTAGCCGGTCTATCGTCGGACGTTTTCGGTCTCCGGAAACCGTTGACGGGCTGCTTTCTCTAGTCTCCTCTCAGCCATCACACTCTGCACAGCCCGCCTGCAACCCACCTAACCCCCCTCTGACCGGAACCGTTCGATTGTGATCGGAGGGTCCAGAAACGGCCTCAACCCACCAAACCCTAACCCCCACCCATTTAAACAGCCCCCTTGCCATTTTTGGGCATCCCTAGCCCTCCACCTACCTCTAGCCCCCTCTCCCTCAATTTCTGCGCTGCTCCAGCCCCTCCTCGCCACTTGGCGCTGTCCCACAGGGCCGGCCGCCACCTGCGCCGCCGCCCAGGGCCACTCCCACGCCTCCACGTCGCCCCCTGGTCTCCCCGCGCCACCGGGAAGCCCATCCGGGCCCGAGCGCTCCACCTCCGCTCCCCTGGCTCCTCCCTGAGCTCCCGAACCGCACTACCTACTCCAGCGCCGCCCCAACCTCATCGCCGGTCGTCGTATTCACCGGATCCTCGCCGCCGTCGTGCTCCGCCTTGTCGCCGGCGCCCCACAGGTCGCCGCCCCCGTGCTCTTTCCTTCTCCTGCCTCCTTCGTTTTTCTCTCTAACCTTTCTCCCTCTCTCTGCCATGGAAGCTCCGCCGCCGCACTTCGAGTCCCGCCAACCGTCGCAGTTGTCCAGATCCGGCAAAGCACCGGCCGGATCCGCCTCCACCGACCTCCTCCGGCGCTACCCTCCACCGGATCGAGCCGCCCACGCCTGGATCCGTTCCCTGCGTCCATCCCCGGAGCCAGTCCCAGCCTCCCCATCGCCGGAGTCGTCGCCGGCCTCGCCATGGCCTTGATCGACCTCCTGTGCGTGGGAGACGGCGAGTGCCACCACCTCCTTGGATGGGCCCCGCAGCCTGCCCAGATCCACGGTCCAACTTCTTCCTCCACTGTCCGGCCCATGAGGCCTGGTGAGCAGCCCCCGCCCATGTGCAATGTTGGGCCGACCTCTGTTTCGGCCCATTTCGTCTTTTTTTCCTTAGAATGTTTTTCCTATTTTCCAAAGACTGCGGTTTTGCAGAAAGCCCTCCAACATCATGCATATAATAATTTTTCACCCATGCATTGGAACCCAATAAACTTTATATGTAAAATGATTAGAATTTTGTGTAGATCAAGAATTTGCAACTTTCATCCATGTTAAAAATGTTAAAAATGATGTTTGCTTATATTTTTCCTCTTGCCATGCTAAAATGCTTTATTTCATAACTTAATAACCGTAGCTCCAAACTTAATAAATTATATATGTAAATGGGGTAGAAAAATGCCTAGTTTAACATGGTGGCATTACTTTGCATGTTTAACAACTCTAAAATTGTGTATAGGGCAGAACAGCACCAAATCCATAATATGCTCATGAGGATTTCTCTGGACTTGTTTCTTGTGGTTCCGGCCTCATTTAAACTTGCGTAGATAGGTAGTTTTCATATGCTTCACCTTTTGCCATGTTTAACAACATTTAATATTGTTGGGTACATAAACAAGAGAGAACTAACTATTTGATGTGGTGTTTCGTCAATATGCAACTCGTTGCATATTGAGCTCCACTTAATTTGTAGTATTGTTTGTGCACTTTGCCATGCCATGCCTCATTAATCCGGACATGCATCATACTTGGTTGTGCATCATGCCATGATTATGGGATGGTTGTTTACCATGTTGTTTGCTTCTTTCCGGTGTTGCTTCTTTTCGGTGTTGCTTCTCCGGGTTAGTTCCGATAACGTCGCGTTTGTGAGGATCCGTTCGACTACGTCCGTTTGTCTTCTTCATGGACTCGTTCTTCTTCCTTGCGGGATCTCAGGCAAGATGACCATACCATCGAAATCACTTCTATCTTTGCTTGCTTAGTTGTTCGCTCTTTTGCTATGCCGCGATACCTACCACTTGCTTTATCATGCCTCCCATATTGCCATGTCAAGCCTCTAACCCACCTTTCCTAGCAAACCGTTGATTGGCTATTTTACCGCTTTGCTCAGCCCCTCTTATACGTTGCTAGTTGCAGGTGAAGATGAAGTGTTCCATGTTGGAACATGGATATGTTGGGGTATCACAATATCTCTTATTTTAATTAATGCATCTATATACTTGGTAAAGGGTGGAAGGCTCGGCCTTATGCCTGGTGTTTTGTTCCACTCTTGTCGCCCTAGTTTCTGTCATACCAGTGTTATGTTCCTTGATTTTGCGTTCCTTACTCGGTTGGGTGTTATGGCAACCCCTTGACAGTTTGCTTTGAATAAAACTCCTCCAGCAAGGCCCAACCTTGGTTTTAACATTTGTCACCTAAGCCTTTTTCCCTTGGGTTCTGCAGACTCAAGGGTCATCTTTATTTTAAACCCCCGGGCCAGTGCTCCTCTAAGTGTTGGTCCAACCTGTCAGCCGCCGGTGGTCACCAGGGGCAACTCTGGGCTGGCCTACCGGAATCTTGGACAATCCGATGTGCCCTGAGAACGAGATATGTGCAGCTCCTATCGGGATTTGTCGGCAGATTCGGGCGGCTTTGCTGGTCTTGTTTTACCATTGTCGAAATGTCTTGTAACCGGGATTCCAAGACTGATCGGGTCTTCCTGGGAGAAGGAATATCCTTCGTTGACCATGAGAGCTTGTGATGGGCTAAGTTGGGACACCCCTGCAGGGTTTTGAACTTTTGAAAGCCGTGCCCGCGGTTATGGGCAGATAGGAATTTGTTAATGTCCGATTGTAGAGAACTTGAAACTTAACTTAATTAAAATGAATCAACCGCGTGTGTAGCCGTGATGGTCTCTTTCCGGCGGATTCCGGGAGGGGAACACGGTCTCATGTTATGCTTGCACGTAAGTAGCTTCATGATCACTTCTTGATCATTATTAGCTTCTCGACCATGCTTTGCTTCTCTTCTCGCTCTCTTTTGCGTAAGTTAGCCACCATATATGCTAGTGCTTGCTGCAGCTCCACCTCACTACCCCCTTTCCTACCATTAAGCTTAAACAGTCTTGATCGCGAGGGTGTGAGATTGCTGAGTCCCCGTGACTCACAGATACTTCCAAACATATGTAGGTGCCGATGATGCCAGTGTAGGGGACGCTACCGAACTCAAGTGGGAGTTCGACGAGGATTCGGGCTGTTACTATGTTTCTTTTCTGGATGATCAGTAGTGGTGCCCAGTTGGGACGATCGGGGATCTAGCATTTTGGGTTGTCTTTCTTTATTTTGGTTCCGTAGTCGGACCTTGATTGTATTCTGGATGATGTATGGTATATTTATGTATTATGTGAAGTGGCGATTGTAAGCCGATTCTTTACCCCTTTCTTATTCAGTACATGGGATGTGTAAAGATTACCCCTCTTGCGACGTGCCTCGACATGTGGGAGATATAGCCGCATTGTGGGTGTCACAAGTTGGTAATCAGAGCCTTCCCCGACTTAGGAGCCCCTGCTTGATCGAATCGCCGACGTTGTTGAGTCTAGAAGAAAATGTTTTGAGTCTTAAGATTATATATATCGGAGAGTAGGATTCTTTTTACTCCTCAGTCCCTTCGTCGCTTTGGTGAGGCCTCCTGACGTAGAAGTTTTGACTCTTCTCTCCTCAAATTTCACGAATTTTTTTAGGATCACGCGGGTATCTCGGAATCGTTCTGATAGTTTTGTGACGAGAACATTGTTCTTGGTGCCTCCTGACATTTAGGGGTTGTGGCAGTGTCCCGGGGAGTTGAGCTCCGAGGTGTTGTCGTCACAATTTTATCGTTGCAGTTCTGGAATATCTGAGTTCACCGCCATCAAAAATCTCCTTTATGCAGTTGTTGGTGAGATAACCTCGACGCCACCCAATACTGGGGCGGGAGTTTGGGAGTATTGACATAACTCGTATAACAGATGCTTTTCGAAGGTTGAGGTAAATGATTTTCGAAGGTTTCTTGGTTATGTGTTGAAGGATGGATACAGCTGGATGTAGGATTTGTTAGTTTTGGGTGAGATATTATGCTTCCCATGTATCCCCAACACCTGATTGCATAACCAGAAAGTTTCGGGAGTTTATAAGTGGGAATTCAAGTAGCTCGTAGGAATTCTTTCCAACAGAGACATGATATGATATGGGGTCTATCATATGTTTGTTTCCGGCTTATTCTGCAAGCCAAATCCTTTGTTTTCTTTTATTTATGGTATTCGAATTGCTTCAATGGAAAGTGTTGATTCCATATTTTTCCTAAGCGTATTCTCATATTTCTATGGGAGTAATAATCCTTCTTGATCATCGAGATTGCCATGTCAACTAATTCCAACCGGTGCGTTTCTCTTCAAGATGATTCTTTCATTTTTCCCATTCGCAAGATCAATTCTAAGTCTTCTCAACGATGTTTGTTTAATCCGTGCCAAGTTGTCTTTGTTTTTCCTGCCCTCCCACCCTTTTCTTCAAGGACTCGGTTTTCTTAATCAAGTATCCATCTTATTGATGTGAAGTCTCTTCTTTCTTTCCTTTCAATGTTCTTATCTGGTAATTCTCGGGAAGATACTAACGGAGCTTCAAGTTCATCATTCTTCGTTCTCTTTTCTTCTCCGGTGGATTCAATTCAAGCTTTGTCGATCATATCCTTTGCTCGGTTCTAATGCTTTCTCATGCCGGTGCACCTCTTAATAATCCACTTCTCCCTATTCAATTATTCCGGAGTGCTGAAGATGTCTCAGAAGATTCCCGTTTCCATTCTCAGTTCGCTCAAGTTCTTTTGAGGTCGTTATCTCATTCATGCCATTTAATTCTTACTGGTGCAATTTCCCTTTCAAGTAATCGTTGAACGGTGTATCTTTTGAGTGGGCCCATAACCCACAGGTCTTTTCCCAGGATCTTACCTAACTCTTCTAATTTCCCGGAGTTATTCTCAAATTCATTTCTAAGTTTGATGTAAAAATGAATTATCATCAGTCATATGTCTTCCTCCAAGATCTTTCAAATTCTTTTCATCATTGTTTAACCTTTCTATTCTTCATCCCAGAGTGCCTCAACAATTCAAGGTGGTGTTTCTCTTCATCATTCTCAACATTTGAAGACCGAAGAAGAGTTCCTCTTAAATTCTTACCCGTTCTTCCAAAGATGCGAAGTTCAAGCTTGATGCCATCCTCTAATAATTGTTTTCGATTGTGAGAATTCTTTTCACCCATCCAGAGCAGTTCAGGAGTCTTTTCAGTCTGATTCTCCGGAGGCCATCATTTCGGGTTTATTCATTCTCGGCTTTCAGCTCTCGTTCACCAATCTTACCGGTGCATCGCTCAAGTATTCTCTAATTAGCTCGTGATCTATTCGTTCTCTTGTATGAAATTCCTTCAAGTATCTTCATTTGTTCTTTCCAAATCCTACCGGCGGTTCATTGAAGACCTTCTCAAGTTTACGCTATATCTATCTTAATCTTTTCTACGAGAATAAGTAGTATGCCAAATCCGTTGCTTGTCATCCATTTAATTGGTGAAGGATACGCATAATGTAATTCTTATTCTTGTTTCATCCATATGTTAATCCCTTCTTCCGGAGTTTGTTCACGATGATTAAATTCTCGGTTCAAGTGCTTCATACTTTCCCGGAGTTCCAAGTTCTCTCAATTATATCATTTCAAAGCTTCACCTAATCATTGCAAGGCTTCTCCCATAGTTCTTTTCAACTTTCCCTTTTCGTTTGATCATTCTTTTATTGCCGGAGTTTTTTTTGAATATTTACTGTAGAGCAAAGATCCACATCCCTTTATTAAATAAAGAAGTAGAAACTGTACAAGCTAGAGAAGAAATCAAGAAATAAAAGGAAGAAAAAACAGAATCTACCTACCTACCTACCTATAGCTAAGTTAGGGAGTTAATCCAAGCATACAACTTGTCTCTAATATTTACTCTCATTCTATGAGCTAGAAGAGTAAGATCATGTACAAAATTACATCTCCAAGCAGCAAAAGTTGCATTTTCTCCTCTGAAAGTCCTGCCATTCCTGAGGATCCATATATTCCAAGCTGCAGTGAGCATAACTTCAAAGAAGAAGGGATGCTTAAACCTTGATCTTGCATGCTGAATACATTGCTGAATTTCAGAGCCCCTGGACCAGTCAATGGAAATATAATTCCATACTATGCGACTGAAGTTACAGTTAAAAAACAAGTGAAACCTATCCTCATAGACTAGCTCATTGCAGATAACACAGAGATTGTCATCCATAGGTGATCTCCAGTGCCTACGAATTAATAAGTCCTTGGTATTGATTCTATCAAAAAACAACAACCAACCGAAGACTTTGATCTTCATGGTGCACTTGCTATCCCACAACCACTTACATGGCAATATGGTTGGCAAATGAGAATGCATAAGAGTGTAAAAACTCTTGGCAGAATATTCACCAGATTTTCCAGGCCATAGCCAAACATCTGGCAGAGTGATGTCTCTATGTAAGTCCAGTATCCAAGCTTCCAAAACTTGCAGCTCCAGAGCAGCCTCATGTGACAAAGGCAAGAAGAACATTGAGTATAGGTCCTGAGAGATGAGGAATTCATTCACAGAGAGTTTGTCATTAATAACAAAGGAGAAAAGCCTAGGTAACCTCCAACATAGAGGTCTTGAAGAACCACCAATTACCCAAGCATCAGACCAGAAAAGGGCAGAGTCTCCCCTGTTGATGTGAACTGTGGAGATTACAGTATATGCATCAGAGAGCTTGAGTATATCCCTCCACCAAAATGACCCAACTGGGACTGTAGCATGTGGAACTCCATCATCATAGTAGCTATTCCAGATTAAAGTAACCCATGGGATGTCTGCCTTATTGAAGAATTTGTGAAGATGCTTCAGTAGGAGGCCCTTATTTTGGATATGCAAGTTAATCACTCCAAGTCCTCCTTTGTCCTTAGGCCTACAGACCAGATCCCATGCAGCCAGAGATTGCTTTGGTGCATCACTATTTCCTCTCCACAAACACTGCCTGAAGATCCTGTCAAGTTGCTTAATGATACCAGTTGGGAGCTGTAGACTGCAGAGGAAATATATGGGCATGGAAGTCAAAACTGAGGTTAATAACTGCAACCTGGAGCCTTGGTTTAGCATGGAGGAACTAGCTGTCAGTCTCCTCTCCAAGGCATCAACTAAAGGCATAAAATCCACAATTCCGGGCCTAGTAGTACCAAGTGGCAGACCCAGATAAGTAAACAACAGTTGTCCAAGTTTACATCCAATCAAGGCAGCTAGCCTGGCAGCTTCCACATCATCAATATTTAAAGGAATCATGGAAGACTTTGCAAAGTTAACTCGAAGCCCAGTGGACTGTTGAAAAGTCAGCAACATATTTTTGAGAGCCACCAACTCCTCATCTTTGGCAGTCAAAAAGATGACAGTGTCATCAGCATACTGGATTATAGGGAAATCCTGGTCATGTGAAGGAATTGGGAGAGTTAGGGTTCCATGCGAGAACATCTGGTTAACCACTGACTGCAGGAGATCGGCAACAATTACAAATAGCAGAGGTGACAGAGGATCACCCTGTCTGACACCACACTTGCACTGAAACTGCTTGCCTGGTATGCCATTAAGCAAAACAGAGGAAGATCCTGTAGATAGAATTTCTTTGACCCAACTTATCCATTTGTCATCGAACCCCTTGTGTTTAAGCATCTGCAACACAACCTCATGCTCCACAGTGTCAAATGCTTTTGCAAAATCTAACTTGAGAATTATGATGGGTCTCTTTGACTGTTTGCACTAGTGGATGTATTCAAAGGCCCAAGCTAAGCAGTCCTGGATTGATCTACTCTTCAAGAACCCATATTGATTTTTATGGATAAAACGAAGGATCACTTTTTGCAGCCTGTTTGCTAACAACTTAGTAAGAAATTTCAAGCAAGTGTTAGTCAAAGAAATAGGCCGAAAATCATCTGGCCCCTCAGGAGAGAGCATCTTGGGTATGAGAGTAATGAGAGAGCCATTAATATTCTCAAGAGATAATTTTCCTTCATAGAAGTCCTTGATAAGACGCCGAAAATCCTGCTCAATTATCGGCCAACAACATTTAACAAACAGGCCATTGAATCCATCTGGGCCAGGTGCTCTATCAGGGGGCAACTCTTTCAGAACCTTCCTTATTTCATCATCAGAGAAAGGTTGAGACAGTTCCTCCAGACCCTGGATGGGCTGGATGAGATTTGCTAGGTCAAAGCCCATAGACATCCCTTGGGCCTGGCCCATTCTGTTTTTGAAAGAAGCCCACAGGATTCCCGCCATTTGATCATGGTCCGAAACCGGATCAACCATTCCCACAGTTTTCAAGCTGGCTATAGAGTTCCTTCGCATGCGTTCCGATGCCATAGCATGGAAGAATTTCGAATTCTCTTCACCCACCTTAATGTATCTGATGGTGCACCTCTGTTTCCAATAGATATAATGAAGCTTCAGCAAACACTCATAATGAAGATTGACTATTTTCCTGAAGTTAAACTCCGTTCTAAACAGAGGTCTAACCTCCTCCAACTGATAAAAAAAGATGATAACCTTGTTGCAGTCCATCATGAGCTTCTTGAGGTAAGATAGTTTCTTACTCCAAGCTCTCAAATCCGATCTCAGCCGTTTAAATTTCCTAGTTAACACGGCCAAAGCAGAAAGATCAGCAAAAACCGGAGCCTCCCAAGAATTACGAACGCAGTCCATGAAGCCTGGCATGTCCAACCAAAAGTTTTCAAATCTAAAAACCTTGGACTTAGGAATATTTGTGTCAATGGACACGACACAAGGCACATGATCCGACACAGTTTTGGCTAACGGAAAGACCACCGTGTTAGGATAATGGGAAATCCAGTCCGAGGTGGTAAAGAACTAGTCAAGCTGCTCAAGAAGGGGTGTTTGCTGCATGTTGGACCAGGTGAAACTCCTCCCCTTAATTGGCAATTACAAAAGACCAAGATGTCCTATTACCTCATTAAAGAGAAAAATATCATTTATATCACCTCCAGGTTGGTTTCTGTTGTCCAAAGAGCGAATGAAGTTAAAATCACCGAGTAGCAACCAGTGTTCATCAGAAGGGATAGAGAGGTGATATAGCCAGCTGACAAAATCATCTCGAGGTTGGCCCTCGCAAGGCCCATATACTGAAACCATTGTCCATTTTTCAGAGCTATGAACAGACTTAAATGAAACAACCACACTGTACCGTTGTATTTCAAGCAGCTGGCCTTCAAAAACTGAGGAGTTCCAAATGATCAGGATACCACCTGAAGCACCCACCGAGGGAGAAAAAGCAAACTGATCAAAGCGTCGAGGGCAGAAAGACCTAATCATGCGGATATTGAAGGTATCACATTTAGTCTCCTGCAAACAAATAATGGAGCGGCGACTCTCTTCAATTTTGGCTCGCACATCACGTTGCCTAGCCGGTGAATTCAAACTGCGCACATTCCAGCACAGAACCGACCAATTACGAAACGTTGTAGTCCCCATAGACAACCAAAATAAACTGAAAGTAACCAACTGTGCCGCTTAACAGCACAGTACAAGTTTCAGCAAAGCTACTGACAACAGGATCACAAAAGTTCAGAGGTTCAGGCATACAGAGCGGAAATAAAGTAAAGCAACAAAAGACCCAACAGATCAGACGCCCCAAAGCTGCATAGGAAAGTTCACTCATCATTGGAACTATCTGGTTGTGGATTAGGTTTAGGAGAAGCCGTAAGCTTTTCCACCGTCAAGTCTTCCGGAGCGATGCCAAGGGCCTTGCCGACCGCCTGCAAGGTAGAGATAGGTGTTGGTGGCGGAAAAGTGCTGTCCTGACACGGGGTAGAGTCAAACTTCAGCTTCTTGGCCTTGGGGCGTCGTAGAGGCGCTGGTTTGATGGAGATTGCAGATGTTGGCTTCATGTCAGTTCTCTTAGCGCAGCTATGAGTCATCCGTCTGACTGAAAAGTCTGGGCTCTCCTCAACCATTGTGACTGTATGCTTCAAATGAGGTTGTCGCGGTCTCTTCCCCAAAGGTGATGCTATGACAGAGGTAAACTGAAACTCATTCTGTATTTGCGGTTCAGAACTCTGCTCTGGCATATCTTGCGTATGTCCTGTAAGCCGTGAGTCCAGGCAGCGCATATCATCATTGAGCTCTTGGATTACCACAGAAGAGCGTTTGTTAACCGCAGACAACCATCGCTGCTCCAAGTCAAAGTCAAACTTGATAGGCATCGGCGGCAAACAGATTCGGGGCAGTGAACATGGAACATTCCAGATTGCAAACTCAGGCAGCAGAGACTTGAAGGAGTGTTCCCATATCATAGCCGGTGGGAGGACGGGTCCATAGAAGACACGGACAATCCCCAAGTTAATCGGGTCCAAGGGACCAACTAGGTGAATATTTAACATAGGCTGCTGCACCTCTGCCATGTCATCGTCACCATCCGAGTCCAAAGAGGGGTTCAGAATCATGGAGTTCTGATCCTGTGCGATTGGGTCTTGCACAGGAGCAGGTTCTGCCTGCTGAGCCGGTTCTTCCCAAGGCCCCCAACCAACATCATTGTTCATGTTCTGCGCCCAAGCATTAGCAGCCTCATGGTGCCCTTGATCGTGTCCAGGGGGCACAACATTCCATCCCAGGGCAGGGTAAGGAGGCATTGCCCAGAAAGGCTGTGGTCGAGGATTTGCCCCTGGCATAGGATGTGGATTGCCATCCAAGGGCATGGGATCCTCATCTGCAGGTACCATAGCTTCTGCAAAGTCTCCATCGAGAATATAATAGCCCGCTGTCCAAGAAACGACTGTCTCTCCCCAATTAGCAAACTCACAAAACACAACTGAACACGGAACCAGAGCGTTATCAGGAAAAGAGGCTCGAACTAGAGACCTGACCTTGCGCCTGTCCGTACTGTTCCAATAATGGAATTGACCAAAAGAACTAACCATATCTGCAATGCACTGTGTGTTGCGATAGTCCAGGGGGATTCCAATAAACATTAACCACCCTTGTCAATGACCATGCAGAGCTCTGAAGCCCTCCCCTTGATTATGCGGTATGAATCTAACAAAGAACTCATTGCCCTCCACATCTAGACCCAGAGGAAACGGTGGATGCATCGTAAAAGAAGCACGAACTATAGGGTCTGACATCTCAAATAATCCAACACCTTGAAACCATGTTTGAGCAGATAGAATGGGGATGTGCATAGTATGTAGCAGGAAGTTGAGCACTTGCTGTCGACGGACGCCGACGAGCTTAGGCGGTGGAACGGGCTCGACGATGGCCACCATAAACTGCTCGTGCGCTCGGGGCGGAGGGGTCGCTGGAGTGTAGAAGGTGCGCGGCAGGCGATCAGCGCCACCATCCACAATGTCGAAGTCGGCGGGGATGAACCGAAACGGATCAATCTCATAGACCGCCATTGGGGGCGGCGGGTGGAGATCCGAGCGTGAAGAAGCTTGGGGGTTTGGCAATGGCCGCGGCAAAGGGGAGGACGGCGGCAATGGGGATGCATGGTTTGGGGTTTTCTGCTCGGGAGTTGTTTGGTCTTGGGAAACCGAAGAGGCAAAAGAAGCAGAGTTTTCCTTGTTTGCTCGACTTCCAAAACCGGGCGATGGGACTTTAGGCACCCAGAGGGATGTGTTAGGAGGTTGGCCGGTGCAATCTTTTTTAATGTGACCGGACCGAAAACAATTTCTACAACGCACCGGATTAATGCAGGTCTCTGACAGGTGGCGCATACCCAAACAATTCTGACAGTCCTAGTAGCTAGCAACAATATTCTCAATCATCTCGTCAAAACTTTGTAAATCATTGACTATTTCTTTTGGAGAGCGAAACCGAATCACCGGCGAATGTGGGCTGCCTCCCTCATCATTAGAGAGACATATGGGCTGAGCGTAAGTGCCCAAGGCTGTGTCAGGGCCCAAAACCAGAGGTTGGCCGGAGCATGCACCAGTGCTCAAGGCCACATCTGCAGCTGATGGAGATGAATCTAAAATTTCCATTGCAGGGAACAACAATCTTCCAGAAAATCCGGAGGCATTGCATGCATGAGATACACCTTGCGGAGAAGGCGGTAACGAACCAAATTGAATCAAGGGGGTCGCCGCCGACGAAGATGTCGGCACCTGAGATGGAGAAACCTCCCGTTCAGAGACTTCATACCCTGCCTCCTGGACGGTGGCCACCTCCGTAGCCATTGGCCCATAATTATAACCCTTCCGGACGGGGTATTTCATGAGCATAGCAAACTTGACATGATTATGAGAGATTGAACCAGAGGAACGAGAACATAGAGAAGACTTAGTCGGAGCATTTTGCATTGCCTCCAGACCAAGGCATGCTCCCCTCTTGGAAGGACTAACTAACGTCCACTCTTGGTTGCATTCTGATTGCCAAAGCCTAAACTCCTTTTCCCAGTCAGGACCAACATGGCCCCAAAGATGAAAGACACATTTGAATTGGGGACAAAGAAAACTTCTCTGATGCAAGATGAAGAACCCTACATCTTTGCATGACACATTGAACAAAAAAACTCCAATATTAAGATAAGATACCTTAAGCTGAGAACAATAGCCGCCAATAGTAGATTCAAGTGCAAGACCAACATTGTCCACGTCCAAACGGAATGAATGCCTTGCAAACGAGTCCACCATGGTGAAGTGGCCCGTATCTTTCGTGGGGTGCACTGATCTATGGAAGGTGCGATGCATCTCTTGAGACAACTTCATCCCCGGGGAAAAGTCCAACCCCAGACAGAGCGCAGCATGGACCGCCATGAGGAAGAAAATAACCAGGGGGCACGGTGAGAGACATCGGAGAAGATGAGCCGATCAGATGGCAATTCCCACGGTGGGATGTGGAGATCGCCGGAGGTGGTGGGTGGCTAGGGTTAAGGGGGCGGCGGGGTTCCAGTGCTTCATTTCCATACAGGGGGGGGGGGGGGATTTGAGTTAGTCTTCAAGCGGGTCTACTTATATGGGCGTTTTTTATTGCCGGAGTTATTCATGGAGGCTCTACATGGTGGTTCGTCAAGGATTTCTTTCATTCTTCAATTGTCCTCAAGATTTCTCTCGAAGTTAAGATCCGCCAAGCTATACTCTGAGATAAACATGTTGTTCAACACATGTCTAGTTTTGAGGAGTTCAAGTATTCTTCATCTTGCATTCCGAAGTGCAATTCTTTCTATCTTATCTTTTCAGGTGGTGTTATGTCATTCTTGACAATTTCCCTTCATGCTTCATGATTCACAAATTGTCTGGAAGGAGATATTTAAACCCATCACTTTCTTCCTTGGAGTTCTCTTGGTATATATTTCACCTAAAGCCTTCCTTTGGGAATGTTGCTCCTTGTGGTGATTATCTATGATCCAAGTTTTCTTATCACCTCGATGGAAGACGCATTCTATCTTTTCTAGCTCTCAATCCAAGCTGTTGTTTACGTTAATGGCAGAATTTCATCTCATAATTTTGAGTTGTCTTCCATAAGCCCACATCAAGCTTATCCTTTCCTTGTTGATAATCCAACAGCTCCATTCGAGAATATGTTGTAAGCATGCTCTCTCAAGATCTTGTTTCCCCCCGCTCATTTCATTCCATTCTTTCTTCTTCCGGAGGCATTGTGTTGTTGCTATCTCCTCTCATCATCTCGAGTTGTGAGGATTGTGTTATTTTCGTGCTTATCCATTTAACCGGAGTGTTGTGTCCTCTGCTCAAGTTTTTCATCTTATCAAGTCTTGCATCTCTTTTCAACCGGAGTGCTGTCCGAATTTGTTCTTCCTTGTTCCTTTTTTATAATGGAGTGTTTTCAACTTTGTGCATCTCCGTTGTATTCATTTCTCGAAATTGGTTAACCTATCAAGGTTCTTTGGTTTCACTCGTTTGTCAAAGAAGCAACTTAGTTTTATCTCTTCTCTTCCTCTTCTGTTTCCCTCCGGTGCCATCCCTAGGATCTCGGGTCGAGATCCTCTTGTAGTGGTGGAGTGTTGTAACGCCCCGAGACCGATGCGCCATGTGTCTTCCAGTTATTCACTGTCGTTGCCATGTCATTCGATTGCGTGTTGCATCCTACCATGTCATCATCCGCATTGCATCCGCATGTTTTCGAAACTTGCATCCGTCCGGGTTCCCCCAGTTCCGTCCGTTGTCCGTTCTAAGCCTAGACACACTTGCACGCGCCCGCGGCACGTCCGAAATATTATTTTATAAGTGGTCGGGAAATGTTCTCAGAATGGGATGAGAGTTGGCGTGCGGTGTTGTTTTGTTGGTAGTAGGTCGCCTGCCAAGTTTCATCGCATTCGGAGTCTGTTTGACGCCCCAACGGATAACTATAGCGGCAATAGTAGCCGGTCTATCGTCGGACGTTTTCGGTCTCCGGAAACCGTTGATGGGCTGCTTTCTCTTCTCTCCTCTCAGCCATCGCACTCTGCACAGCCCGCCTGCAACCCACCTAACCCCCCTCTGACCGGAACCATTCGATTGCAATCGGAGGGTCCAGAAACGGCCTCAAACCCACCAAACCCTAACCCCTACCCTATTAAAACAGTCCCCTTGCCATTTTTGGGCATCCCTAGCCCTCCACCTACCTCTAGCTCCCTCCCCCTCAATTTCCGCGCCGCTCCAGCCCTTCTTCGCCACTTGGCGCCGTCCCACAGGGCCGGCCGCCACCTGCGCCGCCGCCCAGGGCCACTCCCACGCCTTCACGTCGCCCCTGGTCTCCCCGCGCCGCCGCGAAGCCCATCGGGGCCCGAGTGCTCCACCGCCGCTCCCCTGGCTCCTCTCCGAGCTCCCGAACCACGCTACCTACTCCAGCGCTGCCCCAACCTCGTCACCGATTGTTGTCTTCGCCGGATCCTCGCCGCCGTCGTGCTCCGCCTTGTCGCCGGCACCCCACAGGTCGCCGCCCCCATGCTCTTTCCTTTTCCTGCCTCCTTCGTTTTTCTCTCTAACCTTTCTCCCTCTCTCTGCCATGGAAGCTCCGCCGCTGCACTTCGAGTCCCGCCAACCATCACCGTTGTCCGGATCCGGCAAAGCATCGGCCAGATCCGCCTCCACCGACCTCCTCCGGCGCTACCCTCCACCGGATCGAGCTGCCCACGCCCAGATCCGTTCCCTACGTCCATCCCCGGAGCTAGTCCCGGCCTCCCCGTCGCCGGAGTAGTTGCTGGCCTCGCCATGGCCTCGATAGACCTCCTGTGCGTGGGAGACGACGAGCGCCGCCACCTCCCTAGATGGGCCCCGCAGCCTGCCCAGATCCACGGCCCAACTTCTTCCTCCACCGTCCGGCCCATGAGGCCTGGTGAGCAGCCCCCGCCCTTGTGCAATGTTGGGCCGGCCTCTGTTTCGGCCCGTTTCGTGTTTTTTCCTTATAATGTTTTTCCTATTTTCCAGAGACTGCGGTTTTACAGAAAAGCCCTCCAACATCATGCATATAATAATTTTCACCCATGCATCGGAACCCAATAAAATTTATATGTAAAATGATTAGAATTTTGTGTAGATCAATAATTTGCAACTTTCATCCATGTTAACAATGTTAAAATGATGTTTGCTTATATTTTGCCTCTTGCCATGCTAAAATGCTTTATTTCATAACTTAATAACCGTAGCTCCAAACTCAATAAATTATATATGTAAATGGGGTAGAAAAATGCCTAGTTTAACATGGTGGCATTACTTTGCATGTTTAACAACTCTAAAATTGTGTATAGGGCAGAACAGTACCAAATCCATAATATGCTCATGAGGATTTCTCCGGACTTGTTTCTTGTGGTTCCGGCCTCATTTAAACTTGCGTAGATAGGTAGTTTTCATATGCTTCACCTTTTGCCATGTTTAACAACATTTAATATTGCTGGGTACATAAACAAGAGAGAACTAAATATTTGATGTGGTGTTTCATCAATATGCAACTCGTTGCATATTGAGCTCCACTTAATTTGTAGTATTGTTTGTGCACTTTGCCATGCCATGCCTCATTAAACCGGACATGCATCATACTTGGTTGTGCATCATGCCATGATTATGTGATGGTTGTTTACCATGTTGTTTGCTTCTTTCTGGTGTTGCTTCTTCGGGTTAGTTCCAATAACATCACGTTTGTAAGGATCCATTTGACTACGTCCGTTTGTCTTCTTCATGGACTCGTTCTTCTTCCTTGCGGGATCTCAAGAAAGATGACCATACCCTCGAAATCACTTCTATCTTTGCTTGCTTAGTTGTTTGCTCTTTTGCTATGCTGCGATACCTACCACTTGCTTTATCATGCCTCCCATATTGCCATGTCAAGCCTCTAACCCACCTTTCCTAGCAAACCATTGATTGGCTATGTTACCGCTTTGCTCAGCCCCTCTTACAGCGTTACTAGTTGCAGGTGAAGATGAAGTTTGCTCCATGTTGGAACATGGATATGTTGGGATATCACCATATCTCTTATTTTAATTAAGGCATCTATATACTTGGTAAAGGGTGGAAGGCTCGGCCTTATGCCTGGTGTTTTGTTCCACTCTTGCCGCCCTAGTTTCCGTCATACCGGTGTTATGTTCCTTGATTTTGCGTTCCTTACGCGGTTGGGTGTTATGGGAACCCCTTGACAGTTCGCTTTGAATAAAACTCCTCCAGCAAGGCCCAACCTTGGTTTTAACACTTGTCACCTAAGCCTTTTTCCCTTGGGTTCTGCAGACTCAAGGGTCATCTTTATTTTAAACCCCTGGGCCAGTGCTCCTCTGAGTGTTGGTCCAACCTGTCAGCCGCCGGTGGTCACCAGGGGCAACTTTGGGCTGGCCTACCAGAATCTTGGACAATCCGGTGTGCCCTGAGAACGAGATATGTGCAGATCCTATCGGGATTTGTCAGCACATTCGGGTGGCTTTGCTAGTCTTGTTTTACCATTGTCGAAATGTCTTGTAACCGGGATTTCGAGACTGACCGGGTCTTCCTGGGAGAAGGAATATCCTTCGTTGACCATGAGAGCTTGTGATGGGCTAAGTTGGGACACCCGTGCAGGGTTTTGAACTTTCAAAATCCGTGCCCGCGGTTATGGGCAGATGGGAATTTGTTAATGTCCGGTTGTAGAGAACTTGAAACTTAACTTAATTAAAATGAATCAACCGCGTGCGTAGCCGCAATGGTCTCTTTTCGGCGGAGTCCGGGAAGAGAACACGGTCTCGTGTTATGCTTGGACGTAAGTAGCTTTAGGATCACTTCTTGATCAGTATTAGCTTCTCGACCGTGCTTTGCTTCTCTTCTCGCTCTCTTTTGCGTAAGTTAGCCACCATATATGCTAGTGCTTGCCACAGCTCCACCTCACTACCCCCTTTCCTACCTTTAAGCTTAGATAGTCTTGATCGCGAGGGTGTGAGATTGCTGAGTCCCCATGACTCACAGATACTTCCAAACAGATGCAGGTGCCGATGATGCCAGTGCAGGGGACGCTACCGAACTCAAGTGGGAGTTCGACGAGGATTCGGGCCGTTACTATGTTTCTTTTCCGTATGATCAGTAGTGGAGCCCAGTTGGGACGATCGGGGATCTAGCATTTGGGGTTGTATTTCTTTATTTTGGTTCCGTAATCGGACCTTGATTGTATTCTAGATGATGTATGATATATTTATGTATTGTGTGAAGTGGCAATTGTAAGCCGATTCTTTATCCCTTTCTTATTCAGTACATGGTATGTGTAAAGATAACCCCTCTTGCGACAAGCCTACCATGCGGCTATGCCTCTAAGTCGTGCCTCGACATGTGGGAGATATAGCCGCATTGTGGGTGTCACACCTTGGGCGACGAGACGGGCCTTGTTGCGTACAACTTGTCCATCCTCATCTTGCTTATTCCAAAACACCCACTTGGTTCTAGTGACATTGTGGTTATCGTACGACTTTTCTACCAATGTCCACACTTGATTTCTCTCGAAATTGTGTAGCTCTTCATGCATAACATTCACCCAATCCGGATCATCAAGAGCTTCTTCAACCTTCATAGGTTCAATACTAGAAATGAATGAGTAATGTTCACAAAAGTTATCCAAACGAGTTTTAGAGCGAGTAATTCTCCCGGTTTGAATATCATCGAAGATTTGTTCGACGGGATGATGTCTTGAGACTCTTGCTCTAACTTGTGAGAGTTTTTGTTTGGGTCGGGGTGGAACATCCTCTTCATTGTATTCTTCTTCGTCTTGTCCTTCTTCATTATTGTTGGCGTTGTTGTTCTCTTGTGGAGGTGGAGAAGGAGGTCGATGAGGTTCATCTTGTTGTACTTCCCCATTTCCTTTGTCTTGATGTGTTCCACTTGTGGATGCCTCCAAGTCAACTTGTGGTTCACCTTGTCGTGAAGTTGAGACTTCCACTTCAACAGATGAGGTACTCTCCTTCACCTCCGTTGGGCGAATCTTGCCAATAGACAAGTCTAGAATTGCTTCCGAAGGATCTTTGTCTCCTACATCAATTGGCAATTGCTCTACTTGCGAGCCGTTAGATTCATCAAACTTCACATCTACCGTCTCTTCAACCTTTCAGGTGAAATTGTTGTAGACACGGTAAGTGTGAGAGTTTGAGCCATAACCGAGTAGGAGACCTTCATGAGATTTAAGGGCAAATTTTGATAGACAATGCTTATCAAGAATGTAACACTTTGAGCCAAATGCTCGAAAGTATCCAACTTGGGGTTTGTTACCGGTGAGAAGCTCGTATGCCGTCTTGCCGAGAAGCTTGTGAAGATATAGTCGATTTGTTGCATGACAAGCTGTCTCAACCGCTTCCGCCCAAAAGTGTCTTGGCGTCTTGTATTCATTAAGCATCGTTCTCGCCATCTCAATAAGTATCCGGTTCTTTCTCTCAATAACTCCATTTTGTTGAGGTGTGTACGTAGCCAAGAAAACATGTAAAATCCCTTCTTCGTCAAGAAAAGTATCCACATTGGTGTTCTTGAACTCCATTCCGTTGTCTCTCTGAACTTTCTTGATCTCCACTTCAAATTGATTTTGGGCATTCCTAGCGAAGTTCTTTAAGATCTTTTGGACCTACGATTTATCATCAAGAAAGAACACCCACGTAAATCTTGAAAAATCATCAACAATGACCAATCCGAATGAGTTACCATCGAGACTCTTGTAGGCATTGGGACCAAAAAGATCCATATGAAGTAGCTCAAGTGGTCTTCTCATGGTCATGATGTTCTTCACAGGATGACTCTCTCCAACTTGTTTTCCTGCTTGACAAGCACTACAAAGTCTATCCTTGTCAAATATGACATCTTTAACACCAAGGATATGATCACCTTTAATAAGCTTATCAATATTTCGCATGCCCACGTGACCTAACATTCTATGCCACAACCAAACTTTAGAAGATTCAGCAATTAAGCAAGTTCGAGGTTGAGCTCTCTTAGTGAAATCAACAATGTATAGATCACCTCTACATATACCGGTAAAGACCGTATCATGATTTTCTCTTTGAAACACTTGGCAATCTACTTTAGTGAATAGAACATTGCAACCGAAATCAGCTAGTCTAGATACGGAAAGTAGATTGTAGCCAAGAGATTCAACGAGCATAACATTTTGAATAGAGCTATCATGTGAGATGGCCACCTTACCAAGGCCAACCACCTTACCCTTTGAGTTATAACCAAAAGTGACATACTTTCGGGGACTGTCATTTTTAGCAAGCTCACACAACATGTCCTTGTCTCTGGTCATGTGATCAGTACATCCACTATCAATAACCCATTCCTTTCCTCCGGCCATGTAACCACGAAGGTTTGCCATAAGACCAAAGTGTCTCATTGACTCATCAAGATCAAAGTCACTGTCATCATCCTCATCATAGTATCCATGTTTGACATCATCATGTGATTGATCATCACCTAGAGAGAGTGATTCATTAGATTTATGACCATGACAATGTGCATCTTTATGAATTCTAATGACTTCTGAGATGACACTACTAATAACTCCAACATCTCCTTTTGTAGGAGATATGCCCTAGAGGCAGTAATAACAGTTATTTTGTATCTCCAAAGTTTGTAATGAATGTTTAGCTTCCATGCTATAACTACAATGATTCTCGAGTCTGCAATATCCACGAGGCTCGGAGGGAAACTCATGTGCACGTTGATACGTCTCCATCGTATCTATAATTTCTGATTGTTCCATGCCAATATTATTCAACTTTCATATACTTTTGGCAACTTTTTATACTATTTTTGGGACTAACATATTGATCCAGTGCCCAGTGCCAGTTCCTGTCTGTTGCATGTTTTTGGTTTTGCAGAATATCCATATCAAATGGAGCCAAACGGGATAAAAACGGACGAAGATACTTTTTGGAATATTTGGAAAATCTGGAAGAAAAATCAACGCGAACCAGTGTCCGAGGTGGGCACGAGGTAGGGGGGCGCGCCCCTGACCCTCGTGACCCACATGTAAGGCAGTTGACGCCCTTCTTAGGCCGCAAGAAAGCTAATTTTTGGAAAAAATCCACGGCGAAGGTTTCGTTCCAATCGGAGTTACGGATCTCCAGATATAAAAGAAACGGTGAAAGGGCAGCAGAAAAAAAACGCAGAAACAGAGAGAGACGGAGAGACAGATCCAATCTCGGAGGGGCTCTCGCCCCTCCCACGCCATGGAGGCCAAGGACCAGAGGGGAAACCCTTCTCCCACCTAGGGAGGAGGTCAAGGAAGAATAAGAAGAAGGGGGCCCTCTCCCCCTTGCTTCCGGTGGCGCCGGAGTGCCACCGGGGGCCATCATCATCACCGTCATCTTCACCAACAACTTCACCGCCTTCACCACCAACTCTTCCCCCCTCTATGCAGCGGTGTAACCTCTCTCTTACCCGCTGTAATCTCTACTTAAACATGGTGATCAATGCTATATATTATTTCCCTAGATGTATGGCTATCCTATGATGTTTGAGTAGACCCGTTTTGTCCTAATGGCTATTTGATGATCAAGATTGGTTTGAGTTGCATGTTTTATTATTGGTGCTGTCCTATGGTGCTCTCCGTGTCGCGCAAGCGTGAGGGATCCCCACTGTAGGGTGTTGCAATACGTTCATGATTCGCTTATAGTGGGTTGCGTGAGTGACTGAAACACAAACCCGAGTAAGGGGGTTGTTGCGTATGGGATAAAGAGGACTTGATGCTTTAATGCTATGGTTGGGTTTTACCTTAATGATATTTAGTAGTTGCGGATTCTTGCTAGAGTTCCAATCATAAGTGCATATGATCCAAGTAGAGAAAGTATGTTAGCTTATGCCTCTCCCTCAAATGAAACTGTAATAATGATTACCGGTCTAGTTATCGATTGCCTAGGGACAAATAACTTTCTCGTAACAACAAACTCTCTACTAAACCTAACTTAGTTGTGTCTTTATCTAAACAACCCCTACTTTTTATTTACTTGCTCTTTATTATCTTGCAAACCTATCCAACAACACCTACAAAGTACTTCTAGTTTCCTACGTTCCAGGTAAAGCGAACGTCAAGTGTGCGTAGAGTTGTATCGGTGGTCGATAGAACTTGAGTGAATATTTGTTCTACCTTTAGCTCCTCGTTGGTTTCGACACTCTTACTTATCGAAATAGGCTACAATTGATCCCCTATACTTGTGGGTTATCAAGACCTTTTTCTGGCGCCGTTGCCGGGGAGCAATAGCGTGGGGTGAATATTCTCGTGTGCAAGTAATTTTTATTTGCTGTTCTTAGTTGTTCTTTATCTTTAGTTATGGATATGGAACACGAAATACCAAAAAAATTAGGTGTACTTGCTACTCATGGAGATGGGGAACCTCCTAAAACCCTCGATGCTGGTTATGTGAAAAATATTATGTACTACTTTAATAATCCTAAGAAAACCCCATTCAATTATGTAATGGGAGTAACGTTGGATCAACGTGAATACTTTAGGGATTATCGCTTGACACAAAAGGGAAACTATTATGGGATCAAATTCATATATTGAAGTGGTATGCTAGACAACTATGCTCAGAATATGATTATACTTGTTTCTCTAGGATGAATGCTCCACACCTTCCCTTTTCATGCAAATTTAATGATAACTAGTCATCAACCCGTGCTACTGCACGGGCTAGCTATTTTATTTACACATTAAATCTTTATAATTTTTTAAAAAATCATGCATTAATGAAAAGCTATATAGAAGAGAAAGAATTGGTATAAGCTCGCTGAAAATCAAGTAACATGGGTGTATTAACATAGGAAACTGATATAATGTAATGTTGATATCATTATATGTCTTTTAGTTGGGACTTGGGACTCCTCTAAAATTAAAGATGCATGTTATATTAAGGGGACTATGGTTGAACAAAATGTCTGGAGCAAAAAAAGGTAACCATACTTGACCTATAGGAAACATGAGGAATTGTTAAGTTAGTTCATGGCATGTTTGTGGCTAAACCAAGTACGACTTCGTGAACCAATGTACTTGATATTTCATTTCCACGTGAGGAAATAGCGAATTGCTTTATATGAGGAAAACTGAATTTTGATAAAAAAATCATTCGAATTCTAAATCATGGACATCTTATCTTCAGAGGGAAACTAAAATCACAGGAAAATAACTTTGCAGTGTGTACTTCTATAGGCAGATGTATATGTACCAGCTCATATAAAATGTAGAACACGTTTATAATGGGATCATAAAGCAAGGAGAAGGAAAAACATATATAGTACAAATATACTGATGCTTAGATCCGAGTTACATAAGGAATTGTAGAAGTACCTACATCTTCTATGTTTGTGACACAACTGATTCACTTTAAAGTTTAATACACTGTTTGAAGCTATTTTTGTTATGACTTATGAATGACGAAGTCACAGAGAAAATGTATTATCCGATCCAAGTCTATTCATACCTTAAGTTTGAAATAAATTTTAAATGTGATCGAAGCAATTGTTTGAAAGCCTAGGGTTCAGGAACTGGACAGTACATTTAGCTCAACCTGCAAAACCAACTCAAAGTCATGAATGACGAAGCTATTTTTGTTATGACTTATGAATGACGAAGTCACAGAGAAAATATATTATCTGATCCAAGTCTACTCATACCTTAAGTTTGAAATAAATTTTAAATGTGATCGAAGCAATTGTTTGAAAGCCTAGGGTTCAGGAACTGGGCAGTACATTTAGCTCAACCTGCAAAACCAACTTAAAGTCATGGTACAATGGTACATGTTAAAAGTTGGATTCTTGAAGTTAAATCAAGGAAATATGAGTATCTAACTTTAGTACGATTCTGTGCCTGATACGTATGTGTACTATCGAACAACATCTTTCACGCTAGCCGATGCCAATTGGATAATCTAAAACTCGAATCGGGTTACCTAGGGGGCTGATGGTTGGATACGTGTTGGTGGGAGGTTAAATCTAAAAGTTGTGTGGAGAGGAAACAACTACATCTATAGAAAATTCCATCCGCCCAAGGAAGAAGATGCAATTGTGTTCTTCTGATTGTTGGTTGATCCACTAAGAATTCTATGATGAATTTAATGGTGTGTAAAACAGTGCATCAGTGCATGCATCCTGCTGTCACCGTCGAGCGCCTACAAACCGCCCGCTCGCCGATGCACTCCGCAAAAGCTGCTGCCTCCGGTGTAGAAGACCAACATAGATTCGGATATTAGTTGGCTAGCATCCCCTGTTCGATGTGCAACTCTTGGCACTATACATATACATATGTTTACATGCACGGCCAGGAAAAGTCTCTCTCATGGGATAGTTGGGAAGAACTCCATGGTAATTGGGATTAACGTAGTAGTTTGTTTGCTGCCTGGACTATATACACGGAGGTTATTTTTTTTGGATTAACGTGGGAGTTTGTACGCTGCCTGGACTCTATACACGGAGGTTAGATCTTTTTTTCTTTTTGAGTAACATGGGAGTTTGTACGCTGCCTGCCTAGACTCTTTACACGGAGAGTTAGATTTTTTTTTGAGAACGACGGAGGTTAGATCTGGAAACTTTTTTTTTCTGTTATGGTGGAAATTTCTAACCGATTAATCAACACTGTAATAACTTGGTCCCACGCTAGATTAACGGCTCGTAAAATCTAATTAACGTGGGAATTTGTAGGGAGTCAAGAATTTGTATAGGTATAGATAAAACCTTAGCTTCTTATGCTAATGGTATATATGATGATGTGGAACAAATAGAAGAATTTGTTGCTTTTATGGGTGCTTATGAAATTGAATCTATGTTTAAAGAGTTTAAAGATTTTGATGATGCTTGTTATAGACCTGAAAATTTAGCTATCCTCAGATATTGCTATGAGAATTATGAATACAATTCCGATATTAATGCACTTATTGAGAAAGTCTCCGCTGTCCAAGAAGAGACTAATATTTTGCAGGAATCTATGGAAGAAGAAGTTGATGAAACTGTGAGCTCATTGGATGAAAAAGATGAGGAGGAGAGCGAAGAACAAAAGGAGGAAGAGCGGATTGATCACCCGTGCCCACCTTCTAGTGAGAGTAACTCTTCAACTCATACATTGTTTAATTTCCCTTCGTGCTTACTGAAGGATGAATGCTATGATAATTGCTATGATCCCGTCGATTCTTTTGAAATATCCCTTTTTGATGATGCTTGCTATGCTTGTGGCCAAGATGCCAATATGAATTATGCTTATGGAGATGAACTTGCTATAGTTCCTTATGTTAAACATGAAATTGTTACTATTGCACCCACACATGATAGTCCTATTATCTTTTTGAATTCTCCCAATTACACTATATCGGAGAAGTTTGATTTTATTAAGGATTATATTGATGGGTTGCCTTTTACCGTTGCACATGATGTTTTTGATAGATACAATATGCATGTGCTTGCTGCTACTACTTGCAATTATTATGAGAGAGGAACTATATCTCCACCTCTCTATGTTTCCAACACGAAAAAATTGCAAGAAACTGTTTATACTATGCATTGGCCTTTACTATGTGTGCATGAATTGTTCTTTTATGACATGCCGATGCATAGGAAGAGATTTAGACTTCGTCATTTCTTGATATATGTGACTTTGTGCTCACTACTAAATTACAAATCATTGTTGATTCAAATTGGCTTTGATATACCTTGGGATCCGGGTGGATTCACTACTTGAGCACTATATGCCTAGCTTAATGGCTTTAAAAAAAGCGCTGCCAGGGAGACAACCCGGAAGTTTTAGAGAGTCATTTATTTCTGTTGAGTGCTTTCATATAGTTTAAAAACAACAAAAATAAAGAGGGGAACCCAAAACTTTTTCTAAAAGAAAAGTGAATGTGAGAGAGACGAGCATTGTGAAAGTGGGGGACGTCCTTGAACTTTGTTCATGCCCATGGGAACTTTGTGAATCTTAATTACAGAAACCTTTCAACAAAAATAATTATCCCCTTGTACAATTCCATTGTATTATAAAAATAATGTGCCAAGGTTTGCCTTTAGGATGTTTACATTTGCTTGATGGTTTGTATGGTGCAGGACAGAAACTTTGGCTGTAGTGCGTGATTTTACATTTTTTGCTGGAACATCAAATGGTTCTGATTCTTTTTGCACTGTCTTCCTATAAATTGTTTTTATTTTTCATAATTTTTGCAGAATTTGTCAAGTAACAGAAGTATGGTGAATGTTCAGATTTCTACAGACTGTTCTGTTTTAGACAGATTCTGTTTTTGATGCATAGTTTGCTTGTTTTGATGAAACTATCAATTCCTATCAGTGGATTAAGCCATGGAAAATCTATATTACAGTACACACAATGCAAAAACAAAATATGAATTGGTTTGCAACAGTGCTTAGAGTAGTGATTTGCTTTATTATACTAACGGATCTTACCGAGTTTTCTGTTGAAGTTTTGTGTGGATGAAGTGTTCGATGATCGAGAAGGTCTCGATGTGAGAAGAAGGAAGAGAGGCAAGAGCTCAAGCTTGGGGATGCCCGAGGCACCCCAAGTAAATATTCAAGGAGACTCAAGCGTCTAAGCTTGAGGATGCTGGGAAGGCATCCCCTCTTTCTTCAACAAGTATCGGTATGTTTTCGGATTCGTTTCGTTCATGCGATATGTGCAATCTTGGAGCATCTTTTGCATTTAGTTTTCATTTTTATTTTATGCACCATGCTGGTATGAGATAGTATTTGGTTGATTTATAGAATTCTCATTGCACTTCACTTATATCTTTTGAGTATGGCTTTATAGAATTCTTCATGTGCTTCACTTATATCATTTGAAGCTTGGATTGCCTGTTTCTCTTTACATATACAAACGCCAATTGTAGAATGCTCTTTTGCTTCACTTATATTTGTTAGAGCGTGGGCATATCTTTTGTAGAAAGAATTAAACTCTCTTGCTTCACTTATATCTATTTAGAGAGATGACAGGAACTGGTCATTCACATGGTTAGTCATAAAATCCTACATAAACTTGTAGATCACTGAATATGATATGTTTGATTCCTTGCAATAGTTTTGCGATATAAAGATGGTGATATTAGAGTCATGCTAGTGGGTAGTAGTGGATTGTAGAAATACTTGTGTTGAAGTTTGTGATTCCCGTAGCATGCACGTATGGTGAACCGTTATGTGATGAAGTCGGAGCATGATTTATTTATTGATTGTCTGCCTTATGAGTGGCGGTCGGGGACGAGCGATGGTCTTTTCCTACCAATCTATCCCCCTAGGAGCATGCACGTAGTACTTTGTTTCGATAACTGATAGGCTTTTGCAATAAGTATGTGAGTTCTTTATGACTAATGTTGAGTCCATGGATTATACACACTCTCACCCTTCCACCATTCCTAGCCTCTCTAGTACCGCGTAACTTTCGCCGGTACCATAAACCCACCATATACCTTCCTCAAAACATCCACCATACCTACCTATCATGGCATTTCCATAGCCATTCCGAGATATATTGCCATGCAACTTCCATCATCATCATCATCATCATCATCATCATATACATGACTTGAGAATTCATTGTCATATTGCTTTGCATAATCGTAAGATAGCTAGCATGATGTTTTCATGGCTTGTCCATTTTTTGATGTCATTGCTACGCTAGATCATTGCACATCTCGGTACACCGCCGGGGGCATTCATATAGTCATATCTTTGTTATAGATATCGAATTGTAATATTGAGTTGTAAGTAAATAAAAGTGTGATGATCATCATTATTAGAGCATTGCCCTAGTGAGGAAAGGATGATGGAGACCATGATTCCCCCATAAGTCGGGATGAGACTCCGGACTTTACAAAAAAAAATAAAAGAGGCCAAAGAAGCCCAAATAAAAAAAGAGGCCAAAGAAGCCCACCAAAAAAATAAAAAAATGAGAGAAAAAGAGAGAAGGGGCAATATTACTATCCTTTTACCACACTTGTGCTTCAGAGTAGCACCATGTTCTTCATATAGAGAGTCTCTTGACTTATCACTTTCATATACTAGTGGGAATTTTCATTATAGAACTTGGCTTGTATATTCCGATGATGGGCTTCCTCAAATGCTCGAGGTCTTCATGAGCAAGCAAGTTGGATGCACACCCACTTAGTTTTAGTTTGAGCTTTCCTACACTTATAGCTCTAGTGCATCCGTTGCATGGCAATCCCTACTCACTCACATTGATATCTATTGATGGGCATTTCCATAGCCCGTTGATATGCCTAGTTGATGTGAGACTATCTTCTCCTTTTTGTCTTCTCCACAACCACCATTGTATTCCACCTATAGTGCTATGTCCATGGCTCACGCTCATGTATTGCGTGAAAGTTGAGAAGGTTTGAGAACGTCAAAAGTATGAAACAATTGCTTGGCTTGTCATCGGGCTTGTGCATGATGTGAATATTTTGTGTGGTGAAGATGGAGCATAGCCAGACTATATGATTTTGTAGGGATAACTTTCTTTGGCCATGTTATTTTGAAAAGACATGATTGCTTTATTAGTAGGTGAGGGAGTCCTGGATTAGGGGCTATCCGGACAGCCGGCCTATATCCTTTGGCCGGACTGTTGGACTATGAAGATACAAGATTGAAGACTTCGTCCCGTGTCTGGATGGGACTCTCCTTGGCGTGGAAGGCAAGCTTGGCAGTACAGATATGTAGATCTCCTTCCTTGTAACCGACTCTGTGTAACCCTAGCCCCCTCCGGTGTCTATATAAACCGGAGGGTTTAGTCCGTAGGACCAACAACAACAATCATACCATAGGCTAGCTTCTAGGGTTTAGCCTCTCTGATCTCGTGGTAGATCAACTATTGTACTACTCATATTATCAAGAACAATCAAGCAGGACGTAGGGTATTACCTCCATCAAGAGGGCCCAAACTTGGGTAAACATCGTGTCCCCTGCCTCCTGTTACCATCCGCCTAGACACACAGTTCGGGATCCCCTACCCGAGATCCGCCGGTTTTGACACCGACATTGGTGCTTTCATTGAGAGTTCCTCTGTGTCGTCATCGTTAGGCTGGATGACCCCTTGAATCATCGATAGCGATGTAGTCCAGGGTGAGACTTTCCTCCCCGGACAGATCTTTGTATTCGGCGGCTTCGCACTGCGGGCCAACTCGCTTGGCCATCTGGAGCAGATCGAGAGTTACGCCCTAGCCACCAGGTCAGGTTTGGAAGCATAAACCACACAGCCGACATCCACGGAGACTTGATCTTCGGCAGATTTGAGCCCTTGCCGAGTGCGCCGCACGGTCATGATGTGCATGATTTAGCTCTACCATCGGACAGTGTTCGGGAGATCGCACCAGCGACCGTTCCGACCCTCAATTCGGAGCCCATTGCACCATCCAAGGATGGGTGGATAGACCCCATCACGGAGGCCGCATCTTCAGCGGTGATCGAGCTAAATACCGACCTTACCCTTCATGGGAGCCGTGACACCAAACCGCCGGACCCAGCCACGGACTCCGAACCGCCTGCGCCCATGCCTATCGAATCCGACTAGGCGCCGGTCATGGAGTTCACCTCCGCGGTTATCTTTCAGCACTCGCCCTTCGGCGACATACTGAATTCATTAAAGTCTCTCTCCTTGTTAGGAGAGTCCTGGCCGAACTATGTCCGGTAGGATTGAGATGCGGATGACGAAGAAATTCGCCGCCCACCCACCACCCACTTAGTAGCCACTGTCGACGATTTGACCGACATGCTCGACTTCGACTCCGAAGACATCGACGGTATGGACGACGATGCAGGAGACGAACAGGAGCCACTGCCCACAAGGCACTAGACGCCCACTTCATCATATGATGTATACATGGTGGACACACCCAAAGAAAATGACGATGAGGAACGGAAGGACACAGCGAAGGATCGTTCCCTCGAGAAGCATTCAAAGCGGTGGCGTAAGCGTTGCTCCAAATCCCGCCTCGGCAGAAACAGCGATCATATAGACCCAGCGATAGAGCAGGGTGAGCCAGCGGACGACAAACACGACATTGAACCAACGTCCAACCACGGCAACACGGAGAATCAAACCGAACAACCTGACTTCGGCGAAGATAACAGTCCAGATGACATCACACCGGACAGGCACCCGGAGCAACAGAATACCCATCAAAGGCTTGTTGCCACTGCGAGGAGTTTGAAAAAGCAGAAGCAAAGGCTCAGGGCTGCATAAGACACACTCAGAATTAGATGGAGTGAAGTACTCAACACTGTAGCAAAGTACGGCGGTAGTCGCCACACAAAGAGCTACCCGAAGCGAAAGCTGCTACCTGAATTCGATGAGGAGGCCTTAGATCCCCCGCAATCAAAAAACAAAACAGCCATCCGGTCGGATAGACGACCTCGTGGCCAACATAGAGCGGCAAACGACGCCGCACACAAGCCAGTACGTGATCCACGTGAGGGCTCGCATCAAAAGGACGGCGCAACCAGATCCATCTACGGGCCAAGCAAGCGCGCTCCAGCACGCAATGCAACACAACAAAAATCCGAACACCACGGTACACCCAAATACAGGGGTGCCACACACCCCCTATGTTTCACCGGTGAGGTGCTGGACCATGAATTTCCAGAGGGATTCAAACCCATAAACATAGAGGCGTACGACGGAACGACATACCCTGGGGTCTGGATTGAGGACTACATCCTCCATATCCACATGGCTCGAGGAGACGATCTCCACGCCATCAAGTACTTACCCCTCAAGCTCAAAGGGCCAGCTCGGCACTGGCTTAAAAGCCTCCCCGAAAACTCCATTGGAAGCTGGGAAGAGCTCAAAGACGCTTTTCGGGCAAATTTTCAAGGGACCTATGTCCGACCATCGGATGCAGACGATTTAAGTCATATAACTCAACAACCCGGAGAGTCAGCCCGAAAGCTTTGGAACAGGTTTCTCACTAAAAAGAACCAAATAGTCGACTGTCCGGACGAGAAGCCTTAGCAGCTTTCAAGCACAGCGTTCGAGACGAATGGCTTGCCAGACACCTCGGCCAAGAAAAGCCGAGAACAATGGCAGCATTAACAAGCCTCATGACCCGCTTTTGCGCGGGCGAGGACAGCTGGTTAGCCCGATGCAGCACCAGCGACCCAAGTACATCCGAAGTCAGGGACGGAAACGGGAAGCCACAACGCAGCAAAAACACGCGCCAGAATAAATAAGACAGCCCGAAGAGCACGGCGGTAAAAGCCGGATTCAGAAGCTCTCGGCCAAGTCAGCAAAAGCTGCCCTCCAAAGGCAATAGAGACGAACTTTCCAGCCTGAACAAGATTCTAGACAAACTATGTCAGATCCACAGCACCCCCGATAAACCTGCAAATCATACCCATAGAGAATGTTGGGTCTTCAAGCAGTCCGGCAAACTCAACGCCGAACACAAGGGGCAGGATACACCAAGCGAAGACGAGGACAAGCTTCGCAAGCAAAGCACTGGGGAACAGAAGAAATTCCCACCAGAAGTTAAAACAGTAAACGTGTTACACGTGATGAAGGGGAGAAACAAAGCGGCACTCCTAGAGACACATGCCCGAGGGCCTATCACCGCGGAGTTCTGCCACTGGTCGTCCAAACCGATCACCTTTGACCATAGGGATTACTCGGCAAGTATCCGGCATGCAGGATGGGCTGCCTTGGTGTTAGACCCGATAATTGACGGATACCACTTCACACGAGTCCTGATGGACGGCGGCAGTAGTTTAAACCTGATATATCAGGACACAGTCCGCAAAATGGGGATAGACCCAACAAAAATCAGCCATAGCAATACTACCTTTAAAGGAGTAACGCCAGGCCCAGAAGCCCATTGTATGGGCTCCCTGCTACTAGAGGTTATATTCGTCTTTCCCGATAACTTCCGCAACGAAAATTTAACCTTCCACATCGCCCCGTTCCAAAGTGGCTATCAAGCACTACTCGGACGCGAAGCTTTCGCTCGCTTTAACGCAATACCGCATTATGCTTCCCTCATGCTTAAGATGCCCGGTCCACGTGGCATCATTACAGTAGATGGAAATATTGAACGCTCCTTGCGTGCGAAAGACCGTGCGGCTGCCTTGGCAGCCGCACACTAAACGGCCTCACCAACTAGAGCATCTGACAGGTCATCAAGACCATAGACGCGGTTAGACGAGTCCGGTGTAGCTATATATAATTGATGCAAGTTTGATGGCTATACCCCTATAACAATACAAGGGGCTCAACGCGTGTAAAGAAAGACCATTGTGCTACACCCGTCCAGGATACGACACAATGGAGACACAGGCGCAGACGTGCAGCAAGGACCCGTTCCAAGGATTCTTTTTAGATTAAGACCTTGTGTAAACCTTTTTTACTGTCTCTTGTTGATACACATCCCTCGGATTCTCAGTACAATTGAGAAGGATGCTGACGTATTGGCATGTGGCCACGTCAGAATATTGCACGTACCTGCACACCAGGGGCTTATTACAAAGGGCACTGTTAGCCCGGTTTACACCATAAAGACCGAATACCTTAGGGAGTGTTCGGCGTCGCGAGTTTGGCCTTATATGCATCAGCTCCGAATCATGTCTTTGGTAAAATGTTGGGTTTGCCCGGCTCCTGTGTTTTGCTGCCTTATGTTCCGCTCTATCGGCTAAGGCGGCACCAGGAGAACTACTGCGATTGTGCCCCGGTTCATCCAGACGAGCACCTCAATAGAGAAAGCCGAAAACTGACTGTCATGATATAGCGTGAGACTGGTCAACCACTCGATGACCTAGCGGAATCTTCGGGATTCCTCCGCCTTAACGAAGGGCCGTTTCCCGGCCAGGCATGTACACGCCCCGAATTCGGATGAGCGCGGAGCCACCAGGGGCTATATAGTACCCCACCATCAAACTCCTTTGGCTAAGTGAAAGTGTTAAAGCATTATAGTCCGATTGCCTAGTTCGCTGCGGTATCACCTCCTTAATGGACCAAGACGTTGGATCAAGTGTGAACATGCGTCTTTTGCGAGAACCCCCGCATTATATGCGTGGGGGCTGAAGCCGACGACTGCCATATTTTAGGTTATATACATATATACATAAACGGCCGCACAGGAGGCATCATAGTACTTTTGGGCAAAAGTATAAATACAGCCTTGATAAACTCAATAAAACATTGTTTTTACAATGGGAATACATGTCACTCAAACATAATATTCTTCGAGCACTGAGCCTCTATCGAACGAGCGCCTTCAATAACTTCTTAAAAGTAGTGCTCGGCAGCCACTCGGCCTATGGCCGAACCCTGTGCCGCAACAGTAGTGGCATCCATCTCCACCCAGTATGTTTTGACACGGGCAAGGGCCATCCGCGAGCCTTCTATGCATGCTGACCTCTTTACAGTATCGATGTGTGGCACAACACCAAGGAATTGTTGCACTAAGCTAAAGTAGCTATTCGGCCTTGGCCCTCTCGGCCACAGAAGATCCACAACGGACCTCATGGCAAGTCCGGATAATCTATGGAGCTCGGCCCACTCGGCCATTTGCTCATTCAACAGCAGCGGACGGGCTGGAGCATGAAACTGTGACCAAAACAGTTTTTCCACTTCGTGATCTTTCTGATCCTTGAAGTACTCGGCCGCATCAGCAGCACTTGCAGCCAAATCCACGTAGGCGTCCGCAGAACTCCATAGCCGGTCCAGAGGTGCATACTTCAGATCCCCGAACTTAGTCCGCAACAAGAAGGGCTTCCCAGATACAATATCCGCAGCTTGATGCAGCTCCTCCTTCGTCGCTCTAATTTTGGAGCGGGCTTCCTTGGCAGCCACCCGGGCCTTTTCCAGGCCCGTCGCCTTCGCCCGGTTTTCTTCTTCAAGAAGCTGGTAACGGTCAGCGGCATCTTTTAACTCTACAGCCATCTTGGCTATTTTTTCTTTGCTCTCGCAATGCGCGGCCTGTTCGGCCCTTAAATCTTCGGCCGCCTTTAAAGCGGCCACATTGCTACTCCTTGGCTCGGGAAAGCTCCGCTCGAAGGTTCTCCATGGTGGCAGCTCCATCTACAGTCACAACATATTAAAGATACTGGCATCATGCTACTCTTATTATGTGACAATCACCAGAAAAATCACCTACCCTGTGCCTTGTCGAGCCGCTTGTTAACAAGCACGATGTCAGCATCTGCCGCATCCAGTTGCCGCCTTAGTTCGGCAAACCCATCAGTCTGGCTAGCCACCGGAGCTTCAACCACCTGCACATAAAGGCGGTCTGGTTGTTACCTGGGACTATGATCCTATGTTTTCCGCCGTTTTCGATGACAACCAGAGTCTCAGGGGCTACTATCTACACAGGGCACATCTAAAAATGTGCGGTACTGTCAAAAATGTACATCATTTCACGTACCTCAAAACCCGTTAGTAGACTCATAAAGGCTTCATGCAACTCGCTTTCGGCGGACGAAATCCTTTCAATCACCGTACCCATCAACGTGCGGTGCTCTTTTGAGATAGCCGCTCGCTCTAGCAGATCGCTCAGTACGTCCGACTGCAGACCAGACGGTGCCGGACTCTTTCGATTGCTCTCTTCAAGAGCCGGATACTAAGGACTTCGGGTGGCCATAGGATTGTCTTCTGGCCTTTCCAGATCAGGAGAAACCCTCCGCGACGACACCTCGGGATCGCCCGCCTCATGAGGCGGTATGGCAGGGGGAGGCGTTTCGCTCCCCATCATCTCTGGAAGAAGATCCCCTGAAGACGAGCTCTGCTGAGAAGGGCTAAGATCCAAACTGCAAGATAAATGCTTCGGTTATTTTCCTCAGAAGTAAAGCGAGGTATTTTCATTATTAAGTACCCTTTTACTTACAGCTCGGTGGAGGCCTGATCCCCTTGAGGGCATAGTGCGGCCTGGGTAGCCCCCAGGGCAGGACCCTCTGGCGAAGATTTCTTCCCCCGTTTGGAGACCATTGTCTCCGGGTCCTCGGAGGCGGCCCTCTTCCTTCCCTGGGGAGAGGAAGTTTCAGTCCCTCCTCCCCGTCTAACCTCCTTTGCGGAGGCGCTAGCCTCCTTGTTCCCCCCTTTATCTTCTCCTAAGGGCGCTTGATAAGGCGCGATCTCCAGCATCCTGGTTAGCACGAGATTTGGTGAGGTCTCAGGGAGGGGGGCCGGACACCTGATCAACTTTGCCTTTGCTATCCAATCCTGGTCAAAGAGCGGTTTTTTAGGGCGACATTGCGATAAATAAACGAACAGTGTGTTCGGATGCAGGGCTACTTACTTGGGTATCCGGGCGATTGCATCTCAGACCTGCATCCTCAGTGATGTTCGGACACATTATTTGTGGTCCGAAGAACAATTTGTACATCTCTTCGTGCGTCATGCCGAGGAAATGTTGAATAGCTCGTGGTCCTTCCGGGTTGAATTCCCACATGCGAAGGGGCCGGCGTTTGCAAGGCTGGACTTGACGAACTAGCATAACTTGCACTACCATAACCAGACTGAAATCTCTCTCGAAGAGATCTCAGATATGGCTTTGCAGTATTGGCACGTCCTTGGCTGTACCCCAGCTCAATCCCCTGCTGATCCATGACATCAGTTGTGGTGGGGGGCCTGAGCGAAAGGTGGGGGCAGCTACCCACTTGGCACTTCGGGGAGCTGTGATGTAGAACCACTCCCGCTGCCACAATCCGAACACCTCTGGGAAGCAACCCTCAGGCCATGGAGCGTCATCGATTTTGCTTATTAAAGCGCCTCCGCACGCTACATGCTGCCCCTCGATCATCTTCGGCTTCACATCGAAGGTCTTGAGCCACAGGCCGAAGTGAGGGGTAATGCGGAGGAAGGCCTCACATACGACAATAAATGTCGAGATGTGAAGAAGGGAATCCGGGGCCAGATCGTGAAAATCTAGCCCATAATAGAACATAAGACCCCTAACAAAGGGATCCAGAGCGAGGCCTAGTCCTCGGAGGAAGTGGGAGACGAACACGACACTCTCGTTGGGTTCGGGAGTAGGGACGACCTGCCCTCGGGTGGGCAGCCGATGCGAAGTTTCGGCGGTCAGATATCTGGCCTCTCTCAACCTCTTGATGTCCTCCTCCGTGACGGAGGAAGGCATCCACCGACCTTGAAGGTGGGATCCGGACATAGTTGAAGGTCCGAAGCACCTGACCCGAGTTTTGGGTGTTAGAACTCGAGGCGGGGGAAGGATTTGACTGAGCATGAGAGGGAAAAAATAAAAAGCCTTGTCCCCTTTATAAAGAGGGTGAATATCAAGCGTCCGCCTCGTGGCCGTTTGGGACTTGCCTAAGATCTAAGAGTCCTACCTATAGGCACGGTTGGGTTACCCACGTCCGTATTGATGAGAATCCCGTGATAAAGGGGACACGATCTCTTCTTCGACAAGACGTGCCAAGGAAACCGCCTCGCGAAACACGCTGAGATGGGTTATGAAAAATGATTCGAATAAAGACCTAGTTGTGGCGTGATGTCACACTACGGGGTACGTCAGCATATTAGATTTGTGGAAATATTATTCTCTCTACGGTGGTATGTGGAACATGTTTTGCACAGTCGGACACGATCCTCATGTTCAAAATCTTCTATGAAGTATTCGGAGGAGGAACCCGCCTTGCAATGCCGAAGATAATCTGCGCGCCGGACTCATCGTCATTGAAGCCTGGTTCAGGGGCTACTGAGGGAGTCCTGGATTAAGGGGTATCCGGACAGCCGGACTATATCCTTTGGCCGGACTGTTGGACTATGAAGATACAAGATTGAAGACTTCGTCCCGTGTCTGGATGGGACTCTCCTTGGCATGGAAGGCAAGCTTGGCAGTACGGATATGTAGATCTCCTTCCTTGTAACCGACTCTGTGTAACCCTAGCCCCCTCCGATGTCTATATAAACCAGAGGGTTTAGTCCGTAGGACCAACAACAACAATCATACCATAGGCTAGCTTCTAGGGTTTAGCCTCTCTGATCTCGTGGTAGATCAACTATTGTACTACTCATATTATCAAGAACAATCAAGCAGGACGTAGGGTATTACCTCCATCAAGAGGGCCCGAACCAGGGTAAACAGTGTGTCCCCTGCCTCCGGTTACCATCCACCTAGACGCACAGTTCGGGACCCCCTACCCGAGATCCGCCGGTTTTGACACCGACAGTAGGCTTGAAGTATTATTGTTTTTATGCCAAATGATAGACTATTGCTTTGAATAACTCGTGTCTTAATATTCATGCCATGATTAGACATATGATCAAGATTATGCTAGGTAGCATTCCACATCAAAAACTATCTTTTTATCATTTACCTACTCGAGGACGAGCAGGAATTAAGCTTGGGGATGCTGATACGTCTCCGTCGTATATATAACATTTGATTGTTCCATGCCAATATTATTCAACTTACATATACTTTTGGCAACTTTTTATACTATTTTTGGGACTAACATATTGATCCAGTGCCCAGTGCCAGTTCCTCTCTGTTGCATGTTTTTGGTTTCACAGAATATCCATATCAAACGGAGTCCAAACGGGATAAAAATGGACGAAGATACTTTTCGGAATATTTGGAAAATCTGGAAGAAAAATCAACGCGAACCAGTGTCCGAGGTGGGCACGAGGTAGGGGGGCGCCCCCCCTAGGGCGCGCCCCTGACCCTCGTGACCCACTTGTAAGGCGGGTGACGCCCTTCTTCGGCCGCAAGAAAGCTAATTTTCGGAAAAAATCACGGCGAAGGTTTCGTTCCAATCGGAGTTACGGATCTCCAGATATAAAAGAAACGGTGAAAGGGCAGCAGAAAAAAAACGCAGAAACAGAGAGAGACGGAGAGACAGATCCAATCTCGGAGGGGCTCTCGCCCCTCCCATGCCATGGAGGCCAAGGACCATAGGGGAAACCCTTCTCCCACCCAGGGAGGAGGTCAAGGAAGAAGAAGAAGGGGGGCCCTCTCCCCCTTGCTTCCGGTGGCGCCGGAGTGCCACCGGGGGGCATCATCATCACCGTCATCTTCACCAACAACTTCACCGCCTTCACCACCAACTCTTCCCCCCTCTATGGAGCGGTGTAACCTCTCTCTTACCCGCTGTAATCTCTACTTAAACATGGTGCTCAACGCTATATATTATTTCCCTATGATGTATGTCTATCCTATGATGTTTGAGTAGACCAGTTTTGTCCTAATGGCTATTTGATGATCAAGATTGGTTTGAGTAGCATGTTTTATTATTGGTGCTGTACTATGGTGCTCTCTGTGTCGCGCAAGCGTGAGGTATCCCCGTTGTAGGGTGTTGCAATACGTTCATGATTCGCTTATAGTGGGTTGCGTGAGTGACTGAAACACAAACCCGAGTAAGGGGGTTGTTGCGTATTGGATAAAGAGGACTTGATGCTTTAATGCTATGGTTGGGTTTTACCTTAATGATCTTTATTAGTTGCGGATGCTTGCAAGAGTTCCAATCATAAGTGCATATGATCCAAGTAGAGAAAGTATGGTAGCTTATGCCTCTCCCTTAAATAAAACTGTAATAATGATTACCGGTCTAGTTATCTATTGCCTAGGGACAAATAACTTTCTCGTAACAACAAACTCTCTACTAAACCTAACTTAGTTGTGTCTTTATCTAAACAGCCCCTACTTTTTATTTACTTGCTCTTTATTATCTTGCAAACCTATCCAACAACACCTACAAAGTACTTCTAGTTTCCTACCTGTTCTAGGTAAAGCGAACGTCAAATGTGCGTAGATTTGTATCGGTGGTCGATAGAACTTGAGGGAATATTTTTTCTACCTTTAGCTCCTCGTTGGGTTCGACACTCTTACTTATCGAAAGAGGCTACAATTGATCCCCTATACTTGTGGGTTATCACACGTGTGGTGTACTAAACGGTAAAATGTATTCCTAGTCTTGCCTCTAAGACTGGCTCATGTATTGCATGATGATCCTGTTTTCCTGATCATGGGTATGTCTATGCTGGCAATTTTGAGGGCACGATGTTGGTAGAACACTTGTGTTGAATCGACCCAAATTGATGTTATGCTATGAGATTCTTTTCGTCACAAGTTTATGGTTAATATCATAGAGATAGTTAATGTTTGCATAATTCCTCAGACCATGAGAGTATCGAGTTCCTTCGTGATTGCTTCGTGAACTTTGGGGTTTGTTAAACGTCATGTGTAACTTGGTGGCTATTACGGCGGCTTATGGGTTCACGAAAAAGTATGGCAAGTAACAAGATAGCTCAAGATTGGGATTTGCTCCTCCGACGATGGAGCGATATTATCGGGCCCTCTCGGTGTTATGGTATCCATAATCGTCTGGCCAGACTCCTTGTGATTTGATCACTGGGATGCCGGAACACGGAAACGAGAAAAGAGAACAGAACTAGTAACGAGGTAACTTGCATGGTGGAAAAATTGTTCGTCCACGGGGATGCAATAAATCTCACCTCGGGTGTTTGTGAAATATCATGAAGCAACTGGAATAGCTCACTGCAACTAGAGGTTCACTGGAATACTTATTCGTGTGGGTACAGGGGTCAATATGGGTGTCCACTGCTCCAATGTTGATCATTGATCGGAAGGGGTTCTGGGTCATGTCTATACTTCACCGAACCTATAGGGTCACATGCTTAAGGGTCATCTATCTGCTGAATACTAGACAGGGAGTCTGAGAGAAAATCACCGAAAAAGTTTCGGACAGCGGAAAAGCTCCGCAGAGAGAGGTCATCGGATGAGCTTCGATGAAACCGAAAAGTTGTTCCGGGATATACTATTAAGTCAAATTGGTTTCGGCACATGCCTGATAATTCTTGAAGGGTGCCAGAATCATTCTGGAAACTTTTTGAAATTTTCCGGGATAAAAACTGGAAATGTTCCGGAGCTACCGAAGCCACTTCAGATGCGTTTTGCAGATGAAAATCACTAAATCGGAATTGTTTTGGAATGCGTTGAAAATTATGTTAGTGGGTACTAGAAATGTTCTAAGCCCACATAAATATTTTCAGTTCGAATGGACACTAAAAAAGTCGTCGTGGATAGTGAAAATCACTTTATGGATTTTTTTTGGAAAGCCACCTTTTAGGGCTTTTGCAAAAAGGCTTCTAGAAGGGCTTGGGGGCCAAGGAAGCCCCTCACGGGGGCCCCAAGGGGGTGGCCAGCCAAGCATGGTGGAGCTCCATGGAGCTCCAAATGGCATCCAATTTTGCCCATAAACCCCTTATATGTGACCTAAAGCATGGGGTTTTTTGGTAACTTGTGGAGGCACACTACCCCCTGGTTTTCCTATAAATAGAGGGGGTGAGGGCTGCCATCTCTTCATCCCTTGCTCTCATACACATGCCATGACTTGTCTAGCTTCTCTCTCCCTCCTAGCGAAATAGTTTCGTAGAGCCGAAAGGCTGTGTGGGTTCCGGTAGGAAGTAGTTCTGGACGGCCTGCCGGATAGCTGACACCGTATGTGTGCAACCCCGTAGAGAGATTGTAGTTTCGGTCTTTTGCCCGAGGGGCTGTTCGAGTATCCTCCCGAAGGGCTGTCCGAGTTACCGTCCAAGTTTCGAGGGTCCTCCCAAAGGGCTGTCCGCGACATCGTCCAGGGGATTGTTCGACTGCCTCCCGAAGGGCTGTCCGGAGAGGGAGTACATCCTCGCGGTTGGGAGGTTGTAAATCCTAGCTGCGGGGATCTGCACCGACGATCTCCACCGACTCTTCTTCCGCTGCGCTATGAGTCGGTACAGATCAGACCAAACCTTGTATGTAGTCTCCATAGTGGTCGTCTTGGGCGTGCTCGCTATACCAGAAATTTTTATTTTCTGTCACGTTACCCTACACTGGCATCAATAGCCGTGCTATACGTAGATGCAGGTTACGATCTAGAATACATGGAGATGTACGGGTATTGCATAATATAATTTTAGAGTAGATGAGATCTATTGCTGAAAATTATTTATGCGGGTGGCAGATGAAATCTATTACCCGATATTCTTGTTGCTTCCCTAGAATTTGCGTATTTCTGATCTTGAAATGGCATGATGGAATTTCACAAAGTTCTGGCAATCCACGATCCTGATTGATCAATGAAGTGCTATTAGTTCTTTGGGTTCCACCATAGTTGAGAGAAAGATGAAATTGCGCAGACAAAAGGTCACTGCAGATATGATTTGCAGGGGGGTCATGCGTATGACGAAGTTTAGTATGGGGTTCGAGATTTTATTATCTCGTGCTTCATACACCCCGAAAAGTTAATCTAGCGACTTGAATAATCATACTTGATGATAAACGTTGGTAGCTGTTGTTTAAGTCAAAACCTTAGAAGCCACGTAAAATAATTTTTTGCATAAACCGATTAGAGGCGTCTAACTTGGTTTTGCAGGATGGTTTGCATGTGATGTGGTATAGCAAGTCTCATATTAATTCGATTATGTATGAGATGACTATATGATGTAATTAACATGACCTGCGTGTCATGATTCGGCATGATGGCTGGAGCCATATGATTATCACTTTAATGACTTGCGTGTCAACCATAAGTAATGCATTTATTTTATCCTCTATGGAGATAGCAATATTATCTGGTGCAGCAACAAGGTGGTGGCAATCTTCGCAAAGGTGAACACCGACGTGAATGCCGAAGACGAAGAAACACTTGACATCTCCATCAGAAGAGGCTATACCATATCATGCTATTATGAATTGCCTGAGATGTTTATCCCTCTTGATGCACCCTTCTTGATTGCGCGGTAGTCACTTTTTATTAGGGTGATCTCTCACTTAAAATATCAAGTAGTTAGTGTTCTCCCAAGTGCAGGGCTGTCACAACATCTATCCTTTCGGGGTGCACCATGGATGCATGGGTACGAACGATTGGAGAAATGTAAGGCGGGTGAGGTCAGACCTCGCAGCAAGATCATTTGATTGTCTTGACGTTCATGGCAGGATCGTCCTGAGCTCGGCACACATGCATGGAAAGATGAACAAGAGTCACATAGAGATGTGATTGGCAAGTTGGCCTACCAATTGAAAACCTTATCATGAGATGATGATTATATGACGTTGAATTGATATTTGGATCTTGAATCACTCGAAATCAATTTTGAGAGATATTGATTTGAGTGGTAGCACAATTTAGAATAAAAATGTTTATTCACAAGTGCAAATTTCATTATAAACAAAGTCTAAGTGAAACTTGTGTTTTCCGTTGTAGATCAAATGGCTCGCAACACCGCGTTCAACTTAGGCCCGATGTTAGAGAAAGAGAAGTTAGCTACAACTGGAAACAACTATGCGAACTGGGTCCGTAACCTGAGGATTGTCCTCAAGAGCGCTAAGAAATTGTACATGCTTGAAACTGCTCTTCCAGCCAAACCGGCAGCAGAGGCCCCAGAAGATGAACAAAATGTCTGGGCCACTAAGGATGATGATCACAACTTTGTGTAGTGCCTGATGCTAGCTTGCATGAGTCCAGGGCTTCAAAAACGTTTTGAATTCCATAAACCCCGTGATATGATCCGGGAATTGGATGCTCTGTATAAGGAAACCGCAAATTCTGAACGATTTGATATCATGAAGGCTTTGATGGAATGCCAGATGGCTGAGGGTAGTTCAGTTGGCAAACATGTGGTCAAAATGATTGGCTATTCTGAAAGTCTTAAAGCCCTGGAATTTCCACTTCCACCTAGCCATATGATGGACATGTTGCTTTCTTCACTCCCCCCGTCTTACGATGGTTTTGTCATGAACTACAACATGACAGGGATGGAGAAGACACCGGAAGAGGTGCTCGCCATGCTGAAAACTACATAAGGAGGACTGTGAAAAAATTGCAAGCAAGTGCTGCTTGTGAATAAAACTGCTAGTTTCAAAAAGAAAGGAAAGCCAAAGAAGGGCAAGGGCGCCGGTAAGACCGGCTCCCAAAGCAACTCTAAGGGCGGAGCCAAGAATGAAACTGAGTGCTTCTACTGCAAGGGCACATGACCCTGGAAGAGAAACTGCAAGAAATATCTGGAAGATAAGAAGACTGGGAAAACCAGAAAAGGTATAATTGTTATACAGGTTATTGTAATTGATGTTTTGCTTGCTAGCGAAAATTATAAGTCTTGGGTATTTGATACCAGATCGGTTGCTCACATTTGCAACTCGATATAGGGGCTTCAGAAGGTGCGCAAGCTGGCAAAGAATGAAGTCGTGATGCGCGTCGGGAACGGCGCTGGGATCGCTGTCGGTGTCAAAACCGGCAGATCTCGGGTAGGGGGTCCCGAACGGTGCGTCTAAAGCTGATGGTAATAGGAGGCGGGGGACACAATGTTTACCCAGGTTTGGGCCCTCTCGATGGAGGTAATACCCTACTTCCTGCTTGATTGATCTTGATGATATGAGTATTACAAGAGTTGATCTACCACGAGATCGTAGAAGCTAAACCCTAGAAGCTAGCCTATGATTATGATTGTTGTTGTCCTACGGACTAAACCCTCCGGTTTATATAGACACCGGAGGGGGCTAGGGTTACACAGAGTTACAGAGAAGGAGATCTACATATCCGAATTGCCAAGCTTGCATTCCACGCAAAGGAGAGTCCCACCCGGACACGGGACGAAGTCTTCGATCTTGTATCTTCATAGTCCAACAGCCCGGCCAAAGTATACAGTCTGGCTGTCCGAGTACCCCCTAATCCAGGACTCCCTCAGTAGCCCCTGAACCAGGCTTCAATGTCGATGAGTCCGGCGCGCAGATTGTCTTCGGCATTGCAAGGCGGGTTCCTTCTCCGAATACTCCATAGAAGATTTTGCACACAAAGATTATGTCCGGCTCTGTAAAAAAAATTCCACATACCACCGTAGAGAGTATAATATTCCACAAATCTAATCTGCTGACAACCTTTCATAACGTGACATCCTGCCGTGGTCTAGTCATTACGAACCGTTTTTCCCAGCCTGCTACTGCACGTGTTGTGAGGCGGTTCTATTGGCACGTCTTGTCGAAGCAGAGATCGTGTTCCCCTTATCACGGGATTATCATCAATACGGGTGTGGGTAACCCAATCGTGCTTGTTAGTATGACTCCTCGATTTTAGGCAAGTTCCAAACAGCCACGCGGAGGACGCTTGATATTCACTCTCTTTATAAAGGGGCCAAGGCCTGTCCTTTTCTTCTCGCACTCGGTCCTTCCCCTCCCCCACCTCGAGTTTCAACACCCAAGGCTCAGGCTAAGCGCTTCGGACCTTCAACCATGTCCGGATCCAACCTTCAAGGTCGGTGGATCGCCTCCTCCGTCACAGAGGGGGACATCAAGAGGCTAAGGGAAGCCAGGTATCTGACCGCCGAAATCTCGCACAGGCTGCCTGCTCAAGGGCAGGTCATCCCCATTCCCGAACCCAACGGGAGTGTCGTATTTTTTTCCCACTTCCTCCGAGGGCTAGGCTTTAGTCTTGATCCCTTTGTAAGAGGGCTTATGTTCTATTACGGGCTCGATTTCCATGATCTAGCTCCAGATTTCATCCTTCACATCTCGTCGTTTATCGTCGTGTGTGAGGCCTTCCTCCGCATCACCCCACACTTCGGCTTATGGCTCAAGACCATCAATGTGAAGCCGAAGACGATTGATGGGAGACACGCAATATGCGGAGGTGCCATAATAAGCAAAGGCGCCGATGCTCTATGGCCAAAGGGTTCCTTCCCGGAGATGTCCAACTTATGGCAGCGGGAGTGGTTTTACATCACAGCTCCCCGAAGTACGAAGTGGGAAGCTGCCCCCGCCTTCCACTCGGGCCCCCGCCGCAACTGGCATCATGGGTCAACAAGGGGCTGGACAGGGGGCCAGTTAATGACATGCTGACATTGCAAAGTCGCATCCGAGATCTCCTCAAGAGGGATGTCAGTCTTGTCAAGGTAATGCAAGTTATGCTAGTTCGTCGGGTCTTGCCATGCCAACGTCGATCTCTCCGTATGTGGGAGTTCAACCCGGAAGGACCGTGAACTATTCAGCAATTCTTCGGTGTGACGCTCGAAGAGATGTATGGATTGTTCTTCGGATCACGAATAAAGTGTCTGGACACCACTGAGGATGCGGGTCTCAACTGCAACCATCCAGATACCCACATAAGTAATTTTGTGGCCGAACATGCTGTCTTTTTATTTGTCACAACATCATTCTGAACAAATTGCTCTTAGCCAGGACTGGATAGGAAAGGCGGAGATGACCAGGTGTTCGGCCCTCCTTCCCGAAGGCTCACCGGATCTTGTACTAGCCAGGATGCTTGAGCACGCACCTTATCAAGTGCCATCAGGGGAAGATGAAGGGGGGAATAAAGAAGCCGAAAGCGGGCTTCACGCATTACTCATCCAAACCGGGGAAATTAGTGTCTCCGCGAAGGAGGATAATCGAGGAGAGGAATCTAGAATCCCCTCTCCCCAAGGAAGGAAAAGGACCGCCTCTCAAGACTTGGAAACGAAGGTTTCCAAACAAGGGAAGAAACCTTCGCCAGGGGGCCCTGCCCCGGAGGGCGTCCTTACCGCACAGTGCCCGCAAGGGGGCCAGGCCTCCACCGAGCTGTAAGTGAACAAGAGTACTTTGGTAAATATATCCTGTTTTTATCTCCGAGGACAATAACCGAGACATATATCTTGAAGTCCGGCTCGTAGCCCTTCTCGACAGAGTTCGTCTTTGGGGGATCTTCTTCCGAAGATGATGGAGAGCGAAACGCCTCCCCATGTCTCCCCGCCTCCTGGGGCGGACGACCCTGAGGTGTCATCACAGAGGATTTCTCCTGATCCACCGAGGCCAGAAGGTAACCCTTTGGCCACCCTAAGTCCGGAGTATTCGGCTCCTAAGGAGAGCAACAGAAAGAGTCTGGGATAGTCCGATGCACAACAGGACGCACTGATGGGTCTTTTGGAGCAAGCGGCTATCTCAGAGGCGCATCGTACTTTAATGGGTACGGTGGTTGAGAGGATTTCAGCCGCCAAAAGTGGGTTGCATGAGGCTTTTACGAGCCTGCTAAGATGTTTTGAGGTATGCAAAGTAATATAATTTTTTTGACGGTACTACACACGCTAGGTGTGCTCTATACAGATAGTAGCCCCTGAGACTCTGGTTGCTGTCCAGAGGTGGCAAACAGAGGATCATAGTCCCAGGTAATGATCGCACTGCTTTCATGCGCAGGCGGCTGAGGGTCCGGTGGCTGGCCGGACTGCTGAGTTTGTTGGACTGAGGCAGCAACTTGACGCGGTGGATGCCAACATTGCGCTTGTGAACAAGCGGCTTGACGAGGCGCAGGGTATGTATTTTTGGGTGGTCAAAAAATATTAAGAGGAGCATGATGCTAGTATCTATAATATGCTGTGACTGTAGATGGAGCTGGCGCCGTGGAGACCCTTCGGGCAGAAGTTGCCCGAGCCAAGGAACAAGCCAGGAGAAGTGATGCGGCCGCCCTAAAGGCGGCCGAAGACTTAAGAGCCGAACAGGCTGCTCATCGCCAGAGCGAAGATAAGATAGCCAAGATGGCTGTTGAGCTGAAAGATGCCGCCGGCCGGTATGAGCTTCTTGAAAAGGAAAGCCAAGCAAAAGCGGCTGACCTGAAGAAAGCCATGGAAGCGGCCAAGGAAACCCGCTCTGAAATCAGAGCGGCGAAGGAGGAGCTTCATCAGGCTGGAGATATCACGGCTGGGAAGCCCTTTTTGTTGCGGACGAAGATCGGAGATCCGAAGTATGCCCCTCTGGATCAATTATGGAGTGCTGCAGACGCGTACTTGGACTTGGCAATGAGTGCTACTGATGCGACTGAGTTTTTCAAAGATCAGAAAGATCATGAAGTGGAAAGAATGTTCTGGTCGCAGTTCAGTGCTCCAACGCGTCTGATGCTGTTAAATGAACAAATGGCCGAGTGGGCCGAGCTCCATAGGTTATCCAGACTTGCCATGAGGTTTGTTGTGGATCATCTTTGGCCGAAGGGACCAAGGCTGAATAGTTATTTTGGTTTAGTGCAACGATTCCTTGGTGCTGTGCCGCATATCGACGTTGTAAAGAGGTCAGCGTGCATAGAGGGTGCGCGGATGGCTCTTGCCCGTGTTAAGACATACTGGACAGAGATGGAGGCCACCGCTATTGCAACCCATGATCCGGCCGTAGGCCCAGTCCCGGCTGAGCACTATTTTGAAGAAGTCCTAGAAGGCGCTCATTTAATAGAGGCTCAGTGCTCGAAGAGTATCATGTTCGAGTGACATGTATCCCAATTGTAAAAACAATTCTATTTGGATTATAAAGGCTGTGTTTATACTTTTGCCTGAAAGTATTATGATGCCTCCTGTGCGGCCGTTTATGTATGTATATAACCTGAAAGTTTGCAGTCGTCGGCTTCAGCCCCCACGCACATAATGCGGGGGTGTCTGGAAAAGCGCGTATTCACACTTGACCCAACGTCTTGGTCCATTAAGGAGGTGATAGCACGGCGAACAAGGCAATCGGACTATATAGCTTTAACACTTTCACTTAGCCATAGGAGTTTGACAGTGGGGCTACTATATAGCCACTGGTACTTCCGCGCTCATCCGAATATGGTGAGCATACATACATGATCGGGAAACTGGTCCTTCCTTAATGTAGAGGAATCGCGAAGATTCCGCTGAGTCATCGAGTGGTTGACCAGTCTCGTGCTTTATCATGACAATCCGTTTTCGGCTTTCTCTACTGAGGTGCTCATCCAGATGAGCCAGGGCACAATCACAGTAGTTCTCCCGGTGCCACCTTAGCCGATAGAGCGGAACATAAGGTAGCAAAACACGGGAGCCGGGCGAACCCAACTATTGACAAAAGACATGATTCGGAGCTGATGCATATAAGGCCAAACTCACGACGCCGGACACTCCCTAAGGTATTCGGACTTTACAACATATACTGGGCTGTGTAACGCCCTCGATTATGAGCCCTGAATTTCCAGGTACTTGCATTAGTCTGACATGACGAAATGTCAATAACGCCAGCATCCCTTTCGGTTGTGTTGAGTATCCGGAGGGAGTGAAGCAACAAGAGACAGTAAAAAAGGTTTACACAGGGTCTTAATCTAAAAAGAAGCCTTTGAGCGGGGCCCTACTGCACGTCTGCGCCTATGTCTCCATTGTGCCGTATTCTGGAAGGGTGTAGCACGATGATCATCTGTAAAAGAGAAAAACACAGGTGAAAGTCTTCGTGCGAAAAATTGGTTATTCTTAATGAACCATTAAAATGCAATCTAAATAGGGTCAAGCCGAACTGTAGCCCTTTTTACATGCGGGAAGCCCCTAGCACCACCTATGGGAGTGTATCCATCGACCCGATCTCAGGTTTATCTGAGCTGTTACAGCTAGTGGTGCACCGGACTCGTCTAACCGTGTCCGCGGTCATGACGACCGATCATTTCGTCTGGTTGGAGAGGCCGTCCAGTGATTGGCTGCTAGGGCCTCCACGTATTCCTCCTTACGTGAGGAACGCTCTGTGTTTCCACTAACTATGATGATGCCACGTGGACCAGGCATCTTAAGCTTAAGATAAGCGTAATGCGGTACTGCATTTAAAACAAGCGAAGGCCGTTCTCCCGAGTAGTGCGTGATGGCCGCTTCGGAATGGAGCTATGTCAAAGGTTAATTCCTCACTTCGGAAGTTGTCGGGAGAACCGAATAGAACCTCTTGTACTAGAGAGCCCGTGCAGCGGGCCTCTGGGCCTGGTATTACTCCTTTAAAGGTAGTATTGCTTTGGCTGATTCTTGTCGGGTCTATCCCCATTTTGCGGATGGTGTCCTGATATATCAGATTAAGACTACTGCCGCTGTCCATAAGGACCCGAGTGAGATGGTGTACGTCAATTATTGGGTCTAGCACCAAGACAACCGATCCTCCATGCCGGATACTAGTTGGGTGATCCCTGCGATCAAAAGTGATCGGGTAGGCTGACCAAGGGTTGAACTTGGGGTGATGGGCTCCACAGCGTATACGTCTCGGGGTGCGCGCTGGCGCCTCCTCTTCGGTATGTGAGTTGTGTGAATCATGTTCACTGTTTTGACCTTTGGTGGGAATTTTTTTCTGTCCCGCAGTGTTTGACTGGTGAGGCTCATCCTTGTCTTCGCTTGGTGTCTCCCTCCCCTTGTGTTCGGCGTTTAGCTTGCCGGCCTGCTTGAAGACCCAGCATTCTCCGTTGGTGTGATTTGCAGGTTTGTCGGAGGTGCCATCAATCTGACATAATCTATCTAGAATCTTGATTAGGCTGGACGGTCCATCTCCGCTGCCTTTAAATGGCTTTTTCTGTTGACCGGATCGAGAGCCCCTGAATCCGGCGTTTACCGCCGTGTTGTTCGGGCTGTCTTCGTTGTTTCGACGCTTGCTTTTATTGCGTCATGGTTTCCCATTGCCATCCCTGACTTCGGATGTGCCTGGGTTGCTGGTGCCACTACGGGCCAGCCAACTGTCTTCGCCCATGCAAAAGCGGGTCATAAGGCTTGTTAGGGCTGTCATTGTCCTTGGTTTTTCCTGGCCGAGGTGTCTGGCGAGCCATTCGTCCCGGACACTGTGCTTGAAAGTCGCTAGGGCTTCGGCATCCGGGTAGTCGACAATTTGATTCTTCTTCGTGAGAAATCTGTTCCAAAGGTTTCGAGCTGACTCTCCAAGCTATTGAATTATGTGACATAAATCATCTGCGTCCGGAGGTCGGACATAAGTCCCTTGAAAATTGGCCCTAAAAGCATCCTCAAGCTCTTCCCAGCTTCCAATTGAGTTTTCGGGGAGGCTTTTCAGCCAGTGCCGAGCTGGTCCTTTCAACTTGAGGGGTAGGTATTTGATGGCGTGGAGATCATCTCCGCGAGCCATGTGGATGTGAAGGATAAAGTCCTCAATCCAGACCCCAGGGTCTGTCGTTCCGTCATATGCCTCTATGTTCACGGGTTTGAATCCCTCTGGAAATTCATGGTCCAGCACCTCATCGATGAAGCATAGGGGGTGCGCGGCACCCCTGTATTTGGATGTGTCATGGCATTCTCCGGACGGTTGTAGTGTTTGGTTTTGATTCCGAGCTGTTATTCGGTCAGTACAGTCATTTGGGCGGCCATGATTCTGTGCCGGGGCGCGCTTCCTAGATCCGTAGATGGACCTGTCCATACCGACTTTTTTGTGCAGGTCTTCATGTAAATCGTGTGCTGACTTGTGTGCGACGTCGTTAGCCGCCCTGTCGCGGCCACGGGGTGGTCGATCCGGTGGGTCGTCCGTTTTATTTTTCGGCTGAATGGGCTCTAAAGCCTCGTCGTTGAATTCAGGCAGCAGATTGCGCTTTGGATAGCTCTTTGTGTGGCGACTGCCGCCGTACTTTTCTTCAGTGTCAAGCACTTTGTTCCATCCGCTGTTGAGCGTATTCTGCGCGGCCTTAAGCCTTTGCTTCTGCTTCTTCAGGCGCCTCACGGTGGCGATAAGCCTTCTATGGAGGTTCTCTTGTTCCAAGTGCCTTTCCGGGATGATGTGTGCATCGTCGTCCGGACTGTTCTCCTCTCCGAAGACAGGTTGATGAGCTTTACCCTCGGCGTCGCCGTCATCGGACAGCGGCTCTGTACTATGTTCGCCGTCCGCTGGCTCACCCTGCTCCATCGCTGGGTCCATGTGGTCGTCGTTTCCTTTGGAGTCGACCATGGTATTGTTCTTTCTTGCGCTGTTATCGCTGTTTTTGCTGAGGTGGGATTTGGAGCGGCGCCTACGTCGTCGCTTTGGTTGCTTCTCGAGGGGACTATCCTTCGCTGCATCCTCCCGTTCCTCGTCATTGTTTTCTTTGGGTGTATCCACCATGTATATATCGTGTGATGAAGTGGCTGTCCAGCGTCCTGTGGGCGGTGGTTCCTATTTCTCTCCTACATCGTCGTCCATACTGTCGATGTCTTCGGAGTCGAAATCAAGCATGTCGGTTAAGTCGTCGACAGTGGCTATTAAGTGGGTGGTGGGTGGGGAACGAATTCCTTCGTCGTCCGCTTACCACTTGAGCCGGACATAGTTTGGCCGAGGGTCTCCTGACAGAGAGAGATACCTCAATGAATCTAGCGCATCGCCCAAGGGCGAGTGCTGAAAAATATCTGCGGAGGTAAACTCCATGATCGGTGCCCAATCCGATTGGATAGGCACGAACGTAGGCGGTTCGGAGCCTGTGGCCGGGGACGAATCCAAGGGTCCGGTAACACAAGTCGCATAGGAGGTGAAGTCAGTATTTGGCTCTATCACCGCTGAGTGTGCGGCCTCCGTGGCGGGGTCCATCCACCCATCCTTGGATGGCACGATCTTCTCTGGATTGAGGGCCGGAGTAACCGCAGGTGCGATCTCCCAAAAACCGTCCGATGGCAGAGCTAAGTCATGCTCGTCGTGAATGTGCGATGCGCCTGACATGAGCTTGAATCCGTCAAAGATCAAGTCTCCGCGGATATCGGTAGTGTAGTTCAAGCTTCCAAATTTGACCTAATGGCCAGGGGCGTAGCTATCGATCTGCTCTAGATGGCCAAGCGAGTTGGCCCGCAATACGAAGCCGCCGAATACGAAGATCTGTCCGAGGAGAAAAACCTCACCCTGGATCGCATCGTTGCCAATGATCGAAGGAGCCATCAAGCCTTTATCGTGACGGCACAGTGGAACTCTCAATGAAAGCACCAATGTCAGTGTCAAAACCGGCGGATCTCGGGTAGGGGGTCCCGAACAGTGCATCTAAGGCTGATGGTAACAGGAGGCGAGGGACACAATGTTTACCCAGGTTTGGGCCCTCTCGATGGAGGTAATACCCTACTTCCTGCTTGATTGATCTTGATGATATGAGTATTACAAGAGATGATCTACCGCGAGGTCGTAGAGGCTAAACCCTAGAAGCTAGCCTATGATTATGATTGTTGTTGTCCTACGGACTAAACCTTCCGGTTTATATAGACACCGGAGGGGGCTAGGGTTACATAGAGTTGGTTATAGAGAAGGAGATCTACATATCCGAATTGCCAAGCTTGGCTTCCACGCAAAGGAGAGTCCCACCCGAACACGGGACGAAGTCTTCGATCTTGTATCTTCATAGTCCAACAGTCCGGCCAAAGTATATAGTCCTGCTGTCCAAGTACCCCCTAATCCAGGACTCCCCGAATCGCCGCTCAAGCCGTCGACATTATGCCTCTACGTCTCCCTTCAGGATTTATCTTAGAACTAAGTAACTGTTATTTTGTTCCACTGTTGTGTAGAAACATTATCTCTGGATCATGTTTAGTACACGATGGGTATTCGTACAAGTCTGAGAACAATGGTTGTTCACTTTATTGTAAGGAAATGTTTTATAGATTTGCACCCATTGTTGGGGGCCTTTTCTTACTAAATCTTGAATGTGAAAATGATGTCTTTAACGTGAATTCTAAACGCCTTAAGAAGGCTGATACCACCACCACTTACTTGTGGCACTGTCGTCTTGGCCACATCGGAAAGAAACACATGCAAAGACTCCAAAGAGATGGAGTTTTACCGTCCTTTGATTTTGAATCATTTGACACATGTGAAGCTTGTCTGATGGGGAAAATGACCAAGACGCCGTTCATGGGTCATCCTGAACGGGCGGGTGAATTATTGGAAATAATACATAGTGATGTATGTGGTCCAATGAGCACAGCCGCACGGGGTGGGTATTTCTACTTCGTGACTTTTACTGATGATTTAAGTCGGTATGGCTATATCTACTTAATGAAGCATAAGTCGGAAACCTTTGAAAAGTTCAAAGAATTTCAGAGTGAGGTAGAAAATCATCGTAACAAAAATATTAAGTTTCTACGGTCTGATCGCGGAGGCGAATATCTTAGTCATGAGTTTGGCCAACATCTGAGTGACCGTGGAATCGTTTCACAGCTTACGCCCCCCGGAACTCCACAGAGAAACGGAGTATCGGAAAGACGTAACCGAACCCTGTTGGACATGATAATGTCGATGATGTCTCTTACAGATCCGCCGATATCTTTTTGGGGTCACGCACTAGAAACTGCCGCTCACACACTAAATAGAGCACCGTCTAAGTCTGTTAAGACGACACCACATGAGATGTGGAATGGGAAGAAATCCAGTTTGTCGCATCTTAAAATTTGGGGATGTGAGGTACATGTAAATTTTTTACAACCTACCAAACTCGATCCTTGATCAGACAAGTGTAAATTTGTAGGTTATCCAAAAGAAACAATTGGGTATTCCTTCTACCTACCCTCCGAGCACAAAGTGTTTGTCGCTAAAAGCGGAGTCTTTCTTGAGAAAGAATTTCTCGCCAAAGAATTAAGTGGGAGGACAGTACAACTTGATGAGATTAGTGAATCTTCGGCAACTGTTGATATGTCTAAGGAACCGAAAGAAATTCCGCTAATTATCCATCAACTGAGCCGGATGTTGTCGCATATGATGCGGAGACTTCAGACAATGTTGTAACTGAAGCGCGCAGATCAGGTAGGGCTATCCAGCCACCTGAGTGGTTTCATAATGAAATCTTCATTCTTGAAGACGATGAACCTGCGCACTACAAGGAAGCGATGGCGAGGCCCAGCTCAAAGGAATGGCACAAGGCTATGAAATCCGAAAACAAAGTTTGGAACTTGGAAGAACTTCCAGAAGGCGTAAAGCCGATTGGTTGTAAATGGATTTTCAAAAGGAAGACAGACACAGATGGTAACATTACTATCCACAAAGCTGGACATGTCGCGAAAGGGTTCACACAAGTTCCAGGAGTGTACTACAATGAGACTTTCTCGCCCGTAGCTATGCTTAGGTCTGTTCAGATATTACTAGCAATTGCTGCTTATTTCGATTATGAAATATGGCAGATGGATGTCAAAACGTCTTTCCTAAATGGAGACCTCAAAGAGGATGTATACATGATACAGCCAGAAGGTTTTGTCATTCATAAGGATGCTGGAAAGGTATGCAAACTTAAGAAAGCCATTTATGGTCTGAAGCAAGCATCAAGGAGCTGGAACATTCGTTTTGATGAAGTGGTCAAATAATTTGGCTTCATCAGGAATGACGAAGAATCTTGTGTTTATAAGAAGTTTAGTGGGAGTGCAAAAGTATTTCTAATATTGTATGTGGATGACATATTATTGATTGGAAATGATGTGAATTTCTTAGCGAAATAAAAGACTCATTGAAGAAGAGTTTTTCAATGAAAGACTTAGGCGAAGCAGCATATGTATTGGGCATCAGAATCTATACAAATAGATCAAAACGCATGATAGCACCTAGCCAAAGCACGTACATTGACAAGGTGTTGAAAATGTTCAACATGGAGAACTCCAAGAAGGGCCTTCTCCCCATGTCACCTGCACAATGCTTTGCAAGAATCAGTGTCCTCGCACTCTCGATGAGCGAGTACAAATGAATGATGTTCCATATGCCTCGGTAGTTGGTTATATTACGTATGCCATGCTATGTACAAGACCTGATGTTTCCTATGTGCTAAGTGTTAGCAGCCGGTACCAAAGTGATCCAGGATTGGAACACTGGGCCTCAGTCAAGGGTATTCTTAAGTACCTCAGAAGGACCAAGGATTAACTCCTTGTGTACGGAGGTGATGAAGAGCTCATTGTAAGTGGTTACATTGATGCAGGCTTCATGACTGACCCAGATGACTTCAAATCTCAATCAGGCTATGTTTTCATATTGAACGGTGGCGCATTAGATTGGAAAAGTTCCAAACAAAAGACTGTGGCGGATTCTACAACGGAGGCGGAATATGCTGCTGCTTCAGAAGCCTCCAAGGAGGCGGTATGGATCAAGCAATTTCTTGAAGACCTTGGTGTGGTTCCTAGTGCCCAGGACCCGGTGGAGATCTATTGTGATAATGATACGTCTCCAACGTATCTATAATTTTTTATTGTTCCATGCTATTATATTATCTGTTTTGGATGTTAATGGGCTTTAATTTACACTTCTATATTATTTTTGGGACAAACCTATTAACCGGAGGCCCAACCCAAATTGCCGTTTTCTTGCCTATTTCAGTGTTTCGAAGAAAAGGAATATCAAACATAGTCCAAACGGGATGAAACCTTTGGGAGAGTTATTTTTGGAATGGAAGCAATCCAGGAGACTTAGAGTAGACATCAGGGAAGCTTCGAGGAAGCCACGAGGCAGGGAGGCGCGCCCTACCCCCTGGGCGCGCCCCCACCCTTGTGGCTCCCCTGACCGAATTCTTTCGCCAATATATGTCCATATACCCTAAAAACATCGAGGAACAGAATAGATGGGGAGTTCCGCCGCTGCAAGCCACTATAGCCACCAAAAACCAATCGGGACCCTGTTCCGGCACGCTGCCGGAGGGGGGATCCCTCACCGATGGCCATCTTCATCATCCCGGCGCTTTCCATGACGAGGAGGGAGTAGTTCACCCTCGGGGCTGAAGGTATGTACCAGTAGCTATGTGTTTGATCTCTCTCTCTCTCTCTCTCTCTCGTGTTCTTGACGTGGTATGATCTTGATGTATCGCGAGCTTTGCTATTATAGTTGGATCTTATGATGTTTCCCCCTCTACTCTCTTGTAATGGATTGAGTTTTCCCTTTGAAGTTATCTTATCGGACTGAGTCTTTAAGGATTTGAGAACACTTGATGTATGTCTTGCATGTGCTTATCTGTGGTGACAATGGGATATCACGTGATCCACTTGATGTATGTTTTGGTGATCAACTTGCGAGTTCCGTGACCTCGTGAACTTATGCATAGGGGTTGGCACACGTTTTTGTCTTGACTCTCCGATAGAAACTTTGGGGCACTCTTTGAGGTTCTTTGTGTTGGTTGAATAGATGAATCTGAGATTGTGTGATGCATATCGTATAATCATACCCACGGATACTTGAGGTGACATTGGAGTATCTAGGTGACATTAGGGTTTTGGTTGATTTGTGTATGAAGGTGTTATTCTAGTACGAACTCTTGAATAGATCGATCAGAAAGAATAACTTTGAGGTGGTTTCGTACCCTACCATAATCTCTTCGTTTGTTCTCCGCTATTAGTGACTTTGGAGTGACTCGTTGTTGCATGTTGAGGGATAGTTATATGATCTAATTATGTTATTATTGTTGAGAGAACTTGCACTAGTGAAAGTATGAACCCTAGGCCTTGTTTACTAGCATTGCAATACCGTTTACGCTCACTTTTATCATTACTTACCTTGCTATTTTTATATTTTCAGATTACAAAAACCTATATCTACCATCCTTATTGCACTTGTATCACCATCTCTTCACCGAACTAGTGCACCTATACAATTTACCATTGTATTGGGTGTGTTGGGGACACAAGACTCTTTGTTATTTGGTTGCAGGGTTGTTTGAGAGAGACCATCTTCATCCTACGCCTCCCACGGATTGATAAACCTTAGGTCATCCACTTGAGGGAAATTTGCTACTGTCCTACAAACCTCTGCACTTGGAGGCCGAACAACGTCTAGAAGAAGAAGGTTGTGTAGTAGACATCAGATAATAGTGGCGCCGTGGCTCAGGCAAGGGATCCAAGTTTGCACCATAAGACAAGACATATTGAACGCAAATATAAACTCATTCGACATCATGTCGAAGAGGGTTTAGTGAAAGTATGCAAAGTTCACACGGATCTGAACGTGTCAGACCCGATGACAAAGCCTCTACCACGAGCAAAGCATGAGCAGCACCGGATATCCATTGGTGTTAGGGAAGCCATGTAACTGGATTATGACTCTAGTGCAAGTGGGAGTCTGTAGGTATGCCCTAGAGGCAGTAATAACAGTTATTTTGTATCTCCAAAGTTTGTAATGAATGTTTAACTTCCATGGTATAACTGCAATGATTCTTGAGTCTGCAATATCCACGAGGCTCAGAGGGAAACTCATGTGCACATGTGGTGTACTAAACGGTAAAATGTATTCCTAGTCTTGCCTCTAAGACTGGCTCATGTATTGCATGATGATCCTGTTTTCCTAATCATGGGCATGTCTATGCAGGCAATTTTGAGGGCACGATGTTGGTAGAACACTTGTGTTGAATCGACCCAAATTGATGTTATGCTATGAGATTCTTTTCATCACAAGTTTATCGTTAATATCACAGAGATAGTTAATGTTTGCATAATTCCTCAGACCATGAGAGTATCGAGTTCCTTTGTGCTTGCTTCGTGAACTTTGGGGTTTGTTAAACGTCATCCGTAATTGGGTGGCTATCACGACGGCTTATGGGTTCACGGAAAAGTATGGCAAGTAACAAGATAGCTCAAGATTGGGATTTGCTCCTCGGACGATGGAGAGATATTCTCGTGCCCTCTCGGTGTTATGGTATCCATAATCGTCTGGCCAGATACCTTGTGATTTGATCACTGGGATGCCGGAACACGAAAACGAGAAAAGAGAAGAAAACCGGTAATGAGGTAACTTGCATGGTGGAAAAATTGTTCATCCACGGGGATGCAATAAATCTCACCTCAGGTGTTTGTGACATATCGCGAAGCAACAGGAATAGCTCACTTCAACCAGAGGTTCACTCGAATACTTATTCATGTGGCTACAGGGGTCAATATGGGTGTCCACGGCTCCGATGTTGATCATTGATCGGAAGGGGTTCCGGGTCATGTCTATACTTCACCGAACCTATAGGGTCACACGCTTAAGGGTTATCTATCTACTGAATACTAGACACGGAGTTTGAGAGAAAATCACCGAAAAAGTTTCGGACACCGTAAAAGTTTCGGATAGCGGAAAAGCTCCGCAGAGAGAGGACACCTGATGAGTTTCGATGAAACCGAAAAGTTGTTTCGGGATATACTAGTAAGTTAAATTGGTTTTAGCACATGCCTGATAATTCTTGGAGGGTGCCAGAATCATTCTGGAAACTTTTTGGAATTTTCCGGGATAAAAACTGGAAATGTTCGGAGCTGCCGGAGCCACTTCAGATGCGTTTCGCAGATGAAAATCACTAAACCGGAATTGTTTCGGAATGCGTTGAAAATTATTTTAGTGGGTACTGGTAATGTTCTAAGACCACATAAATATTTTCAGTTCGAACGACCGCTGAAAAAAGTCGTCGTGAATAGTGAAAATCACTTTATGGATATTTTTTTGGAAAGCCACCTTTTAGGGCTTTTGCAAAAAAGGCTTCTAGAAGGGCTTGGGGTCCAAGGAAGCCCCTCATGGGGGCCCCACAAGGTGGTGGCAGGCCAAGCATGGTGGAGCTCCATGGAGCTCCAAATGGCATCCCATTTTGCCCATAAACCCCTCATATGTGACCTAAAGTGTCAGGACCCCGATTCTAAGTCACACCGATCTAGCCTGTAACACCTCATATCACTTTGCGGCCTCACGCACGGTATTCCCACGGGTGTCACCTTACCATGGCCCGGGACCGTTTGCGCCTTTTGGCTCACGTATATGATAGTGTCACTAGCATCCATATGACAGAGAACCCGGGCCGACATGACTAGTTGTGAACCCAAAGTGGCACTATCTTACGGGGACAGGCATACATGAATCAACATCGAGCATGTCGGTCAGCAGCGTGCGAATCCGGGCTGTAGCACTGGGCTAACAGGACTCCAGGAACCCGGGCTATAGTAGGCTAGGCAGGACTCCGGATGTCACCGCGTGACATTTCCCCGAAGGGACGGACACATGAACGAAGTGAATCACATGCCGGCCAGTCAAGTGTTCCGGAGCAGTAGTGCTGGGCTAGCAGGACTCTGGTGAACCAAGCTGTAGCGGACTACTATGGCTCATGGAAGCATAAGACTACATTTCCCCATAAGAGAGGCTGCCAAGGATAAACAACAAGGTTGTTGGATCCCACACATACCAAGCATTTCAAATCATACACACAATATGCTCGATATGTGTAAATACAACATGGCATCACAACAAGACTCTACGACTCAAAGTATTTATTCATTAGGCTCCGAGGAGCCAAATATTACAAGCATGGGTCTCATGACCAAACATACAGAGCATACAGGCAACAAGCACATGCGGAAGCTTAACCTGTCTGAGTACAGACAACTACAAATGAAGAAGGCTGAGAAGCCTGACTATCTACAAGACCCTACCGAGGGCACAAGATCATAGCTGAGTTATCAAGCTAAACGTCGAAGTCCACACGGAACTACTAGTGAGACTGACGTCTCTCTGTAAAACATAAAATAGGCAAACATGAGTACAAATGTACCCAGCAAGACTTACATCAGAACTATCTACATATGCATCGGTATCAATAAAGGGGGTGGTGGAGTTTAACTGCAGCAAGCCAGCTTTGACTCGGTGGCTATCCTGAACTACGACTGTAAGTAACTCTTTTGAGGTAGCGCACACGAGTCCACATATTCACCAAGCAATACACCACTATGGATCCGCTCCCGTCTCCCTACGAGAACGCCATCCATAGCACTCACGCTTATCTTGCGCATTTTAGAGTATCCACTTTCACTTGTCTATGAACTGTATAGGCAACCAAGTAGTCCTTTATCGCGGACGCGGCTATTCGAATAGATGATGTTAACCCTGCAGGGGTGTACTTCTTCATACACGCTCTCACCACTTACCGTCATTTACACGACATGTACTCAGAAACCTTCAAGTGGAAGCCCAATGAGGGTGTCGGCCACGGCCTACCTAAACACTCAAGTCTCTAGTCCAGGTTTATCGCCTATCCAGGTTCCATCCGCAGGGAGTCCGGCCGAGGTTTCCACATACGGCCCCGAACGATGTGTACAGGGTTCCCGAGACACCAAACGGGCGACTCGGTACACCGTGCCACGATGTATCTACCACATCATAGCCCACCCCTAGGGTCAGCGCTATGCACGGCCGCCAACACATATCCTATAAACACCAGAAACGAATTGCAACTCTTGGACAGAGGACTAGGGTGGTTAAGAAGCTGAGAGGGTCCATTGGTTTCGGGCCCAATGCATGGTAGTAGCTGGTTGTTGAATCACACATACAGATCTTGGTGCTTAAGGACGGTTCCAATGAAACAACCCACCATGTACTCCTACATGTCCTCTCATCGATACCTTTACCAAATCTTGTTCAACACACTTAGCTCACACACAGTAGGACATGTTCACAACTTTCCAATTCATCCCCGATGAATCAGACCTGACACAACTCTAAGCAATAGCAGGCATGGCAAACAAGCATGAATGAGTAGGCACATCAGGGCTCAAAACAACTCCTACTCATGCTAGTGGGTTTCATCTATTTACCGTGGCAATGACAGGTCATGCAGAGGAAAGGGGTTCAACTACCACAGCATGTAACAGTTGAATCATTGTTGTCCTAATGCAGTAAAAGAGAGCAGTAGCGAGAGAGTGGGATTGTATCGGAATGAACAAGGGGTTTTTGCTTGCCTGGCACTTTTGAAGATAGTAATAGCTCTTCATCGGTGTCATCGAACCCATCGTCGGAACATCGTTTACTGAGAGGGGACAATTACCAGCAAACAAGGAAGAACACAATCAATGCAATGCAAAAATATGATGCATGATCATGACATGGCAATATATTGTGGTTTGAGCTAATGCAACTAGAAACCAGATTAAATGAAGTTGGTTTGAACCAAGGGTTCAAATTCAAACTCCATATGTGCTTATTTAAATGCCAATTATGCAAATTGCCATATACAGCAACCTTCGGTTGTTCAAACATGCATGCAAATGGTACAGATGGGTAGATTGGATTTTTCTGATCATTTTTCATATATAACTTATTTCATTCCGAGTTACAGATTAATTTCTATGAATTTTAGAAGTTTTAGCTATTTTCTGGAATTTCCTGAATTATTTTTAATCCAGAAAAGGATTAACTGCGTCAGCATGACGTCTGTGTGACATCAACAGGTCAACTGAGCTATTCTGGGCAAAACTGACCAGTGGGTCCCGCGTGTCAGTAGTTAATTAACTAACTAAATTTAGTTAGTGCTAATCTAAGTTAATTAGCAGAGCGGTCCCACTTGTCATAGACTCAGGGGAGTCAACCTGGGCCCACACGGGGTCAACCAGGGTCAAACTCGTCGGTGTTTAGCCACTGGCGAGGCCAGACGCGGCAGAGGGGGGGCGGGTTTCGTGGTCCGGCGACCAAAACAACGGCAGAGCACATCTAAGTGATGCGGGGAGTGAGCCGTGTCGAGTGGTGGCAGTGGGTGGAGCTGGGGTGACCGGAAACGTCGCCGGTGATGAGCTGTGCGGCTGCCGGAGCTCAGGTGAGGTCGAACCCGAGGCTATGGGGCATGGCGAGGCGTGTGGAGAGGTGCTATGGCTTCTGCTAGTGCGGTGAGGACGATGGCGTGCTCAGAATCAAGCCAACATGGCTGTGGCCACGATGGCGACGTGCGGTGGCGGTGTCGGGTGCGGCCGAGCTCGGTGTAGTCGCTGTGGTGCTCGAGAGCGAGAATGGGAAGGGGGAGGAGGTAGCTGGGCTCACAGCGATCACAACGAGGCAGACGGCGAGGTCGGGGACGGCGAAGGTGATCTCCGGCGGCGTTCGGTGAAGATGAGGTCGAAGAAGATGAGTTAGAGCGTGCGAGTGCTCGGGGCTCGGCTAGCTCCATGAAGCAGACGATGACGGAGCTCGTGGACACGGCAGCGCGGCGCAGGGATGACGGTGGGTGCGAGTTTCACGGTGGCGCAGGCGCGGCAGCGTCGGCCATGGTGGGAGAGGGCGAGGGAGAGAGGCAGAGGAGTGAGCGAGGTGTCTGCGGGGTCAGGGCGGCGACATGGAGCTCGCCCAGGTGTCCAGGGGCGAGGGCGGCAAGCAGCTGACGCGCTGGCGAGCTCACGCACGCCGGCGTCACCTCCCTGCCTGCCTGGCGGGGACGAAGCAGCTGGCTGGCACGGGCCAGCACAGTGCTGGGCCGCCAGGTGGGCCGGATGGTGGCTTTTCCAGGTAAGTTTGTTTCCCTTTATTTTTTTTTCTGTTTTCTTTATTTCTGCAAGTTTGTGGCTTTTCTGAAAATACTTAGGCAATTCCAAAAATCACCAAACCGCACATGCCCACTGCTTAGAACATATCCCACACGGAACATTTCAGTTTGGGATTATTTGGACATTTCAAATATTTAGTAGCATTTAAATGTCCAAATGCAAATAGCATATGGTTTAATCCAATGACCTTATGATGTCCTAGAAAAGTGTGCACCATTTTGTCAAAGGTTCTAGACCAAGGCAAAGATGATGAACATTTTAGAAGGGCATTTCAGGTTCATTGAAAAAGATTTTAGTAAACCCTAGTTGGTTTCCAGGGGGTGCTGGGGGTTCTGTCATCCCCATTTCAGATTTCTGGAAAAGAAGACATGGTGCAACACTCTAATGCATGAACTAGCTAGGGTGTGACATAAAGCATGGTTTTTTTGGTAATTTGTGGAGGCACACTACCCCTTGGTTTTCCTATAAATAGAGGGGGTGAGGGCTGCCATCTCTTCATCCCTTGCTCTCATACACATGCCATGACTTGTCTGGCTTCTCCCTCCCTCCTAGCAAAATAGTTTCGTAGAGCCAAAAGGCTGTCTGGGTTCCGGCAGGAACTAGTTCTGGACGGCGAAGCCCTGCCGGATAGTTGACACCATATGTGTGCAACCCCGTAGAGAGATTGTAGTTTCGATCTTTTTCCTGAGGGGCTGTTCGAGTATCCTCCCGAAGGGCTGTCCGAGTTGCCGTCCAAGTTTCGAGGGTCATCCCAAAGGGCTGTCCGCGACATCGTCCGGGGGACTGTCCGACTGCCTCCCGAAGGGCTGTCCGGAGAGGGAGTACATCCTCGCGGTCGGGAGGTTGTAAATCCTAGATGCGGGGATCTGCACCAACGATCTACACCGACTCTTCTTCTGCTGCGCTACGAGTCGGTACGGATTAGATCAAACCTTGTATGCAGTCTCCATAGTGGTCTTGGGCATGCTCGCTATACCGAAATTTTTATTTTCTGTCACGTTACCCTACACCTTTGGCACGCATAAGGTCACGGAGCTCAAATAGACAATCTACAAATTTGGGATCACTAGGATTCATTTTATGAAAAGCTATGGACATTTGAAGAATCTCATCTAGATGTTTCAAGGAATAGTTTGGAAAGCTCTCCTCAAGATATCTCCATATAGTATAAGCACATTAAAATGTAGGCAAGCATACAAGCAAAATTTCTAGGCAATCCTCTAATGATAAGATCAATAGTTCTAAGATTGAGGGTCATGTCAAGATACTCATCGGGGGTAGGATGCAAGGGGTCAATAGGAGGCGCACAAGAGCTAGTAATATACTTGTTCAAATTATATTAATTGAAAATATCAAGCATCTCATTTTTCCAAGCACTATAGAACTCCCCGTCAAGAATAGGCACTCTATGTCTAATACTCCCAATCGTAGACTCATACATCTTCCTCCAAAGGTGATTAAACCAAAGCAATGGAGACCAAAGCTCTGATACCAATTGAAAGGATCGATAAAAGAGGTATCTAGAGGGGGGGGGGTGATTAGACCCTCAACAAGCAAAAGTGGCAGTTTTTAAGTTCTTCAAGTTGAGGTGGAGTTTAAGCACAAGTTTAAGCATTCACAATACATTTCTGTTGGGGAACGTAGTAATTCAAAAAATTTCCTAAGATCACGCAAGATCTAACTAGGAGGTGCATAGCAATGAGAGGGAGAGTGTGTCCACGTACCCTCGTAGACCGAAAGCGGAAGCGCTTAGTAACGCAGTTGATGTAGTCAAACGTCTTCATGATCCAACCGATCCAAGTACCGAACGTACGACACCTTCGTGTTCAGCACACGTTCAGCACGATAACGTCCCCCGAGCTCTTGATCCAGTTGAGGACAAGGGAGAGTTCCGTCGGCACGACGGCGTGGTGAAGGTGTTGATGATGTGATCCGCGCAGGGCTTCGCCTAAGCACGACGACAATGTGACCGAGGTGGTAAACTATGGAGGGGGCACCGCACATGGCTGAGGAACAATTGATGTGCCTTTGGGGTGCCTCCCGCCCCCGTATATAAAGGAGGGGAGGAGGGGGTGGCCGGCCAAGAGGGGCGCGCCATGGGGGGAGTCCTACTAGGACTCCTAGTCCTAGTAGGATTCGCCCCCGCCCCTTTTTCCTTTCTTCACCGGAGGGAAAAGGAAGGAGAGGGAGTAGGAGAAGGAAAGGGGGGTGGCGCCCCCTTCCCTAAACCAATTAGTACTCCTCCCTTGTGAGGCGCGCACCAGCCCCTTGTGGGCTAGTTAGCCTCCCTCCTAAAGCCCATATGGCCCATATCTTCCACCGGGGGTTCCGGTAACCCCTCCGGTACTCCGGTATGTACCTGATACACTCCGGAACCCTTCCCGTGTCCGAATACTACCTTCCAATACATCAGTCTTTACCTCTCAACCATTTCAAGACTCCTCGTAATGTTCGTGATCTCACCCGGGACTCCGAACAAACTTCGGTCATCAAAAACAAATAACTCATAATACAAATCGTCATCGAACGTTAAGCGTGCGGACCCTACGGGTTGGAGAACTATGTAGACACGACCGAGACACATCTCTGGTCAATAACCAATAGCGGAACCTGGATGCTCATATTGGCTCCTACATATTCTACAAAGATCTTTATCGGTCAAACCGCATAACAACATACGTTATTCCCTTTGTCATCGGTATGTTACTTGCCCGAGATTCGATCATCGGTATCTTCATACCTAGTTCAATCTCGTTACTGGCAAGTCTCTTTACTCGTTCCGTTATACATCATCCCGCAACTAACTCATTAGTCACATTGCTTGCAAGGCTTATAGTGATGTGCATTATCGAGAGGGCCCAGAGATACCTCCCCGATACTCGGAGTGACAAATCCTAATCTTGATCTATGCCAACCCAACAAACACCTTCGGAGACACCTATAGAGCATCTTTATAATCACCTAGTTATGTTGTGACATTTGATAGCACACAAGGTGTTCCTCCGGTATACGGGAGTTGCATAACCTCATAGTTAGAGGAATATGTATGTCATGAAGAAAGCAATAGAAATAAAACTTAAACGATCATAATGCTAAGCTAATGGATGGGTCTTGTCCATCACATCATTTCCCTAATGATGTGATCCCGTTCATCAAATGACAACACATGTCTATGGTCAGGAAACTTAACCATCTTTGATTAATGAGCTAGTCTAGTAGAGGCATACTAGGGACACTCTATTTTGTCTATGTATCCACACATGTATCAAGTTTCTGGTTAATACAATTCTAGCATGGATAATAAACATTTATCATGATATAAGGAAATATAAAATAACAACTTTATTATTGCCTCTAGGGGATATTTCCTTCAGTCTCCCACTTGCACTAGAGTCAATAATCTAGTTCACATCGCCATGTGATTTAACACTAATAGTTCACATATTTATGTTATTAACACCCATAGTTCACATCACCATGCGATCATCACCCAAAGGGTTTACTAGAGTCAATAATCTAGTTCACATCACTATATGATTAACACCCGAAGAGTACTAAGGTGTGACCATGTTTTGCTTGTGAGAGAAGGTTAGTCAACGGGTCTGCCACATTCAGATCCGTATGTATTTTGCAAATTTCTATGTCTACAATGCTCTGCACAGAGCTACTCTAGCTAATTCCTCCCACTTTCAATATGTATCCAGATTGAGACTCATAGTCATCTAGATTGGTTTCAAAGCTTGCATCGACGTAACTCTTTATGACGAACTCTTTATTACCTCCATAACCGAGAAATATCTCCTTAGTCTTCTAAGGATAATTTTGACCGCTGTCCAGTGATCTACTCCTGGATCACTATTGTACCCTTTTACCAAACTCATGTCAAGGTACACAATAGGTCTGGCACACAACTTAGCATACTTTATAGAACCTATGGTTGAGGCATAGGGAATGATTTCATTCTCTTTCTATTTTCTGCGGTGGTTGGGTTTTGAGTCTTACTCAACTTTACACCTTGCAATACAGGAAAGAACTCCTTTCTTTGACTTGTTCCATTCTGAACTACTTCAAAATCTTGTCAAGATATGTACTCACTGAAAAATCTTATCAAGCGTCTTGATCTATCTCTATAGATCTTGATGCTCAATATGTAAGCCGCTTCACCGAGGACTTTCTTTGAAAAAACTCCTTTCAAACACTCCTTTATGCTTTCCAGAAAATTCTACATCATTTCCGATCAACAATATGCCATTCACATATACTTATCAGAAAGGCTGTAGTGCTCCCACTCACTTTCTTGTAAATACAGGCTTCTCCAAAAGTCTGTATAAAACTGTATGCTTTGATCAACTCATCAAAGCGTATATACCAACTCCGAGATGCTTGCACCAGTCAATAGATGGATCACTGGAGCTTGCACACTTTGTTAGCACCTTTAGGATCGACAAAACCTTCTGGTTGCATCATATACAACTCTTCTTTAATAAATCCATTAAGGAATGCAGTTTTGACATCCATTTGCTAGTTTTCATAAAATGCGGCAGTTGCTAACATGATTTGGACAGACTTAAGCATCGATACGAGTGAGAAAATCTCATCGTATTCAACACCTTGAACTTGTCGAAAACCTTTTTCGACAATTCGAGCTTTGTAGATAGTAACACTACCATCAGCGTCCGTCTTCCTCTTCAAGATCCATTTATTCTCTATGGCTTGCCGGTCATCGAGAAAGTCCACCAAAGTCCACACTTTGTTCTTATACATGGATCCCATCTTAGATTTCACGGCCTCAAGCCATTTCATGGAATCTGGGCTCATCGCCGCTTCCTCATAGTTCGTAGGTTCGTCATGGTCTAGTAACATGACTTCCAGAACAGGATTACCGTACCACTCTGGTGCGTAACATACTCTGGTTGACCTATGAGGTTCGGCAATAACTTGATCTAAAGTTTCATGATCAACATCATTAACTTCCTCACTAATTGGTGTAGGCATCACTAGAACTGATTTCTGTGATGAATCATTTTCTAATTCGGGAGAAGGTACAACTACCTCATCATCAAGTTCTACTTTCCTCCCACTCACTTCTTTCGAGAGAAACTCCTCTAGAAAGGATCCATTCTTAGCAACGAATATCTTGCCTTCGGATCTGTGATAGAAGGTGTACCCAACAGTTTCTTTTGGGTATCCTATGAAGACGCATTTCTCTGATTTGGGTTCGAGCTTATCAGGTTGAAGCTTTTTCACATAAGCATCGCAGCCCCAAACTTTAAGAAATGACAGCTTAGGTTTCTTGCCAAACCACAGTTCATACGGTGTCGTCTCAACGGATTTAGACGGTGCCCTATTTAACGTGAATGCAGCTGCTCTAACGCATAACCCCAAAACGATAGTGGTAAATTGCTAAGAGCCATCATAGATCGCACCATATCCAATATAGTACGGTTACGATGTGCGGACACACCATTACTCTATGGTGTTCCAGGTGGCGTGAGTTGTGAAACTATTCCACATTGTTTTGAATGAAGGCCAAACTCGTAAATCAAATATTTGCCTCCGCGATCAGATCGCAGAAACTTTATTTTCTTGTTACGATGATTCTCCACTTCACTCTGAAATTCTTTGAACTTTTCAAATGTTTCAGACTTGTGTTTCATTAAGTAGATATACCCATATCTGCTCAAATCATCTGTGAAGGTCAGAAAATAACGATACCCGCCACGAGCCTCAACACTCACTGGACCGCATACATCGGTATGTATTATTTCCAATAAGTCAGTGGTTCGCTCCATTGTTCTGGAGAACAGAGTTTCAGTCATCTTGCCCGTGAGGCATGGTTCACAAGTATCAAATGATTCATAATCAAGTGATTCCAAAAGCCCATCTGCATGGAGTTTCTTCATGCGCTTTACACAAATATGATCAAAACGGTAGTGCCACAAATATGTTGCACTATCATTATCAACTTTGCATATTTTGGCATCAATATTATGAATATGTGTATCACTATGATCGAGATTCAATAAACCATTTACATTGGGTGTATGACCATAGAAGGTTTTATTCATGTAAACAGAACAACAATTATTCTGTGACTTGAATGAATAACTGTATCGCAATAAACATGATCCAATCATATTCATGCTCAACGCAAACACCAAATAACATTTATTTAGGTCCAACACTAATCCCGAAGGTAGAGGGAGTGTGCATTGGTGATCTTATCAACCTTGGAATCACTTCCAACACACATCGTCACCTCGCCCTTAACTAGTTGTTGTTCGTTTTGCAACTCCTGTTTCGAGTTACTAATCTTAGCAACTAAACCGGTATCAAATACCCTAGGATTACTATGGACACTAGTAAAGTACACATCAATAACATGTATATCAAATATACCTTTGTTCTCTTTTCCATCCTTCTTATCCGCCAAGTATTTGGGGTAGTTCCGCTTCCAGTGACCATTCCCTTTGCAGTAGAAGCACTCAGTTTGAGGCTTAGGTCTAGCTTTGGGTTTCTTCACGGGAGTGGCAACTTGCTTGCCATTCTTTCTTGAAGTTCCCTTTCTTTTCCTTTGCCCCTTTTCTTGAAACCAGTGGTCTTGTTAACCATCAACACTTGATGCTCTTTCTTGATTTCTACCTTCGCCGATTTTAGCATCGCAAAGAGCTCGGGAATCGTTTTCGTCATCCCTTGCATATTATAGTTCATCATGAAGTTCTAGTAACTTGGTGATAGTGACTAGAGAACTCTATCAATCACTATCTTATCTGGAAGATTAACTCCCACTTGATTCAAGCGAGTGTAGTACTCAGACATTCTGAGAACACGCTCATTGGTTGATCTATTCTCCTCCATCTTGTAGGCAAAGTACTTGTCAGAGGTCTCATACCTCTCGACTCGGGTATGAGTCTAAAATACCAATTTGAGCTCTTGGAACATCTTATATGCTCCGTGGCGTTCAAAAAGTTTTTGAAGTCCCGGTTCTAAGCCGTAAAGCATGACACACTAAACTATAAAGTAGTCATCATACCGAGTTTGCCAAACATTCATAACATCTGCATCTGCTCCTGCAATCGGTCCGTCACCTAGCGGTGCATCAAGGACACAATTCTTCTATGCAACAATGAGGATAATCCTCAGATCACGGATCCAGTCCACATCATTGCTACTATCATCTTTGAACTTATTTTTCTCTAGGAACATATCAAAAAATAAACGAGGAGCTATAACGTGAGCTATTGATCTACAACATAATTTGCAAATACTATCAGGACTAAGTTCATGATAAATTAAAGTTCAATTAATCATATTACTTAAGAACTCCCACTTAGATAGACATCCCTCTAGTCATCTAAATGATCACGTGATCCATATCAACTAAACCATGTCCGGTCATCATGTGAGATGGAATAGTTTTCAATGGTGAACATCTCTATGTTAATCATATCTACTATATGATTCACGTTCGACCTTTCGATCTCAGTGTTCCGAGGCCATATGTGCATATGCTAGGCTCGTCAAGTTTAACCCGAGTATTCCACGTGTGCAAAACTGGCTTGCACCCGTTGTATGTGAACGTAGAGCTTATCACACCCAATCATCACGTGGTGTCTCGGCACGACGAACTGTAGCAACGGTGCATACTCAGGGAGAACACTTATACCTTGAAATTTAGTGAGGGATCATCTTATAATGCTACCGCCGTACTAAGAAAAATAAGATGCATAAAGGATAAACATCACATGCAATAAAAATATGTGACATGATATGGCCATCATCATCTTGTGCCTTTGATCTCCATCTCTAAAACATCGTCATGATCTCCATCATCACCGGCATGACACCATGATCTCCATCATCTTGATCTCCATCAACGTGTCATCACATGGTCGTCTTGCCAACTATTGCTTTTGCAAATATATCTATCGCATAGCGATAAAGTAAAGCAATTATATGGCGCTTGCATCTTATGCAATAAAGAGACAACCATAAGGCTCCTGCCAATTGCCTATAATTTTAACAAAACATGATCATCTCATACAAAAATTTATATCTCATCACGTCTTCACCATATCACATTACAACATGTCCTGCAAAAACAAGTTAGACGTCCTCTACTTTGTTGTTGCAAGTTTTACGTGGCTGCTACGGGCTACTAGCAAGAACCATTCTTACCTACGCATGAAAACCACAACGATTTTTCATCAAGTGTGCTGTTTTAACCTTCAACAAGGACAGGTTGTAGTCAAACTTGATTCAACAAAAGTTGGAGAAACAGACACCCGCCAGCCACCTATGTGCGAAGCACGTCGGTAGAATCAATCTCATGAACGCGGTCATGTAATGTCGGTCGGGCCTCTTCATACAACAATACCGCCGAATCAAAGTAAGACGTTGGTGGTAAGCAATATGACTATTATCGCCCACAACTCATTGTGTTCTACTCGTGCATATATCATCTACGCATAGACCTGGCTCGGATGCCACTATTGGGGAATGTAGTAATTCAAAAAAAATTCCTACGATCACGCAAGATCTAACTAGGAGATGCATATCAATGAGAGGGGAGAGTGTGTCCACGTACCCTCGTAGACCGAAAGTAGAATAGTTTAGTAACACGGTTGACGTAGTCGAACGTCTTCATGATCCAACCGATCCAAGTACAGAACGTACGGTACCTTCGTGTTCAGCACATGTTTAGCACAATGATGTCCCTCGAGCTCTTGATCCAGTTGAGGACGAGGGAGAGTTCCGTTAGCATGACAGCGTGGTGACGGTGTTGATGATGTGATCTGCGCAGGGCTTCACCTAAGCACTACGACAATATGACCGAGGTGGTAAATTGTGGAGGGGGCACCACACATGGCTGAGGAACAATTGATGTGCCTTTGGGGTGCCCCCGCCCCCGTATATAAAGGAGGGGAGGAGGGGGTGTCCGGCCAAGAGGGGCGCGCCATGGGGGGAGTCCTACTAGGACTCCTAGTCCTAGTAGGATTCACCCCCCTTTTCCTTTCTTCACCAGAGGGAAAAGGAAGGAGAGGGAGTAGGAGAAGGAAATGGGATGGCGCCCCCTTCCCTAAATGTGGGGACCCCGACTCATAAGTCGTGATCACTGAATGCACGTGTATAGTGATCCCAGAGATCAATGCTCACTGAACACACAGAAGCTGAATAACAAGAGTCTTACGTCCATACATACCGTCTTACATAAATTATGACCATTATGGTCGAGTCTTGAGTATAACTTCATAGCGGAAATCTTCGTCGATAACTTGGACCCATGCCATCTGCATTAACCCTACATGCATTCTGACAGGGAAGCGTCCTAGCTTGCATGTTCGTCACCGAAGCATTCTTCATCATATCCTGTTCTTTCATGCCTGGCCAATAAAATAACCAGTGGCAAGCCAATGAGTACTTTGAATGTACTCGCAAGCAACCCAAGGGTGATAACATAATAATTATGCAAGGCTCTACTGCTAATTTGGCATTTTTGCGGAAAGCTAGTTTTTCTCATGCAAGTATGATCATCATTTATCAAGGACATGAATGTGTTTGCAACAAGTATCAGGAGGTTACAGACATCAGCATCGAGAAAGAGTTATGAACAAGTCATGCTGAAGCTCACCGTGACTTTCTCACGAATCACGTCAACGGATTTACCAAACCGTGTTGTTTTCCAGAAACTTATGGACATAGTCTAAGAAGCACCACCCAACTGTCCTTGACCGTGGACACGGCTATTCGAATAGTTTTACACTCTACAGAGGTTGCACACTTTACGCACAAGATCCGGGGAACTTTCGTGTCATCCACGACCCGCGGTACCTCAAGTACCCAGGGTAAGCACCCGATCACTATCTTTCCCTAGACGACACTAACATAGAGTCCACTTGATTGGTAGTATCCCCCGTGCCCAACATTTCACATCTTAAAATTATGGAGCCTCACTCCCATATTCATCACATACCACAAGCACGGGGTACCAACGGTTGGTCTGGTGCCGTATGAAAACAGTCATGGCCGCCCTACCTGGAACGACCCCATCCCGAGAGAGCGCAACAACAACTCTCCCGTCACTAGTAATGCAGGCTCCAAGCTAGTATCGGCCTAGGTAATCAATAATGCCCTTTCCCATATAAGGGTAGAGTGGTTGCGCAGGTAAAGTTGGGTCAGTCGACAAATCTTAAATCTAATCCGTCTCTGTAAACAACACTTTTATCAAGCCTCGGTACACTACTTCTCCAACAAGTAGTGACCTAGTTCATCATCATCTCCCAGGGCATCAGTGGCACCCACTAGGGCTGTTTGCAAGTATGTCAAACCACACTTGTTTCTTTCCATGCATAACTCTGACCCACTTTGCGTAGCCATTTACTATAGCATATTTCTACAATCCATCAATACAACTCTAAACAAGGATAGAGTCATGAACAATGCAAGTATCAACGGGCATGCAACAGAGGCAAGCCTAGCAAGGTTGCCATTCATGAACCATCATGCACTCGATGAAACCATGCAAATGTTCTCATGATATAAAAGGGTTCAACGGGGTCAAAGGGCTGCTTGCCTGGTTCATCGGAGTCTTCAAGTCTTCTGGTTCATCTCCAGGTATTTCGTCTACTTCGTCAACTAATGTCGGAAACAATCATAGTAAGCACACAACAAGGCAGAAAATAAAAGTGCTCTAAAAATATGAATTGGACTTTTCTAGGATACCTTTGGTCATATGAGGAATGACCAAAGTGGTTTCATTGGGATTGGATTAGTGGATATTTCTGAACATTTCAATATGACGGAATCAATGGGTTTATGGATTTGCAAGAAGTGTACAGAACTATATTTTTTAAAAATGAGCAGAGGCACCCATTTAACAAAGGATTATTTTACAAGCATCTAGGATTTTGTTTCACTGGATTTGGAGTCAAAATGAATATTCTATGGATTTGCAAAGTTGACAAACATGAAGAAATGGCTCATTATTTTGTAGGGCAAATAAAGTATTTATAAAAATGTTCATACCTAAGTTATGAACTTAGATATATCTGCAAATTTGAATCATGGCATTTAGATCAAATTTGAGTTCTATGTGATTTTCTAAAGTTCATCCCAGAAATGAAAAATGGGGTTTTTATTAAATATGTGTGAAGAAAAAGTTCTTGGAAAAATATGGAAATTGCACCATGAGATATAACATGATTTTATGAACTACTAGAAATTTGAATCACCAAATTTGGAGGTAATATAAATATTTGTGAGATTTTACAAGTTTCTGGAAAAAGAAAAAAAGACAAAGGAAGGGAGTTTATACCTATACTGCGCACTGGGTGCAGCATAGCACCGCAGCGCACTGGGCTGGCCCAGCGGCTCGGCCACGCGGACGATAGGGAGACATCGAAGGCGCCTAGTCGGAGTGCTCCTTCGCTGCGGGGACGCGGGAGAGGGCGAACCCGCCTCCACTTGCCAGCGTGGCTCGGTGGCTAGGCCACTAACGAGCGGGGCTCGCTTGCAGGTTCGTCCTCAACCTCCCGCGCGGGCGCGAAGGGAGACAGAGGAGGTGTTCGATGCCGGCCGCCAGTGCTATAGGGCGTCTCCGTCGATGCTCCGCCCACGGGCTTGCTCAGGGGAGGGTGGCGCATCCGACGAGGTACTCCACGGAGGCAGGGGTGGTCGGATTCGGGCGGTGCATCGGCCGCGGCGGACGGAAGCGACGATGATGTTGGGGTACGGTGAGTCAGGCACGGGAAGGATGAAATGAAGCGCGGGAAAGATCCACTATGGCGGTGGCAATGCTCTGGAATTGAGAGGTGGAAAGGAGGGGATCTTGGTGGCATGAATTTGGGCGGAGTCCGGCTGCTCGGCTCCGGCCATGGGGAGCGACGGAGGGCTTGGCAAGAGGATTGGCTGGGTCGAGGATGATTCTAGGAGGGAGAGGGGGAAATGGAGTGGAGAGGAGGGCTCGTAATGGCCTCATATGGGCGCGGCTAGGAGCACCGTGGGCGGAGCTCACGGCCACGGCCCAGGGCGTCGCTAGGGGCCAAACGGGCGCTTTGGGGCGCGTCTGAGGTGCTCGAGGGTGTGGTCCAGGTCAAGGGAGAGAAAAGAGGGAGCGGGGATGGGTCAGAGGCATCGCGCATGTGAGGCTTCCCATTGGAGCCCTTGAGCGGCCGATGCGCGTGCGAGAGGAGGCAGCAGGAGGAAGAGAGAGGAGGGGGCCAGCACAACTGTCGTGTTGCGGACGTCGAGGACCTCGACGGGCGCAAGGGGGAGGCTCGAGTTGGTCGGGGGACGCGATGTCAACGGTCGGGAGCACGATGGCGTGCTCCAGAGCACGTCTTTGGCCGGCGTCTGCAGCTTTTCGCACGCACCAGCGCGTCCACTTGTGTCTGGCAGCTGCATGGGGGAGTAGACAATGGGAAAGTGGCATTGGATGCCCTGGTGCCTGGCAGGAGAGAGAGGTGAGAAAATGGGAGAAATGCAGCCGTCCAGAGAGGGGAAAAGAGCCTTTCACCCCCATCATCATGGCTCCTCGGGCAGGGAAAGATGCAGGGGTTAGAGGAGGACCAGATGATGCTGTGGGAAAAATCTTAGCTCATGGAGATTAGTGGAAGGGGCTGAAACATGGAGTTTTAAATTTTGTCAGAAGGTGTTTGATGGTGGTTTGGGCAAGAAAATGCATTATCCTTTCCTTCATATTTACCAGGAGTTAGTGGCATCACATAATAGTAGTGTCCAAGAATTTTGAGGTCAAATGGAGAAAGTGGCCAATGCAACTTTTTTAAACCCTAGAAATCAACAGAAATGACTTTTCCAAGATTTAGTCATGCAAATCTATTCTCCTTGATGCACCACTTGGTGTAGTGTCATAATTTTAGGATTTGAACATGTATACAAAAATTCAGATCAAAAGGACGCAATTGGCAATGTAGAGTTGTTCAAATTTGGTTCTGGACAGGAAGGGTTTTAGAACACTTTGATCCTGATATCCTTCTGTCCAACTTGTGCCATTTGGTCTAGATGCATTATTACACCATTTGAGCATGTGCACCAAGTTTGAGAGAATTTGGACATGTTTGGCAGTGCAAAGTTGTTCAAACATGAAAAAGGACAAAAATGGTTTTGAGAGGGTTTGGTGGGGATATATTGTTCTCCATGACATGAGACTTTGTAGGATCCTCAAGTAGGTCATTTTGGACATGATAGAATTTTCCTGTATTTAATGGAGAATATTTTCTTTGTAAACATTTCAAAAGCTTGAAATGTCCAGATATAGTTTTTGAGGGATTTGACCAATAATCTGAACATGACCATGTGTTGAAACTCTTATATATGGACAATATATGTCCACTGAGCTTCCCTAAATTTTCTCAAATATTTTTGAAACATTAAAATAATTTTAATCTATTAAAGACCATTTCTGGCCTTAAGAAAAAGCCTTTAAATAAAATAGGAAAATAAATTTTTAAATTATTTTTTTGTGGTTTATGGGAGCCCTATACCTAATAGGTTTCAAATATACTTTTGAAAGATTCAGGGGTTTTTGGAAAACCTAATTTAGAAAATTCTTTTTGGCCAAAATATTTTTGCAAGAAATTGTTTTTATGTTCTACACACATGGCATGATCATTGGGCAAGGTATTGGATCAAGGAGAAGGAGTATAAGAGTTGGAGGATTTATTTGATTTTTAGAGCACTTGCAACCAACACACAAAAATCAAATCAAGCAAAGACCTAAACACTCAAAAGTTTTTGACAAACCACATTTTATCATGATTTATTAGCTTAAGTGTTGTGGCATGAAAATCAGGGTATGACACTAAACCAATTCAGCCTCCTCCCTTGTGGGGAGCGCACCAGCCCCTTGTGGGCTGGTTAGCCTCCCTCCTATGGCCCATATGGCCCATATCTTCCACCGGGGGGTTCCGGTAACCCCTCCAGTACTCCGGTATGTACCCGATACACTCCAGAACCCTTCTGGTGTCCGAATACTACCTTCCGATATATCAATTCTTTACCTCTCGACCATTTTGAGACTCATCGTCACTTCCGTGATCTCATCTGGGACTTTGAACAAACTTCGGTCATCAAAAACACATAACTCATAATACAAATCGTCATCGAACGTTAAGCGTGCAAACCCTACGGGTTCGAGAACAATGTAGACATGAACGAGACACATCTCTGATCAATAACCAATAGCGGAACCTGGATGCTCATATTGGCTCCTACATATTCTATGAATATCTTTATCGGTCAAACCGCATAACAACATACATTATTCCCTTTGTCATCGGTATGTTACTTGCCCGAGATTCGATCGTCGGTATCTTCATACCTAGTTCAATCTTGTTACTGGCAAGCCTCTTTACTCGTTCCATAATACATCATCTCGCAACTAACTCATTAGTCACATTGTTTGCAAGGCTTATAGTGATGTGCATTACTGAGAGGCCCCAGAGATACCTCTCCGATACTCGGAGTGACAAATCCTAATCTCGATCTGTGCCAACCCAACAAACACCTACGGAGACACCTGTAGAGCATCTTTATAACCACCCAGTTAAGTTGTGATGTTTGATAGCACACAAGGTGTTCCTCCGGTATTCGGGAGTTGCATAATCTCATAGTCAGAGGAATATGTATAAGTCATGAAGAAAGCAATAGCAATAAAACTTAATCGATCATAATGCTAAGCTAACAGATGGGTCTTGTCCGTCACATCGTTCTCTAATGATTTGATCGCGTTCATCAAATGACAAGACATGTCTATGGTCAGGAAACTTAACCATCTTTGATTACCGAGCTAGTCTAGTAGAGGCATACTAGGGACACTCTGTTTTATCAATGTATCCACACATGTATCAAGTTTACGGTTAATACAATTCTAGCATGGATAATAGACATTTATCATGATATAAGGAAATGTAAAATAACAACTTTATTATTGCCTCTAGGGCATATTTCCTTCAATTTCAAGCAAGCATGGCAAGAGTATGAGCAGCGAAAAGAGTAAATCATGGTAATTGCAAGAAAGTAAAGGGATGTGATTGGAGTGTGCAAACACAATGAATACACGGAGATTTTTGGCATGGTTCCGATAGGTGGTGCTATCATACATCCACGTTGATGGAGACTTCAACCCACGAAGGGTAACGGTTGCGCGAGTCCATGGAGGGCTCTAGCCACGAAGGGTCCACAAAGAAGCAACCTTGTCTATCCCACCATGGCTATCGCCCATGAAGGACTTGCCTCACTCGGGTAGATCTTCACGAAGTAGGCGATCTCCTTGCCCTTACAAACTCCTTGGTTCAACTCTACAATCTTGTCGGAGGCTCCCAAGTGACACCTAACCAATATAGGAGACACCACTCTCCAAAATGTAATAGATGGTGTGTTGATGATGAACTCCTTACTCTTGTGCTTCAAATGATAGTCTCCCCAATACTCAACTCTCTCTCACAGATTAGGCTATGGTGGAAAGATGATTTGAGTGGAAAGCAACTTGGGGAAGGCTAGAGATCAAGATTCTTGTGGTTGGATTGGAATGTCTTGGTCTCAACACATGAGTAGGTGGTTCTCTATCAGAAAATGAGTAGTGGAAGTGTAGGCATGTTCTGATGGCTCTCTCACAAATGGAGATGGGGATGGAGGGGTATATATAGCCTCCACACGAAATCCAACCGTTACACACATTTGACCCAACTCGGTAGACTGAATAGAAAAACTCGGTGAGACCGATTTAGTTCAAAATGTGAATGTTAGGAATCTTAGTGGGACCTACATGATCAACTCGGTGGGACCGATGTGCTAGGGCTAGGGAAAAACCTCATCTCTGGGAGACCGGTTGCTTGAACTCAGTGAAACCGATTTCAGCAAAGAGCAAAGAGAGAGTTGGTCAAGCAAACTCGGTGGGACCAATTGCACATTTCGGTGAGACCAAAATAATTACAACATGCAACAGAGAGATTGCAAGGCCATCTTGGTGAGACCGAGATCTGTATCGGTGAGACCGAATTGTCTAGGGTTTCTAACAGTGGCTAGGTCAAATGAAATCGGTGGCGCCGGATAGATCCAATCGGTAGGGCCAAGTTTGACTTTGGGTTTTGGACATATGTGGAAATGAGAAAGTGGCTGAGGGTTTTGGAGCAATATCACTAAGCACTTTGAGCAAGTAGACCATGAAGCAACACCTCATCACGTTTTAATAGTATTGGCTTTCCTATGGACTCAATGTGATCTTGGATCACTAAAATAGAAATGAAGAGTCTTGAGCTTTTTCCAATCTCTATCCTTAGCATTTTGAAGGGGTTCCACATCCTCTTGTCCTTTCCATGCCATTGTTGAACTGATCTGAAATACACTAGATAAATGCATTAGTCCAACAAGAGATATGTTGACATTAATTACCAAAATCACCCAGGGAGCACTTGTGCTTTCAGAACTCTAATTTGCATGATTTGAGTGAAACTAATCCGGACTAATGTTGTTTTCAGCAGAACTACCTTGATGTTGTTTTTTATGCAAAAATAAAATTTCTTGGAATTGGACGAAACTTGGCGGAGATTTTTTATTGAATATATAAGAAATACCAGTGTAAATAGCCACTGCAGGGGGGTCTCCGACTGCTCACTGGGCAGCAGGGTGTGCCTACCCCCTAGGTGTGCCCTGGTGTCTTGTGTGGTCTACCGACCTCCGTCTGACCTAATTCCACTTCCATAAGTACCATCCTCACAAGAAAAAAAATAAGAGAATAAATTTCATCGCGTTTTATGATATAGAGCCGCCGCCACCTCCTGTTCTTCCTCAGGAGGCCTGATTTGGAGTCTGTTCGGGGCTCCATAGGGGGTAATTCATCGTTGTTGTCATCATCATGAACCCTTCTTCATCAACTATTCCATGATGCTCACCATCGGGAGTGAGTAGTTCCTTTGTAGGCTTGCTGGATGGTGATGAAGATTGATGATATTTATCATGTAATCGAGTCAATTTGTTAGGGCTTGATCCCCAATATCCACTATATTCTGAGATTCATATTGCAATGACTTTGCTATGCTTAATGTTTGTCATTAGGGTCGAGTGCCATGATTTTAGATCTGGGCCCTTTATGTTTTCATCAATATATTTGTGTTCTTGATCCTATCTACTAGTTATATGCACTTGTTATTGTTCTGAACTGCATACCCCATGGTGACAATAATTGGGATACTCTCCGGGGATGACTGTAATGCGAGGAGTTCATGTATTCACTATGTGTTAATGCTTTGTTCTGGCTCTCTATTAAAAGGAGGCCTTAATTACCCTTAGATTTCCATCAGGACCCTTCTGCCCTAGGAGGGTAGGACCAAAGATGCCATGCAAGTTCTTATTATAAGCACATATGACTAAATATGGAATACATGCCTACATGCAAATGATGAATTAGAGTTATTGTGTATCGCTCTAGGTTGTGACTGTTACATGATGAATGTCATCCATACAAATATCCCTCGATGGTCCAATGCCTACACTTTGCTCATATTGTCTTTGCTAAGTTTCTCTTGTTGTTACTGCTACAAAACTTTCACGATTACTACTGTTACCGCCACTATCAAAACTTACTACTATGCTACTAAATACTTTGTTGCAGAGAAATAACTTCTTAGGTGTAGTTGAATTGACAATCAACTGCTAACGCTTATAAATATTCTTTGCCTCCCCTTGTGTCGAATCAATAAATTTGGATGAAGTACTACCCTCGAAGACGGTTGCGATCCCCTATACTTGTGGGTCATCAAACCTGGATCCATGTCAGATCAGATCTTAGGGAAACTCCCGCTGACGTCAATGTCAGATTGATCCAAGAAGAGTGCGAGATATCTCTCTTGAACGAGATGTTCGATCAGATTCAGACGCTCGCAATTGCAGACAACTAGCCCTCGGTCTATGATCGGATCTGGGAGTCACCTGGAAAGGTTGGATTTTCTGACCCACCCACCACCCACCTTGTTGCTAATTTTGAAGACCTGAACAAGGTCCTCGCAAGCGGCTCGGGCGAGGTCGATGACATGGATGAGGAAGTCGACAAGTCCTCGGGCAACCTACCGGCGGCCACAACGCCTGTGGGCAAGTGGACAACAATCTCTACTTATGACATCTACAGGGTGGAAACTCCATGCAACAACTGGGGGCAATAACAATGTTGGCAGAGGCAACGACGACAGTGGCAACGACAAAGAGAATAATAACAACAACGACGATAATGCCAATCTCGGGAACAATATTGATGACTGATACATCTCCAACGTATCTATAATTTTCGATTGTTTCATGCTACTATATTACCAATCTTAGATACTTTATATGCAATTTATTTCATTTTTTGGAACTAACCTATTAACTCAGTGCCCAGTGCTAGTTGCTGTTTTTTGCTTGTTTTTGGCTTTTCCCAAAATCAATACCAAGCGAAGTCCAAACACAATGAAACTTTATGGTGATTTTTTCGGACCATAAGAGACCCTAGAATGTTCGAGAGGAGGCCATAAGATCTACGGGAGAGCCATGAGCTCATACAACACGCCCCGGGGTGGGGGGGCGCCTGAGCTTGTGGGTCCCACACAACTCCATTTGACCTAATTCCAAATCCACAATTCTCTAAAATCCCCAAACCAATAGAGATCCACCCAAAACACATTTTCTGCTGCCGCAAGTCTCTATTCTTCCATGATCCCGTCTAGAGGCCTTTTCTGGTACTCTCTCGAAGGGGGAATCGATCACAGATGGCTTCTACGTCAACCTTGCTGCACCTCTAATGATGTGTCAGTAGTTTACCATAGAACTAGGGGTCCATAGCTAGTAGCTAGATGGCTTCTTCTTTCTCTCCAATATTCAATACAATGTTCTCCATGATCTCCATGGAGTTCTATCCGATGTAATATTCTTTTGCACTGTGTTTGTTGGGATTTGATGAATTGTGGGTTTATGATCAGATTATTCATTGAAAGTAATTGAGTCTTTTATGAACTTTGCATGATTGTTATAACTTTTTATTTCTCTCTGATCTATCCGTTTGGTTTGGCCAACTAGATTGATTTATCTTCAGTGGGAGATGTGCTTTGTGATGGGTTCAATCTTGCCGTGTCCTCAGCTCGTGACAGAAGGGGTAGCGAGGCACTTACTTGTATTGTTGCCATTAAGGGTAAAACAATCGGGCTCAATCACATTGCTTGATTTTATTCTGTCTACATTATGTCATCATACTTCATGCATTACTTTGTTTGTCATGAACTTAATACATAGAGGCAAGCATAGAAGCGCTCTCGAAGTGGAGTAATAGTAGTAGATGCAGAATCATTTCGGTCTACTTGTCATAGACGTAATGCCTATATACATGATCGTTGCCATGAATAACATCATAACTATGCGCTTTTCTATCAATTGCCCAACCGTAATTTGTCCACCCACCTTATGCTATTATTATGAGAGAGCTAGTGAAAACTACGGACCCGGGTCTACTTTTATAATATCATAAAAACCAAAAATACCTTGCTGCAATTTATTTACTTTGCAATTTATCAATCTACCACTACCAGATTTAATCCTTGCAAGTAACGAGTTTAAGGGGATTGACAACCCTCTTGCGAGCGTTGGGTGCAAGTATTTGCTCTTGTGTGTGCATGTGCTATTTGACTAGGATTTGCTTGGTTCTCCTATTTGTGAGATAACCTTGGTTCTCACTAAGGGAAATACTTATCTGCTACTATATTGCTTCACCCTTCCTCTTCAGGGAAAATCCCAACACAGCTCACAAGTAGCAATGACCCAGACAGCAGTCTCGGCGCCGATGACAATGACATCCTAAACGAGTCGCTTAACAACCCCATCCACAACGTTGAGGCTAAGGTTGGTTCATACGACCAACAAAAGAACAAACGAAAAGCAAAGACTTCAGGAAGAGTAATAATACTCGGATGATCACTGGAACAAGATCTACCAGGCCGAGAAGGTTCTCAAGACCAAATTGAAGCAGGTGACAAACAACAAAGCACTGTGTAACACCCCAAATTTTAAAATACAATGATCCCTTTCTAGTTCTGCCATGTCATCATGTTTTAGTAAGCCAAATTGCCGCTTGATAAAAATCAAAGTCAAATTTAAATTGCAAGTCAAATTATTATTTCTTCAAAAGTGATACAAAAATGTGAACTGTACGTCATAAAATCCCCAAGTGTAGGTAGAAATGATATCAACTCCATTTGGATGACCAATTTGTTCTTGGCAACTATTTTAGTGGTCCAGCAACAAATTACTTAACCTTTTCAATTTCTAAAAATGTTTGAACAGTCCCAATGGGCCCCACACTTTTTGTGTTGATGAGCCAAGTTTCATGTTTAACAAAATTCAATTGTTGTGAAAGAAAAATAGAAAACAGAGCTAAATAACTGAAAAAACTAAAAAGAAAAAAATATATAACCTAACTACTGTTGGACTGGGCCCTAGTGGCCATAGTACAGGCCCAACCACTGGTGCCTTCTCCTTCCTCCTGCTATAGGAGGCAGGGGATGCTGATGGCCATCCATGCCATGGCCATGTCCTGGGTGACGTGCTGGCCATGCTACGCCCCGCTGGGAGGATAAGAGCATCGCCTCACAGCCCTCAAAACCCTAATCCATTTCTTCCCCTCTCTCTCTCTCTCTCTCTCTCGCTCCATCGTACGCTGCAATCGTCATCTCTGCATCGATCCCATGGCCATCGAGGTTCCCATGCCATCAGAGGATGTCCAGGAGAGCTGCAGTTGACTACTTCATCGTCTACGAGGATCAGGTCGAGTGCTGCACCACTACACCGACGCGATCGAGATCGTCTTCCACCTCAGATCCGAATATCGCTGATGTTGCTTAGTCATCTCTAGTGCCTCCCTGAGCTCGTCGAGCCTTCCATGTTCTCTAATGTGAGCTCCCCTCTAATTTCCCCTCTCTCACTTAGCTCTGGCTCCTCTCTAGCATGTGGCCCCCGTAGCTACCGCTCCGTCACCGACACGGCCGCCGTACGCAAGCCGTGCATGCTCTTGAGCACCAGTGCGAGCCACTAGCGCGCTCCTGGACACGTGCAACATCGAGCCTGAACCCCAGCTAATGCCCTAGCTTGCTCTCGCGGTGTTTCCAAGGAAGGCCAAACTCTAGTCACCTCTCAGCTCGTCACTGCCACCGCTACACGCCACCTCTGGCAGCGCCGCGAGCACCGTCTGACGCGCCACATCACTAGCTCCCGGGCAAGCCTAGGTGTACATCGAATGTCCACCAGAATCGGCTGACCGTTGAACCTCCACCATGTCCTGTTACGCCGATGACTAACCACTATTTTAACTAACGTGGCCCAATTAGTTTAGGTACTAATTAACCATTAAGTTAACCCCTGGGTCACTAACTTGTGGTCCACCCCCTCTAATTAACCCCTTATAATTATTCTGTTCACTGTGAGTCATTGACACCTGGCTCCACACGCTAGTTGACCAGTCAACGTTGACCCAATCAACTAGTGGCCCAAACTCTACTCAGACCACAGACCCCACCAACAGCCACACAGTCACATTGTTGTGTACACTTATGTGTGCACTTAACAATTTCTCCTTTTAATATTTTGAATTAAATAAATACATAAATTCTAGAAATTTAATTAAACTTTGAAAAATCATATAAAATAATCTATAAGTCAGATGAAAAAGTTTTATATATGAAAGTGATCAAAAAAATATGAAGAATCTGAATATATGTCATCCATATACCTCTCACACCCGTCTAACATAATGAACCTTGAACATTTGCACATGTATCAATATATCGATAAATACCTGGAGCTGGGAAAATATTACCGGATATTTTCTGTCTTCTTTTAAATGCTTAGTGATGCATTAGGTGAAAGTGCGTTATATCGACTAGAGGGGGGACGGGACAGACAGGGTTGTGAATAGGCGATTTTACAAATTCTTCACTAAGGAATTACTACTTGAGGAATTTTCCAAGTGACGAAATACAAGCAGTAGATAAAGTACTCAAGTGCATGCATAACATGGTTGTAGCATAGTCATCATGGTGAAATGAAACATACATAGAGCACAAGTGGCGTGTAAACATGATAAGCAGGCAGACCACAAGGTGACTGAAGAATTTGGGTTGAGAAAATTGAGAACGTCTCCAGTCAAAGTCTGCAAGCAGTAACGATCAATTTCATCAACTAGTAAATGAGGAATTGAAAGGGTTGAGGTAGCTCGGTGAAGACAATGATTTGGTAGACCAGTTCCAACTGCCGTGACAGTTGTACATTTGGTTGGAGCATCTTGGTATTTAAACCAAAGGACACACAGTCCCAGGACACACAGTCCTTACCGTATTCTCCTTGAGCTAAGATCACATATCCCTCGCCCAATCACTAGTGGTAAGTCTTCAAGGTAGACTTCCAAACTTCCGCAAACACAGTCACCCAGTGATCCACAATTCCTTTTGGATGCTCTAGACCAAGCCGCTTGTCCGTTTGGAAGATGCACAGTCTTCAAAAGGTAATAAGCATCGGTTCCACACAGGAACAATCTCTTCAGTGATGCTCAATCACTTTGGGTTTTAGGTGTTGGGGCTTTGGGTTTTTCCTCACTGATAATTTTCTCTCAAAGTCCTGGGAGGATGGGTTGCTCTAAATGACACTTGTCAATCTCTCATATGGCAATTGTGTATATGCAGGAACAAAAATGTTGCACTAGTGATGATAAGATGATAACAAGATGCGGTACCAAGATGATATGGTATATATGAAATGGAAGAGATGATCACTAATGTGCACAAGTAATGTTTCCTGACAATACTCAAATGGCTAGTCTCGATAGGAAAGTGACACAAAATGGGCTATGGGTTATCAATGCAATGGCAACGGAGAATATACGAGAGTGTCGTCGAGGTTGCTGCCCTTGCTTACTGGTGATGGTGTCAAAATGGTGAAGTGGTTGTTGTCGATGATGAGTCCATGGCGTAGATGAGCGTCGGTGATGTCGGTGTCGACCCGTCCCTAAGTAGACGAAACACGTTAGGAAATAGAAACTACAACTCAAGTTCTCAAAGAATAAAACATGTCAAAATTGTTGGAGGTGGTAGCGGGTAAAAGATGGCATTTGCGGAAAGTGGTAGTGGTATGTGGAAGTATAGGTGGAAACCCAGTCAAAATAGGCAAAAGTTAGGCAGAAGAAGGAGTTGTGGATGAAGTTATGCTGCGGGAGGCCGGATGTCCGGGCTTGCGAGCCGGTGTCCGGGGGCTGGATGTCCGGGGACACAGGCCAGATCTCCGGGATCCAAAATCCTGGACGAACACGGTGGATCTCGAGGGAAAAGAAAATTTTTGGCCAAAATTCATGGAAGTTCGTGGATGGAATTGGGGAAAGAGTTAGGGGAAACTAGATCTACCTGCAACACATCAAATCTATGGATCAAATCCAACAAAACATTATCACACCAAGAAATCACAAATTTTTTTGGGAGGGCTATTTTTGTGGGGATTTTCAAAATTGGGACAAAACACAACAAAATTAGGCTAGAAAGTGGGGGTAGGGACTCCAAAAACGTGATCAAGGTGGCTCAAGATACCATGATGATGTAGGGTGTGATATAGGAGAGGGTCCTGATCTTTCGATGAGATGGTAACTATCAATTTGGTGGAGATGACTTTGATGATCCGACAACAAATGTGCACCCACGTTGCGCCTTAGCAATCGCTAAACCAATGTAACACCCTCGATGCGGCTATATCTCCCACGTGTCGAAGCATGACTTAGAGGCATAACCACATTGAAAGCAATGTCGCAAGTGAGGTAATCTTCACACAACCCATGTAATACATAAGGGAAAGAGATACATAGTTGGCTTACAATCACCACTTCACAGAATTACATGAATAAAGCATTACATCATCCAGATACAATCAAGGTCCGACTACGGAACCAAAATAAAAGAAGACTACCCAAATGCTACACAGATTCCCGATTGTCCCAGCTGGGCTCCACTACTGATCGACTAGAACGAAACAACACAAAGGACAAGATCTTCATAGAGCTCCTCTTTGAGCTTGGTTGCGTCAGCTGCTCGGTAACATCAGCACCTGCAAACTGGGTTTGGAAGTATCTGTGAGTCACGGGGACTCAACAATCTCACACCCTCGCGATCAAGACTATTTAAGCTTATGGGTAAGGTAAAAGGTACGAGGTGGAGCTGCAGCAAGTGACTAGCATATATGGTGGCTAACATACGCAAAAGAGAGCGAGAAGATAAGGCAAAGCATGGTCGAACAACTATGATCAAGAAGTGATCCTAGAACAACCTACGTCAAGCATTACTCCAACACCGTGTTCACTTCCCAGACTCCGCCAACAAGAGACCATCACGGTTACACACACGATTGGTACATTTTAATTAAGGTCAACTTCAGGTTTTCTACAACCGGACATTAACAAATTCCCATCTTCCCATCACAAGCTCTCACAGTCAACGAAGGATATTCCTTCTCCCAAGACATTTCGATCAGACTCGGCATCCAGGTTACAAGACATTTCGACAATGGTAAAACAAGTCCAGCAACACCGCCCGAATGTGCCGACAAATCCCGATAGGAGCTGCACTAATCTCGTTCTCAGGGCACACTCAGATAGCAGTCTGTACAACTAAAACCAGCCCTCGAGTTCCCCTAATGTGGCGCTGCAAGGGTCTCTAGTTTGGACCAACACTTAGAGGAGCACTGGCCCGGGGGGGGGGTGTTAAAATAATGATGACCCTTGAGTCTGCAGAACCCAAGGGAAAGAAAAGGCTAGGTGGCGAATGGTAAAACCAATGTTGGGCATTGCTGGAGGAGTTTTATCCAAGGCGAACTGTCAAGGGGTTCCCATTATAACCCAACCGCGTAAGGAACGCAAAATCTGGGAACATAACACTGATATGACGGAAACTAGGGCGGCAAGAGTGGATCAAAACACCAGGCATAAGGCCGGGCCGTCCACCCTTTACCAAGTATATAGATGCATTAATTAAATAAGAGATATTGTGATATCCCAACAAAATATCCATGTTCCAACATGGAACAAGCTCCAATCTTCAACTGCAACTAACAACGCTATAAGAGGGGCTGAGCAAAGCGGTAACATAGCCAAACAACAGTTTGCTAGGACAAGGAGGGTTAGAGGCTTGGCTTAACAATATGGGAGGCATGATAAGCAAGTGGTAGGTATCGCAGCATAGGCATAGCAAAAGAGCGAGCAACTAGCAAGCATAGATAGAAGTGATTTCGAGGGTATGGTCATCTTGCCTGAAATCCCGCAAGGAAGAAGAACGAGTACATGAAGAAGACAAATGGACGTTGTCGAACGAATCCTTACGACACGACGTTACCGGATTACCGAGACGAAGTACACCGGAAAGAAAGCAAACAACATAGTAAACAACCACCACATAAGCATGGCACGATGCGCAGACAAGTATGATGCATGTTCAGTTTAATGAGGCATGGCATGGCAAAGTGCACAAAAAATCCTACAAATTAAGTGGAGCTCATTGTGCAACGGAGTTGCATATTGAAGAAAACACCACATGACTTATTTAGTTCTCTCTCGTTTATGTACCCAACAAGATTAAATGTTGTTAGCATGGCAAGAGGTGAAGCATGATGAAACTATCTAATCTAGGCAAGTTTAAATGAGGCCGGAACAACAAAACAACAAGTCCGGAAACTCCTCATATGCATATATTAGGTTTGGTACTGTTCTGCCCTAAATCAAATTTTATAGTTGTTAAACATGCAAAGTGATTCCACCATGTTAAACTAGGCAAAATTCTACCCCATTTACATATAAAGTTTATTAGAAACCGAGCTACGGTTATTTAGTTATGATTTAAAGCATTTTAGCATGGCATAGGAGCAAATTTAAACAAACATCATTTTAGACATTTTAAACATGCATGAAATTTGGATATTATGAATCTAGAAAAAATTCTAAGCAAGTTTGATATATAAATCATTTTAAACCGATGCACAGTTATTAAGTTAATATATGCATGAAGTCTAGGGGTTTTTTTGCAAAAACTGCTGACTCTGGAATAAAGCTAAAATTGCAGCAATAGAAAAAAATAGAAACAGGCCACATCCGGCTAGCCCAAACGAGGAAAGGCCAGGAAGCTGCTCACATTGGGCCAAGGGAGATGGGCCTTGGTGCGGGGCAGCAGAGGAGCAGCTGGGCCTTGGCCAGAGGCTGGCCCATGCTGGAGCAGCCGAGGTCAACGCGTGCGTGCACCCGCAGCGAGGCGAACCAGGGGCGCTGCCATGGTCGCGGGGCACGCAGCGGCACGAGATCCGGCGCAGAGGGTGGCGAAGCACTGCAGGGGAGGTGAGGAACGGGCAGGTCCGGCGATGGGGGTTCCGGATCCGGGGGGAGATGGCCGGCGGCGTCGACCTGTGAAGGGCATAGAGAGAGAGAGAGACCATGAGAGAGCAGGGAGACAGAGAGGGAGAAACGAAGAGAGAAGAGAGCAGGGAAGGCGGCCTGGGGTCACAGGCGGCGCCTCCTGGTCGCCGGAGTTCGGCAGCGCGGAGATGGGGTCGCCGACGAGGCAAGGCGAGGCGGTGGTAGCGAGCCGACGCAGGAGACGTTCGGGAACGAGGACGGTAGCGATGTACGAGCAACGGCGGAACAATCCGGGCCCAGATGGGCGCTAGCGGATTTCCCGCAGGCTCGGCAGGCCTGCGGCTGGAGAGAGGAGGCTGGAGGCAGGGACGACAAGTGGCGGCCTCCGGTTGGCCGATCCGGTGGCTGGGTGGCGGCGCAGCCACTGGGACGCTGCCAAGTGGCACTGGTGAGGTGGCTGGCGCCGGATTTGGAGGGGGAAGGAGGCTGGTGGCATGGAATTTGAGGAGGGAGGCGGCAGGGAGGTATGGGAAGGGTTAGGTTGCCAAATTTGGAAGGGGTTGTCCATATATAGGCAGGGATGGCTAGGGTTTGGGTTTAGGAAGGTTTTAGGAGCGTTTCGGAGACTCCGATCGCGATCTGACGGTCCGGAACGGAGCGGGGTTTAGGTGGGCTGTAGGTGGGTTGTGAAAAGAGGTTGGGCTAAGATGAGAGGAGAGGAGTGCAGCCCGGCAACTGTTTCCGGAGACCGAAAACATCCGACATTTTGACCGACTATAATGTCGCTATAGTTATCCGTTGGGGCATCAATCGAACTCCGAATGCGATGAAACTTGGCAGGCGGCCTACCTACAACATAACAACACATCATGCCAACTTTCAACCCATTCCGAGAAACTTTTCCAGCCACTTAAAATAATATTTCGGACGTGCCGCGGGCGCGTGCAAGTGTGTCTGGGCTCAGAACAGACAACGGACGGAAGTGGGGGAACCCAGACGGATGCAAGTTTTGTAAACATGATGATGCAATGCATATGATGACATGATAAAATGCAACACGCAATCAAAAGACATGGCAACAACAGCGAATAACTGGAAGACACCTGGCACCTCGGTCTCGGGGCGTTACAACACTCCACCACTACGAGAGGATCTCGTCCCGAGATCTAGAATGGCGCCGGAGGGATAACGGAAAAGAAAGAGAAGAGGTAAAACTAAGTTGCTTCTTTGACAAACGAGTGAGACCAAAGAACCTTGACAAGGTTGAACAAATTTAAAGAAATAAAACAACGGAGAAGAACAAAGTTGAAAACACTCCGTTAAGAAAGAGGAAAAGAAAGAACCGATTCGGTTAGCACTTCAGTTGAGAAGGGATGCAAACTTGATAGGATGAAAAGGACTTGAGCAGAGGACACAACGCTCTGGTTAAAAACAAGATAGAGAGGGAAAAGAATGGTATAATTTGGGCAGCACTTCGACTGAAAATGGAAGGAACTAAACATGATCTTGACAAACAAGATGATGGGTTGAAGAGAGCAACATCACAATGCCTCTGGAACAAAAGTAAGAATGGAATCAAAAGAACGGAGGAGAAAACAACATCTTCTACCTCAAAAGAGCTTGAAAAGCATCTTTAGAAGAAGAGTCGAACGGAGTTGTTGGAAAACCAACAACGAAAAGAGAAAGCTTGTTATGGGCTTATGGAAAACATCTCAAATTACGAGGTGACAAACTGCCACTAACGAGAAAAAGAATTGGATTGATAAGAACAAGGAGACGAGAAACTTATTTCACCGGGAGGATAAAATAAGAACTTGGATTATTTGAGAGCACCATAATAGCAACAATCCTTAGGGAAGGCTTTAGGTGAAATATAACCCAATATAAGTCCAACGAAGAGATTGATTGATTTACAAAACCCCATTCTTAACAACCTGTGAATCATGAAACATGAACTCAAATTATCAAGAATGACATAATACCAACTACAATGATATGGAAAAAAAAGAATTGCACTCCGGATAGCAAGATGAAGAATGCTAGAGCTCCTCTGAAAAGAATCTCAATGAACACTTTGAGAAGGAATTAAATCCTTGATGAACCATCATGTTGAGCCTCCATGAAGAACTCTAGAAAACAAAAGGAAGATCAAATGAAAGGAAAGGGAAGTTGAAAACACAAGGTGAATCCTTTAACGATTTAGATGAATCTCCATGGTGATATAATTGAAACAGGTTGGAACTCCGGGAAAAAGAGAAGATGAACAATTGACAACAAGAATTAGTCATTGTGAACAAACTCCGGAGGAACGAATCCATGATTTGGATGAAGCAAGAATAAGAATTATGTTATGCGTATCCTTCACCAATTTAAGTTGATGACAAGCAATGGATTTGGCATACTACTTATTCTCGTAGAAAGATTAAGATAGATATAGCATCAACTTGGAAAGGTCTTCAACGAACCACCGGTAGGATTGAAACAACGAATGAATCTGTATGATAACGAAGGAAGAGAACTCTTGGACAAACCATCGTAAGAATTGAAAAAGAATGATTAAAACATGAAGAAACACCAGGAAGAATTATCAATTGAACGAAGATGCTTGAGAGAATTAGAAACATGAGAATGAAGAGAATCATGAGTTAATAAGAGAAAACTTGAATGATGCACTGGTAAGATTTAGAGAAAGATAGCTGAAGGCTGAGAATGAATAAGTCTTCTTAAATGATGGGCTTCGGGTGAAAGAAATGGAAAACAACTCATGAAATGCTCCGGATGGATTAAAAGAATTCTCACAATCAAAACAATTATGAGAGGATGGAAACAAATTAGAACCATGGATCTTTGGAAGAACGGGTAAGGATTTAAGATGAACTCCTCTTTGGTATTCAAATGATGAGAAAGACGACGAGAAACACCACCATGTATTTTTGAGATTCTCCGAAAGAATCAAAAGCGAAGAGGTTGAGCCAACTATGAAAAGAATTTGAAAAATCTTGGAGAAAGACATTTGACTGATGATAAATCATTCTTACGTCAAACTTCGAAAAGAATTTTTTTAGAATAGCTCCGATAGAATTAGAAGAGTCAGGTAAGATCCTAGAAAAAGACCTGTGAGTTAGGGCCCACTCAAAAGAAACACCGTTGAAATTATTTAAAGAGAGAGATTGCACCGGTTGAATTAAAATACTTGAATGAGATAACAGCCTCGAGATATCTTGTGGACTCCGGAACAAATGAGTAACGAGAAGTGAATGATTTATGAGGTGCACCGGCAAGAGAAAGCATAGAAACGAGGAAAGGATATGATCAACAAAGCTTGAATTGAAACCACCGGAGATGAAAAGAATGAAGAATGACGAACTTGGAGCTCCATTAGAATCTTCATGAGAATCACCAGATAAGGATATTGATTGAAAAGAATGGAGAGACTTCACATCAGTAAAATGGATACTTGATTAAGAAATTCGAGTCCTCGAAGAAAAAGGGTGGGAGGGCGGGAAAACAAAAGCAGATTGGGACGAATGAAATGAACACCATTGAGAGGACTTGAGTTGATCTTGCGGATGTTGACAAAGATTGGATCCGGTTGAAGAGAAACACGCCGGTAGAACAAGATTGACATGACAATCTCAATGATCGAGAAGGATTGCATTCACATACGAGTATGAGAACACCGTTTAGGAAAAGTATGGAATCAACATTTGACTTCAAAGCAACTTGAATACCACAACTCAAAACAAAAACAAAGGATTGGCTTGTAGAATAAGCCAGAAAAAACATATGATAGAGATTTCATCTGAAGTGTTCGTGGTGGGGCCTACACGGGCTCGATCGTACAGCACCATCATGTACAAGGCAGTGCACATGACATACGAAGCGTCCCTGAGTCGGCATAGCCAAGGACTCTTTAAGACACAACGAGACCACTGTAAAACCAACCGTGAATAGGCGGACCACTAGACGTCGAACCCCAATTTCATATCATACATCTGTGGGAAAGATATCCTAAGAGCTACTTGAATTCCCACTTATAAACTCCCGAAATTTTGCGGTTATGCAATCAGGTGTTGGGGATACAGGGGAAGCATAATATCTCACCCAAACTAGCAAATCCTACATCCAGCTGTATCCATCCTTCAACACATAACCTAGAAACCTTCGAAAATCATTTACCTCAACCTTCGAAAAGCATCCGTTATACGAGTTATGGCAATACTCCCGAACTCCCGCCCCAGTACTGGGTGGCGTGGAGGTTATCTCACCAACAACTGCATAAAAGAGATTTTCGATGTCGGCGAAACTCAGGTATTCCAGAATCTCAACGATAAAATTGTGACGACAACACCTCGGAGCTCAACTCCCCGGGTCACTGCCACAACCCCTAAATGTCAGGAGGCACCAAGAACAATGTTCTCGTCACAAAACCATCGGAATGATTCCAAGATACCCGCGTGATACTAAAAAAATTTAGTGAAATTTGAGAAGAGAAGAGTCAAAACTCTACGTTAGGATGCTTTTACCAGAGCGATGAAGGGACTGGGGAGTAAAAAGAATTCCTAAACTCTCCGATATATATAATCCTAAATGACTCAAAACATTTTTCTAGACTCAACAATGCCAACGATTCGATCAAGCAGGGGGGCTCCTAAGGTCGGGGAAGGCTCTGATACCAACTTGTAACGCCCTCGATGTGGCTATATGTCCCACGTGTCGAAGCACGACTTAGAGGCATAACCGCATTGAAAGCAATGTCGCAAGTGAGGTAATCTTCACACAACCCATGTAATACATAAGGGAAAGAGATACATAGTTGGCTTACAATCGCCACTTCACACAATTACATGAATAAAGCATTACATCATCCAGATACAATCAAGGTCCTACTACGGAACCAAAATAAAATAAGACTACCCCAAATGCTACACAGATCCCTGATCGTCCCAACTGGGCTCCACTACTGATCGACTAGAACGAAACAACACAAAGGACAAGATCTTCATAGAGCTCCTCTTTGAGCTTGGTTGCGTCACCTGCTCGGTAACATCGGCACCTGCAAACTGGTTTTGGAAGTATGTGTGAGTCACGGGGACTCAGCAATCTCACACCCTTGCGATCAAGACTATTTAAGCTTATGGGTAAGGTAAAAGGTATGAGGTGGAGCTGCAGCAAGCGACTAGCATATATGGTGGCTAACATACGCAAAAGAGAGCGAGAAGAGAAGGCAAAACACGGTCGAACAACTATGATCAAGAAGTTATCCTAGAACAACCTACGTCAAGCATTACTCCAACACCGTGTTCACTTCCCGGACTCTGCCAAGAAGAGACCATCACGGTTACACACACGGTCGGTGCATTTTAATTAAGGTCAACTTCAGGTTTTCTACAACCGGACATTAACAAATTCCCATCTGCCCATAACCGCGGGATTGCTTTCGACAGTTCAAAACCCTGCAGGGGTGTCCCAACTTAGCCCATCACAAGCTCTCACTGTCAACGAAGGATATTCTGTGGGGACCCCGACTCATAAGTCGTGATCACCGAATGCACGTGTACAGTGATCCCAGAGATCAATGCTCACTGAACACACAGAAGCTGAATAACAAGAGTCTTACATCCATACATATCGTCTTACACAAATTATGACCATTATGGTCAAGTCTTACATAGATAAAGCCTTAAGGGCTGAACATCAAATGAAGCACCAGCAGCGGAATTCTTCGTCGATAAGTAGAACCCATGCCATCTGCCTTATCCCTACAGGCATTCTGACTGGGAAACGTCCTAGTTCGCATGTTCGTCTTCAAAGAATTCTTCTTCGAACTCCTGTTCTTCCATGCCTGGCCAATTAAATAACCAGTGGCAAGCCAATGAGTACTTTGAATGTACTCGCAAGCAACCCATGTTTTGGTTCAAGGTACAACAATGCATGATATAGGTAAATTTTGCGGACAACTAGTTTTTGAGTGCAATGACATGTTCAACAACTCGTAAGACATGCATCAGGAGGATTCAAGTAACCATAAGGACAGGTTACAGATATCAACATAGATAGAGTGGGCACCAACCCAACTCAATCATGTCAAGTCCTTTGACTTGACCCAAGTAGTGGTATCATCATAAAAGGAGTGGGCACCAACCCAACTCAATCATGTCAAGTCTTTTGACTTGACCCGAGTAGTTCTTCCCACACACACTGGTTAAAAACAAGTGGACGTAGCCCAAGAGCGGTTACCCAACTGTCCTTGACTGTGGACACGGCTATTCGAATAGTTTTACACTCTGCAGAGGTTGCACACTTTACCCACAAGATCCGGGGAACTTCCGTGTCATCCACGACCCGCGGTACCTCAAGTACCAGGGGTAAGTACCCGATCACTATCTTTCCCTAGACGACACTAACAAGGAGTCCACTCGTTGTTCCGTATCCTCACGATGTACATCATATGAGACTCACTCGAGATCGTAACATCCGAGAGGGGACACAACGGTGTATCCGGTGCCCTGTGAAAACAGTCATGGCCGCCCTACCTGGCACGACCCCGTCCCAAGAGAGCGCACAAACAACTCTCCCGTCACTAGTAATGCGGGCTCCAAGCTAGTATCGGCCTAGGTAATCAATAATGCCCTTTCCCATACAAGGGTAGAGTGGTTGCGCATGTAAGGTTGGAATAACGGTCGCAACTTAAACCAATCCGTTTTTTAAAGCAACTTACACACACTTGCCTCGGTACACCACTTCGTCATCAAGTGGCTATCCAACTCATCATCTCCCTCGGGCATAAGTGGCACCCGACGGGGTTTTAGAAAAGTCCTTTGAAAATACTTTGCCTCATCACTATGCATATTCCCGTCCCTTTTTGCGTAGCAACTACTTAGCGTCCTATCTACTCCCACCGGCATAACCCTCATAAGAAGGTAAGGTCATGCACAATGCAGGTATCAACGAGGAAGTAACAAAGGCAATCCACCAAAGTGGTTACCCTCTCATCATGATTTCTGAAGCAACACTGATAAAGTGCTATATGACATGCATAAGAAGGGTTTCATAGACATGGTCAAAGGGCTGCTTGCCTGGTTCAACAAGGTCTTCTAGGTCTTCAAAGTCTTCTGGTCCAACTCCTTCGTCAGCAACGCAATCTATCGTCGCAAAATAATAACGGGAAAATAAGGCAATAATAAAACAGAAAAACCAAAGTGCTCAGAAAAATGTCAACTCATTTTTGTAAAATACTAGGTGGAAAACTAAGAAGGGGAAAATTCCTAGTTTTGGATTTGGAGTTATACAAGAGGGGATATGGATTTTCAAACAGAGATTAAACTGCTCAAATTTGAATTTAAATTTGAACAGTACATAAAAGTTGGTTGGATTTGAATGAAAGTTGCACCATTAAATAGGTTGCAATATTTTGGGAATTTAGAAATTGCAATTAATTCATTTGGACATATATTCTGTCCTGTGGAATTTTTGGAAAAGGAGACAAAAAGGAAAAAGAAAAAGGCCCTGTTCCAGCTGGGCCAGAACAGCCGCAGGGCAGCAGGCCCAGCCAGCGAGGCGGCCCAGCGCGCTGGTGCACGCGCGCGCCAGGTTCAAACCTGACGGGTGGGGCCCAGGCGTCAGGGCGAGAGGCTGACGGACGGGCCCCACGGCCGTCGTCGTCAACCCTAGGCCAGAGGGGATGGCGAGCTCACCGGCGACGGCGTAGGCCACGATGAGGTCGGGCGAGGGCACGGCTGGACTCAGCGCTGCGTCACCGATCGGTTGGAGGTGGCGGGCGTCACCGGAGCTGCCTGGTTCGCCGGCAACGAGGTTCGCGGCGGAGGAGCTTCGGGCGTCGACGGCTCCGACCGTTTCCGGCTGAAAAAAAGGCGGGGAAGAAGGGGGAAATGGTTAGGGGCGCCCGGGGGTTCCAAATCAAGGCAAAGGAGGAGCGGGGGAGGCTTATACCTCGCGAACTCCGGCGAGCCGAAGCGGCGGAGCTCGAGCTCGATCTCGAGCTCGGGCGGCTCTGGAGAAGAACTGGGGGTGCAGGGGGAGGCCTTGGTGGTGCAGGGGGCGAGTGGTGAGGAGAGAGGGGCTCGGGGAGGCCCTTAAGTAGGCGAGCCACGGCTCACCGTAGACCTGTGCGCCGGCGAGGTTGTTGCCGTTCCTGTGGGTCACGGGGGCGCGCGTGGGCATGTCTGGGGTGCTCATGGGCTCGGTCCAGAGCAAGGGAAAGAAGAGAGGGAGGGAGCAGGGAGGCCAGAGGCGCGCGTGTGTGAGCGTGCTCATTGGAGCTCTCGGGCGGCCATGGCGCGCGTGCGAGCAGGGGCAGGAGAGAGGGAAGGAGGAGGGGGCCGACCAGCTACCGTGTCCCGGACGCCGAGGCGTCTCGTCGGGCGTGCTGGGGAGGCCCGAGGTGGCCGGAAGCGGTTGGAAGGGGCGGCTACAGTGCGGGGGCGCACTGTAGCGCGCTCCAGAGCGTGCAAATGGCCGGCATGCCATTTTTTTATGCCTTGTGGGCGCGGCCAACCATGTCCAGTAGCTCAAGGGAGGAGTAAAGAAAGGGGAGGGGGGCATTGGATGCCATGGATGGCCACTGGGGTGAGGAGGGAGGTGAGGAAGATGGGTACAGGGGCTGTCCAGAGAGAGAAAGAGAGGTTTTCATCCCCCCAACAATTGAGTTTGGGCTAGGAAAGCTTATTGGAGTTAGAATATGACTATAAGGGGCTGTGGTAAAAATTTGAGCTCTCCAAGAATAGTGGAAAGGGTCAAAACAGTGGCTTTTGCAAAATGTCAGAAGGTGTTTGATAAAGTTTTGGGCAAGCAAATGAACTCCAATTGCCATGATACTTAACAGGATGGAAAGACACTTAGAAATAGGGTGTGCCACCAAATTTGAGCTTATTTGGAAAAAGTTGCCAATGTAACTTTGGTAAACCCTAGAAATCAGCAGAAATGGACTTGTGTAGATCTAGTTGAGCAAATCACTTCTCCATGATTCACCACTTGGTGTAGTGGCCTCATTTGGGGATTTGCACATGCTCACAAAAGATGGGGCCAAGGATAGAAAGTTGGTAGTACAAACTTGTTCAAATTTGGTTCTGGCCAGAGAGGGTTTTGGGGCATTTTGGTGAACCAAAATGACTTTAATTGACATGAGGATTTGCAAGATCATCGCAATATGCATTTGTGACTTGCTGGATGTTTCTTGGATTTTTATGAAAATATTTCCTGTAGAAATATTTCAAATCCTTTAAATGGGCAGAAATGGTTTTGGGAGGTTTTGTCCAATATTTTGAACATGACCATGTGTTGAAACTCTTATATATGGAAAATATATGTCCACTGAGTTCCCCTAAATTTTCTCAAATATTTTTGAAACATTAAAATAATTTTAACCTATTAAAGACCATTTTTGGCCTTAAGAAAAAGCCTTTAAATAAAATAGGAAAATAGATTTTAAAATTATATTTTTGTGGTTTATGGGAGTCCTATATCTAATAGGTCTCAAATATACTTTTTGAAAGATTTTTACTGCCCTGAATTAAGTACTTGTAGTGCAAATCTTAATTCAGGGGTTTTTGGAAAACTAATTTTTGAAAATACCTTTTGGCCAAATTATTTTTGTAAGAAAATACTATATTGTACTATACACATGGCATGATCATTGGGCAGAAGTTTGGGGCAAGGAGATGAAGTATAGAAGGTGGAGTTGTGTTGACCTTAAAGAGCACTTGAAAAGCACAGAGAGAAAACCAACTCCAAATAAAACCAAATAATGCAAAAGTTTTTGTTGGTCCAAATATTTCATGCTTTATTAATGCAAATGAAGAGTTACAAAATGCAGGGTGTGACATATTCCTTCTCCCAAGACATTCCGATCAGACTCGGCATCTAGGTTACAAGACATTTCGACAATGGTAAAGCAAGTCCAGCAACACCGCCCGAATGTGCCGACAAATCCCGATAGGAGCTGCACATATCTCGTTCTCAGGGCACACTCAGATGAGCAGTCCGTACAACTAAAACCAGCCCTCGAGTTCCCCCGAGGTGGCGCTGCAAGGGGCTCTAGTTTGGACCAACACTCAGAGGAGCACTGGCCCGGGGGGGGGGGGGTTAAAATAATGATGACCCTTGAGTCTGCAGAACAAAAGGGAAAGAAAAGGCTAGGTGGCGAATGGTAAAACCAATGTTGGGCATTGCTGGAGGAGTTTTATCCAAGGCGAACTGTCAAGGGGTTCCCATTATAACCCAACCGCGTAAGGAACGCAAAATCTGGGAACATAACACTGATATGACGGAAACTAGGGCGGCAAGAGTGGATCAAAACACCAGGCATAAGGCCGGGCCGTCCACCCTTTACCAAGTATATAGATGCATTAATTAAATAAGAGATATTGTGATATCCCAACAAAATATCCATGTTCCAACATGGAACAAGCTCCAATCTTCAACTGCAACTAACAACGCTATAAGAGGGGCTGAGCAAAGCGGTAACATAGCCAAACAACAGTTTGCTAGGACAAGGAGGGTTTGAGGCTTGGCTTAACAATATGGGAGGCATGATAAGCAAGCGGTAGGTATCGCAGCATAGGCATAGCAAAAGAGCGAGCAACTAGCAAGCATAGATAGAAGTGATTTCGAGGGTATGGTCATCTTGCCTGAAATCCCGCAAGGAAGAAGAACGAGTCCATGAAGAAGACAAACGGACGTTGTCGAACGAATCCTCACAACACGACGTTACCGGATTACTGAGACGAAGTACACCGGAAAGAAAGCAAACAACATAGCAAACAACCACCACATAAGCATGGCACGATGCGCAAACAAGTATGATGCATGTTCGGTTTAATGAGGCATGGCATGGCAAAGTGCACAAAAAATCCTACAAATTAAGTGGAGCTCATTGTGCAACGGAGTTGCATATTGAAGAAAACACCACATGACTTATTTAGTTCTCTCTCGTTTATGAACCCAACAAGATTAAATGTTGTTAGCATGGCAAGATGTGAAGCATGATGAAACTATCTAATCTAGGCAAGTTTAAATGAGGCCGGAACAACAAAACAACAAGTCCGGAAACTCCTCATATGCATATATTAGGTTTGGTACTGTTCTACCCTAAATCAAATTTTATAGTTGTTAAACATGCAAAGTGATGCCACCATGTTAAACTAGGCAAAATTCTACCCCATTTACATATAAAGTTTATTAGAAACCGAGCTACGGTTATTTAGTTATGATTTAAAGCATTTTAGCATGGCATAGGAGCAAATTTAAACAAACATCATTTTAGACATTTTAAACATGCATGAAATTTGGATATTATGAATCTAGACAAAATTCTAAGCAAGTTTGATATATAAATCATTTTAAACCGATTCACGGTTATTAAGTTAATATATGCATGAAGTCTAGGGGGTTTTCTGCAAAAATTGCTGACTCTGGAATAAAGCTAAAATTGCAGCAACAGAAAAAAATAGAGACAGGCCACATCCGGCTAGCCCAAATGAGGAAATGCCAGGGAGCTGCTCACATTGGGCCAAGGGAGATGGGCCTTGGCGCGGGGCAGCAGAGGAGCAGCTGGGCCTTGGCCAGAGGCTGGCCCATGCTGGAGCAGCCGAGGTCAACGCGTGCGTGCACCCGCAGCGAGGCGAACCAGGGGCGCGGCCATGGTCGCGGGGCACGCAGCGGCGCGAGATCTGGCGCAGAGGGCGGCGAAGCACTGCAGGGGAGGTGAGGAACGGGCAGGTCCGGCGATGGGGGTTCCGGATCCGGGCGGAGATGGCCGGCGGCGTCGACCTGTGAAGGGCATAGAGAGAGAGAGAGACGATGAGAGAGCAGGGAGACAGAGAGGGAGCAACGAAGAGAGAGGAGAGCAGGGAAGGTGGCCTGGGGTCACAGGCGGCGCCTCCTGGTCGCCGGAGTTCGGCAGCGCGGAGATGGGGTCGCCGACGAGGCAAGGCGAGGCGGTGGTAGCGAGCCGACGCAGGAGACGTTCGGGAACGAGGACGGTAGCGATGTACGAGCAGCGTTGGAACGATCCGGGCCCAGATGGGCGCTAGCGGGCTTCTCGCGGGCTCGGCGGGCTTGCGGCTGGAGAGAGGAGGCTGGAGGCAGGGATGACAAGTGGCGGCGCCTGGTTGGCCGATCCGGTGGCTGGGTGACGGCGCAGCCACTGGGACGCTGCCAAGTGGCGCTGGTGAGGTGGCTGGCGTCGGATTTGGAGGGGGAAGGAGGCTGGTGGCACGGAATTTGAGGAGGGAGGCGGCAGGGAGGTAGGGGAAGGGTTAGGCTGCCAAATTTGGAAGGGATTGTCCATATATAGCCAGGGATGGCTAGGGTTTGGGTTTAGGGAGGTTTTAGGAGCGTTTCGGAGCCTCCGATCGCGATCTGACGGTCCAGAACGGAGGGGGGTTTAGGTGGGCTGCAGGTGGGTTGTGAAAAGAGGTTGGGCTGAGATGAGAGGAGAGGAGATGTAACGCCCCGAGGCTGAGGTGCCAGGTGTCTTCCAGTTATTCGCTGTTGTTGCCTTGTCATTCGCTTGCATGTTGCATCTTGTCATGTCATCATGTGCATTGCATCATCATGTTTTAAAACTTGCATCCGTCCGGGTTCTCCCAGTTCCTTCCGTTGTCCGTTCTGAGCCCAGACACACTTGCACGCGCCCGCGGCATGTCCGAAATATTATTTTATAAGTGGCCGGAAAATGTTCTCGGAATGGGATGAGAGTTGACGTGTGGTCTTATTATAGTGTAGATAGACAGCCTTTAATTTTCATCGCATTCGGAGTTCATTTCTCGCCCCAACGATTAACTATAGCGGCAATATAGCCGTTCTAACGTCGGACGTTTTCGGTCTCCGAAAAGAGATGCCGGGCCTCTCTCTCTTCTCCCCCTCACAGTCTCGGCATAACCCACCTAGTCCATCCTCCTTCCCCTCTTCGCTTCCGGAGTTGTCCGATGCGACCGCACGGTCCGAAATCCTCTCTGCACAGTGCATCGATCCCCTCACGTGCGCGTCCGAAATTGTCCCGGACCCGACCCGGACTGTCGCCACCATTGTGTCTGGATCATCCCCAAACATCTACAAAATGTCACCGTTTTATTATTTGGACTCCCTATCCTATTCTTTCTGAACCGTCCGATTTCGATCGGATGATCCAAACTCCCTCTTTTCCTTATATTTATAGTCCAACCTCACCTAATCTAGCCTAACCCTAAAACATAGGAGGTTTGTCCCTCCCTGCCGCCGCCGCTCAAAGAATCTTCCTTGGGATCCCCTCACTCCTTCCCGAGCCAACCCAGCTCCACCACCTACCTCCATCGATCCCCTCGCAGTCAGCCCCTTCCCTCGATCCACCCGGCCAACCGGAGGAGCTCCTCTTCTCCCGCTCCTCCCGAGACTAGCAGATGAGCCCCCGACGCCATCTCATCCTGCCGCCGCCGGCGACCAACAGGCTGTCCTCGCTACCCCTGCTCCCTTCCTTTCTCTTTTCTTCGGTGAAGCTCTCAGCTCTCCCTCTCCCTCTCTGTGAACCAGGAACGCAACACCGAATCCTCCCCATGGCGCTGTCGCACGGGCCTAGGCGTCCCCCACCTCTGCGTTGCCGGAGTCGCCAAGTTCCTGCGTCAGCCCCGCCATGAACGCCATGGAGTTTTCCTCCGCTCCGGAGCTCCTTCCTCGACGCCGAGGTCGCCAAGCCCCGCCACCAGGGACCTCCTCTACGCCGCGTTGAACCGCGCCCGTCCGCCTCGGAGCCGGCCTCCACCGCCTCCTCCGCATCTGCATCGCCTCGCCGGAGCTCCGTACGCGTTGCTGCCATCGTCTCCGTGCTGCAGTCCCAAGCGCTGCTCCGCGCCGTGCTGCCTCCTTCTGTCGGGAGCAGACAAAGGAAGCCGCCCCTGCCGCGTTGACCGCCAAGTCCAATCGCCGCCCAAATCCGTCGAGTCCCGGCCATCTCCGCTGTTCTCGGTCCTCCCCGCCACCCAAGACCCTCGCCGGAGTCGCGCCCAAGTTCCCTGCCTCGCCATCCCCTGCTGCGGTCTCTGCTTCCTCTACAACAAGCAAGTCGCTCGTCCTGTGCCCGCTCGCGTTGACCAAGCCAGCGCCAGGCTCAGCCTGCTTCTTCGCCAAGGCCCAGCGCCTCTACATCCCCCAGCCAGCCTGTTGGCCCGATGTGAGCAGCCGCCCATCCCCTCCTCTCTGATGGCCCATCATGCACCAGATTCGTCCTGTATAGTTTTTTCCCCAGATCTGCGAATTTAGCTATTATCCCAGGTTTTGCAGTTTTGCAGAAAACCCCTTCATGATCATGCATATTGTAACTCACAAACGATGCATCATATTAAAATAAACTTAACATGAAAAATGCTTAGAATCGCATCTAGTTTCATAATATGTCATTTTCATCCATGTTTAAAATATTTAAAATGATGTTTGGTTAAATTTACTCCTATGCCATGTTAAAATGATTTAATTCATAACTATTCAACCGTAGCTCCAAATCTAACAAACTTTATATGTAAATGGGGTAGAAAAATGCCTAGTTTATCATGGTGACCTTACTTTGCATGTTTAACAACTTTAAAATTGTTTTTAGGGCAGAACAGTACCAAACCTTAAAATATGCATATGGGGATTTACCGGAATTGTTGTTCGTTGTTTCCGGCCTCATTTAACCTTGACTAGATAGGTAGTTTTTATTTTGCTTCACCCTCTTGCCATGTTTAACAACATTTAATATTGTTGGGTACATAAGCGAGATCGAACTAAATAACTTGTCGTGGTGTTTCGTCAATATGCACCTCTGCATATTGAGCTCCACTTAATTTGTAGGATTGCTTGTGCACTTTTGCCATGCCATGTATCTTTAAAACCGGACATGCATCATACTTGGTTGTGCATCATGTCATGTTTATGTGGTGGTTGTTTACTATGTTGTTTGCTTCTTTCCGGTGTTGATTCTTCGGGTTGGTTCCGATAACGTCGCGTTTGTGAGGATCCGTTCGACTACGCCCGTTTGTCTTCTTCATGGACTCATTCTTCTTCCTTGCGGGATCTCAGGCAAGATGACCATACCCTCGAAATCACTTCTATCTTTGCTTGCTAGTTGCTCGCTCTTTTGCTATGCCTATGTTGCGTTACCTACCACTTGCTTATCATGCCTCCCATATTGTTGAACCAAGCCTCTAACCCACCTTGTCCTAGCAAACCGTTGTTTGGCTATGTTACCGCTTTGCTCAGCCCCTCTTATAGCGTTGTTAGTTGCAGGTGAAGATTGAAGTTTGTTCCTTGTTGGAACATGGAGATGTTGTTCCTTGTTGGAACATGTTTACTTGTTGGGATATCACAATGTATCTTATTTAATTAATGCATATATATACTTGGTAAAGGGTGGAAGGCTCGGCCTTATGCCTGGTGTTTTGTTCCACTCTTGCTGCCCTAGTTTCTGTCATATCGGTGTTATGTTCCCGGATTTTGCGTTCCTTACGCGGTTGGGTTATAATGGGAACCCCTTGACAGTTCGCTTTGAATAGAACTCCTCCAGCAAGGCCCAACATTGGTTTTACCATTTGCCACCTAGCCTCTTTTTCCCTTGGGTTAGGCCAGCCCAAGGGTCATCTTTATTTTAACCCCCCCGGGCAGTGCTCCTCTGAGTGTTGGTCCAACTGAGCGATGTCCGGAGCTACCAGGGGCAACTCTGGGCTGGCCCACCCGACGTCTGGCTCATCCGGTGTGCCCTGAGAATGAGATATGTGCAGCTCCTATCGGGATTTGTCGGCACATCTGGGTGGCTTTGCTGGTCTTGTTTTACCATTGCCGAAATGTCTTGTAACCGGGATTCCGAGTCTGATCGGGTCTTCCCGCTAGAAGGTCCATTCCTTCGTTGACCGTGAGAGCTTGTCATGGGCTAAGTTGGGACACCCCTGGAGGGTTTTGAACTTTCGAAAGCCGTGCCCGCGGTTATGGGCAGATGGGAATTTGTTAATGTCCGGTTGTAGAAAACCTGAAGTTGACCTTAATTAAAATACATCAACCGCGTGTGTAACCGTGATGGTCTCTTTCCGGCGGAGTACGGGAAATGAACACGGTGTTGGAGTTATGTTTGATGTAGGTTGTTCTAGGATCACTTCTTGATCATAGATTCTCGACCGTGCTTTGCCTTCTCTTCTCGCTCTCATTTGCGTATGTTAGCCACCATATATGCTAGTCGCTTGCTGCAACTCCATCTCATATCTTTTACCTTACCCATAAGCTTAAATAGTCTTGATCGCGAGGGTGCGAGATTGCTGAGTCCCCGTGACTCACAGATACTTCCAAAACCAGCTTGCAGGTGCCGATGAGTCCATGCAGATGACGCAACCAAGCTCAGGAGGAGCTCGATGAAGATCTTGTCCTTTGTGTTGTTTTGTTCTAGTTGATCAGTAGTGGAGCCCAGTCGGGGTCAGGGACCTTGTCGCATTTGGGGTTCTTCTTTTATTTTGGTTCCGTAGTCGGACCTTGAGTGTATTTGGATGATGTAATGCTTTATTCATGTAATTGTGTGAAGTGGCGATTGTAAGCCAACTATGTATCTTTCCCTTATGTATTACATGGATTGTGTGAAGATTACCTCACTTGCGACATTGCTTTCAATGCGGTTATGCCTCTAAGTCGTGCTTCGACACGTGGGAGATATAGCCGCATCGAGGGCGTTACAGGAGTGTAGCCCGGCAACTGTTTTCGGAGACCAAAAACGTCCGACGTTTTGACCGACTATAATGTCGCTATAGTTATCCATTGGGGGCATCAATCGAACTCCGAATGCGATGAAACTTGGCAGGCGGCCTACTTACAACATAACAACACAGCATGCCAACTTTCAACCCATTCCGAGAACATTTTCCGACCACTTAAAATAATATTTCGGACGTGCCGCGGGCGCGTGCAAGTGTGTCTGGGCTCAGAACGGACAACAGACGGAAGTGGGGGAACCCGGACGGATGCAAGTTTTGAAAACATGATGATGCAATGCATATGATGACATGATAAAATGCAACACGCAAGCAAAAGACATGGCAACGACAGCGAATAACTGGAAGACACCTGGCACATCGGTCTCGGGGCGTTACAACCAATCTCCTGAGGTTATTGACGGTGCTGGAAGCACAATCAGCCTGACCACGAAGGTCTATTCCTGCAAGCAATTGAAGAACAAGCAATAATATGATAAAGCACTCTGAATAATGCAAATATATATGAAGTATTGATAATGGCGGGGATCCGTAAGCAGTCTTGGTCTGGTCGTTATACACAAACGAAGTACACGAAGTTGCAATGGCTAAATTTTAACTAAACAAATTGAAGGAAATATGCCCATAGAGGCAATAATAAAGTTGTTATTTTATATTTCCTTATTCTTGACAACGGTTTATTATTCATGCTAGAATTTTATTGATCGGAAACCTAAATACATGTGTGAATATACAGACAAATACTGTGTCCCTAGTGAGCCTCTACTTGACTAGCTCATTCACCAATGATGGATAAGGTTTCCTAACCATGGACATGAGTTGTCATTTGATAACGGGATCACATCATTAGGAGAACGATGTGATGGACAAGACCCATCCGTTAGCTTAGCATATTGATCGTTCAGTTTTATTGCTATTGCTTTCTTCATGTCAAATACATATTCCTTCGACTATGAGATTATGGAACTACCGGATACTGGAGGAATACCTTGTGTGCTATCAAATGTCAGAACATAACTGGGTGATTATAAAGAGGCTCTACAGGTATCTCCGAAGGTGTTTGTTGGGTTGGCATAGATCGAGATTAGGATTTGTCACTCCGAGTATCGGAGAGGTATCTTTGGGCCCTTTCGGTAATGCACATCATAAGAAGCCTTGCAAGCAAAGTGAATAACGAGTTAGTTACAAGATGATGTAGTACGGACTGAGTAAAGAGACTTGCCGGTAATGAGATTGAACTAGGTATGTAGATATTGACGATCGAATCTTGGGCAAGTAACATACCGACGGACAAAGGGAATAACGTATGTTGTCATAACTGTTTGACCAATAAAGATATTCATAGAATATGTAGGAGCCAATATGAGCATCCAGGTTCTGTTGTTGGTTATTGACCGGAGAGGTTTCTCGGTCATGTCTACATAGTTCTCGAACCCGTAGGGTCCGCACACTTAACGTTAGATGCCGATTTAGTATTATATGAGTTATGTGATTTGGTGACCGAATGTTGTTCGTAGTCCCGGATGAGATCACAGATATGATGAGGAGTCTTGAAATGGTCGAGAGGTAAAGATTGATATATAGGATGATAGTATTCGGACACCGGAAGTGTTCCGGGTAGTATCAGGTATTTATCGTAGTATCGGGGGTTACCGGAACCCTCGGGGGGAAGAGATGGGCCATATGGGCCATAAGAGGGGAGCGTACCATCCCACAAGAGGTGGTGCGCCCCCCTTAGGCATGTGGCCGAATTGGATAAGGAGGAGAAGGGGTTCGGCCCCCCTTTCCTTTTCTCCTCCTGTCGGTGCAACAAACCATGGGTCTGTTGCCCAGACTGTGCACATGCACGAGAGCAAGTTTGATGCACCAGCCCGAGCCAGGATACAAGAAGTCAAGAGATTCAAAGACCCATCATGCAGCTCAGAGAGACTAAGGCCAAGCCAGAGAAGCAAGATATCGCCAAGAGTATGGCCTCCCTTGCCGGACAGGCGAGCCCGGCAAGGGGCAAGGCCACCCCCAGAAGCAGACGACCAAGACACCCAAGCAGGGCCCTTCCGGGGCTCGCGGAGTCAAAACCGCCTCACCAACCACTCTAGCATGACCCATGTTGTCCATCAGTGCGGTGTCAAGCTACAAGATGATTAAGTGGCAGTCGTTCGCCACATGGCAGCCGTTTCCTACAGAAGAAACCCACATGTGACACCCGTCCTGCAACGTGTTAAGAGAACATGCACGGAGCTGGCAAGATAGCCCGGCAAGCCTTGCCGGGCAACCAGTGATGTGACACTAAGCGATGCATTTAATGTGCTCTGTCAGCCCGTAGAGTTAGGCATGATAGCACTGTTTGCTATCATATCAATGCATAATGACTACTTTGCCATTGTGGTGACCCCTTTAATCTATAAAAGGAGGCCCATGGCAACCGTAGAAAGGGTTGGAAAAGTTGATGAACCCACACCCCCATACGCGCGTAGTTGCTACTGCCCTAAGGCACCCCCTACCGGGCAAATGTACTATGTTGCACCACCTCCATTCCACCATCAACCCACCAAAGCAGGAGTAGGGTTTTACGCCTCTCGGCGGCTCGAACCTGGGTAAATTGCTTGTGTGCTCTCTGCCGTGCGCTGGTCTGCTCTTTGTACAATGCGACATCCCCCCTGCCGAACCAGTAAGGGCCCCCCTTGTCCCATAGGTGGTCGCGGATATGCCGCAACATCTTTGGCGCGCCAGGTAGGGGGTCTCGCTTTTGCGAACCTGAAAGCATGCGCAGTGCATCATCTACATCAGCATCTTCATCTTCGATCACGCCATCGACCATGGCACCCAAGAAGAAGTCCGGTTCTTCGGCCCATCCATCCACCTCGAAGGCTCCGCCGCCCATGGCCTCTAACGCCGCGGGGGATGCGGAGGCACGCGAGGACGTGAACGCCGCTAGGGATGTGGTTGGAGCAAGCACCATCACCACTTCCCCCGCAGCCGACACTGGAGTAGGAGATATCGGAGGAGAACAACATCAGCAGCGCCTCGACGGTCACGCTCCGCAAGGTGCATGCGAGGGGGTCACTCCGTCCGCACCTCCTCCTCTCACCGACCGGTAGTGACGCACCAACGGCGCTCGGTCCGGAGTAGGCCATCGCCCTCCGGCTACCCCCACCACGGGAGTGACCGCGGCGCATGCGCCTCCTCCCGGACGAGCCAGCCAGACCGCTACATTTGACGGATCCGCTGACCCTCAAGCACCACTGCCGCGCAACCCCGCTACCCAGGTGGTCATCCCACATCAGCGTGGGAGCGACACCGCCGCCGCCACTAGCACCGTCAGGAGCCAGGCGATGGTGCGATCGACATCATCGACATCTATGCCAAGCACAGCCACAGAGGCTATGGTGTGGGCTCAGCTGCTACTGAGGTTTCCACCGGCGGCCGAGTAAATGGATGAGGGGTGTGACACCATCCAAAGCCTGCTCGGTTTCGCCGAAGCTGGGTCTCGCATGAGCTGGCCCGCCACAACCTCCCCAAGCGACAGCAACCGCCCATACTGCTGGCCGTTCGGAGAGGGCCATCCCCACGGTGCAATCCCCACCATGGCTGCTGGCACGGGCACAAGAGAACCAAGATTCCGATGATGTCTGGATGGCCTCTTCTGACCCTCGAGCACATCCAGGCCAACGTTGAGCCCCGGAGGATAGGCGGCGGGGAGACACGCGCGCCTTCATAGATCGACGCCGCGGCGACCTCCGCCCGATCGACGGGTGCGACAGCCTCAACGTCGACGAGCCTACGCTCAGTCTTGGCGGGTGCCTGCCTTTCGAGGTCGGCTGCCCTGCCTTTACACGAGAGCTATGGCAAGCCCGTTGTCCGTCCGTTCGCACGTTCAAGCCACAGATACCTGAGAAGTACGACGGGAGGCTAAACCCGGCAGATTTCCTGAGCATCTACACCATCGCTATTCAGGCTGCCGGGGAAGAGATGAGAAGGTGTTCGCCAACTACTTCCCTTTGGCACTCAAGTCTAATGTGAGGTCCTGGCCGATGCACTTGCCTGGGAACTCCATTTCTTCATGGGCACACCTGTGCCACAAGTTCATCGATGCCTTCACCGATGGCCACCAAGAGCCCGATAGGCCCAGCGACCTGCAACTCCTCCAGCAGAAGGAAGGAGAAACTCTCTATAAGTATTTGCAGAGATTCAGTAAAGTTCATACAAATATTCCAAACATCCATCTGGTAGCCATTATAGCAGCTTTCTAGTCCAATGTGCGCAATCGTTGCATTCGTTCCAGGATGAACGTACGGTTTGCCAAGACTGTGAAGGAGCTATACACACTGGTGGATAAGTGTGCTCGGATGAAGAAATGAAGGAAGTTGCTCGGAGAGGAAGATTGCACCAATGTTGATTCAGAGGATGAGGATGAGTCAAGCAGTCAGAGAAATGGCAAGAAGCGCAGTAAGAAGCCACGAGATAAGGTAGTAATGACTGTGGAAGGTTCAGGCACACCTAGTACCGGCAAGAAGGCCAAGGCTAAGGGCCCTGGCAAGGAAGCTGCCGCTTGCGCTGCCTGCAGGGAAGCCGCTGCCACCGAGAAAGCTGGGAAAGGCAATGGGCCGTACTGCAAGATCCATCGGACCAAGGGCCATGACCTTCATGAGTGTTACCAGGTTGAGCAGCTTGTCAAGAAACAGAGGGCAGAATATGATAAGCGTGACAAGGAAAAAGGTCAGAATGTCGCTGGCGGTAAGGGCCGAGGCGGTGAAGCAAATCGCCCCAGCAAACCCTTTCGGAACCAAGGAAAGCCCGCCAGGGGTAAAGAGAAGGAAATCTGTGATGATGTGAGTGATGGAGGGGACCAAGAGGAAACCGGTGAGCAGGAGTTTCAGAAGGCCACTAACGCCCTATGCATTCATGGGGGTGCATCCTTGCACGCCTCTCATCACTAGCTCAAGTGATGGGTACGAGAAATCAATGTCGTGGAGCCAGCGCCAGATGCCCGGAAGCCGCTCAAATGGTCCCGCACGCCCATCATCTTTGACGAGGAGGATCACCCTGACCACACCACTATAGTAGGATGTTTGCCATTGTTGGTTTCCCCAACAATTCGCAACCTCAAGGTCACAAAGATGCCAGTGGATGGTGGGGCTAGGTTGAATCTGATTTCCCCGACAGTCATCAGCAAGCTTCAAATAGGAGAAGAAGAGCTAGAGGTTACTGACACGTTTCAAGGAGTTAATCCTGGCAGGAGCCATCCTAAAGGGAAGATTACATTGCCGGTGACGTTTGGCGAGAACTAAACTATCGGACTGAGAAGATTCTGTTTGATGTGGTTGATCTCCCCTGCCGTACAATGGGATTCTTGGATGCATGGCCCTGGCCAAGTTCATGGCAGCATCCCACTATGCTCACAACGCCTTGAAGATTCCTGGGCCACTTGGAGTCATCACTATCCCATCAGATGAGAAGGATGCAATTATTTGTGTGGACAAGATGTACTGGGATGCAGTCGTGGCAGAGGCAGTGGCAGCTCCCGCCAAGGAAAGCAAAGGAAAGAAAAGGGATTGTAGGACCTTCGGCAAGGAGTCCGGGAAGCGTGCCCCCTCCAAGTGCACTGCAATCCCATTGGCGCCACCCTCGATGACAAATAGGAAAGCACACTCGTTACCTTCCTGCGGGGGAATATCGATGTGTTTGTTTGGCAACCATCTGATATCCCCGGTGTTCCTAGGGAGGTAATCGAGCACCACCTTGCTGTCTGCCCACACGCCCGACCTGTCAATCAGAAAGTTCGGAAGAAGGCCTTGGAGAGGCAGCAGTTCATTGCCAAAGAGATCAAGAAATTAGAGGCAACTAGTTTTGTCAGAGGAGTACTGCATCCTAAATGGTTAGCGAATCCAATGGTAGTCCGGAAGGGAAATGGCAAGTGGAGGCTTTGCATTGATTTCATAGATCTCAACAAGGCTTTCCCGAAGGACCCATTTCCCTTGCCGCGCATCGACCAGAGTGTGGATTCCACTTCAAGTTGTGATTTTCTCTCCTTCCTGGACGCATCCTCCAGATATCATCAGATCTTCATGTCCAAGGAAGATGAAGAGAAGACGCCATTCATCACTCCATGCGGTACATACTGCTTTGTCCGTATGCCATTTAGATTGAAGAGTGTCGGGTTGAATTTTGCAAGGGCAGTCCAGATTGTTTTTGAGCCATAGTTACATAGAAATATAGAAGCCTATATGGACGATATCATGGTCAAAACCAAGTATAAGGCCACCCTTATCCAGGATCTCGAGGAGACATTTGCTAATCTGCGCAAGATCAATTTGAAGCTTAATCCAGAGAAGTGTGTGTTTGGTGTTCCCTCTGGCAAGCTACTTGGTTTCTTCATGACCCATTGGGGGATCAAAGCTAACCCCGACAAGATCAAAGCCATCAAGCAGATTCAAGTGCCAAGGACAGTTAAGGATGTGAGGCGCTTGACGGGATGCGTTGCGCACTAAACAGATTCATCTCCAAGTCTGCCAAGCGTGCCCTACCGTTCTTTAAAATTTTGAAGAAGGCAGGGCCTATGAAGTGGACCCCGATAGCAGATGTAGCTCTGCAGGAGTTGAAGGCCTACTTATCATTTGTGCCTACCTTGGTTGCACCCGAACCCCAAGAACCGTTATTGCTATACTTGGCGGCAACCAACCAAGTGGTTAGTGCAGCCTTGGTAGCATAGAGAGAAGTGGAGGAGGCAGAAAGTTAGTAGAAAATAGCAGAGCCAGAGAAGGATCAGGACAGCAATGAGCACGGCAACGAGAACAACGCCAAGGACACGGCAAGGAAGAAAGTGGTGCAACTCCTAGTGTACTTCATCAGCTCCATGTTGTAGGGGGCTAGATCGAGGTACTCTGGTGTACAGAAGTTGATCTTTGGTCTCATTATGGCCTCAAGGAAACTGCGCCACTACTTTCAAGCCCACGAGATCATGGTTGTCAGACATTTTCCGTTGCAAAGGATACTACGAAACCCTGAGGCTACTGGTAGAATAGTGGAGTGGGCTTTGGAGTTATCTAGCTTTGGTTTGAAGTTTGAGAGCACGTCAACTATTCAAAGCAGGGCACTGGCTGACTTTATTGCAAAATGGACGCCAACCCCTGATGAGGAAATAACGGAGACGGCTCTCCCCGGCAAGGAATCACCCCAAGAATGGATTATGTATTTTGATGGTTCTTTTTACCTACAAGGTGTAGGAGCTGGCGTGCTTTGTTGGTGTTCTGGGAACGGGGGTCCCCAGACTTGCCTGCCTACGGCCCACGGTGTGGCTCTGCATGCAGGCCCGTATGACCCATCTTCACCAACAAGCATACAAGACCCTCGCGAGGGGCCAAGCCTCGCGAGGTAGAAGACACAAGACCTCCTCGGGGGTGGCCTCACCAGGGTGGCTCACGAGGGGTGGAGAGATCAAGGAAAGGCAAACCTCGTGAGGTTCCTATGACATGAGCCATGACGATCGAGACCAGGCGGGCACTAGGCGGGTGCTAGCACGCACAATGTCCTTGTTTCCTCTTTGGTGCTAAGGAGGCAAGCGCAGGTGAAGAGTACCGAGGCATCAAGAAAATGTTTCCATATCAGTGCAACGAGACCAAGACCAGCAGGACGGCAGGATGGAGGTCACTGTGGAGCCCAAGGCGGCGTCACCACCACAGCCATCAGAGCCTTTGGCAGGCGAAGGCTGCTTTTGTCAGGATAACTTGTACTAGCTGTCCCCTTTCAAATTGGCCGTTTATAACGCCCTCGATGCGGCTATATCTCCCACGTGTCGAAGCATGACTTAGAGGCATAACCGCATTGAAAGCAATGTCGCAAGTGAAGTAATCTTCACACAACCCATGTAATACAATAAGGGAAAAGATACATAGTTGGCTTACAATCGCCACTTCACACAATTACATGAATAGAGCATTACAACAACCAAATGCAATCAAGGTCCGACTACGGAACCAAAATAAAAGAAGAACCCCAAATGCGACAAGGTCCCCGATTGACCCCAACTGGGCTCCACTACTGATCAACTAGAACGAAACACACACCGGGAAAAGTCTTCATTGAGCTCCTCCTGAGCTTGGTTGCGTCATCTGCACGGACTCATCGGCACCTGCAAGCTGGTTTTGGAAGTATCTGTGAGTCACGGGGACTCAGCAATCTCGCACCCTCGCGATCAAGACTATTTAAGCTTATGGGTAAGGTAAAGGTATGAGGTGGAGCAGCAGCAAGCGACTAGCATATATGGTGGCTAACATACGCAAATGAGAGCGAGAAGAGAAGGCAAAGCACGATCGAGAAACTATGATCAAGAAGTGATCCTAGAACAACCTACGTCAAGCATAACTCCAACACCATGTTCACTTCCCGGACTCCGCCGGAAAGAGACCATCACGGTTACACACGCGGTTGATGCATTTTAATTAAGGTCAAACTTCAGGTTTTCTACAACCGGACATTAACAAATTCCCATCTGCCCATAACCGCGGGCACGGCTTTCGAAAGTTCAAATCCCTGCAGGGGTGTCCCAACATAGCCCATGACAAGCTCTCACGGTCAACGCAGGAATAAACCTCCTCCTGAGACATTCCGATCAGGCTCGGTACCTCGGTTCTTCAAGAACACTTCGACAGGTTAAAACAAATCCAGCAACACCGCCCGAATGTGCCGACAAATCCCGATAGGAGCTGCACATATCTCTTTCTCAGGGCACACTCAGATTGTCTTAGGTACGGGTAGGCCAGCCCAGAGTTGCCCCTGGTGGCCACCGGTAGCTGACAGGTTGGACCAACACTCAGAGGAGCACTGGCCCCGGGGGTTAAAACAATGATGTCCCTCAGGAGCGCGACTCCCAAGGGAAAAGAAAAGGCTAGGTGGCAAATGGTAAAACCAAGGTTGGGCATTGCTGGAAAAGTTTAACGAAGGCGAACTATCAAGGGGTTCCCATTATAACCCAACCGCGTAAGGAACGCAAAATCCAGGAACATAACACCGATATGACAGAAGCTAGGGCGGCAAGAGTGGAACAAAACACCAGGCATAAGGCCGAGCCTTCCACCCTTTACCAAGTATATAGATGCATTAATTAAATAAGATATATTGTGATATCCCAACAAGTAAACATGTTCCAACAAGGAACAACATCTCCATGTTCCAACAAGGAACAAACTTCAATCTTCACCTGCAACTAACAACGCTATAAGAGGGGCTGAGCGAAGCGGTAACATAGCCAATCAACGGTTTGCTAGGACAAGGTGGGTTAGAGGCTTGGTTCAACAATATGGGTGGCATGATGAGCAAGTAGTAGGTATCGCAGCATAGGCATAGCAAAAGAGCGAGCAACTAAGCAAGCAAAGATAGAAGTGATTTCGAGGGTATGGTCATATTGCCTGAAATCCCGCAAGGAAGAAGAACGAGTCCATAAAGAAGACAAATGGACGTAGTCGAACGGTTCCTCACAACGCGACGTTATCGGAACCAAACCGAAGAAGCAACACCGGAAAAGAGCAAACCACCTAGTAAACAACCACCACATAGACATGGCATGATGCACAAACAAGTATGATGCATGTCCGGTTTAAAGAGGGCATGGCATGGCAAAGTGCAACAAACAACACTACAAATTAAGTGGAGCTCAATATGCAACGAGTTGCATATTGACGGAACACCACGTGACTTATTTAGTTCACTCTTGTTTAGGTACCCAACAAGATTAAATGTTGTTAGCATGGCAAGAGGTGAAGCAAAGAAAACTACCTATCTAGTCAAGTTTAAATGAGGCCGGAAACAACGAACAACAATTCCGGAAACTCCTCATATGCATATATTAGGTTTGGTATTGTTCTGCCCTAAACATAATTTTAGAGTTGTTAAGCATGCAAAATAAGGCCACCATGTTAAACTAGGCAAAATTCTACCCCATTTACATATAAAGTTTATTAAATTCAGAGTTACGGTTATTTAGTTATGAATTAAGTCATTTCAGCATGGCATAGGAGAAAATTTAAACAAACAACATTTTAAACATCTCAAACATGCATGAAAGTTGGGTATTATTAAACTAGACAAGATTCTAAGCATTTTACATATTTAAACCATTTTAATCTGAAGCACGGTTCAAGAGTTATTAATGCATGAACATGGAGGGGTAATCTGTAAATATGCAGTTCTCTAGATAATAGGAAAATTCGTCCTGGCAGGAAAAAAACAACAAGGGCTAAAACTAGCAGGCCCGATGGAACAGGGGATCTGGAGGGCTTCTCACCCATGGGCTCGGCCCAGTAGGAAGCAGAGGAGGCCGGATGGGGCAGCGGTTGGACCGGCCCGCCTGAGGCCCAGGCGGCACTGGATCAGACGTGCCCCTGCTGATCCCACTGGATCTAGGAGGGACGAGCGCGGTCAACGGAGGCATCTCTCTCGCTCGTTCATGAAGCAGAGGTCTCCGAGGAACGGCGGTCGAGCAGCAGCGGAGGGCGGCGGATCCAGCGGGCGACACGACAGGGGAAGCAGGAGCCATCAACGTAGTCTCCGTCGCGGATGCAGGCGCGCGGCGGTGCAGGCTCGTTCGACAGGGAAACAGAACCAGTGGCGCACTCGACCAAGATGAGGCCTGCCGGCGGGGGTTCCGGGCAAGGGGCAAGGTCCACGCGGGCGCGGTGGATCTGGCCAGTCCGAGGTTCAGGGAGGCAATTCCCGGCGACGAGGAACTCCGACGGAACGGATTGGAGGAGCTCGGCGAGGGAATCAACCATAGCGTGAAGCTCCTGGTTCCTACGGGGCAGAGAAAAAAAAACTAAGAGAAAGAAAAAGATGCAGGGAAGGAGAAGAAGGGAACGGGCCAGGGGAAGCGGCCTGATGGTTGAGGTCCCTGGTGGTGGTGCTCCGGTGGCGGCGAACCCCGGCGAGGCGAGCTGCGGAGGAGAGCACGGGAGGGGCTCCAAGAGAATATCCTCTTCTCTGGGACGAGAGGAGGCAGAAGAGAGCGATGGCTGGTTGGTAGCTGAAATCGAGGAGGAGATGGATTTGGTTCGATTGATGGGGATCCCGATGTTGGGGAATGAGTGCGGCAGCGGCGGCGGCTGGGAGGATCCCTAGAATTTAGGGATTTGGTCTGAAATTAAACTAGGGGTGGACTATAAATATACAACACGGATTAGGTTAGGGGCTATCTCGACCCTACGATCGCAATCGGACGATCACGAATAAAATAGCTAGGAAGTCCAAATAAGAAAACGGTGACGTTTTGTAGACGTTTGGGGATGATCCGGACACAACGGTGGCGACACCCCGGGTCGGGTCCGGGACAACTTTCGGACGCTCACGTGAGGGGTTTGATGCACTGTGCAGAGAGGGTTTCGGACCATGCGGTCGCATCGGACAATTCCGGAAGCGAAGAGGGGAAGGAGGATGGACTAGGTGGGCTGTGGCGAGACTACGAGGGGGAGAAGAGAGAGAGAGGGGGCCCGGCATCTGTTTCCGGAGACCAAAAACGCCCGACGTTAGACCGGCTATAATGCCGCTATAGTTTAACGGTTGGGCTATCAAACGAACTCCGAATGTGATGAAACTTGACAGGCGGTCTACCTACACTATAATAAGACCGCACGTCAACTCTCGTCCCATTCTGAGAACATTTTCTGGCCACTTATAAAATACTATTTCGGACATGCCGCGGGCGCGTGCAAGTGTGTCTGGGCTCAGAATGGGCAACAGATGGCACCGGGGAAACCCGGACGGATGCAAGTTTTCAAAACATGATGATGCCATGCACATGATGACATGATATGAAATGCATGACACGCAAGCAATGACAAGGCAACAACAGCGAATAAGCGGAGGACACCTGGCACATCGGTCTCGGGGCGTTACAACACTCCACCACTACGAGAGGATCTCGTTCTGAGATCTAGAATGGCACCGGAGGAACAATGGAAGAGAAAATAGGAGAGGTAAAACTAATTTGCTTCATTGACAAACGAGTGAAACCACGAACCTTGAAGAGGTTAAGACACTCCGGGAGAATAACACAACGGAGATGAACGAAGTTGAAAGCACTCCGTTAAGAAAGAGGAACAAGTAAGAACAAATTCGGGAAGCACTCCGGTTGAAAAGAGATGAAAGACTTGATAAAACGAAAGAGCTTGAGCAAAGGGGCACAACACTCTGGTTAAATTGATAAACCAAGAAAAGAATAGGATCCTGACAAGAACAAGAAGAAGGTTTGAAGAGAGCAGCAACACAATGCCTCCGGAACAAAAGTAAGAATGGAATGAACGAAGGGAAAAAACAAGAGCACGCTTACAAGAAATGCTAGAATAGAATTGAATAATCTTGATATGGTCTTATGGAATACATCTCAGATTATGAGGTGACAACCTGCCACTCACGGGAAGAAGAATTGGATTGATATGGACAAGGAGACGAGAAAGTATTTCACCGGGAGGATAAATGAAGAACTTGGGTCTTATATGAGCACCATAAATAGCAACAATCCTTAGGGACGGTTTTAGGTGAAATATAGCCCAAGGTAGTTCCAACGAAGAGATTGATGGATTTAAAATATCCCAATCTTGACAGCATGTGAATCATGAAAACATGAACTCAAATTATCAAGAATGACATAATACCACCTCGAATGATACGGTTGAAAGAATTGCACTTTAAAATGCAAGATAAAGAATACTTGAGCTCCTCTGAAAAGAATCTTAAAGAACACTGAGAGAAGGAAATTAAATCCTTGATGAACCATCATGTATAGCCTCCATGAAGAAACTCCGATAAGAAAAGAATAGCAAGAAAGAGAAATTGAAAACACGAGGTGAATCCTTGCAATGATTTAAATGGAGCTCCGTGATAATTAGAGCTTGGAACTCCGGGAAAGAAGGATGAGCACTTGAACCCAAGAATTTAATCATCTTGAACAAACTTCGGAAGAAAAGATTAACATAAGGATGAAACAAGAGTAAGAATTATGTTATGCGTATCCTTCACCAATTTAAATTGATGACAAGAAACGGATTTGGCAGACCACTTATTCTCGTAGAAAGATTAAGATAGATATGGCGCAAAATTGAGAAAGTCTTCAACGAACCACCGGAAGGGTTGAAAACAATGAATAATTGATAAGAAAACGAATGACGAGAGCTCTTGAATGAACCACCGTAAGAATTGAAAATGATTGAAGAAAAGGATAAAGAAAACACCGGGAAGAATTTGAGAAAAAGAGCTGAAAGCTGAGAATGAATAATTCTGAGAAGATGGACTCCGGATAACAAACTGAGAAGACTCTTGAATTACTCCCGATAGGTAAAAAGAATACTCCTGATCAAAACAATTACGAGAGGATGGCAACAAGCTAGAATCACGAGTCTCTGAGAGATCCGATAAGATATGGAGGAAAAACTCTTCTTCGGTCTTCAAATGTTGAGAATGACGACGAGAAACACCACCAAGAATTATTTAGACACTCCGGAAGAATCAAAACGAAGAGGTTGAGCCAATGATGAAAAGAATTCGACAGATCTTGGAGAAATTATATGACAGATGATAAATCATTCTTACATCAAACTTTACAAAAGAATTTGAGAAGCTCCGGAAAAAATAAGAAGAGTCAGGTAAGATCCTAGGAAAAGACCTGTGGGTTAGGGCCCACTCAAGAGAAACACCGTTGAAATGATTAAAAAGAGAGGTTGCACCGGTTGAATTAAATGACTTGAATGCGATATCAATCTTGAAAGAGCTTGAACGAATGCAGAGTGGAAACATGAATCTTCGAGATATCTTGAGCACTCCGGAACAATTAAATAGCGAGAAGTGAATGAATATGAGGTGCACCGGCATTAGAAGGTATTTGAATGAGGAGAAAGATATGATCAACAAAGCATGACTTGAAACCACCGGAGATGAAAAGAATGAAGAATGACGAACTTGAAGCTTCGTTAGTATCTTCATGAGAATCACCGGATAAGAACATTAAAGGAAAAGAATGGAGAGGCTTCACATCAATAAGATGGATACTCGATTAAGAAATCTGAGTCCTTAAAGAAACACCAGGGAGGGAGGGCGGGAAAAACAAAGGCAACTTGGAGATGGATGAAACAAACAACATTGAGAAGAACTGATAATTTATCTTGTGAATGTTGAAGTGATCGGATCCACTTGAAGAGAAGCACACCAGTTGAACAAGATTGGCATAGCAATCTCGATTATCAAGGAGGATTAGTATCCACATCGGAGTATGAGAACACCATTTAGAGAAGGTATGGAACCAACATTTGACTTCGAAGCAACTCGAATACCACAACTCAAAACAAAAACAAAGGATTGGCTTGAAAAATAAGCCGGAACAAACATATGATAGAGATTTCGTCCGACGTTTTCATGGTGGGGCCTACACGGGCTCGATCGTACAACACCATCATGTACAAGGCAGTGCACATGACATACGAAGCGTCCCCGAGTCGGCATAGCCAAGGACTCTTTAAGACACAACGAGACCACTGTAAAACCGACTGTGAATAGGTGGACCACTAGACGTCGAACCCCAATTTCGTATCATACATCTGTCGGAAAGATATCCTAAGAGCTACTTGAATTCCCACCTATGAAACTCCCGAACCTTTCCGGTTATGCAATCAGGTGTTGGGGATACAGGGGAAGCATAATATCTCACCCAAACTAGCAAATCCTACATCCAGTTGTATCCATCCTTCAACACATAACCAAGAAACCTTCGGAAATCATCTAACTCAACCTTCGAAAAGCATCCGTTATACGAGTTATGGTAATACTCCCGAACTCCCGCCCCAGTACTGGGTGGCGTCAAGGTTATCTCACCAACCAACTGCATAAAAGAGATTTTCGATGTCGGCGAACTAAACTCAGGTATTCCAGAACTGCAACGATAAAATTATGACGACAACACCTCAGAGCTCAACTCCCCGGGACACTTCCACAAAACCCCTGACAGGAGGCACCAAGACAATGTTCTCATCACAAAACCATCAGAACGATTCCAAGATATCCGTGTGATCCTAAAAAAAATTTAGTGGAATTTGAGAATAGAAGAGTCAAAACTCTACGTCAGGATGCCTTACTAGAGCAATGAGGAGACTAGGGAGTAAAAAGAATTCCTAAACTCTCCGATATATAATTCCTAAATGACTCAAAACATTTTTCTAGACTCAACAACGGCTGCTAAAAAAACGATCAAGCAGTGGGGGCTCCTAAGGTCGGGGAAGGCTCTGATTACCAACTTATAATGCCCACGACGCGGCTATATCTCCCACGTGTCGAAGCACGACTTAGAGGCATAACCGCATTGAAAGCAATGTCTCAAGTGAAGTAATCTTCACACAACCCACATAATACAATAAGGGAAAAGATACATAGTTGGCTTACAATCGCCACTTGACACAATTACATGAATAGAGCATTACAACAACCAAATACAATCAAGGTCCGACTATGGAACCAAAATAAAAGAAGAACCCCAAATGCGACAAGGTCCCCGATCGACCCCAACTGGGCTCCACTACTGATCAACTAGAACGAAACCCACAACGGGCAAAGTCTTCATCGAGCTCCTCCTGAGCTTGGTTGCGTCATCTCCACGGACTCATCGGCACCTGCAAGATGGTTTTGGAAGTATCTGTGAGTCACGGGGACTCAGCAATCTCGCACCCTCGCGATCAAGACTATTTAAGCTTATGGGTAAGGTAAAGGTATGAGGTGGAGTTGCAGCAAGCGACTAGCATATATGGTGGCTAACATACGAAAATGAGAGCGAGAAGAGAAGGCAAAGCGCGATCGAGTAACTATGATCAAGAAGTGATCCTAGAACAACCTACGTCAAGCATAACTCCAACATCGTGTTCACTTCCCGGACTCCGCCGAAAAGAGACCATCATGGTTACACACGCGGTTGATGCATTTTAATTAAGGTCAAACTTTAGGTTTTCTACAACCGGGCGTTAATAAATTCCCATCTGCCCATAACCGCGGGCACGGCTTTCGAAAGTTCAAATCCCTGCAGGGGTGTCCCAACTTAGCCCATGACAAGCTCTCACGGTCAACGAAGGAATAGACCTCCTCCCAAGACATTCCGATCAGGCTCGGTACCTCGGTTCTTCAAGACACTTCGACAGGTTAAAACAAATCCAGCAACACCGCCCGAATGTGCCGACAAATCCCGATAGGAGCTGCACATATCTCTTTCTCAGGGCACACTTAGATTGTCTTAGGTACGGGTAGGCCAGCCTAGAGTTGCCCCTGGTGGCCACCGGCAGCTGACAGGTTGGACCAACACTCAGAGGAGCACTGGCCCGGGGGGGGGGGGTAAAATAATGATGATCCTCAGGAGCGCGACTCCCAAGGGAAAAGAAAAGGCTAGGTGGCAAATGGTAAAACCAAGGTTGGGCATTGCTGGAAAAGCTTTAATCAAGGCGAACTATCAAGGGGTTCCCATTATAACCCAACCGCGTAAGGAACGCAAAATCCAGGTACATAACACCGATATGACGGAAGCTAGGGCGGCAAGAGTGGAACAAAACACCAGGCATATGGCCGAGCCTTCCACCCTTTACCAAGTATATAGATGCATTAATTAAATAAGATATATTGTGATATCCCAACAAGTAAACATGTTCCAACAAGGAACAACATCTCCATGTTCCAACAAGGAACAAACTTCAATCTTCACCTGCAACTAACAACGCTATAAGAGGGGCTGAGCGAAGCGGTAACATAGCCAATCAATGGTTTGCTAGGACAAGGTGGGTTAGAGGCTTGGTTCAACAATATGGGTGGCATGATGAGAAAGTGGTAGGTATCGCAACATAGGCATAGCAAAAGAGTGAGCAACTAAGCAAGCAAAGATAGAAGTGATTTCGAGGGTATGGTCATCTTGCCTGAAATCCCGCAAGGAAGAAGAACGAGTCCATGAAGAAGACAAATGGACGTAGTCGAACGGTTCCTCACAACGCGACGTTATCGGAACCAAACCGAAGAAGCAACACCGGAAAAGAGCAAACCACCTAGTAAACAACCACCACATAGACATGGCATGATGCACAAACAAGTATGATGCATGTCCGGTTTAAAGAGGGCATGGCATGGCAAAGTGCAACAAACAACACTACAAATTAAGTGGAGCTCAATATGCAACGAGTTGCATATTGACGGAACACCACGTGACTTATTTAGTTCACTCTCGTTTAGGTACCCAACAAGATTAAATGTTGTTAGCATGGCAAGAGGTGAAGCAAAGAAAACTACCTATCTAGTCAAGTTTAAATGAGGCCGGAAACAATGAACAACAATTCCGGAAACTCCTCATATGCATATATTAGGTTTGGTACTGTTCTGCCCTAAACATAATTTTAGAGTTGTTAAGCATGCAAAATAAGGCCACCATGTTAAACTAGGCAAAATTCTACCCCATTTACATATAAAGTTTATTAATTTTGGAGTTACGGTTATTTAGTTATGAATTAAGTCATTTCAGCATGGCATAGGAGCAAATTTAAACAAACAACATTTTAAACATCTCAAACATGCATGAAAGTTGGGTATTATTAAACTAGACAAGATTCTAAGCATTTTACATATTTAAACCATTTTAATCCGAAGCACGGTTCAAGAGTTATTAATGCATGAACATGGAGGGGTAATCTGTAAATATGCAGTTCTCTAGATAATAGGAAAATTCGTCCCGGCAGGAAAAAAACAACAGGGGCCGAAACTAGCAGGACCGATGGAACAGGGGATCTGGAGGGCTTCTCACCCATGGGCTCGGCCCAGTAGGAAGCAGAGGAGGCCGGATGGGGCAGCGGTTGGACCGGCCCGCCTGAGGCCCACGCGGCACTGGATCAGACGTGCCCCTACCGATCCCACTGGATCTAGGCAGGGACGAGCGCGGTCAACGGAGGCATCTCTCCCGCTCGTTCATGAAGCAGAGGTCGCCGGGGAACGGCGGCCGAGCAGCAGCGGAGGGCGGCGGATCCAGCGGGCGACGCGACAGGGGAAGTAGGAGCCATCGACGTCGTCTCCGTCGTGGATGCAGGCGCGCGGCGGTGTAGGCTCGTTCGACAGGGAAATAGCAGCAGTGGTGCACTCGACCATGATGAGGCCTGCCGGCGGGGGTTCCGGGCAAGGGGCAAGGTCCATGCAGGCGCGGTGGATCTGGCCAGTCCGAGGTTCAGGGAGGCGATTCCCGGCGACGAGGAACTCCGACGGAACGGATTGGAGGAGCTCGGCGAGGGAATCAACCATAGCGTGAAGCTCCTGGTTCCTGCGGGGCAGAGAAAAAAACTAAGAGAAAGAAAAAGATGCAGGGAAGGAGAAGAAGGGAATGGGCCAGGGGAAGCGGCCTGATGGTTGAACCCCGGCGAGGCGAGCTGCGGGAGGAGAGCACGGGAGGGGCTCCAAGAGAATGTCCTCTTCTCTGGGACGAGAGGAGGCAGAAGAGAGCGATGGCTGGTTGGTAGCTGAAATCGAGGAGGAGATGGATTTGGTTCGATTGATGGGGATCCCGATGTTGGGGAATGAGTGCGGCAGCGGAGGCGGCTGGGAGGATCCCTAGAATTTAGGGATTTGGTCTGAAATTAAACTAGGGGTGGACTATAAATATACAACACGGATTAGGTTAGGGGCTATCTCGACCCTACAATCGCAATCGGATGATCGCAAATAAAATAGCTAGGAAGTCTAAATAAGAAAACGGTGACGGTTTGTAGACGTTTGGGGATGATCCAGACACAACGGTGGCGACACTCCGGGTCGGGTCTGGGACAACTTTCGGACGCTCACGTGAGGGGTTCGATGCACTGTGCAGAGAGGGTTTCGGACCGTGCGGTCGCATCGGACAACTCCGGAGGCGAAGAGGGGAAGGAGGATGGACTAGGTGGGCTGTGGCGAGACTGCGAGGGGGAGAAGAGAGAGAGAGGGCCCGGCATCTGTTTCCGGAGACCGAAAACGTCCGACGTTAGACCGGCTATAATGCCGCTATAGTTTAACGGTTGGGCTATCAAACGAACTCCGAATGCAATGAAACTTGACAGGCGGTCTATCTACACTATAATAAGACCGCACGTCAACTCTCGTCCCATTCCGAGAACATTTTCCGGCCACTTATAAAATACTATTTCGGACATGCCGCGGGCGCGTGCAAGTGTGTCTGGGCTCAGAACGGGCAACAGATGGCACTGGGGAAACCCGGACGGATGCAAGTTTTGAAAACATGATGATTCCATGCACATGATGACATGATATGAAATGCATGACACGCAAGCAATGACAAGGCAACAACAGCGAATAAGCGGAGGACACCTGGCACATCGGTCTCGGGGCGTTACACCGTTGTTGGCTCCCTTCCCGCTCAATATTTGGGGAGAGGACCAGGGCCTCTATAAATAGGACTAGCCACCACCATAGCTAGGGGATCGACCTCATCATGGATCGGTGCCAATCCATCCTCACAACCACAAGTTCACCAAGCACTAGAACACCTCTCCTCAGGAGGCTATTCTTCCCCTTGTACTGTTCATCATCAGCCCAACAGGCAATCCACCACCACCACACTGGAGTAAGGTATTATACCACAACGGTGGCCCGAACCATTATAAATCTTGTGTCCCTCGTGTGTTGTTAGTTCGTGTGCCTACCCTAGAGATCGTGAAGTGTGTGAGGGCGTGAGTGGGTAGGGGGAGATCTTCGCGTGCACCCCTATGTTCGAACCTTAAGGGTTTTGCAGGAACCTAAAATCCGACATTTGGCGCGCTAGGTAGGGGTGTGCCGGAGCCTCTCTCCCGCCAGTCGATTCACTGACGCTCCACGGTTCCGATATGCGGTGACTCAAGGACCAACACTGACCGCTGGGCAGCCGGGCCAGCCCGGGCGCCGCCGCCTGCCCAGGAAGACCTCAACCCCGCGCTCCAGGCATCACGAGCGCCACCTGACACTGCAGGGCGCGGGCGGCGCGGCTGTGCGCCATCCACCCTCACCCCATGACAGGCGCGAGCTGCTGCAAGGGCCACAAGCCACGCTGCGGCGACAGCGCCGCACACCCGGAGGTAGCAGGCAAACATGCGGGCTGCACTCATGGTGGCACGGGAGCTGCTGTGGTGCCGGCTGATGGAGAGCGGCCGAGATGCACTGCTGGAACGCGTCACTGAGCTACTGGATGCAGCGGCCACTGGAGCACCGCCGTTCTACTACCAGCCCACTCCCTTGGCAGTGGCCGGATCCCATGGCGGGCCTCGCCGCGCCCGCGTGCCCCCGAGTGCGCCCGGGGGTCTCGTCGACACCAGCACGATCCATGGCGGACGGCGCCCCATCGCACCCGCACCACCCCAGATGGGTGCGGGCACGAGCGTCACCGCACACGGCCCCAGCAGGGCGCTACCCCACCATCCTCAGGACGACGTGATGGGCCGGGCGACATGGAGCGCGGGGCACTTTGGCGAGGTCTTCGGGGCAACGGCCTCGGAGGCCTACGTGCCCCGCATGATGAACCAGGAGTACACGCCGGAAGATAACCCCGGCTCGTTCCTCGAGCCAGCCTGGGAAGAGGAGTGATAGAGGCTAAGGTGTCCCGATGTTTCGATGAGATGGTGGCTATCATTTTCTGTGGGAGTCGACCTTGATGATCCGACTACGAACGTGCGAGACGTCGCGCCTTAGCAATCGCTAAACCAACTTCCGAGGGTTATTGACCACGCCGGAGCACGATCAACCTGACCACGAGGGTCTGTTTCCTGCGAGCAAACGAAGAACAAGCAAGAAACTGAGATTGCAATCGGGATATTGCGAATATAAGATGAAAGCTTTATTGATCAAGGCGGGGTTCTGTGACGTCTTGGTCTGGTCGTTGGACACAAACGAAGTACGCGAAGTTGCAGCTATGGCGAACTTTTAATCTAAACAAAACCCAAAGTCTAAACGACGCCCTAAGGGCTGTATATATGGAGGAAGAGGGGGGGGGGGAATTTCGTGGCCCTTGAGGGTGGGGTCCGAAACCAATCCTAACTCTTGTTTCCCCACACATACGGACTCTAAAAATAGCCTATACTTAAGTATTTCGAAATTACATGGGCCTGGCCCATTAATAAGGTGACGAAGCACCTAGAATAGCCTTTGGACGAATATTATGAAGTGGCATCTTGTATATTTCGTCCAAAGCTTCATGCACTCCTTATGGCGGCTTCAAAGTCCTGAAATCATCACTTGTAACTCCGTTCTTGATCCCCTTGCGCATGCCATCAACTCCATGCGTGTTCTTGCTCCAATGTTCATCCTTCTCCAAGCTAGGCCCTTCATTTGTAAGCAAAACAAATGTATCCAATTTAGGCAGCATCATAATCTCATGAATATTAGAATCATTACCAAGAAACGAAAGTACCTGGTAATTTAATTGGCGTGCGCGAGCTCTAGTAATTGGTCCAGTATATGTAACGGTAGGGGCTATGGGTGTAACAATGGTATTGATGTCCTCATCATCCTCCCCTTCTTGAAATGAAGTCGTCCTCGACGGAAGCGCATCTTCCTCACCCAAATAAGGATTCAAATCTGCAATGTTAAAAGTGGGACTAACCCCAAAATCTACAGGTAGCTCAAGTTTATATGCATTATCATTTATTTTCTCTAACACCTTAAAAGGACCATCAGCACGTGGCATTAGCTTTGATTTGCGCAGATTAGGAAATCTATCTTTACGCAAATGTAACCAAACAAGATCTCCAGGCGCAAACACAACATGTTTTCTACCCTTATCTCCAGCAAGTTTATATTTAGCATTCATACGCTCAATGTTTTCCTTAGTTAACTCATGCATTTTTAAAATCAATTCAGAACGTTCTTTAGCATCAAAATTAACCTTCTCTGAAGATGGAAGAGGCAACAAATCAATAGGTGCACGAGGTAGGAAACCATACACAATTTCAAAAGGGCACATCTTAGTAGTAGAATGCAATGAGCGATTATAAGCAAATTCAATATGAGGCAAGCATTCTTCCCACATTTTCTTGTTATTCTTCAAAACAGCCCTAAGCATAGTAGACAATGTTCTATTGACTACTTCAGTTTGTCCATCAGTTTGGGGGTGACAAGTAGTACTAAAAAGCAGCTTAGTCCCCAACTTACCCATAAACATCTCCAAAAGTGGCTAAGAAATTTAGTATCACGATCTGAAACAATAGTATTTGGCACACCATGTAAGCGAATAATTTCACGAAAGAACAAATCAGCAACATTAACAGCATCATCGCTTTTATGACATGGTATAAAGTGTGCCATTTTCGAGAACCTATCCACGACAACAAATATGCTATCCCTCCCCTTCTTTGTTCGAGGTAAACCTAAAACAAAGTCCATAGATATATCCTCCCAAGGAACACTAGGTACTGGCAAAGGCATATATAAACCATGAGGATTGAGTCGTGACTTAGCTCTTTGACATAGTGCAGCGAGCAACAAAACGCTCAACATCCCGTCTCATCTTTGGCTAAAAGAAATGTGTAGCAAGTATATCCTCCGTCTTCTTGATGCCAAAGTGTCCCATTAATCCTCCTCCATGCGCCTCCTGCAACAACAAAAGACGAACGGAGCTAGCTGGAATGCATAGCTTGTTAGCACGAAACACAAATCCATTGTTAAGAACGAACTTGTTCCAAGTTCTCCCTTCCTTACAATTCCGCAATACATCTTTAAATTCAGCATCATGAACATATTGATCTTTGATGGTCTCCAAACCAAATATTTTAAAGTCAAGTTGTGAAAGCATAGTATAACGACGAGACAAGGCATCAGCAATAACACTTTCTTTACCCTTCTTGTGTTTAATGACATAAGGGAAAGTCTCAATGAATTCAACCCATTTAGCATGTCTACGGTTCAGTTTTGCTTGACTTTTAATGTGTTTCAAAGATTCATGATCAGAATGTATAACAAATTCCTTGGGCCATAAATAATGTTGCCATGTTTCTAAGGTCCGAACAAGAGCATATAATTCTTTATCATAAGTAGAATAGTTCAGACTAGGCCCACTCAATTTTTTTAGAAAAGTATGCAACAGGTTTTCCATCTTGTAATAACACACCTCCTAATCCAATTCCACTAGCATCACATTCAAGCTCAAAAGTCTTATTGAGATTAGGAAGTTGGAGTAAAGGAGCATGTGTCAACTTATCTTTCAAAACCGTGAAGGCTTTTTCCTGTGCGGTACCCCAAACAAAAGGCACATCCTTCTTTGTAAGCTCGTTGAGAGGTGCAGCAATGGTGCTGAAATCTCTCACAAAACGCCTATAGAAACCAGCGAGGCCAAGGAAACTCCTGACTTGTGTGACCGTTTTGGGCTGCGGCCAACTCTCAATAGCTTCAATCTTGGCTTTATCAACTTCAATTCCCTATGGAGTAACAACATAGCCAAGAAAAGATACTCGGTCGGTGCAAAAGGTGCACTTTCCAAGGTTTCCAAACAAACGTGCATCACGTAGAGCAATAAAAACAGCACGTAAATGTTCCAAATGTTCCTCCAAAGATTTGATATAAATCAATATGTCATCAAAGTAAACTACCACAAATCGTCCAATGAAAGCACGTAAAACTTCGTTCATTAACCTCATGAAAGTACTAGGTGCATTAGTTAACCCAAAAGGCATGACTAACCACTCATATAATCCAAACTTAGTTTTAAATGCTGTTTTCCATTCATCACCCAATTTCATACGAATTTGATGGTATCCACTATGCAAATCAACTTTGGAGAATATTGTAGAGCCACTCAATTCATCAAGCATATCATCTAGCCTAGGAATAGGATGACAATAACGAATAGTAATATTATTAATGCCTCTACAATCAACGCACATACGCGACGTACCATCCTTTTTCGGCACTAAAATGATAGGAACAGCACAAGGACTAAGGGATTCGCGTATATAACCTTTGTCGAGCAGTTCTTGTACTTGACGCATAATCTCCTTCGTCTCCTCTGGATTGGTACGGTATGGTGCACGGTTGGGTAGCGAAGCACCGGGAATTAAGTCAATTTGATGCTCAATCCCTCGAATAGGTGGTAATCCCGGTGGCACGTCTTGTGGAAAGACGTCAGCGAACTCCTGCAAAATGTTAGTGATAGCAGGGGGCAAAGAGGAAGGCACGTCCTCGAATGAAAATAATGCCTCTTTGCACACAAAAGCATAGCAAACAGATGTGCTGAAATCTAGCTCATCAATATCAGATTTGGTGGCAAGTAAACATGCACTTTTCAATTTAATTTCAGAAACAACAGTAGATGGTTTATTATTAGGCTTCATTTGGTCCTCAAATTCTTTTGCCACAATCTGATTTTCACTCTTATTTGTCTCCTGTTTTGCTTTATTAGCTCTATTAATATCATCTTTCAAAATGGAATCAGGAGTCATAGGAAGCAAAGTAATATTTTTATCGTTATGAACAAGAGTATACTGATTGTTTCTACCATGGTGTACAGAATTTTTATCAAATTGCCATGGTCTACCAAGTAATAAGGAACATGCTTGCATAGGTACCACATCACAATCAACATAATCAGCATATGTAGAGATACTAAAATGCACACGAACAGTACGTGCTACCTTAACCTTGCCGCTGTTGTTGAACCATTGGATGTAGTAAGGATGTGGATGTGGTCTTGTGGTGAGAGATAGCTTCTCCACCATCTCCATGCTAGCCAAGTTATTGCAGCTCCCTCCATCTATGATCACACGAACAGAACGTTCCTTCACAACTCCCTTTGTATGGAACAAATTATGCCTCTGATTTTGCTCAGCTTGTGTAACCTGCACACTCAAAACACGTTGAGCAACTAAACTTTCATACCTGTCAGCATCTTCAGGAGCCATGTATTGCGTCTCATGATCAGAATCGTCTCCACCGTGTTCGTCACGTGTAATAAGAGCCAAAGTCTCCTCATCATAGTCACTAGCGGACTCATACCCACCATCCTCAGTAACAATCATCACACGCTTAGATGGGCATTCTCTCGCATAATGACCTCCACCCTTGCAACGTCGACAAATAATATCATGTGTTTGCCCTGTTGATGCCATGGATGAAGAAGAGCTCTTTGCAGGCCCAGAAGGTGTGCTCTTGGCAGATAGTGGTGATTGTGCCTGCTTTATTGTATCACAGTTGGAGGTGGTAGCCGACGGAGGCGCCGGTGTAGCAGAACATGTGGAAGTAGATGATGCACGTGGTGTCCATGATGAAGGTCGACCTACAGAAAAGTTAGTCCGCGCCAATGCCTGTCGATCCTGCACTTCACGTTCAGCTTTACAAGCAAGATGGAATAAACGAGTGATATTAGTATACTCCTTATACTCTAGAATCGTCTGAATCTCTCTATTTAATCCACCCATAAAACGTGCAAGCATAGCTTCATTCTCCTCAACAATACCACATCTAATCATGCCAGTTTGTAATTCCTGATAATATTCTTCACCAGAATTTTTCCCTGTCTTAAGCGCTGCAATGTTTGAAGTAATTTACGTTGATATTATGGTGGAACCCAACGAGTACGCATAGCAGTTTTCAAAGCAGCCCAAGTAGCCGGAATAGGATATAATCTACAATGCTCAGACCACCAAACACATGCAAAATTAGTGAAAGCACAAACAGCAGCAGGAACACGTCTCTCCAGACTCTTTTTGCCCGTGAAAATTTTGGCCTAAAAACTGCCCGGGGGTCTCCGGACTCTTTTTTTTCCGAGACCTACGCAGGCAAGGAAACACGACTCGGAATTTAGATTGATCTCAAGAACAAACCTAATATGAGAAGAACTCGGATTGGTGGTGGATAGATGGTTGTGGTATATGGCAGCGGTGGTGGTATATGGTAGCGGTGATGGTATATGGATAGAGATTGGTGGTGGTATATGGATACGGATTGGTAGTGGTATATGGATATGGATTCAGAGCGGTGGCGGATAAGCAAAAGTGGTAGATGGGCGATGATGATGGTGCGGCGGCGGCGTGACAGCTTATGACCAGAACTCGAAACTCTAAAAGACTAGACTCTAAGTCCAGCAACTTGACACGACGATGCAACCACAAATTCAACAAAGCAAAAGCCCTAAAAAGATTATGCAAAGGCTCAGATTGGTTCAGATATGATGAACTAACCCTAATTTTTTTGTGTGGCTTTTTTTTCGTGGACTGTAGGTATGAAGAATAGACTCGATCTAATCTACGAAAAACTGTAAAAATCTCACCGACCAACCTGGAAATCTGATACCACTCGATAGAGGCTAAGGTGTCCCGATGTTTCGATGAGATGGTGGCTATCGTTTTCTGTGGGAGTCGACCTTGACGATCCGACTACGAACGTGCGAGACGTCGCGCCTTAGCAATCGCTAAACCAACTTCCGAGGGTTATTGACCACGCCGGAGCACGATCAACCTGACCACGAGGGCCTGTTTCCTGCGAGCAAACGAAGAACAAGCAAGAAACTGAGATTGCAATCGGGATATTGTGAATATAAGATGAAAACTTTATTGATCAAGGTGGGGTTCTGTGACGTCTTGGTCTAGTCGTTGGACACAAACAAAGTACGCGAAGTTGCAGCTATGGTGAACTTTTAATCTAAACAAAACCCAAAGTCTAAACGACGCCCTAAGGGCTGTATATATGGAGGAAGAGGGGGGGAATTTCGTGGCCCTTGAGGGTGGGGTCCGAAACCAACCCTAACTCTTGTTTCCCCACACATACGGACTCTGAAAATAGCCTATACTTAAGTATTTCGAAATTACATGGGCCTGGCCCATTAATAAGGTGACGCAGCACCTAGAATAGCCTATGGATGAATATTATGAAGTGGCATCTTGTATATTTCATCCAAAGCTTCATGCACTCCTTATGGCGGCTTCAAAGTCCTGAAATCATCACTTGTAACTCCGTTCTTGATCCCCTTGCGCATGCCATCAACTCCATGCGTGTTCTTGCTCCAATGTTCATCCTTCTCCAAGCTAGGCCCTTCATTTGTAAGCAATACAAATGTATCCAATTTAGGCAGCATCATAATCTCATGAATATTAGAATCATTACCAAGAAACGAAAGTACCTGGTAATTTAATTGGCGTGCGCGAGCTCTAGTAATTGGTCCAGTATATGTAACAGTAGGGGCTGTGGGTGTAACAATGGTATTGATGTCCTCATCAAGGAGGCATTAGGAGCTGAGGCCTTCCAACCATGCCGTCGACAATGGCTATAGGGTACCACTAATCTCCCAGGGGAAGGCTTACTCTAACCTCGCAAGTGAACCAGGTCACGGCGCCAGACGACGGTTCCCGCGTGGCGGCATCCGTCTCACCAGGAGAGGCTCATTGGGGGCTGTGTGGGAGGGGCCAGGAGCAAGGCCCCTCCCCGCGTCGCACGGAGCAAGGCATCACCTGGAGGTAGGCCCTCTGCCGGGGAGGCGCCGACGAGCCTTCCCCCGGCAGAGGACCCGTGGTCGCCGAGGGCGCTGCTGGCGTCCCCTCTGCCCTCGTTGGTGACGTCCTGGTCGCCGGTCGTCCCAACGGTGGTAGAGGGTGGCGCAAGGCGGGGCCCTCGTCTGGCGATATGAAGTAAGGCTCTCGCCTGTGAAGGTCTCCGCTCGTGACACTCTCACGTAATAATGAGTGGGGCTGTAGACGCTCGGAGTCTCAGGAGTGCCGCCCTCGGGCCTCGGGGGCTCCCTCCCACGTCCTAGTGGCAGCACTTAGCTCCGCGTTGGTGAGAAGACAAGAAGACTAGACTAGGCACCGGACGTGGCCATTTGCTTTGGATCTCTTTTCTGTAACCCTGCCTTCTGGATTTGGATTTAAGTTGAAGTTGAATTTTCATTGATGCGCGCGGGGGTGCCTTTTCTCATTCAAGCGATTTCTTGCTATCTGGTTCTTGCCTTATTTCGGAGTTCGTACCTGTTGCTTCCCCCTCGCGGGCCCCTTGCGAGCGGGGCTGGGCATGGCGCGCATGCGCCACGGCTAGCGCTTGCTTGTCACAAGGCCCCCTCGGGCGTGTCGACGAGTTCCTCAGGAGCTTTCCAGAAACTTGCAACCTCACGAGCCGGTTTGGGGCTCGCCCAGGCTAAGGTAAACCGCAACAGCAACTTTGCCCCAGGATACATGAGTTTACGAAGACACATATTCAACTCGACCTAACAAGATAGAGGCAGTAGTATATTTACATGAGGGGCTTCCCCTCCAAAAATGCTCTTACAACCTCAAGGGCTGCGCCCGAGCTTTTGTGTGCAGGACAAACAGGTGGGAAACACGGGATCAGTCAAACATGTCACTCACCGCGTCCCTCGGATTGCCCTCAGACGCGTCGCTGGCGTCGCTGCCACCATCGCTAGCATCACCATCACCTCCACCAGCGCCGCCATCACCGACGTCGACCACGTCACCCGCGTCCACCGCGACCACCACCCCATCATCATCAGAAGTGAAGGCCCTCACCAGCATGTCCACATTGTCTTCCACCCATCACGACAGGTCACCCCAGATGGCCTCGGGTATGGGAGCGATGGCAGCGTCAAAATCGAAGTTGGGGTCGGTGTTCTGGAGATGGCTGAAGACGCGAGAGAACACACGCCCAAGCAGGCCGCGGCTCCTCTCTCCAACAAGTTGGCGAGCTCTCGCGGAACGACTCTCGAGGTGCGTCACCACGTCGGTGAAGAAGCGGAGGTGGCTGGCATAGTCGTTCACGTGGGTATGAGGAGCATTCTCATCGCAGATGTGGCCCATGGCGATATTGGCCCCGTTCCTGAGGTCCTAGAGCATGGGGGCGTGCATGCGCTCCAGCGTCCGCCGCTGAAGCACTTCCTCCCTGTTCTGCCACCCGACGGACTCGACGTTAGCGACCCACTGCTGAAGAGGAAGCAGCTCGGCGCAGGCGGAGGCCAGTTCGGCCTGCGCTGAGACCAAGGCGACTGTGGAGGCCTCCTCGCGTCGCTCCACCTCGGTCAACCTGGACTTGAGGGCAGCAGTCCTACCAATGGCCTCAACTTCCACGAGCTTCAGCTTCAGGTCGTACCTGCCCTCGAGATCCGCGCGAGCCTCGACCACCCAGCGATCGACCTCCTCCTGGGCCCTGGCCTCGCGCACACCAGTGTCATCCTCAGTTGGGCGACTAGACGCTTCCTCGTCTCTAGTCACTCAAACTCAAGGCTGCGCTCCATGGCTTCCAGTGCCAACGCTTCCTTGCGCTTCCAGATCTCTTCCTCTTCGACGGGCGTGCCCCTCATAGATGCCAGGGCGGCTCTGCGCGCCTCCACTTGCTGCTCCAAGGAGGCGCTCCAGGCTTGGAGCTCCCGCGTGCATTTCTCTGCGATCTTGCAGCGGCGGTCAGCTTCCCGAGCTTCTTCCAAGGCTCGGGAGCAGGCCTCGCGGAAGGTCACGAGGGATGCATCAGCCTTCGCATTATCAAGCTCGTGCTGGTGGTGTCCGAGGTTGATGGCCACCTTCAACTTGTGTCGCTCCTCCACCAGCCGAAGACCCTCGGCCACTAAACGCGCATCCACATCCACGAGCTCTTCACCAAGCCGGTTCATCACGCCCAGTGCCTCCTGAAAGAGCTCATGGTGGACGACGCTCCTTTCTTGAGCCGACTCGAGCATGCTGCTGACTCCGTCCTCCGCCGCGGGGACCACGGATGGGGACCGAGGCGGCTCACCCCCTTTCAGCAGGGGGCTAGGGGCTAGCACCCACCCAGTTGCAGGCCAGGCCTCGTGAGGATCCTGAATGAGTCGAGGCCTGACGTCTACTACACAACCTTCTTCTTGTAGACGTTGTTGGGCCTCCAAGTGCAGAGGTTTGTAGGACAGTAGCAAATTTCCCTCAAGTGGATGACCTAAGGTTTATCAATCCGTAGGAGGTGTAGGATGAAGATGGTCTCTCTCAAGCAACCCTGCAACCAAATAACAAAGAGTCTCTTGTGTCCCCTGTTGGAAATATGCCCTAGAGGCAATAATAAAATAATTACTATATTTCCTTGTTCATGATAATTGTCTATTATTCATGCTATAATTGTATTATCCGGAAATCGTAATACATGTGTGAATACATAGACAACAATGTGTCCCTAGTGAGCCTCTAGTTGACTAGCTCGTTGATCAATAGATAGTCATGGTTTTCTGGCTATGGACATGGGGATGTCATTGATAACGGGATCACATCATTCGGAGAACGATGTGATGGACAAGACCCAATCCGAAGCTTAGCTCAAAGATCATGTAGTTCGTTTGCTGTAGCTTTTCTGAATGTCAAGTATCATTTCCTTAGACCATGAGATTGTGCAACTCCCAGATACCGTAGGAGTGCTTTGGGTGTACCAAACGTCACAACGTAACTGGGTGACTATAAAGGTACATTACAGGTGTTTCCGAAAGTGTCTATTGGGTTGGCACGAATCGAGACTGGGATTTGTCACTCCGTATGACGGAGAGGTATCTCTGGGCCCACTCGGTAATGCATCATCATAATGAGCTCAATGTGATCAAGTGGTTGATCACGGGATCATGCATTACGGTACGAGTAAAGTGACTTGCTAGTAACGAGACTGAACAAGGTATTGGGATACCGACGATCGAGTCTCGGGCAAGTAACGTACCGATTGACAAAGGGAATTGTATACGGGGTTGCTTGAATCCTCGACATCGTGGTTCATCCGATGAGATCATCGAGGAGCATGTGGGAGCCAACATGGGTATCCAGATCCCGCTGTTGGTTATTGGCCGGAGAGCCGTCTCGGTCATGTCTACGTGTCTCCCGAACCCGTAGGGTCTACACACTTAAGGTTCGGTGACGCTAGGGTTGTAGAGATATGAGTATGCAGTAATCCGAAAGTTGTTTGGAGTCCCGGATGAGATCCTGGACGTCACGAGGAGTTCCGGAATGGTTCAGAGGTGAATAATTATATATAGGAAGTGTAGTTTCGGCCATCGGGAAAGATTCGGGGTCACCGGTATTATACCGGGACCACCTGATGGGTCCCGGGGGTCCACCGGGTGGGGCAACCCATCCCGGAGGGCCCCATGGGCTGAAGTGGGGAGGGGAACCAGCCCATAGTGGGCTGGTGCGCCCTCCCTTGGGTCCCCCTGCGCCTAGGGTTGGAAATCCTAGGGTGGGGGGCGCCTCCACTTCCCTTTGGGGGCACTCCACCCCCCTTGGCCGCCGCCCCACCTTGGGAGATCCCATCTCCAGGGCCGGCGCCCCCCAGGGGGCCTATATAAAGGGGGGGGAGGGAGGGCAGCCGCACCTCAAGTCTTGGCGCCTCCCTCTCCCCTGCTACACCTCTCCCTCTTGCTGAAGCTCAGCGAAGCCCTGCTGCGATCATTGCCGCATCCACCACCACGCCGTCGTGCTGCTAGATCTTCATCAACCTCTCCTTCCCCCTTGCTGGATCAAGAAGGAGGAGACGTCATCCGCTCCGTACGTGTGTTGAACGCGGAGGTGCCGTCCGTTCGGCACTTGGTCATCGGTGATTTGGATCACGGCGAGTACGACTCCATCATCCCCATTCTCTTGAACGCTTCCGCTCGCGATCTACAAGGGTATGTAGATGCACTCTCCTCTCGTTGCTAGTTGACTCCATAGATTGATCTTGGTGAAACGTAGGAATTTTTTTTGTTTTCTGCAACGTTCCCCAACATCCCCAACACACCCAATACAATGGTAAATTGTATAGGTGCACTAGTTTGGCGAAGAGATGGTGATACAAGTGGTATATGGATGGTAGATAAAGGTTTTTGTAATATGAAAATATAAAAACAGCAAGGTAACTAATGATAAAAGTGAGTGTAAACAATATTGCAATGCTAGGAAGCAAGGCCTAGGGTTCATGCTTTCACTAGTGCAAGTTCTCCCAACAATAATAGCATAATTGGATCACCTAACTATCCCTCAACATGCAACAACGAGTCACTCCAAAGTCACTAATAGCGGAGAACGAATGCAGAGATTATGGTAGGGTACGAAACCACCTCAAAGTTATTCTTTCCAATCAATCCGTTGGGCTATTCCTATAAGTGTCACAAATAGCCCTAGAGTTCGTACTAGAATAACACCTTAAGACACAAATCAACCAAAACCCTAATGTCACCTAGATATTCCAATGTCACCTCAAGTATCCGTGGGTATGATTATACGATATGCATCACACAATCTCAGATTCATCTATTCAACCAACACATAGAACCTCGAAGAGTGCCCCAAAGTTTCTACCGGAGAATCACGACGAAAACGTGTGCCAACCCCTATTCATAGGTTCGTGGGTGGAACCCGCAAGTTGATCACCAAAACCTACATCAAGTGAATCACGTGATATCCCATTGTCACGACAGATACGCACGGCAAGACATACATCAAGTGTTCTCAAATCTTTGAAGACTCAATCTGATAAGATAACCTCAAAGGGAAAACTCAATCCATTACAAGAGAGTAGAGGGGGAGAAACATCATACGATCCAACTATAATAGCAAAGCTCGCGATACATCAAGATCGTATCACCTCAACAACATGAGAGAGAGAGATCAAACACATAGCTACTGGTACATACCCTCTGCCCCGAGGGAGAACTACTCCCTCCTCGTCATGGAGAGCACTGGGATGATGAAGATGGCCACCGGAGAAGGATTCCCCCTCCGGCAGGGAGCCAAAACGGGTCTAGATTGGCTTTCGGTGGCTATGGAGGCTTCTGGTGGCGGAACTCCCGATCTATTGTGCTCCCCGATCGTTTTAGGGTATATGGATATATATAGGTGGAATAAATACATCAGGGGAGCCACGAGGGGCCCATGAGGGTGGAGGGTGCGCCCGGGGGGGTGGGCGCGCCCCCTGCCTCATGGCTTCCTCGTTGATCCCCTGACGTGCACTCCAAGTCTCCTGTATTGTTTTCTTTCCAAAAATAACTTTTCCGAAGGTTTCATTCCGTTTGGACTCCGTTTGATATTCCTTTTCTTTGAAACCCTAAAACAAGGAAAAAAACAGAAACTGGCACTGGGCTCTGGGTTAATAAGTTAGTCCCAAAAATAATACAAAAGTGTATAATAAAGCCCATAATCATCCAAAATAGATAATATAATAGCATGGAACAATCAAAAATTATAGATACATTGGAGACGTATCAGCATCCCCAGGCTTAATTCCTGCTCGTCCACGAGTAGGTAAATGATAAAAACAGAATTTCTGATGTGGAATGCTACTTGGCATAATTTCAATGTAATTCTTCTTAATTGTGGTATGAATATTCAGATCCGAAAGATTCAAGATAAAAGTTTAATATTGACAAAAATAATAATACTTCAAGCATACTAACAAAGCAATCATGTCTTCTCAAAATAACATGGCCACAGAAAGTTATCCCTACAAAATATATAGTCTGGCTATGCTCTATCTTCACCACATAAAGTATTTAAATCATGCACAACCCCGATGACAAGCCAAACAATTGTTTCATACTTTTGACATTCTCAAACCTTTTCAATCTTCACGCAATACATGAGCGTGAGCCATGGATATAGCACTATAGGTGGAATAGAATGGTGGTTGTGGAGGAGACAAAAAGGAGAAGATAGTCTCACATCAACTAGGCGTTTCAATGAGCTATGGAGATGCCCATCAATAGATATCAATGTGAGTGAGTAGGGATTGCCATGCAATGGATGCACTAGAGCTATAAATATATGAAAGCTCAACAAAAGAAACTAAGTGGGTGTGCATCCAACTTGCTTGCTCATGAAGACCTAGGGCATTTTGAGGAAGCACATCATTGGAATATACAAGCCAAGTTCTATAATGAAAATTTCCCACTAGTATATGAAAGTGATATCATAGAAGACTCTCCATCATGAAGATCATGGTGCTACTTTGAAGCACAAGTGTGGTAAAAGGATAGTAGCATTGCCCCTTCTCTCTTTTTCTCTCATCATTTTTTTATTTGGGCCTTTTCTCTTTTTATGGCCTATTTTCTTTCCCCTTTTTTTAATTTTTCATCCGGAGGCTCATCCCGACTTGTGGGGGAATCATAGTCTCCATCATCCTTTCCTCACTGGGACAATGCTCTATTAATGATGATCATCACACTTTTATTTTCTTATAACTCAACAATTATAACTCGATACTTAGAACAAAATATGACTCTATGTGAATGCCTCCAGCAGTGTACCGGGATATGCAATGACTCATGAGTGACATGTATGAAAGAATTATGAACGGTGGCTTTGCCACAAATACAATGTCAACTACATGATTATGCAAATCAATATGACAATGATGGAGTGTGTCATAATAAACAGAACGGTGGAAAGTTGCATGGCAATATATCTCGGAATGGCTATGGAAATGCCATAATAGGTAGGTATGGTGGCTGTTTTGAGGAAGGTATATGGTGGGTGTATGATACCGGCGAAAGGTGCGCGGTATTAGAGAGGATAGCAATGGTGGAAGGAAGAAAAGTGCGTATAATCCATGGACTCAACATTAGTCATAAAGAACTCATATAATTATTGCAAAAATCTACAAGTTATCAAAGCAAAGTATTACGCGCATGCTCCTAGGGGGATAGATTGGTAGGAAAAGACCATTGCTCGTCCCTGACCGCCACTCATAAGGAAGACAATCAAAAAATAAATCATGCTCCGACTTCATCACATAACAGTTCACCATACGTGCATGCTAAGGGAATCACAAACTTTAACAAAAGTATTTCTCAAATTCAAAACTACTCAACTAGAACAACTTTAATATCACCATCTTCATATCTCAAAACAATTATCAAGCATCAAACTTCTCATAGCATTCAACACACTCATAAGAAAGTTTTTACTATCCTTGAATACCAAGCATATTAGGATTATTTAAGCAAATTACCATGCTATTTAAGACTCTCAAAATAATCTAAGTGAAGCATGAGAGATCAAATAGTTTCTATTAAAACAAATCCACCACCGTGCTCTAAAAGATATAAGTGAAGTACTAGAGCAAAACTATATAACTCAAATGATATAAGCGAAGGACATAGAGTATTCTAACAAATTCCAAATCATGTATGGCTCTATCAAAAGGTGTGTAAAGCAAGGATGATTGTGGTAAACTAACAAATAAATACTCAAATAATACTAGACGCTCCAAGAAAAACACATATCATGTGGTGAATAAAAATATAGCTCCAAGTAAAGTTACCGATAGAAGTAGACGAAAGAGGGAATGCCTTCCGGGGCATCCCCAAGCTTTGGCTTTTAGGTGTCCTTAGATTATCTTTGGGGTGCCATGGGCATACACAATCTTAGGCTCTTGCCACTCCTTGTTCCATAATCCATCAAATCTTTACCCAAAACATGAAAACTTCACAACACAAAACTTAAAGTAGAAAATCTCGTGAGCTCCGTTAGCGAAAGAAAACAAAATACCACTTCAAGGTACTGTAATTAAATCATTCTTTATTTATATTGGTGTTAAACCTATTGTATTCCAACTTCTCTATGGTTTATAAACTATTTTACTAGCCATAGATTCATCAAAATAAGCAAACAACACACGAAAAACAGAATCTGTCAAAAAAAGAACAGTCTGTAGTAATCTGTAGCTAGAGCAATATCTGGAACCCCAAAAATTCTAAAATAAATTTATGGACGTGAGTAATTTATCTATTAATTATCTGAAAAAATAATTAACTAAATATCCCTTTCCAAATAAAAATGGAAGCAGTTCTCGTGAGTGCTAAAGTTTCTGTTTTTTACAGCAAGATCAACAAGACTTTCCCCAAGTCTTCCAAAAGGTTATACTTGGCACAAACACTAATTAAAAGCATAAAAACACATATAAACAGAGGCTAGATGAATTATTTATTAGTAAACAGGAACAAAAAGCACTGAATAAAAATAAAGTTGGGTTGCATCCCAACAAGCGCTATCGTTTAACGCCCCTAGCTAGGCATGATGATTTCAATGATGCTCACATAAAAGATAAGAATTGTAACATAAAGAGGGCATCATGAAGAATATGACTAGCACATTTAAGTCTAACCCACTTCCTATGCATAGGTATTTTGTGAGCAAACAACTTGTGGGAACAATAATCAACTTGCATAGGAAGGTAAAACAAGCATAACTTCAAAACTTTAAGCACATAGAGAGGAAACTTGATATTATTGCAATTCCTACAAGCATAAGTTCCTCCCTCATAATAATTTTCAGTAGCATCATGAATGAATTCAACAATATAACCAGCATATAAAGCATTCTTTTCATGATCTACAAGCATAGAAAATTTACTACTCTCCACATAAGTAAGATTCTTCTCATTCGGAATAGTGGGAGTATCATAAGAGACTCGAATACTATAAATTATTTCCACATTAGAAGAGTAATGTTCAGAAAAAGGGTAATCATAATCATGACAGGTTTTATAAATATAATCATCACTACTTTTTATAGCATAAGTTTCATCACAATAATCATCATAAGTAGCAACTTTGTTCTCATCATAATCAATTGAAACCTCTTCTAAGATAGTGGAATCATCACTAAATAAAATCATGACCTCTCCAAATCCACTTTCATAATTATCATAAGTAGGAGTCGTGCTATCATCATCATAAATTTGCATATCAAAACTTGAGAGGCTAAAAATATCATCTTCATTAGACATAGCATCCCCAAGCTTGGGACAAACATTAATTTCAGCAAATATATTCTCAAAAACATCAGCTTCTTCAAACATAGCATCCCCAAGCTTGGGCCTTTTCATATCATAAGCATAATAAATCTCATTATTAATAGTATGGATAGCACCAATAGTATAGCAATTATCATATTCTTCCAAGCAAGTGCCAAAAAGATTTTCAAGATCATAAGAAGTATCATTATCTTCCACAATTATATTTTCATGAGGCACAATAGTAATAGGAGCAGCATTATTTGGGGGAGATATCTTTTTACCTCTCTTCCTTTTTCTTTTCTTCTTCTTGACCACATCATTTGTGGGTTCAATCCTCTTTTTCGAGCTCCTTATTAATGAGATTGGTTGAATAGGAGGCTCTTCCTCGTTACCTAATTCATCATAAGAAATAATAGGAGGGTATTGGGAAGTCTCTTCCCTTTCATTAGTATTCTCTTCATCCTCCATATGTTTTCTTTTCTTTATGTAATTGGCAATATAAGGCTTTTCAATGCAATTCACCGCACAATACATATAAATTTCCTCTAGATCAAAGCCAAGAAGTTTATAACGGGCAAATTCTGGAAGATGCTTAGTTATACGTTTCATTTCTTCGTAACCCATAAGCAAACTGAGTTCATTATAATGTGCAAGGGAAATCAAGTCATCAAATTTTTTGGACACGATTAGATCATGAAACAATTTGCATTGGATAGCTAAATGACCACTTTCATTGCAAAGTCCACAAGTACGGCCAAGAAAATTTAAATTTTCAGCACAAACATCTAGCCTTTCTTGCAACAGTTTAGTTTCTAAGTGCTTATGCCTCTTGCAATATCTATCTTCCCTATTTGGTGTGGACTTGCAAACCCAATGCACTCCACAAAAATTGACATGCTTATAGGAGACATTTTCATCATAACTAGTGCAATCATCATTAGTACTATGGATATTCAAAGAGTTCATACTAACAACATTGCAATCATGCTCATCATTCAAAGATTTAGTACCAAACATTTTAATGCATTCTTCTTCTAACACTTTGGCACAATTTTCCTTTCCATCATACTCATGAAAGATATTAAAAAGATGAAGCGTATGAGACAAACTCAATTCCATTTTTTTGTAGTTTTCTTTTATATACTAAACTAGTGCTAAAACAAGAAACAAAAAGATTTAATTTTAAGATCTAAAGATATAACTTCAAGCGCTAACCTCCCCGGCAACAGCGCCAGAAAAGAGCTTGATGTCTACTACACAACCTTCTTCTTGTAGACATTGTTGGGCCTCCAAGTGCAGAGGTTTGTAGGACAGTAGCAAATTTCCCTCAAGTGGATGATTTAAGGTTTATCAATCCGTAGGAGGCGTAGGATGAAGATGGTGTCTCTCAAGCAACCTTGCAACCAAATAAAAAAGAGTCTCTTATGTCCCCAACACACCCAATACAATGGTAAATTGTATAGGTGCACTAGTTCGACGAAGAGATGGTGATACAAGTGGTATATGGATGGTATATAAAGGTTTTTGTAATCTGAAAATATAAAAACAGCAAGGTAACTAATGATAAAAGTGAGCATAAACGATATTGCAATGCTAGGAAACAAGATCCAGGGTTCATACTTTCACTAGTGCAAGTTCTCTCAACAATAATAACATAATTGGATCACATTACTATCCCTCAACATGCAACAAAGAGTCACTCCAAAGTCACTAATAGCGGACAACGAACGAAGGGATTATGGTAGGGTACGAAACCACCTCAAAGTTATTCTTTCCAATCAATCCGTTGGGCTATTCCTATAAGTGTCACAAACAGCCCTAGTGTTCGTACTAGAATAACACCTTAAGACACAAATCAACAAAAATACTAATGTCACCTAGATACTCCAATGTCACCTCAAGTATCTGTGGGTATGATTATACAATATGCATCACACAATCTCAGATTCATCTATTCAACCAACACATAGAACCTCAAAGAGTGCCCCAAAGTTTCTACCGGAGAATCACGGCGAAAACGTGTGCCAACCCCTATGCATAGGTTCGTGGGCGGAACCCGCAAGTTGATCACCGAAACATACATCAAGTGAATCATGTGATATCCCATTGTCACCACAGATACGCACGGCAAGACATACGTCAAGTGTTCTCAAATCTTTAAAGACCCAATCCGATAAGATAACTTCAAAGGGAAAACTCAATCCATTATAAGAGAGTAGAGGGGGAGAAACATCATAAGATCCAACTATAATAGCAAAGCTCGTGATACATGAAGATCGTATCACCTCAAGAACACGAGAGAGAGAGAGAGAGATCAAACACATAGCTACTGGTACATACCCTTAGCCCCGAGGGAGAACTACTCCCTCCTCGTCATGGAGAGCACCGGGATGATGAAGATGGCCACCGGAGAAGGATTCCCCCTCCGGCAGGGTGCCGGAACGGGTCTAGATTGGCTTTCGGCGGCAACGGAGGCTTCTGGCGGCGGAACTCCCGATCTATTGTGCTCCACGATCGTTTTAGGGTATATGGATATATATAGGCGGAAGAAATACATCAGGGGAGCCACGAGGGGCCCACAAGGGTGGAGGGCGCGCCCGGGGGAGGGTGGGCGTGCCCCCTGCCTCGTGGCTTCCTCGTCGATCCCCCGACGTGCACTCCAAGTCTCCTGTATTGCTTTCTTTCCAAAAATAACTTTTCCGAAGGTTTCATTCCGTTTGGACTCCGTTTGATATTCCTTTTCTTCGAAACCCTAAAACAAGGAAAAAACAGAAACTGGCACTAGGCTCTGGGTTAATAGTTTAGGCCAAAAATAATATAAAAGTGTATAATAAAGCCAATAAACATCCAAAACAGATAATATAATAGCATGGAACAATCAAAAATTATAGATATGTTGGAGTCATATCAAGGCCCGCTGCTTGAAGAGGAGCCCAAGACCGAAGCCATCCAGCCGCCGTCCACGACCAGGGGAGGAACCCTTGACACGCTTGCTGTATTCCAAGCAAGGCCGAAAGGAGAGACGGTGAGGGCGCGAGCTCAAGATGCCTTGTCGATAGGCTGGCTTCCCCGGTTGACTCCACGCCGTGAGCAGCGCGCGGGCTCGCAGCGCTCGATTCTAGCAGGAGAAGAGAGGCGAGAGGAGGTTGCTTCTCAGGAGATTCCATAGCCTTGGCAGAAGGGATCTTGAAGAAACATCGTCAGGAAGGGAAGCAGCACGCGGAGAATCACCAAGATGAGGTACTTACTCATCAACGGCGATGTACTTTCTCCCTTTTAGCGGCCCAAAGGTGCCGCTACCGCGTCTTGGGGACCCCTTCCTCTTGCGGAGCTCTTTGAAGTCCACGCAAAGCAGGCTAAAGTGCTGGACAAGGCGGCCAACACGAGGCGCAACTCGAGAAGCGCTCGAAGGGGCATCCTCAGGAGCGCCAAGCTGAGGGGAGCTATCGGGATCTGCCTCACAGCGACCTACCGAGGCCGCAGGAGCCCCGGCCTCGGGAGACGTGGGTTGCATCGCCCCCTCAACCGCCGCCCCAGGGCAAGAATCACGGGTTCCCGAGGACGATGCCTTGGGAGCCCTGGGCGGCACCAGGGCCTTGGCACCTGCGCGAGCGGCCCCCAGCGGCGCTCACCCCCCTGCATCCACACTTGGGGCGAGCTCGATGCTAGTCGCTGGGAGAGGGACCATGATGATGGGGTTCTCACAGGGCCCCACGAGGCCGACTGGACAAAGCCCCCACTCATCGAAGGAGGGCATCTGCTCCATGAATGTCGCCTTGTTCAAGCAGCGGTACAGAAGGCAACTCTTCCTTGGCATGTCGTCTAGTAACGGGACACCCGTCAGGATCTTGAGCACCGTTCGTCGTGCCTCAAGGCGGAGCCCGGACTCCTGAAGTCTCATGTGGTCCTTGCTGTTGAGCAAGGCCCACATCGATCGAGAGTGGCGCTGAAGTGGAGCGATTCGGCGCCGGACGAACTCCTTCACCACCATAGACGCAGTCACATCAAGGTCCTTGAGCCTTTTCAGCCTGAGCCAGATGGGGGCAAGGCATGAATCGGCAAGCCTTTGGTGGCACCAACCGGAGTTAGGAATGGCGGGCGCTGATGGAGAAGAGAGCAGGGGGCTGGGCACTCCGACATCAACAAATACCCACCGTTTCCGAAACTCGCTCGTGGATGGTGGGAGCTCGAAGTCAATCCCCGCGCCGGCTGTCGCCGCCACGGCCTGGAAGCTCAGGCACGCCGAGCTCTGCCAGGGATCGATCAGGTGAAACAAGAAGAAGTGGCGGAGAAGGGCCACGGAAGGAGCAATGCCCACCATGGCCTCGCAAACAAAGGCAAAGACGGCGAGAAGGGTCACAGATTGGGGATAAAGGTGCAGCATGTGGATCTGATAATGGGCAAGCACTGCGTTTAGGAAGGCAGAGAAAGGAGGAACCAGGCCAGCCCAAAGGGCGTCGATGAAGAACGGGACCTTGGTGGCTGTCCGGTCGAGACGAGCATGAGATGCAGGCCGGGACACCGTCCTTCCCCACTCATTGAAGCTGGAGGCGAGCATGGGACGCACCTTGTCCATGGCTTCTTGGTTGAGCACCAACGACCTGCCAACGGCAGGCTCAGCGGCCAGGCGTAGCTCGGCGGAGGACAGGGGACCCTTCCCTTTCTCCGACTGATCCGGCGCCATGGCGATGGGAGGATTGAGCTCAGATCGGATTAGGGGGAGAGGCTAAGCTATGAGGAAGCGGAAGAATTGGAGAGTGCGTGACAACAACGGGAGGGAAACCGTGTAGACCGCGGTGGCCGCCTAGCCAGGCGGGTATGAAGGCTGCATGGGGAAGTGGAGACACCCCGTCCAATCAACCGCCATGCGTCGACCAAGGATGCAGGCTATTGCGGCCCGCAGCGCTCCACACTTGCCCTTTGGCTTCGTCTCGAAGCCAAGCCCGAGTGCGCCTTTGGCCCGGGGGCTACTGTCGGCGCTCTGGGAACGGGGGTCCCCAGACTTGCCAAACTGCGGCCCACGGTGTGGCTCTGCATGCGGGCCCGTACGGCCCATCTTCACCAACAAGCATACAAGACCCTCGCGAGGGGCCAAGCCTCGCGAGGCAGACGACATAAGACGTCCTCGAGAGCGGCCTCACCAGGCTGGCTCGCGAGGGGCGGAGAGATCAAGGCAAGGCAAACCTTGCGAGTGACGTGAGCCATGACGATCGAGACCAGGCGGGTGCCAAGCGGGTGCCAGCGCGCACAGTGTCCTTGTTTCCTCTTCGGTGCTAAGGAGGCATGTGCAGACGAAGAGTACTGAGGCGTCAAGCAAAGGTTTCCATATCGGTGCAATGAGACCAAGACCAGCAGGACGGCAGGACGGAGGTCACCGTGGAGCCCAAGGCGGCGTCACCACCAGAGCCTTTGGCAGGCGATGATAGCTTTTGTCACGATAACTTGTACTAGCTGTCCCCTTTCAAATTGGCCGTTGTTGGCTCCTTTCCTGCTCAACATTTACGAAGAGGACCAGGGCCTCTATAAATAGGACTAGCCACCACCATAGCTAGGGGATCGACCTCATCTTGGATCGGTGCCAATCCATCCTCACAACCACAAGTTCACCAAGCACAAGAACACCTCTCCTCAGTAGGCTGTTCTTCCCCTTGTACTGTTCATCATCAGCGCAAGAGGCAATCCACCACCACCACACTGGATTAGGGTATTACACCACAACAGTGGCCCGAACCAGTATAAATCTTGTGTCCCTCGTGTGTTGTTAGTTCGTGTGCCTAGCCTAGAGATCGTGAACTATGTGAGGGCGCGAGTGGGTAGGGGGAGATCTTCGTGCACACCCCAGTGTTTGAACCTTAAGGGTTTTTCCTGAACCCAAAATCTGACATGCTTCTTGTTGCCCCCTCCGGGGAGCACTTGAAGTACGTCATCCAAATGCATTTTTCCCAGGAAGAAGCCACCAACAATACAACTGAGTATGAAGGGCTCCTTGTCGGGCTCAAAATTGCAGCAGAATTGGGAATCAAGAAGCTGATTATTCGAGGAGATTCATAGCTTGTGGTGAGACAAGTCAACAAGGACTATCAAAGTCCATTGATGGAGGCATACGTCGAGGAAGTGAGGAGATTGGAGGAGCACTTTGACGGGTTGAAAACAGAGCACGTACCCTATGCAGAAAACAACATTGTGATAACCCACAAGTATAGGGGATCACAACAGTTTTCGAGGGTAGAGTATTCAACCCAAATTTATTGATTCGACACAAGGGGAACCAAAGAATATTCTCAAGTATTAGCAGTAATATGATAGTAGTGGTAATAGTAGCAAAAGTAATATTTTTGGGTTTTATAGTGATTGTAACAGTAGCAGCGGAGAAGTAAATAAGCGAAGAACAATATATGAAAAACTCATAGGCATTGGATCGGTGATGGAGAATTATGTCTGATGCAATTCCTCATGCAATAGTTATAACCTAGGGTGACACAAGCTCTATTTCATCAATGTAATGTAGGCATGTATTCCGAATATAGTCATACATGCTTATGGAAAAGAACTTGCATGACATCTTTTGTCCTACCCTCCTGTGGCAGCAGGGTCCTATTAGAAACTAAGGGATATTAAGGCCTCCTTTTAATAGAGTACCGGACCAAATCATTAACACATAGTGAATACATGAACTCCTCAAACTACGGTCATCACTGGTAAGTATCATGATTATTGTCACTTCGGGGTTAACGGATCATAACACATAATAGGTTACTATAGACTTGCAAGATAGGATCAAGAACTCACATATATTCATGAGAACATAATAGGTTCAGATCTAAAATCATGGCACTCAGGCCCTAGTGACAAGAATTAAGCATAGCAAAGTCATAGCAACATCAAGCTCAGAACATAGTGGATACTAGGGATCAAACCCTAACAAAACTAACTTGATTACATGATAAATCTCATCCAACCCATCACCGTCCACCAAGCCTACGATGGAATTACTCACGCACGGCGGTGAGCATCATGAAATTGGTGATGGAGGAAGGTTGATGATGACGATGGCGACGGATTCCCCTCTCTGGAGCCCCGAACGGACTCCAGATCAGCCCTCCCGAGAGAGTTTAGGGCTTGGCGGCGGCTCCATATCATAAAACGCGATGAATCCTTCTCGCTCATTTTTTTCTCCCCGAAAGTGAATATATGGAGTCAAGATGGACGTCGGTGGAGCATCAGGGGGCCCATGAGGCAGGGGGGCGCGCCTAGGAGGGTAGGCGCTCCCCCACCCTCGTGGATAGGGTGTGGGCCCCCTGATGTGGATCCTTTTCGCCTGTATTTTTTATATATTCCAAAAATAATCTCTGTTGATTTTCAGGTCATTCTGAGAACTTTTATTTCTGCACAAAAATAACACCATGGCAATTCTGCTGAAAACAGCGTCAGTCCGGGTTAGTTCCATTCAAATCATGCAAGTTAGAGTCCAAAACAAGGGCAAAAGTATTTGGAAAAGTAGATACGACGGAGATGTATCAACTCCCCCAAGCTTAAACCTTTGCTTGTCCTCAAGCAATTCAGTTGATAAACTGAAAGTGATAAAGAAAAACTTTTACAAACTCTGTTTGCTCTTATTGTTGTAAATATGTAAAGCCAGCATTCAAGTTTTTAGCAAAGATTATGAACCAACCATATTCACAATAACATTTAGGTCTCTTGTTTACTCATATCAATGGCATAATCAACTAGCGAGCAATAATAACAAATCTCGGATGACAACACTTTCTCAAAACAATCATAATATGATATAACAAGATGGTATCTCGCTAGGCCTTTCTGAGACCGCAAAACATAAATGCAGAGCACCTTTAAAGATCAAGGACTGACTAGACATTGTAATTCATGGTAAAAGAGATCCAGTCAAGTCATACTCAATGTAAACTAACAATTATACATGCAAATGATAGCGGTGCTCTCCAACTGGTGCTTTTTAATAAGAGGATGATGACTCAGCATAAAAGTAAATAGATAGGCCCTTCGCAGAGGGAAGCAGGGATTTGTAGAGGTGCCAGAGCTTGATTTTGAAATAGAGATGAATAATATTTTGAGCGGTATACTTTCATTGTCAACATAAGAACCGAGAGATCTCGATATCTTCCATGCTACACACATTATAGGCGGTTCCCAAGCTGAATGGTAATGTTTATACTCCCCCACCACCAACAAGCATCAATCCATGGCTTGCCTGAAACAACGGGTGCCTCCAACTAACAACAATGCTGGGGGGGTTTTGTTTGCAATTATTTTGATTTGATTTGAGCATGGGACTGGGCATCCCGGTGAACAACCATTTTCTCGTGAGTGAGGAGCGAGTCCACTCCTCTTGAGAATAACCCGCCTACACTACAAAAAAAATACACTTCCGTGATGATACGTGTTTGTCACAATAGGTCGCGTTTTTTGTCATGCATGTACATCCATGACGATTTTATGACAGAATCAAGATAGTCATACATGTGCTGTCGTAGAAGTGTTCCATGACATTACCAAAATTATCATCATGAAAGTGTCCACTTCCATGATGATAAATCGCGCGTCATAGAAGTGCTTTCATCAAGGGTGACCGACACGTGGCATCCACCGTAACGGAACACCGTTAAGCTATCGGGTTGGGTTTTGGATCTGATAACCCATTAACAACCTTGGCCAATGGGGATTTTCCACGTGTAAAATCATCATTGGCTGGAGGAAACACGTGTCGGCTCATCGTTGGGACAGATGTCATCCACTCATTGGACGGAAGGTGCCTATGATACGTCGACACGTGGCACGGCCCAACAGAGGCCCATTCCTGTGAAAAGGCTGGCCCGTTTGACTTGGTCAAAAGGTGGCGGGCTGGCCCATGGAAAGCCTGTTAACGGCCTGTTCGCATATAGCCCATTTACAGCCCGCTAACCCAAGGCCCGTTACGCCCTATCCGAATTAGGCCCAGTAGCGTCATCTGGGCCATCCAATATGATTCCAGCCCATTTTCACTTCTGGCGCATGTATGGCCCATGACGTCTTTCGGCCCATATGAGGCCCTATGTAACTCTTGGCCTATTAATGGCCCGTGGTGAAACTGGCCCGTAATGAATAGTGTATCACTTTACACCCATTAACGGCCCGTGGTGAAACTGGCCCGTAATGAACAGTGTATCACTTTATACCCATTAACAGCCCGTTATTCCATTGGGCTGTTTCCAACCCATGTTATCTTTCGGCCTTCTCAGAGCCCATTTATTCTTGGGCTCATTTCCAACATTCGTTTACTTACGGCCCGTTACTGTCATTTTCTGCTTGTGGGCCAAATTCAGCCCGTGGTTACAGTCGGCCCGTTAATACGTTGGGCCGTTTTCATAGCGTCATCAAATACGTCCTATTAATGATGGCCCATTATGGTCGGTCCATGAACGGACGATTCCAACTCTAGCCCATTTACGGCCATAATGCGGTCTGTTTGGCCCCATGTTTGTCCAATCAATCATACGGCCCGTATAAGGCCCATTGATGATACGACCCGCAGAAGGCCCATTGTTTCTATGGCCCGTAGAAGGCCCATTGTTTCTACGGCCCGTAGAAGGCCCACTGTTTCTACGGCCAATAGGAGGCCCAGTGTCACTACAGTAAATATTAGCCCATGGTTATTGTGGCCTAGTTTTAAAAAATAGGTTATTGCAGCCACTAGCTAACCGCGGAAAAAGAACTACAATGACTACAAGAAAACAAATAAACAAGACAACAAGGAAATAAATAAGCAAGCAACTAACGCTAGGCTATCACGGCTATTACACATATTACATCCACTGGGCATCAAAGTTCGCCACCAGTGCAAATATAGGGAACAAGGCAGCATATCATATACACTGGTTGTCAAAGTTGGTGACCAGCGCAAATAAACGCTGCAGCAAAACAAATCCAGAACTGAAACCACTTCAGAAGATCTCAAGAAACAATATCCTAGGTACCCATAATGCTGGCAAGATGCTTAGCAAGCTTATTAACTTTCTCTTGTTTGGTGCTTAAATCCTCCAGCGCTTGCTGTTGCACCAGAAAATATGCATCTGAATTCTACAGGGACTTCCTCAGTCCTTCAGCTTCCTGTCGCAGCACATCTGATCGATGTCTTTCAACTTGACGTTGAGACTCAAGAAGACGAACTAATTCAGGCAGCGAGTTCGAAGAGCTTGTGCCAGCAGTAGTGGCCAGTAACTCGACCACTACATCAAGACAAGACTTTTGGGTTCCCTCACTGTCGTCAAGATAGTTTTTATTAGCTTTCTTGGAGATCAACAGGGATGTCTCACTATGTTGAACCTTATCTGCATTACTTCCTTTACCATTGGATAATGCGGTACTGTTCTCCAATATTTTGTCCGCATTCTAAAAGAGAAACAAGCAGACACATCACATGTTTACCATGTTGTATATGAAACTCATTTTGGTAAATGAGTTCAGTAGTAAAGTGGAGAGGATAACAACATGAAACAAACATATATCTATGTACCATGGTCACTTTATGGTCTATATCATTCTAGTTTTTGTTGCCAAATCAAGATAGAGACACGGTTCAAATAATATTTGTTCAAGACAAAGCAGAATAGACAGAATATAAGTGTGGGTAACTATAGAGCAATAACAACACTTGTAATGTGCATGACATGAGAACATAACTGTTTATTCATTTGAAACTGAAATCAACATAGAGCAGGTTACAACAACAAACCAGTTAAAGAATTAGGTTTAAAACATACCTGTTGCGCCATTGGAGTTTCAATTCCATCCTTCAAATTTGAAAATAGTTGGTATGAGTAAATACAGTAATGCAAGAGCAAAGGAGTATGAACCATAGCTACAGAACCTGACCTGAGAACAAATCTTCTTCTCCTATAAGCATTGAGTTGGGATTCGGAGTGGTGGTCCTCGTGCTTTGGGCACTGCAGTTCCCTTACTAACTGCTTGTGTTTGGGTGCTCTGTGGTGGAGACGGTGCTGTGTCAACTGGAACTGGGTTACTATCTGCCGGAGTTGGGGTTAGAAGGGGTGTAGCTGGTTCTCTGTCCAACTGGGTAGGGGTACAATCTGCGAGAGTCTGGGTTATGTGTGGTGGATCTGGTCCTTGGGCAAGTACAACCGTGGTTCTATCTGCATCAACTGGTAGCACTATCTTTTCTGAAGACCGTGTTGTTACTCCCTTAGATACTGCCATCACGCTCTCCTATTCAAATGGCTGATAAACAAGAAAAGTAATTGAAAGTATAGACATTGTATGATAGACAGGTGCAATGGATAGTGGGGAATAAAAGAGGGCATGAAATAATTCATATTTATGTTGTCTAACCAAACATGATAACATGACACAATTTCACATATATGATGGCTAACTAAAGAGGATAGCATGACACAATTTCACATTATGATGGCTAACTAAAATAGATGGAAAGACATAGTTCAAAATATGAGACTATGTACACAAGATGACATGGCATAACTATATAATGTGTTTATTAAATAGGTTGGCATGCCATAATTCACATACATTCACAGATAGAATGGCATAATTCAAAATATGATGACTGTAAACACTAAATAAGATGAGATGATATAACTATATGATGTCTTTATTAAATGGGCTGCCATGCCATAATTCAGATAGATGATATGTATGTACTATGTAAACATGATGTCATGATATAATTCAAATATATGATTTATATAGTAAGCAAGTAAGCAGATAGAAATCCATATATGATGTAAAAACTAAGCAATGCAAGAAAACATGCATGACATGGGTAATATAACCCTGCCAAGTTTGAGCATAGACCTCAGGGGGGAAATAGGACTGGTCATCAGTCTCTGAATCCTCCTCAGAGGAGCTCTTTGTAACCAGCAAGATGTCTGCTTCAGCAGGTAGCATTGTCTGCTCTGAATACCTTGTTTTCACTCCGGATACTTCCATCACCGCTTCAAATGGCTGATGCACAGGAAGAGTAGTTGAATATACAAACGTTGTCGACAAGTGGAACACGTAATACAAAAAAAAATGATAGCATGATATAATTCACATACATGATGATTGGCTAAACAGCATGGCATTGCATAATTCACATATATAATGCCTTTGCAACAAGATAGCATTGTATAATTCAGATATATAATGTCTTGCAACAAGAGGGCAATGCATAATTCACATATATGGTAATTAGAAACTAAACATGTGGCATTCACACAAAGCATGTCTAAACTAATCAAATGACATAGCAATGAGAGACACCATACGCACGATATGAGCAACATAACCCTGCCAAGTTAGAGCATACACCTCGGGGGGGGGGGGGATAGGACTGGTCATCTGTCTCTGAATCCTCCTCTAAGGAGTTATCCATAACAAGCGAGATATGCGCTTCGTTAGATAGCATAGTCTGCTCTGAAGACCTTGTTTCACTCTAGAATTTGCCATCACCGTGTCAAATGGCTGATGCACACGAAGAGTAGTTGAATGTACTAACATTGTTGACAAATGTAATATGTAACGAAAAAAAGGATGGCCTGATATAATTTACATATAAGATGACTGGCTAAGCAGGATGGCATTGCAAAATTCACATATATGATGCCCGACTAAACAAGATGGCGTTGCATAATTCACATAAATGATGAATAAACTAAACAGATGGCATTCACACAAAGGATGTCCAAACTAAGAAGATGACATATTTGATGTATAAAGTAAGCAATGCAAGACACCATATGCATGATATAACCAACATCAGCATGCCAAGTTAGAGCAAAGACCTCAGGGGGTAAATAGGAGTTGCCTTCTCCTTCTGAATCACCCTCAGAACAGATATCTTCCTCTTGATTACAATCCGAAATGCATGGAGGGGGTGTGCCTTTGTGCCTACCATGCAGCGACGTCTGCATGAAATTTTATTGCCACGCAAGGCTCGTCTCTTTTGCTCTACATGTTTAGTTCCATTGTTTACAATAACTGTCATGCATAGGAATAAAGCATAGTGAGATTATGTAAGGAGTGCATGCAGAAATCCAGAGTGATGGTAGCAACCTGTGGATAGACCCAAAACCAATAATAGTAGGCAGATAATGGCTTAAGTTAAAAAATACAGATAATGGGTTCTTTACTGTTTGTTTCCCACCCAACATGAAACTCATAGTAGACACCGGAGATTAACCAGATAGTAGATAGATACTATTGATAGCGGCCCCGATATGTACCCCACAACCATTTAAAAACTCAAGTTTGACCGTTAGTTTGGAGCTAACTCAGAGTCTAATCGGTGAACAGGACCATAAAGTAGCATGTAATATTAAGTGATGCATAACGTAAGAAGACACGAAAGAGTGCGACCTCTCTTGCGGACCCGTGTAGTCCTCGAGGTCATCTGCTCGGTTGATGATGGTAATGTAGTTTTCATGGCTGCTAGCGGTGGGGAAGAAGATCTGAGATGGCGAAAGACAGTTTGGAGGCCGGATCCCTGCTGTGCTGGACCCTTCTGTCGTTGGAGCAGCTGAGCTGGGGTGGACGACGGCGCAGCAGGAGCAGGACAACCCACGCAAGGTTTTCTTTGACAACTATCTGTAAGAGAAGTAATTCTGTAAGGGCTCATTTGAATTGGAGGATTCCAACAATGCAGGGATAGGAAATAGATAGGAATAGGATAGGAATGCACATGCAAAACAAAGAATTTAAAAACACAGGATTTCTGCCAATCTGGGTGTTTGATTCACAACAATTGGAAGATCACAGGATCCAAAGAAGCATGGTGAGATTAAGTCAAACCACAAGAAAATGTATGGTTATAATTCTATTATGCTACTATCTCTTAGTCTTGTGCTTTATGAATAGGAATTTGAAAAGGAGGACAAGTGAAAATTAAAATTCCTACGTTTTTTCTTTCAAGGAGACACTAAAGGAACAAATCCGTGTTTCTCAGTGGACAATATATATAACATGTAGAGTAAAAGAGAGATGCAACAAGTGTACAACCTCTTTGGCGAAGCCATGTCGATCTCAGCGTGATTGGGTTGTCCGGTGAGGATGCTCCGGCTGACTTTGCTGTCGGAGGAGGGGAAGAAGATCTTAGGCGTCTGGAGATGGAGCCCGAGGTACTGCTCCGCTGTGATGGAGGGTTTCATCGTTGGAGCAGCTCCGGTGAGTTGTACGACGCCGAGGCTGAAGCAGGACAAGAGAGACAACGAACAACGTTAACCTGAGTGGAATTCTAATAGCATCTCCAATACATGACGTAAAATACATAACCACAAAGTGCTAGATGTAAAATACATCAGCCGCTCATCTCTGAACTTAACTGTCGAAACTGAACTTAACCGTCAAAACTGAACTTAACTGTCGAAACTGAATTTTGCTGTCGAAACTGAATTTTGCTGTCGAAACTGAACGCACTAGCAAGGTGAGGCTACACGTTGGTCGACTGACCTTTTCATCTCTGGTTAGTCGATTTTGCAGCCGTTGGATGCGAAATCAAGGGCCTGCGGTTCATCTTCAACCTCCACCCTCCTGAGCCGCCAGCCACCATCGGCCAAACAGCAGCCCCCCCGCCGCCCGCGGCTGGCGGTGCGCCGCCCCGCCCGCCCCGAAAAAACTCCCCACCGCCGGTCCGCCGCCGCCCCGGCCATCCCTCTAGGCCCCCCCGTGCCGAGCTTTTTCTCCGGCCATCCCCACGTCACTGCCCCGCCAACACCCCGCCCCCATCCTGAACCCTAAGATAGATAGTGGGGTACCTCTCCGGCGAGCCCCCCTCCGCGCTGCGGCTAGTTCTTCCTTCACCCCGGCGAGCCCCCCACCCCCTGAAAATCGACTGACCCAAAAGTCGATTCAGTCAACGGAAGTGTAGCTAAATCAGAGCAGCATCGCATGCAAGAGCAAGAGCGCGAGCAGCAGCGCGAGCAAGAGCAATAGCAAGAGCAGACCAGGCAGGGGACCGAGAGCAAGAGCAGAGCAGCAGTGCGAGCGAGAGCTAAAGCAGCAGCAGCTCCTACTGATGTGGACGTCGCCGCCGAGGGAGATACGCCATGGAGGAAGTGGCCGGCGACGCCGTCGTGGATGGAGCCGCGCCGTGTCGGCTCGGGACCGAGCGCCGACAGCACCGTGAGATTGAATCAAGAAGAAAATGCAGCGATTAGTGTACAACCTCTTTGGTGGCGTCGATTAGGCCGCAGCTTCATCCGAGGAAACGATGATGATGATGCTCTTCCGGTGGTGCAGGTGAAGACGGCGGTGTGGGAATGGAGGTGGCACAAAAGACGAGGGGAACGTCGGGGCAGCTCCTTGGAGGTGGAGGACGGGGTGGCTGAACCGGCGGGACGATGAGATCGACGTTAGATCCTCATTTGGGATGGTGGATGAGGGACGTCGAGGTGTTGCTGTGGACGATGTCGTCGGGGAAGAGGCTCCGGCTGGGTGGCAGACAGAGCAGGGTGTGGGGTTTCGTCACGGGTTTTTGCGGCCTCGTTGTACGAATGGGTGGGAGGATGGGATGGCAGTGGGGAACCATGGCTTAGAGATGCGCTTGTCCGAAATGTGGGGTAAGTTACGAAAGTACCCCCACCGATTTGAGGCGGTTCTTTCGGTTCAGGGGTACCACGGGCATTTCACGTGTCGGGATTTCACAGGAGGTGGGATTTTTTGCGCGCGTTGTAATTTCGGAATAGCAAGGCGCGGGTTGAGATGGAGGGAGTTGTCGGAGCACAACGAGACAAAGATATATCTTAAATATTTCAGGCTAACAAGGCGCGGGTTGAAATTTCCGGACAAGCCTAACGTGTACTGTACCAAATCAATGCGCACTACAAATGTCATTCAAAACTTTGAATTCATGTTATGTTCAATTGAAATATTTCGCTACGTGTATAATGCATGCAACCTACTACTCAAATGAACGTTTTATTGCATTCCAAACGTATATACTACCGCTTCAATATGAACTAAATTTGAATTCGTTTCTCTATTTGAATAAGATCTAAAGTAATGATTGTTGTGAAGTCAAAGCATTTGAATTCGTTTCTCTGTTTTAGTAAGATCTACAATCATCATTATTGTCAAGTTAAACCATCGTTTGTGTATTATCTTCACAGCACACCACATGATTAGTCTCAAGTTACATATGAACTATGTGTACTATATGAACTCGAACTAGATTTTTTGAATCCACTTTATTTTGATTTCAAATCACATTACATTTCAAGCTCTAGCTAGATCTTCATAATCTAAACCATGTCTCATATGTATAATGTGTTTATCACATTATGTATGGTGCCCCGCCCCCTATGCCTACAAGTATTTAGATGTGAGTTGCAAACACCAGACATTACCACAAATTCAAATAAAATGTGAGAATGTTCGATATATAGTATTGTTTAGATTGTTCAATATTTAGTTGTAAGCTGCAAACGCCACACATTATCACAAATTCAAATAAAGTGTGACATTGTTTGATGTATAGTATGGTTTAGATTGTTCGGCATTTAGCAGTGAGTTGCAAACGCCATGCATTATCACATTATGGTATAACATGTGCACAACACGTGTATCACCGCTATATTCATGCACGCAATGTTTATAACACTATGATCTCCTATTCAGATATATGAATCCGCTTTCATACCAAATTATGATCTTTGTTAGTCTCTTACACCCACACAATCCTCTAACCTTTGTAGCTACCACTAACTTTCTCTCGTGCATGCACACGCCCTCCTCGCCCCCTCCCTCGGCATTCTATCCACCGGGCACATTCATTTTTTTCTTTAGGTCGTTCTCCCAGAGTCTCCACAACTCCTTTCCGACACACACCGATCGATAAACCTCTCCAGCGATGCCTGCCTACAACATACACACACACCTTCAATCTCCTCCTTTATGTGTCCTTGCCTCGTGTCTCTCATACGGTCAGACACACGTGTAAACTCTCGCCCCTCTTTTCATCGATCTCACAACTGCACACTCCTCCCCCTATCTAGCTAGTAGTTAGGCCTCTTGCACCACCTCCTAGCTCCATTCTCTCTGTCTATCCATCTCGCTGGGCCTTATTTGCCTCTAACAAATGGACGTACACCGACCGATCTCTTGCTATACATATAGCTAGCTAGGTCCTTATAACTCTTTTTTACCCACACGTCAATCGATCTACCTCATTAGTTGTGTCTCTCCCTTCCTCCGACAAACAACAATTGTTCTACTGATCTAGTTAGGTTTGCTTCCCAAACACATGGTTCCCCTTCATCATCCATGGATGCGTCCCGACAGATCTATCACGCACAGGCACACACAGAAACACATCCCCACTCTTATTGATAACATTGCAGTTCCACCCTCAGTTTTTCTAGTAGGCCTCTCTCACCATCTTCGAGAAGCAACTCCATCACCCATCCAGCACTCTAACCCTCTCCCTCCCTCTCTCTCTCCCTCTCTCTCTCCTCTCTCTCTCTCTGTCCCATCATATTTCCCGTCCTTCAGTTATGTATGGATGTCGACCGATCTCCCTCAAGACATAGCTGGGTCTCTCCTTCTCAACACATATATGAGTTGTTCTACCTCTATAGTTAGGCCTCTGCCTACCCCTCCCCCACCCCCCACACATGCCGATACATCAAGCGCTCTAGTCATATCTCCCAGCCACACACAAACTTGACATGTTCCCTCTAACGTTCCGGTAGGCCAGTCGCCATATATCTTTGACTTGCACACACACACAATTTTGATGGCTCTCTTCATCGATCTCGCACCCACCCACTTGATCCTCTCTTCGACTCTATCGATAGCTATGACCCCTCCCTCTCTTCTCGTGGATTGCCCGACCCTCTATGTATGATATGGATAGGCCTCCATTTCACACACATTGCATGCAAAATTTTGTTTGAGATGTCATCGACACATATTCCCAGAAATAATTCACGAAATCAACCCCCCACCCCATCCCCACCCCAAAACAAAAAACACTCACGAACGCGGTTTGTATCTCTCACACACACCCACGTAGGTGGGGGACGTGCACGAAGAGAAGAGGTGCATGCACGGCGCACGTACTCCTATCTCTTTCCCAACCACACCCGCACGGGTACACGGTGGAGCTCATTTCTGTACGAAAAAGGCAGCCCACGTGGTAATTTGGCACGTGTACTGGTTGTCCACTTGGTGGAGGGAGGATCGTCTACCACGGGTGAACAAACAAATTGCGAATTGACGTGTTATGTTAAAAAAAGAGGCAAACCATGTGGGGCCTACCTTAGAGGCAAGGCTCTATACACCGGAGTACTTTTGATGTGTCCCGTCAACTTGTAGAGCGAGGAGAAGCTTGCTTAGTACGGTGTCTCCCCCGTTCCTAAATATAAGTCTTTGTAGAGATTTCACGATGAACCACATGCGGATGTATATAGATGCATTTTAAGTGTAGATTCATTCATTTTGTTCCATATGTAGTGGAATCTCTACAAAGACTCATCTACTAGTAATAGCTAGCCCCCACTACTAGGAATCCTCTATCCTCTCCTTGAGCCACATCATCAAAATTGATGTATCCCTTAGATGATGTAAATCAGTCCATAATAGCCATCTGATCTAGACGTTGAGAGGCTCCACACTAAGCCACATGCAAGCATGCGGAAATACCGTGGCACATGCATGTGAGTGGGTTTTAAATCACATCAACATGTCTGCATGCAAGCATGCACCGGTAGCATGCACGTAAGTGAGCTTTTAAGTCCCATTAACATGTCAAAAAGAAAAATATAATCCCATTATGCAGTAGGAGTTGGCTGATCTTTTTTCCTTACGTGGGATGATCTAAATGATGATGGGAGTTTATTTAGTTTGGCTACCACATTTGTCATGCGGTTATAGAGTTTTTTAGTTCTATGAAATCGATAATTTTGCGTAGAGAGATATACCGCTGTTCCGTGGCAACGCGCGGGGACTCATCTAGTAATATTTAGGAACGGAGAGTACTATGTAAAGAGTTAGGTGTCGCACGGTGATAGTGTGAGGTGGGCCATGTAATCACTGAGCATGCGTGTTTTCACTGCTCTTGAATGCCTCCGCTGTAAGAATGGAGAAAATTGTAATCTAGTAGTAGTACCTCCTTTCGCCGAAAGCGTGGGACATCCAGCAGTCCTACCACCTCAGTAATAAAGACCAATGAGCCGTCAAATCAGATAGACCCAGCAGTAAGTTGGACGGATGAAGCAACCATCACTCTTGCACCAGTGAGAGGTCGCATCCGCTCTGCCGGGCATGAATGCGGCACTGATTCTTTGGAGCGGCGCTGACCGTTTCGGGCTGGAAGCGCGCGCGGGCGATGGAGGGGCTCTGGGTGGGCTAGGCTAGTCAGGAGCGGGCGTGGTAGCTGTCCGCATGTCCCTACCGAACACTCCCGGAAACGAGAGGATGCACCGACTCTCGCGGCTAAAATCATACACTACAAAACATCTCTCTGTAGGAGTAGGTCGATCTGTCGCTCTCTCTAACACACACATGCTATTAAACACACACACGCACACACACACACCTTGGTCCCGTTGCACCTTCTAACATGACTTATTACACCTAGACGAAGGGAGTAGTAAGTATACGAGATACAGTGGCACACTGACTTAAGTCGAAGACAAATGCCCAAAATTTTCTATGCATGTTATAATAAGGATTCACTTAAAATAGTACGTGAGCGAACAGAGGGATCAATTGGACAGTGTTCCCGAGCAGTAGCGAGATGTGTGATGTAAGAAACACCGCTGGCGCTTTTAATTTTTCTTATTAATTTGTTTGTTTCACCCTCTGACTGGTGGGACCCAACTTACTATGTGGAGAGAGGTAAGTTGACTAAGGCTGCATTATTTCTGCACCACTGTGGATAGTCTTACCACCAAAGTCACATGACACGATTATGATTGAAATCCCAATGACTCCCACATACACAAAAAAAACATGGCATGCTTGTCACACGAATGCAGGAATGTATAAAAGGTTATCTCCCCTCTCGTTGAACATAACGGGAGGGTTGTGTAGCTGGTTAGCCTGTTCGCTCATCAAACTTGAGGTCTCGGGTTCGATAACTACACTTGAGCATAATTTGTGCCAGGAGGATTCTTTGACTGGTTAAAATGTTTTCTAGGGTTTGCACGCTTCACACACTCTCTCCAGTATATATATACACGCTGGATCCTCAGCGCTTGTAGTTGCTCTCTTCACACTCTCTCGCCCTCTCCCGCTGGCGCCTCAATGCTTGTAGTTGCTCTCTTCACACTCTCTCACCCTCTCTAGATCTAAACAAGACTTCGTTGGCCTCTCTCTCCCCTCACTGCTGCTCAAATAGTCGGCAGGATCCGTCCACCGGGAAGGGAAGGAGGCTTAACGCTGTCGCCGTCGGCGAGGGACTACCGGTGCAGTTGTTCACTTTCCACCCAGCGGTGGCGCGGGAGGGCCTCTGACCCCTTCTTCTTCGCCGCCGTCCCATCGCCCACTGAACCACGCCCCAAGAACCTTAAGGTATAATTTACTTACTCCACATGCATTCCTCTAGCTGCATGTATACCTTGAATCTAGGACGTGGTTGAAAGAGGAAAGGAGTGGGGGAAAATAGTGGGAAAAGTTGTATATAGCATGAATCTAGGATGTGGTTCAAAGAGGAAATGAAGGGGGAAAGTTGTATAGCATGAATCTAGGACGTGGTTCAAAGAGGATAGTGGGGAAAGTTGTATCGCATAAATCTAGGACGTGGTTCAAAGAGGAAAGGAAGGGGCGAAATTACTAGTTCAAAAAGGAAAGGAAGGGACAAGGCTGTAGAGTTTGAGCAGGACTAGATTTGCTGCGCTCACATAGGGAAAGGTGTCTAAAGATAACAAAACTGGGACCAACATAAATATGCTCCTTGGTTGTTTGTTGTTTGTTGCAACAGACTGTGCATGACCACAGTACATCGGTAGATGCACATGGTGCTGGTGTGTCCACTGTCCCGTGCAACTCATTAGCTGTTGTTAATCTAAGGCCCTGTTTGGTTAAAAACTCCCTAGTCCCTACCTGCTTGGTTCTAGGGACTAAACATGGACTAGAGGTTATTAAATGACATGCTAAAAGACCATGTTACCCCTAGTAATGAACTAACAGAGACAAGGTGCGATGCGTGGCAGGGGCAACTGTTGGAAAAAGTCCCAAAAAGACTCCCTCGGGGTCTTCTTTCTTTAGTCCCCAAATGCCCACTTTTAGTCCCTAAAAGTCCCTCCTGTTTGGTTTAGATGGGACTGACACGGAGTTTTTTTAGTCCCTACACCAAAATGTCCCTGTAAACAAACACCCTCTAATAATGCCGCTGGAAAATTGATGAAATGCCACAGTTAAAAGCAAATTACATGTTTAACAAATTTTATTGTTAATATAATCTCTATGTTAATATTAATCAATGCCACCGTTTGAGAAATGCTACTATCTTGCTTTCTTTCCCATTTAGATAAGGTAGATGCTTCTTTTTGTTGGCTTCTGTGTCATCCACCGTTATTAACCACTAATTGTTTCCTTTGCACCTCTGTGTAAACAGGGTTATCTACTTCACCTCGTTGCCATTGTGACCTTTTATTGCACTACACAAAACACTTTTGTTTTAAGAGTGTTTTGTGTAGTTCAACCAAAATGTCACACCGACAACATTGCTTGATTGCTTGATCTTAGTGGAACTGCACAAGAGGAGATCTTACTTCCTATCCGTTAAGGTGAATTTGGTTGAGATCTTCTTCTTGTGAGTTGTTTGAATTCTGCATCATGAGAGGTCAGTACTAGCCTTCTTTCACATGATTCTGCAGTGTGCTTTCATATGTTGTGCTACTTGTACGATAATGTTGCTTGATTTTATTGAACTACCCAAATGGAGACAAGACTTCCAATCTGTATGTGCACCGTAATATCCAATTGAGGTAAGATAAGGATATTTCACAACTGCTGGCCTGTATTTTGCCACTTTCATCAGAAAATTAAGTTTAGTACTATACTTGTGCTCCTTAATTGACATGCCAAATCTTACATTGAAGGTGAAGCTTAACTGTTATTGAACCAAGTGATGAAGGGGAAGAACAAGCAGAAGAAAAACAAAAATCAACTCCCGGTGCTGTAATGAAGCACTCGAACTATGATGACACAAGTAATGATATAGTTTTGCATCTTAATTTATTGCTATGGCTGGTACGAGCAATTGTTTTGCCACTGATTTGATGCCACTCTTAATGTAATATGTAATTATCTCTACTTGTGCAAACAGGGATCTTCTTTGAAGATACCATATATTTTAGTGGAACTGCACAAGAAGATGTTGGAAACATTAAACTAATCAAGGAGTATATAGTAAGCATGGCCACCACCGTAGATAGCAACAGATGGTTCCAGAGAAGTGCTTCATCTGTATGCTCTACACAATAAGCCTCCTAACAAAGGTTGGTACTCGCCCACTGATTTCATCCATATGATTGAGCTTTGTCATCTCTATTGGTGTTGTGCTACTGTTTAGATACTGTCATGAAAAAGTGGTATTGTCCTTGAGAAGTGCTTCATCTGTGTTGTTTTAAATATTTCCTTTCCTTTTTTTCGAGCAAACAGGGATGCTAGCATTTAGTAGTCCTCTTGTCTTTGCACAACATGATTATCTTCCTCTGAAGAAGAATATGGAGTACATGAAGTGACTAGTTCCGATTATGCCAGGATGAAGAAGCCATGTCTATCTTCTCATCAGAAGGAGCAATTGAAGGATGGTTACATTGCTCCCCACAAGACCAAACTAACTTCAACTCAGAAGGACTGACAAATCTCCATTTTTTTGCTGTGATGCACGAGTACAATGTTGTTTTAGGATTCTTTCTGGTGAGTTTCATTTTTCTAAAGTGTGCTCTACATGGACCATGTATGTGCCTGTTGAAACTGTCAATTCATAGTACAATTTGCTTTATACTAATCACTTTTTTGTATTTGTGCAAACAGGGGTGCTCAGCTTGATTTCAATGGGAACTGCACAAAATGTTCATGAATACATCGAATCATTCATTTCCACCACAAGAAAGGAGGTGCCGATAAGTTCAAGGCGTTGCAACATATAAGGGCGAAATCATACAAGCTATGCGCGAATTTGGTTGATTTTGGTCGAACTGCACAAAAAGAATAGCTGGTTTATTTAGCACGAGGTGCCATGTCAATATCCGAACTGATGGCAAACCCTGCACATTCCACAATCGTAGGCATTTGATATTTTGAATGGGACAACCTTGTCAAATTTTTCTCATTGATTTTAGCAAGACATGCGTTTGATATTTTCGAATGGGACGCCCTTTGTTGTCAGCAGCGTCGATCAATTTTTTCTTTATCCTTTAGTTGTGAAGTAAATATTGCCTCTGACATGTGAGTCGCTAAGATGCATAATCATCGATTGTTTTGAATGTTCTCTATGAATTGCTAGGCCTGTGTGTTTGATTGCAATGTACAGAAACGCTAAAAAGCTGCTCAAACTCTTTGTACTCCTTCTGTTCCTTTTTACTTCGCACATTGTGGAAGTGCATACTTTTTTGTATAAGATTGGTCAAAGTAGAGATACTTTGACTGCAGACAAAACTTGTATGCAGACTAGAAAGGACCAGAGGGAGTACATGTGAAACTGCTGCAAACGAGGTGATCACCCTAGGAATAATGCTAGTACGTATTGTTTTGCATGTTCATCCAATGCCAGTGATACAGGAATTCGAACTAATCGAAATAAATTCATTCATACACGGTCGGATTTCATATAAACATGCTGGATTTCATTACATTTCATACATTCTTCAACTAAAAAGGGGTGCACTGGAGGTATAATTAATTAACCAAAGCAACCCACCTGTGTCCCGCTGAGCCGAACAGAAGCTTCAGTGACTTAACTGCAGGTGCAATTGCATAACTGACATGTGGGCTGTTGGGTCCACGTGTCAGTCAACCAACTGCACCAGCAGTTAAGTAGAAGCAACGTTCTTCTCCAGCGCAGCTCTCCGACTCCACGTCACCGCCAAGAAGCTAACCGACCGTCAATGGTCAACCCACCTAGCTTGTCTTCAACCGGAGGGTAGTAGCGGTGGCCTTACTTGGACCCAAGCGGCGGTGACCTACCGTGTTCTACTATTCCTTGTTTTCTGTGTGGCGCGGCCTCGTTGGCAGCGGGGCGGGGCCTCGGCGGAGCGGGCAATGTCCTCTGTCTCGTTGCCGGCGGGCGGCGCCTCAGCGGAGCGGTGGAAATCCTCCCCCACGTTGCCGGCAGGGTGGGGCCTCGGCTGAGCCGGCGATGTCCTCTGCCTCATTGTTGGTGGGGCGGGGCCTCGGCGGAGCCGGCGATGTCCTCTGCCTCATTGTTGGTGCCGCAGGGCCTCGGCGGAGCAGGGCCTCGTCGACGCCAGCAGAGCGGGGACTCGCCGGAGCCGGCATTGTCCTCTGCCTCGTCCTCGGTCTCGCCAAACAGTGCCTCGCCCGCTTCATCGCCCTCTTTGCTAGCCTTTTTGTAGGCGGCCGCAGCCTCCGCCACCTACATGCGGTACCGCCAGCGCTCGAGGCGTCCCTTGCGTGCGGAGCGGTACGAGTCGAGCAGCGCCTCCTGCTCAGCCCGCTCCGCGGGGATCTGCTCCTCCGCCTGCAGGTGCTCCTGGAGGAGATGGTGGTTGTAGGCGGCGTCGGCCTGCGCCTCCTAGAATTGCTCCTCACGCATCTGCCTCACCCTGTCCATATATTGGGCACGAGCCTCGCCGATGGTCATGGTGCAATGCACCGGCGAGGATGGCGCGGAGGAGGGGGTTGGTGCTAAATCGTCGACTACCATGTTCTCCATTGGGACGTCGTCGTCCTCCGGCTGCCTGCCGGCCAGCCGGTCGGCAGCAATGGCTGCCATCTCCTTGTGGTCCATCGTCCGCCCGCCCCGAAGAGCGCTGGAGCGCGAGGAAGCCATGGTGGGCAGTAGTGGTGTGGACAGGAGAAAGGAAATGGATGCGGATGACTGCGGCTATGGCCGGCGCAGCAGTTTATATAGTAATGGTGGGCGGGCGGAGGGACAGACGTGTGGCACCAGAGTAGCCGCCTCGGCAACCGCATATCATTAATCTGGGCGGCAGATGGATGGACGAACGACACTTGTGTTGTTTGAAGGCGGAGCAATCGCCTGCACCTGGAAGCGGGGCGGGCGGCGCTGACTGTTTCGGGCGGAAAGTACGCGCGGGCGAGGAGATGACTTTACTTGGAGAGGATGACAATGGGGACCCACCAAGTCCATAGCCTCACGTACGCAAGTGCCTCCTTATTATATATATATAACTATAATTTATTTTGCTTCCTCCTGGTTTCCTGACATCACGGTCCCACACCATTGTCAACCTATGTAGTAGTCAATAAACGAGAGAATTGCACAAGAAGTGGCCGACAGCTGGGACCAAGCAGCTCGAGCAGTATTTGTGTTTTTGAGGTGTGAGCACTGCAGAGTTTTTCGATGTTTAGCCCAAATATTAATTTTTCTCCTCTGAACAACAACGAAAACATCGTTGCAGGTATTAACTGGGCGGGCTGTGGCCCGTCTAGCCCATGCCAGATATCCAGCTCAGATATTAATTTTTTTCAAGCTGAAAATGGCTAGCCCAGCTATACTTTTTTTAGGAATACCTAGGCAAGGTCAAGTTTTTATTCTCCGTCCCGCTGGGCTGCAAATCTTTCCTAGGAGGGATGGATTAGGCTTAACAAGAAAATGGGCTTTAAGAAATAATAAATGGGATGTAATTATAAAAACTAGGCAGTAACTATAAAAAAATGCACCAAACACGTGATTACTTTATAAAATATTATTTTTGGATATTGAAAATTTTAATTTCATTAATTGTTGCGAGCGCAATGTTTCGTTGGATTTTTACGTAATATAAATTTATATTGAAATTGTATTTAATCTGACTCGAAATTTCGGGATAAAAGTATTTCTCCCATCAAAATGTTGGAAATTTTATTGAATTCTGTTTTGAATGGTTGGTTGAAATGGGCTATACTTTTAACAAACTGTAAATGGGCTGTAGTAAATTCCATTAGAATTCAAAAATGGGCTACACATTCTTACAAATCTCAAATGGGCTATAAGTTCTCTGCCACACACTTCTGGCCTTACTAAGTTGACGCGTCCCCTAAAAAAATAGAGTTGACGCGTATGCAAGGCTTTACCAACTTATAGTCAACACACGGTTCTAGCAGCAGTGGCCGTTGGATGTCCATCCAACAGATGCCGTGCTTCTTCTTCAATCTCGGATATTCTAGCTTCACCCGCCCAAAAAATGATTCCTCCCCCTGACATCTGGGGCGCACCGTTTTGGAAGCTGGCCTGTAGGCCTACTAAGTTGACATACCAAGGGCTTTGTCAACTTGGTCAATATAAACGATTCTAGCTGTAGTGACCATACGATGTCCATCCAACGATCGTCGTGCTTCTTCAACCTGTGGTCTTCTTGCTCCAGCCGCCCAAAGCAACGCCGGTCGTGCCGCCTGCTCCTGCCTCCCATGGCCGGCTGTGCTGCCGCGGAGGCCTCGCCGCCCCCTACTACTCCCACCGCTGGCCAGGCCATCCCTCCACTCACCCACACCCCCTGTTATTCTGCAGCGACGGCAGCGCAACAGAACCAGTGAACCCTCGTACTCCTCTCCGCGTGTGCATCCACTGCTGCATCTTCCCCGGCTCTGCGTCGTCCCCTTCCTAGGCCTCACCGTCGTGCACCGCCCTGGTGCTCTCGGCGCGGCGTGGTCAACGTGGTCAAGGAACGACTTCCATCGGACGTGGACTATACGTGGAGAGGCTGACAGCTGGGTCCACGGCAGCTGCAAGGAAGTGCCTCCTCATTACGCGCAAAATAATTATTCCTCCACCTGACAGCAGGGACCCACCAGACGAGCCACTGTATTTCGTGAAAAAAATGATTCGCCCCCTGACTGCTGGGACCCACGAGCTACATCTTCGCACACAAGGAAGTGCGTCCGGAGAAAAAACCGATTCACCCCCTGACTGCTGGGACCCACCAGCTACATCTTCGCACGCAAGGAAGTGCGTCCGAAAGAAAACAATGCGCCCCACGACTGCTGGGACCCACCAGCTACACCTTTGCACGCAAGGAAGTGCGTCCGAAAAAAACGATTTGCCCCCCTGACTGCTAGGACCCAACAGCTACACCTTCGCACGCAAGGAAGTGCGTCCGGCCAAAAAAACAAAACGATTCGCCCCCTAACTGTTGGGACCCACCAGCTACATCTTCGCAGGCAAGGAAGTGCCTGACAGTCGGGACCCACCTGGTCGAAGCGTACGTAGCGTTGTCATTCTGGTCGCGAACGTGTACGTACATACTGGTCGATGTAGAGGCGCGCACGTGTTGTAGTAGCGGCGCGCACATGGCGTGTACACGTACGTACAACGACCAGGGTGCAAGAAAGAAAATATGGCCACGTATGTGTACATACGGGCAGGGTCTCGAATGCCTACTCGCGCACACGTACGGCCATGGCTCGTGTACATGGCTGGTTCGGAACGGAGAAACAGCGTCGTCGTCGTGTTCATGGGGAGGCAACGGAATGCGTCATGTTCATGGGGAGGCAATGGAATGCGTCGTGTTCATGGGGAGGCAACAGAATGTGTCATGTTCATCGGGAGGCAACGGAACGCGTGGGAGCCAACCGGCTGGGTCGGAACGGAATGCGTGGTCGTGTTCATCGGGAGTGCTTGGACGGAACATGCGATGGAAACGAGGCCTGGCGTACCGCAGAACGGAGGAAACAGACCTCCTACGGTCGAAACGGGGGTCCTGTTGATTGGGAGGGGTGTGGCGTATTGCAAAACAGAGGAAACGGACCTCCTACGGTCGAAACGGGGGTCCTGTTGATCGGGAGGGGTGTGGCGTACCGCAAAACGGACGAAACAAACCACCTACGGTCGAAACAGGGGTCCTATTCATCGGGAGGGGTGTGGCATACCGCAAAACGGGACTCCATGGGATATTGTTCATCTCCATCGTCGACCTCCTCCAGCCTCCACGGGCTACCGTCGACCTCCTCCAGCCTCCATAGGCTCCTGTTCATCCAACCTCCACCGCACGCTACTCCATCGGCTACTGTTCAACCACCCCTCCACCGTGTACTGTTCATCCAGCCCTCCACACCATGGGGTCCTGTTAAACTACCCCTCCACGGGAACCCCTCCACCGTCTGCTGTTCATCTAGCCCTCCACACCACGGGGTCCTGTCATCTAGAGGCAACGCCACCGCTCACTGTTCATCCAACCCCCCCCCCCCGCCGCAACGCTCACTGTTCATCCAATCGATCGGCTTCAGTTAGCAGCAGTAGCGAAGGAATCGCTCTATCGGGTTCAGTTAACAACCATCGATCGATCGCTCGGGTTCAGCTAGAGCCCAACGCCTCGCTCGGGTTCAATTAGAGCCAACGCCCCGCACACACGCGGGTACGTGTACGAGAGAAACGCACAACGCTCGGCCCCCGACCTCCCACCGTAACCGGGAACTCCCTGAAATTTTCCTCGCCCTCGCTTCTACCATGGTTTTTTCCGTCATGGACGGCCCAAAGAATGTAATGCAGCTGCGTCTCCGGCCCGCCCAGGACAAAAAGCCCAGTTTCTGTCATGATTTTTTGTCATAGAAGTAGGAGCTCACCACATCTATGATGATACCGGGTTTTTTCACAATTATCGTCATAGAAGTGTCATATGCATGACATAATTTTTTTTCGTTCGGCCCAAAATGTCACGGATGTGTCTTTTTTTGTAGTGCAAGCATGGAGGATACATATAGCCCTAGTTGATACCTGAGCCATTCGAGCATACAAAACAGAATGTTTATTTGAAGGTTTAGAGTTTGGCACATACAAATTTACTTGGAATGGCAGGTAGATACCGTATATAGGAAGGTATGGTGGACTCATATGGAATAACTTTGGGGTTTATGGAATTGGATACACAAGCAATATTCCCGCTTAGTACAAGTGACGGCTAGAAAAAGACTGGGAAGCGAACAGCTAGAGAGCGACAACAATCATGAACATGCATTAAAATTAATCAACACCGAATGCAAGCATGAGTAGGATATAATTCACCATGAACATAAATATCGTAGAGGCTATGTTGATTTTGTTTCAACTACATGCATGAACATGTGCCAAGTCAAGCCACTCGAATCGTTCAAAGGAGGATACCACCCTATCATACCACATCACAACCATTTTAATAGCATGTTGGCACGCAAGGTAAACCATTATAAACTCCTAGCTAATTAAGCATGGCATAAGCAACTATAATCTATAACTGTCATTCCAAATGTGTTTCATTCATAATAGGCTGAATCAGGAACGATGAACTAATCATATTTACAAAAACAAGGGAGGTCGAGTTCATACCAGCTTTTCTCATCTCAATCAGTTCATCATATATCGTCATTATTGCCTTTCACTTGCACGACCGAATAGTGTGGAAAATAATAACAGTGCATGTGCATTGGACTAAGCTGGAATCTGCAAGCATTCAATTCAAGGGAGAAGACAAGGTAATATGGGCTCTCTGTTAGATCAACAATAATGCATATCAGAGCCACTTAACATTTTCATTATGGTCTTCTCCTCTCGACCCCAAAGGAAAGAAATAAAACAAAACATTTACACGGGAAAGCTCCCAACAAGGAAAAGAAGAACGATAAATATTTTTGGGTTTTCTTTTAGTTACTACTACGACATGCATGGAAAATAAACTAACTAAAAGCTACAACTAATTTTTTTGTTTTTATTAAGGTTTTTCAAACACACAGGAAGAAAACTAAAAACAGAAATAAACTAGCATGGATGATACAATGAAAAAGTATGAGCACCGACAACTGGAATGAGTGTGTGAACATGAATGTAATGTTGGTGAGAAATACGTACTCCCCCAAGCTTAGGCTTTTGGCCTAAGTTGGCCGACGCCCATGGTCAAAACTGTAGCTGGGGTCGTACTGAGAAGGGTCCTCAGATTGCCACTGGCTGGTGATCTCCTCCGGATTCCACTGATAAATAGACAAACGATGAGGATCAGATGGTGGCTGTGGCTCTGTAGCTGACATCTAGCTCCGGTAGGCATGAATGGCCTCCGGCAGAACAAGGTACATGCCTGAAAATATGTTGAACAAAGAGGGTGCAGGCAAGGTAATAAATTCACAATATTTTTTGTTAAATATCAATTTATATTTGAGTATCTTATTCTTATCGTTAACAATAAACTCACGTGCTACCATACTCTTATAACCTAGAACAATAGGAGGCATCAACTTTTCCTCTTTCTCATAATGCCTGATAGGTATGTTAAAGTGTGCAGCAAGGCGCGAGGCAAAGATGCCTCCGAGGACGTGGCCCTTAGTATGGTTCAGATTTAAACGTTTAGCAACAATAGCACCTAAACTAAAAGTAGTATCATGAAACAAGGCATGGCGCAAAATAACAATATCAGGGGCACTAAGGTTTCCACAGTTCCCGTGACCAATTAAGCATCAACTAGCAAATATTGCGAAGTAACGTAGAATAGGAAAATGTATGCTAGTGATTCTCGCAACGGAAACTTTCCTAGTTTCCCCTATAGAAATCATATCAATAAATCCCTCCACATCATTACGATGTGGTTCCTCTATGCAACCCTCAAAGGGTATCAAATAGACCCCGCAAAAATCATAAAGTGACATCTCCTTATGCTCATCATATAAATAAAATTCCACCGAAGGTGGTGATCTCCTAGCATGGAAATGAAAATTTTGCACAAAGATATTGGTGAGTAAGAGATACTGTTCACGCTGGTCGTGGAGGAAGGCGGTGAGGCTTGCATTCTCAGCCAAATGATAACAATCTTCATGAATCCCGGCTTCTCTCAAGAACTCATCACAAGGCCATTCACAAGGCCGAACCTCCGCAGTACGAGGGAGATTATACTTGGGATTCTTGTTCTCTTCACTTTGCTTATCCTTCGAGCTTTGGCTCGATGAGCCCGTCAAAAATATCTTCATCTTTTTCTGAAAATTTCTGAAATTTTTAGTAACTTAAAGTAAAAGTGAACCAAACTCACAATATTGATAGCAACTACTCCTACAAGTGCCTAGAGGCCATATCATGCATACAAACTACTTTTGACAGCATAAATTTGACATGCAAGCTCAAGAACAGGGTCACCAAAGCAGCAAAAATTTGCAATGAATAAAGCACTAGAACAAAAACTAATTGGACCATTGGAGGAGTCACATACCAAAGAACAATCCCCCAAAGCAGTTTTGTGAATGGAGCTTTGAGCAAGGAGATCGAAAATGGCAGCAAGATGAGCAAGAACGCGGGTTTGAGCCGACTAGTGATTTTTTTTGGAGCAAGATGAAGTGTGTAGGTGCAAGGATAAGTGGAGGGGGCCCACGTGGGGTCCACGAGGCAGGGGGGCGTGCCCAGGGGGTGGGCGCGCCCTCCACCCTCGTGGGAACGTGGCTGCTCCCCTTGTTGTGTTCTCAGTGCCTAAAATCCTCAAATATTCTGGAAAAAAATCATATTCCATTTTCAGGGCATTTGGAGAACTTTTATTTTCAGGGTATTTTTTATTGCAAGGATAATTCAGAAAACAGATAGAAAAATACTATTTTTGCTTTATTTAATATAAATAACGGAAAGTAAAAAGAGGGTATAGAGAGTTGTGTTTACTAACTTCATCCATCTCATGCTCATCAAAAGGAATCCACTAACAAGGTTGATCAAGTCTTGTTAACTAACTCTTTTCAAATAACATGAAACCGGAGAAATTTCATATAATACTAGGTTACCTCAATGGGGATATGCACATCCCCAACAATAAGAATATCATATTTCTTCTTGACAGTAAGAGAGGAAATTCAAAACCTCCAATAGTGATTGTTGAAATTTTTCCAATAGAATTTACACTATTGACTTGATGTTGTTTCCTCGGAAAGTGTACTGTATGCTCATTACCATTAACATGAAAAGTGACATTGCCTTTGTTGCAATCAATAACAGCCCCTGCAGTATTCAAAAAGGGTCTACCAAGGATAATCGACATACTATCATCCTCGGGAACATCAAGAATAACAAAGTCCGTTAAAATTGTAACGTTTGCAACCACAATAGGCACATCCTTTCAAATACCGACATGTATAGCAGTGCCATTTGCAAAGATATTTCAGTATGTGTCAACTTATTCAAATCAAGTCTATGATATAAAGAGAGAGGCATAACACTAACACCGGCTCCAAGATCACATAAATCAGTTTTAACATAGTTTCTTTTAATGGAGCATGGTATAGTTGGTACTCCTGGATCTCCAAGTTTCTTTGGTATTCCACCCTTAAAAGTGTAATTACAAAGCATGGTCGAAATTTCAGCTTTCGGTATCTTTCTTTTATTAGTAACAATATCCTTCATGTATTTAGCATAAGGATTCATTTTAAGCCTATCAGTCAAAGGCATACACAAAAAGATAGGTCTAATCATTTCAGCAAAGCGCTCAAAATCCTCATCATCCTTTTTCTTGGATGGTTTAGGAGGAAAGGGCATAGGTTTCTGAACCCATGGTTCTCTTTCTTTACCGTGCTTACTAGCAACGAAGTCTCTCTTATCATAACGTTTATTCTTTGATTGTGTTATCAAGATCAACAGTAAGTTCAATCTCTACATCATTGTCATTACTAGGTTGAGCATCAACACGAACATCATCATTAACATTATCACTAGGTTCATGTTAATTACCAGATTGTGTTCTAGCATCAGAAATAGAAATATCATTGGGATTCTCAAGTGTGTCAACAACAAGTTCACTAGAAGCATGCAAAGTCCTATCATTTTTCTTTTTCTTCTTCTTAGATGGACTAGGTGCATCTACATTAGTTCTCTGATAATTTTTCTCAATTCTTTTAGGGTGGCCCTCAGGATACGAAGGTTCCTGAGTCATTTCACCCCCTCTAGTCATAACTCGAACAACATTATCATTTTCTTATTATTTAATTCATTGAGCAAATCATTCTGAGCCTTAAGTACTTTCTCTACTTGAGTGGTAACCATAGAAGCATGTTCACTAATAAGTTTAAGTTCACCTTTAACACTAGCCATATAATCACTCAAGTGTTCAAGCATATCAGCATTGTGTTTCAGTTGTCTACCAACATAAGGACTGAAGTTTTCTTGCTTAACCATAAAGTTGTCAAACTCATCCAAGCATTGGCTAGCAAACTTAGTAAATGGGATTTCACATTTATCGAATCTATAGAGAGGGTTTACCTTTACTACCTGTGTCGGCTTATCAAGATCATGTATTTCTTCAATAGGTGGTAAATTCTTAACATCTTCAGCGTTAATACCTTTTTCTTTCATAGATTTCTTTACCACTTGCATATCTTCAGGACCGAGAAATAGAATACCCCTTTTCTTCGGAGTAGGCTTAGGAGTTAGTTCAGGAAGTGTCCAATCATTTTCATTACTCAACATATTATTCAATAGCAGTTCAGCTTGATCAATAGTTCTTTCCCTGAAAACACAACCAGCACAACTATCCAGGTGGTCTGTGCAAGCATCGGTTATTCCATTATAAAAGATATCAAGTATTTCATTTTTCTCGAGAGGATGATCAGGCAAAGAATTAAGTAATCGGAGAAGCCTCCCCCATGCTTGTGGGAGACTCTCTTCTTCAATTTGCTCAAAATTATATATTTCCCTTAAAGCAGCTTGTTTCTTATGAGCGGGGAAATATTTAGCAGAGAAGTAATAGATCATATCCTGGGGACTATGCACACAACCAGGATCAAGAGAATTAAAACATGTTTTAGCATCATCCTTAAATGAGAATGGAAACAACTTAAGGATAAAGTAATAGAGAGTTTTCTCATCATTAGTGAACAGGGTGGCTATATCATTTAATTTAGTAAGATGTGCCACAACAATTTCAGATTCATAACCATAGAAAGGACCAGATTCAACCAAAGTAATTAACTCAGGATCGACAGAGAAATCAAAATCCTTATCAGTAATAAACATAGGTGAAGTAGCAAAAGCAGGGTCATATTTCATTCTAGCATTTGAAGACTTTTCTTTAAGCTTAGCTAATAATTTCTTAAGATTAGCAGTTTCCTCATCCATAACATAACCCTCAGGCACAAAAGGCAATTCATATCTAGGGGGAGAATCTTCATCATCACTTTCAACAATATTATCAGTTTCAATAATTTCATTCTCCCTAGCCCTAGCAAGGTGTTCATCAAGAAATTCAACTAGTGGCACAGTATTATCAAGCATAGAAGTAGTTTCATCATAAGTATCATGCAAAGCAGAAGTGGCATCATAAATAACATGTGACATATCAGAACGAATAGCAGGAGTAGGTGTCGCAAGTTTACTCAAAACAGAAGGCGAATCAAGTGCAGAGCTAGATGGCAGTTCCTTACCTCCCCTCATAGTTGAGGGAAAATCTTGGTTATTTTATATTTCAAGTTCTTCATAGTGATCAGCAGATATAAATCCCAAGTGACTCAAAGAATAGAGCTATGCTCCCCGGCAACGGCGCCAGAAAATAGTGTTGATAACCCAGAAGTATAGGGGATCGCAACAGTTTTCGAGGGTAGAGTATTCAACCCAAATTTATTGATTCCACACAAGGGGAGCCAAAGAATATTCTCAAGTATTAGCAGCTTGAGTTGTCAATTCAACCACACCTGGAAACTTAATATCTACAGCAAAGTGTTTAGTAGGAAAGTAATATGATAGTAGTGGTAATGGTAGCAAAAGTAATATTTTTGGGTTTTATAGTGATTGTAACAGTAGCAGCGGAAAAGTAAATAAGCGAAGAACAATATATGAAAAGCTCGTAGGCATTGGATCGGTGATGGAGAATTATGTCGGATGCGATTCCTCATGCAATAGTTATAACCTAGGGTGACACAAACTAGCTCCAGTTCATCAATGTAATGTAGGCATGTATTCCGAATATAGTCATACGTGCTTATGGAAAAGAACTTGCATGGCATCTTTTTTCCTACCCTCCCGTGGCAGAGGGGTCCTATTGGAAACCGAGGGATATTAAGGCCTCCTTTTAATAGACTACCAGACCAAAGCATTAACACATAGTGAATACATGAACTCCTCAAACTACGGTCATCACCGGTAAGTAACCCGATTATTGTCACTTCGGGGTTAACGGATCATAACACATAATAGGTGACTATAGACTTGCAAGATAGGATCAAGAACTCACATATATTCATGAAAACATAATAGTTTCAGATCTGAAATCATGGCACTCGGGCCCTAGTGACAAGCATTAAGCATAGGAAAGTAATAACACCATCAATCTCAGAACAAAGTGGATACTAGGGATCAAACCCTAACAAAACTAACTCGATTACATGATAAATCTCATCCAACCCATCACCATCCAGCAAGCCTACGATGGAATTACTCACGCACGGCGGTGAGCATCATGAAATTGGTGATGGAGGAAGGTAGATGATGATGATGGCGATGGATTCCCCTCTCCGGAGCCCCGAACAGACTCCAGATCAGCCCTCCCGAGAGAGTTTAGGGCTTGGCGGCGGCTTCGTATCCTAAAACGTGATGAATCCTTCTCCCTCATTTTTTTCTCGCCGAAAGTGAATATATGGAGTCAAGATGGACATCAGTGGAGCATCAGGGGGCCCACGAGGCAGGGGGCGTGCCCAGGGGGAGGGGGGTAGGCGCGCCCCCACCCTCGTGGACAGGGTGTGGGCCCCCTGACATGGATATTTTCACCAGTATTTTTTATATATTCCAAAAATAATCTCTGTTGATTTTCAGGTCATTCTAAGAACTTTTATTTCTACACAAAAATAACAACATGGCAATTCTGCTGAAAACAGCATCAGTCCGGGTTAGTTCCATTCAAATCATGCAAGTCAGAGTCCAAAACAAGCGCAAAAGTGTTTGGAAAAGTAGATACGACGGAGACGTATCACATTACTGATCACCTATCAAAGTGTGCTTCGCAGAAGCTTCCTGTGGAACTAGGAACTTTTGTTCCCCGTCTCTCTCACCCCTCCGTATCCCCAACAACAATGGCATGCAAAAGGAGAAAGTTGGACTAAGGTAAGCCTCTCCTGGTCGAGCCGTCCACTCCTGGCAGAGACCCTGCCGGAAACAACTCCTCATAGCCTGCCGGACCACCCCTCCAGCCAGGCCCATGGACCCCGCGAATGAGGCTAGTGCTCCCGCAGCAGAGGAGGTGTTCCTAGTCCTCATTGCCGATCCCCAGGCTCCAACTTGGGAAGGCACATCGTCCACTTCCTCCAGACCAGAGAACTCCTCGCCGGCCAAGATGAAGCTGAAAGAGTAGCCCGGAGGGCTAGTATGTATCAGTTTCTTGATGACACTATACAGAAGGAGGCCCAACGATGTGAAATTGAAGTGTGTCTACTGGGAGGATGGAAATGAACTGCTGGCTGAGATTCACAGAGGAATGTGCGGCTCCCACATTGGATCAAGGGCATTAGTTTGGAAAGCATTCCAGAAAGGATTATATTGTCCCACAACACTCCAAGATGCGGTCGAGCTCGTCACCACATGTGAAGCTTACCAGTTCCATTCCAAGAAAACACTCCTGCCTGCCCAAACCCTTCAGACAATCCCTCTATCTTGGCCATTTTCGGTCTGGGGGCTCGATACTCTCGGCCCCTTCCCCCGAGCAATTATGAGCTTTGAATTCCTGTTCATTGCCATCGACAAGTTTACAAAGTGGTTGGAAGTAACTACCGTGAGAAAGGTGACTGATCAGTCAGGTATCAAGTTCTTGAAAGAATTGGTGTATCGTTTTGTAGTTCCGGCAAGGATCACCACCGACAATGGCACCCATTTCACGAGCCACGCCTTCATGCAATATGTTCGTACCCTCAGATGCAAGATGTCATTTGCCTTTGTGGCACCCCCCGGAGAAATGGACAAGCTGAGAGGGCGAACACTGAAGTGCTACGTGGACTCAAGACAAGAACTTTTGATATGCTACAGAAGCACGGTAGGCGGTGGATCAAGGAGCTGCTGGAAGTTCTTTGGTCCCTCGGAATGACACCTAACCGAGCTACCGGGCAGACTCCCTTCTCCCTAGTCTACGGGGCAGAAGCAGTTATCCCCACGGAACTCATTTACGGGTCCCCTCGAGTGCTTGCCTACGATGAAGTAGCACAAGATCAGCACTGGCGTGACGATGCTATGCTACTCGAGGAGAAACGTCTCCGGGCTGCTACGCGTGCTGCATGCTACCAGCAAGCCCTGCCTCGCTATCATAGCCACAGGGTTCATTCCCGGTGTTTTGTGGAAGGTGACCTTGTCCTTAGGTGCATTCAGTCCGCCAAGGGTACACACAAGTTATCATCGAAGTGGGAAGGCCCTTATCGGGTGGTACAAGTCACCAGACCCGGCGCAGTTCGTCTGGAGACTGGAGATGGCACTCAGTTGCAAAACTCATGGAATATTAAGCATCTCCACAAGTACTACCCGTTTGTATAGGCCTTGCCTCACCTGCATGTAACCCCTAGTACGAAGCCGGGGCGATGACCGCGTGCAAGAGAAAATAAAGAAGCGCTGTAGGGGGGGCCCAACTAAGATTGTATGCATGCATGAGCACACCAAGATCACTGCATAGGCATTTCATGAGCATTTGCATATGCATATAGATAGGATCGCATGCTACATTCATTCTCATCTACATGAAGTTGCAGGTTCCTGCCATGAACTTGGCTTCATCAAGGAGTTGAGAATATTGCCCGGCGCAGCGATCCCTGGCAAGACAAACAGATAAGTTCTACCCCTTGTCCATTAGTGTTCTGTAAGGCTATAACTTTGCGTGAGAAAACCTCACTTATCCTTTGAGACTTAGGTGCTCCCATCCATGAATCGAATGTTGCTTCAGTCAGGATGGTCGCAGTGGCCTTTGATAAAAGGGAGTTGGCAAGGGGTTGGCCCCTCTGTCTGTTCCCCGACAGACTTAGTTATCCGGCAGACAAAGAGGGTGCTGTCAGGATAGCCTGCTGGGGAAAACTCGTTTATTTACAGTAAAGAGGCATTCCACCTCTGCATGGACATATACATGCACGGGTTCCCGGCAAGGTACATCTTTTTCAATCATATGCTAATACAAGTACAAGCATTACAGAACACTAAGATGGACTCGAGGGATTACATTATTTGAATTAAAATTTGGCGATTGCCTACAAGTTTAAGATTGAAAAAAGATAAGTGCTCCGTAATGCCCTTTCTTGTCCCTCTCCTCCTAGGCACGGCCGTCGAAGACGAGGAGGGCAAAAGGAGCGCCTGGGCAGGAGCCCAACCCATTCCCGTCGGGCTTCAGGAGAGCTAGCCCGGTGGGAACAGAAGTGCGAGGTAATGCCTCGATGGAGAGCATGGTGGAAGGCAGATCCGTGAACCAACATCACCAGGGTCAGCAAGACTCGGTAGGTCTAACGGAGCTGCAGCGTGAGAGGAAGCCTGCCGGAGCCTAGCTGGAAGGCTGCTGGAGGAGCCCGGTAGCACCATCCGCACCTCTGCATCCAACTCCTCGGCAAATCACATTGCTGGGGAGGAGACACAAATGCAGATGATGGTGTCGCCGCCTGATGAAGATGGTGCGAGTGATGATTAGCCGGAGTCAGAGTCGTCGCTCCCCCACCCACTACCGTCATCATCGCCATCACTGTCCTCCCCGTCGCTTTTGCTCGAGGAGGAGCTTTCATCATCGGTTGAGCTCTCTGCGCAGCACCCTAAGCGACCTCCCAAGCGCCCGAAGACCTTGACGGAGAGGAAGACGCTCTCCATTAATTTGAACTAGAGAACGTGCCCCTCTGAGAAGCCATGGGCACGAGCAAAAATCTTCCAGCCGCGACAAAGATACATCACATGAGGGGCAGGGAAATCGACATCAACCCACATGTCGCCATTTCCACAACCCCTCATGTGTAGCCTCAGAGCACGTGGTTGCTCGAGCTCCATCTCCCACGCAAAAGGGGTTGGAAGACAAAGATGACCACACAAGGGCTTATACAACCTGATGATGAAATCTCGAGGATGGTCCCCGACATGGCCTTCCATCAGAGAGGTAGCCGCCGGTGGGGTTACAGCCAAGGCGCCACCCCGCCCTCCTCCTCCTCGAGCACTGCGGCAACCTCGACCTCGCCCCCTCCTTCCTCCTCTCGCGGCGGGATCCGCCGCCCCAGGCTTTAGAGGAGGAGGGATGCACTGCCAAGTGGGATCCCTCGTCGCCGCCGCCAGAACATCACTACGACCTCGCCCTCTTACTATGGCTAGAAGAGAAGGGTTGCAGAGGAGAAAGAGAAGTGTGTGTAGAGAGGTACTGCCTTTGTCTCTTTTTATAGAAGGGATGGGGTAGTGGGCTGGCTCTCACGCGGGAAATGGCCGCCCTGCTCCTCCAATGCGGCCTCTCTGCGCCCTCGGCAGCTTTGGAATCAAGGCCGATTCTCTACTCCAATCGTTAATGCTCGATTTTCAGCCATGGCACTCCTCCCCATGCCCTCCGCATTCACCACCTACCATGCGCAATGCACGCGAAACACGTGGTAGGCACATGTGGGACAGGGGGGCGAATGGGAAGGCGGTTTCTACCCCGTGATCGTGGGGCGAGGCAAATCCATAAGCCATGACTGAAGTTCCTCCGCGGTGTTACACACGACGCGCGTAGAAACCAGAAACTGGCCCGAAATCAAGGCTGATGAAGAAGCAATGAAGACCTCAAGAGGCCAACCCCTTCAGCAACCCTTGCCTATGCACTTATTAGGCCCTACCCCGACGACGCTCAGCAGCACATTCGGGGCAGGCCTGGGGTCTTCTGACGGTGCAACAAACCCTGGGTCTGTTGCCCAGACTGTGCACATGCACGAGAGCAAGTTTGATGCACCAACCCAAGCCAGGATACAAGAAGTCAAGAGATTCGAAGAGCCCCCATGCAGCTCAGAGAGACTAAGGCCAAGCCAGAGAAGCAAGATATCGCCAAGAGAAGGGCCTCTGTCGGTGTCAAAACCGGTGGATCTCGGGTAGTGGGTCCCGAACAGTGCGTCTAAGGCGGATGGTAACAGGAGGCAGGGAACACGATGTTCTACCCAGGTTCGGGCCCTCTTGATGGAGGTAAAACCCTACGTCCTGCTTGATTAATATTGATAATATGGGTAGTACAAGAGTAGATCTACCACGAGATCAGAGAGGCTAAACCCTAGAAACTAGCCTATGGTATGATTGTATGTTGTCCTACGGACTAAAACCCTCTGGTTTATATAGACACCGGAAAGGGTTAGGGTTACACAAGGTTGGTTACAAAGGAGGAGATACACATATCCGTATTGCCTTGCTTGCCTTCCACGCCAAGTAGAGTCCCATCCGGACATGAGACGAAGTCTTCAATCTTGTATCTTCATAGTCTAACAGTCCGGCCAAAGGATATAGTCCGGCTGTCCGAAGACCCCCTAATCCAGGACTCCCTCAGTAGCCCCTGAACCAGGCTTTCAATGATGATGAGTCCGGCGCGCAGTATTGTCTTCGGCATTGCAAGGCGGGTTCCTCCTCCGAACACATCGCAGAAGAATTTGAATACAAGGATAGTGTCCGACCCTGCAAAATAAGTTCCATATACCATCATAGAGAGAATAATATTTCCACAAATCTAATCTGCTGACACATTTTGGCAACATGACATTAGGCCATGGCTCGGTGATTATTCGAACCGCTTTTCCCCAACCAGCTCCACACATAACACAAGGCGGTTTCTTGACACGTCTTGTCAAAGCAAAGATCGTGTTCCCCTAATTACGGGATTCTCATCAATACGGTCGTGGGTAACCCAACCGAGTCTAGGACTCCTAGATTATAGGCAAGTCCCAAACAGCCACAGAGAGGACGCTTGATATTCACCCTCTTTATAAAGGGACAAGGCTTTTACTTTTTTTCCCTCCCATCCTCAATCGAATCCTTCCCCCCGCCTCGAGTTCTAACACCCAAAGCCTAGGTCAGGTGCTCCGGACCTTCGATCATGTCTGGATCCAGCCTTCAAGGCCGATGGATGCCCTCCTCCGTTACTGAAGAGGATATCAAGAAGTTGACGGAGGCCAGATACCTGACCGCCGAGGTTTCGCATTGGCTGCCTGCCTGAGGGCAGGTCGACCCTACTCCTGAACCCAACGAAGACGCCGTGTTCATCTCCCACTTCCTCCGAGGTCTAGGCCTCGCTCTGGATCCATTCGTAAGGGGTTTGATGTTCTATTATGGGCTAGATTTCCACGATCTAGCCCCGGACTCCTTTCTCCACATCTCAGCATTTATTGTCATGTGTGAGGCCTTCCTCCGCATTACCCCTCACTTCGGCATGTGGCTCAAGACCTTTGACGTGAAGCCGAAGATGGTCGAGGGGCAGCACGTAGCGTCCGGAGGCGCATTGATAAGCAAGATCGCTGGAGCTCCATGGCCAAAGTGTTCCTTTCCAGAGGTGTCCGGATTATGGCAACAGGAGTGGTTTTACATCACAGCTCCCAGAAGTGCCAAGTGGGTGGCTGCCCCTGCTTTCCGCTCGGTCCCCCCACCACAACTGATGTCATGGATTAGCAGAGGGCTGAGCTGGGGTCCAACCAAGGACGTGCCTATACTGCAGAGCCGCATTCAAGATCTCTTCGAAGGAGATTTCATTCTGGTTATGATGGTGCAAGTCATGCTGGTTCGTCGAGTCCAGCCTTGAATACGCCGACCCCTCCGCATGTGGGAGTTCAACCTAGAAGGACCGCGCTCTATTCAGAATTTCCTCGGCCTGACGCATGAGGAGGTGTATAAATCATTCTTCGGACCCCAGATAGAGTGTCCGGATACTACCGAGCACGTGGGCCTGAGCAGCAACCGCACCGCCGAACAAGTAAGTAATCCTCTAGCTGAACACACCATCTTTCATTTATCATGACGTCATTCTAAGAAATTGCTCTTTGACCAGGACTGGCTAAAAAAGGTGAAGATGATTCGGTGTTCGGCCCCCCTTCTTGAGGGTTTGGAAAATCCGGTACTGGAAAAGATGCTCGAGCTAGCACCTTGCCCGGAGCCCTCAAAGGAAAATAGAGGGGGGAATGGTGAGGGCGGAAGCGGGCCCCCATCGCTCCCGATTCCAACCAAGGGAATGAGTGCCTCCGTGAAGGAGGATAACCAAGGGGAAGAATTTGACCCTCTCTCACTTCGGGGAAGGAAGAGAACTGCCTCTTAAGATCCGGAAACCCAGGCTTCCAAACGGGAGAAGAAATCTCCACTAGAGGGTCCTGCCTTGGAGGGTGCTCTTGCCGCACAAAGTCCGCGCGGGGATCAGCCCTCCAACGAGGTGTAACTAATTAAAAAGTACTTTAATAGTGAAGATATACTACCTTACCTCTAAGGAAAATAACCGAAGCGTTTATCTTGCAGTTTGGATCTTAGCCCTTCTCAACAGAGCTCGTCTTCGGGGGATCTTCTTCCGGAGATGATGGAGAGCGAAACGCCTCCCCCCCGGACTCCCCTGCCCGAGAAGCAGGCGACCTTGAAGTGTCATCACGGAGGGCCTCTCCGGATCCGGTGAGGCCAGAAGATAAACCCATAGTCACCCGAAATCCCCAGCGTCCGGCCCTTGAAGAGAGCAAAAAAAAGAGTCTGGCACCATCTGGTATGCGGTCGGACGTACTGAGGGAGCTATTGGAGCGAGCGGCCATCTCAGAAGAACTCCGTATGTTGATGGGTGCAGTGATGGAAAGAATTTCGTCTGCCGAAAGCGGATTGCATGAAGCCTTTATGAGTCTACTGACGAGCTTTGAGGTTGTCGGCCTTCTGGGAACGGGGATCCCCAGACTTGCCTGCCTGCGGCCTGCGACATGGCTCAAAGGGGGGCCCAGCGCGGCCCATCTTCACCAACACAAACGCAAGACCCCCGCGAGGGGCCAAGCCTCGCGGGGCGGACGACGTGGAGCTTCCTCAGGCACGGCCTTGTCAGGCTGGCTCACGAGGAGGCGGAGAGATCAAGGCGGGGTACCTCACGAGGTGCCCGTGACGCAAGCCATCACGACCGAGGGTGCCAGGCGGGTGCCAGCCCGCGCAGTGTCCTCCTTTCCTCTTTGGTGCAAAGGGGGCAAGCGCAGCCGCGGAGTACCGAGGCATCAGGCAAAGGTTGCCATTTCGGTGCAACGAGACCAAGACCATGAGGACTACAAGATGGAGGTCACCGTGGAGCCCAAGATGGCGTCATCACCCGAGCTTTGCGCAGGCGAAGACTACTTTTGTCAGGATAGCTGATACTAGCTGTCCCCCTTCAAATTAGCCCGCCATTGTTGGCTCCCTTCCCGCTCGATATTTGGGAAGAGGACCAGGGCCTCTATAAATAGGACCAGCCACCCACAGAGCAAAGGGGTTTTTTTCAGGGGTTCAGAGGTTGGAAGGTGAGAGAGGGGTTTCAATCAGAGAGAGAGAGAGAAAGGTGACTGAACTCCTCCCTGCAGTTCATCACCCCAGCCAAGAACAGACCCTCACGAGGCTGTTCTTCCTTGTATTGTTCATCATCATCAGCCGAAGAGGCAATCCACCATACAACACACTGTAGTAGGGTATTACAATACAACGGTGGCCCGAACCAGTATAAACCCTGTGTCTCTTGTGTTGTTCTTTCCGTAGTTAGATCCTAGCAAGGCGGAGGGGTGCAGGTAGGTAGGAGGCGAAATCTCCACACGCACCCCAGTGTTCGAACCTCAAGGGTCTGCCGGAACCCGAAATCCGACATTTGGCGCGCCAGGTAGGGGTGCGCCGGGATTCGTCTTCCACCACCATGTTCTCCTCCGACCATCACGCCCATGTCTGACGCTCGTCGGGCCCGCGCCGAGCGCGGGGCCGCACTCGCTTCCCGCGTCGCCCAGACGGCCCCTGTCGGCAGGCGTCCTCGCCGTTCCCCATCACCTGCCGTCAACGCCGCCACCGGCCCAGCGGGGGACGAGCAACAAGCATCGTCCCAGCATCCGTCCGTGCGGCAGGACGGCCGCACCGCAACTCCCTCGCTCACCCCAGCTGGATCTTCGTCCCGCGCGCTCCGTGTGCCCATGGAGGCTCGGGCTGGACTCATCACGGCAAACGAGCTCCTGCGCTACCATCCCGTCGACGACGTCTATGAACAATGGCTCGACCGCGTCGCCGAGCTCGTCCGCGCCGCAGGGGGCTCTCCTGCGCCGTCTGTTCCGCTGCACCGCACCCCGCCCCGCGCGGGCGATGAAGCTCCGGCGGCGCCCCGGCCGCCTCCTCCTCAGGACGGCGCCATGGATCCAAGGCGCGTGGCCCCTCGGCGGAACCCGCTTCGTCAGGTGCCAGCACGGCAAGAGCAGAGCTGTCAAGAAGCCCCTCGCCCGCAAGAAGCTGCCCGGGCGCTCCCTGCCCCAGCACGTCATGACCATGCTCCTGCTCCTGCGCGTCAAGACCCCGCGCTGCTCCCAGCTGCAGCGCGTGGGGACATGCAAGACCAAGCTCCCCGTCATCCAAGGCCTCCCGTGGCCACAGCAGGCTGCCGCGCCTTCACCGCCGAACTACGCAGCGTCGCGTGGCCCGACAAGTTCAAGCCAGACTTGCCTCCTCGCTACGACGGCATGGCTGACCCTGCGGAGTTCCTCCAGCTCTATGAGCTGGGCATCGAAGCTTCCAACGGAGACGAGAAGGCCATGGCGAACTGGTTCCCCATGGCGCTCAAGGACGGGGCCCGCACCTGGATCCTGAACCTGGCTCCAGGCACAATCTCCTCCTGGGACGAGATGCGCACCCGCTTCATTGCCAACTTCCAGGGCACTTGCGACCGGCCACCCGCCGTGAGTGACATGCGCCGCATCAAGCAACAGTACGGGGAGACCCTGCAGAAGTACATCCAGCGCTTCAACAACGCACGCCTTAAGATTCCCAAGGTGACTGAGGAGGACACCATCTCGGCCTTCTCTGACGGCGTGCGCGACGTCAAGATGAAGAAGGAGCTAGCGATGCATGAAGACCTGTGAACTTCCTTGGAGCTGTTCAACCTAGCAACCAAGTGTGCCAGGGCCGAGGAAGGGCGTCTGTCCCTCCTCGAGCTGCCTGCCGCAGACCCAGAAAAGAAGAAGCCCAAGGCCAAGGATGTGAAGCGCAAGGGGGCTGCTGTGCTCGCGGCAGAACCAGACACCAAGCGAGGCAGAGATCAACCCGAACCTTCCAAGGGCAGCCGGTACTGTGTGTACCACGACCTCCACACCCACAACACCAACGAATGTTAAGAGCTCCGAGCCGTGCGAGAAGGAAGGATCGGCTGTCGCCCTGACCGCAGTGACCGGGGCTACGGTCGAGGAGGAGGAAGGAACGCAGGACGCTGGGAAGACCGTGGCCCGCGCCAAGGGTGGAGAGATCAGCCTCGCGAGGGAGACTGGAGGGATCAGCCTCGCGAGGATCGCCCGAAGGCAACGCAGGCCTCCCGCCGTTGCCGCCACAGCCAAGGAGAAACGAGGACTGCCACCAGGACGAGGGGGCTGGGGGCTTCCAGGAGCCGCGCGCGATCGCCTGCATCCTGGGCGGGGCACAAGCCCCAGCCTCTCAGCGTATCTTCAAGTTGTTCCCCCGCGAAGTGAATGCAGTCCTCCACAGGCTCGAAGCCACGCGCCCTCTCAGGTGGTCGGCGTGCGCCATCACGTTCAGCTCAGCAGATCAGCTCAAGTGTGCGGCTACCGCCGGAGTTCTCCCGATGCTTTGCTCCCCGATCGTCAGCAACGTGGTGGTCACCAAGACCCTCATCGATGGCGGGGCAAGGCTCAACGTCCTGTCCGTGGAGACGTTCAACAACCTCCAAGTGCCCTACAGCCAGCTTCAGCCAACCAAGCCTTTCTCTGGTATCACCGACGGCTCCATGGTCCCGATTGGGCAGGTCCGCCTCCCTGTCACCTTCGGGGCACGCGACAACTACCGCACCGAGCTCATCGACTTCGACGTCGCTCACATTCGCCTGCCGTACAACGCCATCCTTGGGTACCCAGCACTGGCCAAGTTCATGGACGTAACTCACCATGGCTACAACGTCCTCAAGATGCCAGGAAGCGGCGGAGTCATCACGGTGCCCTGTGAAGAGAAGGACGCAGTGTGTTCCCTGGAACGAGCCTTTCAGGCCGCGTCACTGGAAGACCCGGATCGTGGAAGCAGGAGGCCTCCAGAGACCGCCCCTAAGAATAAGAAGACATCGTTCGGCCCGACCACTCAGGAGGCAGGCCCCTCTGGGTCCGCGCCTGCCCAGGGGAACATCCTTCTATCGCATACGAAAGCGCGCCCGGCGCCCACCTCAGGCAGGGCTCGGGGGCTCTCCCCTGGAGGGCCACCGACCTAGCTAGGGTAACGAGGGAGGCGCTTGGGCACCACATGGAGGCGTGCTTCGAAGCACGTTTCCCTCAATAAGGAGCAAGGCAAGGAGATCCAGACCCTCAGGAGTTCGTCAGCAAGGCCAATCAGGAGTTGCAGGAGTCAAGAGTCATGAAAGGCGGCCGCCGCCTACCAGCAGTGGCTCCCCATCCAGGCGAGGATGGTGGGCTGCGCGTCTGCATCGACATACCAGGGCTCAACTAAGTCGCCTCTCTAGAGCGCCTCTGGCCCTCGCGAGTGGGGCGCTGCAGAGGCCCACCCCACAGCTACGTTCGCATGCCTTATGGCTTGCCGAACGCGGCTGACACGTACCAGCGCCTCATGAGGGGCTTCACGGAGGCACGAGAGGCCAGGCGTTCCGCAGCCCTGGCAGGGATGGAGATGGCCCGCGAGGAGCCGCCAGGCCTGGGGGCTCGTGAGGATCGGCTCCCGCAGCCCACCGAGCCTGCTACACCAACGCTCCTTCATCCTCAACATCATCAGGTGACATCTTTCGAGTTTTATTTCCAGCTGGGAGCGCCCCCCCAGGGCTGCATTATTCCCAGGCCGCGTGGGTCCGTCCCTGCGGCGTGTATCCCTTTTTTATTCCATGTTTTTAGCTTACCTTGTTGGGGGCGCCCCTCAGGCTGCATGATCCCCAAGCCGCTCAGGCCAGGCCCAGCGGCATGTATCCCATTTGCGTTTATTTCCGATTATGTGTTAGACCCACCATGCTGGATTATTTGATGTCGGTCGACGTCACCTCTTCTTCTCCATGCCGACCACTTGCACGTTAAAGGGGGGGTACCTGAGCATCGCGACTCAGGGCTCTTACTGGATCTCCACCCCTCACCCTCTGGCCTTGTCCATGCCATCGCGACCTGGCATACCAGCGACGGCTGAGACCAGCTCGAGGGCCGGGACCCGAGGATGTAGAGTGCCGACATCTAACCAAATTTGCAGGGACACATCACAAGATAAGGCCTAGTGCCAGGCGCAACCCGCCTAGAAGTAGGGCCCCGTGAGTCCCGCGCTGGCTCACGGGTGCCCAGATACACCTTGCCAGGACCTACTGTGCCAGCCACGTGTCAGGGCGGGGCTGTACACGCCCCGGGGGCTCCTCCCGGAGGGGGGCCCCGTCCCACGTACCAGTGGAAGCACCATGCTCCGCGCTGGCTGACGACACTGCCGAGGAGCGGCTATGCCCGTACACATATGGTAGCGCTATGCTCCGCGCTGGTGATAAACAACTGAGGGTGGCCCCCGGGCCGCACCAACCTCAGGGAGCCCAGAGCTCAGTGTCTAGCCTCATCGTAACGCCTCCCCTCGAGAGTGCCGCGTGAGGGGGCTAGGCACGGGGGCTGCGCCTGGGTCACACCCAGACGCACGCCGCCCAGCCAGGTCTCCCCGGGCCTGGTTCGTCGCGCGTCTCTCCCCGAGTGGAGCCAAGGTACGAAGGCCGTTTGAGCGCCAAGGGGGACTCCTGAGCATCGCGACTCAGGAGCCTAACTGGTCACGTAGCCCCTCACTCCGTGGCCCCGTCCTGGTTTCCGGTCGGGACCAATGCTAGGTGAGGCACGCGCGCGGCCGGGCTCTGCAGATGTAGAACGGTAGATCCACCCGCATCACACCTCCCTACTTGTTGTTCGTGCGCCAAGGGGGACTCCTGAGCATCGCGACTCAGGAGCCTAAGTTGTCACGTGGCCCCTCACTCCTTGACCCCGTCCTGGTTTCCGGTCGGGACCAACGCTGGGTGAGGCATGCGCGGGGCCGGGCTCTGCCGGCGTAGAACATAAGCAAGTAGGAAGGAAAGGTGCAAATTTCAAGGAATTCAAAAGCAAATATTAAAGTCCACACTGTTATCTCAATGCCAAACGCAAGTTTAAACACCTCCCCGAGGCATGATACATGTGCAGAAATTAAAGGCAGGATAGGAGCCGCGACGGAGTCACTTGTCGGTGGTGGGGCAGCGCAGATTGGGTACGCCTCACGGAGCGGTGGGGTCGGCAGCTCCTTGCTTCGGCTTGGTGCTGAAGGCCCGGAACTTCCCCAGCAGTGCCTCTGCGCAACCCTTCACGGCCTCGGCAGCGGCAGCGGCACGCTCGCCGCTCACTGGCTCCAGCAGGCTGTCGAGGTCGACACCGGGATCACGAAGGTAGATGTGGGTGAGGATCCGCGTCAGTGCTGCAGAAGACAGGACACGCGCCTCGGCCTCGGCCGTGGGGCCAAGGCCAAGGGCGACATCTTCAAGAGCATGAACCAGGAAGGGAAGCAGCTTGGCGGGGCTGTCCTCGGCGCCAGCCAGTGGGCTCTCCAGGCCGCTGTCGTAAAGCGCTCTCAGTGAGGAGCGAGCCCTCGCCTCCATCTCCGTGAAGGCCACGCGTTCCTCGGCAAGAACCAAGGCCTCGTCGTCCAGCTTGGCCTTCCTCGCCCCCAACTCCTGCTCCAGCGCGCCTAGGTGGTCGCGGCGTTTCTTGAGCTTGACCTCCCTCTCCTTGAGAGCCGCCTCACGAGCCTTCACGCCTTCTTCCTGCTCTTGGCGAAGGCGGACCTCGTTCGTGAGCTGGTCCCACAAATCTTGCAGCTCGCCCTCTAGCGCCTTGCAACGCCCATGGACGTCGACCACCTCCCCCAGGGTTGCGTCACGAGCAGCCTTCGCCTCAAGGACGGCCTGCTTCTCCTCGTCGCATGCCGTCGAGGCCTGGACCAGCGCCGCCCGAATCGAAGCGTCGGAGCAAACCCATCCTGAAGCCAGCTCCAAGCGCCCGACCACCAAGCGGGGGTTGGCGCCAAGAAGATCCTGCCGCAGTCGGTCTAGCTCAGCAACAGCACGATCCAGAACGGCAGAAGGAGTCGGAGAGATAGCAGCCGGTGGAGTAGGAGGAGAAGGCGGCAGCGCGGCCGCAACATCCTGAGGCGGAGTCTGCCGCGCCCCGACAGCTGTAGTGGCGGCGGCAGGCAAGAGCACCTCGGGAGCCACTTGGTCCGTGGGGGATGAGCTCGCCCCAACCGGCTTAGCCAGGCCTCGCGAGGACGACCGGGCAGGAGAAGCCTGTGCGTCGCAATCACCCTCCTTCGCAGGCAGAGGCGCTGCCATGGGTGGAACCTCGGGAGCTCCCTTCGGCTTCTTTGCTGCGGGCGCCAGCCTATCCAAGAAATGCGGACGTCAAGCCTCAAAAGCAGAGCAAGAAATAAAGACAAGAATCGAATGCTTATGGGTCGTCGCCAGTTAGCTCAAGCGGCCTCCGGCCAAATTTGAAGCCTGAAAGCCGGCTGGAAGGGTCAACCTCGGGAAGCTTGGAGGCGGAAGGTGCATCTGCGGTCCGCCCTGGGGCCAGGGTAGACCCGCGGGAGATTAGCCCGGTCCTGTCCTTCTTCGGGATCGGGGGTGAGCTCCCGCCGTCCTGCTCGTCGTTGTCCTCGTCGCCGTCTTCGTCATCATCCTCGTCGTCATCGCTCGGAGAGAGGCGGAGAACGTGGGACCTGCGCCGGAGGAGGGGAGCCCTCGACTCTCCGTCAGTCGCCTCGGAGCCAGGCCCTTTTCCCCGCTCCCCTCCTTCCTCCTCTTCGCTGGAGTTGTCGGAGGGCACGTCCACCGGTTCCTCGGGGGTTTCCATGGGCACGGGCCCGTCCCCGTTGAAGACGGGCATGGACTCAACTACCTGCTCCTAGTCGTCGCGGAGGAACAAGGGCGTAGGAGCACCCGCCAACCTCGCCACATCACCCCGACCAGAGACTGGAGGACCGCAGCCAGATCTCCGTCGGCTAAGGCCACGGGGCTCGGACGGGGCCTACACATCGGAAGTGAGTACTGCCGAAGCGGAGCCAGCTGGTCCTCCAGGAATTCCCTCAGCAGCAACGCGCCGGTCAGCTTCGCTGCCGCCATATTGGCCGGCCTCAGATCCGCGTCCATCTTCTCCAACATTAGCTTTGCGCGGGGGTCCATGAGCTCTGCTCGACCCCAATTGCTGGAGCTCATGGGCTGCTCCATGGGCAAGATCAGCCGAGGGTGGATGCGCCCATCATCCACCTAGACCCACTTGCTCCTGAAGCCCTCAATCCTTTTCCCGGGGTTCGAAATGGCAATGGCGCCACCGTATGTGACGAAGCTCGCGCACGCGGAAGCAGTACCACGAGAGGTCCGGAGGTAGAAGTAGTGGTGCAGCAAGGCCACTGAGGGTTGCACCCCTACGTGAGCCTCGCAGTAATAGACAAAGATTGCCAAGAGAAGGACGGAGTTGGGGTGGAGATGGAGGGCTTGTAGCATATAGTTGCGGAGGACAGAGAAGAAGAACTCGGAGAAGGGAGGCACCAGGCCAGCAGCAATGGCACTTACGAAGAGCGGATAGAAGGAGCTCCCTTGACCCTCAGGGGTGGCGGAGCCGGCTTTAAACACCTTCGCCCCGTTGATGCCCCGCGCCATCGCCATCCGGCGCAACCGGGCAAGGCTCGCCTCCGACACGTTCGGCGGGTCCAGGGCAGACGAGTACCAAGCTACAGCCGGGGACGAGGCGCCATGGCTTCCTAGGTCACACGGTCGGAGTGGATCTAGAAATTTTGGAGGAAGGAAGGAGAGACGCAAGAAAGGGGATCTGAGCAGCAACCGGGGAAAGCAAGAAGCAAAGCCTAGGTGGATGCTGCTCCTTTATCAACTCGCGCGGTTGCTAAGGCGCCCACGTCCAATCAACCGCCACGCGGCACCCAAGGCCGCAGGCTGTTAGGGCCCGCAGCGCTTCGCTCTTGCCCTTTCGCCTCCCTGCACGACCAAGTCCGGGCGCGCCTTGGGCCCGGGGGCTACTGTCGGTGTTCTGGGAACGGGGGTCCCCAGACTTGCCTGCCTGCGGCCTGTGGCGTGCCTCAAAGGGGGGCCCAGCGCGGCCCATCTTCACCAACACAAACCCAAGACCCTCGCGAGGGGCCAAGCCTCACGGGGCGGACGACGCGGAGCTTCCTTAGGCACGGCCTCGTCAGGCTGGCTCACAAGGAGGCGGAGAGATCAAGGCGGGGTACCTCACGAGGTGCCCGTGACGCAAGCCATGACGACCGAGGGTGCCAGGCGGGTGCCAGGCCGCGTAGTGTCCTCCTTTCCTCTTTGGTGCAAAGGGGGCAAGCGCAGCCGCGGAGTACCGAGGCATCAGGCAAAGGTTGCCATTTCAGTGCAACGAGACCAAGACCATGAGGACTACAAGGCGGAGGTCACCGTGGAGCCCAAGACGGCGTCATCACCAGAGCTTTGCGCAGGCGAAGACTACTTTTGTCAGGATAGCTGATACTAGGTGTCCCCCTTCAAATTAGCCCGCCATTGTTGGCTCCCTTCCCGCTCGATATTTGGGAGGAGGACTAGGGACTCTATGAATTGGACCAGCCACCCACAGAGCAAAGGGGGGTTTTTCAGGGGTTCAGAGGTTCAGAGGTTGGAAAGTGAGAGAGGGGTTTCGATCAGAGAGAGACAGAGAGAGAGAGAGAGAGAGAGAGAGAGAGAGAGGGAGAGAGAGAGAAAGGTGACTGAACTCCTCCCAGCAGTTCATCACCCCAGCCAAGAACAGACCCTCGCGAGGCTGTTCTTCCTTGTATTGTTCATCATCATCAGCGCAAGAGGCAATCCACCACACCACACACTAGAGTAGGGTATTACACCACAACGGTGGCCCGAACCAGTATAAACCCTGTGTCTCTTGTGTTGTTCTTTCCGTAGTTAGATCCTAGCGAGGCGGAGGGGTGCAGGTAGGTAGGAGGCGAAATCTCCGTGTGCACCCCAGTGTTCAAACCTCAAGGGTCTGCCGGAACCCGAAATCCAACAGAGGTACGTGAAATGATATACTTTTTGATAGTACCGCACATTTTAGATGTGCCCTGTGTAGATAGTAGCCCCTGAGACTCTGGTTGTCGTCGAGAACGGCGGCGAACAGAGGATCGTAGTCCCAGGTAATAACCAAACCGCCTTTATGTGCAGGTGGTGGAAGCTCTGGTGGCTAGCCGGATTAATGAGTTTGCTGAACTAAAGCGGCAACTAGATGCGGCAGATGCCGACATCGAGCTTGTTAACAAGTAGCTTGATGAAGCACAGGGTAAGTAATGTTTTCTGGTGAATGTCACATAGTAAGAGAAGCATGATGCCAGTATCTTTAATATGTTGTGACTGCAGATGGAGCTGCCACCGTGGAGACCCTTCGGGCGGAACTTGCCCGAGGCAAAGAACAAGCAAGAAGTAGTAATGCGGCTGCTTTGAAGGCGGCCGAAGAGTTAAGAGCCGAGAGGGCTATGCATTGCGAAAGCGAAGAGAAGATGGCCAAGATGGCCGTAAAGTTAAAAGACACTGCCGACCGTTGCCAGTTCCTTGAAGAAGAGAACCGAGCGAAGGCAACGGACCTTGAAAAGGCCATGGTGGCGACCAAAGACACACGCTCTGCTATGAGGGCGAAGAAGGAGGAGCTGCGTTAAGCCGGGGATATTGCGGCTAGGAAGCCCTTTCTGCTGTGGAGGAAGTTCGGAGATCCGCGGTATGCCCCTCTGGATCGGCTGTGGAGTTCGGCAGACGCATATATGGACTTGGCGGCGAGCGCTGTCGATGCGGTCGAATACTTCTGAGATCAGACAGATCGTGAAGTGGACATGTTCTTGCTCTGCTTCTGAGGCTTGACGTCCGCATTTCTTGGATAGGCTGGCGCCCGCAGCAAAGAAGCCGAAGGGAGCTCCCGAGGTTCCACCCGTGGCAGCGCCTCTATCTGCGACGGAGGGTGATCGCGACGCACAGGCTTCTCCTGCCCGGTCGTCCTCGCGAGGCCTGGCTGAGCCGGCTGGGGCGAGCTCATCCCCCACGGCCCAAGTGGCTCCCGAGGTGCTCTTGCCTGCCGACGCCACAACAGCTGTCGGGGCGCGGCAGACTCCGCCTTAGGATGTTGCGGCCGCGCTGCCGCCTTCTCCTCCTACTCCACCGGCTGCTGTCTCTCCAACTCCTTCTGCCGTTCTGGATCGTGCTGTTGCTGAGCTAGACTGACTGCGGCAGGATCTTCTTGGCGCCAACCCCCGCTTGGTGGTCGGGCGCTTGGAGCTGGCTTCAGGATGGGTTCGCTCCGACGCTTCGATTCGGGCGGCGCTGGTCCAGGCCTCGACGGCATGCGACAAGGAGAAGCAGGCCGTCCTTGAGGCGAAGGCTGCTCGTGACCCAGCCCTGGGGGAGGTGGTCGACGTCCGTGGGCGTTGCAAGGCGCTAGAGGGCAAGCTGCAAGATTTGTGGGACCAGCTCGCGAACGAGGTGCGCCTTCGCCAAGAGCAGGAAGAAGGCGTGAAGGCTCGCGAGGCGGCTCTCAAGGAGAGGGAGGTCAAGCTCAAGAAACGCCGCGACCACCTAGGCACGCTGGAGCAGGAGTTGGGGGCGAGGAAGGCCAAGCTGGATGACGAGGCCTTGGTTCTTGCCGAGGACCGCGTGGCCTTCACGGAGATGGAGGTGAGGGCTCGCTCCTCACTGAGGACGCTTTACGACAGCGGCCTGGAGAGCCCACTGGCTGGCGCCGAGGACGGCCCCGCCAAGCTGTTTCCCTTCCTGGTTCACGCTCTTGAAGATGTCGCCCTTGGCCTTGGCCCCACGGCCGAGGCCGAGGCGCGTGTCCTGTCTTCTGCAGCACTGACGCGGGTCCTCACCCACATCTACCTTCGTGATCCCGGTGTCGACCTCGACAGCCTGCTGGAGCCAGTGAGCGGTGAGCGTGCCGCTGCCGCTGCCGAGGCCGTGAAGGGTCGCGCAGAGGCCCTGCTGGGGATGTTCCGGGCCTTCAGCAACAAGCTGAAGCAAGGAGCTGCCGACCCCACCACTCCGTGAGGCGTACCCAATCTGCGCTGCTCCACCACCGACAAGTGACTCCGTCGCGGCTCCTGTCCTGCCTTTAATTCCTGCACATGTATCATGCCTCGGGGAGGTGTTTAAACTTGCGTTTGGCATTGAGATAATAGTGTGGACTTTAATATTTGCTTTTGAATTCCTTGAAATTTGCACCTTTCCTTCCTACTTGCTTATGTTCTACGCTGGCAGAGCCCGGCCCCGCGCATGCCTCACCTAGCGTTGGTCCCGACCGGAAACCAGGACGGGGTCAAGGAGTGAGGGGCCACGTGACAAGTTAGGCTCCTGAGTCGCGATGCTCAGGAGTCCCCCTTGGCGCACGAACAACAAGTAGGGAGGTGTGATGCGGGTGGATCTACCGTTCTACGTCTGCAGAGCCCGGCCGCGCGCGTGCCTCACCCAGCGTTGGTCCCGACCGGAAACCAGGACGGGGCCATGGAGTGAGGGGCTACGTGACCAGTTAGGCTCCTGAGTCGCGATGCTCAGGAGTCCCCCTTGACGCTCAAACGGCCTTCGTACCTTGGCTCCACTCGGGGAGAGACATGCGACAAACCAGGCCCGGGGGGACCTGGCTGGGCGGCGTGCGTCTGGGTGTGACCCAGGCGCAGCCCCCGTGCCTAGCCCCCTCATGCGGCACTCCCGAGGGGAGGCGTTACGATGAGGCTAGACAATGAGCTCTGGGCTCCCTGAGGTTGGTGCGGCCCGGGGGCCACCCTCAGTTGTTTATCACCAGCGCGGAGCATAGCGCTACCATATGTGTACGGGCATAGCCGCTCCTCGGCAGTGTCGTCAGCCAGCGCGGAGCATGGTGCTTCCACTGGTACGTGGGAGGGGGCCCCCCTCCGGGAGGAGCCCCCGGGGCGTGTACAGCCCCGCCCTGAGACGTGGCTGGCACGGTAGGTCCTGGCAAGGTGTATCTGGGCACCCGTGAGCCAGCGCGGGACTCACGGGGCCCTACCTCTAGGTGGGTTGCGCCTGGCACTGGGCCTTATCTTGTGATGTGTCCCTGCAAAATTGGTTAGATGTCGGCACTCTACGTCCTCGGGTCCCGGCCCTCGAGCTGGTCTCAGCCGTCGCTGGTATGCCAGGTCGCAATGCCATGGACAAGGCCAGAGGGTGAGGGATGGAGATCCAGTAAGAGCCCTGAGTCACGATGCTCAGGTACCCCCCCCTTTAACGTGCAAGTGGTCGGCATGGAGAAGAAGAGGTGACGTCGACCGGCATCAAATAATCCAGCATGGTGGGTCTAACACATAATCGGAAATAAACACAAATGGGATACATGCCGCTGGGCCTGGCCCGAGCGGCTTGGGGATCATGCAGCCTGAGGGGTGCCCCCAACAAGGTAAGCTAAAAACATGGAATAAAAAAGGGATACACGCCGCAGGGACGGACCCACGCGGCCTGGGAATAATGCAGCCCTGGGGGGCGCTCCCAGCTGGAAATAAAACTCGAAAGATGTCACCTGATGATGTTGAGGATGAAGGAGCGTTGGTGTAGCAGGCTCGGTGGGCTGCGGGAGCCGATCCTCACGAGCCCCCAGGCCTGGCTGCTCCTCGTGGGCCATCTCCATCCCTGCCAGGGCTGCGGAACGCCTGGCCTCTCGTGCCTCCGTGATGCCCCTCATGAGGCGCTGGTACGTGTCAGCCGCATTCGGCAAGCCGTAAGGCATGCGAACGTAGCTATGGGGTGGGCCTCCGCAGCGCCCCACTCGCGAGGGCCAGAGGCGCTCCAGAGAGGCGACTCGGTTGAGCCCTGGTATGTCGATGCAGACGCGCAGCCCACCATCCTCGCCTGGATGGGGAGCCACTGCTGGTAGGCGGCGGCCGCCTTTCATGACTCTTGACTCCTGTAGCTCCTGATTGGCCTTGCTGACGAACTCCTGAGGGTCTGGATCTCCTTGCCTTGCTCCTTATTGAGGGAAACGTGCTTCGAAGCACGCCTCCATGTGGTTCCCAAGCGCCTCCTTCGTGACCCTAGCTAGGTCGGTGGACCTCCAGGGGAGAGCCCCCGAGCCCTGCCTGAGGTAGGCGCCGGGCGCGCTTTCCTATGCGATGGAAGGAGGTTCCCCTGGGCAGGCGCGGACCCCGAGGGGCCTGCCTCCTGAGTGGTCGGGCCGGACGATGTCTTCTTCTTCTTAGGGGCGGTCTCTGGAGGCCTCCTGCTTCCACGATCCGGGTCTTCCAGTGACGCGGCCTGAAAGGCTCGTTCCAGGGAACACACCGCATCCTTCTCTTCACAGGGCACCGTGATGACTCTGCCACTTCCCGGCATCTTGAGGACGTTGTAGCCGTGGTGAGTTACGGCCATGAACTTGGGCAGCGCTGGGTACCCAAGGATGGCGTTGTACGGCAGGCGAATGTGAGTGACGTCGAAGTCGATGAGCTCGGTGCGGTAGTTGTCGCGTGCCCCGAAGGTGACAGGGAGGCGGACCTGCCCAATCGGGGCCGTGGAGCCATCGATGATACCGGAGAAAGGCTTGGTTGGCTGAAGCTGGCTGTAGGGCACTTGGAGGTTGTTGAACATCTCCACGGACAGGACATTGAGCCTTGCTCCACCATCGATGAGGGTCTTGGTGACCACCACGTTGCTGACGATCGGGGAGCAAAGCATCGGGAGAACTCCGGCTGTAGCCGCACACTTGAGCTGATCTGCTGAGCTGAACGTGATGGCGCACGCCGACCACCTGAGAGGGCACGTGGCTTCGAGCCTGGGGAGGACTGCGTTCACTTCGCGGGCGAACAGCTTGAAGATACGCTGAGAGGCTGGGGCTTGTGCCCCGCCCAGGATGCAGGCGATCGCGCGCGGCTCCTGGAAGCCCCCAGCCCCCTCGTCCTTGTGGCAGTCCTCGTTTCTCCTTGGCTGAGGCGGCAACGGTGGGAGGCCTGCGTTGCCTTGCGGGCGATCCTCGCGAGGCTGATCCCTCCAGTCTCCCTCGCGAGGCTGATCTCTCCACCCTTGGCACGGGCCACGGTCTTCCCAGCGCTCCTTCCTCCTCCTCGACCGTAGCCCCGGTCACTGCGGTCAGGGCGACGGCCGATCCTTCCTTCTCGCACGGCTCAGAGCTCTTGACATTCGTCGGTGTTGTGGGTGTGGAGGTCGTGGTACACACAGTACCGGCTGCCCTTGGAAGGTTCGGGTTGATCTCTGCCTCGCTTGGTGTCTGGTTCTGCCGCGAGCACGGCAGCCCCCTTGCGCTTCACATCCTTGGCCTTGGGCTTCTTCTTTTCTGGGTCTGCGGCAGGCAGCTCGAGGAGGGAGAGACGCCCTTCCTCGGCCCTGGCACACTTGGTTGCCAGGTTGAACAGCTCCAAGGAAGTGCACAGGTCTTCATGCATCGCCAGCTCGTCCTTCATCTTGACGTCGCACACGCCGTCGGAGAAGGCCGAGATGATGTCCTCCTCAGTCACCTTGGGAATCTTGAGGCGCGCGTTGTTGAAGCGCTGGATGTACTTCTGTAGGGTCTCCCCGGGTTGTTGCTTGATGCGGCGCATGTCACTCACGGCGGGTGGCCAGCCGCGAGTGCCCTGGAAGTTGGCGATGAAGCGGGTGTGCATCTCGTCCCAGGAGGAGATTGTGCCTGGAGCCAGGTGCGGGCCCCGTCCTTGAGCGCCATGGGGAACCAGTTCGCAATGACCTTCTCGTCTCCGTTGGAATCTTCGATGCCCAGCTCGTAGAGCGGGAGGAACTCCGCAAGGTCAACCATGCCGTCGTAGCGAGGAGGCAAGTCTGGCTTGAACTTGCCGGGCCACGCGATGCTGCGTAGTTCGGCGGTGAAGGCGCGGCAGCCTGCTATGCCCACGGGAGGCCTTGGATGACGGGGAGCTTGTTCTTGCATGTCCCCACGCGCTGCAGCTGGGAGCAGCGCGGGGTCTTGACGCGCGGGAGCTGGAGCATGGTCACGACGTGCTGGGGCAGGGAGCGCCCAGGCAACTTCTTGCGGGCGAGGGACTTCTTGACAGCTCTGCTCTTGCCGCGCTGGCACCTGACGGAGCGGGTTCCTCCCAGGGGCCACACGCCTTGGATCCATGGCGCCGTCCTGAGGAGGAGGCGGCCGGGGCGCCGCCGGAGCTTCATCGCCCGCGCGGGGCGGGGTGCGGTGCAGCGGAACGGACGGCGCAGGAGAGCCCCCTACGACGCGGTCGAGCCATTCTTCATAGATGTCGTCGACGGGATGGTAGCGCAGGAGCTCGTTTGCCGTGATGAGTGCAGCCCGAGCCTCCATGGGCGCGCGGAGCGCCTGGGACGAAGATCCAGCTGGGGTGAGCGAGGGAGTTGCGGTGCGGCCGTCCTGCCGCACGGACGGATGCTGGGACGATGCTTGCTGCTCGTCCCCCGCTGGGCCGGTGGCGGCATTGACGGCAGGTGACGGGGAACGGCGAGGACGCCCGCCGGCAGGGGCCGTCTGGGTGACGCGGTAAGCGAGTGCGGCCCGGCGCTCGGCGCGGGCCCGACGAGCGTCAGACATGGGCATGATGGTCGGAGGAGAACGTGGTGGTGGAAGACGAATCCCGGCGCACCCCTACCTGGCGTGCCAAATGTCGGATTTCGGGATCCGGCAGACCCTTGAGGTTCGAACACTGGGGTGCGTGCGGAGATTTCGCCTCCTACCTACCTGCACCCCTCCGCCTCGCTAGGATCTAACTACGGAAAGAACAACACAAGAGACACAGGGTTTATACTGGTTCGGGCCACCGTTGTGGTGTAATACCCGACTCTAGTGTGTGGTGTGGTGGATTGCCTCTTCGGCTGATGATGATGAACAATACAAGGAAGAACAGCCTCGCGAGGGTCTGTTCTTGGCTGGGGCGATGAATTGCTGGGAGGAGTTCAGTCACCTTTCTCTCTCTCTCTCTGATTGAAACCCCTCTCTCACCTTCCAACCTCTGAACCTATGAACCCCTGAAAAAAAACACTTTGCTCTGTGGGTGGCTGGTCCTATTTATAGAGGCCCTGGTCCTCTTCCCAAATATCGAGCGCGAAGGGAGCCAACAATGGCGGGCTAATTTGAAGGGGGATAGCTAATATCAGCTATCCTGACAAAAGTAGTCTTCGCCTGCGCAAAGCTCTGGTGATGACGCCATCTTGGGCTCCACGGTGACCTCCATCTTGTAGTCCTCATGGTCTTGATCTCGTTGCACCGAAATGGCAACCTTTGCCTGATGCCTCGGTACTCCGCGGCTGCGCTTGCCCCCTTTGCACCAAAGAGGAAAGGAGCACACTGCGCGGGCTGGCACCCGCCTGGCACCCTCGGTCGTCATGACTTGCGTCACGGGCACCTCGTGAGGTACCCCGCCTTGATCTCTCCGCCTCCTCGTGAGCCAGCCTGACAAGGCCGTGCCTGAGGAAGCTCCGCGTCGTCCGCCCCGCGAGGCTTGGCCCCTCGCGAGGGTCTTGGGTTTGTGTTGGTGAAGATGGGCCGCGCTGGGCCCCCCTTTGAGCCACGCCGCAGGCCGCAGGCAGGCAAGTCTGGGGACACTCGTTCCCAGAAGGCCGACAACCTCAAAGCCAGTCAGTAGACTCATAAAGGCTACATGCAATCCGCTTTCGGCGGACGAAATTCTTTCCATCACTGTACCCATCAACATACGGTGTTCTTCTGAGATGGCCGCTCGCTCGAATAGCTCCCTCAGTACGTCCGACTGCATACCAGATGGTGCCAGACTCTTTTTTTTGCTCTCTTCAAGGGCCGGACGCTGGGGACTTCGGGTGACTATGGGTTTATCTTCTGGCCTCACCGGATCCGGAGAGGCCCTCCGTGATGACACTTCAAGGTCGCCCGCTTCTTGGGCAGGGGAGTCCGGGGGGAGGCGTTTCGCTCTCAATCATCTCCGGAGGTAAGGTAGTATATCTTCACTACTAAAGTACTTTTTAATTACTTACACCTCGTTGGAGGGCTGATCCCCGCGCGGACTTTGTGCGGCAAGAGCACCCTCCAAGGCAGGACCCTCTAGTGGAGATTTCTTCTCCCGTTTGGAAGCCTGGGTTTCCGGATCTTCAGAGGCAGTCCTCTTCCTTCCCCGAAGTGAGAGAGGGTCAAATTCTTCCCCTTGGTTATCCTCCTTCACGGTGGCGCTCATTCCCTCGGTTGGAATCGGTAGCGATGGGGGCCCGCTTCCGCCCTCACTATTCCCCCCTCTATTTTCCTTTGAGGGCTCCGGGCAAGGTGCTAGCTCGAGCATCTTTTCCAGTACCGGATTTTCCAAACCCTTAGGAAGGGGGGCCGAACACCGAATCATCTTCACCTTTGTTAGCCAGTCCTGGTCAAAGAGCAATTTCTTAGAATGACGTCATGATAAATGAAAGATGGCGTGTTCAGCTAGAGGATTACTTACTTGTTCGGCGGTGCGGTTGCTGCTCAGGCCCACGTCCTCGGTAGTATCCGGACACTCTATTTGGGGTCCGAAGAATGATTTATACAACTCCTCGTGCGTCAGGCCGAGGAAATTCTGAATAGAGCGCGGTCCTTCTGGGTTGAACTCCCACATGCAGAGGGGTCGGCGTTTGCAAGGCTGGACCCGACGAACCAGCATGACTTGCACCATAATAACCAGACTGAAACCTCCTACGAAGAGATCTTGAATGAGTGGCTGCTGAGCACTATTTTGAAGAAGTTGTTGAGGGTGCTTGTTTGATAGAGGCCCAGTGCTCGAAGAATATTATGTTTGAGTGATATGTATTCCCATTGTAAACACAATGTTTTAATGAAATTTATTAAGGCTGTATTTATACTTTTGCCTGAAAGTAATATGATGACTCATGTGCGGCCGTTTATGTATATATGTATACAACCTGAAAGATTGCAGTCATCGGCTTCAACCCCCACGCATATAATGCGGAGGTGCTCGTAGAAGACGCGTGTTCACACTTAACCCAACGTCTTGGTCCTATTAAGGAGTGATAGTGCAGCAAACGAGGCAACCGGACTATAATGCTTTAACACTTTCACTTAGCCATAGTAGTTTGACGGTGGGGCTACTATATTGCCCATGGTGGCTCCGCACTCTTCCGAATTCGGGATGCTTACATGCCTGACCGGGAAACGGTCCTTCGTTAAGGCGGAGGAATTCTAACATTCCGATAGGTCATCGAGTGGTTGACCAGTCTCGCGCTATATCATGACAATCAGTTTTCGGCTTTCTCTACTGAGGTGCTCGTTCGGATGAACCAGGGCACAATCGCAATAGTTCTCCTGGTGCTGCCTTAGCCGATAGAGCGGAACGTAAGGCACCAAAACACAAGAGCCGGGCAAACCCAACATTTGACCAAAGACATGATTCGGAGCTGATGCATATAAGGTCAAACTCGTGACGCCGAACACTCCCTAAGGTATTCGGTCTTTATGGTATAAACCGGGCCTAAATAGTGCCCTTTGTAAGAAGCCCCTTGTGTCTAGGTACGTGTATTATTCTGACGTGGCCACATGCCAAGACATCAGCATCCTTCTCAATTGTACTAAGAATCCGAGGGGTGTGTATCAACAAGAGACAGTAAAAAAGGTTTACGCAGGGTCTTAATCTAAAAAGAATCCTTGAAACGGGTCCCTGCTGCACTTCTGCGCCTGTGTCTCCATTGTATCATATCCTGGACGGGTGTAGCACGACGGTCATCTGCAAAAGAGGGAAACTTAGGTGAAAAGTTGTCGTGCAAAAAGGTAGGTTTTAAAGAAACCATGTACAATTCAAGATGAGTAAAAATTGCCACTTGTCTGCGCGCGTTGAGCCCCTTGTATTTGTAGTAGGGGTGTGGCCATCAAACCTGTATGAATTACATATAGCTGCGCCAGACTCATCTAACCGTGTCCGTGGTCTTGACGACCTATTAAATGCTTTAGTTGGTGAGGCCGTTTTTAGTGTGCGGCTGTCAAGGCAGTCGCACTCTCTTCGGCGCGCAAGGATCGCTCAATATTTCCATTCACTGTAATGATGCCACGTGGACCGGGCATCTTAAGCGTGAGGGAAGCGTAATGCACTATTGCATTAAAGCGAGCGAAAGCTTCGTGTCCAAGTAGTGCTTGATAACCACTTTGGAACGGAGCGATGTGGAATGTTAAGTTTTCCCTACGGAAGTTATCGGGGAAGCCGAATATAACCTCTAGTAGCAGGGAGCCCGTGCAATGAGCCCCTGGGCCTGGCGTTACTCCTTTAAAGGTAATATTGCCGTGGCAAATTTTCGTTGGGTCTATCCCCATTTTGCGGATTGTGTCCCGATATATCAGGTTTAGACTACTGCCACCGTCCATCAGGATTCGTGTGAAGTGGTATCCGTCAATTATTGGGTCTAATACCAAGGCATCCCATCCTGCACGCCGGATACTTGCTAAGTAATCCCGTTGGTCGAAAGTGATCGGTTGAGACGACCAGTGGCAGGACTTAGCGGTGATAGGCCATTGGGCATATTTCTCTGGGAGTGCCGCTTTGTTTCTCCCCTTACTGTTTTGACTTCTGATGGAAATTTGTTTTGTTCCCCAGTGTCTTGCTTTATAGGCTCATCCTCGTCTTCGCTTGGTGTATCCCCCCCCCTTGTGTACGGCATTGAGCTTGCCAGACTGCTTGAAGACCCAACATTCTGTGTGGGTATGATTAGCGGGTTTGCCAGGGGTGCTATGGATCTGACATATTTGGTCCAGGACTTTGTTTAGGCTGGACAGTTCAGCTCTGGCGCCTTTAGGGAGTGGCTTTTGCTGACCTGGCCGAGAGCTTCTGAATCCGGTGTTTACTGCCGTGCTCTTCGGGTTGTCTTCTTTATTCCGGCGCTTATTATTGTTGCTGCGCCGTGATTTCCCGTTTCCATCTCTAACTTCGGATGTACTGGGGTCGCTGGTGCTCCATCTGGCTAGCCAGCTATCCACACCCGCGCAAAAGCGGGTCATGAGGCTTGTTAATGCTGCCATTGTTCTCGGCTTTTCTTGGCCAAGGTGTCTGGCAAGCCATTCGTCACGGACGCTATGCTTAAAAGCTGCCAAGGCTTCGGCGTTCGGGCAGTCGACTATTTGGTTCTTTTTAGTAAGAAACATGTTCCAAAGCTTTCGGGCTGACTCTCCGGGCTGTTGAATTATATGACTCAAATCGTCCGCGTCCGGAGGCCGGACATAAGTCCCTCGAAAATTTGCCGAAAAGCGTCTTCGAGCTCTTCCCAGCATCCAATGGAGCTTTCGGGGAGGATTTTAAGCCAGTGCCGGGCTGGCCCTTTGAGTTTGTGGGGTAAATACTGGATGGCGTGGAGATCATCTCCTCGAGCCATATGGATATGGAGGATATAGTCCTCAGTCCAGACCCCAGGGTCTGTTATTCCGTCGTATGCCTCTATGTTTACGGGTTCGAATCCCTCTGGAAATGCATGGTCCAGCACCTCATCGGTGAAACATAGGGGGTGTGCGGCACCCCTGTATCTGGGTGTACCACGTTTTTCGGATGTTTGTTGTGTTGCATCGTATGCTGGAGCGCGCTTGCGTGGGCCATAGAGGATCTGGTTGGGACGTCCTTTTGATGCAAGCCCTCGCGTGGACCACGTATTGGCTTATGTGCGGCGTTGTTTGCCGCTCTATGTTGGCCGTGAGGTCGTCTATCCGGCCAGATGGCCATTTTAATTTTTGGTTGCGGGGGATCTAAGGCCTCCTCATCGAACTCAGGTAGCAACTTCCGCTTCGGGTAGCTCTTGGTGGGGCGATTACTGCCGTACTTCGCTGCTGTGTTGAGTACTTTACTCCATCTGATTTGGAGTGTGTCCTGCGCAGCCTTGAGCCTTTGCTTCTACTTTTTTAGACTCCTCACGGTGGCAACAAGCCTTTGATGGGCATTCTGTTGCTCCGGGTGTCTGTCCGGTGTGATGTCATCCGGACTATTATCTTTGACAGAGTCGGGTTGTTCAGTTTGATTCTCCGTGTTGCCGTGGTCCGGCAATGATTCACCCTGCTCTAATGCTGGGTCTGTATGATCATTGTTTCTGCTGAGGCGGGATTTGGGGCGGCGCTTACGCCGCCGCTTTGGCTGCTTCTCAAGGGGACAACCCTTCGTTGTGTCCTTCCATTCCTTGTCGTCATCTTCTTTTGGTGTGTCCACCATGTACACGTCATGTGATGAAGTGGGCGTCCAGTGCCCTGTAGGAAGTGGTTCTTGTTCGTCTCCTGCATCGTCGTCCATACCGTCGATGTCTTCGAAGTCGTAGTCGAGCATGTCGGTTAAGGTATCGACAGTGGCTACTAAGTGGGTGGTGGGTGGGCGGCGAATTTCTTCATCATCCGCATCCCAATCCTGTTGGACATAGTTCGGCCAGGACTCTCCTGACAAGGAGAGAGACTTTAATGAATTCAGTATGTCGCCAAAGGGCGAGTGCTGAAAGATATCCACGGAGGTAAACTCCATGATCGGCGCCCAACCAGACTCGATAGGAACGGGCGCAGGCAGTTCGAAGTCCGTGGCTGGAGAAGTATCTGGCAGTTTAACGACACGACTCTCGTGAAGGGTAAGGTCGATATTCGGCTCGATCGCCGCTGAGGATACGGCCTCCGTGGCGGGGTCCATCCACCCGTCCATGGACAGCGCAACTAGCTCCGAATTGAGGGTCTGAGCGGCTGCCGGTGCAATCTCCTGAACACTCTCTGATGGTAGAGCTAAATCGTACTCATCGTGACCGCGTGACGCACAAGGCAGAGGCTCGAATCCGTTGAAGATCAAGTCTCCACGGTTATCGGCCGTGTAGTTTAAGCTTCCAAACCTGACCTGGTGGCCAGGGGCGTAACTTTTGATCTGCTCCAGATGGCGAACTGAATTGGCCCGCAGTGCAAAGCCATCGAATACAAAAATCTGTCCGGCGAGAAAAGTCTCACCCTGGACTGCACCACAAACGATGATCGAAGGAGCCATCAAGCCTAACGGCGACGACATAGAGGAACTCTCAATGAAAGCACCAATGTCGGTGTCAAAACCGGCGGATCTCGGGTAGGGGGTCCCGAACTGTGCGTCTAAGGCGGATGGTAACATGCGGCAGGGAACACGATGTTTTACCCAGGTTCGGGCCCTCTTGATGGAGGTAAAACCCTACGTCCTGCTTGATTAATATTGATAATATGGGTAGTACAAGGGTAGATCTACCACGAGATCAGAGAGGCTAAACCCTAGAAACTAGCCTATGGTATGATTGTATGTAGTCCTACGGAGTAAAACCTTCCGGTTTATATAGACACCGGAAAGGGTTAGGGTTACACAAGGTCGGTTACAAAGGAGGAGATACACATATCCGTATTGCCTAGCTTGCCTTCCACGCCAAGTAGAGTCCCATCCGGACACGAGACAGAGTCTTCAATCTTGTATCTTCATAGTCTAACAGTCCGGCAAAAGGATATAGTCCGGCTGTCCGAAGACCCCCTAATCCAGGACTCCCTCAGCCTCCCTTGCCGGACAGGCGAGCCCGACACGGGGCAAGGACACCCCCAGAAGCAGACAACCAAGACACCCCCGCAGGGCCCTACCGGGGCTCGCGGAGGCAATACCACCTCACCAACCACTCCAGCATGACCCACGTCGTCCATCAGTGCAGTGTCAAGCTGCAAGATGATTAAGTGGCAGCCATTCGCCACATGGTAGCTGTTTCCTATAGAAGAAACCCACAGGTGACACCCGTCCTGCGATGTGTCAAGAGAACATGCGCGATGCTGGCAAGATAGACCGGCAAGCCTTGCCGAGCAACCAATGATGTGACACTAAGCAATGCATTTAATGCATCCTGTCAGCCCGCAGAGTTAGGTATGATAGCACTGTTTGCTATCATATCAATGCATCATGACTACTTTGCCATTGTGGGGACCCCTTTAATCTATAAAAGGAGGCCCATGGCAACCGTAGAAAGGGTTGGAAAAGTTGATGAACCCACACCCCCATATGCACGTAGTTGCTACCGCCATAAGGCAACCCCTGCCGGGTAAGTGTACTATGCTTCTCCACCTCCATTCCACCATCAATCCACCAAAGCAGGAGTAGGGTTTTATGCATCGTGGCGGCCAAAACCTAGGTAAATTGCTTGTGTGCTCTCTACCATGATGTTGTGCGCTGGTTTGCTCTTTGTGCAACGCGATGTCCCCCCTGCCAAACCAGTATGGGCCCCCACGGTCCCATAGGTGGCCGCGGATATCACGCGACACATCCCCCATCCCTTTTCTCTTTGGCTAAAAAAGTAAGGGGGGAGGCCGAATTGGAAGAGGCCCCCATGTAGGGTTCCTCCTACTTTGGACGCCCCATGGCTGCTCCCCTCCCCCTCCCACCTATATATACATGGGGAGGGGGCGCCTACAACAACACCAACAATTGTTAGCCGTGTGCGCGCCCCCCCTCCACATTTTATGCGTCTGGTCATATCTTCGTAGTGCTTAGGTGAAGCCCTGCGCGGATCACATCACCATCTCCATCAACACGCCGTCGTGCTGATGGAACTCATCTTCTTCCTCGACACATTTGCTGGATCAAGAGGACGAGGGACATCATCGAGCTGATCGGAGGTGTTGTATGTTCGGTGCTTGATCGGTCGGATCTAGAAGAAGTTCGACTACATCAACCACATTGTCAAACGCTTTCGCTTTCGGTCTATGAGGGTACGTGGACACACTCTCCCCCTCTCATTAGTATGCATCTCCTAGATAGATCTTGCGTGAGCATAGGATTTTTTTTGAAATTGCATGCTATGTTTCCCAACACAAATCCCAAGGAAAAAGCTACTAGGTTGATCTACTTATATAGGAGCAAGGGGTGGAGGCCAAGGAGATGGGAGGACATCCCAAGGCATCCTAAAACTAACCCTAGGTCGTACAAGGCCCATGGACCCAAGTGGAGGTGATGCAACACCTTTGGACTTGTAGTTTGACTCAGATTCTGCAGCAACGTCAGATTGTTTCGTCAATATCTCAATGCTCCGGACGAATTTGAAGGTGAATCCAATTTGGATGGAAAGTTTTAGAAAATAAACCACGAGTGTGTCATGGTGTGTGTTGTAGTGTCTGTAGAGATCAGTTGGACTGGCCGCGTTGATTGGCGCAGCCATGGCTGGCTAGCTACATGCATGGCAGGTCATGTGGCCGTTGGAAGAGGCTGGATCTGGGCGTGCATGCATGTAGTGGCTGGTGGAGTGAGCGTGCAGTTGGTGCATGCATGAGTTAGTTAGCTAGTGGAGGCCTTCTAGGAGTGGACTGCTTGGCTGTTGCGTTGCCATAGCCTTTAAAATTGGTCATGTAATCATGTTGTCGAAGTGCCAAACCTAGTGAATAAAGGTTGCCAAGATACAGGCCGGTTCGCGGCCGTGGCGTTCGTTGCCATTGCTTTGAGTTCATGCTCGAGTTGGGTTATCTTGTGCGTATGGTTTTTGGGTTTGTGCCAACATTTGGTATCATGAGCTGGTTCATCTAGGGCGTCGTTCTCCTTGCCGGAGGCATGCCGGGCCGTGTGTCGGTCTATGGAGGTGCGTGGCGCAACGAGGAGGCCGTGGTGGCTGCGGCGACACGGTGAGGAGGCCGCGGAGGACCTGCGTGGTGGCGGATTCAACGACGCACAGCAGCATGGCGGCATGGAGGTGCCGCACTGCACTTGAGGCTGCAATGGTGCAGGGCAATAAGCCGTGGCGGCGAGCCGGGCGCGACCGGTGCGTTATATGGGTGCGCACTGGAGTCCATTGGGCGCGTCGGGACTGCGGGCGCACGTACGAGCGTGCGATTGACGTTGGGAGGAGGCGTATGTCGCTGTTGTGCTCGAATCTGTGCTTGAGTTTGGCTACATCCTCCCGGCGTTTGTCATTGGTGGTTGCCATGACGGACGCGGAGGCGGCGCGCGGTGAGCGTCTAGTGCAGTCGGGCTCGTCGGGCGCGTTGGGTGCGCGCGGGACGTGCATGACACACTGGTGGAGTCGGGCCTGTCGAGCGCGTCGGGTGCGTGCGGTACGTGTGGGATGCACTGGGGCGGTCGGGCCCGTCGGGTGCGCGCGGGACGTGCGGGGCGCCGAGGGACGTCATGTGTGTGTCGCCGGCGGAGGAGGAGCTCGGCGTATGTCGCTGGAGACATGATGGAGCACGGTGGGACCGGCGTCAGTGCGCCAGGTCGGGTCCGTGGTGGTCCGACGGTGTCGGTGCACCAGGTCAGGTCCGTGGGCTGGGTCACGGTCGTGCCGACATCGATGACGGGAGCTACACCAACTCCGATGACGATGACATCGTGGTTTAGAGAGAGTATGTTAGAAAATAAACCACGAGTGTGTCATGGCGTGTGTTGTAGCGGCTGTAGAGATTAGTTGGACTGGCCACGTTGAGTGGCGCAGCCGTGGCGGGCTAGCTACATGCATGGCGGGTCACGTGGCTGTTGGATGAGGCTGGATCTGGGCGTGCATGCAGGTAGTGGCTGGTGCGGTGAGCGTGCAGTTGGTGCATGCATGAGTTAGTTAGCTAGTGGAGGGCTTCTAGGAGTGGACTGCTTGGCTGTTGCGTTGTCGTAGCCTTTAAAAGGGGTCGTGTAATCGTGTTGTCGAAGTGCCAAACCTAGTGAATAAAGGTTGCCAAGATACAGGCCGGTTTGTGGCCGCGGCGTTCGTCGCCATTGCTCTGAGTTTGTGCTCGAGTTGGGTTATCTTGTGCGTATGGTTTCCGGATTTGCACGGGCATGTCCGTGCGAGTTCAGCTTCTGTGTGTTTTATTGGCGAGATCAGGGGGAGCGCGGAGTTGGTCCTACGCGAGCTCTGCATGACCCGGACATGTGTGTGCATGTCGCGGGAGTGGGCGGAGCGGGCCGGACCAGGCGGTCGGCGTGGACTGGGCCGTAGGGTACGTGCCCTGGTGCGCTCCAGGGTATAAGAACCCCCCGTATGCATTGTAATAGGTGTGGCTCGAGTTTGTGCTTGAGGAAATCGGTCGTAGGTGCGGCCGGCAGCGTCAGTGCGCCGTGTGTCGCCGGAGGTGAAGAAGGGCATTCTCCGTGGCAGTCGACGAGAGGCCCGAGTCCTGTCAAGGAGACGACGAAGACTAGGGGAGTCAAGATTAAGGGGGGAATGTTGGCATTAATCTTGACGTGCATGGTTCCGTTGGCAGCCGAGTCCCGCGGCTGTGACGAGCGGGGCATCCGGTGGAGCTGTCGAGTCCTGGAGTGCATGGATAAGGTCATTGTCTAGTTGCATGCATGTAGCTAGTGCGTTAGTGTCCGGGTCATGTGGTAGTGGCCGGTGTGGTGCATGTGTGTGTGAGTTAGTGATATGTGTGGCCACTGGCCTGTGTGTGGGTGTACTATATAAAGTGTACTCAGCTATGTGGCCAAGTGACAGGGGCCAGAGCCATGTAGCCATTGCAAAGAGGAAGAAGATTAGGGCGTCTATGCGCCCACGGTGGTGTTCGTGCACCGGTCAGGAAAACTTTATGTCTCGTGTTCTTCTTCTTCCACCTCTATTCGATTGGTAGAGTGAGAGGAGAGGTAGCTAGGCCTGTGTGGCAACAACAGAAAGCACACGAAACAAACTTTCCAACAAAAAAATGAATCACCCAATTCAGAGTCCAGATGAAAGAGTTCTTGGCGTTTTGAGTCAGATATGTCTGCGTAGTTCGAATCTGGGTCCAGAACATCAGAGACTTAGAATCTATCTTCTCTTGGGTCAAAAGTGACGTGAGAGAAAAATCTTGAACAACACCTAAACGTCTCTTTTTCCCTTATCTTTGTATGTGGATTGTACAAGTGTCCGGTAGTTCTGCAATTACGCATTAAACAAAAAGAGGTGAAGTATTTTTGTTCTGTACAACATAAATAAATTATCACACTATTCTTGTAAGAAATCACCTCACAAATATACATGTATGTAACATTTTTGGTTGTACCCAAGGAAGCCATGTCCTCATCAGGGTGGAACCCTAGGGGCCGATCTTTCATGATTAGGAGGGGATTCCCGAAGAACACGATGAACACATAAGAGGGAAAACGAGAGGAAACACTCAAATCAACAAGATTCGATCACACAGAGATACATAATCCAAATCCAACAATGAATGATACAAACAGTAGTGAGTTTTTACCAGTCCATTAGGAGATGGGGTCTTGAATCCACAGGGGGATATTCCCTAGACGGGGTCTTGAATCCACTTGGGGGATCTTCTCCTAGGAGGCCTTGATATCCAAAGGAGTAGGTAACAAATGGATGAGCAAAGCTCTATCTCCAAAATGAGCTATACCAATGCTGACCCTAAAATGGTGGTGGAGGAGGAGTATATATAGTCTAGGGGGGGCGAAGGGATAGATGGGTGATAACCCACAAGTATAGGAGATCGCAACAGTTTTCAAGGGTAGAGTATTCAACCCAAATTTATAGATTCGACACAAGGGGAGCTTTCGGCGTTCTGGGAATGGGGGTCCCCAGACTTGCCTGCCTGCGGCCCATGGCGTGGCTAAGCCAGCAGGCCTTACGGCCCACCTTCACCAATGAGGCACCCAAGACCCTCGCGAGGGGCCAAGCCTCACGAGGCGGACGACGCAAGACCTCCTCTGGAGCGGCCTAGCCAGGCAGGCTCACGAGGAGCGGAGATATCAAGGTGGGGCAAACTGCGCAAAGCTCTCGTGACGTGAGCCATGACGATCGACACCAGGCGGGCGCCAGCGCGCAGCGTCCTTGTTTCCTCTTTGGTGCAAAGGGGGCAAGCGCAGCCGAGGGGTACCGAGGCCTCAGGCAAAGGTTGCCATTTCGGTGCAACAAGACCAAGACCATGGACTGCAAGACGGAGGTCATTGTGGAGCCCAAGACGGCGTCACCACCAGAGCTTTGTGCAGGCGAAGACTACTTTTGTCAGGATAGCTCGTACTAGCTGTCCCCCTTCAAATTAGCTGGCCATTGTTGGCTCCCTTCCCGCTCGATATTTGGGAGGAGGACCAGGGCCTCTATAAATAGTACTAGCCACCATAGACAAGGATAAAAGGGACACACAAAGAGACGGGAGACACACAAGTTCATACGCACAAGAACACCTCAACCTCAGGAGGCAGTTCTTCCCTTGTATTGTTCATCATCAGTCCAAGAGGCAATCCACCACCACCACACTGGAGTAGGGTATCACACCACAACGGTGGCCCGAACCAGTATAAACCCTGTGTCTTTCTGCGTAGCGAGTTCGTCGAGTTTGTCCGCAAGATCCTAGTGAGTTAGAGCGAAGATTGGTAGGAGGGAAAGACTTCGGGCGCACCCCAGTGTTTGAACCTTAAGGGTTAGACGGAACCCCACGTCCGACATTTGGCGCGCCAGGTAGGGGTGTGCCGGAGCTTCTTCTCCGCTAATCAGCTCTCCGACGGTCACTGGCTACGATGTCTGGCGACCCAAGGGCCGGATCCGACCGCTAGGCAGCTTGGCCGGCCCGGACGGTGCCGCCTGCCCATGAAGGTCTCGACCCCGCACCCCAAGCGGCGCGGGCGCCACCAAGCTCCGCCGGGTGTGGACAGCACGACCAGGCGTCATCCACCCTCACCCCGCGGCAAGTACGAGCCGCGGCAAGGGCAGCGAGTCATGCTGCAGCAATAGCGCCACACTCACGACGGGAGCAAGCGAACATGCGAGCGGCACTCACAGTAGCAAGGGAGCTGCTGCTATGCAGGCTGATGGAGAGCGGCCGGGACACGCTGCTTGAGCGTGTTGCTGAGCTGCTGGACGCAGCGGCGTCGGGAGTGCCACCCTTCTGCTATCAAGTCCCCTCCCAGACCACTACAAGGACGCGCGGCGAGCCTCACCACAGCTGCGCACCATCGACTACGCCCCGGGGACTTTGTGAACATCAGCACGGCCGGTGGAGTAGGGGGCTCCAACCCCCCATGCCGCCCTCGACGAGCACGAGCGCGAGCGTCACCCCCATGGTCCCGACCGGATGCCATATTATCATCCCCAGAACACCATCATGGGCGGAGCAACATGGAGCATGGGGCACCACGGCGAAGTGTTCGGGGTGACGGCCCCGGAAGCCTACGTGCCCCGCATGATGGACCAAGGGTATGCACCAGAGGACGACATCGGCTCATTCGTTGGAGAAGATTGGGGAGAAGGGGCGCTAGGAGTCGAAGCCTTCCAAGAGCCAGTGGAGAACCACAACGATCGCGCCAGCGACGGCAACTACAGGGTACCGCTAACCTCTCAAGAATAGGCTTATGCTAACCATGGGCTGCAGATGAATCAGGTTGTAGCATCGATCGGCGACCCTGGCATAGCGGCACCCATTTCAATAAGGGATACACGCTGGGGGCCGCCGGGAGGGAGCCAGGAGCAAGGCCCCTCCCCAAGGCACGTGAAACCAGGGGACACCTGGAGGTAGGCCCTCTCCCAGGGTGGCTACAACGACCCTTCCCCTGGCAGAGGACCCATGGTCGCCGAGGGAACCGCTGGCGTCCCCTTTCTCTCCTTTGTGACGTCCTGGTCTCCAGTCGGCTCAAAGGAGGTCGAGGGTGGCGCAAGGTGGGGCCCTCGTCTGGCGATATGAAGCAAGGCCAGTACCTGTGAAGAAGGCCCGGTTCCTGTAAAGCTCGCCGCCCGTGACACTCTCAGATAATAATGAGTTGGGGCTGTACACGCCCCGGAGTCTCAGGAGTGCCGGCCTCAGGCCCTGGGGCTCCCTCTCACATCTAGTGGACAGCACTTAGCTCCACGCTGGTGAGAAGACTTGAAGACCCGAAGACTAGACTAGGTGCCGGACGCGGCCTTTTGCTTTGGATCTTTCTTTCTATGGCTTTGCTTTTTGGCCCTAGACTTAAGTTGAAGCTGAATTTTTATCGATGCGCGCAGGGCGTGCCTTTTTTCGTTCGAGCCATTTCTCGCCTTCTGGATCTTGTTTGGTTTGGGACTCATGTCCGTCGCTTCTCCCTCGCAAAGCTCCTCGCGAGCCGGACCGCGCAAAGCACGCACTAGCACAACGCCTGGTGCTCACCCCTTGCGGGGCCCCTTCAAACAGGGCGGTAAGCTCCGCAGGATTCTCGGGAACTCGTTGCCACACGACCCAGCCCTAAGTTGGCGCGGACTAAGGTAAACCACGTCGGGAGACTCACCCCAACTTCATGAGCTCACAAGGACACATACCCACATCGCATTGGAAAGTAAAAACTGCAATTTACTTACACGAGGGGCTCCCCCTCTCAAAATGCTCTTACAAGATTTCCAAGGGCCATGCCCGAGTTTTGCATGCAGAATAAAAGAACAGGAGAATATGGGATCAGCCAGAGATATCGCTCGCTGCATCGTCCATGGACGCATCGCTTGCATCGTCATCATCATCGTCGAAATCGTCGCCGCCGTCGGCGACGCCCCCGTCGCCGTCGTCGACCACGTCACCTTTGTATGCAATGACCACCACCCCATTGTTCTCCAAGGTGAAGGCCCTGACCAACGCGTCGACGTGGTCCTCTACCCAACGCGCCAGGTCGCCCCGGACGGCCATGGGTACAGGGGCAATGGCGGCATCAAAGTCAAAGTTGGGGTCGGCGTTCAGGAGGTGGCTGAAGACACGGGAGAAGGCACGCTGAAGCAGGCCACGACCCCTCTCCTCCACAAGCTGCCGAGCTCTGGCAGATTGAGCCTCCAGGCGCGTCACCACCTCTGTGAAGAAGGTCAGGTGGCTGGCGTACTCACTTGAGTGAGGGGTCGGGGCATTCTCGTCGCAGATATAGCCCAGGGCGGTGTTGGCCCTGTTCCGAAGGTCTTGAAGCATAGGAGCGTGCTCGCGCTCTAGCGTTTGGCGTTGAAGCACTTCCTCCCGGTTATGCCGAGCGACGGCCTCGGCGTCGTCAACTCATCTTTGGAGGGAAAGAAGTTCGGCGTGGGGGAGGCCAAGTCCGCCTGCACCGTAACCAAGGTGGCGGTTCTGGCCTCCGCACACCTCGCGGCCTCGTCCAACTTGGGCCTGAGGGCGGCGGCCCTGCCCGCACCCTCCTGACCGGCAAGCTTCAGCTTCAAGTCGTACCTTCCCTCCAGGTCTGCGCGAACCACGGCCACCCGGCGATTGATCTCCTCCTCGACTCCGGCCTCACGGGCCCTGATGGCATCTTCAGCTTGAGCGAATTGATGCTCCCTCGTCTCCAGCCGCTCGAGCTCGAGGCTGCGCTCCATAGCTTCCAGGGCCAGCGTCTCCTCATGCCACCGGACCTCCTCTTCCTCCGCAAGCGTCCCCCTCAATGACGCAAGGGCGGCCCCGCGCGCCTCGACATGCTGTTCGAGGGACGCGCTCTAGGCCTGGAGCTCCCACACGTGCTCCTCTGCAGCCTCGCGGCAGCAATCGGCCTCGTGAGCTTCTTCCAAAGCTCGCGAGCGGGCCTCATTGGCAACCTTGAGGGAGGCCTCTGCCTTCGCGCTCTTGAGGTCACGATGATAATGGACAAGGTTGATGGCCACTCGCAGCTTGCGCCGCTCCTCCACCAACCGAAGACCTTCAGCCTCAAGATGCGAGTCGACGCCAGCAAGCTCTTCACCAAGGCGGCTCATCGCGCCCATCGCCTCCTGGAAGAGCTCGTGGAGGACCATGCTGTGCCCGCGCTCAAGCTCGAACGCTCGGCCCATCTCGTCCTCCACCATGAGGGCTTCGGGTGGAGCATCAAGTGGCGCACCATCTCCCGGTTGGGGGATGGGGGCTGGCTCGGCCCCAGGCATCATATGACCCTCGCGAGGGGCCCGAACCGAACAAGGCCTGCTACTTGAAGAAGACTTCCGGACCGAGGCTAGCCAGCAACCAACCGTGACTAGGGGAGGAGCCATTGGCATGCCTACTGCGCTCCGAGCAAAGCCGCGAAGGAAGGACAGCGAAGGCGCAAGCTCGGGGCGCCTTGACAACGGACCCACTGCCCTGGCTGACCCCACACCATGGACAGCGTCAGAGCCTGTGGCACTGGAGCTCGGCGGGTGCAATGGGACAAGAGGGAGCTGCTTCTCTGGAGATTTCGAGGCCTTAGTAGAAGGGGACCTGAGGGGACAATCGTCAGGAAAGGAAGGCAACAAATAGAAGATCACCAAGATAAGGTACTTACTCGTCGATGGCGATGTACTTCCATCGCTTCAACGGTCGGAAGATACTGCCGCCGCTAGGGGACCCCTTCCTCTTGCGGAGCTCCTCGAAGTCCACACAAAGGCGACCGAAGCGCTGGACGAGACGGCTGGAGCGCGGCGGAGCCAAAGAAGAACCAAGAGGGACGGCTTCAGGGAAGCCTGGCTGCGGCGAACAGCCCAGCTCTCTGTTGCTACAACCTCCCGAGGCTCCTAAAGCCTTGGCCTCGGTAGCTGCATGCCGCATCTCATCAGCAACTGACGCCTCAGGAGGGGCGTCGCAAGCTCCCGAGGACGACGCCCCTGGATCACCGCTCGGCATGTGCTCCTCAGCACCTGAGCAGCCGTCCCCCGTTGCAGCTCGCTCCCCCACACCATCACCTGGGGCGAGCTCGGCACCGGCGGCAAAGATGGGGACCACGATAACGGGATTCTCGCGGGGCCCCACCAAGCTAGTTGGGCGCAACCCCCACTCGTCAAAGGAAGGCATGTTCGCGGCAAATGTGACCTTGTTCTCGCTGCGGTACAACATGCAGCTTTTCCTGGGCATTTCGTTCGGCAGAGGGACACCAGATAGAACCGTGAGCATAGTTTGCCGCGCAGCAAGAGGAAGCCCCTCCTCCTGAAACCTCATGTTGTCCTGCCCGCTGAGCAAGGCCCGCAACGGGCGGGAATAGCGCTGAAGCGGAGCAACTCGGCGCCTGACGAACTCCCTCACCACCATGGCGCAGTCACACCAAGGTCCTTCAACCACCGTAGCCTGTCCCAGATAGGGGCAAGGCAGGGGCTCGCGAGCCTCTAGTGACCCCAGCTGGAGTTTGGAATGGCAGGCCCCACCGGAGCTTGGAGCAGAGGGTTGAGCACGCCGGCATCAACAAACACCCACCGCGTGCGGAATTCGCTCGCGGATGAAGGAAGCTCGAAGTCGATCCCCATGCCTGTCATCACAGCCACGGTCTGGAAGCGCTCACACCCTGAGCTCTTGTAACGCCCTCGATGCGGCTATAGCTCCCACGTGTCGAGGCACGACTTAGAGACATAACCGCATTGAAAGCATTGTCGCAAGTTAGGCAATCTTCACAACATCCCATGTAATATAGATAATAAAAGGGGAGATACATAGTTCTGTTACACTCGCCACGCCAATCAAAGTACATAAATAGCATTACATAATTCAAACACTCATGGCCCGACTACGGCGCCAAAATAAAAGATAACCCAACATGCGACACGGTCCCGATCACCCCAACTGGGCACCACTACTGATCATCAGGGAAAGACACGTAGTATCTGTGTGAGTCCTCGTCAAACTCCCACTTGAGCTCAAGCGCGTCATCTGGAACGGAATCATCAGGCCCTGCATCTGGTTTGGAAGTAATCTGTGAGCCACAGGGACTCAGCAATCTCGCACCCTCGCGATCAAGACTATTTAAGCTTAATAGGTAAGGCAAGGAAAATATGTGGAGCTGCAGCAAGCGACTAGCATATATGGTGGCTATCCTGTTCGTAAAAGAGAGCGAGAAGAGGAGGCAAAGCGTGAACGAGAAACTAGAGAACAACCTATGCAAGCATTACTCCAACACCGTGTTCACTTCCCGGACTCCGCCGAGAAGAGACCATCACGGTAACTCACACTGTTGATTCATTTTAATTAAGTTAAGGTTCAAGTTATCTACAACCGGACATTAACAAATTCCCATCTGCCCATAACCGCGGGCACGACTTTCGAAATTTCAAATCCCTGCAGGGGAGTCCCAACTTAGCCCATGACAAGCTCTCACGGTCAACGAAGGAATAGACCTTCTCCCGAGATATTCCGATCAGACTCGGTATCTCGGTTCTTCAAGACACTTCGACAAGTTAAAACAAATCCAGCAACACCGCCCGAATGTGCCGACAAATCCCGATAGGAGCTGCACATATCTCGTTCTCAGGGCACACTCAGATGAGCCAGACGTCGGGTAGGCCAGCCCAGAGTTGCCCCTGGTAGCCCCGGACATCGCTCGGTTGGACCAACACTTAGAGGAGCACTGGCCCGGGGGGGTTTAAATAAGATGACCCTCGGGCTCCGGAAACCCAAGGGAAAAATAGGCTAGGTGGAAAATGGTAACACCAAGGTTGGGCATTGCTGGAAAAGTTTTAATCAAGGCAAACTATCAAGGGGTTCCCATTATAACCCAACCGCGTAAGGAACGCAAAATCCAGGAACATAACATCGATATGACGGAAACTAGGGCGGCAAGAGTGGAACAAAACACTAGGCGAGAGGCCGAGCCTTCCACCCTTTACCAAGTATATAGATGCATTAATATAACATGGCAATATAATGATATCCCAACAAGTAAATAGTGTTCCAACAAGGAACGGTCTCCAATCTTCACCTGCAACTAGCAACGCTATAAGAGGGGCTAAGCAAAGCGGTAACATAGCCAATCAACGGTTTGCTAGGACATGGTGGGTTAGAGGGTTGAAATGGCCATTTGGGAGGCATGATAAGCAAGTGGTAGGTATCGTAGCATAGGCATAGCAAAAGAGCGGGCATCTAGCATAGCAAAGATAGTAGTGATTTCGAGGGTATGATCATCTTGCCTGCAAAGTTGTCAGAGTTGACTGGATCCTCGAAAGCAAACTCAACGGTCTACTCGTTAGCGAACTCGTCTCCCGGCTCTACCCAAACAAGACAAACAAGCAACAAGGACACAATCAACCACGCGCAAACTCAAACAACAAGATGCAAAGATTGTATGCTATGCGGGATGCAATATGTGATGCTTATGCAAGATTTGACAAAGAATGAATGAAACTTGCCTCAACTTGGAAATCCAAGTGTGCCACTGGAAAGATGAGATGAAATCGCTTGAAAACGATATAAAGAACGCCGGAATCGGAGTTACGGTTTGGAAATGGCAAGCAATTCAAATATGGCCACGTTCTGCGATTTACAACAAGTAGCCATCTAAATGCAACAATATGAACATGCTACAGCACTCAAACATGGCATCAAAATACATGGAAGGGATCCACTCATGAAGCTTAACAAAAGACTAGCACTGAGCTACGGCCAATTCATCCATTAACAGGTTCAAACAAGCATGGCCAAAATGCATTTGGTAAACAGATTTCAGACTTAGTGAAATTAACACTTGTCTGGAATTTCAGATCAGATAGCACACTTCGGAGCATGAAAAAAAATGCTACAGGACCTGAACATGGCAAAGTAAAGCATGGCATGGAGCTACTCAACGAGCTTAACAAAAGTCCCTTAGTGACCTTGAGCCAAAAGGGATCAGAAAATACATTTGCAAGCATGTGAACATGGCAAAAACATAATCAGTTCTCAGACTTAGTGAAAACTGGAGCATGCTGAAACAGATATCAAGTAGGCATGTTTACGAGCTCGATGCACTCACTACAGAGCATGTCATGACAACCTAAGCATACACCCATCAAGAATACACAAAATACAAGCTAGAAATGGCAAGAACAATAACATAGCGTGCACGGATCAACTACAACATCCTCGGCAAAATCGCTAACAAGTAGACAATCTGCCCAGATTCACGAAATGACAAAAGTAGAGCTCGATTGACTCAAGCGAGGGTGCTCCATAATTGCAAACAAAGACATGAATGGGTAGAGAACTACAAGATTAACAAAACATCCTTACTGATCATCCTCAAAAGAGGCACGGATCACTAGGAAAAAACATGAACATATGGCCATATGAGATAGACAGGTCAAGGACTTGGTGGAAATGCTAAGTCCCTGAAATCAGCATTAACGAATGCTCCAATTTGCAAGCTTGTGCTAGTCACCACACACATCACAAAAATACATGGGTTGCACCTCTGGATAGATGGCAAAATATCTAACAAAACTCATGAAGAGCTCATGGGCATATCATGCACACAATAATGATGGCAAAAATGACAAATATCTAATTGGAGCAGCAGATCTGACAATTATCTCAAATAGCACTCTTCTAACAGCATTTCGGGCATCAAGATGAACTAAAATGAAAATGATGCAATGAGATGAAATGATGTGCTCTCTGAGACGAACATTTCGATATGCTATATGCCCAAAACGGAGCTACGGATGCAAAGTTACGATGCTATGAACATAGCCAAAAAATTAGGGTTTTGGGGCAAAAAGTCAACCCCGAGATGATTTGGATCTGGATCTGGATCTCGCCGGCGCGGAAAACGAGGTTGGCTGGAACTGTTCACCGGAGCTTCGGGACGGCGCCGGACTTGCCGAGGGGAGGCACGCCGGCCGGACTTGAGGGAGGCCGGAGAAGCGGGCGGCGTCGCCGGCGAGGTCTTGGGGAGGCGGCGGTGGGTCGGAGTGCGGCGCGGGGCGTAGGGGTGCGGCGGCCGGCGAGCTACGGGGCGGCGAGCCCTCGCCGGCAAGGAGCAGCGGTGGCGCGCCGAGGGAAGCTTGGGCCCGGCCGCGGGGAGGGCGATGGCGCGGTGCGGCGCCCGGATCTGGGCCGCGGGGGCCCCTCCTGGGCCCGGGCGGGCCGACCGGCGACGAAGTGGGCGCGAGGGCGCGGGCGAATGGGCGGCTGCCACGTGTCGGCGGGTGGCTAGCCGGACATGTCCATCGGCGCGGATTTTGTCCGGTGCGGCGCGGTGGAAGAGGAGCTAGGTTTTTCGGGAGGAAGGAGAAGGAGAATTTTTTGGGGGTGTCTTTATATAGGCATAGGAGGAACTAGGAGAGTCCAAATGAGGTGTGGTTTTCGGCCACGCGATCGTGATCGAACGCTCTAGATGATGGAGAGGGTTTTGGTGGGTTTTGGGCCAACGTGGAGGGGTGTTGGGCTGCAACACACACGAGGCCTTTTCGGTCCCTCGGTTAACCGTTGGAGCATCAAACGAAGTCCAAATGGTACGAAACTTGACAGGCGGTCTACCGGTAGTAAACCAAGGCCCCTTGGCAAGTCTCGGTCCAATCCAAAAATGTTTAATCCTCACACACGAAAGAAAGGTAGAAATGACCACCGGAGGAGAACTAAGCGCCGGAATGCAAAATGGACAACGGGGAAAATGCTCGAATGCATGAGATGAACACGTATGCAAATGCAATGCACATGATGACATGATATGAGATGCATGACAACGATAACAACACATGGAGACAAAAACCCGAACCCAAGAAAATAAAATAACTTAACGCCGGAAATGGCAAGAGTTGGAGTACATATTGGGAAAATCATATCCGGGGTGTTACAGCTCTGCCGGGCACCGGTAAGATGCAGCGAGAAGAAGTGGCGGAGGAGCACCGCGAAGGGGGTGATGCCCACCATGGCCTCACACACAAAGGCAAAGATGGCAAGAAGGGTCATAGATTGAGGGTTGAGGTGGAGCATATGGATATGATAATGCTCGAGCACCGCGTTGAAGAAGGCGGAGAAGGAGGAAGCAGGCCAGCCCAGAGGGCGTCAACGAAGATCGGGATCTCAGTGACTGCCCGAGCCATGCTGGAGCGAGATGCAAACCAGGCCGGCGTCTCTCCCCACTCGTTGAAGCTAGAGGCGAGAATGGGGCGCACCTTGCCCACGGCCTCGTCGTTGAGCACTCGAGGCCGGCTGAGCGCCGGCTCGAAGGATGGAGGCGCACTTGGCGAGGACAGAGGTTTCTTCCCCTTGTCGGCTTCTTTCGACGCCATGGTGGTGAAGCGGACGGAACACTGGTCGGACTGGAAAGGCAGAACAGGGCGTCGAGGAAGCGGGGAGATTGGAAGGGCCAGGCATGGCGAAGCAAGAATAACTATGTAGGCCGCAGGGGCCGCATATCCAGGCGGATTCAAAGGGAGCGTGGGGAAGCGAAGACGCCCACGTCCAATCAACCACCACGCGTTAACCAAGGCTGCAGGCTTTGGGGGCCCGCGGTGCTCCGAACTTGACCCTTGGCTTCGCCGCGAAGCCAAGCCCGCGCGCACCTTGGGCCCGGGGGTTACTGTCGGTGTTCTGGGAACGGGGGTCCCCAGAATTGCTTGCCTGCAGCCCATGGCGTGGCTAAGCCAGCAGGCCGTATGGCCCACCTTCACCAACGAGGCACCCAAGACCCTCGCGAGGCGGACGATGCAAGACCTCCTCTGGAGCGGCCTAGCTAGGCAGGCTCACGAGGAGCGAAGATATCAAGGCGGGGCAAACCTCACGAGGCTCTCGTGACATGAGCCATGAAGATCTACACTAGGCGGGTGCCAGCGCGCGCAACGTCCTTGTTTCCTCTTTGGTGCAAAAGGGGCAAGCGCAGCCGTGGGGTACCAAGGCCTCAGGCAAAGGTTGCCATTTCGGTGCACCAAGACCAAGACCATGGACTGCAAGATGGAGGTCATTGTGGAGCCCAAGACGAGTCACCACGAGAGCTTTGTGCAGGCAAAGACTACTTTTGTCAGGATAGCTCGTACTAGTTGCCCCCCTTCAAATTAGCCCGCCATTGTTGGGTCCCTTCCCGCTTGATATTTGGGAGGAGGACCAGGGCCTCCATAAATAGGACTAGCCACCATAGACAAGGAGAAAAGGGACACACAAAGAGACAGGAGACACACAAGTTCATACGCACAAGAACACCTCAACCTCAGCAGGCAGTTCTTCCCTTGTACTGTTCATCATCAGCCCAAGAGGCAATCCACCACCACCACACTGGAGTAGGGTATTACACCACAACGGTGGCCCGAACCAGTATAAACCCTGTGTCTTTCCGCGTTGCAAGTTCGTCGAGTTCGTCTGCAAGATCCTAGCGAGTTAGAGCGAAGATTGGTAGGAGGGAAAGACTTCGGACGCACCCCAGTGTTCGAACCTTAAGGGTTAGCTGGAACCCCACATCCGACGGGAGCCAAATAATATTTGAAGGTATTAGGAGTTGAGTTGTCAATTCAACCATACCCGGAGATTAATTATCTGCAGCAAAGTGATCAGTAGCAATGTAGTATGATAGTTTTGATAATATTAGCAGCAACAACGACAACGGTAACAGTGATAACAGTAATTTTGTAGCAAGTGTAACAGTGACGATAGCAATAGTAACTTAGCAAGAACAATATAGGATAAATTTGTAGGCATTGGATCAGTGACTTGTTGGATGATATTCATCATGAGACAGTTAAAACCTAGGGCGATACGGCACTAGCTCCAGCTCATCAATATTATGTAGCCATGTATTCCGTAAATAGTCATGCGTGCTTGTGTAAAGAACTTGCATGACATCTTTTGTCCTACTCTCCCGTGGCAGCGGGGTCCAATTGGAAACTAAGGGATATTAAGGCTTCCTTTTAATAGAGAACCAAAACAAATTATTAACACATAGTGAATACATGAACTCCTCAAACTATGGTCATCATCGGGAGTTGTCCCGACTATTGTTACTCCAGGGTTGCCGGACCATAACACGTAGTAGGTGACTATAACTTGCAAGATCGGATCTAGAACATGGATATAATGGCGATAACATAAACGGTTCAGATCTGAAATCATGGCACCCGGGCCTAAAGTGACAAGCATTAAGCATGGCAAAGTCATAGCAACATCAATCTTAGAACATAGTGGATACTAGGGATCAACTCAACAAAACAAACTCGATTACATGATGAATGTCATCCAACTCCTCACCGACCAGTGAGCCTATGAAGGAATTACTCACTCCTGGTGGGGAGCATCATGAAATTGGCGATGGAGAAGGGTTGGTGATAATGAAGAACAAAGACCCCCCTCTCCGGAGCCCCAAACGGACTCCAGATCAGGCCTCCCGATGAAGAACAGGAGGTGACGGCAGCTCTGTCTCATGGATCATGATAATTCTTTCTTCCTGATTTTTTCTGGAAAAATAGGATTTTATAGCGTCGGTTTCAGGGTCTGCGGGGCCACCACGTGGGGATAACCCACCTGGGCACGCCAGGAGAGGGGGCGCGCCCTGGTGGGTTGTGCCCACCCAGGTGCCCCTCTTTAGTTGGTCTTGGCTCCAGAAATTCTTGTTTATTTAATAAAAATTCCTCGCAAAGTTTCGTTCCATTCCGAGAACTTTTATTTCTGCGCAAAAACAACAACATGGTAGTTTTGCTGAAAACTGCGTCAGTCCAGGGTTAGTTTCATTCAAATCATGCAAATTAGAGTCCAAAACAAGAGGAAAATTGCTATGAAAAGTAGATACGTTGGAGACATATCAACTCCCCCACGCTTAAACCTTTGCTTGTTCTCAAGCAATTCAGTTGATAAACTGAAAGTGAAAAATAAAACTTTTACGAACTCTTTTGCTCTTGTTTGCATAAATAAGCTTAAACAACACCCAGGTTTTCAGCCAACATTATAACTAACCATGCCGACAATAACTTTTAAATATTATATTAACTCATATCAATGACATAATCAGCTAGCGAGCAATAATAAGGTATCTCAAACGACAATACGTTGTCAAAACAACCACGATATAATATGACAATAGTGGTATCTCGCTAGCCCTTTCTAAGACCGCAAAACATAAATGCAGAGCACCTCCAAAGTTCAAGCAGCGACTAAACATTGTAATTCATGGTAGAAAAATTCCAGTCATGATCCACCCAACATTAGCTACACACAATGCATAAGTCATGACGACAATGCTCTCACGTTCTAGGGCTTGTTCTAGAAGGTGATGACACAACATAAAAGTAAATAGATAGTCCCTTCGCAGAGGGAAGCAGTGATTTTTAGAGGTGCCAGAGCTCAAGTTTTTTAAAATAGAGGTAAATGATATTCTGAGACATGAACCTTTCTCATTCACTTCACGACCATCAGTTATCAACATCTTCCATTCTAAGCATGCTAGTGGCGGTTCCTAAGTGATAAAAGTAAAGGTTTTGACTCCATTGGGAATTTTTGTTTTATTATTTGTAAGTTTTTTCTATTTTCACTTCGGGACTGGGCATCCCTATTACCACCCTTTTCTCGTGCGATGGCGAGTGAATAAACACTCAACCTGAGAATAACCTGCTTAGCATGGAAGATACCAAGCACCTCCTGTCGTTCCATGAACGATCCAGACACACAAAAAGGATATATTTTTATAAGTTTTTAGAGGTGGCACATGCAAATTTACTTAGGACGGCAGGGTAATACCGGATATAGGTAGGTATGGTGGACTCATCTGGAATAACTTTGGGTTCAAGGTTTTTGATGCACAAGCAGAATTCCCACTTAGTACAGGCGAAGGCTAGCAATTAGATTGAGAAGCGGCCAGCTAGAGAGCAACAACGGTCATGAACATGCATTATGCATAAGTAACATAGGACACTAGCATGAGTAGGATATGAACACCATGAACATAATATCATAGAGGCTATGTTGGTTTTGATTCAACTATACATGCATGAACATGTCGGTGTACAAAAAGAGGGGTACACTTTTTGTACCCCTACAACTGTGCACGGGCAGTCGAAGCCACGGGCACCACCACACTGAGCAAGGAAAGGGAGGTGAGCCAAGGTAAGGCTGAAGCTCAGCAGAAGCAGAACGACGCCAAGACCAAGACCACGAAGAGCAAAGGGGACGAAGCGGACCCCCCCGGCAAGATCCTTGCCAGGAGGCAGTTTATCAAACCCGGCAAGACCCTTGCCGTGGCAGCTCGCCCCACACCTACGGAGTGAGTCACCCTTGAGTCCACTGCCCCCATGGGGCAAGGATTCGGGAGACATCCCCGTGGTGGCATGCAGATCTTTGTGAAGGCAATCAAGATCAGATACACCCTTTAGAAGATGATGATCCTGGGCGGGATCCCAGCCAAGGAGGACCACAAGGCCCCCAGCAAGAGCCTTGCCGGGGATGACAGCAGGCTCCACGGTAACACCCTTGCCGGGGCCCCGGCAAGGCCCTTGCCAAGAACACTCATAGGGCCACCATCAGGCCCACACCAGTCAAACCTCCACCGCCGTTCGCATGCAGCTCCCGACCCAACCAGCTGGGCAGGCACCTGCGTGGCGGCATACGGATCTTCGTGGAGACCCACCACTGCGCCACCTCGGCTGCCTGCCTGCCTACATTGCACCGCGGGCGCCACTGGCCAGGGTGGGTGTCGACACGAGAGGGAGCGGCGACGGACAAGACAGGTCTCTCCCCCGTCCTCGATAAAGCAAGGACACCTAAGCAAGACGCATTAAATGCACCTTGTCATGTAATGCGAGGGATAACCTCGCATCACTGTTCCCTTTCCACCTCCTGTGTGCCACTGTGGCCACCCCTTTTCCTATAAAAGGAGGCCCGAGGCGACCAGGAGGAGGATTCGGCTTTTTGGAGCTCCTCACGCCCCATAGCTAGCTCAAGAACACAGATATACAATCCACCAAAGCAGGAGTAGGGTTTTATGCATCCTCGCGGCCCGAACCTGGATAAATCAACCGTGTGCTATCTGTTTGATCCGCTCTTCTCATGACCCCGCGCCCCGCAACCGTAGTATGGATTCTTGTGATCCCATAGGTGTCGTTCCCACCGACATCTTTGGCGCGCCAGGTAGGGGGCGCAGTTGTGAGAATCGGCTCTAGCAGTTAGCCCGGCACTCCTTCATCTTCGTGACCCTTGAAGAAGAAAGGAGGCGAGAAGATCGACACTCGAGCGATCGCAAACAGAAGCTAAGTGGCATTGAACCCTTATTTGTGCTAACCTTCTTATTTGAGGTTATTCTGCCTGGAGATATTTGCTTTGTATGAGAAACCTGCACGCCAGGGGGCTCTACCACGATCAGCAACACCCTTGCCCTATTTCGAGTCCGCTCAACAGCTCAAGCGGCTGCGTCGAGAATGGCAGAGTAGCCCTCCGCGATCAGCAACGCCCCCAATTCTGACTCGAGTCAAGCTCGACAGTTCGAGCGGCCGAGTTCAGAACGAAAAGGTGGCTCGTCTGGCAGCACGCGTACCTGGCCGACCATGGGGATCCGTCCCCAAAACGCCGCTAGGGGCTTCCGCGCCAGCAAGCCTTCCCGATTGACGCAGGGCACGCATACAAAGAGGAATTGAACGGGGAAATAACATGCATGAAAATTAAGAGTACTTCAAAGTTATATTACATCACATCATAACTGCGGTTCTAACTAAAGATAAAATTTGTCTTGGTCGGGAACCCGCAGCGGCGAAGAAGAACGGGATGCCTAATCCCGGCGTTGGCCTTCCACCCTCTTGATTTCGTCGATGCAGTCGGTAATGGGCTTGATGCGCTCCTTGAGCACCATGAGGTCAGCACCATCCGGCAAGCTCTTCATCGCGGCCGCGAAGTCAAGATCGGGATTCCAGTACGCCATCTTGGTGAGGACCTTGGTCACGACCCTCCGACAAAGTCGCCGGGCCTCCTCGGCCAGCGTGGCCGTCCTGTTGGAGTGAATATAAGACAAGGCTCCGAGGACGCCCTCGAAGAACAGGGTCAACTTGGTGTTGACGGTCTCGCTGCGCTCAGGGGCGTACCTCACGTTTGGCATCCCCATGGTGGCCAACTGTGAGGTGACCCTGCTGGCGACCTCCTCCAGACGGCTGATCCATCTGTCCCCAACAATAAGCATTTCACATTTCTTTTGAACACTAGGTAGAGGTATTTGAAAACTTCCAATAGTGATAGTTGGAGATTTTTCAATAACATTAATACCATTCAGTTGGAATTGTTTCTTCGAAAAGTGCACCCTATGCTCACATGAAAAGTGACCTTTCTTTTATTGCAATCAATAACAGCCCCTGCAGTATTCAAGAAGGGTCTACCAAGGATAATCGACATGTTGTCATCCTCGTCATCTCAAGTATAAAAAAGTCAGTCAAAATAGTAACTTTAGCAATAGCAACGAGCACATCCTCACAGATACCGATAGGTATGGCAGTTGATTTGTCAGCCATTTGCAAAGATATTTCAGTAGGTGTGAGTTTATTCAAATCAAGTCCTTTATATAAAGAGAAAGGCATAACACTAACACCAGCTCCTGAATCACACAAAGCAGTTTTCACATAATTCTTTTTGATGGACAAAGGTACAGTTGGTATTCCCGGATCTCCAAGTTTTTTAGGCACTCCATCTTTATAAGTATAATTAGCAAGCATAGTGGAGATTTCATCTTTCAGTATTGTTCTCTTATGTAACACCCCGTATGTAACCTCCCATATTTGTATTCCAACTCTTGCCATTTCCAGCACTAAGTTATGATATTTCCTCGTTGTCGGGTTTTTGTCTTCATGTGCTTTTGTCTTCGTCATGCATCTCATATCATGTCATCATGTGCATCACATTTGCATACATGTTTGTCTTATGCATCCGAGCATTCTCCCCGTTGTCCGTTTTGCATTCCGGCGCTCCTATGTTCTCCGATGTCCCTTTATACCTCTTTTCATGTGTGGGTGATAGATGTTTTCGGATTGGACCCAGACTTGTCATGCAGCCTTGGTTTACTACCGGTAGACCGCCTGTCAAGTTTCGTGCCATTTGGACTTCGTTTGATACTCCAACGGTTAACCGAGGGACCGAAAAGGCCTCATGTGTATTGCAGCCCAACACCTCTCAAAGTGGCCCAAAACCCACCTAAACACCTTCCATCACCTAGGTCGTTCGATCACGATCGCGTGGCCGCAAACCGCACCTCATTTGGAGCTTCCTAGCTCCCTCTACCTCTATAAATAGCCCCTCCTCCGAAATCCCAGGTCTTGTTCCCCTAACCCTAGAAAAAACCCTCGCGCCGCTGCCGGACACGTCTGTTTTCCGGCCGGCCACATCGCCGCGCCCAACCACATCACGCCATGTGGCAACCGTCGGCCGCCTCCCGCCGCAGCCTGCGCGGGGCCCTCCCCGGCCCAGGCCGCCATCGACCGACGCCCGTGCCCGCGCCGGCGCCGTGCTCCGCCGCCTCCGCCGCGACCCTGCCGCTCCAGCCACCGCCACCATCGCCGGACTTCGCCTCCTCTTCGCCCGACCGCCGCACCACCACGCCGGAGTCGCCATCGTTCGCCGGGGAGCTCGTCGGCGACACCCCGGCCTCGGATCCGGCACCCTCCAGCGTCCCCTCGCCCTTCCCTCGCCGGAACAGGCTCAGCGGCATGCTGGAGACCTCACGCGCCTCGAGCTGCTACAGTGCCGTCGCCAGATCTGGATCGAGTCTCGGTTGACTTTTTCCCTCTGAAATCTTAATCTTTTGCATACTTTGACATGCCATAACTTCGTCACCGTTGCTCCGATTCGTGCGTGCAGCATATCAAAATGTTCGCCTCAATGAGTACTTCATTTCATCTCATTGCATCATGTTCATTTGAGCTCATATTGAAGCCCGAAATGCTGTTGGAAGAGGGCTATGTGATGTTAGTTTCAGATTATTATCAGCAAATGCACTTTTGTCATTTTTGCCATGATTAATGTGTGCATGCTATGATCTTGAGCTCTGCATGTGATTTGAATTATGCCATGCCATCTTTACTGGGGTGTATGCCATGTATTTTTGTGATCTCTGTGGTGACTAGCACAAGCATGCGAAGTAGCCTACTTAATGTTGCTGATTTCAGGGACTTCGAAATATTGTAAGTCTTTGCCCTATCCTTATTTTATGCCATATGTTCATGTTGATTCCTAGTGATCCGTGCATCTTTTGAGCATGACCAGTAAGGATGTTTTGTAGATATTGTGGTGCTCTATCCATCCATGTCTTTGTTTGCATTTATGGAGCACCCTAGATTGACTCAATCGAGCTCTACTTTCGCTATAAAATGTTCCTGGCAGATTGTTAACATGTTTAACAATTTTGCCAAGCTTGTTGTAGTTGATCCGTGCATGCTATGTTGTTGTTCTTGCCATGTTTAGCTTCTATGCCATGTCTACTTGCTGGGTGTATGCTTAGTTTATCATGCAATGCCTTGTGGTGAGTGCATCGAGCTCGTAAGCATGCCTACTTAATATCTATTTTACCATGTTCCAGTTTTTCACTAAGTCTGAATCTGATAACGATAATTGCTATGTTCATGTGGTTGCAATTGTATTTGTTGATCCCTTTTGGCTTATGGCCAGTAAGGGATTTTTGTTGTATGCTTTGAGTAGCTTCACACCATGCCTTGCTTTACCATGATATGTTCCTGTAGCATGTTGTTACCTTGCTCTAAACATTGTTTCCTGATGTTAAATTCCTGACTTGATGTTTATTTCACTAAGTCTGAAACCTGATATCTTTTGCACTTTTGCCATGCTTGTTTGAACCTGCTAATGGGTGAATTAGCCATAGCTCAGTGTTCATATTTTGTCAAGCATCTTGAGTGGATCCCTGCCACGTATTTTGTTGCCAAGTTGGAGTGCTTTAGCATGTTGTTCTTGATGCATTTAGATGGTCTCGTGTTGTTAATCGCAAACCGGTGCCATATTTGTTTTGCTTGCCATTTCCAATCCGTGCATCCGATTCCGGTGATCTTTATATCGATTTCGACCGAAATAAACTCCTCTTTCCAGTGGCACTCTTGGGTTTCCAAGTTGAGGCCAGGGTCAATCATTCCTTTCTGAATCATGCATATGCATCGCATACCGCATCCCACATATCATGACATGTTTTGCATCATGTTGTTTGTGCATTGCACGTGGTTGATTGTGTCTCCATTGGCTTGTTGTTCTTGCTTGGGTAGAGCCGGGAGACGAGTACGTGATCGAGGAGCCCGTTGAGTACGCTTACGAGGATCAAGTCAACTCGGAGAACTTTGCAGGCAAGATGACCATACCCTCGAAATCACTTCTATCTTTGCTTGCTAGATGCTCGCTCTTTTGCTATGCCTATGCTACGATACCTACCACTTGCTTATCATGCCTCCCATATTGCCATGTCAAATCCCTAACCCACCTTCTCATAGCAAACTGTTGTTAGTTGCTAGTTGCAGGTGAAGATTGGAGTTTATTCCTTGTGGGAACATGTTTATTGTAGGGATATCATTAATATATCTTGTTTATCTTAATGCACCTATATACTTGGTAAAGGGTGGAAGGCTCGGCCTTATGTCTGGTTTTTTGTTCCACTGTTGCCGCCCTAGTTTCTGTCATACCGGTGTTATGTTCCTTGATTCTGCGTTCCTTACACGGTTGGGTTATAATGGTAACCCCTTCACAGTTCGCCTTGAATAAAACTCCTCCAGAAATGCCCAACATTGGTTTTACCATTTGCCACCTAGCCTCTTTTTCCCTTGGGTTTCCGTAGCCCAAGGGTCATCTTTATTTAAACCCCCCTGGGCCAGTGCTCCTCTGAGTGTTGGTCCGACCGAGTAGACTGCGGGGCCACCTCGGGGCAACTTGAGGGTCTGTTTTACTCGTAGGATGTCTCATCTGAGTGTGCCTTGAGAATGAGATATGTGCAGCTCCTATTGGGATTTGTCGGCACATTCGGGCGGTGTTGCTGGACTTGCTTTACCATTGTCGAGATGTCTTGTAACCGGGATGCCGAGTCTGATCGGATTGTCTTGGGAGAAGGAATATCCTTCGTTGACCGTGAGAGGTTGTGATGGGCTAAGTTGGGACTCCCCTGCAGGGATTTGATCTTTTTAAAGTCATGCCCACGGTTATGGGCAGATGGGAATTTGTTAATGTCCGGTTGTAGAAAACCTAAAGATTACCTTAACTAAAATGAATCAGCTGAGTGTGTGGCCGTGATGGTCTCTTTTTGGCGGAGTCCGGGAAGAGAACACGGTCTCGAGTTATGCTTGTCGTAGGTTGTTCTAGGATCACTTCTTGATCATAGTTCATCGACCGTGCCTTTGCCTTCTCTTCTCGCTCTCATTTGCGTATGTTAGCCACCTTATATGCTAGTCGCTTGCTGCAGCTCCACCTCATACCTTTTACCCTTCCTATAAGCTTAAATAGTCTTGATCGCGAGGGTGTGAGATTGCTAAGTCCCCGTGACTCACAGATTCCTTCCAAAACCAGATGCAGGGACCGATGATACCGCTCGAGGTGATTCAACTGAGCTCAAGTGGGAGTTCGATGAGGACTCAAGACGATACTACGTGTCTTTCCCGGATGATCAGTAGTGGTGCCCAGTTGGGGCGATCGGGGACTATGTTGCATTTGTGGTTTATCTCCATTTTGGTTCCGTAGCGGACCTTGAGTGTATTTGGATGAATGTAATGACTTATTTATGCTATTTGTGTGACGTGGCGAGTGTAAGCCAACTATGTATATTTTCCCTTATTTATTACATGGGTTGTTGTGAAGATTACCTCACTTGCGACATTGCTTTCAATGCGGTTATGCCTCTAAGTCGTGCTTCGACACGTGGGAGATATAGCCGCATCAAGGGCGTAACAAGTTGGTATTCAGAGACTTCCCCAACCTTAGGATCCCCCTGCTTGATCGAATCATTGGCGTTGTTGAGTCTAGAAAAATGTTTTGAGTCATTTAGGAATTATATATATCGGAGAGTAGGATTCTTTTTACTCCTCAGTCCCTTCGTCGCTCTGGTGAGGCATCGTGACGTAGAGTTTTGACTCTTCTTTTCTCAAATTTCACTAATTTTTTTATAGGATCACGCAGGTATCTTGGAATCGTTCCGATGGTTTTGTGACGAGAACATTGTTCTTGGTGCCTCCTGTCATTTAGGGGTGTGGCAGTGTCCCGGGGAGTTGAGCTTCGAGGTGTTGTCGTCACAATTTTATCCTTGCAATTCTGGAATACCTGAGTTTCGCTGACATCAAAGATCTCTTTTATCCAGTTGTTGGTGAGATAACCTCGACGCCACCCAATACTGGGGCGGGAGTTCGGGAGTATTGCCATAACTTGTATAACGGATGCTTTTCGAAGGTTGAGGTAAATGATTTCCAAAGGTTTCCTGGTTATGTGTTGAAGGATGGATACAGCTGGATGTAGGATTTGCTAGCTTTGGGTGAGATATTATGCTTCCCCTGTATCCCCAACACCTGATTACATAACCAGAAAGGTTCGGGAGTTTCATAGGTGGGAATTCATGTAGCTCTAGCATTTCTTCCGCGGATATTTGGTTTGTGATTGGGTAATCCTCACCAAGTATTTGTTCATGTCCGTACCTTGTTGTTTTATTCTTCTACCTCTATCTAAGTGGCTTCTAAATTTATGGAAGTGTGACCATTTCAATTGGAATGCATTCGTTCATTTTGTTCGGATGTTAAGACTATATGTTGCAATTTTGATCCATTTGATTCAGCTGGAATATTTGTCTGTCGAGATGCTAACGGATGTCACCCTCTCCAGGATGGCTCCTCCAACGCGTACGACTCCGAATCCTGATCCGCCACCACCACCTCTACCTCCAGAGGCATGGCAAGCTGTGATGGCCGCTACCAATGCAAACACGCAGCTGATCATGCAACTCTTGCAAGAGCGAAATCAAGGGAATCATGGCCATGGCAACAATCAGAATCAGTTTGCTACACTCAACCAGTTCCTCGCTAACCAGCCAAAGACTTTCACCAACTGTGTCGAGGCAACAGACGCTGATGATTGGCTCATGGATATATGCAAGCATTTCGAGTGCAGCAATGTCAGGCCTGAGGACTTTGTCAAGTTTGCCTCGTTCCAACTCAAAGACCAAGCTGCAGAATGGTTTCAGCAATACAAAGATTCCAGAGGAGGCCGTGTGATTACCTGGGATGAATTCCGTCAAGACTTCAATGCTCATCACATTCCTCAGAGTGTTGTTGAGAGCAAGCGTGAGGAGTTCCGCAACCTGAAGCAAGGCAGCTTGTCTGTTTACCAGTATAACATCATGTTCCAGAAGCTTGCTCGTTTCGCCAAGCAGGACGTCCCCGACGAGAAGAGCATGATTTACCAGTTTAGGGGTGGCCTCAGAGAAGATCTCCAACTTGCTCTCGTGCTTTTCGAGCCTCAGAAGTACGATGATTTTTACAACATGGCACTGAAACAAGAGACTGCTCAACTAAAGTGCGATGCTTCCAAGAAGCAAGTTAGATATGCAACTCCTTCTTCCTCAACTCAACTGGCTTCTAAGCAGCAAAAGTATTGGCTGCCTCCTCCTCCGTTCCGTCAGCCTTATCAGCAGAAGAGCAAAGTTGGCAACGGATCTTCCCACCCACCCAACCCAGGCTTTCAGAACAAGACTTCGTCTCAAGCTGCAAGATCAAGTGCTCCGTATCACCGTCCGCTCTCGGAGGTCACGTGCAACAAGTGTCAGCAGAAGGGTCACTATGCCAACAAACGCTTCAATCAGAGGCATCTTCCTCCTCCTCCTCCGATGAGATCTGCTAGCACCGCAGTGGTCAAGCACAATCCCAAGAAAGCAAAGTTCAACTTGTTGAACGCAGCTCAGGCAGAGGACTCGTCAGATGTCATCATGGGTAACCTTCCTGTTAACGATGTTCCTGCAAAAGTTCTTTTTGACACTGGTGCATCGCTTTCTTTTATTTCAAGACCATTTGTTGCCAAGCATGAATTTCTGACCGAAAAGATTCCTTTCCCGTTGAAGATTGTGTCCCCGGGCAAGCAAATGACATCTAACGTTTGCGTCCCGGATGTTACTATCACGTTGGGCGACTATAAGTTTCTATCCTCTCAAGTGGTCCTTGGTAACTCGGATATTGATCTTATTCTCGGAATTGATTGGCTTTCTAAGCACAAGGCTCATCTTGATCATGCTGCCAGGCAGATTCAATTGACACATTCGTCTGAGGATGTAATCGTCTTTGCCGCTCGTGATGATACCATCCGTCTGTTTGCTCTCAATGAGAAGGGTGAGTTGGATGCCATCTCTCAGATTCCAGTCGTTTGCGAATATCAAGACGTCTTCCCAGAAGAGCTTCCAGGAATGCCTCCTCACCTGCCAGTTGAATTCATCATCGATCTTGAGCCTGGCACGGAACCTGTTTGCAAAGGTCCTTACAAGCTTGGACCTGAAGAGTTGAAGGAGCTGAAGAAGCAACTCGATATTCAAGAGCGTATGTGTCTCAACCGACCAAGTTCTTCTCCATGGGGTTGTGGTGTTCTTTTTGTGAAGAAGAAAGATGGAACGGACTGACTTTGTGTCGATTACCGTCCATTGAACAAGTACCCACTTCCCAACATCAACGAGATGTTTGAACAACTCAAAGGTGCTCAAGTATTCTCCAAGATTGATCTCCGTATGGGCTATCATCAGATTCGCATTCGTGAAGAAGATATCCCCAAGATAGCATTCAGAATAAGCTATGGTTCATATGAATACACTGTCATGTCTTTCAGCCTCGTCAACGCTCCTCCAACATTCTCTCGCATGATGAACTTCATCTTCAACGCCTACACAAATTACTTCGTCTTGGTCTACCTCGATGACATTTTGGTCTTTTCCAAGAACAAGGAGGATCATGACAAGCACTTGCATTTGGTGCTTGATAAACTCAGAGAACATCAGTTCTATGCGAAGTTTTCGAAGTGCGAGTTTTGGCTCGATGAGGTTCTCTACCTTGGGCATATCATTTCCGCCAAGGGCATAGCGGTTAATCCTGAGAAGGTGTATGCAATTGTGAATTGGGAACCACCTCAGAATGTGAAGCAACTCAGCAGCTTCACTGGGCTCGCAAGCTATTGTCTGGTCGCCTGAATGTGACATCACTTTCAACACCCTAAAAGAGAAGTTAGTCACTGCTCCAGTTCTGACTCCTCCTGATGAATCCAAACCGTTTGAGGTCTTCTATGATGCTTCCCTTCAAGGTCTTGGTGCAGTGTTGATCCAAGAGAACAAAGGTGTGGCCTATACCTCTCGCCAGTTGAAGCCCAGCGAAAATAACTACCCCACTCATGACCTCGAGTTGGCGGCAGTTGTCCATGCTATTTTAACTTGGAGACATCTCTTATTGGGAAGAAAAGTGGACATCTTCACTAATCATAAGAGTCTCAAGTACATCTTCACTCAGCCAAACCTCAATCTCAGGCAAACTCGTTGGGTCGAAATGATTCAAGAGTATAATCTGAGTATCGAATATACTCCAGGCAAGGCTAATGTAATTGCTGACGCATTGAGCAGGAAGGCTTACTGCAACAGTCTGATTCTCAAGCCTTACCAACCCGAGCTTTGTGAAGCTTTCCGCAAACTCAACCTTCAAGTTGTTCCTCAAGGTTTCCTCGCCAACCTCCATGTCTCTCCTACTTTGGAAGATCAGATTCATGAGGCTCAACTTCTTGATGCTATGGTGAAGAAGGTGAAGATTGAGATTGCCAAGAGTCAACCCAAGTACAAGTGCTATCATCTTGATGACAAGGATACTCTATTCTTTGAGGATCGCATTATTGTTCCTAAAGGTGACCTTCGTAAAGTCATTATGAACGAGGCTCACAATTCACTCCTCTCTATTCACCCTGGAAGTACAAAGATGTACCAGGACCTCAAGCAGTCGTATTGGTGGACTCGAATGAAGCGTGAGATTGCTCAGTTCGTGAACGAATGTGATGTGTGTAGAAGAGTGAAAGCAGAACACCAATGACCAGCTGGTCTCCACCAACCTCCTGCCATTCCAGAATGGAAGTTTGACCATATTAAGATGGACTTCGTGACTGGATTTCCAAAGTCCAAGCGTGGCAATGATGCTATCTTCGTTGTCATTGACAAACTCACTAAAGTGGCTCATTTTCTTACTATCAAAGATTCTACCACAACAGCTCAATTGGCAGAGCTATATACCTCCAGGATTGTCTCTTTGCACGGCATTCCGCAATTGATATCTTCAGATCGTGGCAGCATCTTCACCTCCAAGTTTTGGGATTCTTTTCAGAAGGCCATGGGCACCAACATTCGCTTCAGCATAGCTTTTCATCCTAAAACCAGTGGCCAAGTCGAGCGAGTCTATCAAATTCTTGAAGATATGCTCAGGGCTTGCGTCGTCTCTTTTGGTATGAAGTGGGAAGATTGTCTTCCATATGCCGAGTTCTCCTACAACAATAGCTTCCAAGCGAGTTCGGGCAAGGCCCCATTCGAGATTCTCTATGGCAGGAAGTGCCGTACTCCTCTTAACTGGTCAGAGACTGGTGAACGTCAACTTCTTGGCAATGACTTGATCACAGAGGCAGAAGAAATGTGCAAAGTCATTCGTGATAATCTCAAAGCCGTGCAATCGCGCCAGAAGAGTTAGTATGATAGAAAGCATCGTGACTTGGCTTTCGAGATCAGAGCCCATGTCTACCTCCGCGTCTCTCCAATGAGAGGTACTCGTCGCTTCGGTATCAAAGGGAAGCTTGCCCCTAGATACGTGGGTCCTTTCAAGATCATCAGCAAAAGAGGCGATCTCACCTATCAACTTGAGCTTCCCTCCAACTTTGCAAACGTGCACGACGTGTTTCACGTGTCTCAACTCCGCAAGTGTTTCAAGACTCCTGACCGCACCATCAGCTTCGAAGACATTGATCTCCAAGAAGACCTGTCTTATCATGAGCACCCAGTTGCTATTCTGGAAGAAGTTGAGCGCAAGACTCGCAACAAGTCTATCAAATTCCTGAAAGTCAAGTGGTCACATCATTTCGACGGTGAAGCCACCTCAGAACATGAGGATCACCTCCGTTCTGAGTACCCGGAGTTTTTCCAGTCCTAGATCTCAGGACGAGATCCTTTCGTAGTGGCGGAGTGTTGTAACACCCCGTATGTAACCTGCCATATTTGTATTCCAACTCTTGCCATTTCCGGCACTAAGTTATGATATTTCCTCGTTGTCGGGTTTTTGTCTTCGTGTGCTTTTGTCTTCGTCATGCATCTCATATCATGTCATCATGTGCATCGCATTTGCATACGTGTTCGTCTCATGCATCCGAGCATTTTCCCCGTTGTCCGTTTTGCATTCCGACGCTCCTATGTCCTCCGGTGTCCCATTCTACCTCTTTTCGTGTGCGGGTGATAAACGTTTTCGGATTGGACCGAGACTTGTCATGCGGCCTTGGTGTACTACCGGTAGACCTCCTGTCAAGTTTCGTGCCATTTGGACTTCGTTTGATACTCCAACGGTTAACCGAGGGACCGAAAAGGCCTCGTGTGTGTTGCAGCCCAACAGCTCTCCAAATTGGCCCAAAACCCACCTAAACCCCTTCCATCACCTAGGCCATTCGATCATGATCGCGTGGCTGCAAACCGCACCTCATTTGGAGCTTCCTACCTCCCTCTACCTCTATAAATAGCCCCTCCTCCGAAATCCCGGGTCTTCTTCCCCTAACCCTAGAAAAAACCCTCGCACCGCCGCCGGACTCGTTCGTTTTCCGGCCGGACACATCGCCGCGCCCAACCACATCACGCCACGTGGCAACCACCGGCCGCCTCCCAGCGCGGCCCGCCGCAGCCCCGCGCGGGGCCCTTCCCGGCCCAGTCCGCCGCCGACCGACGCCCTCGCCCACGTCGGCGCCACGCTCCGCCGCCTCCGCCGCGACCCTGCCGCTCCGGCCGCCGCCACCATTGCCGAACTTCGCCTCCTCTTCGCACGACCGCCACATCACCGCGCCGGAGTCGCCGCCGTTCACCGAGGAGCTCGCCGGTGACACTCCGGCCTCGGATCCGGCACCCTCCGGCATCCCCTCGCCCTTCCCTCGCCGGAACAAGCTCACCGGCTCGCAGGAGACCTCGCACGCCTCGAGCTGCTACAGTGCCGTCGCCAGATCTGGATCGAGTCTCGGTTGACTTTTTCCCTCCGAAACCCTAATCTTTTGCATACTTTGACATGCCATAACTTCGTCACCGTTGCTCCGATTCGTGCGTGCAGCATATCAAAATGTTCGTCTCAATGAGTACTTCATTTCATCTCATTGCATCATATCTTGATGCTCGAAATGCTGTTGGAAGAGGGCTATGTGATGTTAGTTTCAGATTATTATCAGCAAATGCACTTTTGTTATTTTTGCCATGATTAATGTGTGCATGCTATGATCTTGAACTCTCATGTGATTTGAAGTATGCCATGCCCTCTTTACATGGGTGTATGCCATGTATTTTTGTGATCTGTGTGGTGACTAGCACAAGCATGCAAAGTAGCCTACTTAATGTTGCTGATTTCAGGGACTTAGAAATATTCTAATTCTCCGCCTTGTCCTTATTTTTGTGCCATATGTTCATGTTGATTCCTCGTGATCCGTGCATGTTTTGAGCATGATCAATAAGGATGTTTTGTAGATATTGTGGTGCTCTATCCATCCATGTCTTTATTTGCATTTATGGAGCACCCTAGCTTGACTCAATCGAGCTCTACTTTCGCTATAAAATGTTCCTGGCAGATTGTTAACATGTTTAGCAATTTTCCTGAGCTTGTTGTAGTTGATCCGTGCATGCTATGTTGTTGTTCTTGCCATGTTTAGCTTCTATGCCATGTCTACTTGCTGGGTGTATGCTTAGTTTATCATGCAATGCCTTGTGGTGAGTGCATCAAGCTCGTAGGCATGCCTACTTAATATTTGTTTTGCCATGTTCCAGTTTTTCACTAAATCTGAATCTGTTAACGATAATTGCTATGTTCATGTGGTTGCAATTGTATTTTCTGATCCCTTTTGGCATACGGCCAGTAAGGGATTTTTGTTGTATGCTTTGAGTAGCTTCACGCCATGCCTTGCTTTGCCATGATATGTTCATGTAGCATGTTGTTACCTTGCTCTAAACATTGCTTCCTGATGTTAAATTTCTGACTTGATGTTTATTTCACTAAGTCTGAAACCTGATATCTTTTGCACTTTTGCCATGCTTGTTTGAACCTTCTAATGAGTGAATTAGCCATAGCTCAGTGTTCATATTTTGTCAAGCATCTTGAGTGGATCCCTGCCATGTATTTTGTTGCCATGTTGGAGTGTTGTAGCATGTTGTAACTGAGTTTGAACCATAGAAGCATGATTTCCAACACCTCTAACATCATTTGAGATTCTAAATAACAAGTCACTCAAGCGAGCAATCATATCATAAGTGTATTTCAACTGTTTCATAACATTTGCATTGAAGTCATCTTGTTTTCTAATGTAGTTTTCAAACTCATAAAGGCATTGGCTAGGGTGCATATTGTGAGGATTGCCATTATCATTGAACTTCATAAGAGAATTTACCTCTACCACCTTAGGCAGTGGTGGTGTATTAAGCCCATGTATTTCTTCAATAGGAGGTAAATTTTTAACATCCTCAGCTTTAATACCTTTTTCCTTCATAGATTTCTTTGCCTCTTGCATATCTTCAGGACTGAGATATAATATACCCCTCTTCTTCAGAGTGGGTTTAGGCAGTGGTTCAGGAAGAGTCCAATCATCATAATTTTTCAATATATTATTCAATAATTATCCATCTTGCCCAACAGCTCGTTCCTTGAAAACACAACTAGCACAACTATCTAGGAAATCCCTAGAAGCATCAGGCAAAGCATTAAGTAATTGACAAAGCCTCCCCCAAGCTTGTGGGAGACTCTCTTCTTTAATTTGGACAAAGTTAAATATTTCCTGTAAAGAAGCTTGTTTTTTATGAGCAGGGAAATATTTTTTAGGGAAGTAATAAATCATATCCTGGGGACTACACACACAACCAGGAGCAAGAGTATTGTACTAAGCTTTAGCATCACCCTTTAATGAGAAAGGAAATAATTTGAGAGTAAAGTAATAGCGAGTTTTCTCATCATGAGTAAAAAGGGTGGCTATGTCATTCAATTTAGTAAGATGTGCCACAACAATTTTAGTTTCATAACCATAGAAAGGATCAGATTCAACCAAAGTAATTAAGTCTGGGTCGACAGAGAATTCATAATCCTTATCATCAATAAAGATAGGTGAAGTAGCAAACTTAGGATCACACTTCATTCTAGCATTCAAAGATTTTTCTTTGTACTTGCATAATAATTTCTCTAGATCATCTCTATCCCTACAAGCAAGAATATCTCTAGTTGTCTCCTCATTCATAACATAACCTTCTGGTACCTTAGGCAATTCATATCTAGGAAGGCTAGTTCTAGCAGGTGTTTCAGGAGTTTCAGTTTCAAGCTCATCATCAGATTCAACAACATCATGTTGTATTACTCTATGTGACGCCCCCCGATTCAATCATTCACTAATCACACACGCAAACGTGTACGATCAAGATCAGGGACTCACGAGAAGATATCACAACACAACTATAAAAATAAAATAAGTCATACAAGTATCATATTACAAGCCAGGGGCCTACTAGAGCTCGATCATGGACGAGTAAGCGGAAGCAACAATATCTGAGTACAGACATAAGTTAAACAAGTTGCCATAAGATGGATAGCACAAACTGGGATACAGATCGAAAGAGGCGCATGCCTCCTATCTGGGATCCTCCTAAGCTACTCCTGGTCATCATCGGCGGCTTGCATGTAGTAGTAGGAGTTGTCATCGACGGTGTCGTCTGGCTCCTAGGCTCCAACATCTGGTCGCAACAACCAGGTATAGAAAGGGGGAAAGGGGGGAGCAAAGCAACTGTGAGTACTCATCCAAAGTACTCGCAAGCAAGGAACTACACTACATATGCATTGGTATCAATGAAAGAGGTAGTATATGTGGATTGAAGTGCAGAATGCCAGAATAAGAGGGGGATAGCTAGTCCTATCAAAGACTACGCTTCTGGCAGCCTCCATCTTGAAGCAGTAGAAGAGATTAGATGGTAAGTTAACCAAGTATCATCGCATAGCATAATCCTACCCGACGATCCTCTCCTTGTCGCCCTGTGAGAGATCGATCACCGGGTTTGTTTTATCGAAGACTACGCTTTTGGCAGCCTCCATCTTGGAAGGGTGTGTTTTATTAAATATCCGGTTCTAGTTGTCATAAGGTTGAGGTACAACTCCAGGTCGTCCTTTTACCGAGGGACACGGCTATTCGAATAGATAAACATCCCTACAGGGGTGCACCACATATGTCAGGACCCTGATTCCAAGTCAAACCGATCTAGCATGTAACACATCCTATCACTTTGCGGCCTCACGCACGGTATTCCCATGGGTGCCACCTTACCTGGCCCGGGACCGTTTGCGCCTTTTGGCTCACGTATATGATAGTGTCGCTAACAACCATATGACAAAGAACCCGGGCCGACATGGCTAGTCGTGAACCCAAAGCGGCGCTAACCCATGAGGACAGGCATACACGAATCACATCGAGCATGTCGGTCATCAACGTGTGAATCCGGGCTGTAGCACTGGGCTAACAGGACTCTGGTCACCCGGGCTGTAGCAGGCTAGGCAGGACTCCGGAAGTCACCGCGTGACATTTCCCCGAATGACAGACACAGGAACGAAGTGAAACACATGCCGGCCAGTCAAGTGTTCCGAGCAGTAGTGCTGGGCTAGCAGGACTCCGGTGAACCGGGCTGTAGCGGACTACTATCGCTCAGAAAGCACTAGACTACATTTCCCCATATGATAGGCTGCCAAGGATAAACAACTAGATTGTAGGATCCCACTCATACCAAGCATTTAAATCATACACACAATATGCCCGATATGAGTACATACAACATGGCATCACAACAAGACTCTACGGCTCAAGTATTTATTCAATAGGCTCCGAGGAGCGAGATATTACAAGCATGGGTCTCATGACCCCACAATCAGAGCATAGAAGTCAAAGCACACGCGGAAGCTTAACATGTCTGAGTACAGACATCTACAAATGAAAAAGGCTGAGAAGCCTGACTATCTACCAGATCCTGCCGAGGGCACAAGATCGTAGCTGAGGTAACAAGCTAAACGTCCAAGTCCACGCGGAACTACTAGCGAGACTGACGTCTCTCTGCAAAACATAAAATAGGCAAACGTGAATTACAAATGTACCCAGCAAGACTTACATCAGAACTACCTACATATGCATCGGTATCAATAAAGGGGTAGTGGATTTTAACTGCAGCAAGCCAGCTTTGACTCGGTGGCTATCCTGAACTACGACTGCAAGTAACTCTTTTGAGGTGGCACACACGAGTCCACATATTCACCATACCAACACACCACTATGGATCCGCTCCTGTCTCCCTACGAGAACGCCATCCATAGCACTCACGCTTATCTTGCGCATTTTAGAGTATCCACTTTCACTTGTCTATGAACTATGCAAGGGGTCCAAGTTTCCATATCCGAGGAATCCGGCTATTCGAATAGATAATGATAACCCTGCAGGGGTGTACTTCTTCACACACGCTCTCGCCACTTATAGCCCTGTACACGTCATGTACCTCGGCAACCTTCAAGCGGAAGCCGGGCGAGGGAGTCGGCCACGACCTGACTAACCAACAAGTCTCTAGTCCAGGTTTATCGCCTATTCAGGTTCCATCCGCAAGGAGATCCGGCTGGGGTGTCGCTCACGGCCCCAAACGATGTGAGCAGGGTTCCCAAGCCCACCATCCGGGTTCCACTTGGTACACCGTGCCACGGTGCCTAGTTTGTCCCAAGCCCACCTGTATCGGGTGCCACTTGGTAGACTACTAACAGTACCTACAAACACCAGAAACTAGTTGCAACTCCTGGATAGAGATCGAGTTGATTAATAAGCCGAGAGGGGCCGAGTTACCGGAACCCAATGTGTGGTAGTAACTGTTCATGGATCACAAACACATGACTCAGTTCCTGAGGACGGCTGCAATGAGACAACCCACCATGTACTCCTACATGGCCTCTCACCGCTACCTTTACCAAATCGTGTTCACACACTTAGCTCTCAACGGTAGGAAATGTTCACCACGTTCCAATTCATTCCCGATGAATCAGACCAGACTCAACTCTAAGCAGTAGCAGGCATGACAACAAGCATGAATGAGTAGGCACATCAGGGCTCAAACAATTCCTACTCATGCTAGTGGGTTTCATCTATTTACTGTGGCAATGACAGGTCATGCATAGGAAAGGGGTTCAGCTACCGCAACATGTAACAGTTGAATCGTTGTTGGCCTAATGCAGAAAAAGAGAGTAGGAGCGAGAGAGTGGGATCATATCGGAATGAACAAGGGGGGTTTTGCTTGCCTGGCGCTTCTGAAGATAGTATATCTCTTCATCGGTGTCATCGATCACGTCGTCGGAAACATCGTCTACTAAGAGGGAACAACCACCGGCAAACACAAAAGGAACCACAATCAATGCAATGCACATTCATATGAATGATATGTCATATTAATGTACTGAATTGACCTAGTGCAACAGTTAGTCATATTCATTGAAGTGGAATTCAAACCTATAGCAAATTCCAACTCCAAAACTAATTACCATTTATTCCATAATCATGAATTGTCCTATTCAGTGAGGTTAACTTGTTCAAACATGCATGAAAGTGCCATATTCAGATTCCTTGGATTTTTCTGATCATTTTTCATATATAATTTATCTTATTTGGAGTTACGGTTGAATTTCTATGATTTTTAGAAGTTTTGGGTATTTTCTGAAAATAATAAATCATTTAAGAATTATTTAAATTCCAGAAAGGAATTATTGCGTTAGCATGACCTCACAGTGATGTCAGCAGGTCAACGGCTCGGTCCAGGTCAAACCTGACGTGTGGGGCCCGTTGGTCAGTCCCACAGTTAGTTAATTAACTAACTCAGATTAGTTAAGTGCTAAGCTAGGTTAGTTAGCAGGCTGGGGCCCACATGTCAGTGAGTGAGGGGGTTAATTAGCGGGGTCATCAGCGGCTAATGATGTGCCACGTCACCAGCCACCGGAGTTGAACTCCGACGACCTCACAGTGCGGCGGTGGCTCACCGGAATCACGCTATGGGTGTCGGTTGGATGTGCCGAGGGCACCGGGCGATAGCCCTTGCTCTCGCACATCTAGCGGAGGCAGCGGCAGGTCACGGGGTCACCGGAATCAACGCCGGCGACGAGCCGGGCGGCGGCCAGAGCTACGGCGTAATCGGGTTGGAGCTAGGGGGCACGTGGGGAGAAGCTGGTGCTGGCTACGGGCTCCTGGAGACGCGTTGAGCGTGATGGTGTGCTCGGCTTCGAGCTACAATGGCTCCAGCCACGGCGGCGATGAAGCACGGCGGCGGCAAGCTTCGGCCGTGGTGGTCAGTGGGCTAGAAGAGGAAATCAACAGAGGAGAGAGGGGGTTTGGGAGCAGGAGCTCACAGTGAGTCGAACGGGAGGGTCAGCGAGCTCGGGGAGGCACCGGAGGCAGCTAATCGACGGCGACGATCTTCGGTGGCCGATGAGGGGAACGGTGGTGCAGGCGGCATCCAGGGGCTTCCGGCATCAGGCGGCTCGGTGAGGAGGAGGAGAGGGACTCGGCGGAGCTCGTGCGCAGCTCCAGGGGACGAGGGAGAGGCGATGGCCGCGGTGATGCTCATCGGCAGCGGCGGGCGCGTTCGGTGGGGAGAACAGAGGAGGGGGAGGATTGGGGGAGAGAGGGAGAGAGAGGGCGAGGGGGGTCAGCGGGTTCCAGACGGCCACGGGGTGGCGATCCCCAGCATCGCGCTGGCCAGGGAGGGCCAGGCAGGCAGCTGCATGCTGGCCCGGGCGGGCGCCGTGCTCGGCCTCGCCTCTGCCAGTAGGCAGAGGTTGAAGACAGGTATGCCCCTGGTGGGCTGGGCCGAAACTGCTGGGCCACCAGGTAAGTGGGCATCAGGTAAGTCTCTGCTTTCTTTTTTTATTTGTTTCTGTTTTCTATTTTTCTGTAATTGTTTTGACTTAAATAAAATGCTAAGGCATTTTCAAAAACCCTGAAAATAATTGTGGGTACTTTTGAAAATATTTCCAATAGCCCTCAACCACTTTCAGAATTATTTGGGCATTTAAATTATTTATAGCAATTAAATGCCCAAATTCAAATACTTTATGAATTTATTCAAAAATCCAAAGTGACCTAGGAAAATGTGCACCATTTTTGGCAGAGGTTCTAGTCCAATTCAAAAATGATGAACTTTTTCCAAAGGAATTTTGGGATCATTGAAAATGATTATTTTTTTTATATAAACCTAGTTGGAATCATCTGTGCTAGGGTTTCAACAGTCCCCAATTCATGTTTAAAAGGAATTTAAACATGATGCAAGATGATGATGCAATGACAAGCAATACTAATAATAGGGCTGTGACAACATAACCCAACACACTTGATCCCTTTGGACGGACACACTTTCCGGGGTCATGCCCAACCTCGAAAAATCAACACGTCACAGCCCCACCTAGGCACAACAGAGAGGTCAGCACGCACGGTCTAAATCCTAAGCGCGCAGGGGTCTAGGCCCATCGCCCATTGCACACCTGCATGTTGCGTGCGCGGCCAGTGAGCAGACCTAGCAACCTCCATAACATAGGTAGTTGCATTACGCGGTCCAACCCGGTGCACGCCGCTCAGTCGCTGACATCAAGAAGGCTTCGGCTGATACCACGACGTCGAGTGCCCATAACAGTTCCTGCGTAGTTGGTTAGTGCGTATTGGCCAATGGCTAGACTCAGATCAAATACCAAGATCTCGTTAAGCGTGTTAATTGATGTAACCGTGGACGCCGACCAGGCCAGGCCCACCTCTCTCCTAGGTAGTCTCAACCTGCCCTGTCGCTCTACCACAAAGTAACAGTCGGGGGCTGTCGGGAACTTAGGCCCTCCACTATCGGGATGGAACCACCTGTCCTTTCAGCCCCCACACCGGAATCACTCGCAGGTACTCTACGAGCCAACCCGACTTCAGTCACCACATGTATCATATATCATGTATATAAGTCTATGAAAGTGCGTTAAGTCGACTAGAGGGGGGGTGAATAGGGGTTTTTTATGAATTCTTCACTGAGGAATTTCAAGGAGAGGAAATTCCTAAGTGAAGAACTACTTGCAGCGGAATAATTACTCAGATGCAGTCATGAATAACATAAGCATGGAAATCATGATGAATAAGAGTGACAAACACAGAGTACAGAAAGCGTAAGCAGAAGATAAAACAGGATGAAGACAAACAAACTGAAGAAATTGAACTGAGGAAATTGAGAAAGTCTTCAGTCAAAGTCTTCAAACAGATATGAATAGGTACACAACACAGTAATGATGAAATGGAAGGGTTGAGGAAATAGAATCAGTTAGCTCGGTGAAGACAATGATTTGGTAGACCAGTTCCAACTGTTCTGACAGTTGTACGTCTGGTTGGAGCGTCTAGGTATTTAAACCTGAGGACACACGGTCCCGGGCACACAGTCCACACCATATTCTCCTTGAACTAAGGTCGCATAGACCTCGTCCTATCACTCATGGTAGGTCTTTAGGTGACTTACAAACCAGCACAAACTCGGTCACTCGGTGATCCACAATTTCCTCTTGGATGCTCTAGACCATGACGCCTAACCGTCTGAAGGATGTACAACCCTCAAAGGTAACAAGCGCCGGTTCCACACAGGAACAATATCTTCAGTGATGCTCAATCACTTTGGGTTTGTAGGTGTTTGGGTGTTTGGGTTTTTCCTCACTTGATGATTTTCGCTCAAAGTCCTCGGAGGATGGGATGCTCTCAATGGCAAGTGTTAGTTTCTCGTGGAGCAGCCAACCAGTTAGTGGTTGTAGGGGGCGGCTATTTATAGCCTAGGGAGCAGCCAGACATGATAATACATAAATGCCCTTCAATGATATCACTGTTAGGTTGATACGATATTTTGGGATAGCTGGCGCATAGCACAGCAATGGTCGGAAATTTGATGTTCAACTTCCTCAGGGCTATCATGTTCCTCACTTGTAGGCAATCCGCACTGGCGAATTCCAAACTCCTTAGTTAGAACTAATTCCTCAAAGAACAGAAGAACTTCGTCTCTGTCACTGAAGAAACTGACTGAACTGCATAGAGGTTTCCAATGGCTTCACTCGAACGGATTGGTAGGTGTAGGATTTTGAGATGAGCATCACCTGGAAACTTTTCCTTAGTTTTACCTTGACCCCCTTTAACAGTACGGTGTTTCCTATGACTCAAGAAGGAGAAAATTAAACTATGAAAACAAAAGTTTTCATGCTTCATGTTCCTCGCATGAATATCAAGTCTTCACGGTCACACCAATTTCTTCACTTTCAAAGTCTTCAGGAAGTCTTCAGAAATCCAAAGTCTTCAGTTGAAGACATTCATTTTTAGGGGTCGACTTTGTCTGTAAATATCAAACTCCTCATAGACTTATAGACCTATGTACACTCACAAACGCATTAGTCCCTTAACCTATAAGTCTTCAATACACCAAAATCACTAAGGGGCACTAGATGCACTTACAATCTCCCCCTCTTAGGTGATTGATGACAATATAGGTTAAATTTTCAACGGGGATAAACATATGAAGTGTAGATACTAATATTGAGGAATTTGATTGCAAGATATAGAAGAACTCCCCCTACAGATGTGCATATTGAGGAATTTGCTTTTGAAGCAACGCACATTTGAAGAGTAGAATCATGGAGATCTCCCCCTATATCTTGTAATTGACACACACATTTAACATATGATATGTAGAATTTGAAATGCATGATGAAATATGGTGACTGATGTAATTCAGCATGCGTGCGTTATCATACATGAGGAAATAACATGCAGAAGAACATAGCAAAAAGTATCATACCACCATCGGACTTAAGATTACAACTCGATCCAACAAAGTTCAAAAAGAATGAGAGTTGTAACTTATATAGACCAGCTTGAAGACTAACTCAAATTTCTCCCCCTTTGTCATTGAATGACCAAAAGGGATGAAAAGTGAGGACTAATGCCCCTAAAGAATATCATCACTGAGTCGATGGCGGAGCGCCATCATTGTTGGGGTCGGTTGTTGAAGTAGGGCCTGCCACAGTGTCATCCAAATCTTCATGCTCATCTGTCTCGCGCAATGAAGAATAAGAGCTGGCCACCAAGTGAGGAACTTTGACCTTCTTGAATTTCTTCGAATGGGGCTGAGACCAGTCAAAGTCCTGCTTGAAGCCCATCTTGTTTAGATCATCTTCGTCGTAGAGATGAGATAGAACAGCCCAGGTGCGATCAAATACTTCATGGAGGTAGTAATGGTTCTTCTTCACTGAATTTTGAGTGATGGTCATGTTCTGAAGAATTGAACTAAACTGACGCTTGACCCATTTATGGTTGCGATCGACCTTCTGGTGAAGACCGAGGAGAAGCCCATGATCAGTCAACACCCTTGGAGCTGTGGCTTGAGGATTTTGCTTTGAAACATTGACGGCAGAGTCATGAGTGGCAGAGTCATCATTGGTGGAGTAAGATGCAGCTTTGCGGAACTGACCATCCAATGGACGAATGCCTTCATCGATAATAGCAGGTGCCTTGCCCTTCTCACCAGATGAGGAAATAGGTCGCTTGAAGACTTCAATGGGCGGCAAATAGCTGACGTGATTCTGCAAATCAGCCCTGTAATTGATTGAAGACCTTGATCTGAGGACTCTCATAATCCAAGGAGCATAAGGCTTCAATTCAGAAGGCGACAAAGCAAAATTTGCTAGAGTCCTCATGAAGAAATCATGGTAGTTGATTGGAACTCCATGGATGATATTGAAAAGCAAATTCTTCATGATACCAACAACCTCTTCTTCATTCGAGTCATGGCCTTTGATTGGACTCAATGTTTTGGTCAAAATGCGATAGATGGTCCGAGGCACATACACCAATTCCTTCACGAGGAATTTTGTCCTTGGGGCTTGACCACGCTTCAGCGGTTTCATCAGCACTTCCATGTAGTGATTTGAAAGCTCAGGTTCATGATAGACCAGTTGCGCACCTTCAAGGGGAGGACTGACAGGCAGGGAATGAAGCAATTCATAGGTCGGTGCTTTGAAGTGAGTATTATCGGTCATCCAGTCCAATACCCAAGAATTCACATCTTCAGCATTTCCTGTGATGTGCAGCATCGCGTAGAACTGAAGAATTAGTTCTTCATTCCAGTCTACGATGTCGGTGCAGAAGTTGAGCAGCCCAGCTTCATGAAATACACCAAGGACCGGTGCAAAGCAAGGCAGTGATTCCATGTCAACATGAGGAATATGCGCATTACCAAATACTTTATCCTTATCGAAAAGCAGTGAAGAATAGAAGTTGGCTTGGCTTGCGGTCCAGAAAGGCTTCCTTCTCAGTCGAGAAGAGTCATATGGATTGTAATCTGTGAAGAATACATGCTCATGGAAGAAGTCATTAGTCTTGAATTTTTGCTTCTTGGAGAAGGGATTCTTCGGCTTGGGCTGAGGAGTGTCAGTCAAACTCATCACAGCCTTAGGAATCACATTCTCAGGAACCATAGGCTGAGGAATTTCAGTTTTTGCTTCAGTAGCAGCCTGGGTCTTCAATTCTTCATCAACATTAACATCAACACTAGTGGCTAGAATCTCTTCAGGAATGCAAGGAGTGGAGTGATGATCTTTAGAACCCATTTGAACTTCAGTGTGCACTGGGGACTGAGGAATTTGTTGCAGTGGGGTGAAGAGTGCAGAGTTGGGGTGCTGACTATCCCAATAGTCATCATTCAGCACTAGAGTGGAGCACCCAATGTCCACATCTTCATCTTCTTCATTCAATTCTTCAATGCCTGCCTCTTCAGCTGTGAACTAAGGCATATGCGATGAGATGATTGGGGTTGAAGGGATATTATCCACTTCAATTTCTTCGTCCAACTACTCTGAAGAAGCAGCAGAAGGAACATCTTCATCAGATCCGCTTGGGATCTCATAATCTTCACCAAAGGGAACGAGTTCCTTTGATGGCATACTGGAGACAGTAACAACATCAATAGGATTCGCAAATGAGCTGGTTAATGTCTTCATCTTCTTTGGGGATGAAGAAACTAATGAAGAAGATTCTTTCCTTTTCTTCACTGCTGCTCGCTCCGCAGCCTTGGTTTTCTTCGCTTCTGATGCAGAAGGAAGAACTGGACTTGGCGTTGGTGCAGGAGGAGCAGAGGAAATTGGTTCAGTAACCTCAGGTGCAACTGATGCAGTTGCCCTGGCATTATCAGTTTCTTCAGGAACAGCGACAGATGCTTCAGCTAGCCTGGCTTGTTCCTTAGGCGCAACACTAGTGGTTGCCCTGGCAGTGTCATCAGCGGCTGGAATAGAGTCATCAACCTTGGTACTAGCAGCTTCATCAGCAACCTGATTTTCATTAGCGGTGCTGGCATGTTCTTCAGTCGGTTGAGCACAAGCTTCATCTTGAGGAGTTCATGTTGCGTTGGAGCTGCAACATTGGTGGTGAAGCCTTCAGCCAACTTGACAAATCTGACTTTGGCTCCTAGCCAATCATCACGGTACATGTCAAATTCATCACTAAGTTTTTTATTTCAGATTGAACAACCACAAGTTCATCAGTTGTCATTTTGACAATGTTCTTCTTCAGATAACGCTCCTTCTTGTACTGCGCTTTTTTCAACTTCATGGCCTTTTCAAATTTCCATTTTTCTTCACCAATGAAGGCGGTCAGCATGTGACTTTGGCTGGGAGTGAGGTTGAAGTCAGGCATAGGAGTGTTGGGATCCTTGTGCCAGAGATCAATGAAATCGAGGATCAACTTTGGATCCAGGATCTATGGAACATTAGTGCCTTTGGCTCTAGAGGCCGTTTGCTGTCTGTCTCTAATGATTTTGGCGAGTTCCTCATAATCATCTTCGTCATCACTGGATGGTACTTGGAAGGCAAGCTGGTTCTTATGAGGACTTGGTCTAGTGCGTCATCCAGTAGTGGCTTTTGTCTTCAGCAGAGTGGGGCATGTTGATGGTTGCGGCAACGCTGAAGAACTTGTAGAGACTCCTTACACAATTGAGATGCCTTTGGTCCTTTGACACGAGGCGAGATGCACAGGTGCTGAGGACTTTGCTGGAGGAGCTGAGGACTTTGAAACTTGAGGAACTGGGGCAGCTTGAGGAATTGGCCGTGAGGGCTTTGCAGAACTGGGCCGTGAGGGCATAGCTGAGGTGCTTGGCCGTGAGTGCATTGGAGAAGAAGCACTGGGCTTATGTGAGGGCTTCTTTGGCATGGCCTTCTTGGGCTTGCTAGCAGAGGCCTCAGAAGTGGCAGCAGCAGCAGCAGAGTCTTCATTGAATTTCCTCACTGCTTCTTTTTCCATCTTGGCCAGTTAAGCTTGACGCTTTGCCCATTCATCAGGATAATCCTCCCCGCGCTTGAGGCTAGTGGGATCTGCAATTTGTCCAGGTGCCAATGGAGGTCTTGGACAAGGAGGGTGAAGAGCGAATTTCTTCATGTACTTTTGAGTGACATATCGGTAGTCCCTCCATTCTCTGGCCATCTCCTCTCAATTTTCTGAATGTGCATTTTGCGCTCATTCTTGGTTTCTTGAGGGGTGTGCAGTTGTAACACCCCAGATGTAACCTTCCCTATTTGTACTCCAACTCTTGCCGTTTCCGGCGTTAAGTTATATTTATTTCCTCGGGTTCGGTCTTTGTCTCTGTGTGTTGTTATCGTTGTCATGCATCTCATATCATGTCATCATGTGCATTGCATTTGCATACGTGTTCGTATCATGCATTCGAGCTTTTTCCCCGTTGTCCGTTTTGCATTCCGGTGCTTCGTTCTCCTCCAGTGGTCATTTCTAGCTTTCTTTCGTGTGTGGGGATTAAACATTTCCGGATTGGACCGAGACTTGCCAAGCGGCCTTGGTTTACTACCGGTAGACCGCCTGTCAAGTTTCGTATCATTTGGACTTCGTTTGATACTCCAACGGTTAACCGAGGGACCGAAAAGGCCTCGTGTGTGTTGCATCCCAACACCCCCCAATTTGGCCCAAAACCCACCTAACTCTGCTTCTTGATCTAGAGCGTTCAATCACGATCGCATGGCCGAAAACCGCACCTCATTTGGACTCTCCTAGCTCCCTCTACCTATAAAACTAGCCCCTCCTCCGAAATTCCGGATCGCCCTCTCCCCGAAACCCTAAATCCCAGATCCGCGCCGGCCGGACATGTCCGCCCCGGCGGGCGCGTCTGCTCCACTGCCCGCGCCCACTCCCAAGCCGCCACGTGGCACCCGCCACCTCGCCGCCGTCGCGGCCCGGGGAGTCCGGAGCCGGCCCCCGCGGCCCGAGCCGCCCGCGCCGCCTCCTTCCGTGCCGCGCCGCCGCCTGCTCCGCCCCGCCGCCTCGACGTCGGCGCGCCGCCGCCTCCGCACCGGCGCCGCGAGCTCGCCGCCCCGCGTCCTCGGTGGCCGCCGCCGCCGTCCACCGCCAGATCCGACCCGGATCCGGCCGGGTACGGCTCTCCCTCGCCTTCCCGCCGGTTTTGCGACCTCGCTGGAGCAAGTCAACCCTCGCCGGAGTTCTCGGTTCGCGTGCGTGAACAGTAAACCCTAGATCTCGGGGCGATTTTTTCTACTGTCCCGAAATTCTCAGTCCATATGCACATGTTCGTAGCCCCGTGACTTTGCATCCGTAGATCCGATTCATGCATATAGCATATCAAAATGTTCATCTCAGAGAGTACATCATTTCATTCCATTGCATCATTTTCATTTAAGTTCATCTTGATGCCCGAAATGCTGTTAGAAGAGGGCTACTTGAGTTAATTGTCAGATCTGCTGCTCCATTTAGGTTTTTCTCATTTTTGCCATGATTAATGTGTGCATGATATGCCCTGATGCTCTACATGTGTTTTGTTAAGGGTTTTGTCATCTTTCCAAAGGTGCAACCCATGTATTTTTGTGATGTGTGTGGTGACTTGTGCAAGCTTGCAAAGTGGTGCACTTGCTAATTCTGTTTTCAGGGACTTAGTAATTTCACTAAGTCCTTGATCTGTTTATCTCATGTTGCCATATGTTCGTGTTGTTTCCTAGGGATCCGTGCCTCTTTTGAGGATGATCAGTAAGGATGTTTTGTTAATATTGTAGTGCTCTATCCATCCATGCCTTTGTTTGCAATTATGGAGCACCCTAGCTTGAGTCAGTCGAGCTCTACTTTTGCTACTTTGTGAATCTGGGCAGATTGTCAACTTGTTTGCAATTTTGCCGATGATGTTGTAGTTGATCCGTGCATGCTATGCTATTGTTCTTGCGATGTCTAGCTTGCATTTTGTGTGTTCTTAATGGATGTATGCTTGTCTTGCCATGACTTGCACCGTAGTGAGTGCATCGAGCTAGTAAACATGCCAACTTGAGTTATATTTCAGCGTGTGTCAGTTTTCACTGAGTCTGAAAACTGATTATGTTTTTGCTATGTTCACATGCTTGCAATTGTATTTTCTGATCCCTTTTGGCTCAAGGTCACTAAGGGAATTTTGTTAAGCTCTTTGAGTAGCTCCATGCCATGCTTTACTTTGCCATGATCAGGTACTGTAGCATGTAGTTTTGTTGCTCCGAAGAGGGCTACCTGATCTGAAATTCCAGACAAGTGTTAATTTCACTAAGTCTGAGATCTGTTTGTCATATGCACTTTTGCCATGCTTGTTTGCACCTGTTAATGGATGAATTGGCCATAGCTCAGTGCTAGACTTTTGTTAAGCATCTTGTGTGCATCCCTGCCATGTATTTTTTTGTCATGTTTGGGTGCTGTAGCATGTTCATCTCATTGCATTTAGATGGCTACTTGCTGTAAATCGTAGACCGGTGCCATATTTGAATCGCTTGCCATTTCCAAACCGTAACTACGATTCCGGCGTTCTTTATATCGTTTTCAAGCGATTTCATCTCATCTTTCCAGTGGCACACTTGGTTTTCCAAGTTGAGGCCAGGTTCATGCATTTCCTGTCATATCTTGCATTTCACATCCCGCATCGCATCCCGCATAGCATACCATCTTTGCATTGCGTTGTTTGAGTTTGCACGTGGTTGATTGTATCCTTGTTGCTTGTTTGTCTTGTTTGGGAAGAGCCGGGAGACGAGTTCAATAACGAGGAGCCCGTTGAGTTTGCTTTTGAGGATTCGGTCAACTCTGACAACTGTGCAGGCAAGACGATGATACCCTCGAAATCACTACTATCTTTGCTATGCTAGTCTGCTCGCTCTTTTGCTATGCCAATGCTACGATGCCTACCACTTGCTTTCAAGCCTCCCAGATTGCCATGTCAAACCTCTAACCCACCTTGTCCTAGCAAACCGTTGATTGGCTATGTTACCGCTTTGTTCAGCCCCTCTTATAGCGTTGTTAGTTGCAGGTGAAGATTGGAGGTCGTTCCTTGTTGGAACATTTATTTACTTGTTGGGATATCATTATATTGCTATGTTATCTTAATGCATCTATATACTTGGTAAAGGGTGCAAGGCTCGGCCTCTCTCCTAGTGTTTTGTTCCACTCTTGCCGCCCTAGTTTCCGTCATATCGGTGTTATGTTCCCCGGATTTTGCGTCCCTTACGTGGTTCGGTTATAATGGGAACCCCTTGATAGTTCGCCTTGATTAAAGCTTTTCCAGCAATGCCCAACATTGGTTTTTACCATTTGCCACCTTGTCTTTTCTTTCCTTGGGTTCTGCAGACTCAAGGGTCATCTTATTTTAACCCCCCCCCCCCGGGCCAGTGCTCCTCTGAGTGTTGGTCCAACTGAGCGATGTCCGGGGCTACTAGGGGCAACTCTGGGCTGGCCTACCCGACATCTTTCTCATCTGAGTGTGCCTTGAGAACGAGATATGTGCAGCTCCTATCGGGATTTGTCGGCACATTCGGGCGGTGTTGCTGGTTTTGTTTTAACCTGTCGAAGTGTCTTGAATTACCGAGATACGGAGTCTGATCGGAACGTCTTGGGAGGAGGTCTATTCCTTCGTTGACCGTGAGAGCTTGTCATGGGCTAAGTTGGGACTCCCCTATAGGGATTTGAACTTTCGAAAGTCGTGCCCACGGTTATGGGCAGATGGGAATTTGTTAATGTCCGGTTTTAGATAACTTGAACCTTAATTAATTAAAATGAATCAACTGAGTGTGTTACCATGATGGCCTCTTCTCGGCGGAGTCCGGGAAGTGGACACGGTGTTGGAGTAAGGTTTGCGCAGGTTGTTTTCTAGTTTCTCGCTCGTGCTTTGCCTCCTCTTCTCGCTCTCTTTTGCGAATAAGTTATCCACCATATTTTGCTAGTCGCTTGCTGCAGCTCCACATATTTACCTTGCCATACCTATAAGCTTAAATAGTCTCGATCGCGAGGGTGCGAGATTGCTGAGTCCCTGTGGCTCACAGATTACTATTACACCAGATGCAGGGCCTGATGATTCCGCTCCAGGAGACGCGTATGAGCTCAAGTGGGAGTTCGATGAAGACTCTCAACGTTACTATGTTTCCTTTCCCAATGATCAGTAGTGGTGCCCAGTTGGGGGTGATTGGGACCGTGTCGCATGTTGGGTTATCTTTTATTTTGGCGCCGTAGTCAGGCCATGAGTGTTTGGATGATGTAATGTTATTTATGTACTTGATTGACGTGGCGAGTGTAAGCCAACTATGTTATCTCCCCTTTATTATGTATATTACATGGGATGTTGTGAAGATTGCGTAACTTGCGACATATGCCTTCAATGCGATTATGCCTCTTAGTCATGCCTTGACACGTGGGAGATATAGTCGCATCGAGGGTGTTATAGCAGTACCCATCATAGATATCTTTAGGGATTTCAAAAGCTGTGTTGACTTCCAGTCTCTTGCCTCCCTTCTGAGGTTTCTTGCCATCTGCCATTTTCTTCACTGAGGATTTTGAACTATTGAGTTCTCTGAAGAGGTATGAAGTTTTTCTTCGAGGAACGCTGCAAATGATTTAAGTTGATGAGAACCTAGTGATTCAGCAGCGAACATGAGTACCTGTGAACAGAGTATAGGTGCGAAGAATTTGGAGGGGTCATATGCATTCTCAGAAGTTTTTTCAAATAAGAACAAGTTTGAGGAATTTGACCAGATGAGTCTTGAGGAATTTCACTAAGCGTTCTTTGTCTTAGGTTCCCTAGTTATATAGATTGAAAATCCACACAATTGAGGAATCTTGAAGAAAAACATGGCTTAGGGAAATAGATCAAGAACAGACGTTTGTGCGAGGTGTTGAGAGCGAAGATTGAAGAATAAACGCCTTTTGAAGATTTTGAAGAAATCACTAGAATCAATGAGGGCTGTAAAAGTAGCTTTTATTTACCCTTGACGAAGAACATGATGAACTAGGAATGTAGATTGGAAGTTCGTTAGTCCAGATCTTCCACGCCCTAACTTGGCAGAGGAAGACAGCTACGACGGCGGCGGAGTGAAGAATTCCACGGCCGGCGTGAGTACGACGTCGACGAGGTCAAGGTAGCGAAGCTCTTCCTCACCGACGTAGATGGAAGTAGCGGCGGCACTAGGTTTTGAGAGCTCGAGCGAGGGAGTGAGGTCGAGCGGAGTAAAAAGACACTGAGGAAGGGAATGGGTATATATAGCCATGGTGAAAAACTGCTCATCCGAGGAAAATGGACGAACGTGCCCCTCACCTTTCTCATCCTTGTGACATGTGTCACCCACGTACAGAGAGGTGGATATCGTGTGAGATCGTGGGTGAATAGATAAGTATTATCGTGGGACGGTTTAGGCAGCAACAACAGAAAATTCAGATTAGAATATTTTAAAGTTTCGTTCGCAAATTCTTTAGCCGACAAGGACACAGTGATGATTTTGAACGGCTTTCAAATAGAACACACATGAAGAATTTGTGAACAGTCTGGGTTGAGTATAGCATAGAGGGGGAAGGGTCCGATCACATTCACTTAGCAGAAAGATCATCTTGAAGAAATAGCTATAAGTGAATGCTGTAGAGGACATAAACTCATATATAATATGTATAGTCAATGAGGAAAAATGACGGAGAGAGTAAATATATTGCAAAGTTGAAGAAATCAACTGAGGAATTTCAAGACTGAAGAAAAACTCAAATTGAAGATTTCCAACTTTTGTTGGTGGCGTGACCCACCATATAAGAATGCTGATTTCAGACGCCGCGTACAATTGTCGTAGGGCTCTGAGAATCAAATTCTTCATTAATTTCTTCACACTAAGAGGGTTAGTCTTCATTGATTGAAGAAAAACATTACTTCGTGTGTTGCACATCTAAGTCATCAATTTGCATAAGTGTTAGGATGTGTGTCCTTTTCAAAGGACATTCGAAGATTCTAAGATATTTAGCTCACAACACAACTTGCTAAATCTCTTATCATCCAAGGGCTTTGTGAAGATATCGGTTAGCTGTTCTTCAGTATTCACATGCTCGATGGAGATATCGCCCTTCAACACATGATCACGAAGAAAATGATGATGAATCTGAATGTGCTTTGTCTTCGAGTGCTGAACTGGGTTATGAGGAATTTTGATGGCACTCTCATTGTCACAAAAGAGTGGCACATTCTTCGCATTGATGTCGTAGTCCTTGAGAGTTTGCTTCATCCACAACAGTTGAGCACAGCATGAACCGGCAGCAATGTACTCAACTTCAGCCGTAGAAAGTGATGCGCAGTTTTGTTTCTTCGAAGACCAACAGACCAAGGATCGTCCGAGGAAATGGCATGTGCCTCATGTTGAATTGTGGTCCACACGATCACCAGCATAGTCATAATCTGAATATCCAATGAGATCAAAAGTCGAGCCCCTGGAATACCATAATCCAAGTGTTGAAGTGTGAGCTAGATATCGAAGAATATGCTTCGCAGCCTTATGGTGTGATTCCTTTGGTGTAGCTTGAAAGCGGGCACACATGCAAGCACTAAGCATAATATCTAGCCTAGATGCACATAAATACAATAAAGAACCAATCATGGAATGGTATACCTTTTGATCGAAGTCAATACCGTTTTAATCAGTGCATAGATGGCCATTTGTGGGCATAGGGATTTTGACGCCTTTGCAATCTTGCATGCCGAATTTCCTCAATACATCCTTGAGGGATTTCTCTTGACATACGAAGATGTCATTTCGTTGTTGACGAATTTGAAGACCTAAGAAGAATTTCAATTCTCCCATCATAGACATTTGATATTCTTCACTCATCATATAGGAAAATTCATCACTATAATGTTGGTCAGTACAGCCAAAGATGATAGCATCAACATATATTTGGCACACGAATAATTCATCATTATTGGTTTTGGTGAAGAGAGTTGGGTCAAGTGAACCGGGTTTGGAGCCTTTCTTCCTGAGGAATTCCTTCAAAGTATCATACCACGCCCGAGGGGCCTGCTTGAGGCCATAGAGGGCCTTATTGAGTCTGAAGACTTTGTCAGGATGCTTTGGATCCTCAAAACCTGGGGGTTGAGCAACATATACTTCTTCCTCAGGCTTACCATTAAGGAATGCACTTTTCACATCCATTTTATATAAGATGACAGTATGATGGTTAGCATAAGCGAGTAATACGCGAATAGCCCCAAGTCTATCAACAGGTGCAAAAGTTTCATAGAAATCAATTCCTTTAACCTATGTGTAGCCTTGAGCTACTAGCCGTGCCTTATTCCTCACCACAAGGCCATTTTCATCTTCCTTGTTGCGGTAGATCCATTTTGTGCCGATGATATTATGCTTACGAGGGTCTGGTCTCTTGACAAGTTCCCAGACATTGTTGAGCTCGAACTGATGTAATTCTTCTTGCATAGCTTGAATCCACTCAGGCTCCAGAAATGCTTCATCTACCTTAGTGGGCTCTGTGATAGAGACGAAAGCAAAGTGCCCACAAAAGTTTGACAAATGTGAAGCTTTTGAGCATGTGAGAGGACCTGGTGCTCTGATGTCATTGATGATTCTCTCAATCTGCACTTCATTAGCAACGCGAGGATGAGCTGGTTGACGATGAGGAATTTCCTCAGCATTTTCTTCAGATCCATTTTCTTTAGGTGCACCAGCATGATGTTCTTCACGTTCTGGAATGACTTCTTCAGCAGATTCTTCGGTAGGAATGACATCCTCAGTGGCCTTGAACTTAATGGATTCCTCAGGTGGTATTTCATCTAGCACAGGAGGTAGGTGCTCTCTTTGCGAGCCATTAGTTTCATCGAACCGCACATCTACAGTTTCAACAACCTTGTGGTGATAGGTGTTGAAGACTCTGTAGGTGTGCAAGTCCTTACCATAACCAAGCATAAAACTTTCATGTGCTTTCGGTGCAAATTTAGAATTGTGATGAGGATCTCTAATCCAACATTTAGCACCGAAGACTTTGAAATAACTCACATTGGGTTTCTTGTCAGTGAGGAGTTCATATGAGGTCTTTCTGAAGAATTTGTGAAGATATACCATGTTGATGATGTGGCATGCAGTATCAATTGCCTCATGCCAGAAGCGAGAAGGCGTCTTGTACTCATCAAGCATAGTGCGAGTCATCTCAACAAGAGTCCTGTTCTTGCGCTCCACGACGCCATTCTGCTGAGGAGTATAAGGAGCAGATAACTCATGAGTAATACCAAGTTCATCAAGATAGTCATCAAAACCAGTGTTCTTGAACTCAGTTCCATTGCCGCTTCTGATGTGCTTGATCTTCACACCAAAGTTGGTTGAAGCCCTTGAGGAAAATCGTTTGAAGACTTCCTGCACTTCAGTTTTGTAAGTGATGATATGCACCCATGTATAACGAGAATAGTCATCAACAGTGACAAAGCCATATAAAGATGCATCATTGGTAAATGTGGCATAATGAGTAGGGCCAAAGAGATCCATGTGAAGCAATTCAAATGGACGAGTGGTTGTCATGATGGTCTTTGATGGATGCTTGGCCTTGGTCATTTTTCCGGCTTCACAAGCTCCACACAAATGGTCCTTGAGGAATTTGACATCCTCGATGCCGATGACATGCTTCTTCTTCGCGAGCATGTGAAAGTTCCTCATGCCAGCATGACCAAGTCATCGATGCCATAGCTACCCTTCTGAAGCTTTTTCAAGTAGACATATGGCAGGTTGTGGTCCTGTAGAGAAATCAACAATATACAAATATCCTCTCCTAAAGCCTTCAAAGACTTTGGAATTGTCAGCTTCCATGATCACACCACAACGATACTTGCCAAAGATAACAACCATATCAAGATCACAAAGCATTGAGATAGACATGAGGTTGAACCCTAAGGACTCAACAAGCATGACTTTGTCCATGTGACGATCCTTTGAGATTGCAACCTTACCTAGACCCAATACCTTGGTTTTGCCTTTGTCAGCATAGGTGATATGCTTCAGATGCGATGGAGATAAAGCAGTGTCCATCAATAAGCTCATGTCACCAGTCATGTGATTTGTACATCCACTTTCGAGGACCACTCAGTGGCTTTGGGTTGATCATCCTGCAGATGAATTAGTGCAGCTTACGAACTCATATACTTCATAAGTGGAAAATATGACATCAAATTCATTAGATCAATTTCATCAAGCTATAGAACAGGTAAAGTTGTGTGAGGACGTGAGAAATGAAAACTCATTTCTTCATGATTAGCTTGCGTCCTTTCAAGCATATTCAGGTTTCCAGCAAATTCTTCAGATAATTAGGTTCGTCTGGAGACCTGACCCTACATAAGAGATAAGTTCTTTTTCTTCACCACCCACATCTGAAGGGGTGGTAAAGAGTTTATCATTCTACGAGCTCCATAAGAGAAAGGTGGCATATATTCCAATCCACTTCGTTTCACATAAGAGGGGTTAGGGTAAGCATATGAGTAAGCAAAGAAATTCTTTGAGGATTTATGAACATAATGATTTAAAGAATAATGCACATATCCATAATCCTTAGTCTTTCCCTGCGAAACAGAAGTATTAGCACGATGATGTTCATATGTGGATTTTGATCCATGTCAGGAATGTGGTCCATATGAGGACTTGGATCCATATGAAGAATTTGATCTGGGGTTCGTATTCTTCACCGGTGGTGTCATGATGACATTCACCTAAAGAATTTCATGGCACCTTTTGGGAACCCAGATTCTCTTCATAGGAGGACCGTTCCTGCAGTTAGTGCCAACATATCTAGCAAATACTTCACCATTCTAATTTTTGAACAGTTTATAATTGGAGTCAAATGACTCATCAGAAGAATATGAAGATTCACATGTAAAGCCAGATAAAGTTGATGGATCCATTGAAGGTCCCTTTGCAGCAACCCATGAGGTTTTTGGGATACTTCTCGGGCTTCCAGTAGGTGCCATCATCATTGAGTTTCCTCTCAAAGGCAATGCCCTCTTTCCTAGGGTTCCTGTTGAGGATATGCTTCTTAAGCACATTACAAAGAGTCTGATGCCCTTTGAGGCTTTTGTGCATGCCTGTCACATACAATTCCTTCAGCCCTGCATGGTCAGTGATACTAGCAGCATCCTCAGATGAGGAATTAGTGATAGCAGAGATAGTTGAAGAATTTGTAGCAATGGAAGCATTTGAACTTTCAGGTGAAGAATTAGCAGATTCACGTTCAATGCACTTCAAACATGGAGGATTAAATTCTTCCTGAGTAGCGCCGATTTGTTGAGCAATTAATGAATCACGCTCCTTCTGAAGATCTTCATAACTCGCCCTTAGCTTCTCAAGATCATGCTTTCTTTGAAGAAATTCATAAGAAATCTTCTCATGATCAAATAAGAGAGTGTTATGATGACTCTGAAGGTTGTCCAACTTAGTCTGAAGTCTCTGAAGATTTTCAGTCGAAGTTTAAGTGCAATCCATTTCTTCACCCAACATATCATCGCTTTTGTCTAGCATATTTTGAACCTTTTCAAGAGCCTTTTGTTGTTTCACAGCAATCTTAGCAAGTTCAGAATAGCTAGGCTTGAGGTTTTCATCAGATTCATCCTCACTTGATTCAGAGGAGGGATATTTGAGTACCTTTGCACCTTTTGCCATGAAGGAATAGGTGGGAGCGTAGTCATCATCACCGTCATCAGTAGTGTTCGGGAGGTCCTTTTCCGTAGAGTTGAAGATGGACATGCTGACGAACGCAGTAGCGAGGGCTAGGCTCGCCACACCGGAGTATGACTCCTTAGATGCCTCCTCTTCCTCATTTTCCTCAGATTTAGCCTCAGAGTCCATTTCCTTGCTAATGAATGCCCGAGCCTTCTTGGAGCTACTCTTCTTGTGAGATGAAGACCTTGAAGGTTTTGATGAAGAAGAATTTGAAGATTTCTTCTTCTTCTTTGAATCATCAGAACTATAGTCCTTGTATTTCTTCTTCTTTGATTCCTTTTCCCACTGAGGACATTCTTGTATGTAGTGACTGGGTTTCTTGCATTATGGCAAAGTTTCTTCTTGTAATCACGGGATGAGGAATCTGATCTTATGTCATCACTTCTTGAGGATTTTCCAAAACGACCACGTCTTGAGAACTTCTGGAGTTTCCTCATGAGCATTGCTAGCTTCTGGCTCAGATCTTCAGGATCACCAAGGCTGCTACCAGAATCTTCACCTTCAGATTCAGACACTGCCTTGGCCTTCAGAGCTCGTGATCTGCCATAGCTCGGTCCATAGAGATCTCTCTTCTCAGCAAGCTGGAACTCATGAGTGTTTAGCCTCTCGAGGATATTAGCGCGATCAAGTGAGTTGTAGTCTCCATGTTTCTTGTATCTTCAGTGCAAGGGTGTCAAACGAGGAATCAAGCGATCGAAGCAATTTGTTCACCACCTCGTGGTCGGTGATGTCAGAGGCACCAAGTGCTTGAAGCTCATTTGAAATGTCAGTGAGGCGATCAAAGGTTTGCTGAACATTTTCATTGTCGAGTCTTTTGAAGCGTTCGAAGAGATTGCGAAGAATGTCAACTCGAGAGTCACGCTGTGTTGAGACTCCTTCATTGACCTTGGATAGCCTGTCCTAGATAAGCTTTGCTGTTTCCAAAGCACTCACTCTGCCATACCGCCCTTTGCTCAGATGGCCACATATGATGTTCTTTGCTTGAGAGTGGGGTTTCTTGAATCTCTTCACATCAGCAGCGTTGATGATAGGAGTGACAGAGGGAACACCATTTTCCACAACGTACCAGAGATCGTTGTCAATTGCCTCAAGATGCATTCGCATCTTATTCTTCCAGTAGGTGTAGTCCGTCCCATCGAAAGCCGGACACCCAGCAGAAACCTTGATCATACCTGCGGTCGACATAACTAAAACTCCAGTCGGTTAAACCAAAATCACATAGAACAATGGAGTACCTAGCTCTGATACCAATTGAAAGTGCATTAAGTTGACTAGAGGGGGGGTGAATGTCAGTACCCCGATCCTAAGTCACACTGATCTAGCATGTAACACATCATATCATTTTGCGGCCTCACTGTAACACCCAGACACAACTTTCCATATTTGTAACTCCGACTCTTGCCTTTTCCGGAGATGCGATACGATATTTCCTTCGTGGTTGGATTTTGCCTTCGTTTTGCATTTTGTTCTTGTCATGCATCTCATATCATGTCATCATGTGCATTGCATTTGCATTCGTGTTCGTCTCATGCATCCGAGCATTTTCCCCGTTGTCCGTTTCTCAATCCGACACTCCTACTTGCGCCGGCGCACCCCTCTTGTCTATTTTCGTGAGCAGGTGTTAAACATTCTCGGAATGGACCGAGATTTGGCAAGTGGCCTTGGTACACTACCGGTAGACCGCCTGTCAAATTGCGTTCCATTTGGAGTCCGTTTGATACTCCAACGGTTAACCGGGTAACCGCAAAGGCCTCATGTGTGTTGCAGCCCAACACCCCTCCAAAAGGGCCCAATAATCCATCCAAACCTCTTCCATGTCCTCCGTCGTCGGATCACGATCTTGTGGGCGAAAACTACACCTCATTTGGACACTCCTACCTCCTCCTATCTATAAATATGTGATCCTCTCCAAAATTTGCGGCCTAACCATAGTCATCTTCCTCCTCACGCCGCCGGACATGGCATGTCCATCTGTGCTGGACATGTCCGCCGGACACGTCGTCTGGGCCAATCACTGTGCGACACGTCATCCCCGCCACCTCCTCTTCCAACCACGCGCCGCCACTAGTCGCCGCCGCCTCCCACCACCGCTGCGGCCCGAGGGAGCCCAGATCGGGCCCGCCGCCGCCCTAACACCTCCCGTCGCCCGCGCGCATCTCCGCTGCCATGCGCCTCGGCGGCCGCGCCGCCGCCTGCACCGACCTCGCCGCCTTCGCCCATCGGCGACTCGCGCCACCACGAGCTGCCGCCTCTGCCCGCCACCACCTAGCGCCGCCCTCGCCGAATCACCACCGGCCACCTCGCCGCCCGGTGCCTGCGTCACCACCGCCGTTCTTCACCGGAGGCGTCGCTTCCCCGTGCCCGTCGCCTGGATCCGGCCCGCCCCTCTTCGTCGGCCTCCGCCTGAGCTCCCGCCGGCCTCGAGCACGCCAGACTTCTTCTCCGGTCGGATCCGGAGAAGATGGACGAGATCCACCCATCCCTGCATCCAAACACCTCGATGTGTCCCGGATCTCCTCGTCCCGCACGTCCTCATCCCGTTGACTTTTCGGAGTGCTATAATTTCTACCAAGTCCTAAAATCCTTATATTTTCATGCCTATTGCTTCATGCCATATCTCGGTGACCGTAGCTCCGTTTCATGAATATAAGATATCAAAATGTTCACTGTGAGATGCTCTTCATTTCATTCCTGTGTGGCATGCTTGTTTTAGTTCATCGTGATGCCCTAATCATTGATGCAAGAGTGCTATAAAATGTTTACTACTGCTACTTATCAGATTATGATGTTGTGTCATTTTTGTCACATTTGATGTGTGCTTCATATAGTCATGAGCTCTACATGTGTTTTGAGCTATGTCATGCCATCTTTACAGAGGTGCTTGTCTTGCATTTTTGTGATAAATGTGGTGACTAGCACAAGCATGAAAAGTAGCCTCCGCAATGTTGCTAATTTCAGTGACTTAGGATTTTGCTAAGTCCTTATCCTGCAGTTATTTTGATGCCATGTAAACATGTTGCTATAGTGAGATCCATGCTTGTTTTGAGTTGCTTCAGTAAGGATGTTTTGAACATATGGTTATGCTCTATCCATCCATGCCCCTGTTTGCAATTATGGAGTGCCCTAGCATGTCTTATTATTTCTCTACTTTTGCTATAAAATGTTCCTGGCATGTTAATCAATTTTGCCATGGTTGTTGCTAGTAATCCATGCATGCTATGAACTTGCTTTTGCCATGGTTAGTTTCATGAACATGTCATATTGCTGATTCTATGCTTGTTTTGTCATGCAATGCTTTGTGGTGAGTGATTTGAGATCGCGAAGTTTCCTTCATAATTCTGTTTATGCCATGCTTTGTTTTCTGCTAAGTCTGAAACTGTTAATAAAACTTACGATGTTTACATGGGTGCCATCATATCTTCTGTGCCTTTTTGGCTCATGATCAGTAAGGGACTTTTGATCTATGCTTTTAGTAGATTCATGCCATGCCTTGAGTTGTTATGATATGTTCTTGTAGTATGTTGTTTGCTTTCTCTAAACATGGCTTCCTGATGTTATTCCTGGCATGTTAGTATTTTCACCAAGTCTGTGAAGCTGATAACTTTTGCTCTTTTGCCATGCTTGTTTGAACCTGCTCTTATGTGATTTAGCCATAGCTCAGTGTTCATGTTCTGTCAAGCATCTTGAGTGAATCACTGCCATATGCATTGTTTTTATGTTGGAGTGCAGTAGCTTAGTTTCTTGTTGCATTCTAGATGGCATCGTGCTGTTAATCGCATGATTGTGTCATTCTTGTTTTGCTTGCCATTTGCAAACCGTGCATCCGTTTCCGGTCATCTTTATATCGATTTCACCCGAAAGTGTCTCATCTTTCCAGCGGAATACTTGGTTTTCCAAGTTGATGCCTTGATCTTTCTTTTCCTTCAGGAGCACCCATATGCATTGCATATCATATCTTGCATATCATGCCATATTTTGCATCATGTTGCTTGCGCATTGCATCGTGTTTGATTGTTGGTCCTTTGCTTGTGTTCTTGCTTTGGGTAGAGCCGGGAGACAAGTACGTGACCAAGGAACCTGTTGAGTACGCTAACGAGGATCAAGCTTTCGTCAACTTTGAGAACTTTGTAGGCAAGATGACCATACCCTCAAAATGACTTCTATCTTTGCTTCCTAGTTGTTGGCTCTTTTGCTATGTCGCGCTACCTACCACTTGCTATATCATGCCTCCCATATTGCCATGTCAAGCCTCTAACCCACCTTTCCTAGCAAACCGTTGTTTGGCTATGTTACCGCTTTGCTCAGCCCCTCTTATAGCGTTGCTAGTTGCAGGTGAAGATGAAGTTTGTTCCATGTTGGAACATGGATATTGTTGGGATATCATTGTTATATCTTATTTAATTAATGCATCTATATACTTGGTAAAGGGTGGAAGGCTCGGCCTTATGCCTGGTGTTTTGTTCCACTCTTGCCGCCCTAGTTTCCGTCATACCGGTGTTATGTTCCTTGATTTTGCGTTCCTTACGCGGTTGGGTGTTATGGGAACCCCTTGACAGTTCGCTTTGAATAAAACTCCTCCAGCAAGGCCCAACCTTGGTTTTACATTTTCCTAACAACCGATAACCTTCCCTTGGGTTTTTGCGAGCCCGAGGGTCATCTTATTTTAACCCCCCGGGCCAGTGCTTCTCTAAGTGTTGGTCCGAACCAGACCACTGTGCGGAACCGTCCCTTGGCAACTTGGGTTATGTTGGTACTTGTATGCTTAGCTTATCCAGTGTGCCCTGAGAATGAGATATGTGCAGCTCCTATTGGGATTTGTCAGCACATCCGGGCGGTCTTGCTGGTCTTGTTTTGCCATTATCGAAATGTCTTGTAACCGGGATTCCGAGTCTGATCGGGTCTTCCTGGGAGAAGGAATATCCTTCGTTGACCGTGAGAGCTTGTGATCGGCTAAGTTGGGACACCCCTGCCAGGTGTCTTCGAGTTATTTGCTGTTGTTGCCTTGTCTTTTGCTTGCGTGTTGCATCTTGTCATGTCATCATGTGCATTGCATCATCATGTTTTCAAAACCTGCATCCGTCCAAGTTCCCCCAATTCCGTCCGTTGTCCGTTCTGAGCCCAACCACACTTGCACGCGCCCGCGGCATGTCTGAAATAGTATTTTATAAGTGGCCGAAAAATGTTCTCGGAATGGGATGAGAGTTGACGTGTGGTCTTATTATAGTGTAGATAGACCGCCTGTCAAGTTTCATCGCATTCGGAGATCGTTTGATGCCCCAACGGATAACTATAGCGGCAGTATAGCCGGTCTAACATCGGACGTTTTTGGTCTCCGGAAACAGATGCTGGGCTCTCCCTCTCTTCTCTTCTCTCAGCTCGAGACCGTCTACACAGCTCACTACCTACCGCCAGGTCCAACCTAACCTCTCTCGTCAGCCCGCAGCCCCCCTCGCGCGCGTCTGAAATTGTCTCGGACCCGACCCGGGCAGTCGTCGCCGTTGCGATCAGATCATCCCCAAACATCTACAAAACGTCTCCGTTTTCTTATTTGCACTCCCTAACTATTTTATCCGAGATCGTTCGATTGCGATCGGAGGGACGAGATAGCCCTACCCACACCCACTTACTATAAATATCAGTGCAATCATCGGACCAATCCCTAATCCCTAGGGATCCTCCTAGCCGCCGCCACACTGTTTCTTCTCTGTTTTCCATGTCCGACCAACCATCACGCTCCGTTCCACGATCTCCTCGCCCGACAAACTGCAAGCCGCGGCAGCAGCAGTCCGTGTCGACCACGTCGCTTGCCGGAGACCAGGGTCGCCGGAGGCCGTGACCAACTATCCGACCAGTAGGTCAACAGCGCCGGGCCTCTCCTCGTCCTCACCCCATTTTTCCCTTGTTCCTCTCTAATCCCCTCCATCGCGCGAGGCCCAGTGCCAGATCGCAACACGGCCTGCCAGCGCCCAGGCCCACTCCCCCCGGCCTACCTCTCCAGCCGCAGCGCCTAAGGCCCGATCTACTCCCTTCCAGATCCAGCACGGCCCATGGGTGAGCCGCCCCCTCTCCTATGCACCTTGGGCCCAGCAATTTTGGCCTGCTTCTGTTTTTTTTTCCTTTCAGCGTTTTTCTTTTTTTTCCAGAGGAGAGGAGTTTTGCAGAAAAGCCCTTGTTGATCATGAATATAACAACTCACAAACCGTGCATCGGATTAAAATAAGTTATATATGAAAGTAGCTTAGAATTTTGTGTAGTTTCATAATATGTCTTTTTCATCCATGGTTAAAATGTTTAAAATGTTGCTTGTTTAAGTTTTGCTTAATTGCCATGTTAAAATGATTTATTTCATAACTAAATAACCGTAGCTCGGTTTTAAATAAATTATATATGTAAATGGGGTAGAATTTTTCCTAGTTTAACATGGTGGCTTTACTTTGCATGCTTAATAACTCTAAAATTGTGTTTAGGTCAGATCAGCACCAAATCTAAAATATGCATATGGGGATTTACCGGAATAGTTGTTCGTTGTTTCCGGCCTCATTTAACCTTGACTAGATAGGTAGTTTACATTTGCTTCACCCTCTTGCCATGCTAAGAACATTTAATATTGTTGGGTACATAAACGATAGAGAACTAAAAAGTCACGTGGTGTTTCGTTAATATGCAACGGAGTTGCATATTGAGCTCCACTTAACTTGTAGTGTTGTTTGTGCACTTTGCCATGCCATGCATATTTAAACCGGACATGCATCATAATTGTTTGTGCATCATGCCATGTCTATTTCGTGGTTGTTTACTATGTTGTGTGCTTCTTTTCCGGTGTTTGCTTCTTCGGGTTGGTTCCGATAATGTCGCGTTTGTGAGGACCCGGTCGTCTACGTCCGTGTATCTTCTTCATGGACTCGTTCTTCTTTCTTGCGGGATTACAGGCAAGATGACCATACCCTCGAAATCACTTCTATCTTTGCTTGCTTAGTTGCTCGCTCTTTTGCTTGCCTATGCTGCGATACCTACCACTTGCTTGTCATGACTCCCATATTGTTGAACCAAGCCTCTAACCCACCTTGTCCTAGCAAACCGTTGATTGGCTATGTTACCGCTTTGCTCAGCCCCTCTTATAGCGTTGTTAGTTGCAGGTGAAGATTGAAGTTTGTTCCTTGTTGGAACATGGAGATGTTGTTCCTTATTGTAACATGTTTACTTGTTGGGATATCACTATATATCTTATTTAATTAATGCATCTATATACTTGGTAAAGGGTGGAAGGCTCGGCCTTATGCCTGGTGTTTTGTTCCACTCTTGCCGCCCTAGTTTCCGTCATATCGGTGTTATGTTCCCGGATTTTGCGTTCCTTACGCGGTTGGGCTATAATGGGAACCCCTTGACAGTTCGCCTTAAGTAAAGCTCTTCCAGCAATGCCCAACATTGGTTTTACCATTTGCCACCTAGCCTTTTCTTTCCCTTGGGTTCTGCAGTATCAAGGGTCATCATTTTTTTAACCCCCCCGGGCCAGTGCTCCTCTGAGTGTTGGTCCGAACTAGAGTCCTGTGCAGCGCCCCCTCGGGGAAACTCGAGGTTTGGTTTTAGTTGTACGGAGCGCTCATCTGAGTGTGCCCTGAGAAAGAGATATGTGCAGCTCCTATCGGGATTTGTCGGCACATTCGGGCGGTGTTGCTGGTTTAGTTTTACCCTGTCGAAATGTCTTGTTGTACCGGGATACCGAGTCTGATCGGAATGTCTCGGGAGGAGGTCTATTCCTTTGTTGACCGTGAGAGCTTGTGATGGGCTAAATTGGGACACCCTGCAGGGATTTGAACTTTCGAAAGCCGTGCCCACAGTTACGGGCAGATGGGAATTTGTTAATGTCCAGTTGTAGAAAACCTGAAGTTGACCTTAATTAAAATACATCAACCGCGTGCATAACCGTGATGGTCTCTTTCCGGCGTAGTCCGGGAAGTGAACACGGTGTTGGAGTTATGCTTGACGTAGGTTGCTATAGGATCACTTCTTGATCATACTTTTACCGATCATGTTTTGCCTTCTCTTCTCACTCTCATTTGCGTATGTTAGCCACCATATATGCTAGTCGCTTGCTGCAGCTCCACCTCATACCTTTACCTTACCCATAAGCTTAAATAGTCTTGATCGCGAGGGTGCGAGATTGCTGAGTCCCCGTGGCTCACAGATTCTTCCAAAACCAGCTTGCAGGTGCCGATGAGTCCGTGCAGATGACGCAACCTAGCTCAGGAGGAGCTCGATGAAGATCTTGTCCTTTAAGTTGTTTCGTTCTAGTTGATCAGTAGTGGAGCCCGGTTGGGGTCGATCGGGGACCTGTGTCGCATTTGGGGCTCTTCTTTTATTTTGGTTCCGTAGTCGGACCTTGATTGTATTTGGATGATGTAATGTTTTATTCATGTAATTGTGCGAAGTGGCGATTGTAAGCCAACTATGAATCTTTTTCCCCTATTGTATTACATGGGTTATGTGAAGATTACCTCACTTGCGACATTGCTTTCAATGCGGTTATGCCTCTAAGTCGTGCTTCGACACGTGGGAGATATAGCCTCATTGAGGGCGTTACAAGTTGGTATCAGAGCCTTCCCCGACCTTAGGAGCCCCATTGCTTGATCGTTTTTAGCAGCCGAGTTGTGTCTAGAAAAATGTTTTGAGGCATCTAGGAATTATATATCGGAGGGTTTAGGAATTCTTTTACTCCCCAGTCCCTTCGTCGCTCTGGTAAGGCATCCTGACGTAGAGTTTTGACTCTTCTCTTCTCAAATTTCACTAAAAAAATTTTAGGATCACGCGGGTATCTTGGATTCGTTCCGATGGTTTTATGATGAGAACATTGTCTTGGTGCCTCCTGTCAGGGGTTTTGTGGAAGTGTCCCGGGGAGTTGAGCTCTGAGGTGTTGTCATCATAATTTTATCATTGCAATTCTGGAATACCTGAGTTTAGTTTCGCCGACATCGAAAATCTCTTTTATGCAGTTTGTTGGTGAGATAACCTCGACGCCACCCAGTACTAGGGCGGGAGTTCGGGAGTATTGCCATAACTTGTATAACGGATGCTTTTCGAAGGTTGAGGTTGATGATTTCCGAAGGTTTCTTGGTTATGTGTTGAAGGATGGATACAGCTGGATGTAGGATTTGCTAGAATTGGGTGAGATATTATGCTTCCCCTGTATCCCCAACACCTGATTGCATAACCGGAAAGTTTCGGGAGTTTCATAGGTGGGAATTCAAGTAGCTCTTAGGATTTCTTTCCGACAGATGTATGATATGAAATTGGGGTTCGACGTCTAGTGGTCCGCCTATTCACGGTCGGTTTTACAGTGGTCACATTGTGTCTTAAAGAGTCCTTGGCTATGCCGACTCGGGGACGCTTCGTTTTTCATGTGCACTGCCTTGTACATGATGGTGTTGTACGATCGAGCCCGTGTAGGCCCCACCATGAAAACTTCGGACAAAATCTCTATCATATGTTTGTTCCGGCTTATTCTGCAAGGCAATCCTTTGGTTTGTTTTGAGTTGTGGTATTCGAGTTGCTTCGAAGTCAAATGTTGATTCCATACCTTCCCCAAATGGTGTTCTCATACTCCGATGTGAATACCAATCCTTCTCGATCATCGAGATTGCCATGTCAATCCTTTTTAACCGGTGTACTTCTCTTCAAGTGGATCCAATAATTTCAACATCTGCAAGATCCAATCTCTGTTCTTCTCAATGGTGTTTGTTTCATCCGTTCCATGTTGTCTTTGTTTTCCCGCCCACCCACCCTTTTTCTTCGACGACTCAGATTTCTTAATCTAGTATCATCTTATTGATGAGAAGCCTCTCCATTATTTTTCCTTCATGTTCTTATCCGGTGATTCTCATGAAGATCCTAACGGAGCTTCAAGTTCATCATTATTTGCTCTTTTCTTCTCAGGTGGGACAAAGTCAAGCTTTGTTGATCATATCTTTTCCTCATTTTAATACCTTCTCATACCGGTGCACCTCTTAATCATCTACTCCTCGCTATTCATTTGTTTCGGAGTGCCGAAGATGTCTCAGAAGATTCCTGTTTCCACTCTGCTTTCGTTATAGATCTTTCGAGGATTTCACTTCATTCAAGCCATTTCTTTTCACCCATCCGGAGTAATTCAGAGTATTTTCAGTTTGATTCTCCGAAGGCCATCATTTCGGGATTATTCATTCTAGCTTTCAGCTCCCGTTCTTCAATCTTACCGGTGCATCATCCAAGTATATTGTCTAATCAGCTCGTGATCTTTTGTTCTCGTGGATCTAATTTCCCTCAAGTATTTTCATTCGTTCTCTAATCCTTTCCGGTGATTTATCCCTTTATTTCGTTCTTTGTCAATGCTTACGGTGGTTCATTCAAGATTGGTCTTCTTTATCAATTCATTCGTTCTTCCAAATTCCTACCGATGGTTCGTTGAAGACGTTCTCAAATTTATGATATATCTCTCTTAATCCTGTCTATGAGAATAAGTAATATGTCGAATCCATTGATTGTCATCAATTGAATTGGTGAAGGATAAGCATAATGTAATTATTATTCTTGTTTCATCCAAGTGATTTAATTCCTTATTCCGGAGGTTCATCAAAATTCTTGATTTCTTTTGTTCATCTTTCTTTCCCGGAGTTCCAACCTCTTTCAATTATTTTATCACGAAGTTCTCTATCTAAATCATTGCGAGGCTTCAATCTTATTCTTTCCATAAGTCAATTATTTTGGATCATTCTTTTATTACCGGAGTTCTTCATGAAGGTTCTACATGATTGGTTCATCAAGGATTTAATGCCTTCTCCAATTTTTCATCGAGATTCTCTTCTAAGAAGTTCTAGTTTTCTTCTTCTTGCTATCCGGAGTGCAATTCTTTCTTCCATATTATTGGAGGTGGTATTATGTCATTTTGATAATTTGAGTTCATGTTTTCATGATTCACATGGTGTCAAGAATGAGATATTTTAAATCCATCAATCTCGTCATTGGAGTTATCTTGTGTTATATTTCACCTAAAGCCATCCCTAAGGACTGTTGCTATCTATGGTGCTCATAAATGATCCAAGCTCTTCTTTATCCTCTTGGTAAAATAGTTTCTTGTCTCCTTGTTCTTATCAATCCAATTCTTCTTCCCGTGAGTGGCAGGTTGTCACCTCATAATTTGAGATGTATTCCATAAGACCATATCAACCTTATTCTTTTCGTTGGTGGTTTTTCCAACAACCCCGTTCAACCCTTCTCCTAAAGATGCCTTGTCAAGCTCTTTTGTGGCAGAAGTTGGCATTTTCTTCTCCATTCTCCTATTTCTATTATCTATCTTCTATTCTTTCGTTCCGGAGGTATTGCGATGTTGTTATTTTCACCCATCATCTCGTTTTGTTAAAGATCATGTTCTTTTCATGCCTATCCATTTAACCGGAGAGTTGTGCCCTCTGCTCAGTTCTTTACATCTTATCAAGTCTTGTATCACTTTTCAACCGGAGTGCTGTCCGACTTTGTTCTTCCCCGTTCCTCTTTCCTAACGGAGTGTTTTCAACTTCGTTCATCTCCGTTGCATTCTTTCTGTCTTTTGCTCAACCTCGCAAGGTTCTTTGGTTTCACTCGTTTGTCAAAGAAGCAACTTAGTTTTACCTCTTCTCTTTCTCTTCCGTTTGTTCCTCCTGTGCCATTCTAGATCTCGGGACGAGATCCTCTCTTAGTGGTGGAGTGTTGTAACGCCCCGAGACCGATGTGCCAGGTGTCTTCGAGTTATTCGCTGTTGTTGCCTTGTCTTTTGCTTGCGTGTTGCATCTTGTCATGTCATCATGTGCATTGCATCATCATGTTTTCAAAACCTGCATCCGTCCGGGTTCCCCCAATTCCGTCCGTTGTCCGTTCTGAGCCCAACCACACTTGCACGCACCCGCGGCATGTCTGAAATAGTATTTTATAAGTGGCCGAAAAATGTTCTCAGAATGGGATGAGAGTTGACGTGTGGTCTTATTATAGTGTAGGTAGACCGCCTGTCAAGTTTCATCGCATTCGGAGATCGTTTGATGCCCCAACGGATAACTATAGCGGCAGTATAGCCGGTCTAACGTCGGACATTTTTGGTCTCCGGAAACAGATGCCGGGCTCTCCCTCTCTTCTCTTCTCTCAGCTCGAGACCGTCTACACAGCTCACTACCTACCGCCAGGTCCAACCTAACCTCTCTCGTCAGCCCGCAGCCCCCCTCGCGCGCGTCCAAAATTGTCCCGGACCCGACCCGGGCAGTCGTCACCGTTGCGATCAGATCATCCCCAAACATCTACAAAACGTCTCCGTTTTCTTATTTGCACTCCCTAACTATTTTATCCGAGATCGTTCGATTGCGATCGGAGGGACGAGATAGCCCTACCCACACCCACTTACTATAAATATCAGTGCAGTCATCGGACCAATCCCTAATCCCTAGGGATCCTCCTAGCCACCACCACACTGTTTCTTCTCTGTTTTCTGTGTTCGACCAACCATCATGCTCCGTTCCACGATCTCCTCGCCCGACAAACTGCAAGCCGCGGCAGCAGCAGTCCGTGTCCACCACGCCGCTTGCCGGAGACCAGGGTCGCCAGAGGCCGCGACCAACTATCCGACCAGCAGGTCAACAGCGCCGGGCCTCTCCTCGTCCTCACCCCGTTTTCCCTGGTTCCTCTCTAATCCCCTCCGTCGCGCGAGGCCCCGCGCCAGATCGCAACACGGCCTGCCAGCGCCCAGGCCCACTCCCCCCGGCCTACCTCTCCAGCCGCAGTGCCTAAGGCCCGATCTGCTCCCTTCCAGATCCGGCACGGCCCATGGGTGAGCCGCCCCCTCTCCTATGCACCTTGGGCCCAGAAATTTTGGCCTGCTTCTGTTTTTTTTCCTTTCAGCGTTTTTCTTTTTTTCCAGAGGAGAGGAGTTTTGCAGAAAAGCCCTTGTTGATCATGCATATAACAACTCACAAACCGTGCATCGGATTAAAATAAGTTATATATGAAAGTTGTTTAGAATTTTGTGTAGTTTCATAATATGTCTTTTTCATCCATGGTTAAAATGTTTAAAATGTTGTTTGTTTAAGTTTTGCTTAATTGCCATGTTAAAATGATTTATTTCATAACTAAATAACCATAGCTCGGTTTTAAATAAATTATATATGTAAATGGGGTAGAATTTTGCCTAGTTTAACATGGTGGCTTTACTTTGCATGTTTAATAACTCTAAAATTGTGTTTAGGTCATATCAGCACCAAATCTAAAATATGCATATGGGGATTTACCGGAATTGTTGTTCGTTGTTTCCGGCCTCATTTAACCTTGACTAGATAGGTAGTTTACATTTCCTTCACCCTCTTGCCTTGCTAAGAACATTTAATATTGTTGGGTACATAAACGAGAGAGAACTAAAAAGTCACGTGGTGTTTTGTTAATATGCAACGGAGTTCCATTGCATATTGAGCTCCACTTAACTTGTAGTGTTGTTTGTGCACTTTGCCATGCCATGCATATTTAAACCGGACATGCATCATAATTGTTTGTGCATCATGCCATGTCTATGTCGTGGTTGTTTACTATGTTGTGTGCTTATTTTCCGGTGTTTGCTTCTTCGGGTTGGTTCCGTTAACGTCGCGTTTGTGAGGACCCGGTCGTCTACGTCCGTGTATCTTCTTCATGGACTCGTTCTTCTTCCTTGCGGATTTCAGGCAAGATGACCATACCCTCGAAATCACTTCTATCTTTGCTTGCTTAGTTGCTCGCTCTTTTCCTTGCCTATGCTGCGATACCTACCACTTGCTTGTCATGCCTCCCATATTGTTGAACCAAGCCTCTAATCCACCTTGTCCTAGCAAACCGTTGATTGGCTATGTTACCGCTTTGCTCAGCCCCTCTTATAGCATTGTTAGTTGCAGGTGAAGATTGAAGTTTGTTCCTTGTTGGAACATGGAGATGTTGTTCCTTATTGGAACATGTTTACTTGTTGGGATATCACTATATATCTTATTTAATTAATGCATCTATATACTTGGTAAAGGGTGGAAGGCTCGGCCTTATGCCTGGTGTTTTGTTCCACTCTTACTGCCCTAGTTTCCGTCATATCAGTGTTATGTTCCCGGATTTTGCGTTCCTTACGCGGTTGGGCTATAATGGGAACCCCTTGACAGTTCCCCTTAAGTAAAGCTCTTCCAGCAATGCCCAACATTGGTTTTACCATTTGCCACCTAGCCTTTTCTTTCCCTTGGGTTCTGCAGTATCAAGGGTCATCATTTTTTTAACCCCCCCGGGCCAGTGCTCCTCTGAGTGTTGGTCCGAACTAGAGTCCTGTGCAGCGCCCCCTCGGGGAAACTCGAGGTTTGGTTTTAGTTGTACGGAGCGCTCATCTGAGTGTGCCCTGAGAAAGATATATGTGCAGCTCCTATCGGGATTTGTCGGCACATTCGGGCGGTGTTGCTGGTTTAGTTTTACCCTGTCGAAATGTCTTGTTGTACCGGGATACCGAGTCTGATCGGAATGTCTCGGGAGGAGGTATATTCCTTTGTTGATCGTGAGAGCTTGTGATGGGCTAAGTTGGGACACCCTGCAGGGATTTGAACTTTCGAAAGCCGTGCCCGCGGTTATGGGCAGATGGGAATTTGTTAACGTCCGGTTGTAGAAAACCTGAAGTTGACCTTAATTAAAATACATCAACCGCGTGCGTAACCGTGATGGTCTCTTTCCGGCATAGTCCGGGAAGTGAACACGGTGTTGGAGCTATGCTTGACGTAGGTTGCTATAGGATCACTTCTTGATCATACTTTTACCGATCGTGCTTTGCCTTCTCTTCTCGCTCTCATTTGCGTATGTTAGCCACCATATATGCTAGTCGCTTACTGCAGCTCCACCTCATACCTTTACCTTACCCATAAGCTTAAATAGTCTTGATCGCGAGGGTGCGAGATTGCTGAGTCCCCGTGGCTCACAGATTCTTCCAAAACCAGCTTGCAGGTGCCGATGAGTCCGTGCAGATGACGCAACCAAGCTCAGGAGGATCTCGATGAAGAACTTGTCCTTTATGTTGTTTCGTTCTAGTTGATCGGTAGTGGAGCCCAGTTGGGGTCGATCGGGGACCTTTGTCGCATTTGGGGCTCTTCTTTTATTTTGGTTCCATAGTCGGACCTTGATTGTATTTGGATGATGTAATGTTTTATTCATGTAATTGTGTGAAGTGGCGATTGTAAGCCAACTATGTATCTTTTTCCCCTATTGTATTACATGGGTTGTGTGAAGATTACCTCACTTGCGACATTGCTTTCAATGCGGTTATGCCTCTAAGTCGTGCTTCGACACGTGGGAGATATAGCCGCATTGAGGGCTTTACAATAAGTGTGAATTCAAGTAGCTCCTATAATATCTTTCCAATAGACACATGATACGATATGGGATCTATCATATGTTTGTTTTCGGATTATTCTGCAAGACAATCCTTTGTTTTGTTTTGAGTTGTGGTATTCGAGTTGCTTCAATGTAAAGTGTTGATTCCATACCACCCCTAAGTGGTGTTCTCATATTTCTATGTGAATACTAATCCTTCTTGTTAATCGAGATTGTCATGTCAATCCTTTTAAACCGGCGTGTTTCTCTTCAAGTGGATCCGATCATTTCAACATCCACAAGATCACCTCTCGTTTTTTTCCAGTGTTGTTTGTTTCATCTGTCCCCAAGTTGCCTTTGTTTTCCCACCCACCCACCCCTTTTTTCTTCAAGGACTCAGATTTCTTAATCAAGTACCCATCTTATGGATGTGAAGTCTCTTCTTTCTTTTCTTTCAATTTTCTTATTCGGTGATTTTCACGAAGATAGTAACGGAGCTTCAAGTTCGTCATTCTTCATTCTTTTCTTCTCTGATGGATTCAATTCAAGATTTGTCGATCATATCCTTTCCTCATTTCAAATGTCTTCTCTTGCCAGTGCACCTCTTAATCATTGACCTCTCACTATTCATTTGTTCCGGAATGCAAAGATATCTCGGAAGATTAGTTGCCATTCTCAATCCGTTCAAGTTATTTCGAGATTGTTATCTCATTCAAGTCATTTAAATCAACCGGTGCAATCTCCCTTTCAAGTATTCATCCGAAGGTGTTTCTCTTGAGTGGACCCTAACCCACAGGTCTTTTCCCAGAATCTTACCTAACTCTACTTTTTCCGTAGTTATTCTCAAATTCATTTCAAAGTTGAAGTAAGAATGAATTGTCAACAGTCATATGTTTTTCTCCAAGATCTTTCAAATTCTTTCATCATTGGTTCAACCTTTATAATTTTCATCCCGGAGTATCTCAACAATTCATGGTGGTGTTTCTCATCGTCATTCTCAACACTTGAAGACCAAAGAAGAGTTTCTCTCAAATCTTGGTCCGTTCTATCAAAGATGCGTAGTTCAAGCTTGATGTCATCCTCTCATAATTGTTTTGATTGTGAGAATTCTTTTCACCTATCTGGAGCAATTCAAGATTCATTTCAGTTTGATTCTCCGAAGGCAATCATTTCGGGTTTATTCATCCTCAGCTTTCAGCTATTGTTCTCCAAATCTTACCGGTGCATCATTCAAATATTCACTAATCAGCTCGGGATGTCTTTGTTCACTTGCATCTAAATTCCTTCAAGTATCATCTTTCATTTTCCAATTCTTCCCGGTGATTTGTGCCTTTGCTACTTTCATTTTCAATCCTTCCGATGGTTCATCGAAGACCTTCTCAGGGGTGTGCTATATCTATCTTAATCCTTTCTACGAGAATAAGTAGTGTGCCAAATCCATTGCTTGTCATCAATTTAAATTGGTGAAGGATAAGCATTATGCAATTCTTATTCTTGTTTCATCGAGTAAATTCAATTCATTCCTTATTCCGGAGGCTCATCAAATTCTCTGTTTTATTGTTTCATCTTTTCTTTTCCCGGAGTTCCAAGCTCTCATCATCATGAAGATCCATCTAAATCATTGCAAGGCTTCAATCTTATTATTTTCATCCTTCACTTCTTGTGATCATTCTTTTATTACCAGAGTTCTTCATGGAGGTTCTACATGATGGTTCAGCAAGGATTTAATTCCTTCTCGAAGTGCTCATCAAGATTTTTTTCAGAGGAGCTCAAGTTTCCTTCATCTTGCCTTCCGAAGTGCAATTCTTTTACATTATCTTCTGAGGTGGTGTTATGTCATTCTTGACAATTTCCCTCCGTGTGTCATGATTCAATAGTTGTCAAGAATGAGAAAGTTAAACCCATCAATTTGTTCGAGCATGAGCTCTTCTAAATCCAATCAATCCTTTTGTTGGAGTTATCTTTGGTTAGTTTTCACCTAAAGCCTTCCCTAAGAAATGTTTCTTATTGTGGTGTCTATCAATGATCCATGTTTTTCTCCTATCCTCTCGGCGAAAGGAGTTGTCATCTCCTTGTTGACCTCAATCCAATCTATTGTTTTCGTTAGTGTCAGAATTTCACCTCATAATTTTGAGACGTTTTCCATAATCCCACTACAAGCTTATTCGTTTTGTTGTTGGTTTTCCAACAACTCCGTTATAACCTTCTTGGAAGGGTGCTCTCCAAGCTATTTTCTGGCCGAAGTTGGCATTTTCTTCTCCATTCTTTTATTCCAATGATCTATCTTCTATTCTCTCTTCCGGAGGCATTGTGATGTTGCTCTCTTCACTCATCATCTCGAAGTATGAGGATCGTGTTCTTTTCACGCTTATCAATTTAACCGGAGTGTTGTGTCCTCTGCTCAAGTTCTTTTCATCCTATCTAGTCTTGCATCTCTTTTCAACCGGAGTGCTGTCCGAATTTGTTCTTCCTTGTTCCTCTTTTCTAACAGAGTGTTTTCAATTTCGATCATCTCCATTGTATTCTTTTCTCGAAATGGTTTTACCTCTCAAGGTTCCTTGGTTTCACTCGTTTGTCAAAGAAGCAACTTAGTTTTACCTCTTCTCTTCCTCTTCCATTTCCCTCTGGTGCCATCCTAGATCTCGGGACGAGATCCTCTCGTAGTGGTGGAGTGTTGTAACACCCCGGATACAACTTTCCATATTTGTAACTCCGACTCTTGCCTTTTCCAGAGATGCGATACGATATTTCCTTCATGGTTGGGTTTTGTCTTTGTTTTGCATTTTGTTCTTGTCATGCATCTCATATCATGTCATCATGTGCATCGCATTTGCATTCGTGTTTGTCTCATGCATCCGAGCATTTTCCCCGTTGTCCGTTTCTCAATCCGACACTCCTACTTGCACCGGCGCACCCCTCTTGTCTCTTTTCATGAGCGGGTGTTAAACATTCTCGGAATGGACCGAGATTTGCCAAGTGGCCTTCGTACACCACTGGTAGGCCGTCTGTCAAATTGCGTTCCATTTGGAGTCCATTTGATACTCCAACGGTTAACCGGGTAACCGCAAAGGCGTCGTGTATGTTGCAGCCCAACACCCCTCCAAAATGGCCCAATAACCCATCCAAACCTCTTCCATGTCCTCCGTCGTCGGATCACGATCATGTGGGCGAAAACTACACCTCATTTGGACACTCCTACCTCCTCCTATCTATAAATATGTGATCCCCTCAAAAATTTGCGGCCTAACCCTAGTCATCTTCCTCCTCGCGCCGCCGGACATGTCCATCCGTGCCGGACATGTCCGCCGGACACGTCGTCCGGGCCAATCACTGCGCGACACGTCAGCCCCGCCGCCTCCTCGTCCAACCACGTCGCGCCACCTGTCGTCGCCGCCTCCCACCACCGCCGCGGCCCGAGGGAGCCCAGATCAGGGCCGCCCCATGCCAGATCGGGCCCGCCGCCGCCCTAGCGCCTCCCGTCGCACACGCGCATCTCCGCCGCCGCGCGCCTCGGCCGCCGCCTCGCCGCCTGCACCGACCCGTGCCACCTCGAGCTGCCGCCTCTGACCGCCGCCACCTAGCGCCGCCCTCGCCATATCACCACTGGCCACCTCGCCGCCCGGTGCCTGCCTCGCCACCGTCGTTCTTCACCAGAGGCGTTGCTTCCCCACGCCCGCCGCCTGGATCTGGCCTCCCCCTCGTCGCCGACCTCGAGCTCACCGGAGTTCTTCTCCGGTCGGATCCGGAGAAGATGGACGAGATCCACCCATCCCCGCATCCAAACACCTCGCTGCGTCCCGGATCTCCTCGTCCTGCACGTCCTCGCCCCGTTGACTTTCCGGAGTGGTATAATTTCTACTAAGTCCTGAAATCCTGATATTTTCATGCCTACTACTTCATGCCATATCTCGGTGACCCTAGCTCCGTTTAATACATATAAGATATCAAAATGTTCATTGTGAGATGCTCTTAATTTCATTCTATTGTGGCAAGCTCATTTGAGTTCATATTGATGCCCTAATCATTGTTGCAAAGTGCTATAAAATGTTTACTACTGCTACTTACCAGATTATGATGTTTTGTTATTTTTGTCACACTTGATGTGTGCTTCATATGTGCATGAGCTCAACATGTGTTCTGCGCTATGTCATGCCATCTTTACAGAGGTTCTTGTCTTGCATTTTTGTGATCAATGTGGTGACTAGAACAAGCATGCAAAGTAGCCTCCAGAATGTTGCTGATTTTAGTGACTTCGGATTTTGCTAAGTCCTTATCCTGCTGTTATTTTGATGCCATGTAAACATGTTGCTGCAGTGAGATACATGCTTGTTTTGAGTTTCTTCAGTAAGGATGTTTTGAACATATGGTTATGCTCTATCCATCCATGCCCCTGTTTGCAATTATGCAGTGCCCTAGCATGTCTTATTCTTGCTCTACTTTTGCTATAAAATGTTCCTGGCAGATTGTTTACATGTTAATCAATTTTGCCATGGTTGTTGCCACTAATCCATGCATTCTATGAACTTGCTCTTGCCATGGTTAGCTTCATGAACATGTCGTCTTGCTGATGCTATGCTTATTTTGTCATGCGATGCTTTGTGGTGAGTGATTTGAGCTCACAAATTTGCCTTCATAATTCTGTTTATGCCTTTCTCTGTTTTCTGCTAAGCCTGAATCTATTAATAAAACTTGCTATGTTTACATGGGTGCCATCATATCTTCTGTGCCTTTTTGGCTCATGATCTATATGGGACTTTTTATCTATGATGTTAGTAGATTCATGCCATGCCCTGAGTTGCTATGATATGTTCCAGTAGTATGTTGTTTGCTTCCTCTAAACATGGCTTCCTGGTGTTATTCCTGACATGTTAGTATTTTCACCAAGTCTGTGAAGCTGATAACTTTTGATCTTTTGCCATGCTTGTTTGAACCTGCTCTTGTGTGATTTTGCTGTAGCTCAGTGTTCATGTTTTGTGAAGCATCTTGAGTACATCACTGCCATATGCTTTGTTGTTATGTTGGAGTGCAGTAGCTTAGTTTCTTGTTGCAATCTAGATGGCGCCGTGCTGTCAATTGTAGGATTGTGTCATTCTTGTTTTGCTTGCCATTTGCAAACCGTGCATCCGTTTCCGGTGACCTTTATATTGATTTCACCCGAAATCATCTCATATTTCCAGAGGCACACTTGGTTTGCCAAGTTGATGCCTTGATATTTTTTTTCCTTCCGGAGCACGCATATGCATTGCATATCATATCTTGCATATCATGCCATGTTTTGCATCATGTTCCTTGCGCATTGCACCGTGTTTGATTTTTGGTCCTTTGCTTGTGTTATTGCTTTGGGTAGAGCCGGGAGACGAGTACGTGACCGAGGAACCTGTTGAGTATGCTAACAAGGATCAATCTTTCATCAACTCTGAGAATTTTGCAGGCAAGATGACCATACCGTCGAAATCACTTCTATCTTTGCTTGCTAGTTGTTCGCTCTTTTGCTATGCCGCGCTACCTACCACTTTCTATATCATGCCTCCCATATTTCCATGTCAAGCCTCTAACCCACCTTCCCTAGCAAACCGTTGTTTGGCTATGTTACCGCTTTGCTCAGCCCCTCTTATAGGGTTGCTAGTTGCAGGTGAAGATGAAGTTTGTTCCATGTTGGAACATGGATATTGTTGGGATATCATTGTTATATCTTATTTAATTAATGCATCTATATACTTGGTAAAGGGTGGAAGGCTAGGCCTTATGCCTGGTGTTTTGTTCCACTCTTGCCACCCTAGTTTCCGTCATACCGGTGTTATGTTCCTTGATTTTGCGTTCCTTACGCGGTTGGGTGTTATGGGAACCCCTTGATAGGTCGCTTTGAATAAACTTCCTCCAGCAAGGCCCAACCTTGGTTTTACATTTGCCCAAAAACTTATAACCTTCCCTTGGGTTTTTGCGAGCCCGAGGGTCGTCTTATTTTAACCCCCGGGCCACTTCTTCTCTAAGTGTTGTTCCGAACCAGAGCACCGTGCGGGGCCGTCCCTTGGCAACTTGGGTACCTGTACGCTTAGCTTATCCGGTGTGCCTTGAGAATGAGATATGTGCAGCTCCTATCGGGATTTGTCGGCACATCCGACCGGTCTTGCTGGTCTTGTTTTACCATTGTCGAAATGTCTTGTAACAGGGATTCCGAGTCTGATCGGGTCTTCCTGGGAGAGGGAATATCCTTCGTTGACCATGAGAGCTTGTGATGGGCTAAGTTGGGACACCCCTGCAAGGTTTGAACTTTCGAAAACCGCGCCCACGGTTAGTTGGCAGATGGGAATTTGTTAATATCTGGTATTGGAGAACTTGACACTTAACTTAATTAAAATGAATCAACCGCGTGTGTAGGCGTGATTGTCTCTTCTCGGCGGAGTCCGAGAAGTGAACACGGTTCTTGTGTTATGCTTGAACGTAAGTAGTTTCAAGATCACTTCTTGATCACTTCTAGTTCACGACCGTTGCGTTGCTTCTCTTCTCGCTCTTATTTGCGTAAGTTAGCCACCATACATGCTTAGTGCTTGCTGCAGCTCCACCTCACTACTCTTTCCTACCCATAAGCTAAAATAGTCTTGATCTCACGGGTGTGAGATTGCTGAGTCCTCATGACTCATAGATACTTCCAAACAGTTGCAGGTGACGATGATACTAGAACAGGTGACGCAACCAAGATCAAGTGGGAGCTCGATGAAGATCTTGATCGTTGTTTTGTTTCGTTTCTTGTTGATCAGTAGTGGAGCCCAGTTGGGACGATTGGGGATCTAGCATTTGGGGTTGTCTTCTCTTATTTTGGTTCCGTAGTCGGACCTTTGATTGTATTCTGGATGATGTATGTTTAACTTGTATTTGTGTGAAGTGGTGATTGTAAGCCAACTCTTTATCCCTTTCTTATTCAGTACATAGGATTGTGTGAAGATTACCCCTCTTGCGACAAACCTACCATGCGGCTATGCCTCTAAGGCGTGCCCCGACATGTGGGAGATATATCCGCATTGTGGGTGTTACACTCACGCATGGTATTCCCACAGGTGCCACCTTACCTGCCCTTATGGTTACTTGAATCCTCCTGATGCATGTCTTGCAAGTTGTTGAACATGTCTTTGCACTCAAAAACTAGCTTTCCGCAAAATTTACCTATATCATGCATTGTTGTACCTTGAACCAAAACATGGGTTGCTTGCGAGTACATTCAAAGTACTCATTGGCTTGCCACTGGTTATTTAATTGGCCAGGCATGGAAGAACAGGAGTTCGAAGAAGAGTTCTTTGAAGACGAACATGCGAACTAGGACGTTTCCCAGTCAGAATGCCTGTAGGGTTAAGGCAGATGGCATGGGTTGTACTTATCGATGAAGAATTCCGCTGCTGGTGTTTCATTTGATGTTTAGCCCTTAAGGCTTTATCTGTGTAAGACTTGACCATAATGGTCTTAATTTGTGTAAGACGGTATGTATGGATGTAAGACTCCTGTTATTCAGCTTCTGTGTGTTCAGGGAGCATTGATCTCTGGGATCACTGTACACGTGCATTCGGTGATCACGACTTGTGAGTCGGGGTCCCCACAGTAGTGCGTATTTGAGCTTGTCGCCTTTAGGAGAGGTGAGGATGATGCGGGTTCCCAAGCCGGTGCGCATCTTGGAGCCGTCGAAATGCATCCGCCAATGGGTGGAGTCAGGCGCTGGAGGTAGGTACTGGGTCTCGGCCCAGTCGACGAGGATGTCGGCCAGTGCTTGTGACTTGATAGCGGTGCGGGGCTGATAGTGGATGGTGTAAGGAGCCAGCTCTATGGCCCACTTGGCCACTCGGCCAGAAGCATCTCGGCTACCAATGATCTCGGCAAGTGGGGCCGTGCAGACCACCGTGATTGGATGCTCTTGAAAGTAAGGCTTCAGTTTCTTGGCAGCAAAGTGTATGCCATAGCACATCTTTTGGTAGTGGGGGTAGTTCTGCTTGGTGGTCGACAGTACCTCGCTCAGGTAATATACCAGTCTCTGGATAGGTAGCGCCTTGCCTTCCTGCTTGCGTTCCACTACAATGACCGTGCTGACTACCCGGCTGGTGGCGGCGATGTACAGGAGCATAGGTTCCTTGGGAGTCGGAGCCGCCAGGACGGGTGGAGTAGTCAGCATCTTCTTCAACTGGTGAAAAGCTTCGTCCGCCTTATGGTTCCACTCGAAAAATGTGGTCTTCTTCATGAGTTGGTATAAGGGGAGAGCTTTCTCGCCCAACCGACTGATGAATCGGCTGATGGACGCCAAGTAGCCGGTGAACTTCTGCACATCCAGCAGTCGGCTGGGTACCTCCATTCTCTTAATGGCCTTGATCTTTACTGGGTTGCATTCTATGCCGCGTTCAGAGACCAGGAAGCCAAGGAGCTGGCCGGCTGGTACTCCGAAGAAACACTTCTCGGGGTTGAGCTTGATCTGGAACCGGCGCAGGTTCTCAAAAGTCTCCTTGAGGTCTTCCAGCAGTGTTCAATGCTTTTCCGTCTTCACCACCACGTCGTCCATGTAGACGTGGGCGTTCCTGCCGAGCTGCTTGAGGAGGCACTTCTGCATGCAACGCTGAAAGGTGGCGCCAGCATTCCTTAAGCCGAACGTCATGGTGAGGTAGCAGAAGGGTCCAAACGGCATGATGAAGGCGGTCTTCAGTCTGTCAGCCGGGTTCAGCTTGATCTGGTGATATCCTGAGTATGCATCCAGAAAACTCAACAGCTCGCATCCGGCTGTGGAGTCTATCACCTGATCGATTCTTGGAAGAGCAAATGGGTCCTTGGGGCAGGCCTTGTTGAGGCTTGTGTACTCGATACACATTCGCCACTGCTTGTTCTTCTTCAGTACCAGGACCGGATTTGCTAGCCATTCTGGAAAGAACACTTCCATAATGAAGCCGGCTGCTAGGAGTCGGGCTATCTCTTCTCCGACAACTCTTCTCTTCTCTTCTGATAGGCGGCGCAGGGGCTGCCTGACCGGCTTTGCATCAGATCGGACATGTAACTTGTGCTCGGCGAATTCCGTCGGTACACCTGGCATGTCTTTGGGGGACCATGCGAAGATGTCCCGATTCTCACGGAGGAAATCGACGAGCTCGCCTTCCTATTTGCTGTTGAGGTTTGCACCTACGACGGCGTACCTCTCTGGATGCTCCAGATCCAAGGGTATCTTCTTTGTCTCTTTGGCCGTGTTGAACGAACCCTCAGCCTCCGATTCTTTTGGGCTGGGCGATACCTCAGGCTGCTTGCCGGCCATCGCCACAACTCGCTCAAGGAGCCGCTTCTCGGCCGCGATTACCAGGGACTCGGCCAGCCGACTGCTCTCAGCCGCGCAAGCAGACGACTTCCGGTAGTCGCCAGCCACAGTCAGGATCCCTCTGGAACACGGCATCTTCATCTTGAGGTAGGCGTAGTGGGGGACCGCCATGAACTTGGCCAAGGCGGGTCGGCCGAGCAGCGCATGGTATGGGCTCTTGAGGTCCACCACCTCAAACCAAACAGACTCTTGGCGGAAGTGATCTTTGTCTCCAAAGAGGACGTCCATCAGGATCTTGCCGATTGGTGAGCAGGAAAGCCCGGGAACAATGCCGTGGAACACAGTTCGGCTGTTCTGAAGCTGTCTTTGCTTGATTCCTAACTTCTCCATAGTGTCCTTCTACAGGATATTGATGCTGCTGCCTCCGTCTATTAGAACTCACGAGTAATGCGTGCCTCGTCTGTCCATAGCAAAGGTGGCGTCCAGGAGCAAGGCATAGGAGCCCGGACTTGGCATCACTTCTAGGTGGTTGGCCCTACTCCAGCTGATGGGCTTCTCGGACCAGTGCATGAACTCTGGCGTCTCCGATGCTACGACATTCACCTATTGTCGCTGCAGCCGCCTGCTGCGTCGATCATCAGCCACACTGGTGAACACAATGTAGGCTCCCTGCTCTTCAGGTTATTCGTCTTGTACTGCGCCAACTGGCCTGACAGTCGGCTGCTGGGGCGGAGGCGGAGGCGGCTGCCCAGCAGGCGGGGGAGGCAGGAGGCCATCTCCCTTAGCGATCCTGGTGAGCCAGTGGCACTTCCGGGTGGTGTGATTCGACGGCTTCGCGCCGCTATGGAACTTGCAAGGTCCATCCAGGGTCTGCTCATAGGAGAAGGCCGGCAACCAGTTTGGCTTGCCGCCTTTCTATCGCTTGGGCGGAGGCTGCTCATCTGGCTGCTGGGCTTCAATGGTCGCAACCTGCCGGCTGCTGGAAGCCGGCTGCGGGGCCTTGCGCTTGTGGTCGCCCTGCTGTTGTCACCGGCTGGCGTCCCCCGCTGGAGTTCTTGGAGGTTGCGGGCCACTTTGCCAGTTGTGCTGATTTGAATCTCCGCCTTCATGGAGGAGTTGGCCGTGGCGTACTTGTCCGCTATGATCAGCAGCTCGTCGAGGGTTTCTGGCTCGTCGCAGAGGAGCTTGTGCTTGAGGAGGGTTCTTTCTCTGCACCCGGCTGTGAAGTATTCGATGACCTGCACCTCGTGCACGCTTTCACAGGAGTTCCGAAGCTCGACCCAACGCGTGAGGTAATCGCGAGTCGACTCGTCGGGGCCTTGTACGCACAAGGAGAGCTGACGGGCCTTGGGAGGACGCTTGTACGTGCTGGTGAACTTGCGGACGAACGCTTCGGTGAAATCGACTCAGCTATTGATGCTGCGGGGCATTAGGCTGTTCAGCCATGTCCGAGCCGTGCCCTGGAGCATGAGCGGAATGTACTTCACAGCGACACGCTTATTGCCGTTTGCTTTGCTGACAGCCGTGGAGTAGTCCACTAGCCAGTCTTCCGGCTTCATGGAGCCAGTATACTTGGGCGTGTCCCTTGGGAGCGTGAACCCTCTGGGAAAGGGCTCGTCTCGAATGCGGGGCCCGAAACAAGGCGGACCCAGCTCGTCTTCTTCTTCCAGCTCTAGGGATCGGTGAAGCCGGTCGATCCGGTGGCGGGCGTCATTCTCTCCAACTCCCTCTCGGCGGCCAAGGCGGTCGCCGAGAGTCGGATGATCAACAGGCGGAAGGGAGACCCACCTCTCCTTGCGAGGAGGGGGAGGTGGACAGTCGTCCAGTCGTTCCACTGCCCTCGGGCGGCCGTCTCGGTCGAGCTCTATGGTAATGCGAGTCCGACTGTGGCTGACAACCGGCTCCTTGTCTCTTCTTCCTCGGGCGCCGCCAGTCGGCGTCCGAGACGTCGCGCCTTGATCTCGGTGAAGGTTGTCGTTCGGCCGTTGCGGCGCCTCCGTGCGGTAGCCGACCTCGTTCTGCGCGGCGGCCGCGTCGAGGAGCCGCTGGACTCGCTCCATCATGAGGCGGCGTTCTCCGCCCTCGAAATTGTCCAGCTCATCCGCCGCTGCCTGAGCGGCTCGGATGTTCTCCGCTGGTGTAGCGTACACAGGGCGGCTTGCCCCAAACAGGTTGGCGATGGCTACGCCGCGCTGCTGGACCGCGCCAAGGCGGCTGGGCCCCGCCAGGGCCAGCGAGCTGCCGACGGCGCGATCCATCTCCCGTTGGTAGCCTTCTGACAAGCGCCTCATGCTGGCCAGCTTCTTCGCGCCTTCAACGAGCTGAAGGCGGCGCGCCTCCAACGTCTCTGCGTCAGCGTCTTCCGGAATGGGCGCAGATAGGTCCTGTAGCGCCGCGCTAAGTGAGTCGTGCGCCCCTCCGCCGGGGAGCTCGTCATGACTGATGACTAGCACCTCGGTGACGGTGCTTCTGTCGCTCTCCGCGCGAGGGAGGGGTTCGTCGTAGACCACCACATTGGTGGGGAAGGCGTCGAGCGACACGGTGTCGGAGTCGACCAACATCGGGTCGGTGGAGCCCACAGACTCCAAGTCTACGGCAGGCTCGCCGGAAACGTGGAGTTGATCGAGGAGGCCCGCGAGGAGGCTATCAAGGCCGCCCGTGCCTACGTTGGATGCAGGTTCGTCGGAGAGGCGGACCTCGCCGACTAGTTCAGCCAGGCAGCTGGCTGCGCAGGCGATGTCAATGCCGCTTAGCGCGTCGGTGAAACTCCGTCTGGCGTGCCTGGCTGGCTGCGCTCTCCAGGGATAAAAAGGGTTCCCGTCCAGAACAGGTCTCCGGACGGCGGTGCACCAGGCCCCACGGTGGGCACCAAATGTCGGGGGTTTGGTGCGACACATGCCAACGGATGGCTTATCATGGTGGGGGCGAGTAGAACGTCGTCGGTGCCTGGAAACGGGATGAGGCGAAGGCATGCATGCCGGTGAATCTTACCCAGCTTGAGGGCTCTCCGGGGAGATAATACCCCTACTGCTGCTCTGCGGGGTCTCCGCATGATCACTATGGCAAAGTGTTTACACGGTTGCTCCTTGAGCTGTTTTCTGGTGGTAGGAGAGGCCGAGGCTAGCTCTCTCCCTTTTATATGATCTAGTCTAGAGCTAATGGGTTCCAACCCTTTGCTTGGGTGCCCTGGGGGTTTATATAGGCCTACCCCCCGGGGGTACAATGGTAATCCGGCTGGACGCGGGCCCAGCCGTCAGCGCCTCTGGCCTCCGTCTTCTCTGCCGACCGCTGGGGCGCGCCGACTGGCGGGTCCCGCCGATTGGCCTGGTACGGAGCCGACAGGCCGCGTCCGCCGCGGGCGGGTCTTGCCGGCTGCTGATTACTGTAGCCGTGCTTCTGATGACGCGGGCTTGATCATGAGGTCGTGGCAATAGCCCCACCGCCTGGAGGTCGATCACTATTGCCACTCCCCATCACATCTTGATTAATGGTGTGTGGGCCCCAAGGGAGGGCTCGGCCGACTCCTAGGGGCCGACTCCCGTCGCGCCTGACTAGCGGTCCTCTTGCCGTCTCCTGGGGTCTCACTGACTGGTGGGACCCGCTGCCTCTGGGCCGTACAGACAAGCCGTCGTGGCTGCAGGATTCGGTCCTATGGCGTTGATGTCAGGGCTGGCATGGCAACAGTGCCACGCCGCATGGAGATCTTCTGGGGTACGACGTGCTATAGCCATGCCTGCCCTTGGTAAGGGGCAGGAGCGGGCATCATTATTGCCACTCCCCCGCCCTGTCCCACTTGATGAGGTCATGGGGGGTGTTGGAGTCGCAGGCCGACTCCCCGAAGCCGGCTTCTCTGGAAGTCGTCAGTCAGGAGTCGGCTCTCCCTGAAGTCGTCCCTGGGACTCGGCCGTGAGTGGTCAGTCGGCCATCTTCGCCGTTGGCTTCTTGAACGCGGCTCTTTGTCCTGGGGTCTTGAGGGGCGCAGCCTGCCCCGATGTCTTGAAAGATTCTGGGGCTCGGGTCGGCCTACCCGTGGCCCATTACTCTGACAGTAGTCCCCGAAGCTGGTGAGGCGCCGCGGACGATCGGCCGAGAAGCCTCAGCAGTTTCTCTTTTCGGGTGCTCAACTCATGGTCTTTGATTGACTTCTGCCGGCCGACTAGTTGGAGTCGGGCTCGCTCGATTCGGACTCACTTAATTCCGACTCGCACAATATTTCGAACATCGCGGCGGGATCCAAGTGGCATGCTAGATAGGCCTCCAGGCCGCCGCCCGTCCTAGGCCTGTCACGCGATGGCATGTGGCTGGGCCGTCCTGCCAGCCTACGCGCGCGACGGGACAGGCCCATAGGCGGGGCCCGCCACTACCGCGCCTCGGCGCCCGAGCGGATCCGCTGCGGCCCCGGCGGACGGTTGGGATTCCTGTGGAGTTACTACGCGCAATAACTTTATCGTGGAACGTGGGGGTCGTGGGGCCGTGGGTGCAGTAAATCCCCACGACGCCCCCTCGGCTTCGCAGCCCACGAGGCTATAAGTAGGGGGAAGAGGGGGGCACGCGCGCCCCTCCTTCCCACTACTCCTCGCTCTCCTCCTTCTCACTCATCCTTGCTCTCCTCCTTCTTCTTCTTCACTCCGCCGCGCGCCCAAGCTCCGACGAACGCCGCGGCGACAGCTCGCGATGAGTTCTTCCTCCGCCGCCGCGCCTCCCCCGATGCGCTCCGACACTTGGGGTGGTTCCGAAGTCCATGACGACCACATTGAGTTCCTTCGCCGGACTCGTCGGCTCCCCGGCGAGGATCACGTGCGGGTGCGCCTTGCGCCGAAGGGGGAGATTTCCCCCGCGCCGCAGGAGGGCGAGCGGGTCATCTTCCGCTCGCACTGCTTGCGCGGGTTGGGGCTGCCGGCGAGCAGTTTCTTCCGATCTTTCCTTGAGTTCTATGGCCTCCAGCCGCACCACCTCACCCCCAACATAGTGGTGCTGTTGTCCGCCTTCGTGGCCTTGTGCGAAGGCTTCCTCGGAGTCCTCCCCACCCTCGAGCTCTGGGGGGAGTTCTTCTTCTCCAAGCTTGGCACCCAGGCCACGGGCATGTCGGCTCAATGCGGCGCTTTCATCGCCGTGCGAAGGTCAGGAGCCGACAACCCCTTCCCCTCCATCTCGCTGATAAAGTCGGTGAAGATGTGGCAGAGATCCTACTTTTACGTCAGGAGCGTCTCCGCGAGGGGGGACTGGGTCAACCTGCAGGCTTTCGAAGCCGGCCCGCCAGCTGGGAGGCTGCCCAACTGGTCATACCGGGCCAAGTCGCTGACGCCTGCGGGAGCCGGCGCCATCGCGCGACTCTGAGTGCTGACGCAGTCGGAGGGTCTGACTGGTCCGGATCTTCTAGCCGCCTTCGTGGCACGCTGAGTTCTCCCACTACAAGGCCGCCCCCATATGATATGCCAGATGAGCGGGCACCGCGACCCGAGTCGGATGTGCACCAAGGACATGCCTCATGAAGAGGTAGCCTTCATGGTGAACTACCTCTCCGACAGCAAGCTCCTGGAGGATTGGCGGTTCGGCAAGGAGCCGTACTCCCGCGCCAACCCCCCGCCCGTGGTGAGTCACCTTTCCTTTCTTTCTTTGGATTGTCTTCTTTCTTGCCGAGTTTTGTTTTGACCAGTCGGCTTTGGTTAGAATCCCCTCCATTCACCAGCTGGCACCTCGGGGCCAACCCGCGAGTTCCTTGCCGACCGGGCGGAGAGCGACGTCGACGATCCCGATCTGGGGGCGGCGGTTCTGGAGGACGACTGGCCTGACGACGACGCCGAGGGGAAGTCGCCCCCCACCATCGGCCAAGAGCTAGCCATCCTGGCGCGGGCTCTTTTGCCGCGCCGGGTGCTCCAGGCGGCGGGAAGAAGCGCAGGGCCGTGCCGACCTTGTTCGGCAGTCGGCCGAAGAAACCCAAGGGTTCGGCTGCGGCGACCTGGCGGGACGAGGCCGCCGCGAAGGCCATCCGCTTCTGTAAGGAAGTGAGGAAGCCGCCATTGGTCTCCGCGTGAGTATCCTGTCTCAATGCTTTATTATTTCTTTGTGACTTTGTCTGAGTTTTTGCTTGTCCCCCTTGCTTCAAGGCTACCCTCACTCTTGAGAGGGTTACCGCCGCCTCCGTCATGGGGTCAGCGGAGACGTCCGCCACCACTCGGCGGATTGACCCCGCTGCTGACCTCCGGGAGGCGACAGAGCGGAATGCGCAGGAGAAGCGCAATGAAGAAGAGGTCGTTCGCCTGGAGAAGACGGAGGCCGACAGGGCGCAGGCCTCCGCCAAGAAAAAACTGGCGGAGGCCGAAGCTGCCGCCGCGACGAAGCGGCGGGCTGAGGAAGCCGCACGCCGCCAATCGGCGGTGTTCGTCACCCCGTTGAACTCTGCGACGCCGCCTCCGGAGCTCACGGGGAAGACTGGAGAAGTCGGCGGGGAGAACCCCGTCATGGAGAGGGAGGGCGGCGATCCCACTACGTCGGATGTGAACGTTCCGCCGCCTCCTCTGCCGCCGTCTGAAGGTGCGCAGGGCGAGCAGCCGGCGGACCCTCCGGTGCCGCCGACCGAAGACGAGGCCAATGCGCCACCGTCTGGAGAAGGGGATTTCGACACCCCGCCCCCTCGAAGCCGGCACTGCCAGCTCGGCGATCCCAGACGTCGAAGCGACGAGCGCCGCACCCATTGGGTGGGTGCGAGGAGGCGGCACAGGGCCGCTGAACCAGGCGCTCCTGGACGTCCAGGCGAAGCTTCATGTTGAGGGCGACGCTCTTCAGAGTTGCACCAAGGCATTCCTAGCGTCGCGGGCAGCCGTCCGGGTATGTTTTTTCCTTTAGTTTTTGTTTTCTTGTTCCTCTCTGTGGGGGCGCGCCAGCGCACCCACTGGGTGTAGTCCCCGAGTTTCGGGCTGGCTGCTGAGCAGGCAGCCCGGAACTCCAATTGATGAACTCTGGGTATTGACTTTTTGTTCGAAATGCTTGACACGGGATTACCACAACCTCCGCGTCACTGCCTTCAACCGTAACGTTGAACAGCTGGGCAAGCGGACCGCCGATTTGTCGGAGAGCCAGAGTAAGTCCTTTTCCTTCTTCGCGGGGGCGCGCAGGCGCACCCGCGGGCTGTAGTCCCCGAGATTCGGGCCGACTGCTGTGCAGTCGGGCCGGATCTCCCCCGCGACCTTCTTTTCCTGATGACTTAACGCCTTCTTTCTTTCTTCTTCTCAGGGGCCAACGCTGCTCTTCAAGAGCAGCTGAGCGACGCCATTGCGCGCCAAAGAGGAGGAATGCAGCAAGCTTGCCACGGAGCGTGATCTGCTGGCCACTCAATCGGCAGAGCAGAAGGAGCTGCTTGTGAAGACGCAGAGGGAGGCGGAGGAGACGGAAACCGCCCTCCTAGCCGAGTTCGCGAGCGAGCGCTCCTCCTGGTCTGACAAGGAGGCGATGCTGGCCTCCGGCTTCCACGAGATTGAAGACATCGTTGATGGTGAGTTTCTTTATTTTCTTTCTTCGAGCTATCGATTTAAGTCGTGCTGACTCCTGGTTTTTGACTTGCTTCTTCGTTTCTTCCTGTCTTTGTAGACTTCCTTCCTGGGCAGTCGTAGGCCGCCATCAAAGCCATCAAGGCTGACCATGAAGGTCGGAGGGCGGAGGGCGGAGAGATTGCCTCCGACGCCCCCCGAACTCTTGACGAGCACATCCTGAGCATCGATGCTCGCCTTTGGCCGGCTCATCGGATGATGTGCCGGCTTCAGCGTGTTGGTGCCCAGGCGATTGCTGCCCTGTGGCCGGACATGCAGGCTCCGCGCACCCCCAGCCTGACGGCTGACTGGCTAGAGGTCACGGCTGGTCGTCTTGAGGCCTGGAAGGGCTCTTCGGCCCGAGCTAGAGCGCGTCGGGCCTTGGAGTTCGTCAAGGCATGGTATCCTGGGCTGGATCTAGACCGGCTGGCCACGCTTCGGTCGGAGGCCCAGCCGGAGCTGGCAGCTGCGGAAGACGCCCTCGTCAAGCGTGCTGCGATGATCGCCGAGTACACCGACACCAGCATCTTCATCCCCGAGTGGTTTGAAGACGGCGAGGAGGTACCGCCAGAGTGGTTTGGGATGAACCCAGACTACGGCAAGGACTCGGCGGAGGTGATTGGCTCCAGCGTCGAGGAGGAAGGCGAGGCGGAGGACGGAGGCAAGACGGAGGCACCAGAAGACGGAGCAGACGGCCAGCCTCAGCTCGACCGCACCTCGAGCAACGAGCCGCGTGCGACCGACCCGACTGCCGCCGGAGGTGATCAAGCCGAGACTAGCTAGCCGGCTGCCCCGACGCCTGACGCTGCCGCCTCCTCCGACCCTCTGAATCTGTCTGCTGCTTCCTAAGCTGCCACTTTATCTTTATTTTATCTGCTTCAGTAGTCTTTGAAGAACTTGTTAATTCGCACAATTCCACCCGCGGGGTGTATTTTGAACCTCTGCTTGAAAATTCGGCCAAGGGCCTATGTTATGTAAATATATTTATCCGAGTTCTATCTTTTCTTGCTCATTGCTCTTTTGGCTTTTTTTCCTTTGCCGCTTTCTCTTAGTTGCCTGCCTTGCCAATCGGACAGCCGCTCCGTGGACTGCTGCTGGATCAACTGCTTGGCTACTTTGGGAATGCAAGTACTTAGCCGTTTTTAAGAGTTTTGAGCAAGTTGAATAGAAGGCGGCAATCCGACTATTCGAGAGTCGGTTTGCGAAAAAAGGCTGGAAGCGTCTTGAGCTATGTTTTATGCTTTGAGTCCTTAACCATTTTTCATGCGAACGCCCATTCTACCTTACCTCTGCCCACCGTACAGTCGCTCTGTGAGCTGCGGCTTCTGACAGAAGACGGTTTAGGTGTTACACACTACTTGTCCGGCTGCAGGAAGCATTTCATAGTGAAAGGCGGCAAGTCCCCGGGCCGACTCGTCGAGCCCGGTGCTAAGCGGCATGACAGAGAGTAACATACTTGTAGGCATAATTTTTATCATACAGACAAAAGAGGGCAGTCCCCGAGCTCGTCTCGGGGGCCCCGAAGTCTTGGTACTTTAATACAAAAGGTAGCATGGTACATACTGCATCAACTGTAAAATCTTCGGAGGAGATTTGCATTCCATGGCCGCTCTGTCTCCTTGCCGGAGTCGTCCTTCCTGCGTGCTCGGTGCTTCTGAGTGTCAATCAGGTAGTAGGAGTCGTTGCCCAGTACTTTGCTAATGATGAAAGGGCCTTCCCAAGGTGCCGACAGCTTGTGCTGGCCGGCTGTTCACTAGATCAGCCGGAGCACAAGATCGCCTTCTTGGAAAGATCTTGGCCTGACCTTCCTGTTGAGTGCCAACACCCGGCCCTCTTCCAGCAGGTCGACACCGTCTTGTCATGCTTCTTCTACTTCCTCCTCGGTGTACATGGTGACTCATGGGGAATCGAACTCTATGTCCGTTGGGATGACGGCTTCGGCACCATAGAAGAGGAAGAAAGGCGTGAAGTCGGTTGACTTGTTTGGAGTCGTGCGCAGACTCCAGAGGACGGCTTGTAGCTCATCGAGCCAGCAGCCAGCTGAGTGCTCCAGAGGCTCGATTAGCCGGGGCATGATGCCGGACAGGATGAGGCCGTTTGCTCGCTCCACCTGGCCGTTTGACTGTGGATGGGCGATGGACGCTAGGTCCAGTCGGATGCCCTGTGTTGCGCAGAAACGGGCCAAGGCGCCTTTGGCGAAATTTGTGCCGTTGTCGGTGATGATGCTGGTTGGTATGCCGTACCGAATTGTGATATTGGTGATGAAAGTCACAACAGTTGGACCATTTAGCTTCTTGATTGGCTTCGCTTCTATCCACTTGGTGAACTTGTCCACCGCGAAAAGTAGGTGAGTTAAGCCACCTCGTGCTGTCTTGAATGGTCCCACCATGTCTAGACCCCAAACTGCGAAAGGCCAGGCAATGGGGATGGTCTTGAGTGCAGAAGCCGGATGGTGCGGCTTGGAGCTGAACTTCTGGCACCCTTTGCATTTTTGTACCAACTCCTTGGCCTCTTCCAAGGAAGTTGGCCAGAAGAAACCGTGTCGAAAGGCTTTGGCGACGAGTGCTCTTGAAGCCGCATGGTGGCCGCACTCGCCTTGATGGATGTCTTTGAGAATTGCTTGTCCTTGCTCTGGCTCTACGCAGCGCTGGTAGACACCAGTGACTCTGCGCCTGACTAGCTCTCTGTTGACTATGGTGTAGGCTGCCGCCCGGCGTTGTATTTGCCGAGCTGAGGTCTCATCAGTCGGCAACTCTTTGTTCACCAGGAATTTGAGGATGGGCTGGGCCCATGAGGGTGCTGCTATTTCTTCGACTGCCAGAACTGCGACTTGGACGAGGGCGGTTGGGCTGGGAGGCGGCGGGTTGGAGTCAACAGCCGCTTGCTGGGTTAACGAAGTCCCCAGGACGACTGACATGGCCCTTGGGCCGAGTTCTGGAGTCTTTGAGTCCGCCGCCATAGTCCCTGGGCCGGGTTTGACTGTGGCGGCTTTGGAGTCATCCGCCAAAATCCCCGCACCGACTGCCGGGGCTCTGGAGTCGGATCCGACGTCTTCGGGAGGAGCCGGCACAAAAATGGAGTCTGATTCTGGTGAAGGCTTGACAGACGGCTTGAGGAGGTGTTGAAGGGCGACGCCAGATGGTATTGCTTGGCGGGTAGAGCCGATTCGTGCCAAGGCATCTGCTTGGTCATTGTCGTTTCTTGGCACATGGAGGAACTCGCACCCTTTGAAATACCCGCTGAGTTCCTATACGAGGAAACGGTAACTTGTCATGTTTGCATCTTTCGCGTCCCAGTCGCCAGATGATTGCTGGACCACTAAGTCCGAGTCGCCATAACACAAGATCCGGCGGATGCCAAGTTCTTTGGCAAGCCGGAGCCCGTGAATGAGCGCCTCGTACTCGGCGACGTTGTTGGAGGCGGCAAAATGGATTTTTAGTTGTCACACCCTGCATTTTGTAACCCGTCATTTTCATTAATAAAGCATGAAAAATTTGGACCAACAAAAACTTTTGCATTATTTGGCTTTTATTTGGAGTTGGTTTTCTCTCTGTGCTTTTCAAGTGCTCTTTAAAGTCAACACAACTCCACCTTCTATACTTCATCTCCTTGCCCCAAAACTTCTGCCCAATGATCATGCCATGTGTATAGTACAAAAATAATTCGGCCAAAAGGTATTTTCAAAAATTAGTTTTCCAAAAACCCCTGAATTAAGATTTGCACTGCAAGTACTCAATTCAAGGTAGTAAAAATATTTCAAAAGGTATATTTGAAACCTATTAGATATAGGATTCCCATAAACCCCAAAAATATAATTTTAAAAGTTATTTTCCTATTTTATTTAAAGGCTTTTTCTTAAGGCCAGAAATGGTCTTTAATAGGTTAAAATTATTTTAATGTTTCAAAAATATTTGAGAAAATTTAGGGAAACTCAGTGGACATATATTCTCCATATATAAGAGTTTCAACGCATGGTCATGTTCAAAATATTGGTCAAATCCCTCAAAAACCATTCCTGCCCATTTCAAGGATTTGAAATATTTCTACAGGAAATATTCCCCAAAAATTCCAAGAAAATTCTAGCATGTCACATATGACATGTTTGATGATCTTGCCAAGTATCATGTCATGGAGAATAGTATAACCCCATGAAATCTCCCCAAAACCATTTCTGTCCATTTTGAAGTTTGAGCAACTTTACATTTCCAAACATGTCCAAATGTTCTCAAACCTTGTGAACATGCTCAAATGGTCTAATTATTCATCTAGACCAAATGGCACAAGTTGGAGAGAATGTTATCTTGCTCAAAGTGCCCCAAAACCCTTCCTGTTCAGAACCAGATTTGAACAACTCTACATTGCCAACTTTCTCTCCTTAACCCAATCTTTTGTGAGCATGTGCAAATCCCCAAATGAGGCCACTACACCAAGTGGTGCATCATGGAGAAGTGATTTGCTCAACTAGATCTACACAAGTCCATTTCTGCTAATTTCTAGGGTTTGCCAAAGTTACATTGGCAACTTTTCCCAAATGAGCTCAAATTTGGTGGCGCACCCTATTTCTAAGTGTCATTTCATCCTATTAAGTATCATGACAATTGGAGTTCATTTGCTTGCCCAAACCATTATCAAACACCTTCTGACATTTTGCAAAAACCACTGTTTTGACCCCTTCCACTATTCTTGGTGAGCTCAAATTTTTACCACATCCCCTTCTAGTCATATTTTACCTCCAATAAGTTTTCCTAGCCTAAACTCAATTGTTGGGGGATGAAAACCTCTCTCTCCCTCTCTGGACAGCCACTTTCTCTCTCTCCCTCACCCTCTCTCCTCCCCTGCTGGCTCTCCAGGGCATCCAATGCCCCTCTCCTCTTCTTTACTCCCCCCTAGACCTGCTAGACACCAATGGACGCACTCACCGTGCATACAAAAATGGCATGCCGGCCATTTGGGCGCTCTGGAGCGCGCTATAGTGCGCTCCCGCACTGTAGCCGCCCCCTTCCATCCGCCTCCGGCCACCTCGGGCCTCCCCCGCACGCCTGCCGATGCGCCTCGGCGTCCGCAGCACGCTAAGTGGTCGGCCCCCTCCTCTCTCCTCCTCCCCGCGCCTCCGCGCTAGCGAACAGAGGCCGCCCGAGCGCGCCAATGGTGCGGCTCACACGCGCGCGCCTCTGGCCCCCCTGCTCCCTCCCTCTCTTCTTTCCCTCGCTCTGGACCGAGCCCACGAACACCCCAGACACGGCACCAGCCCCTCCCGAGGCCCGTAGCGACGAGCACGAGCTCGCCGGGGCACGAGCCCACGGTGGACCGCCGTTCGCCTATTTAAGGGCCTCCCCGAGCCCTTCTCTCCTCACCAATCGCTCTCTACACCACCACAACGTCCCCCTGCATCCCCAGTTCTCCTCCAGAGCCGCCCGAGCTCGAGATCGAGCTCGAGCTCCGCTGCTTCGGCTCGCCGGAGTTCGCGAGGTATAAGCCTCCCCCGCTCCTCCTCTGCCTCGATCTGGAACCCCTGCGCCCCACTAATCGTTTCCCCCCCTTGTTTCCCCTCTCTGTAGCCACCGGAAACGGCCGGAGTCACCACCTCCCGAAGCTCCTCCGCCGCAGCCCCTCGTCGCCGGCGAACCAGGCAGCTCCGGTGACGCCCGCCACCTCCACCCGAATGGCGACACGACGAGGAGCCCAGCCGTGCCCTCGCCCGACCTCGCCGTGCCCTGCATCATCGCCGGTGAGCTCGCCGGCCGCCTGGACTCGGGGTGAGGGATGACAGGCGGGCCCCGCCTGTCAGCCTCTCCCCTCCATCGCCCCTCTCTCTCTCGCTGACCCCCGGGCCCCGCCCGTCAGGTTTAAACCTGGCGCGCGCGCGTGCACCAGTGCGCTGGGCCGGCCCGCTGGCTGGGCCTGCTGCGCTGCGGCTGTTCTGGCCCAGCAGGCACTGTGCCCCTTCCCCTTTTTCTTTTTCTGGAAATTTGCAAAAATTCCACAGGATTAAATATTAATCCAAATGCAATAATTCCAACTCCCATATTTTTCTAAAAATCCCACCTATTTAATGGTGCCGCTTTCACTCAAATCCAACCAACTTTTGTGTACTGTTCAAATTTAAATTCAAATTTGAGCAGTTTAATTTCTGTTTGAAAGTCCATATCTCCTCTTGTATAACTACAAATCCAAAACTAGGAATTATCCCCTTCTTAGATTTCCACCTAGTATTTTATAAAAATAAGTTGACATTTTTCTGAGCACTTTGGTTTTTCTGTTTTATTATTGCCTTATTTTTGTCTTGTTATTGTTTTGCGACGATAGATTGCGTTGTTGACGAAGGAGTTGGACCAGAAGACTTTGGAGACCCAGAAGACCTTGTTGAGCCAGGCAAGCCGCCCTTTGACCATGTCTATGAAACCCCTTTTTATGCATTTCATATAGCACTTTATTATTGTTGCATCGGAATCATGATGAGAGGGGAGCCACTTTAGTGGGTTGCCCTCGTCTCCTCCTTATTGATACTTGCATCTGCGCATGACCCTACCTCCTTATGAGGGTTATGCCGATGGTAATAGTTAGGATGCTAGTAGTGCTTCGCTAAAGGGACGGGAATATGCATAGTGAGGAGGCAAAGTATTTTCAAAGGACTTTCCGGAAACACCGTCGGGTGCCACTTATGCCCGAGGGAGATGATGAGTTGGGTAGCCACTTGATGACAAAGTGGTGTACCGAGGCAAGTGTGTGTGTTGTTTTCGAAAACGGATTGGTTTAAGTTGCGACCGTTATTCCAACCTTACTTGCGCAACCACTCTACCCTTATATGGGAAAGGGCATTCTTGATTACGTAGGCCGATACTAGCTTGGAGCCCGCATTACTAGTGACGGGAGAGTTGTTGGTGTCGTCTAGGGAAAGATAGTGATCGGGTGCTTACCCCAGGTACTTGAGGTACCGCTGGTCGTGGATGACACGGAAGTTCCCCGGATCTTGTGGGTAAAGTGTGCAACCTCTGCAGAGTGTAAAACTATTCGAATAGCCATGTCCACGGTCAAGGACAGTTGGGTAACCGCTCTTGGGCTACGTCCACTTGTTTACAAACCAGTGTGTGTGGGAAAAACTACTCGGGTCAAGTCAGAGGACTTGACATGATTGAGTTGGGTTGGTGCCCACTCCTTTTATGATGATACCACTACTTGGGTCAAGTCAAAGGACTTGACATGATTGAGTTGGGTTGGTGCCCACTCTATCTATGTTGATATCTGTAACCTGCCCTTATGGTTACTTGAATCCTCCTGATGCATGTCTTGCAAGTTGTTGAACATGTCGTTGCACTCAAAAACTAGCTTTCCGCAAAATTTACCTATATCATGCATTGTTGTACCTTGAACCAAAACATGGGTTGCTTGCGAGTACATTCAAAGTACTCATTGGCTTGCCACTGGTTATTTAATTGGCCAGGCATGGAAGAACAGGAGTTCGAAGAAGAGTTCTTTGAAGAAAAACATGCGAACTAGGACGTTTCCCAGTCAGAATGCCTGTAGGGTTAAGGCAGATGGCATGGGTTGTACTTATCGATGAAGAATTCCGCTGCTGGTGTTTCATTTGATGTTTAGCCCTTAAGGCTTTATCTGTGTAAGACTTGACCATAATGGTCTTAATTTGTGTAAGACGGTATGTATGGATGTAAGACTCTTGTTATTCAGCTTCTGTGTGTTCAGGGAGCATTGATCTCTGGGATCACTGTACACGTGCATTCGGTGATCACGACTTGTGAGTCGGGGTCCCCACAGTAGTGCGTATTTGAGCTTGTCGCCTTTAGGAGAGGTGAGGACGATGCGGGCTCCCAAGCCGGTGTGCATCTTGGAGCCGTCGAAATGCATCCGCCAATGGGTGGAGTCAGGCGCTGGAGGTAGGTACTGGGTCTCGGCCCAGTCGACGAGGATGTCGGCCAGTGCTTGTGACTTGATAGCGGTGCGGGGCTGATAGTGGATGGTGTAAGGAGCCAGCTCTATGGCCCACTTGGCCACTCGGCCAGAAGCATCTCGGCTACCAATGATCTCGGCAAGTGGGGCCGTGCAGACCACCGTGATTGGATGCTCTTGAAAGTAAGGCTTTAGTTTCTTGGCAGCAAAGTGTATGCCATAGCACATCTTCTGGTAGTGGGGGTAGTTCTTCTTGGAGGTCGATAGTACCTCGCTCAGGTAATATACCAGTCTCTGGATAGGTAGCGCCTTGCCTTCCTCCTTGCGTTCCACTACAATGACCGTGCTGACTACCCGGCTGGTGGCGGCGATGTACAGGAGCATAGGTTCCTTGGGAGTCGGAGCCGCCAGGACGGGTGGAGTAGTCAGCATCTTCTTCAACTGGTGAAAAGCTTCGTCCGCCTTATGGTTCCACTCGAAAAATGTGGTCTTCTTCATGAGTTGGTATAAGGGGAGAGCTTTCTCGCCCAACCGACTGATGAATCGGCTGATGGACGCCAAGTAGCCGGTGAACTTCTGCACATCCAGCAGTCGGCTGGGTACCTCCATTCTCTTAATGGCCTTGATCTTTACTGGGTTGCATTCTATGCCGCGTTCAGAGACCAGGAAGCCAAGGAGCTGGCCGGCTGGTACTCCGAAGAAACACTTCTCGGGGTTGAGCTTGATCTGGAACCGGCGCAAGTTCTCAAAAGTCTCCTTGAGGTCTTCCAGCAGTGTTCAATGCTTTTCCGTCTTCACCACCACGTCGTCCATGTAGACGTGGGCGTTCCTGCCGAGCTTCTTGAGGAGGCACTTCTGCATGCAACGCTGAAAGGTGGCGCCAGCATTCCTTAAGCCGAACGTCATGGTGAGGTAGCAGAAGGGTCCAAACGGCATGATGAAGGCGGTCTTCAGTCTGTCAGCCGGGTTCAGCTTGATCTGGTGATATCCTGAGTATGCATCCAGAAAACTCAACAGCTCGCATCCGGCTGTGGAGTCTATCACCTGATCGATTCTTGGTAGAGCAAATGGGTCCTTGGGGCAGGCCTTGTTGAGGCTTGTGTAGTCGATACACATTCGCCACTGCTTGTTCTTCTTCAGTACCAGGACCGGATTTGCTAGCCATTCTGGAAAGAACACTTCCATAATGAAGCCGGCTGCTAGGAGTCGGGCTATCTCTTCTCCGACAACTCTTCTCTTCTCTTCTGATAGGCGGCGCAGGGGCTGCCTGACCGGCTTTGCATCAGATCGGACATGTAACTTGTGCTCGGCTAATTCCGTCGGTACACCTGGCATGTCTTTGGGGGACCATGCGAAGATGTCCCGATTCTCACGGAGGAAATCGACGAGCTCGCCTTCCTATTTGCTGTTGAGGTTTGCACCTACGACGGCGTACCTCTCTGGATGCTCCAGATCCAAGGGTATCTTCTTTGTCTCTTTGGCCGTGTTGAACGAACCCTCAGCCTCCGATTCTTTTGGGCTGGGCGATACCTCAGGCTGCTTGCCAGCCATCGCCACAACTCGCTCAAGGAGCCGCTTCTCGGCCGCGATTACCAGGGACTCGGCCAGCCGACTGCTCTCAGCCGCGCAAGCAGACGACTTCCGGTAGTCGCCAGCCACAGTCAGGATCCCTCTGGAACTCGGCATCTTCATCTTGAGGTAGGCGTAGTGGGGGACCGCCATGAACTTGGCCAAGGCGGGTCGGCCGAGCAGCGCATGGTATGGGCTCTTGAGGTCCACCACCTCAAACCAAACAGACTCTTGGCGGAAGTGATCTTTGTCTCCAAAGAGGACGTCCATCAGGATCTTGCCGATTGGTGAGCAGGAAAGCCCGGGAACAATGCCGTGGAACACAGTTCGGCTGTTCTGAAGCTGTCTTTGCTTGATTCCTAACTTCTCCATGGTGTCCTTGTACAGGATATTGATGCTGCTGCCTCCGTCTATCAGAACTCACGAGTAACGCGTGCCTCGTCTGTCCGTAGCAAAGGTGGCGTCCAGGACCAAGGCATAGGAGCCCGGACTCGGCATCACTTCTAGGTGGTTGGCCCTACTCCAGCTGATGGGCTTCTCGGACCAGTGCATGAACTCTGGCGTCTCCGATGCTACGACATTCACCTCTTGTCGCTGCAGCCGCCTGCTGCGTCGATCATCAGCCACACTGGTGAACACAATGTAGGCTCCCTGCTCTTCAGGTTATTCGTCTTGTACTGCGCCAACTGGCCTGACAGCCGGCTGCTGGGGCGGAGGCGGAGGCGGCTGCCCAGTAGGCGGGGGAGGCAGGAGGCCATCTCCCTTAGCGATCCTGGTGAGCCAGTGGCACTTCCGGGTGGTGTGATTCGACGGCTTCGCGCCGCTATGGAACTTGCAAGGTCCATCCAGGGTCTGCTCATAGGAGAAGGCCGGCAACCAGTTTGGCTTGCCGCCTTTCTATCGCTTGGGCGGAGGCTGCTCATCTGGCTGCTGGGCTTCAATGGTCGCAACCTGCCGGCTGCTGGAAGCGGGCTGCGGGGCCTTGCGCTTGTGGTCGCCCTGCTGTTGTCACCGGCTGGCGTCCCCCGCTGGAGTTCTTGGAGGTTGCGGGCCACTTTGCCAGTTGTGCTGATTTGAATCTCCGCCTTCATGGAGGAGTTGGCCGTGGCGTACTTGTCCGCTATGATCAGCAGCTCGTCGAGGGTTTCTGGCTCGTCGCAGAGGAGCTTGTGCTTGAGGAGGGTTCTTTCTCTGCACCCGGATGTGAAGTATTCGATGACCTGCACCTCGTGCACGCCTTCACAGGAGTTCCGAAGCTCGACCCAACGCGTGAGGTAATCGCGAGTCGACTCGTCGGGGCCTTGTACGCACAAGGAGAGCTGACGGGCCTTGGGAGGACGCTTGTACGTGCTGGTGAACTTGCGGACGAACGCTTCGGTGAAATCGACTCAGCTATTGATGCTGCGGGGCATTAGGTTGTTCAGCCATGTCCGAGTCGTGCCCTGGAGCATGAGCGGAATGTACTTCACGGCGACACGCTTATTGCCGTTTGCTATGCTGACAGCCGTGGAGTAGTCGACTAGCCAGTCTTCCGGCTTCATGGAGCCGGTATACTTGGGCGTGTCCCTTGGGAGCGTGAACCCTCTGGGAAAGGGCTCGTCTCGAATGCGGGGCCCGAAACAAGGCGGACCCAACTCGTCTTCTTCTTCCAGCGCTAGGGATCGGTGAAGCCGGTCGATCCGGTGGCGGGCGTCATTCTCTCCAACTCCCTCTCGGCGGCCAAGGCGGTCGCCGAGAGTCGGATGATCAACAGGCGGAAGGGAGACCCACCTCTCCTTGCGAGGAGGGGGAGGTGGACAGTCGTCCAGTCGTTCCACTGCCCTCGGGCGGCCGTCTCGGTCGAGCTCTATGGTAATGCGAGTCCGACTGTGGCTGACAACCGGCTCCTTGTCTCTTCTTCCTCGGGCGCCGCCAGTCGGCGTCCGAGACGTCACGCCTTGATCTCGGTGAAGGTTGTCGTTCGGCCGTTGCGGCGCCTCCGTGCGGTAGCCGACCTCGTTCTGCGCGGCGGCCATGTCGAGGAGCCGCTGGACTCGCTCCATCATGAGGCGGCGTTCTTCGCCCTCGAAATTGTCCAGCTCATCCGCCGCTGCCTGAGCGGCTCGGATGTTCTCCGCTGGTGTAGCGTACACAGGGCGGCTTACCCCAAACAGGTTGGCGATGGCTACGCCGCGCTGCCGGACCGCGCCAAGGCGGCTGGGCCCCGCCGGGGCCAGCGAGCTGCCGACGGCGCGATCCATCTCCCGTTGGTAGCCTTCTGACAAGCGCCTCATGCTGGCCAGCTTCTTCGCGCCTTCAACGAGCTGAAGGCGGCGCGCCTCCAACGTCTCTGCGTCAGCGTCTTCCGGAATGGGCGCAGATAGGTCCTGTAGCGCCGCGCTAAGTGAGTCGTGCGCCCCTCCGCCGGGGAGCTCGTCATGACTGATGACTAGCACCTCGGTGACGGTGCTTCCGTCGCTCTCCGCGCGAGGGAGGGGTTCGTCGTAGACCACCACATTGGTGGGGAACGCGTCGAGCGACACGGTGTCAGAGTCGACCAACATCGGGTCGGTGGAGCCCACAGACTCCAAGTCTACGGCAGGCTCGCCGGAAACGTGGAGTTGATCGAGGAGGCCCGCGAGGAGGCTCTCAAGGCCGCCCGTGCCTACGTTGGATGCAGGTTCGTCGGAGAGGCGGACCTCGCCGACTAGTTCAGCCAGGCAGCTGGCTGCGCAGGCGATGTCAATGCCGCTTAGCGCGTCGGTGAAACTCCGTCTGGCGTGCCTGGCTGGCTGCGCTCGCCAGGGATAAAAAGGGTTCCCGTCCAGAACAGGTCTCCGGACGGCGGTGCACCAGGCCCCACGGTGGGCGCCAAATGTCGGGGGTTTGGTGCGACACATGCCAACGGATGGCTTATCATGGTGGGGGCGAGTAGAACATCGTCGGTGCCTGGAAACGGGATGAGGCGAAGGCATGCACGCCGGAGAATCTTACCCAGCTTCAGGGTCTCCAGGGAGATAATACACCTACTGATGCTCTGTGGGGTCTCCGCATGATCACTATGGCAAAGTGTTTACACGGTTGCTCCTTGAGCTGTTTTCTGGTGGTAGGAGAGGGCGGGGCTAGCTCTCTCCCTTTTATATGATCTGGTCTAGAGCTAATGGGTTCCAATCCTTTGCATGGGTGCCCTGGGGGGTTTATATAGGCCTACCCCTCGGGGGTACAATGGTAATCCGGCTGGACGCGGGCCCAGCCGTCAGCGCCTCTGGCCTCCGTCTTCTCTGCCGACCGCTGGGGCCCGCCGACTGGCCTGGTACGGAGCCGACAGGCCGCATCCGCCGCGAGCAGGTCTTGCCGGCTGCTGATTACTGTAGCCGTGCTTCTGATGACGCGGGCTTGATCATGAGGTCGTGGAAACAGCCCCGCCTCCTGGCGGTCGATCACTATTGCCACTCCCCGTCACATCTTGATTAATGCCGCGTGGGCCCCGGGGAGGGCTCGGCCGACTCCCAGGGGCCGACTCCCGTTGGGCCTGACTGGCGGTCCTCTTTCCGTCTCCTGGGGTCTCACTGACTGGTGGGACCCGCTGCCTCTGGGCCGTACAGACAAGCCGTCGTGGGTGTAGGATTCGGTCCTATGGTGCTGATGTCAGGGCTGGCATGGCAACAGTGCCACGGCGCACGGAGATCTTCCGGGGTACGGCGTGCTGTAGCCATGCCTGCCCTTGGTAAGGGGCAGGAGCGGGCTTCATTATTGCCACTCCCCCGCCCTGTCCCACTTGATGAGGTCATGGGGGGTGTTGGAGTCGCAGGCTGACTCCCCGAAGCCGGCTTCTCTGGAAGTCGTCAGTCAGGAGTCGGCTCTCCCTGAAGTCGTCCCAGGGACTCGGCCGTGAGTGGTCAGTCGGCCACCTTCGTCGTTGGCTTCTTGAAGGCGGCTCTTCGTCCTGGGGTCTTGAGGGGCGCAGCCTGCCCCAATGTCTTGAAAGGTTCTGGGGCTCGGGTCGGCCTACCCGTGGCCCATTACTCTGACAAAGACTTACATCAGAACTAAATACATATGCGTCGGTATCAACAGAGGGTGGTGGTGGAGTTTAACTGTAGCAAGCTAGCTTTGACTCGGTGGCTATCCTAAACTACGACTGCAAGTAACTCTTTTGAGGTGGCGCACACGAGTCAACATATTCACCATATCAATACACCACTATGGATCCGATCCCGTCTCCCTACTAGAACGCCATCCATAGCACTCACGCTTATCTTGTGCATTTTAGAGTATCCAATTTCACTTGTCTATGAACTGTACAGGCAACCCACAGGTCCTTTACCCCGGACGCGAGTATTCGAATAAATGATGTTAACCATGCAGGGGTGTACTTCTTCACACACGCTCTCACCACTTATCGCCGTTTACACGACATGTACTCGGTAATCTTCAAGCGGAAGCCCAGCGAGGGTGTCGACCATGACCTAACTAACCACATAAGTCCCTAGTCCAGGTTTATCGCCTATTCAGGTTCCATCTGCAGGGAGTCCGGCCTAGGTTTCCGCATACAGCCCCGAACGATGTGTACAGGGTTCCCGGGTCACCAAGCGGGCGACTCGGTACACCAGGCCATGTGCCTACTTCATCATAGCCCACCCCTCGGGTCAGTGCTGCGCACGGCCTCCAGCATACTACAAACACCAGAAACGACTTGCAACTCCTAGAAAGAGGACATGGGCGGTTAATAAGTCAAGAGAGTCCAATAAGCATCCCAATGTGTGGTAGTAGCTGTTCATGGATCACAAACACAGAACTCAGTTCCTAAGGATGGTTTCAATGAGACAACCCACCATGTACTTCTACATGGCCTCTCACCACTACCTTTACCAAATCGTGTTCACACACTTAGCTCTCAACAGTAAGACATGTTCACCACAGTCCAATTCATCCCCGATGAATCAGACCTTAATCAACTCTGAGCAGTAGCAGGCACGACAACAAGACTAAATGAGTAGGCACATCAGGGCAGAAATAACTCCAACTCATGCTACTGGGTTTCATCTATTTACTGTGGCAATGCAGGTCATGCAAAGGAAAGGGGTTCAACTACTGCAGCATGTAACAGTTGAAACGTTGTTGTCCTAATGCAATAAAAGAGAGCAAGAGTGAGAGAGTGGTATTGTAACGGAATGAACAAGTGGGTTTTTCTTGCCTGGCACTTCTGAAGATAGAATAGTTCGTCATCGGTGTCATCGATCTCATCATCGGAACGACGTCTACTAAGGGGGGACAAATACCGATAACAGAGAAGGAACACAATCAAAGCAATGCACAAAATGATGCATGGTCATCACATGGCAAGATGCTGTGATTTGAGCTAATGCAGCTAGCAACAGAAGGGTTTGAGTTGATTTGAACCAAAGGTTCAAATTCAAACTATGAATTTCCAAAGTGCATTTACATGTTTTGATCTATACAGCAAGGTTAAGTTGCGTTATCATGCATGAAACCAATACCAATGGATAAATTAGATTTTTCTAATAATTATTCATATATAAATCTTTTCAATCTGATTTATAGATTAATTTCGATGATTTTTGAATTTTATAACAATTTCTGGAATTTTCTGAATAAGTTTAAATCCAGAAAATTCTTTACTGCGTCAGCACTACGTCACTGTGATGTCAACTGGTCAACGGGGCTATCTAGGTCAAACTGACCAGTGGGCCCCGTGTGTCAGTAACTAAACTAAACTAACTAGGTTTAGTTAACACTAATCTAGGTTAGTTAGCAGGGTGGGCCCACCTTTCATTGAGCCAGGGGAGGTCAAACCCCTAGTCAAACGAGTTAATCCCACCGGCGACTCGACACCAGCGAAGAAAGACACGGCAGTGAGGTGTGGGATTCCTCCTCCGGCGACCAAATGGCCGGCGGAGGGCATCTACATGATGCGGGCACTCGTCCGCGTCGAGTGGTATAGGTGGTTGGGCCTGGGCTGGACGGAGTCGTCGCCGGCGTCGACATTGGCGGTCACCAGAGCTTGGGTGAGCTCGGGGTCGTCACTGTGACGGCCCTGGTGGCTCGTGCAGGGCACCTACGTGCTCTACGCGGCGCGTGGAGGAAGCTGGGCATGACGGCCGGACCATTAGATGGCCGGAGACACGTCGGCGGCGAGCACAGGCGGCGGTGCATGCGGGCGAACTCAAGGCGGCATGTACGGTGCACGAGAGCGAGAATGGAGAGGGGGAGAAGGGTCAGTGGCTCACTGCGAGTGCAGGGGAGCAAACGGCGAGCTCGGGGAGGGGCTGGTGATGACGGGAGGTCGCCGGCAATCTCGGTGGCACGAGGAGGAAGAAGACATCGGGGACGGCGCTCCAGGGATCTTCCCATCGTGTGGCTCAATGGAGACGGCGTAGAGGTTGAAGACGGAGCTCCTTGGCGCGTCGGAGATCCAAGGGGTGGATGGTGTGTGTGGCTATGGCGAGCGGCGGCGACGGACCCATCCGGGTGGGTGAGAGGGAGAGGTCCAGGGGAGGGGAGAGGCCACGGGTGAGGGTGAGAGAGGTTAGGGGGTGCGTGGCATCGTCTAGAGCCGTCCAAGGCATCGACAGAAGCAGGAGGTGGCCGAGCACATGCCGACATGTGGCAACCACGCGCGCGGTGTCCGGCTGGCGGGAGTTGGACGATGACTGGTAGCGCCAGGTGGTGGGCTGGGCCGTGCTAGGCCGTGCTGGGCCAGGCCAGGTGAGCGCCAGGTGAAAATCTTCTCTCTCTCTCTCTCTATTTCTTTATCTTTTCTATTTATTTCTCTGTTTTGATTTAGTTTTAGGACTAAATCCTTTTATTAAATCCTGAAATTAATTATGGGCAATAACTGAATTACTCCAAGGGCCTTCAAGTGATTCCAGAAATATTTGGAGCATTTAAAATACTTATAGAATTCAAATGCCCCAATTCAAGTACGTTATGATTTAATTCAACAAATCCAAGAATGATCTAGAAATATGTTCATCATTTTTGGGAGAGGTTTTCACCTTTATTAGAAATCATGAACATTTTTAAAGGGCATTTTGGGTTCATTGAAAATGATTTTATGTTGAACCTGTATGATTTGATCTGGTGCTAGGGTTTGTTCAGTTCCCATTTCAAATTCAAAAGAATTTAAACATGATGCAACACATGACTAGCTCGCTCAGAGAATACCAGAACTAGGGATGTGACAACTCACCCCCACTAAACAGGAATCTCGTCCTGATATTCAAGGCGTGTGGTAAGGGGAAAGGGGTTCACAAAACTATCACCATATTCTCGATCCAACTGCCTTTCCCGAAGATGTTGATCCATTGCATCCTGTTTGTCTTGACATCCTTGCTTTCAAGATCTTCATCCAACTATCACGACAAAAAGAAACTCTACATAAATCGATCTTCTCAAGATCAAGCAACTCACGATCAACTCACGGAATGAGATGTTGAAACATCTTTTGAGCTGAGACACAAAACATACATCGAGAGGGATGGAAAATAACAGATGACGAAGGTTCAAGTTGGTAGGCAACAATTCGACCCTCTAGTAACATGGTGCATGGTTTCAAGGTAGCAAGGGAATAATTCCCATGATTCCATAACAGGGCACCTTAGGGAGGTGGCTCGTAGGATTATTCCCTTAAGTGGTAAAAAGAATTGCTTTTGATACAGGGATCATCGAAACTCTCTATACCAACCTAAGGCAATTCACCAACAATCGTTTGGCGGAGTACGAGGGAATGGCATACCCGAACTAGAATGGACGATGTGGACTACCTTGTTGAAGACAACACAAGGAATGATTTTTGCTTATCATCGGAAATGGATGGGACCCATGGTAGGACCACTCTTGAAGATGATCCTGAACATCATCTACTGAGAGGGGCAGCACATGGTAGGATGGCAGCATGGCGGGTGCAGGTTGGGAACAGAATGCAAATATTGGGAATGATTCTAGCAACTAGGGAAAACTCAACGGTCGAGAGTGATTCCATTGTTTGAATGGCTATAGTATAATCGAGGAAACCGAGATCACAAGGATCCATAAGGAACAACTCCTAGATTAAGTCACACGAAATCCTCATGGAGAAGATGGTCAAATAGCTCAATAAAGATACTACAATGATAGGTCTTCCGGCTAGGTGTGTCGGCCAGAACATCGGCCTTGTCAGGACCTACATCATAGGTCTTGGAAAAGTTCCAACCATCATATCTGCCTGAGATTCAGATCTGGTTGGTAACTAGATATTTCAGAGAACATGTCTAGAAAAGAAAATTTGCAACACAACCCGATGAGATGACGTTGCGAGATTCTCAGGAAATGAGCTACAGTAGTAAACTCCAAAACATGAGCTGGTTCTGCTACATGCATGTGAACACGCTGTCCCAGACAAGCATGACCATGTAGTAGTCTTACAACAAAACACTACCGAGTTCGGTTGGGAACCATCATCGAGGATAGAAAAGTTCTTACTTAAGTCATGATTAGCTCTTAAGAAAGAACTTCTTCTCCTTGAACAAGTTAATCAGGGGCTTGAGTTGCTAGGAAACACATATGGATTGGAGGCGGCCGACCTATCAAACCGTAGAGTACTTGGCACATGTGCGTGACTAACTTGGGATGATTCCAGAGGAAGCAAAAAAACAAGCTTTCTCGAATCCACGGTGACAACTTACATCAAGTGCACGTGAATTAAAGAAAGTCACTTCTTCCATCCAAACATATCCTTCATGAGATAGCACGAAGAAAATGCTAGCACAAGTTTCCAACACTAGCTTAATGTTCAACACGAGTCATGGAGAAGATAAGAATGTTGCCGATGGGCTCAACAACAATTTATCAAAATTCCAATGGATATGTAATTCCACAACTATGTGAACAAGGTTATAGCATTGGTCAGACCCAAAAGATATAATGGTGTATGCCCGAGGAAACAACCACGGACAAGACAACATTCCAACATTGTTTTTCTAATTTGATTCGATGATAGCCCATACATAATCAATGATTTGGGTAAGACAATAGGTCCAACAATTGATCACTGAGGTCAATTGATGAAGATATCATCTTTCTTCAACACACACACACACAAAGAGATATCCTTTAGTGATGAGCTGGGTCGGACAAGCTTTTATCTTCCAACTTTCCAAGCTGTTGTTTAGCTCATCCAACTAGCTCAGGGGTATCCAACACAGATTCTTGGGGAAAGGGGTGGCTACAAGAAACCAACTTGAACACGAACTCAACATAGCGGTCAGGTGACAACCTGGTAACACTTCCGAGAAGACATTCGGAAAATCACGAACCATCGATATGTTACTAAGCTCGAGAACATTCTTGCTTTTTAGTGCAAGACGATGGGACCAACAGAGTGATGGATTGCCACAATCCTATCTCATTGATTGAGGAGTGCACTAGGGAAAAATGGGCTAGTTAGCACGATCAATCTTACAATGATGGTTTAATAACCAACACGCTAAGAATGGAATTATTGTCCATTAAGTACCAAGCAACACAGTTGCTAGGGGTATTGATTTCACACATCACGATTCATTTGTCGGCATTCCGGTTACAATAACACGGGAACCGAGGAATGAACAATGATGGCAAGAAATATCACTGCATCAAGAATTCACAAGGGGTGGTGCAATTCTCATGAAATTCTTGACATAAGACGGTAATGCTTCAGGGTAGAACATAATCAAAAGTTGGGTTGGCATTTGATTTGCGGATTACAACTGCTTTGACCCAATCGTGGAGATGGATAAGGTAATGGAGTTTATTTCTCATAGTCATTCCGGAATAGATTGGCTGGACGGACCACGAGAATAATAGGCATCGATAAATGAATGCACACATACTCTTGACTATATCAATTAACAAACGAAGGTTAGAAAACTACTAAGGAGGGACAACTCAAAGGACCATATGATTTTTAGAGCTGTGGATGCATAGATTAGCATGTCAAACAAGTTCAACATATTTCTTCTAGATAACACATGCAGAATAGGGAGGACTGGCAGATTCACAATCATAGAATGGAGAATTCATCAAGATCACTCTTGTTGTGATCTTTTGATTCAAAAGAACTTCTGCCATATCGCTTCATGGTTTTGGAAGAATGATATATCACGAACCTCGAGGACTATCACAAAAGTTACTAATAACCTAAGGGAACGAGCACACACTATCAACATGAAGTAAGTAGGGTGAATCTTGGGTTCATGAACACAGGAATAGAAAGCCTACTAACTAAGTGGCATCATGGGATGCTTTGGAGAATGGTGGCCACGATCATCACACTAGGAACACAAAACATGGGTAGACTACTATGTGGTTCTATAAGATACCCTAGTGTCATAATAATAGCTCCAACATATATGTCGAGGCAATGGAGTACCTCAACACTCCGATTATTGTGCTTAATCTGGCCCAAAGGAACATCGGGAACAAGGAGGAAAGATTTGCAAATGCATCAGACTAATTAGAAAACTGGGATGACTCGGACAACATAACGTCTGTAAATGCTCAAAAGATTTAAGACATCCTGCAAAAATGGTGGCATAACCACTTAACATCACAATATCAAGGTTCTGAGGCCAGCTATGAACATACGGAAGTAGTAGAAACTGAACTAAGACTTGAATCCATCAATCCTATAAGTCTATGGATTAGTAACACATGATCCTGATAGAAAGATGAGAAACCTAGTTCTTAATCCCCGTAGAAGAGAAGAGGTTGACACAGATCAGAAGGACATAAGGTAAAGCAGTAAAAAGAGCCTTACGTTCCCATCCACAACCAATTCCCTTATATAACTAAAGCATTTCTAGACTCAACTTCGACCAGTTTGGCTTGGTAATCCTACAGGAAGTCAGGCTCTGATATCAAATCTGTTAGGACACCTATCATAAGTCACATCGATCTAGCATGTAACACATCATATCACTTTGCGGCCTCACGCATGGTATTCCCACGGGTGCCACCTTACCTGGCCCGGGACCGTTGGTGCCTTTTGGCTGACATATATGATAGTGTCGCTAGCCTCCATATGACAGAGAACTCGGGCCGACATGACTAGTCGTAAACCGAAAGTGGCACTAACTTACGGGGACATGCATACATGACCCAGCAACGAACGTGTCAGTTATCAGCAAGTGAATCCAAGCTGTAGCAGCTGTGCAAATAGGACTCTGGAGAATTCGGGGTGTAGCAGGCTAACTGGACTCCAGTAGACACCGCGTGACATTTCCTTGAAGGGACAGACACAGGAACGAAGGACACATGTCGGCCAGCCTAAGTGTTCTGAAATAGTAGCAAGCTACCATGGCTCAGTGGAAGCACTAGGAGACATTTCCCGGTAAGAGAGGCTACCAAGGATAAACAACTAGGTTGTCGGATCCCACACATACCAAGCATTTCAAATCATACACACAATATGCTCGATATCTGCAAATACAACATGGCGTCACAACAACTCTACAACTCAAAGTATTTATTCATTAGGCTCCGAAGAGCCAGATATTACAAACATGGGTCTGATGACCCAGTATTCAAGTCATACAAGCAACAAGCACAAGCGGAAGCTTAACTTGTCTGAGTACAGACAACTACAAAAGAAAAGGCTGAGAAGCCTGACTATCTACAAGTCCCTGCCGAGGGCACAAGATCGTAGCTGAGGTAAGAAGTAAACGTCAAAGTTCACACGGAACTACTAGCGAGACTGAAGTCTCTCTGAAAAAACATAAATTAAGCATATGTGAGTACAAATGTACCCAACAATACTTACATCAGAACTAACTACATATGCATCGATATCAACATAGGGGGGTGGTGGAGTTTAACTGCAGCAAGCCAGCTTTGACTCTGTGGCTATCCTAAACTACGACTACAAGTAACTCTTTTGAGGTGGCGCACACGAGTCCACATATTAAACATATTAATACACCACTATGGATCCGCTCCCATCTCCCTACAAGAACGCCATCCATAGCACTCACGCTTATCTTGCGCATTTAGAGTGTCCACTTTCACTTGTCTATGAACTGTACAGGCAACCTAGAGGTCCTTTACCGCGGACGCGGCTATTCGAATAGATAATGTTAACCCTGTAGGGGTGTACTTCTTCACACACACTCTCACCACTTATCGCCGTTTACACGACATGTACTCGACAACCTTCAAGCGGAAGCCCTGCGAGGGTGTCGGCCACGACCTGACTTACCACTCAAGTCCCTAGTCCAGGTTTATCTCCTATTCAGGTTCCATCCGCATGGAGTTCGGCCGAGGTTTCCACATACGGCCCCAAACGGTGTGTACAGGGTTCCCGGGTCACCAAACGGGCGACTCGGTACACCAGGTCACGTGCCTACCGCATCACAGCCCACCCTTCGGGTCAGCACTGCGCACGGCCTCCAGCATACTACAAACACCAGAAACTACTTGCAACTTGTAGACAGAGGACATGGGCGGTTAATAAGTCAAGAGAGTCAAATAAGGATCCCAATGTGTGGTAGTAGTTGTTCATGGATCACAAACACAGAAATCAGTTCCTAAGGGCAGTTTCAATGAGACAATCCACCATGTACTCCTACATGGCCTCTCACCGCTACCTTTACCAAATCGTGTTCACAGACTTAGCTCTCAACATTAAGACATGTTCACCACATTCCAATTCATCCCCGATGAATCGGACCTGACTCAACTCTAAGCAGTAGCTGGCACGACAAAAAGCATGAATGAGTAGGAACATTAGGGCTCAAACAACTCCTACTCATGCTAGTGGGTTTCATCTATTTACTATGGCAATGACAGGTCATGCGAAGGAAAGGGGTTCAACTACTGCAACATCTAACAGTTGAAACGTCGTTGTCCTAATGCAATAATAGAGAGCAAGAGTGAGAGAGTGGGATTGTAACGGAATGAACAAGGGGGTTTTGCTTGCCTGACACTTCTGAAGATAGTATAGTTCTTCATTGGTGTCATCGATCTCATCATCGGAACCATGTTGTCGGTGTTCTGGGAATGGGGGTCCCCAGACTTGCCTGCCCGCCGCCCGCAGCGTGGCTCCACCAGCGGCCCTGTACGACCCATCTTCCCTGGCAAACATTCAAGACCCTCGCGAGGGGCCAAGCCTCGCGAGGCAGACGACGCAAGACCTCCTCAAGGGCGGCCTCACCAGGCTGGCTTGCAAGGGGAGGAGAGATCAAGGCGAGGGGCACCTCACGAGGTTTTTGTGATGCAAGCCATGATGACTGGAGCCAGGCGGGCGCCAGCTCGTCCTCGTTTCCTCTTTGGTGCTAAAGGGGCAAGCGCAGACGAGGAGTCCCGAGGCATCAGGCAAAGTTTTCCATATCGGTGCAACAAGACCAAGACCAGTAGGACGGCAGGACGGAGGTCATCGTGGATCCCAAGACAACGTCACCACCAGAGCCTTTAGTAGGCGAAGACTACTTTTGATAGGATAGCTTGTACTAGTTGTCTCCCTTTGAATTTGGCCATTGTGGGATCCCTTCCCGCTCAATATTTGGTAAGAGGACTAGGGCCCCTATAAATAGGACTAGCCACCACCATAGAAGGGAGGGTGATTGGGACCGAGATCGAATCCGTAGCACCCCAACCTCTCAAGTTCACCAAGCACAAGAACACCTCTCCTCGCGAGGCTGTTCTTCTCTTGTAACTGTTCATCCTCAGTCCAAGAGGCAATCCACCACACCACACTGGAGTATGGTTTTACACCACAACGGTGGCCCGAACCAGTATAAATCTTGTGTCTCATGTTCTTGGGTTCATCGAGCTAGGCCGTGAGATCGTAGACTATGCGAGCAAGAGAGGGGGAGAGATCTTTGTGCACCCTCTAGTGTTAGAACCTCAAGGGTTTTGCCAGAACCCGAAATCTGACATTTGGGGCGCTAGGTAGGGGTGCGCCAGAGCTTCTCCTCCCTCGGTTGATCCGTTGACGTCCCGTGGGTCCGATGTCTGGTGACCCAAGGACCAATGCCGACCGCAGCCAAACGCCGTCCACCCTCACTCCACGACAAGTGCGGGTGGCCGCAAGGGCCTCAAGCCACGCTACGGCCACGGCAGCGCACACCCGACGGGAACAAGCAAACATGAGGGCCGCACTCACGGTGGCTTGGGAGCTGCTATGATGCCGACTGATGGAGAGCGGCCGGGACGCATTGCTGGAGCGCGTCGCCGAGCTACTGGACGTCGTGGCCTCAGGAGCACTGCCCTTCTGCTCCGTGCTCACGCCTCAGGCCACGACCGGATGGTATGGCGAGCCTCGCCGTGCCCGCGCACCCCCAGGTGCGCCAGGAGGCTTCATCGACACGAGCGCGACCAGAAGCGCTGGGCGCCCACTCGTGCCCCCGCCACCTCCGATGGGCGCGTGCACGAGCGTTGCCACCCGCAGCCTCGGCGGAATGCTGCCCTACCATCCTCAGGGCGGCACAACATGGAGCGTGGGGCACTTTGGCGAGGTCTTCGGGGCGACGGCCTCGAAGGCCTACGTGCCCTCCATGATAGACCAGGAGTACGCGCTGGAGGACGACCCTGGCTCGTTCCTCGAGCCGGGCTAGGAGGATGAGGCGCTGGAAGCTGAGGCCTTCCAGGAGCCCCCCTAGCGTGCCGTTAGCCTCACCAACCATGCTGGCGACGATAGCTATAGGGTACCACTAATCTCTCAGGAGCAAGCTTATGCTAACCATGGGTCGCAGGAGGATCAGGTCACAACTGCGGATGGCGGCCCTAGCTCAACGGCCTCCCTCCCACCCGGAGGAGCGCACTGGGGCTGCAGGGGAGAGGTCGGCAGCCAGGCTCCTTCCTGCATCGCACGGAGCAAGGCGCCCCCCGGAGGTAGGCCCTCTGTCGGGGAGGTGCTGATGAGCCTTCCCCCGGCAGGGGACCCGTGGTCGCCGTTGGCATCCCCTTTGCCCCTTGGCTTCGTCCTGGTTTTCGGTCAAACCAACGGTGGTTGAGGGCGGCACATGGCAGGCCCCTCGTCTGGCGGTATGAAGTAAGGCTCACAGCTGTGAAGATCTCCACTCGTGACACTCTCACGTATTAATGAGTGGAGCTGTACATGCCCCGGAGTCTCAGGAGCGCCGCCCTCGGGCCTCGGGGGCTCCCTCCCACACCTAGTGGCAGCAGTTAGCTCCGCGCTGGTGAGAAGAGAAGAAGACTAGACTAGCTGCCGGATGCGGCCATTTGCTCTTTGCCTCTTTTCCGTAGCACTGTTTCTGGCTTTGGATTTAAGTTGAAGTTGGATTTTCATTGCTATGCATGGGGGGTGACTTTTCTCGTTCGTTCGATTTCTTGCCATTTGGTTCCTTGCCCGACTCGGAGTTCACACCTGCTACCTCCCCCCTCGCGAGCTCCTCGAGCGCGGGGGTTGGGTGCGGCACGCGCACGTTGCACGCTCGCCCTTCCACGACTGGTGCTTGCTCCTCGCGACGCCCTCTCGGGCGGATCAGCAGGCCCTTCAGGAGCTCACGACCTCACGAGCTGGCTAGAAACCGGTCCTGACCAAGGTAAATTTCAGCAGTAAACCCGGGGCATGACCCGCGGGCCCATAAAAGACACATCTTCAACTTGGCCTAAGGAATAGAGGCAGTGATCTGCTTACATGAGGGGCTCCCCCTCCCAAAATGCTCTCACAACTTTCAGGGCTGTGCCCAAGTTTTCACTTACAGGCCCAGCAACGATGGAGCATGGGCTCAATGGGACATATCGCTCGCCGCGTCCTCCGGGACGCCCTCAGATGCGTCGCTGGCATCATCGTCACCATCGCTGGCGCCGCCATCTTCGTCACCAGCATCACCGTCGCCATTGCTGGTGTCGCCCGCACTATGGTCGACCATGTCGCCTTCATCCACAGCGACCACCACCGCGTCATCCTCGGAGGTGAAGGCTCTGACTAGAGCGTCCACATTGTCCTCTACCCAGCACGCCAGGTCGTCCCGGATGTCCTCGGGCATAGGGGCAATGGCAGCGTCAAAGTCGAAGTTGGGGTAGGTGTCCTAGAGGTGGCTGAAGAAACGGGAGAACGTGCGCTTGAGCAGACCACGGCTCTCTCCTCAAAAAGCATGCGAGCCCTCTCGGATCAATTCTCCAGGCGTGTCACCACGTCGGTGAAGAAAAGGAGGTGACTGGCGTAGTCGTTCGAGTGGGGATGAGGTGCATTTTTGTCACAGACGGCGTCCAATGCCGTGTTGGATCTGACCCTGAGGTTTTGCAGCATGGGGGCATGCTCGCGCTGCAGCATCCGCCGCCGGAGCGCTTCCTCCCTGCCCTGCTGCACGAAGGATTCAGTGCCAGTGACTCGGTGCTGAAGGGAAAACAGCTCAGCATGTGCGGAAGCCAGCTCGGCTTGCACCGAAGACAGGCAGGCTAAGGCGGCTTTCTCGCGATGTTCGACCTCATCAAACCTTGACCTACCTGCCCACAAGGTCCGCGCGAGCCTCGGCCGCCCGGCGGTCGACTTCCTCCTGGGCCTTGGCCTCGCGCGCGCCGACAGCATCCTCAGCTTGGGCAACTTGGCGCTCCCTCATCTCCAACCGCTCGAGCTCAAGGCTGCGCTCCGTGGCTTCCAGTGCTAGTGCTTCCTCGCGCCTCGGGATCTCTTTCTCCTCGGCAGGTGTCCCCTTCATCGATGCTAGGGCAGCCTTGCGCGCCTGCACTTGCTGCTCCAGGGAGACACTCCAGGCTTGGAGCTCCCACGCGCGTTTCTCTGCGATCTCGCGACGTCGGTTAGCTTCCCCGGCTTCTTCCAAGGCTCAGGCGCAAACTTCGCATGAGGTCGCAAGAGACGCATTGGCCTTCACGTTATCAAGCTCACTTTGGTGCCGCTCGAGGTTGATGGCAACCTTTAGTTTATGCCACTCTTCCACCAGTCGAAGACCCTCAGCCTCAAGGTGCTACAAAGCCGGCCGAAGCATTGGGCGTGGCGACCAGTGTAGGGCGCGGCTGGTGAAGCGCCCGAGGGGATGGCCTCAGGAGCACCAAGCTGGGGAGAGCCATCAAGTACCGCCGTGAGATGGCCTCAGAGGCCTCGGGAGCTTCAGCCTCAGGAGCAGCGGGTTGGGTCGCCCCCTCAACTGCTTCCTCAATGCAAGAGTTGTGGGTTGCCAAAGTTGACGCCTCAGGAACTGCGGGCGGCTCCAACGCCGTGTCGCCCGCGACTCCAGCTTCCGGTGATGCTTGCCTCCTGTGTCCACTCTTGGGGCAAGTCTGGTGTCGGTGGCAAGGTTGGGAACCACGGTGACGGGGTTCTCACGGGACCCCTCAAGGCCAATTGGACGCAGCCCCCATTCATCAATGGGGGGCATCTACCCCGTGAAGTCCACCCTGTTCGAGCAGCCATACAAGAGACAGCCCACCGGTGGCATATCGGCTGGCGAAGGGTTTCCCGCCAGGACCTCAAGCATTGTTCTTCGTGCCTCAAGCAGAAGCTCTGACTCCTGGAGCATCATGCGATCTGGGCCGACACAAAGGGCCCACATCGGCTGGGAATGGCGCTGGAGTGGGGCGACGCGGCGTTGGAGGAACTCCTTCATCACCATGGGCGTGGTCAAACCAAGGTCTTTCAACCTCCTCATCCGGAGCCAGACGTAGGCAAGGCGGGAGCTCATAAGCTTCTCGTGAGCCTAGCCGGAGCTGGGAACGGTGGGCGCAGATGGAGGCGAGAGCAAAGGGATGAGCACTCCGACATCCGCATACACCCACCGCGTCGGAACCCGCTCGCGGATGGCGGGAGCTCGAAGTCAATCCATGAGCCAGCCGTTGCCTCCATGTCCTGGAAGCTCATGCACCCCGAGCATCGCCGAGGGTCGGTCAGGTGCAGCGACAAGAAATGGCACAGAACGGCCACGGAGGGGGCGATGCCCACCATGGCCTCGCAGGCGAAGCCGAAGATGGGAAGAAGAGCGACATATTGGGGATCCAAGTGCAGTAGATTAATCTGGTAATGGGAAAGCGCAGCATTGAAGAAGGCGGAGAAAGGGGAAACCAGACCGGCCCACAGGGCGTCAAGGAAGAACTGGACCTCAGTGGCTGCTCTATCGACATAAGCTTGGGACGCAGGCCAGGCCGCCGTCCTACCCCATTCATTGAAGCTGGTGTCAAGTGCAAGGCGGACCTTGTCCATGGCCTCCTCATTGAGCACCTGCGATCGCCCAATAGCGGGCTCGACGGTAGGAGGCGGGTTGGTTGAGGACATGGGTTTCTTCCCTTTCTCTATCTGGTTCGGCGCCATAACGAGGGGGAGGACTGAGCTCGGGTTGGATTGGGAAAGGAAGCTGAGGTTTGAGGAAGCGAAGGAGTCGGGAGGTGCGTTGCCAGCAAGGGGGAAATAACTGTGTGGGACGCCGTGGCCGCCTAGCCAGGCGGATATCAAGGCTCCATGGGGAAGCGGGGCCGCCCGATGACCAATCGATCGCCACGCGTTAGGCAGGGCCACAGGCTATTGGGGCCCGGGGCGCTCCGCCCTTTCCCTTTGGCCTCGCCTCCAAGTCAAGCTCGAGCGCACATCGGGCCCGGGGGCTACTGTCGACGTTTTGGGAACGGGGGTCCCCAGACTTGCCTGCGTGCGGCCCGTAGCTTGGCTCCACCAGCGGCCCTGTACGGCCCATTGTCACCAACAAATATTCAACACCCTCGCGAGGGTCCAAGCCTCGCGTGGGTCCAAGCCTCACGAGGAGGATGACGAAAGACCTCCTCAGGGGCGGCCTCACCAGGCTGGCTCGCGAGGGGCGGAGAGATCAAGTCGAGGGGCGCCTCACGAGGTTTCTGTGATGCAAGCCATGATGAGTGAGCCAGGCGGGCGCCAGGCGAGCACCAGCGCGCGCAGCGTCCTCGTTTCCTCTTTAGTGCTAAAGAGGCAAGTGCATACGGGGAGTCCCGAGGCATCAGGCAAAGGTTTCCATATCGGTGCAACAAGACCAAGACCAGCAGGATGGCAGGACGGAGGTCACCGTGGAGCCCAAGACGGCATCACCACCAGAGCCTTTGGCAGGCGAAGACTACTTTTGTCAGGATAGCTTGTACTAGTTGTCTCCCTTCAAATTTGGCCGTTTTGGGATCCCTTCCCGCTTAATATTTGAGAAGAGGAACAGGGCCCCTATAAATAGGACTAGCCACCACCATAGAAGGGAGGCTGATTGGGACCTAGATCGAATCCATAACACCCCAACCACTCAAGTCCACCAAGCACAAGAACACCTTTCCTCACGAGGTTGTTATTCCCTTGTAACTGTTCATCCTCAGCCCAAGAGGCAATCCACCACACCACACTAGAGTAGGGTATTACACCACAACGGTGGCCCGAACTAGTATAAATCTTGTGTCTCATGTTCTTTGGGTTTGTCGAGCTAGGCCGTGAGATCATAGAGTGTACGAGATAGAGAGGGGAAGAGATCTTTTTGCGCACCCAGTGTTCAAACCTCAAGGGTTTTGCCTAAACCCGAAATCTGACACACATCTACTGAGGGGGGACAAATACCGGTAACATAGAAGGAACACAATCAATGCAATGCACAAAATGATGCATGATCATGACATGGCAAGATGTGATTTGAGCTAATGCAGCTAGTAACAGAAGGGTTTGAGTTGATTTGAACCAAAGGTTCAAATTCAAACTATGAATTTCCAAAGTGCATTTACATGTTTTGATCTATACAGCAAGGTTAAGTTGCCATATCATGCATGAAACCTGTACCAATGGATTTATTAGATTTTTCTGATAATTTTTCATATATAAATCTTTTCAATTTGAGTTATAGATTAATTTCTAGGATTTTTGAAGTTCATAACAATTTCTGGAATTTTCTGAATAAGTTTAAATCCATAAAATTCTTTACTGCGTCAGCGGTATGTCACAGTGACATCATCAGGTCAACGGGGCGCTCAAGGTCAAACTGACCAGTGGGCCCTGTGTGTCAGTAACTAAACTAAACTAAACTAACTAGGTTTAGTTAACACTAATCTAGGTTAGTTAGCAGGGCGTCCCCACCTGTCATTGAGCTAGGGGAGGTCAAACCCTTGGTCAAACGAGTCAATCCCGTCGGCGACTCGACGCCGGCGAAGCCAGACGCGGCGGCGAGGTGCGGGATTCCTCGTCCGGTGACCAAATGGCCGACGGAGGGCATCTAAATGACGCGGGCACTCGTCCGCGTCGAGTGGTGTAGGTGGTTGGGCCTGGGGTGGCCAGAGTCGTCGCCGACGTCTACCTTAGCAGCCGTCGAAGCTTGGGTGAGCTCAGGGTCGTCGCTGTGACGGCCGTGGTGGCTCATGCGGGGCACCTACGTGCCCTATGTGGTGCGTGGAGGAAGCTAGGCACGACGGTCGGACCACTAGATGGCCGGAGACACGTCGGCAATGAGCACAGGCGGCAGTGCATGCGGGCAAACTCGAGGCGGCATGTACGGTGCATGAGAGCGAGAACGGAGAGGGGGAGAAGGGTCAGTGGCTCAGTGCGAGTGCAGGGGAGCGAACGGCAAGCTCGGGGATGGGCTGGTGACGACGGGAGGTCGCCGGCGATCTCGGTGGCGCGAGGAGGAAGAAGACATCGGGGACGGCGCTCCGGGGCTCTTCCCATCGTGTGGCTCGATGGAGACGGCGTAGAGGTCGACGATGGAGCTCCTTGGCACGTCAGAGATGCGATGGGTGGATGGCGTCTGTGGCTATGGTGAGTGGCAGCGACGGACCCGTTCGAGTGGGTGAGAGGGAGAGGTCCAGGGGAGGGGAGAGGCCACGGGTGAGGGAGAGAGAGGTCAAGGGGTGCGTGGTGTCGTCTAGATACGTCCAAGGCGTCAGCAGAAGAAGGACGTGGCCGGGCACATGCCGACGCGCGGCGACCACGCGCGCGGCGTCCGACTAGCGGGAGCTGGACAACGACTAGCAGCACGAGTGACAAACACAGAGTACATAAAGCGTAAGCACATTATACAACAGGATGAAGACAAACAGACTGAAGAAATTGAACTGAGGAAATTGAGAAAGTCTTCAGTCAAAGTCTTCAAACAGATATGAACAGGTACACAACACAGTAATGAGGAAATGGAAGGGTTGAGGAAATAGAACCGGTTAGCTCGGTGAAGATAATGATTTGGTAGACCAGTTCCAACTGCTGTGACAGTTGTACGTCTGGCTGGAGCGGCTAGGTATTTAAACTTGAGGAAACACAGTCCCAGACACCCAGTCCTCATCGTATTCTCCTTGAACTAAGGCCACACAGACCTAGTCCAATCACTCATGGTAAGTCTTCAGGTGAACCTCCACAAACTCGGTCACTCGGCGATCCACAATTTCCTCTTGGATGCTCTAGACCATGACGCCTAACCGTCTGAAGGATGCATAGTCCTCAAAGGTAACAAGCATCGGTTCCACACAGGAACAATCTCTTCAGTGATGCTCAATCACTTTGGGTTTGTAGGTGTTTGGGTTTTTCCTCACTTGATGATTTTCGCTCAAAGTCCTCGGAGGATGGGATGCTCTCAATGAAAAGTGTCTGTTTCTGGTGGAGCAGCCAACCAGTTAGTGGTTGTAGGGGGAGGCTATTTATAGCCTAAGGAGCAGACCGACATGATAATTCATAAATGCCCTTCAATGATATGGCCGTTAGGTAGATAAGATATTTTGGGATAGCTGGCGCATAGCACATCGATGGTCGGAAATTTGAGGTTCAACTTCCTCAGGGCTATCATGTTCCTCACTTGTAGGCAATCCACACTAGCGAATTCCTAACTCCTCAGTCAGAACCAATTCCTCAGAGAACAGAAGAACTTCGTCTCTGTCACTGAAGAAATTGACTGGACTATATGAGTTTACAATGGCTTCACTCGAAGGGATTGGTAGGTGTAGGATTTTGAGAAGAGCATCACCTGGAAACTTTTCCTTAGTTTTACCTCGACCCCCTTTAATAGTATGGTGTTTCCTATGACTCAAGAAGGAAAAAATGACACTACGAAAACAAAAGTCTTCACGCTTCATGTTCCTCGCATGAATATCAAGTCTTCATGGTCACACCAATTTCTTCACTTTTAAAGTCTCCAGGAAGTCTTCAGAAATCCACTTCAGTTGAAGACATTCATTTTTAGGGGTCGAATTTCTCTATAAATATCAAACTCCTCATAGACTTATAGACCTGTGTACACTAACAAATGCATTAGCCCCTTAACATATAAGTCTTCAATACACCAGAATCACTAAGGGGCACTAGATGCACTTATAGTATATACCCGTGATCAACTCCCGAGTGATCAAGGCCCGATAGTATAGCATGGCAGACGAACAAGAATGTAGGGCCACTGATGATAAACTAATATCCTATACTAAGCATTTAGGATTGCAGGTAAGGTATCAACAACTGTAGCAACAATGACATGCTATGCAGTAGAATAGGATTAACCAAAAGCAGTAACATGCTACACTACTCTAATGCAACCAGTAGAGAGAAGAATAGGCGATATCGGGTTGATCAAGGGGGGGCTTGCCTGGATGCTCTGGCAAGGAGGGGTCGTCAACAACGTAGTCAATCGGGGCACTAGCAGTGGCATCAGTCTCGTAGTCTACCAGAGAGAAGAGGGGGAAGAAATAATGAATAAAATTCAAACAGATGCATATCAATGCAGGACATGACAAGTAACGGTGTCAGGTGTGCTCTAACGCGGTAGGAGGTGATACCGGCAAAGGGGGAGAACGTCCAGTAAAGTATCCCCGCTGTTTCGTGTTTTTGGACAGAAGAACCGGAGGGGGAGAGTTGCATGTTCGCTATGATAGGGATGTGTGGCGGACGAACGGGCTACGTATCCAGATTTGTCTCGTCGTTCTGAGCAACTTTCATGTACAAAGTATTTTCATCCGAGCTACGGATTATTTTATATGATTTTTTATATATTTAATCAATTTCTGGAAATAATAGATTTAATTTAATTAGAAAAGGTAATTATGATGTCAGCATGATGTTAGCATGATGTCAGCATGATGTCAGCAGTCAACGTTGACTGTTGACCTGGTCAACCTGACAAGTGGGTCCCACTGTCATTGACTGAGATTAACTGAACATGTTAATTAGTTTAATTAGTGATTAGGTTAAACTAATCATGATTAATTAAGTTAATTAATTAATTAAATTTTATTTTTATTATTTATTATTGTTTTAATCTTTTTAATGTTCCAAGGTGGTGGACCCCACTTGTCATTGGCCCATGGGGCCAATCGGGCGTGGGCTAACGGGCGCTGGGGCGGAGCCGGGAGTCAGGCGCATGCCCAGGGGCACGCGGGGCGGCGGAAGCCGAGCCCAGGCGACGAGAGGCACGACAGCCCGGGGCGGGGCCGGTGAGGTCGGGGGAGGGCCGACCAGTGCCGTCGAGCGGCGGGGCCGAGAAGACAGGGACGGCAACTGGGCCAGGCGGACGTGGGCGTCGCCGGAGCGGGGTGAGCAAGGCGCGGGGTGGCCGCGGCAGCGGCATGCATGGATGCGCGCGAGCGAGCAGGGGGGAGGGGACCGTGGCCTCGCTTGGCAGTGACATGGGGCAAGGTGCAGCGAGGCGGGGCTCGTGTGCACGTGTGTGGCAGCGGGCGGGCGCGAGGTGCGGCGACGGGGCAACCTGCATGGCGACGACGCGCGCAGGAGGCGGGCGAGCAACACAGCAGCAGTGGGTGCGGGCGAGCAGCAGGGCGCCGGGCCTGGATACGCGGGGCGCGCGGTCAAGCACGGCGTGCGCGTGAACTTGCAGGAGAGAGGAGGAGGAGAGGGAAAGCTCATTGGGGTCGTAGGGGTTTTGGCAGTGGGGCTTGGGGAGGACGACGGTGACGACACGACGGAGGGGAGGCAGACTGGCAAGGTAGCGTTGGCGATGGCGGAGCGGTCCTCGAGTGGCGGCGGGCGGAGCGGGAAGTAGCGCGAGGTCGAGCGCCCCCGATCCTGATCTGGATCGGGGAGGGAGAGCAAGGAGTGGCGGAGGGGGAGAGTGGGGACGTGGGCTAGGGTTCGGGGGATTGGGGAGGGGGTTATAGCCCAAGAGGGTTTTGGGCCGGCCTGGCTGGCAGTGGCCGCTAGGCCACGACCCAGCTGGGGGTCCCTTTTTATCTTTTTGTTTTTTTTTCTATTTTACTTTTATTTTATTTACTTTTCTGTATTAATTCATTTTAAAATATTTACGCATTCGGTGGAAGTGTGGTTTCTTCACCATAAATACCTAGGCATTAATTGGCACACTCTGAACATTTTAGTTTTAATGTTTGAATTATTTTGATGATTTAAAAAAATAACATTTGAATTCATATCGTTTTGAACTAACGCGAGATTAGCGACAGTTACGGAGGTGACGTGGCATCATTAGCATAGGTTCACTTTAGCATAATTATCTGGGCGTTGCAATTTTCTTCCTCTACAAGAAATCTCGTCCCGAGATTTAGGAGGTAGAGGGAAATAGTATGGGGTATTCATCATGCAGGCGATCCTCGTGTTCCAAGTGGCTTCGTCTTCAGAGTGATGCGACCACTGGACCTTGAGGAGCTTCATCGCCTTCTAACACGTGCGGCGTTCAGCTTGGTCGAGAATGCAGATGGGATGCTCTTTATAGGAGAGGTCCTATTGCGACTCGACCACTTTGTGATCCACTGCTTAGATTGGGTCCTTGAAGCAACGGCGGAGCTGTGACACGTGGAACACATTGTGAACCTGAGAAAGGTTCGACGAAAGCTCTAGTTGATATGCCACTTTTCCACGCCTTTCAAGAATAGTGAAAGGACCAATATAGAGAGGTGCTAGCTTGCCCTTGATCCTAAAGTGGTGAGAACCATTCATTGGTGTAACTCGAAGATAAGCCTTTTCGCCAGGTTGATAGACCATGTCTTTGTGATGGCGGTCATACTGACTTTTCCGACGTGACTGAGCAGTCTTGAGATTCTAACGAATGATGTGGACTTGTTCTTTGGCATGTTGGATAATATACGGACCGAAGAGTCGATGTTCCCCAGTTTTTGACCAGTTTAGAGGGCTTCGACACTTTCATCCGTATAACACTTCGAAGGGGGCCATCTTCAGACTAGCTTGATAGCTATTGTTATAGGAGAACTCAGCATACGGAAGAGATTCCTCCCATTTATTGCCAAAGGAAATTACACAAGGTCGAAGCATGTCTTCGAGAACTTGGATGACACGTTCAACTTGCCCTTGTGACCGAGGATGAAACGCAGTACCGAACGACAGATGAGTTCCAATAGCTTCTTGGAAACTTGCCCAGAATCTTGAAGTGAATAAGCTGCCACGGTCCGAACCGGTAACCAGTGGAATACCGTGAAGTGAAACAATTCTGGCCATGTAGATATTTGCAAGCTGACTAGCAGTGATCGTTTCTTTGACCGCTAGAAAATGTGCAACCTTAGAAAGTCGGCCAATGACGAAAAGAATAACATCATTACCTTTCAGCGATTTAGGAAATCCAGTGATGAAGTCCATTTCAACATGGTCCCATTTCAATTCAGGAAAAGAGATAGGTTGCAGAGTTCTAGCAGGACTTTGATGTTCTGCTTTGATACGACGACAAATGTCACACTCAGCAACATAACGAGCAATGTCTTGCTTCGTATTAGTCCACCAGAATCTCTAGCGGATGTCTTGGTACATCATTGTACTACCAGGATGGATACACAGAGGCGTATCATGAGCTTCTTTCATAACCTTTGGAGTCTGATCCAGGTTTTTCCTCGAACATGGCACCACTAGGCTGCCTTTGAAGTACAATGCGGCATCATCGGCGATAGTGAAGAATGAGGGATTTCCTTCTACGAGATAGCATTTAATCTTCTTGACTTCAGAGTCATAATATTTAATAGTCTTGATATCGCCCACAAGATTTGATTTGATAGCCAGGGTATTTAGAGAACCCTGAGGAACAACACGAAGATTCTCTTTTGGAACTCTGGGGGGGAGGGGAGCGAGTGCACAAGGAGGGAAAATATGGAGGTTCAGCTTTCTAAATTCTTCAACAAGCGAGGCTGAACTTTTCGAACCTGGAGGTGGTTGCAATAAGACTTGCGGCTCAAGGCATCAGTCATTACATTAGCCTTGCCTGGTGTATAGGAAATACCCAAGTCAAATTCTGCAACAGTCTCCATCCATCTCTACTGACGGAGGTTCTGGTCTGGCTGAGTAAACAGATACTTCAGACTTTGGTGGGCGGTGAAGAGCTCGCAATGACTACCGAGAAGGTAATGTCGCCACTGTTTTAGTGCACGAATGACAATAGCAAGCTCGAGGTCGTGAACTGGGTAGTTCTGTTCGTGGGGGCGCAATTGACGAGAGGCATAAGCAATCACTTTGCGCTCTTGTATTAGGACACAGCCTAATCCTTGATGGGAAGCGTCACAGTAAATGACAAAGTCCTTCTTAGTATCAGGTGGAGCTAGCACTAGTGAAGAAGTCAACTTGTCTTTGAGTGCTTGGAAACTTTCCTAACACTTGTCTGTCCATTGGAACTTGATGCCCTTATGCAACAGGTTAGTTAGAGGCCTCGCGATCTTGGAGAAGTTCTCGACGAATCGATGACAATAGCTGGCGAGTCCGAGAAAACTTCTGACTTGCATGACATTCTTCGGAGGAGTCCAATCGAGAATAGCATGGACTCATTCAGGGTTGGCGGCAATATCATCCTTGGAGATGACATGCCCAAGGTAGGTTACTTCAGGAAGCCAGAATTTACACTTGGAATACTTAGCGTAGAGTTGATGCTCTCGTAGCTTTTCCAGGCCATGACGAAGATGTTTAGCATGCTCTTATTTGTTCTTGGAAAACACAAGGATATCATCTAGATAAACCATGACAAACTTGTCGAGGTAATCCATGAATATATAGTTCATTAGACGAGAGAAGGTGGCTGGAGCATTGGGTAAGCCGAAAGACATGATGGTGTACTCGTATGATCCATATCGAGTCACGAATGCGGTCTTTGGGATATCCTCTTTACGAACACGGATCTGGTGGTAACCCAACCTCAAGTTGAGTTTGTAGAACACTAATGAACTAGCCAGTTGATCATACAGATCATTGATTCGAGGGAGGGGATATTTGTTCTGAATGGTAGCTTGGTTTACAGGACGACAGTCTTGGACTAATCGGTTTGTCCCATCCTTCTTCTTGACAAAGAGAGAAGGTGCTCCACAAGGAGAGCAACTTGGGCGAATGAAACCTTTGCGAAGAGATTTGTCGATTTCCTCCTTAAGCTCAATGAGTTCATGCGGCGGCATCTTGTAGGGTCGGTTGGCTATAGAGGTGGTGCCTGGTTTTGATGTCGATGATGAACTCGACAGATCTAGCAGGGGCGTCCCTGGAAGTTATTCAGGAAAGACGTCAAGGAATTCGCGCATGAAGGGAATGTTTTTGATGCCCTCGAGTGGTGCAGCATTCAATGCATTCAAGGCATAAAGCCGTGCCTCGGCATTTTGCACCAGATGAGCATGGTAACTAACTATTTCATCAGAAGGGTGTAGTAGATGGACGGTCTTAGTGGTGCAAACTATAGAAGCAGTATGCGCTTTGAACCAATCCATCCCCAAAATGAGGTCGATGTCAGATGACTTCAGGATAATGGGAGAGGCATAGAATTCCAGCCCTTTGATTTCCACAGGGATGTCGATGCCAACCATGGAGGTTTTAGATATTCCCATGGGGGTTTTATCACTACCGAAGTGTTCATCTCCTCACATTTAACGTCATGCTTGTATGCAAAATCTTTTGACATGAATGAATGCGATGTTCCTGAATCAAATAAAACAGATGCGTGTACTGAATTAACAAGGAGTGTACCCATCATAGTAGCAGGCTGGTCTTGAGCTTCGTTCATATCAACATGGTTGGCATGAACACGACCATAAGACTTGGCACTGTTGTTGCGGGGCTGGTTTTTTCCACGACGAGCTGCGGGAAGGGCCAGTTGATTCTGGTTCTGATAGCAGTTCCTAGCAAGGTGACCTGGTTGACCACACTTGTAGCATAGACCATTATTGGGAGTGGGGACAGGAGCTCGGGTGGTGGATGGAAGCCTTGGCTACCTAAGTGGCGGAGGAGGCAGACGAGGTGCAGCATAGGACTGCCTTGGAGCAGGCGCAGTTAGCTGGTACATGGTGTTGGGAATCCATATCCTACACTTCTGCGAGGGCGGGCCCGAAGATGAGCCTGTGTCATGGTTGCGCCCATGAGAGCTCTGGTGTTCCTGCAGACCAGTTTCGACATTGATGGCCTTGTTCACCAAGGTGGCGAAATCAGCAAAGTCATGCACTAAAGTGCGAGCTTGATGTCAGCTTGAAGGCCATCATGGAACTTCTCCTGTCTACGTGCATCAATTGCAATATCTTCTTCAGCATAGTGGGACAAGTCCAGAAAGTCCCACTGATAAGCTTCCACAGTTTTTGTTGCCTTGGGTGAGGTTGCAGAACTTGCGCTTCTTCCGGTCCATGACTCCCTGAGGAATGAAGTGCGCCCGAAAAGCATTTTGGAAGTCTGGCCAGGTGATGATTGTTCCAACCGGTAGAGTACGCCTGTGGCAGTCCCACCATGGAGCTGCGGGTCCTTTCAGGAAGAAGGAAGCAAAGGTGACATAGCTAGCAGGGGCTACATCAGTAGACTCCATCTCATGCATAGGTGATGTCACGAAGCCAGTCATCAGCATCTAGAGGCTGAGTTGAGCTATGGTACACAGTTGGGTTGAGGCATATGAAATCCTGCAGAGTTACTTGGGTTGGCTGCTGGTTCATATTGGGGCGAGGAAACTGAGCCATAATATTATCCTTGAACTGGCGATTCAGCTGGAACTGTTGCATCATACCAGCCATGTACTCAGGCAATGGTGGGGGACCGCCGCCACGACCACGACCACCTGGTCTAACCATCCTGCTAATATATAACAAGGGTAGTTCAACATTGAGAAATTTGCAAAGACAAGAATCATTCATGATGAAACATGCATAATGAAAGGAGCACGATAGATGCTACATAGTAGTCGGCACATCTTACAAAAAGGATCATGCATAGAGTTCGGTACACATAGTTCAATACATAGACTAAAGACATCATAGGCGGTACAGAGGCTCGCGACGAATGCATCTAATACTAATAAGCAAGACTACATCAGTCCCAGGAGGAACTGTGGAGGTAGGTGTAGCCTGACAGCTGGTAGTGATGTGATGGGAAGTCCTCCACGTCAGTAGTCTAGGGTCCGTAGATACTCTGGTGCAGAACCTGACGCTCAGGTGGCAGAAGAGGACCCAGTGCGGGAGAGTAGCCTCCCACATCTGGCCAGCTGACACCTTCACTACTGGAAACAGGGAATTTTCCATCAGCCAGCTCTTTGCCATCTGCCAGCTGATGGCAAAGAACGTCTTTGCCATCTGCTTATAAAAAACAGATGGCAAAGAACTGACAGACGGCAAAGAACATGGTTGCCATCAGCCAATTATTTGCGATCTGCTAGTGGATGGCAAATATGAGGTTGGCAAATCATGTGGCCGTCAATAATGTAACGGCGTACCAGCCCCACCTCTTTGCCATCTGCCAGAAGACGACAAAGATTATTTGCCATCTGGTGGCAGATGGCAAAGAGATGGGACTATCTCTCTCCTTGCTAAAAAAAGCAAATAGTGAAAAATTAAAGAAAATAAAACCCCCAGCCTCCATAAAAAAACCCCAGCCACCCCGAATCAGTCTCAGCCCACTCCCGTGCGTGCTGGATAGGGTTCCCCGCCACCCTCACCGGTCGCCGCCGCCCTCACCGGTCGCCGCCGTCGTCGGTTTCCCCTACATGGCTGGAGGATAGGCCATCCCACCGGTCCATTCCCGCCCCACCGTGAGGGAGGAGACTGACCAATTGCTCCTCCCCGCCGGTCGCCGCCCGCCACCCCAAGGATCAAGGTCGGCCGCGCCGGTCCCTGTCGGTCGCTGCTCCGGATCCAGGCCGCCCACCGCCCCGCCCCCATCAGCCCGATCTATTTCCCACCGGATCCCATCTTCGCCGCTGTCCGACGCGCCTTCTTCAAGGAGCTACGACCCCATGTCTCAGAGGAGCTAGCCCCGACGCCATTGATGCTCGAGCGACGCTCCCAAGCTAGGAGCGGCACCAGGACAACCATGCCCCCGAAGCCTAAACTGCAAGGTGAGCTCGTCCCCTTCTCTTCTTTCCTATGGATCAGTGTCCTGGCTCATGTTCTCTGTTTTGTACATGTGTGTAGTTTATTTTCAGAGTACTTGTTGTGTGCAAAATCCTACCCTGGCGCATGTTGTTGGTTGTTTAATTCTGGAATCACAAGTTAATGCATTTTGCTATGTGGGTACCCAGCCATCCAGTATGTGAGTGATTTCTTGGCAGCAGATTTATGATTTCTATGGATGCATCGCACTAATTGAATTTACAAATAAGTGTGTTCATTACGATCACGGTTATCTTCCCATCTGTGTGGCTGTAAACTGTTCTGCTGCGGCTTCAATCATGAATTGTGAATCCCTTCCCCAACGTGATTTTCCAGGTCGTCTGCATTCCTAATGTCTCTTCTATCCGTGCATCAACACCAATATTGGATACAAGCTTTCCAATCACCACAACATCTTGGTCTGGAAGGACAGAAGCGGCATGAGATTTCTTAGATTTTGATGGATACATGCACAATGAGGATGATGCCAAATTTGGGCAACTACATTGCCGTCTCACACCACTCACCCTCAGGTTTGTCTTCTGCCTTTTTCTGTTCTATTCTAATGGTACTTGATGCTCCCTGGATGGAATTAGTACATGAATGTTGTTTGAAGTGTGAGCTTGGATTCAGGTCGATTGGCTGAGTAAGTGGACTAAAATTAAGCAAACATATTATATCTTCCAGTTTCGGTGAGATCATGCACACATCAGCATATATACTCTCAAGCTAAGCCATTTTTTTTACTTCCTGTGACTACACTAATATCAGAGAATCAGTTCATACAGTGTTGAGTAAAAAGAATGTGTGTATCAGCCTGCTAATGTGGCCTCTCGGAATCCGGTGTATACGTTTCTCTAAATAGAGTCATGCTGGTCATATTGCAATTTATAGCTTGGGCTATTACAACTGTACCGCGAGGAAAAGATTGATCAATTTATCCTCTAGTAGATATATTAATATTGCAGTTAATAATCCTCAACTCATTGCAACATAGAGTGTATGAACATGCAGGCTTCAAAACATTATATAATTGATCTATTGATTCATTAGCAGAATATTGTCTAGGTAGTTTCATGTGATTTCTACCTCTAAAAACGTTCTATAGGATTTCTCAGCCCGAAAATTACTAAGGAGTCTCCATGTGACCGGGATAGATAGTATGAGCTTCCGAGAAATGAGAACAAACTAAAATTCAGTCTGACCATTCTATATCATTTTTGGAATATATATTTAGAAAGGGTGATCTTTTTGAGGGAAAACAAAGGGTGATCTTGATTGATTCCCCTAACTAGGTCCCTGTTTTACTGAATTAACATAATTGGGCCTTTATGCAGTACTTGGGGATCACTTACAGGGTCGTATTAGATTTTTTTGAAGATACCAACAAATAAATATATGGTCCCCTTGATTGAGTTTTTTATCTAGGAATTATGGCGGACATAAATCCATAAAAATACCATAAGGATTTCTTGATCTATAGGACTGTTTTGAAATAAAATACTTCCAAAGATTACTTATGCTGAACAACATTTTAGAGGGCAATTTCCATCGACTCAAATCTCTATGAAAAAACAGTTTTTTCACTAGGCAATCGTAAAAGTTCAATGCAAATTAAATTCTGTGTTTTTAATAGAAGTCCAATCTGAGATCTTATGTTTCCATATTTCATTACAAACCTGTGAATTCAAGAGGCATGTTGTTGTACAAAATCTGTAAATTATTACATCATCAAGATAATGCTCTGTTCATGCTACGAATATTAATCATCTCTGTTTATGTTGAATACAATCTTTGCTAAGAGTAACTTGCCAATTGCACTTTAAGGAAAATCATTCCTCTATGTCAGTATTAGAAAATTCATGTGTTTAACTATGTCATCCTAATTGTCCATTGCATGTTCCTATTGTAGACATTAAAGGTGAAAAGTTCTGTGGTGCCGGTGTACGCCCATCGGACGCAGAACATCGTACACATATCAATGCTCAATACTGATAGTACCATAACTGTCGCATATCTGCCAACGTCTAGATGCATCGTTTGTCCTCAATTTTTGTGCACATAATCGTAGTTTGAGGTGCATTTCGTTCTTAAAAAATGTTGTAGTGTGAGCAAGCTTCAGAAGCATAGATGTTCACAAAAGATAAAAAATACTTGGTGGTGACGATTATCTATGAAACAGCACTAGAGGCTATGGCAAAGACATACGCCCTATCTTATCCCCGCAATGTCTATAAGCTTCATATGATTAAAAATGTTATATTATATTTGGTCAACATGTTGTGAGAAATTCATATCTAACATAGTAAATTGTTCAAAGAAAACATGGGTAATTGTTTGTTAGATACGAAAATCAAAATTGACGGGTGCTCATTATAGTTAGTTGTTTACAGTTTAATTAAGATGGCATTGGTATAGTGAACATCACAGGTCAGTATTAATTGCTATGGTATTTGTATGACACACTCACACTAACATCCATAATACATAAAGTAAATACAATTTAATTGTTACAAGTTTGCACATGTAGTGAATATTACAACATTCGTCGGCACTTATTTTTCTTCCAAGGTGCTAGCCCGTGCAGGTGCATGGGTTGACGACTAGTATTTACTAATTGGAGGCACTAATCGAGACACCACATTAATCCTAGAAAACTTAACAAAATCATCCATCCGATTTGAGAGTTGCACCTCTGGAGCCGTCAGATGAAATCCCTCATAGAGTCCTCATGAACTATCCCACGTAAGGAGTTCTTTCCGAGCCTACAAAAAAAACATGTTCGTCTCTCCCTGTAAAAATTATCTCCGTATGACATCTTTCCCATCTCTTCTACCCACCCCGATCTCCCTCCTCCGCCAGGAAAACAGCAAGCCCTTCGTCAACTCTAATAGTATTGTTGTACGTACTGAAGTTCATTTGTTTCACTTCTTTTTTTATAGCCATGAAACAGCCTTGGTACGTTACTCATTTTAGATTCTTAGATATCTCTGCACATGCTTCCATGTGGTAGCCATTACTGTTTCGTTCCATAAAAGTTACCATATTCAAGCATTCTTATATGCATATTTGTTTCCTAGATCTGTCAACACGAGTGTCTCCCTAAGGTCCTAAAACATTTATGGTGAATTATGTATTACAACAAAATCATTCTGCGAAAAAAACCCATGTAGAAAATTACCCGATATTCTCTCTTTTATACTAAAATCTAACATATAGTAAATCGAGAAAAATAGCATTTGCCATCCGCAGCTCCTTACTGTTCTTCGCATATCGTATATTTATAATACATGGAGCTTTACCAATGTGTATTGTATTTGAAACAATATGTGGATTATGGCATCAAGGGTGAAAACAAATATGAAATATGTAGATGTATATCATCTCCACATTTTGTTTCTCCTCGGTATTTTAAGGATACACCGTGTCCGTGCTTTTTAGCAAATATGTAGTTGTATATGATCTCCAAATTTTGTTTCTCCTAGGTATTTTAAGGATACACAAATGTAGCTGTATATAATCTCCAAATATATATTTCCTCAACAAGCTTGTATAGTCCCCTTAATTTCATTTGCACAGTTGTTTTGATAAATTAGGTCTAGATTCATTGTGCCACTTCAAATTTCAGAATACATGTGTGGGAACGAAGCATATAACTAATATTTTTTCATGTTGTAATTATAAGAGGCTGATTTCATCTATTCATCGTTTCATCCATGTTGCATGAAAATGCCAATTGTATTTAAAGAAGAAAGAAACACTCATTGTTTGAGTTCAGTCCAATATATTGTAGCAGCAAATATTCTTATCCCTGAAAAAATATCTCAATTTTGAATTAGTATGAATTTGCTGTGGCCCATCCTAGAGATAATTAGACCGCTCCTGAAATTAATACTATTAAATGCATATAAAACATCCAAGGTTGATAATATAATAGCATGGAACAATCAAAAATTATACATACGTTGGAGACGTATCACTCTGGTGGAGGGAGGGAGTGGAGTGGGGCTCAGCTTCGAGCCAATTTAGGAGGAGACCCGAGGCGGCCATGGCGGCCATCTGAGACGAGGAGAGGCTCCAGGGCTCGGACGAGAGGCTAGGGAGGGGTAGAAGAGTGAGGTGAAGAGCTTGGGGCAATCGGGAGGCCTCGGGGCTGCTTAAATAGCCCAGGGGAGGGGGAGCTGCGCTGCCGTCGCCGCGGACGCGTGGCCGGCACCATGGACGCATGTGCACGCGCATGAGCTCGGAGTTAGGCGATGGAGGAGGAACATGAGAGAGTCTCATGGGGCAGAGGAGGCCAACGGAGCGCAGGGAAGAAGAAGACGGCGAGCACCGAGCCAAACTGCCATTGTTCGCTAGTGGGCGCGCAGCGGCTTGCGTCAGTGAGGAAATAGTCAGAGGGGGAGAGGGGTCCAAGGGGACAACGACGACGAGGTGAAGCCAAGGGACATGCTCATGCGCGTGAAGGCGACGAGATGAGGAGGTGCCACAGCACAAACAGCCACTGGACGCGACCACTGCACACAGAGCGTGTGCACTATGATGCCATTAACGTAGGCATGGCGTGCACTGGGATGCAGCTGGGGAGAGGGGCTTGAACATGTTGTCTAGTGCGTAGTTCATCCAGGGTAGGTTGTAACTGTGGTGGTAGATTAGTGAAAAGTGCTCTGGTTAAATGGTAATCTACCTCTGAAGCTTACTACAGTAAATTTGGATGAGCATTGGTGATCAACAGGAAGGTGATTGGGAGCAATGGATTTGTCTGCGAGGTTTAGGGTAAGAAGGACTTTCATCCTGGTAACTTTGAGAAGATTAAGACCAAGATTTAATATAGTTGCTTTACAACTGCCAAATTTGATCCAGAAATGAGATTTGGATGATGCATTCACCTGGTCCATCAACTTGAGCTCCAATTTGACAAGGCATTACGATTTGGTCATAGTAAAAAGTTGTAAAAATTTCATACCAATTGGATTCATCAAATGATACTTCCTTCAAAGCTATCATCACTGACCAGAATCTTGCAATAATTCTAGAGAAATATTGGCTTGATGAAATGGTGCCAAATTTGGTGGAGAGATGTTATTTGGGTAGGAGAACCATCTGGTAATTTATCAGGATTTTTGAAGCTATATAAATTATACTTGCTTCACAACCTGAAAATATTAACAGAATCAAAGATTTGGTCATGTGCTCACATAGATGAATAGATGGGGCTGAATTTGGGAGGAGTGGGATAATATGAGCACATGAATGAGTGTGCAAAATTTCAACTCATTTGGGTAACCCTAGCTAGCACCTCCTTCACAAAGGCTTCCCTCAGACATGAACTTTGAAAAATCAAGTTTGGCTAAGCAAATAAAGTTGAATTTTGGCACAGGACAATTATTTGGATGATATATCATGCCCAAAAAGTTTGGGGGCAAATGGGCAAAGATAACTAGCACTTGCTTCACAATGTGCCATTTAGGACAGAATAGGAAATGAATTTATTGAGCAAGATGACAAATATGGCCAATGAAATATTTTGCTATATTTGAGGAAGATATGACCCAAACAAGTTATAAGAATTATTTGGGGATTTTTGGATGGGCAAAAATGCAGTTTGCTTCACAACCTATGGCAGATAGGGTTATTCCTTTAATAGGAAAAGGAATATTTCCTAGAAACAGATTTTAGGGTTTGCTCAAGGAGTGAAGTGACATAATCTTGGCAAGGTTTTGAGAATGATGAGCCACTTGGTAGGGGGAATGAGTATGATTTCCCAGGTGGCAAGGCCACAGAACCACTCCAAAAAGAAGAACAGAACAAAAATCAAATAAATCAAAAAGAAAAAGAAAAGGGCCAAAAACCAGGCTCTTACATTTACCTTAATGATCTTTAGTAGTTACGGATGCTTGCTAGAGTTCCAATCATAAGTGCATATGATCCAAGTAGACAAAGTATGTTAGCTTATGCCTCTCCCTCACATAAAATTGCAATAATGATTATCGATCTAGTTATCGATTGCCTAGGGACAAATAACTTTCGCGTGACAAAAAGGCTCTCTACTAAAACTAACATAGTTGTTTCTTTATCTAAGCAGACCCTATCTTTCATTTACATGCTCTTTATTATCTTGCAAACCTATCTCTTTACACCTACAAAGTATTTCAAGTTTCATATTTGTTCTAGGTGAACTTTAAGCGTGCGTAGAGTTGTATCGGTGGTCGATAGAACTTGAAGGAATATTTGTTCTACCTTTAGCTCCTCGTTGGGTTTGACAATCTTCCTTATCGAGAAAGGGTACAATTGATCCCCTATACTTGTGGGTTATTACAAGACTATAATGAACATAAAGCTGTGAGAAGTTGTAGAAATAAATGAAAAAAATGATAGATGCTTCTCTAAGCAAAGGGCCTCCCTACGCATGCATTAATTTCCTGGGCATGCTTCTTTCTGCTCAATGTTGCATGCACATTGCAACTTTATAGCTAGCTTGATGGCTCATCTTGCAATTTACACTAACACATTGCACCAAACATAGGAGGCAATAGAGATCACTCAATATCAGACAATTTTGTGCAGTTCCATTGAAATCATCTTCATTGTCCTGAATGCGAAAAGATAGGAAAGCACTGTACTTAAACGGTGTCGCAAAATAGTAGCACATATCAATAGCTCGGCATGACAAAACACGATCATTTGGACGAAGGGCATACTGACCCACGTGAGGAAGATTATGCATAATTTTATAGGTGGTTAGTTGATTTCCACCTTGGGATCTCCTATGATGGCACAGAGGAAATTCTATGCAATCGATGAGCGCAATTCCTTCTGTGTGGCTGTAGAAAATTTTTCCGACTAGCCCCAATATACTTTTTGTACAGTTCCACTAAAATAATGCACCGCTGTTTGCACGACCCCTACTCACTAGATAGGCCATGAATGACTCGGTCTCCTTTATCTTGCATTGACAGCGCGGTTGTAGTGCTTGTTTGCTCCTCCACACAAGACATGCTCGTTCCACACTGCCATCAAAAAGTCAATTTATGAATAAGCTTTTTTCATCTTGCGTTGGTCATTCTACCTAGTTATGAATGTAGGAATACCTGGAGCACTGTGAGGTCAGCTGACAACAGGTTCCACTAAAATTGAGGTTTGTGCTTTCGTTTGCACAAATAGACACCATATGGAGATAGAAAATCCTATTTGCAGAAATATGTAATAGGGTTATTTAAGCAGTGTCATTTTTTTTGCACAACAACAGCATCTCATATGTTATCAATGGCATTACGCTGACAGTATGAAAAAGTGCCATTAACAAAGAAGTGCCATCACATCAACTCAACACTAGCACTAGATCAATGGGGGCTTACATTAACATGCATAACAATTGCATTATTACTCTCTGATGACAGATTGAGAGTAGCACTTGATCAGTATGTACGTGCACGGTTAACATGAACGATCGTTCTAACAAAGGGTACACATCCTCGTGTCAACCATTGCGCAATTAAATTTTGTGCAGTTCCACGGACATGCAACTATGTTACCGGTGTCAGATTTTATTGTAATAGCCCAAAACACTCTTTATGAGAAATAAAGCAAGACAGAAGCATTTCATAAAATGGTGGTGGCTTTGATTCAGTTTATTAATGTCAATAGATTGACAGCAACATTACTTAACAGCGACATCACATTAACAATGGCATTCTTGCATTTTACCTGTGATGTTAGATTAACAAAATATAGTAAGGGCATAGGGACAAGGGAGGCACAAGCATGTTTTACATCCACTGAGGCATAAAGTGGTGAGGCAGAGGTATTGCTGAGTGCGGCAAACACGCACAACATGTCTGGATTTGTGCATTTTTTGTTCCCGCCAGTGACCTTTCCTATGTGACCATAGGAAATCTAGACGTGCTCATTCTCAGTTGCATTGTCGACCCAACACCCCCACTTTCTTTCCTTTTTCTACCAAGAGACCGGTCAGGCCAGCATCTTTATTTCTCTTAGCAACCAAGAGATCGGTTCATTAGCCAGTATCTGCAGTACCTTTTTCCTCTAATAGTAAAAATTTAGTTGGTATTTGAGTGTTCGACAAGCCGATGGAGCTAGCTACATGGGAATCTTTGTAATACTAGAAGAATATCCACATGTAGGATGCAACAGCGTAGGGAGCTGGGCCATTAGAATAATGCCGATTCTAAAAGATGTTATACCTCCAGTCGGCGGGATGTCGCGAGGTAGGCGGAGGGATCTTACAACACGACGGCGGGGAGTAAGGGTGTGGAGGACCTCCCACACCGGCGCCAGGTCAGAGAAGATGGTGCGCGTCAGCTTCCTCCCTCGTCACCGGCAGCCACCAGCAGAACGGATCTGGCCGTATCTATGACAACCGAAGAGAAGAGAGACAGAGACAAAGAGAGTGGACACCACCGTCTTGTTTAGATCCAGAGAGGGTGAGAGAGTGATAAGAAGAGAGCAACCCTGTAACGCCCACGATGTAGTTATATCTCCCACGTGTCGAGGCACGACTTAGAGGCATATATGCATTGTGGTTTTGTCGCAAGAAGGGTCATCTTCACACAATCCCATGTAATGAACAAGAAAGGGATAAAGAGAGTTGGCTTACAATCGCCACGTCACACAGTACATAAATAATTCATACATCATCCAAAACACACACATAGACCGACTATGGTCAAATCCAAATGAAAAGAAGATAACCCCAAATGCTAGATCCCCGATCGTCCCAACTGGGCTCCACTACTGATCATCAGGAAACGAAACATAGTAACAACCAAGGTCCTCGTCGAACTCCCACTTGAGTTCGGTAGCATCAAATTCTGGAGGAGTTTATTCAAAGCGAACTATCAAGGGGGTCCCATAACCCCAACCGCGTAAGGAATGCAAAATCAAGGAACATAACACCGTTATGATGAAAACTAAGGTGGCAAGAGTGGAACAAAATACCGAGCAAAAGGCCAAGCCTTACACCCTTTGCCAAGTATATAGATGCATTAATTAAATAAGAGATAATGTGATATCCCAACATATCCATGTTCCGACATGGAACAACCTGCAAGGCACCTGCAACTAGCAACGCTATATGAGGGGCTGAGCAAAAGCGGTAACTTAGCCAAATAACGGTTTGCTAGGAAGGTGGGTTAGAGGCTTGACATGGCAATATGGGAGGCATGATAAACAAACGGTAGGTAGCGCGACATAGCGATAGAACGAACAACTAGCAAGCAAAGATAGAAGTGATATCGAGGGTAATGGTCATCTTGCCTGCAAAGTTCTCAGAGTTGTCGAAAGCTTGCTGCTCGCTAGCGTACTCAACAGGTTCCTCGTTCACGAACTCGTCTCCTAGCTCTACCCAAAGCAAGAACACAAGCAACGGAACAACAATCAATCACGGTGCAATGCACAAGAAACATGATGCAAGACATGGCATGAAATGCAAGGTACGATGTGCAATGCATATGGGTACTCCAGAAGGGAAAGGATGATCAAGGCATTAACTTAGCAAACCAAGTGTGCCGTTGGAAAGATGGGGTGATTTCAGTCAAAATCGATATGAGGATCACCGGAAACGGATGCACGGTTTGCAAACGATAAGCAAAACAAGATTGACGCAAATTTGCGATTAATAGCATCATAACACTTAGAATGCAAAAAGAAACTATGCTACAACACTCCAACATTGCAACAAAGCACATGACCATAAAGTACAGATGAGGCTCTACAAATCATGAACACTAAGCTCCTGCTAGAACTCATTAAAACAATCTCAAACTAGCATGGAAAAAATGCAAATGATAACAGATTCACAGACTTTGAGAAAATACTAAGCATGTCAAAACAACATCAGGAAGCAAAGTTTAGAGCTAACAAACAAGATTCTACATGAAACTATCATGGCAAAGGAAGGCATGGCATGCTAGTACTAAAGGCATAGAACAAAACTACCTTACTTAACTTCACCCAAAGATGCACGGAAAATATGGTAGCACCCATGCAAACATGGCAAGTTATATGAACAATTTCAGACTTAGAAGAAAAAGAGAGCATGGTAGAATCAGATTCATGATAGAAACTTTACAAGCTCAAACCACTCACCACAAAGGATTTCATGGCATCACAAGGTAACCAACAATAAGTGGAAATATTCATGAAGCTAAGCATGGAAAGAGAAAGTTCATAGGGTACATGCATCACTAGCAAACACACATAACAAAGTTGAATCTTATGTCAACAGTCTGCTAGAAATAATATTTAGCAAAAGTAAGGAATGGCAATGACATGCTATCTTACTCCATAATTACAACCAGAGGCTTTACTGCATAGAGCAATACCACATCTTCAAAACATGCTTACTGTACTGTCTCAAAATGTGCATGGATCTTGTGGTAGCAACAAGTTTACAAGGCATCAAAATGTAATAGGAAATAAGATGGCATGATTGTGCTAGTCACCACATAGCTCACAAAAAAAAAGACTTGCACCCCCGTAAAGATGGCATGATGGAGCTCATAAAACATGTAGACATCATGCTCACAGAATGCACACACAATTTGCAACGAAAATGAGAAATCATCAAGTTATGTTGAAATCCAGCAGACAACATCATATAGCACTTTTGCAAAGAGGATTAGGGCATCAATATGGACAGTAAAATGCATGTAAATGACACTAACATGAAGAGAAACACGAGACAAACATTTTGATATATCATATGCACAATTCGGAGCTATGAGCATGGAGATATAGCATGATGAACAGGGCATCACAATGTTGCAGATTTCGGGACTTAGAAGAAAACGAGGGGTCAACCTGTAGATCTAGGGCTTCGGCCACAGACTTCGAGGATCGCCGGATCTCGCCGGAACTTGGATGGGGAACGGCGGCCGGAGCTTGGGGGAGCTCACCGGAGTCATGGGGGCACCGGATCCGGGCGGCGCCGGCGGCGAAGGGTGGTGGAGGAGGCGGCGCGGGCGTGGCGAGGTCGTGTGGCGGCACCGGCGAAGGGGGTAGGCAGCGGTGAAGGTCGAAGGCGGCGAGGCGCGCGGCGGCCGGCTGTGATAGCCTGGCTTATTAGGGATGATAGACTACTCATATCAATAAGGAATTCCTTCTTTTCCGGGAGCCCATTCGAACAGAACTCCAAAGTTAACTGTGCTCAGCTTGGAGTAGTTTCAGGATGGGTGACCGACCGGGAAGTTGCTCCCGGGTGCGCACGAGTGAGGACAAAATAGGCAGAAAATAGTAGTATCGATCTGTGGGCCAGTCTAGATCCCGCCAGGAGTAACGGCCACCGGCGGGTGTGTCCGGGGCGTTACAAGTTGGTATCAGAGCCGACCCTCGTGGTTACACGGATGTTTGCGGACAGGTGCACGGTCATGTTGTGCATGACGTTTGTCACCCGTCGTGGCACACAACATGGCATATGTGTCGGACTGGATGCACAGACGTATGTTCCAAGAGGGAACGTTCTTTTGGCCCGACGAGGACGTCGGTTCCTCTGAGTGAGGGTGTATGTGACAGCCTGGCTTATTAGGGATGATAGACTACTCATATCAATAAGGAATTCCTTCTTTTCCGGGAGCCCATTCGGACAAAACTCCAAAGTTAAGCATGCGCAGCTTGGAGTAGTTTCAGGATGGGTGACCGACCGGGAAGTTGCTCCCGGGTGCGCACGAGTGAGGACAAAGTACGTAGAAAAGACTAGTATTGATTTGTGGGCCCAGTTTAGATCCTGCCAGGAGTAACGGCCACCGGCGCGGGGGCGATGCTGGTGCGGGCGGTGGTGAAGGTCGAAGGCGGTGAGGCGCGCGGGGGCGGCGCGGGCCGAGCGGGTCGGCGGCGGCGAGGACACGGTGGAGGCCACGTGGCGGCCTGTGGGTGGCAGCGGTGGCTGGTCCAGACGTGTCCGGCGCGGGCGGACGCGTCCGGTGGCGAGGTGGTGGCGATGGCTAGGGTTTTGGACGAAAATTTGGAAGGAGGATGCATACTTATAGGTAGGGGGAGATGGGAGAGTCCAAATGAGGTACAGTTTTCGCCCACACGATCGTGATCCAACGACGGAAAGCATGGAGGTGGTTTAGATGGGTTAGTGGGTTGTTTTGGAGGGGCTTTGTGCTGCGAGAAGAGAGGGGCTTTTACGGTTACCCGGTTAACCGTTGGGGCATCAAACGACCTCCAAATGGAACGAAACCCATTCCGAGAACATTTTTCTCCTGCTCACGAAACGAGGTTTGAGCGGTGCAATGGGTGCATGTGGGAGTGCCGGATTGCAAAACGGACAACGGGGAAAATGACCGGATGCATGAGACGAACACGAATGCAAATGAGATGCACATGATGCCATGAGATGAGATGCATGACATGAACAAAATGCAAAACGATGACAGAAACCCAACCACGAAGGATATATCATATGGCATAGCCGGAAATGGCAAAAGTTGGAGTTACAAATATGGAACGTTACATCCGGGGTGTTACAACACTCCACCACTACAAGAGGATCTCGTCCCGAGATCTAGGACTGAAAGAAGTCCGGATATTCAGAACGGAGGTGATCCTCGCACTCCCAGGTGGCTTCTCGCCCGGAATGGTGCGACCACTTAACTTTCAGGAATTTGATTGAATTGTTGCGAGTCTTGCGCTCGGTTTCTTCAAGAATGGTCATGTGATGCTCATGATAAGACAAATCTTTTTGGAGATCAATCTCTTCGAAGTTGATAGTGCGCTCAGGCATCTTGAATCACTTGTGAAGCTGTCACACATAAAACACATCATGCACATTTGTGAAGTTGGACGGAAGCTCGAGTTGATAGGCGAGGTTGCCTCTTTTGCCAATGATCTTGAAAGGACCCATGTATCTAGGGAAAGCTTCCCTTTGATACTGAAGCGTCGAGTGCCTTTCATTGGAGAGCTATGGAGGTAACATGGTCTCCGATCTCGAAAGCTAAGTCACGGTGCTTGTTATCATAGTAACTCTTCTGGCGCGACTGCGTGGCTTTGAGATTTTCACGGATGACTTTACACATATCTTGAGCTTCTGTGATCAAGTCATTGCCAAGGAGTTGGCGTTCACCGGTCGATGACCAATTGAGAGGAGTACGACACTTTCTGACATATAGAATTTGAAAGAGAGAAGTGCATATTACACCCCTCAACTCTAGCCCTAGTCTAATATACAACCCGCAACTCCAATAGCATCTAGTTTACACCCCCAACTCTCAAAACCAGGCGGAATTCAACCCTTCCCTCCCCGGTGACTGGTTTTGACATGTTGACTGGGTGAACAGTAAATTCAAAAGAAATATATTTTCTTAAAAAATTACGTTTTTTCACCGGCTGAACAGTAAAATTTTAAAAAGTTCTAAATAAATAATTAAAAATAATTTTGATTTTTTAAAATGTTGATTTTTTGTCCGAGTAAACAGTAAATTTCAGGAAAAAAAATAAGGGAATTTTTTTCTGAATTATATTTGCATGAAACAGTTAACAATTCGGGCTGATATATTTTTTTTGTTGAGAGACCACTGAAATGTCCAAACAAGCTGAAAATTGTCACAGACACTCGCGCTGAAAAATCGTCCACGCAAAAATAATTCGGTTTTTTTGGAAAAAATGTATTTTTGGAATTTACTATTCACCAGGTAAAAAATCGAAACTGTTTGTTGAATTTTATTTCCAATTTTTTTTTGAATTTACTGTTCACTCATTGGAAAAAACAAAATATTTTTTGATTTTTTTGTTACTGTTCACCCAGTCAACATGTCAAAACCGGTTAACTAGGTTAAAACCGGTCAACGGGGAGGGGAGGGTTGAATTCCGCCTGGTTTTGAGAGTTGGGGGTGTAAAGTAGATGGTATTGGAGTTGGGGGTGTATATTAGACTAGGGCTAGAGTTGAGGGGTGTAATATTCACTTCTCTCAATTTGAAATGGGGCCTTGTCCGAACTTGCATGGAAGGTGTTGTTGTAGGAGAACTCGGCATAAGGGAGAAAATCTTCTAACTTCATACGGAAAGAGGTGACACAAGCCCTGAGCATGTCTTCGAGGATTTGATTGACTCGCTCGACTTGGCCACTTGTTTGAGGATGGAAAGCTGTGCTGAAGCGAATCTTGGTGCCCATGGCCTTCTGGAAGGAGTGCTAGAACTTAGAATTGAAAATGCTTCCGCAGTCTGAAGAGATCAATTGCGGAATACCGTGCAAGGAGACAATTTTGGAGGTGTATAGCTCTGCCAAATGAGCTGCTGTGATAGATTCTTTGATAGGAAGGAAATCAGCCACATTCGTAAGCTTCTCAATGAGAACGAAGATAGCATCATTCCCACGCTTGGACATTGGAAATCCAGTGACAAAGGCCATCTCGATATGATCAAACGTCCGTTCTGGAATGGTAAGAGGTTGGAGGAGACCAGCTGGTCATTGGTGTTCTACTTTCACCCTTCGACAGACATCACATTCATTCATGAATTGAGCAATCTCTCGCTTCATTCGAGTCCTCCAATACGACTGCTTGAGGTCATGGTACATCTTCGAACTGCCTGGATGAATGGATAGAGGAGAATTGTGCGCTTCGTTCATTATGACCTTCCTTAGATCACCTTTAGGAACCACAATCCAGTCCTCAAAGAATAAAGTGTCTTTGTCATCAATGCGATAGCACTTGTATTTGGATAAGCCCTTGGCAATATCGTGTTTCACCTTCTTCACCATGGTATCAAGGAGTTGTGCCTCACGAATTTGGTCTTCCAAAGTAGGAGTGACTTGAAGGTTGGCAAGAAAATCTTGAGGAACAACTTGGAGATTGAGCTTGCAGAAAGCTTCACAGAGATCCGGTTGGAACGGCTTGAGGATTAAGCTGTTGCAGTAAGCCTTTCTGCTCAATGCATCTTCAACAACATTGGCCTTGCCTGGAGTATATTCAATACTTGGATTGTACTATTGAATCATTTAGACCCAATGAGTTTGCCTGAGGTTGAGGTTGGGTTGAGTGAAGATATACTTGAGGCTGTTGTGATCGGTGAAAATGTCCACTTGCCTTCCCAACAATAAATGTCTCCATGTTATTAATGCATGGACAACTGTCGCCAATTCAAGACCGTGAGTGGGGTAGTTCCTTTCATTGGGCTTCAACTAACGAGAGGTATAGGCCACAACTTTCTTCTCTTGCATTAACACAGCGCGGAGACCTTGCAAAGAGGCATCACAGAAAACTTCGAATGGCTTGGATTCATCAGGAGGAGTTAAGACAGGAGCGAAGACAAGCTTCTCTTTTAGAGTGTTGAAAGCAAAGTCACACTCAGGAGTCCAGACGTACTTGACATGCTTCTGAAGGAGGTTGGAAAGAGGCTTTGCAATCTTAGAGAAATTCTCAATGAATCTTCGGCAATAGCTCGCAAGTCCAAGAAAAACTTTGGAGCTCCTTGACATTCTGAGGAGGCTCCTAGTTCACAATTGCAGAAACCATCTCCGGATTAACAGCAATGCCCTTGGTGGAGATGATATGACCAAGGTAAAGAAGTTCATCAAGCCAAAACTCACATTTGGAAAACTTCGCATAGAATTGATACTCTCTGAGCTTGTCGAGCACCAATTGCAAATGTTTGGCATGATCCTTCTTATTCTTGGAGAAGACCAAGATATCATCGAGATACACCAGGATGAGTTCATTTGTGTAAGGGTTGAAGATGAAATTCATCATGTGAGAGAATGTTGGAGGAGCATTAATAAGGCCGAAAGACATGATAGTATATTGATAAGAACCAAAGCTTGTTCTGAATGCTTTCTTGGGGATATCTTGTTCACGAATGCGAATCTGATGATAACCCATATGGAGGTCAAGCTTGGAGTATACTTTTGCACCTTTAAGTTGCTCGAATAGCTCATTGGGGAAGTGGATACTTGTTCTTTATTGTCTTCTTGTTCAATGGACAATAATTGACACAAAGTCGGTCCGTGACATCCTTCTTCTGGACAAAAAGAACACCACAACCCCACGGAGATGAACTTGGTCTTATCAAAACCAGACGATCTTGTTCATCGAGCTATTTATTCAATTCCTTTAGCTCCTTTGGTCCCAGCTTGTATGGACACTTGCAAACGGGTTCAGTACCAGGCTCAAGATCAATAACGAATTCAACTAGCCAGTGAGGAGGCATTCCCGGAAGCTCTTCTGGAAAGACGTATTGGTACTCACAAACGACTGGAATCTAAGAAATTGCATCTAACTCACCCTTCTCATTGAGAGAAAATAGTCGAGTGCTCTCGTCACGAGCGGCATAGATGATCACATCCTCAGAAGAGTGTGTCAATTGAATCTCCCTCATAGCACAATCAAGTTGAGCCTTGTGCTTAGAAAGCCAGTCCATGCCGAGAATTAGATCAATATCCGAGTCGCCAAGAACAATTGGAGAAGCCAGAAATTTATAGTTACCCAACTGGACAGAGACATCAGGAGCAACCAAACTAGAAGTCATAAGCTTTCCCGAAGAAACAACTTGCACAACTTTGGACAAGACCTCTGTGTCAACATTGTGCTCCGATGCAAATGGATATGACATGAAAGAATGCGATGCACCAGAATCAAATAAGACTTTTGTAGGAATATCATTAACTCGACGATTACCCATGATCACTTGGGAACAATCCTCTGCTTGAGGTGAATTCATCATGTTCACCCTTGTAGACTTGGGATTATGCTTGACCACTTCATTGCTTGAAGATCTCATAGGAGGAGGAGGCGGAAGGTGCCTTTGGTTGAAGCACTTGTTTGCATAGTGACCTTTCTGCGGACACTTGTTGCAAGTCACCTCTGAGAGCACTTGACCTTGGGGCTTGAGTCTGAAACTTGTTCTGATAGCCTGGGTTGGGTGGGTGGGAAGATCCTTGGCCACCTTTGTTCTTATGTTGGTAGGGCTGATGTGACGCCCCCTATTCGACCGTAAACTAATCATACACGCAATTGTGTACAATCAAGATCATGGACTCACGGGAAGATATCACAACACAACTCTAGACAGAAATAAAATAATACAAGCTTCATATTACAAGCCAGTGTTCTCTAGGGATCGAATACAAGCACGATACACAAGCATTAGTGGAAGCAACAATATCTGAGTACAGACATAATTTAAACAAGGATGCCTTAAGAAGGCTAACACAAAAGCAACACGATCGAAGAGGCAAGGCCTCATGCCTGGGACCTCCTAACAACTCCTGGTCATCGACGGCCTCCACGAAGTAGTATCCGTCGGCGGTGGCATCTGGCTCCAAGGATCCACCATCTGGTTGCAACAACCGGAAAGAAGGAACAAAGGGGAAAAGGGGGTAGAAAAGCAACCATTAGTACTCATCCAAAGTACTAGCAAGCATCAGATCTGTACTAAGTATGCATTGGTATCAAATGGAAGGGTTGTATATGTGGACTGAACTGCAGAATGCAAGAATAGAGGGGAAGGCCTAGCCTATCGTAGACTAGCATCTTCAAGCAGCTCCAAGCATCTTGCAGCATGCAGAAGAGTAAAGAATAGAAGTTTAATTAACAAGCATGTTGTAGCATTAATGCCCAAAGATCCTTCCTCGACTCCCTGTGAGAAAGAAATCCCAGGCCACATATCTCAAGTATCCATTTCTAGTTGTATTAGATCAGGATATAAGTCTGAACGTTCTTTACCGTGGACATGACTATTAATAGATAATATTCCCTGCAGGGTTGCACCACGTTTTATAACACGCTTGATTACTCTGGTCGGACACTAATTTCAGGGTCAATGCCCGGCCTCGGAAGATCAACACGTCGTAGCCCTACCTAGGCTCAGTAGAGAGGTCCCCGCCGGTCTACATCCTAAGTACTTTGGGGTCTGGGCCCATTGCCCGTTGCACTCCAGGTCGTTGCGTGCAGGGAGGGTCCAGGCTCCACCTCTACATGGATGATGCCGTCCCAGCCGTGCCACAATGCTGAACTGGACGTCTAACACCACGTCATCGAGGCCAATAACAATTGTCGCGTGCTGGTTAGTGCGTAAAGGCCAAAGGCCAACTCAGAACAAATACCCAAACCATAGTGTATTATTATCTTGTGGACACGAGCAAAGACTCACGATCGATGTGACCCCATCGCCCCGTCTCGTGGACTTACAACAAGGGCCCAGAATGCCCTGCCGTGCCACATAATTATCTTGCCGGTGCTCTCTGGGCCGGCCCGACTTTCACAAAGGTATCAAGTAAAGTCAAGGTAACTATGTGTCCAAACATCAAGGGGAGAACCCGAGGAATCACCCTCGATGAATTCCACTTGATGTAATCATCAAGGTGAACGTAAAAGGAACCACCCTCCAGGTTCACACTTGAGGGGTTGCATGACAGAGTTGTATCGGGAGTGGTCAAGGAGGAATCACCCTCGATGACCATAAACGAATGGCTACACAATAGAGTTGTCATCAAGAGTGCGTTATGAGATATCACCCTCGGCACTCAATAGTAGCTCTGCAGAGTCAAGCAACAAAAGGGACATGATGTGATGTGAGGTGTTGGGTTTCGTCATCGATCACGTTGATCGAGTCATCGATGATAAAGCAGGGGCAACAAGGACAAGGTCGGGGTCACGTGGAACACTAACCAACCTATACTAAGCAGTTTAGGATAAGCAGGTAAGGTACAACAGTATGTACAAAAGCAGGCTATGCATCAGAATAGGAGAAATCAATTACAGTAGAAAAATCTAATGCAAGCATGAGAGAATGGAATGGGCGATATCGGGATGATCAAAGGGGGGGCTTGCCTAGTTGCTCAGACGAGAAGGAGGGGTCGTCGGTGACGTAGTCGATCACAATGGCATCAACAATAGTCTCGGGGTCTATCGGAGAGAAGAGGGGGAAGAAATAGTAAATATAAAGCACACAAATGCAACACACGTGCACGATATGAAATTAAGTGGTGCTAGGTGTGCCCTAACGCGGTACTAGGCAATACTGGCGAAGGGGGAAAACATCAGGGAAAGTTTTCCCGGAGTTTGGCATTTCTGGACAGACGAACTAGAGGGGGAAGGTTGCAGGTTCGCTATGCTAGGGGCGTGTGGCAGACGAACGGAGGGCGTATCCAAATTCGAGCTACAGTTTATTTTATATTATTTTTAGAAGTTTTATTGAATTCGTGTAATTATTATTAAATCTAAAATGGGGTTATTGCATCAGCATGACATCATCATGACGTTAGCGGTCAACAGAGTTGACCAAATTCAACCCTGACGTGTGGGGCCATTCTGTCATAGACTAACAACTAATTAACCATTTTAATTAGTTAAAAAGTTAATTAGGACAATTAACATGATTAATTAAGTTAATTAATTATTAAACTAATTATTTTTTTGTAAACAGGGGCGTGGGGCCCCATTGTTATAGGCCCCTGGGGCCTTAACTGGCGCATGGGTTCGGGCGGAGCCCTGGGCGGGCGCTCGCCCAGCAGGGCTGCCGAGGCCATGGCCACAACCAGCCATAGCGGGAGTTGGCCGGCGAGCGACGGCCGACGGAGGCAGCACAGGGGCGAAGGAGTTGGGCGCGGCCATCGGTGGGCTCGGGCGGGAGCGGATAGAGGCGCGGGGTCAGACCCCTGGGCGCAGGCGGGCACCTAGATCGAGCGAGGGAGGTGGGGGACATGCGAGAGAAAGAGAGAGAGTGGGAGATCGAGGGGATCGCGCGGGGGGAGTGGGGGTGATGCTAGGGTTTCGGGCACCTGAGGGGGTTAGTAGAAGGCGTGGTTGGGCCGGCCTAGCGGCCTGGCAGCCTGCTGGGCCGAGGCCCAGTGAGGGGCAGGGGCCTCTCCCCTTTTGTGTCTTTTCTGTTTGTTTGCTTCTTTTCTTTTATTTACTTTGCCATTTGACTTAATTACAAATTTTGAATCTGAAAGTGATAGAATCATCGCGAGGTTAACAACAGGAATCGCGGTGACATGGCGTCATTAGCATGGGATTAATGTAGCAAAATTATCCATGCATTACAATTCTCCGCCACTACAAGAAATCTCGCCCCGAGATTTAGGAGGTAGAAGGAAACAATTCAGGGTATTCATGACGCAGGCGATCCTCGTGTTCCCAAGTGGCCTCGTCTTCAGAATGATGTGACCATTGGACTTTGAGGAACTTGATCGCCTTCTGACGTGTGCAGTGTTTAGCTTGGTCAAGAATACAGACCGGATGCTCTTTATAGGAGAGGTCCTGTTGCAACTCAAGTACTTCATGATCCACTACTCCGATTGGGTCCTTGAAGCAACGACGGAGTTGTGACACGTGGAACACATCGTGAACCTGAGAAAGGTTTGACGGTAGTCCCAACTGGCATACCACTTTTCCACGCCTTTCAAGAATAGTGAATGGACCAATATAGCGAGGAGCTATCTTGCCCTTGATCCTGAAGCGGTGTGCACCCTTCATTGGTGTGACTCGAAGATAAGCCTTTTCGCCAGGGTGATAGACCATGTCTTTATGATGGCGGTCATACTGACTTTTCTGACCTGACTGGGCAGTCTTCGGATTCTTGTGAATGACACTGACTTATTCTTCGGCGTGTTGGATAATATCCGGACCAAAAAATGGACGTTCCCCAGTTTCTGACCAGTTTAGAGGGGTTCGGCACTTTCATCTGTATAACACTTTGAAAGGGGCCATCTTCAGACTAGCCCGATAGCTATTGTTGTAGGAAAACTCAGCATACGGGAGAGATTCCTCCCATTTCTTGCCAAAGGAAATAACGCAAGCTCGAAGCATGTCTTCGAGAACTTGATTGACTCATTCAACTCGTCCCTGTGACTGAGGGTGAAAAGCAGTACTGAAAGACACATGAGTTCCCATAGCTTCTTGGAAACTTGCCCAGAATCTTGAAGTGAATAAGCTGCCACGGTCTGAGCTGATAACCAATGGAATGCCATGGAGTGAAACAATTTTAGACATATAGAGGGTTGCCAGCTGGCTAGCAGTTATGGTTTCTTTGATGGCCAGAAAATGTGCAACTTTGGAAAGCCGGTCAATGATGACAAGTATAGCATCATTACCTTTCTGCGATTTGGGAAATCCAGTGACGAAGTCCATTTCAACATGGTCCCATTTCCATTCAGGAATAGAGATAGGTTGCAGATTTCCAGCAGGCCTTTGATGTTCTGCTTTGATACGACGACAAACGTCACATTCAGCAACATAAGGAGCAATGTCTTGCTTCATATTTGACCACCAGAATCTCTGATGAATGTCTTGGTACATCTTGGTGCCATCAGGATGAATAGACAACAGAGTGTCATCAGCTTCTTTCATTACTTCCTGAACCATATCCAGGTTGTCTTTTGAAGGAAACACTAGGCGACTTTTAAAGAACAAGGTGTCATCATCTTCAACAGTGAAGAATGAGGACCTTCCTTTTGCGAGGTAGCGCTTAATCTTCTCAATTTGTGGGTTATACTTCTGCATTCTCCTGATGCTCTCCACGAGATCTATTTCAACAACCAGGGTATTAAGGGAACCCTGAGGTACAACACGGAGGTTCATCTTGCGGAACACCTTAGGAGGGGGAGCGAGTGCACCCGGAGGAACAATATGGAGGTTCAGCTTTCTGAATTCTTCAACAAGCGAGGGCTGAACTTTGTGAACCTGGAGGTGGTTGCAATATGACTTGCGGCTCCAGGCATCAGCCATTACATTAGCCCTGCCTGGTGTATAAGAAATACCTAAGTAAAAATCTGCTCTGGTCTCCATCCATCTCTGGTGACGGAGGTTCAGGTCTGGCTGGGTAAACAGGTACTTCAGACTTTGGTGGTCAGTGAAGATCTCGCAACGATTACCAAGATGGTAATGTCGCCACTATTTCAGTGCATGTATGATAGCAGCAAGCTCGATGTCATGAACTAGGCAGTTCTCTTTGTGAGGGCACAATTGACAAGAGGCATAAGCAATCACTCTATGCTCTTACAATAGGACACAGCCTAATCCTTGTCGTGAAGCGTCATAGTAAATGACGAAATCCTTCTTAGTATCGGGAGGAGGAAACACTAGGGCAGAAGTCAGCTTGTCTCTGAGTGCTTGGAAACTTTCCTGACACTTTTTTGGCCACTCGAACTTGATGCCTTTGTGAAGCAGACCAGTGAGAGGCTTGGCGATCTTGGAGAAGTTCTCGACAAATCGACGGCAATAGCTGGCGAGTCCGAGAAAACTTCTGACTTGTTTGACATTCTTTAAAGGAGTCCAGTCGAGAATATCCTGAACTCGCTCGGGATTGATGGCAATACCATCCTCGGAGATCACATGGCCAAGGTAGGTTACTTCAGGAAGCCGGAATTCACACTTGGAATACTTAGCATATAGTTGATGCTCTCGAAGCTTTTCTAGAACAAGTCGAAGGTGTTCAACATGTCCTTCCTTGTTCTTTGAATATACAAGGATATCATCCAGATAAACCACAACAAACTTGTCGAGGTATTCCATGAATATATAGTTCATAAGACGAGAGAAGATGGCTGGAGCATTGGTTAAACCGAAAGACATAAAGGTGCACTCGTATGAACCATAGCGAGTAATGAATGCGGTCTTGGGAATATCCTCTTCACGAACCTGAATCTTGTGGTAACCCAACCTCAAATCTAGTTTAGAGAATACTGAGGAACCAACAAGTTGATCATAGAGATCGTTGATTCTGGGAAGCGAATAATTGTTCCGAATTGTTGCCTGGTTGATAGGTCGGTAATCTTGGACCAAACGATTCATACCATCCTGCATCTTGACAAAGAGAGAAGGTGCTCCCCAAGTAGATGAACTAAGGCGAATGAAACCCTTGATAAGAGATTTGTCGATTTCCTCCTTCATCTCAAGGAGTTCATGCGGTGGCATCTTGTATGGTCGCCTGGCTATAGGAGTAGTGCCCGGTTTCAAGTCTATGATGAATTCCACAGCTCTAGCAGGGGGTATTCCGGGAAGTTCTTCTAGAAAGACAACCTCGAAATCACGAATGACTGGAATGTTCTCTATTCCCTCGAGAGGTGAAGCATTCAATGCATTTAGAACATATATCTGATTCTCAGCATCCTGGACCATCTGGGTTGAGTAGTTGATCAACTGGCCAGAAGGGTGAGTGAGCTGGACTGTCTTGGCGGCACAATCAATAGTAGCTTGATGGGCTGTCAACCAATCCATACCAAGAATGATGTCCATGTTGGAAGGTCCGAGAACAATGAGAGAAGCCAGAAAAAGTAAGCCTCCAATTTCGATTTGGTTGCGAGGGCTTACCATTGTGGTTTGCCACTTGGATCCCGGAGATTGAACCGCTAAAGGAATTGGTAATTCTTCCATGTATAACTCATGCGACTAAGAAAATTGTTGGGACACAAAAGCATGCGATGCTCCTGAATCAAAGAGAACAGAAGCTGGCACTGAATTAACATGAAGAGTACCCATCACAATTTTGGGGACTCACGAGGTTCATCCATCTTGACATGGGTTACTTGACCACCACTCATAGCAGGCGGTCCGGCACTACAACTACTGATATGATTGTTTCGTCGGCCCTTCATACAACCCATAGTAGAACATGGTGCCCTTTTAGGCCGATCCTGGCGACAGTTGTGAGCACGGTGTCCAGGCTGACCACATTTGTGGCATAAGCCATCATTATGGGGAGGAGCCACAGCATTGGACTGTCCACCCTGAATCGTTAGCTATCTCGATGGGGGAGGAAGACGAGGCGCAACATAAGACAGCCTTGGTGTTGGAGCAGGTCGGTGATGAACATTGTGTGGGATCCAGACTCGACGTTTCTCATCAGGCTGACTCGAGGATGGGCCAACATCTCGAGTACGCTTGAGCGATTCCTGGCACTCAGTCAGACCAATTTTAGTTCGGAAAGCTTGGCTGACAAGCGTTGCAAAGTCTGTGCAATCATGAGCAACAAGTGTGAGCTTTATATTGCAGTCCTTCACGGATTTTCTCCTGCTTGCGAGCATCAGTGCAGACGTCATCCGCAGCATAGCGAAATAATTCAAGGAATTTCCTCTGATATTCATCCACAGTCATTGTGCCCTGTGAGAGTTTGCGGCACTCCTTCTTGTTTTGGTCTATTAGACATTGAGGAATGTGCCGTGCACTGAAGGCTAACTGAAATTCCTGCCAAGTGGTTACAGTCTCTACAGGCAGCATACCCCTATGGCTTTCCCACCATTGAGCAGCTGGACCCTTCAAGTGGAATGTCGCAAAGGTGACGTAACTGGTAGGGGAAATAGTGGCTGATTCCATCTCAAACAGGATGTCACGAAGCCAATCATGAGCATCCATAGGATTGGTGGACTTGCGGAAAATGGACGGGTTGAGGCGCACAAATTCTGGCAGTGTTATTAGGGCGAGCTGTTGATGAGCATTCTGGTTCGTAAACTGAGCCATTACCCCAGTCATAAACTGGCGATTCTATTCAAATTGCCGCATCATTGCAGCAATATAAGGTGGAGGTGGAGGATCGTCAGCCATTCTACTAAAAACATCAGGGAGTAGTTTTAACAAGAGGTTGGAGCAGGTGTGTGGAGTCATTCATGATGTAACTTGAACATGAGTGAAGGCATAGTATGTACAAAATAATAGTCATTAAAGACATACATATACAAAGCCAATTACATGTTGTAGTATGAGTTCCGACAAGAGAAATATCCTAGACATACTTGGCGGCACGCTTGCACGTGATGGAGGGATACAACAACGAGACATAGCAAAGGCTACACCAACGTCTGAAAAAACCACTAGAGCAAGGAATCTGCAGGGGACGATGCAGTGTGCCCTCGATAAAAGGATCCTGCAGCCCGTGATCAATGTGAAGCAGATCCTGGGCCTCAATTCAAGAAAGGCATATTAAAAAACACCAGATGGATGTGATCATGAGTAACCTAGGATAGAGTTAGAAAAACCATTTAACTCAAATAGGAGAGAGGTTAGAGTCGCAGAGTATAGATGAGGAGTTAAAGATCCTAATAAAAGCCAATGGCGATGTGGTCCCGTAAGCCACACAGCCATGTTAGTAAAAAATATGTAAAGACTAGACTCATCTTCGACCAAGGAGTTGGAAAGGGGTTCCTACAGGCAGTCGGCTCTAATACCAACTTGTGACGCCCCCTATTCGACTGTACACTGATCATACATGCAAATGTGTACAATCAAGATAAGGGACTCATGGGAAGATATCAGAACACAACTCTAGACATAAATAAAATAATACAAGCTTCATATTACAAGCCAGGGGCCTCGAGGGCTCGAATAGAAGCTTGAGACACAAGCATCGGTGGAAGCAACCATATCTGAGTATAGACATAAGTAAAACAAGGATGCCTTAAGAAGGCTAACACAAAAGCAACATGATCGAAGAGGCAAGGCCTCCTACTTGGGACCTCCTAACTACTCCTAGTCGTCGGCGGTCTCCACGAAGTAGTATCCGTCGGCGGTGGCATCTGGCTCCAGGGATCCACCATCTGGTTGCAACAACCAGAAAGAAGGAACAAAGGGGAAAAGGGGTAGCAAAGCAACCGTGAGTACTCATCCAAACTACTCGCAAGCATCAGATCTATACTAAGTATGCATTGGTATCAAATGGAAGGGTTGTATATGTGGACTAAACTGCATAATGCAAGAATAGAGGGGAAGGCCTAGCCTATCGAAGACTAGCATCTTCAAGCAGCTGCAAGCATCTTGCAGCATGTAGAAGAATAAAGAATAGCAATTTAATTAACAAGCATGTTGTAGCATTAATGCGCAGAGATCCTTCCTCGACTCCGTGCGAGAAAGCAACCCAGGGGCCACATATCTCAAGTATCCATTTCTAGTTGTATTAGTTTAGGATATAAGTCTGAACGTCCGTTATCGTGGACACGACTATTAATAGATAATCTTCCCTGTAGGGGTGCACCACATTTTCCAACATGCTTGATTACTCTAGATGCAGGGTGGGTCCAAGCTGCACCTCTACATGGATGGTCCCTGCCCAGCCATGCTGCAATGTTGAACCGGACGTCTTAGAAAGCTTCGGCTGATACTACGTCGTCGAGGCCCATAACTATTCTCGCCTGGTGGTTAGTGCGTAAAGGACAAAGGCCAACTCAGAACAAATACCCAAACCATAGTGTATTATTAGCTTGTGGAGACGAGCAGAGACTCACGATCGATGTAACCCCGTCGCCCCGTCTCGTGGACTTACGACAAAGGCCCAGAATGCCCGACCGTGCCACATAATTATCTTGCGGGTGCTCTCCGGGCCCTCCCGACTTTTACAAATGTCTCAAGTAAATTCAAGGTAACGGTGTGTCCAAACATCAAGGGGAAAACCCGAAGAATCACCCTCGATGAATTCCACTCAATGTAATCATCAAGGTGAACATAAAGGGAACCACCCTCGAGGTTCACACTTGAGGGGTTGCACGACAGAGTCGTATCGGGAGTGGTCAAGGAGGAATCACCCTTGATGACCATGACCGAATTTCTACACTACAGAGTTGTCATCGGGAGTGCGTAATGAGGTATCACCCTCAGCACTCGATAGTAGCTCTACAGAGTCGAGCAACAAAAGGGGCATGATGTGATGTGAGGTGTCGGGTCTGGTCGTCGATCACGTTGATCGAGTCATTGATGATAAAGCAAGGTCAACAAGGACAAGGTGGGGGTCACTAATGGATCACTAACCAACCTATACTAAGCAGTTTAGGATAAGCAGGTAAGGTACAACAACTGGTACAAAAGCAGGCTATGCATGAGAGTAGGAGCACTCAATTATAGTAGTGAAATCTAATGCAAGCATGAGAGAATGGAATGGGCGATATCGGGGTGATCAAAGGGGGGCATGCCTGGTTGCTCAGATGAGAAGGCGGAGTCGTCGGTGACGTAGTCAATCATAGGGGCATCATCAACGGTCTCGGGGTCTATCGGAGAGAAGAGCGGGAAGAAACAGTAAATATAAAGCACACAAATTCAACACAGATGCATGATATGAAATTAAGCGGTGCTAGGTGTGCCCTAACGCGGTAATAGGCGATACTGGCGAAGGGGGAAAACATCCAGGAAAGTTTTCCTGGAGTTTGGCATTTTCGGACAAACGAACTGGAGGGGGAAGGTTGCAGGTTTGCTATTCTAGAGGTGTGTGGCAGACGAACAGAGGGTGTATCCGGATTCGCCTTGTCGTTTTGAGCAACTTTCATATCTAAAACTTTTTCATCTGAGCTATGGTTTATTTTATATGATTTTTAGAAGTTTTATTGAATTCCTGGAATTGTTATTAAATTTAAATTGGGGTTATTGCATCAGCATGACATCATCATGATGTTAGCAGTCAACAAAGTTGACCAAAGTCAACCCTAACGTGTGGGGCTGTTCGGTCATAGACTAACAAGTAATTAACAGTTTTCATTAGTTAAAAAGTTAGTTAGGATAATTAACATGATTAATTAAGTTAATTAATTATTTAACTATATTTTTTATTTTTTTGTAAACAGGGGCGTGGGGCGCCGTTGTCATAGGCCCCTGGGGCCTTAACAGGAGCACGGGTTCGGGCGGAGCCCTGGGCAGGCGCTCGCCCAGCTGGGCTGCCGAGGCCATGGCGACAACCGGCCACAGCGGGAGTTGGCTGGCGAGCGGTGGCCGGCGGAGGTGGCGCAGGAGCGAAGGAGACAGGCGCGGCCATCGGTAGGCTCGGGCGGGAGTGGATAGAGGCGCGGGCTGCAGGGTGCGCGCCTGGGCGTTGCAGGGGAAGGCGGCGAGCGGCACGAGGGGCACGGCCACGGGTTGCCACGCGCGGGGTGTGGTGCACGTGGCACGACGAGCAGCAAGCGAGCACGGCGGGCGTGGCGAGTGCAGCCGGTGCAGGCGTGTGCGCCAGTGTGGTGGCGCTCGGGACGACGAGATGGATGGGGGGACCTCACGGGCGTTGCAGAGTAGGCGGTCACCGAGGCTCGGCGGAGCCGATGAGGGAGAGATGAGGAGGCGAGGCGATGCGGAGTGGCGATGGGTGGTGACGTCTTCCTCAGGGCGCCGCGGGCATCGGGGGAGAGGCGGGGAGGCGACGGTGACGAGGCCGACACAGGGAACGGGCGCCGGCGTCGGGGGGTGGGGGGTGGGGTCGGACCCATGGGTGCGGGCGGGCGCCCAGATCGAGTGGGGGAGGAGGGGACGTGCCAGAGAGAGTGGGGGGATCGAGGGGATCGTGCGGGGGGAGTGGGGTGACGCTAGGGTTTCGGGCACCCGAGGGGTAAGTAAAGGGCGCGGTTGGGCCGGCCTGGCGGCCTGACAGCCTGCTGGGCCGAGGCCCAGTGTGGGGCGGGGGCCTCTCCCCTTTTGTGTTTTTTTCGTTTGTTTGCTTCTTTGCTATTATTTACTTTGCCATTGGACTTAATTACAAATTTTGAATCCGGAAGTGATAGAATCATCGCGAGGTTAACAACAAGAATCACGGTGACGTGACGTCATTAGCATGGGATTAATGTAGCAAAATTATCCAGGCGTTACAGCTGACGAAATGGAGGAGGAGGAAGCCAGAACTTCTGTTGGTTAGCTGCCACTTGTGAGGAAGAAGAAGACTGAACTGCATCCCTGATTCTCTTCTTTGATGCCTCACACTTGAGGTGAGCACCTTCTTGCTTGAGGGCCATGTTATAGAATTGATCAAACTTAGTAGGCTCAACGAGAACGTGAGCTAACTGCAGATCTTCTTTGAGGCCACCCCTGAAGTGATATATAATGCTGTTTTCATCAGGAACATCCTGCCTTGCGAAGCGAGCAAGTTTCTGAAACTGGATGTTGTATTGGCACACAGACATGCTTCCTTGCTTGAGATTGCGGAACTCCTCACGCTTGCTCTCAGCAACACTTGTTGGAATATGATGAGCTTTGAAGTCTCGGCAGAAATCATTCCAGGTAATCACTCGAACTCCTCTGGAATCTATGTATTGTTGATACCAATCAGCAGCTTGGTCCTTGAGCTGGAAATAAGCGAACTTGACAAAGTCCTAAGGCTTGACATTGCTACATTCAAAATTCTTGCAGATGTTCACGAGCCAATCATCGGCGTCTGTGGCCACGACACAGTTGCTGAAAGACTTTGGCTCATCTGCAAGGAACTGGTTGAGGTAAAACTGAGGCTGATTGTTGAACTGCCCTCGCCCATGATTTCCTTGATTGCCTTGTCCTTGGTTGCGCTCTTGCAAGAGTTGCAAAAGCATCTGGGTGTTGGTGTTGGTGGTTGCCATGACAGCTTGCCATGCCTCCGAAGGTGGAGGTGGTGGCGGAGGGTTCGCCTGTTCCCCATCATTGTGGTTCGGATTCAGACGCGTTGGAGGAGCCATCCTGAAGAGGATGACATCCATTAGAATCTTGATAGACAGATAGACAAGCTGAATCAATGGATAGAAATTGCAACATATAGTCTTCACAATAAACATTCGAACAAGGATTGAACGAATGAATTCAAAAGTTAATATCACACGTCCATTAAGGTAAGAATCCACTGAAAAGAGATTGATGAATGAAACAACAAGGTACCACTAGAACAAATACGTGGTAAGGATTACCCAATCATAAACCAAATATCTGCGGGAAGAATAACTAGAGCTACTTGAATTCCCACCTATAAACTCCCAAAACTTTCTGGTTATGTAATCTGGTGTTGGTGATACAGGGAGGCACAATATATATCACACAACTAACAAGCCCTATGCTCCAACTGTATCCATCCATCAACACATAACCAAGAAAACTCCGGAAATAGTGTACCTCAACCTTTTAAAAGCATCCGTTATACGAGTTATGGCAATACTCCCGAACTCCCGCCCCAGTACTGGGTGGCGTCGATGTTATCTCACCAACAACTGCATAAAAGAGATTTTCGATGTCGGCGAACTCAGGTATTCCAGAACTGCAACGATAAAATTGTGACGACAACACCTCGGAGCTCAACTCCCTGGGACACTACCACAACCCCTAAATGTCAGGGGGCACCAAGAACAATGTTCTCGTCACAAGAATATCAGAATGATTCCAAGATATCCGCGTGATCCTAATTTTTTTTTCGTGAAATTTGAGGAGAGGAAAGACAAAACATCTACGTCAGGAGGCCTCACTAGAGCGACGAAGAGACTGAGGAGTAAAAACAATCCTACTCTCCGTTATATATAATCCTAAGACTCAAAACATTTTTTTCTAGACTCAACAACGTCAGTGATTTGATCAAGCAGGGGGCTCCTAAGTGAGGGATGGCTCTGATTACCAACTTGTAAAGCCCACGATGCAGCTATATCTTCCACGTGTCGAGGCATGACTTAGAGGCATAACCGCAATGTGGTTTTGTCGCAACAAGGGTCATCTTCACACAATCCCATGTAATGAACAAGAAATGGATAAAGAGAGTTGGCTTATAGTCGCCACGTCACACAATACATAAATAATTCATACATCATCCAAAACACACACAGAGACCGACTACGGTCAAATCCAAATGAAAAGAAGATAACCCCAAATGCTAGACCCCCGATCGTCCTAATTGGGCTCCACTACTGATCATCAGGAAACGAAACATAGTAACGACCAAGGTCCTCGTTGAACTCCCACTTGAGTTCCGTAGCATCACCTGCACTGGTATCATCGACACCTGCAACTTGGTAGTATCTGTGAGTCACGAGGACTCATCAATCTCAAAACCCGCGAGATCAAGACTATTTAAGCTTATGGGTAGGATAAGGTAATGAGGCGGAGTTGCAGCAAGCGCTAAGCAAATATGGTGACTAAGATACGAAAATAAGAGTAAGATGAGAAGCTACGCAACGGTCGTGAAGCTAGAAATGATCAAGAAGTGATCCTGAACTACTTACGTTCAAACATAACCCAAAACCGTGTTCACTTCCTGGACTCCGCGGAAAAGAGACCATCACGGCTACACATGCGGTTGATTCATTTTAATAAAGTCAAGTGTCAAGTTCTCTACGACAGGATATTAACAAATTCCCATCTGCCACATAACCGCGGGAACGTCTCTCGAAAGTTTATACCCTGCAGGGGTGTCCCAACTTAGCCCATCACAAGCTCTCGTGATCAACGAAGGATATTCCTTCTCCCGGGAAGACCCGATCAGTCCCGGAATCCCGGTTACAAGACATTTCGACAATGGTAAAACAAGACCTGCAAGACCGCCTGACTGTGCCTACAAAACCCAATAGGAGCTGCACATATCTTGTTCTTAGGGCACACCTGATGAGACATCGTACGAGTAAAACCAACCCTCAAGTTTCCCTGAGGTGGCCCCGCAGTCTACTTGGTTCGGACCAACACTTAGAGGAGCCTCGGGTTTGCAACCCCAAGGGAAAGTTATATGTTGTTAGGCAAATGTAAAACCAAGGTTGGGCCTTGCGGGAGGAGTTTTATTCAAAGCGAACTGTCAAGGGGGTCCCATAACCCCAACCGCGTAAGGAACGCAAAATCAAGGAACATAACACCGGTATGACTGAAACTAAGGCGGCAAGAGTGGAACAAAACACCGAGCAAAAGGCCAAGCATTCCACCCTTTGCCAATGTAACGCCCTCGATGCAGCTATAGCTCCCACGTGTCGAGGCACGACTTAGAGACATAACCGCATTGAAAGCAATGTCGCAAGTTAGGCAATCATCACAACATCCCATGTAATATTAATAATAAAAGGGGAGATACATAGTTGGCTTACACTCGCCACGTCAATCAAAGTACATAAATAACATACATCATTCAAATACTCATGGCCCGACTACGGCGCCAAAATAGAAGAAATCCCAACAAGCGACATGGTCCCGATCAACCCCAACTGGGCACCACTACTGATCATCAGGAAAAGACACATAGTATCGCTGAGAGTCCTCGTCGAATTCCCACTTGAGCTCGTACTCGTCACCTGGAGCGGAATCACCTGGACCTGCATCTGGTGTAATAGTAATCTGTGAGCCACAGGGACTCAGCAATCTCGCACCCTCGCGATCAAGACTATTTAAGCTTATAGGAAGGGGTAAGGCAAAAATATGTGGAGCTACAGCAAGCGACTAGCATATATGGTGGCTAACTTATTCGCAAAAGAGAGCGAGAAGAGGAGGCGAAGCGCGAACGAGAATCTAGAGAGAGCAACCTGCGCAAACATAACTCCAACACTGTGTCCACCTCCCGGACCCCGCCGAGAAGGGGCCATCACGGTAACACACACGGTTGATTCATTTTAATTACCTTAAGGTTTAAGTTATCTACAACCGGACATTAACAAATTCCCATCTGCCCATAACCGCGGGCACGGCTTTCGAAAGTTCAATCCCTTCAGGGGAGTCCCAACTTACCCCATGACAAGCTCTCACGGTCAATGAAGGAATAGACCTCCACCCGAGACGTTCCGATCAGACTCGGTATCCCGGTACAACAAGACATTTCGACAGGTCAAAACAAGACCAGAAACACCACCCGAATGTGCCGGCAAATCCCGATAGGATCTGCACATATCTCTTTCACAAGGCACACTCAGATTGTCCTAGGTACGGGTAGGCCAGCCCAGAGTTGCCCCTGGTGGCCACCGGCAGCTGACAGGTGGACTAACACTCAGAGGAGCACTGGCCCGGGGGGGGGGGGGTTTAAATAAGATGACCCTCGGGCTCCGGAAACCCAAGGGAAAAAGAGGCTAGGTGGAAAATGGTAAAACCAAGGTTGGGCATTGCTGGAAAAGCTTTAATCAAGGCGAACTATCAAGGGGTACCCATTATAACCCAACCGCGTAAGGAACGCAAAAATCCGGGAACATAACACCGATATGTCGGAAACAAGGGCGGCAAGAGTGGAACAAAACACTAGGCGAGAGGCCGAGCCTTCCACCCTTTACCAAGTGTATAGATGCATTAAGATAACATAGCAATATAATGATATCCCAACAAGTAAATAAATGTTCCAACAAGGAACGGCTCCAATCTTCACCTGCAACTAGCAATGCTATAAGAGGGGCTGAGCAAAGCGGTAACATAGCCAATCAACGGTTTGCTAGGACATGGTGGGTTAGAGGTTTGACATGGCAATTGGGAGGCTGACAAGCAAAAGGTAGGCATCGTAGCATTGGCATAGCAAAGAGCGAGCAAACTAGCATAGCAAAGATAGTAGTGATTTCGAGGGTATGATCATCTTGCCTGCAAAGCTGTCAGAGTTTTCTGGATCCTCAAAAGCAAACTCAACGGGCTCCTCGTTAGCGAACTCATCTCCCGGCCCTACCCAAACAAGACAAACAAGCAACAAGGATACAATCAACCACGTGCAAGCTCAAACAATAAGATGCAATGATGGTATGCTATGCGGGATGCGATGCGGGATGCAAAATGCAAGATATGACAGGAAATGCATGAACCTGGACTCAACTTGGAAAACCAAGTGTGCGACTGGAAAGATGGGATGAAATCGCTTGAAAATGATATAAAGATCGTCAGAATCGGAGTTACGGTTTGGAAATGGCAAGCGATTCGAAAATGACACTGGTCTGCGATTTACAGCAAGTAGGCCTCTAAATGCAACGAAATGAACATGCTACAACAACCAAACATGACAACAAAATACATGGCAGGGATGCACACAAGATTCTTAACAAAAGACTAGCACTGAGCTACGGCCAATTCATCCATTAACAGGTTCAAACAAGCATGGCAAAAACGCAAACGGTAAACAGATCTCAGACTTGGTGAAATTAACACTTGTCTGAAATTCAGATCATGAAGCCCTCTTCGGAGCAACAAAACAACATGCTACAGGACCTGATTACGACAAAGAAGAACATGGCATGGAGCTACTAAACAAGCTTAACAAAAGTCCCTTAGTGACCTTGAGCCAAAAGGGATCACAAAATATAATAACAAGCACACGAACATAGCTAAAACATAATCAGTTTTCAGACATGGTGAAAACTGAGACATGCTGAAATATAACTCACGAAGGCATGTTAACGAGCTCGATGCACTCACTACGGTGCAAGTCATGGCAATACAAGCATACATCCAGGAAGAAGGCACAAAATGCAAGCTAGACATGGCAAGAACAATGGCATAGCATGCACGGATCAACTATAATAACATCGGCAAAATTGCAAACAAGTTGATGATCTGCCCAGATTCACCACGAAGCAAAAGTAGAGGTCGATTGACCCAAGCTAGGGTGCTCCATAATTGCAAACAAAGGCATGGATGGATAGAGCACCACAATATTGACAAAACTCCTTTACTGATCATCCTCAAAAGAGGCACGGATCACTAGGAAACAGCATGAACATATGGCATCATGAACTAAACAATCCCAGGACTTAGTGAAAATCCTAAGTCCCTGAAAACAGAGTTACCGGGTGCCTCACTTTGCAAGCTTGCACTACTCACCACACCCATCACAAAAATGCATGGGTTGCACCTCTGGAAAGAAGAAAAAACCCTTAACAAAACATATGTAGGACTCACGGGCATAACATGCGCACAATAATCATGCAAAAATGACAAAAGTCTAAGATGAACTAGTAGATCTGACAATTAACTCGCGAAGCCCTCTTCTAACAGAATTTCGGGCATCAAGATGAGCTCAAATGAAAATGATGCAATGGAATGAAATGATGTACCCTCTGAGAAGAACATTTTGATATGCTATATGCCCAAATTGGAGCTACGGATGCAAAGTTACAGAGCCTCGAACATGGCAACTGGGATCAAGAATTTCGGGACTTAGAGAAAAATCCACCTCATGAAAATTAGGGTTACTGTAGCTGGATCTAGATCGGGCACTGTTCCCGAGATTCGCCGCCGGGCACTGTTCCCCGGGGAGGCGCCGGAGGAGGACGGGCGCGGCGAGGTGGCCGTGGTCACCGGCGGACACGCGCGGTGGCCGGCGCGGCTCGGCGAGAAGCAGCGGTCGGCGCGGCGGCCTGGTACGGCGCCGGCGAGGAGAGGAGGCGGCGACGGCGGACTTGTGCGGTGGGGCGGCGCGCCGGAATTGGTGGACGGCGGCGGACTCCGCGGGGGCGGCTCGGCGGGATCGGGCAGGCGGCGCGGCTGGAGATGGGCCGTGGGGGCCCCGGCTGGGCCTGCGGGCCGGGCGGCGGGGAGGCGCGGCGATGTGGGGCTGCGGTGCGAGCCACATGGCGGCGGCGGGCGGTGGCGGACACGTCCGGCCCGAATCGGACGTGTCCGTCGGCGGGAGGAGATCTTTTTTTTAGGGTAGGACGGGGAGAGATCCGAGATTTGGAAAGGGGGGTGTATATATAGGCATAGGGGGAGCTAGGAGAGTCCAAATGAGGTGCGGTTTTCGGCCACGCGATCGGGATCGAACGCTCTAGATGATGGAGCAGAGTTTGGTGGGTTTTGGGCCAAATTGGAGGGGTGTTGGGCTGCAACACACACGAGGCCTTTTCGGTCCCTCGGTTAACCGTTGGAGTATGAAACGAAGTCCAAATGATACGAAACTTGACAGGCGGTCTACCGGTAGTAAACCAAGGCCGCATGGAAAGTCTCGGTCCAATCCGGAAATATTTAATCTCCACACACGAAAGAAAGCTAGAAATGACCATCGAAGGAGAACGAAGCGCCGGAATGCAAAACGGACAACGAGGAAAATGCTCGAATGCATGAGAAGAACACGTATGGAAATGCAATGCACATGATGACATGATATGAGATGCATGACAACGAAAAAGAACACACGGAGACAAAGACCTGAACCCGAGAAAATAAAATAACTTAACGCCGGAAACGGCAAGAGTTGGAGTACACATTGGGAAAGTTATATCCGGGGTGTTACAGCCAAGAATATAAATGCATTAATTAAATAAGAGATATCCCAACATATCCATGTCCCAACATGGAACAACCTGCAAGGCACCTGCAACTAGCAACTCTATAAGAGGGGCTGAGCAAAAGCGGTAACTTAGCCAAACAACGGTTTGCTAGGAAGGTAGGTTAGAGGCTTGACATGGCAATATGGGAGGCATGATAAACAAGTGGTAGGTAGGGCAACATAGCAATAGAACGAACAACTATCAAGCAAAGATAGAATTGATATCGAGGGTAATGGTCATCTTCCGTGCAAAGTTATCAGAGCTGTCGAAAGCTTGCTCCTCGTTAGCATACTGAACATGTTCCTCATTCACGAACTCGTCTCCCGGCTCTACCCAAAGCAATAAGACAAGCAACAGAACAACAATCAATCACGGTGCAGTGCACAAGCAACATGATGCAAGACATGGCATGAGATGCAATGTATGATGTGCAATGCATCTGGGTACTTCGGAAGGGAAATGATGATCAAGGCATCAACTTGGAAAACCAAGTGTGTTGTTGGAAAGATGGGCTGATTTCGGTCGAAATCGATATGAGTATCACCGGAAACGGATGCACGGTTTGAAAATGACAAGCAAAACAAGAATGACGCAAATCTGCGATTAACAGCATCATAGCACTTAGAATGCAGCAAGAAACTATGGTAAGCATGTCAAAACAGCATCAGGAAGCAATGTTTAGAACTAACAAACAACATGCTACAGGAACATATCATGGCAAACAAAGGCATGGCATGCTATTACTAAAGGCATAGGACAAAACTCCCTTACCGAAATTTACCCAAAGATGCATGGAAAATATGGTAGCACCCATGCAAACATGGCAAGTTATATGAACGGTTTCAGACTTAGAAGAAAAACAGACCATGGTAGAATCAGATTCATGATAGCAACTTTACAAGCCCAAACCACTCACCATAAAGCATTTCATGGCATCACAATTTAACCAACAGTAAGTAGACATAATCATGAAGCTAATCATGGCAAGAGCAAGTTCATAGGGCACATGCATCACTAGAAAAACACATGGCAAAGTTGAATCTCATGTTAACAATCTGCCAAGAATAATATTTAGCAAAAGTAGAGCATGGAAATGACATGCAAGATTACTCCATAATTACAACCAGAGGCATGAATGGATAGAGCAATACCACATCTTCAAAACATGCTTACTGAACTATCTCAAAATGTGCATGAATCTCATGGTAGCAAGAAGTTTACATGGCATCAAAACGTAACAGGAAATGGCTTAGCAAAATATTTGAAGTGCCTGAAATCAGCAACATCATAGGCATGCTTGTGCTAGTCACCACATTGCTCACAAAAATACAAGACTTGTACCCCTGTAAAATGGCATGATGGAGATCATAAAACATGTAGCATGCTCATAGAATGCACACACAAAATGCATCAAAAATGACAAATCATCAAGTTATGTTGAAATCCAGCATACAACATCATATAGCACTTTCGCAACGAGGATTAGGGCCTCAATATGGACAATAATATGCCTGCAAATGACAATAGAATGAAGAGCATCACGAGATGAACATTTTGATATATCATATGCACGATTCGAAGCTATGAGCATGGAGGGATAACATGATGAACAGGGCATCACAATGTTGCAGATTTTGGGACTTAGAAGAAAACAAGGGGTCAACCTATAGATCTAGGGTTTCGGTCACGGACTTTGAGGATCGCCGGATCTCGCCGGAACTTGGACGAGGAACGACGGCCGGAGCTTGGGGGAGCTCGTTGGAGTTGCGAGGGCACTGGATCCGGGCGGCGTCGATGACGAATGGTGGCGGAGGAGGCGGCACGACGTCGGGTGCTCCGGGCGGCGCAGGCGCGACGAGGTCGTGCGGCGGCGCCGGCAAAGGGGCAGGCGGCAGCGAAGGTCAAAGGCGGCGAGGCGCGCGGTGGCCGCAGCGGGGGCGATGCGGGCGTGGGCGGAGGAGGCGCGCGGGGGAGACGCGGGCCGGGAGGGCCTCCCGCAGGCCGAGAGGGCAGGCGGCGACGGGGACACGGCGGAGGCTGTCGACGTCCTAGGAACGAGCGTCCCCAGACTTGCCTGCCTGCGGCCCGCGGCTTGGCTCCACCAGCGGCCCTGTATGGTCCATCTTCACCAGCAAACACTCAAGACCCTTGTGAGGGGCCATTTCTCACGAGGCGGGCAACACAAGACCTACTCAGGGGCAGCTTCACAAGGCAGGCTCGCGAGGGACGGAGAGATCAAGGCAAGGGACACCTCGCGAGGTCCGTGTGACGCAAGCCATGACGACTGGAGCCAGGCGGGTGCCAGCGCGCGTAGTGTCCTCGTTTCCTCTTTGGTGCTAAAGGGGCAAGCACAGGCGAGGAGTCTGGAGGCATCAGGCAAAGGTTTCCATATCGGTGCAACGGGACCAAGACCAGCAGGACGGCAGGACGAAGGTCACTGTGGAGCCCAAGACGGCTTCACCACCAGAGGCTTTGGCGGGCGAAGACCACCTTTAGTCAGGATAACTTGTACTAGTTGTCTCCCTTCGAATTTAGCCGTTCTGGGATCCCTTCTGTTGGTGTCAAAACCGGAGGATCTTGGGTAGGGGGTCCCGAACTGTGCGTCTAGGATCGATGGTAATAGGAGACGGGGGGACACGATGTTTACCCAGGTTCGGGCCCTCTTTATGGAGGTAATACCCTACGTCCTGCTTGATTGATCTTGACGAATATGAGTGTTCCAAGAATTGATCCACCACGAGATCGTAATGGCTAAACCCTAGAAGCCTAGCCTGTATGATTATGATAATGAATATCCTTTCCGGACTAACCCCTCCGGTTTATATAGACACCGGGGGAGGGGTCTAGGGTTTACATAGAGTCGGTTACATATGAAAGAATCTTCATGTTCGGTCGCCAAGCTTGCCTTCCACGCCAAGGAGAGTCCAATCCGGACACGGGTACAGTCTTCGGCCTTCATGCCTTCACAACCCATCAGTCCGGCCCACGGATAACATGACGGATGCCCGAGGACCCATTAGTCTCGGACTCCCTCAGTAGCCCCTGAACCTGGCTTCAATGACGAGGAGTCCGGCGTGCAGATTGTCTTCCGCATTGCAAGGTGTGTTCCCTTCTATCCGAACTTCAGGATAGTCTTCGGATACGATGATAGTATCTGGACCTGTCACACATACACCATACATAATCGTAGAGAGAATATATTTTTACACGAGTCTAATCTGCTGACAGCTTTTTACAACATGACATCACATCTGCCCGGTCACAATTCCAAACCGCTTTCATGTTTTGACACCCCACGCCCCGAGACGCGATTGCCATTGGCGCGTCTTGTCAAAGCAGAGATCGTGTCCCCTTATCGAGGGATTCTCATCAATGCGGGCATGGATAACCCACCGTGCCGTTTATATAGCCCTTCGGAATAGGTGAATCTTAAGGCGAGTGAGGAGGCTTTCAATATTCATTGCCTTTATAAGGGGATAAGGATTCCCTCTTCCTCTCTCATGCCCTCTCTCTATCTCTGCCTTTCCAATCTCGAGCTCCAGCGCCCAAGTTCTCATCTCCTTTCCACTCAAGCAACCATGTCTGGATCAGGAGGCCAGGGCAAGTGGATGGTCTCCTCCGTCAAGGAGGTGGACATTACTGAGCACCAGGCGGCTGGATATTTGGCGAAGGAGACCGCTCATCGCGTACCAACCGAGGGACAAGTCGTCCCTACGCCGAAGCCCACCGAGAGGGTAGTGTTCATCCCCCATTTCTTCTACGGGCTAGGGTTTCCATTCCACCCTTTCGTCCACGGGCTGATGTATTATTATGTTATAGATTTCCATGATCTGTCCCCAGATTCTTTCCTCAACATTTCAGCGTTTATCGTTGTGCGTGAGGCCTTCCTCCGCATCCAACCCCACTTCGGGCTGTGGCTCAAAGTCTTCAACGTGAAGCCGAAGGTGGTGGATGGCCAGCACGCGGAGTGCGGAGGAGCCATGGTGAGCAAGCTACCCAATGTCTCCTGGCCAAAAGACACTTTTGTGGAGACAGTAAAGGAGTGGCAGAAACAATGGTTCTACATCACAGAACCCTGCGGCACCACCTGGACCGTAGCTGTCGAATTCCGCTCCGGTGTTCCCATGCGACTCACCTCCTGGGTCGAGCAGAGTCCGGACTAGTGCTCGCCTGACGAGCTGGTAGCGCTGCAGATGCACATCCAAACCATGATAACCAAGGATGTCAAGATTGTCGATATAATCCAGGTGAGACTAGTGCTCCCCTACCAACGCAGAAGTCGCCCTTTGTGGGATTTTAATCCGAAGAAGCATCTAACCCTGGTTAGGCTCTTGGAAACCACCCACGATGATGCCTGGAGGTTGCTCTTTAAGGGCAATGAGAAGCCACCGGCCACGGATTTAGACCGTGGTCACAATTGTAAACGCCTCGCTAGCGAGGTATGTCATTTTTGATGCATTCTCCACTTGTTTGTTTCAAGGATGATGCCCAAGCTTTTATTGTTCCATTTTCAAGACTGGATGGAGAGGGCAAAGCGGATCTAGCGTCCATCCCCGCTGCCCGAACAAATGGTCATCCCGCGTCTGGCGAAGATGCTGGTGCCGACACCCTATAAGGCGCCGGAGAAGAAGGCCAAGAAGAATGCCAAGGGGGCCAAGAGTGGCCCCCGTCGCAAGGGCACTTCGGACGTGATGTCAGAAGACGACGAAGCTCATTCCTCTATCCCTGAGGACAATGGCGAGGAAGAGGAGGAAGAGGAGGAAAACAACCCTCCTCCTGAGGAGAGGAGGAAGAAGAGGGCGGCTTAAGCGCATCTGGAGGCGGAAACTTCCAAGAAGGGGAAGGGCGTCCCAGCGGTTAATACCGCATGGGACGTTGACAACAGTCCGGAACGACGTCCCCGCACTGTGCCCCTGGTTAAATCGTAAGTGACATTGCTCGCTCATGCACACATCCAGCCCTTTCTCTTCATTATTTTGACCCGCGACCTTATCCAGCGATCCTCATCTGGAGGTTCGTTTGCTCCATCGGAGATGGCGAGCATTTCGCCATCGCCTGCTTATTACCCCGGGGCCAGGGACGACACCGAAGTGTTATCCCGGAGGACTGCTCCGAACCGGGGATGAGCCCAGGACACCGTTCGGGAGGCACCACAAGGCGAGACCTCCACTGCCGGACACATGGGGGAGCCGATCCCCATGGAGACTGGTGAAGAGGGCCACATCCAGTTCGGCCCTCAGCCGAATACGATTCCGGAGACCCATATGGCTCCAGAGTTGGGCGAGCAGCCCCCTTTGAAGGAGGGGGTGCGTCGCTTCCACCAGTGGCCCCTGTCCATCCAGGGGCACCGGATAACCTGATGGAGGCGCTTCAAGGCGCCTCCATCGTGGACGAGCACCGTGTCCTTATGGGTGCAGTGATCGAGAAGATTCAGTCCGCCAAGAGTGGACTGAATGAAGCCTGCACCAGCCTGTTGACAGGTTTCGAGGTAAGAAAGAGAAAAAAACCCTGTGTAGTCATTAGCCCCTGAGACACTGTCCGGTGTTCGGCAAGAAGAACAGTACAGAGGATCAATATTTTTTATAGGATACTAACATAATATGTATGAATAAGAAGGCATCGCTGTTGGCCGCAACCTCGCATGATGCCGAAGTCTCTAGGCTGAGACAAAGGCTGGAGCGGACCGAGAACGAGCTAAGCGAGGTTAAGGTTCCGCTCTAGGAGAAGCAAGGTGAGTGATGACTTGCTGTGTGTTCGGAAAGGATAGGTGCTGCATATTGACCGCAGTGTCATAATATGTGCAGGAGCCACGACCGAGGTCGAGGCCCTAAGGAAGGCCCTGGGCGAGGCCAAGGAGAAGGCTGTCCAGCAGCAAGTCGCCCATAAGAAGCTCAAGGCCCGGGTCAAAGAAGTCCAGCATGAGCTCCAGGATGCGGTCAAGAAATGCGAAGCCTTGGAGCATGATGCGTCGGTTCAGGGGACCGAACTCGCCAAGGCTCGTCAGAGTGCGGAGACCACACGAGATGAGGCCCAGGTCGCCATCCAGGAGATCCAGGAGGCCAAGAAGATCATAGCGGGTAAGGCATTTAAGATGCAAAGCAAGTATGTGGAGAAGCAATACCTTTTACTAACCCGGGTTCGGAGTTCCCCAGGGGCTTTTGCGGATTTACCACACAGTGTATCAGATGCCGCGGAGTTCTATTGAGCCGAAGGAGGGGGTTCTATAGAGAAGCTATTCTGGTCGCTGTATGGGGCGCCAGAGCATCCCTTGTCCTTCACCGATCAGCTGAAACAGCTGGTGGAGCTGCATAGGGTGGCCGAACAAACCATTAAGGATTTGATAATCCGGCTATGGCCAGCCAAAGCTATGCCAAGCGGCTACTTCAGACTCGTGAGGCGGATGGTGAACGCCTGTCCTCGGCTAGACGTCGTCAAGTGCTCGGCCTGCATTGAAGGTGCGCGCATGGCCTTCACCCGTTGCAAGATGTGGTGGGCGAAGATGGATGCCGTCGAGGTGACCAAAGGGCCACCGGAGGGCAAGGAGCACCGCACACCCGAATGGTATTTTGCGGATGTCCTGGAGGGGTCTCGCCTTGCGGCAGCACAATGTTTGCAGGACATTGTATTTGAATAAATGGATTCATGTTGCCTTTGCCTTGTATTATGAGAACAAAGCCTGTTTTCTAATGTAATTTTGTTATGCTTTTAATTGTTTCCTACTGTGCGGCCGTGTTGTATGTAAACTGAGGGTTGGCCAGTCATCGGCTTCTGCCCTCACGTAGGTAGTACGGAGGTGTTCGGAATGGAATCTAAACAATCTTGATCCAATTCTTTGGTCCTTGAAGGAGTTGTTTAGCGCACCGAACAAGGCAATCGGACTGTATGACTTAAATGCCCTCACTTAGCCATAGGAGTTTTATAATAAAGCATAGGTGCAGCCCCTGGTTCGAACGAGAGTGTTGTCAGCATCTGATCGGGAAGTTCCAATCTTTCGCATAATGCAGAAAAAATCTCCAACGATTTGTAACCCTCGAACAGCTGACTGGCTCTCGCCGTATCATGACAGTTAGTTTTTGGCTTTCTCTACTGAGGCGCTCATCTGGTCAAGGCCAGGGCACAATCACAGTAGTTCTCCCTTTACTACCCAAGCCGATTTAGCGGAACATAGGGTAGCAAGCATAGGAGCCGGGCAACCCAACTATTGACCAAAGACATGATTCGGAGCCAATGCATATAATGCTAAATTCGGCGTGCCGAACTTATCTTTAAGGATTGTTCAGACTTTGTTGCTGTAACGTGGGGTGATAGGGAGGCCTTGGCGAATATGAAACGTACCAGAGTGTACAGTTGCTAGGAAATAAGTAATTTAAAGGAAAATCAGAAGGAGAACAGAGATAGGCTCTGGGGCCCTTGAACATGGATCATGAGCTGTTTCCATTATAGTTGGGTTAATGCGTCCCAGCGCATTGGTACAAAATAATGCAATAAGCAACTGGCTGTTTGACATGCCGCAACTGAAGGCGAGCTGCGCGTGGGTCCTGAAAACGGTTAGCCTCTAGGGCTTCCCATGTACGCCTGTGCTCTGTATCAATCCGGTGTGTTTATCCTTTCACAGGACCATTAATCAGGCCGTCGAATAAGGCCCACATAAGAGAAACCTGAAAAAAAGGAAAAGGGGATAGTAAAGTTATGTGTGTCCGGGATCGGTCTAACCGAACCGTAGATCCCGGGATAGCTTATGCCTCCATCGATGCCCATGGAATTTTTAGTGCGTAATTATGTACAAGTGGTATCAATGCCACTACCTCATCGGGATTGGGACGGAGGCCGAATTGCTAATCGAGCTCTTGATGAGCTGTGTTGTCCTATTGCATTGTAGTCCGGACCCTCTTAATGATGTCCAGGGGCTCGGCAGCCAGACTATGATGCTACTTGAGAAGGTCGCTTTACACCTCTGCTGCTAGGGCGGCGGTGTGCTCCTCTGTCCGGAGGGAGCGCTCAGTACTGCCAATCACTGTTATGACGCCGCGTGGACCGGGCATATTGAGCTTCAGATAAGCATAGTGTGGCACTGCGTTGAATCTAGCAAACGCGGTCCATCCAAGTAGTGCGTGGTAGCCACTGCGGAAGGGGACAATATCAAAGATTGACTCTTCGCTTCGGAAGTTGTCCGGAGAACCGAAGACCACCTCCAGCATGATTGAGACCGTACAGCGGGCCTCTACACCTAGTATGACTCCTTTAAAGGTAGTCTTTGTTGGTTTGATTTGTGAGGGGTTAATGACCATCTTTTGCACTCTGTCCTGATAAAGCAGGTTGAGGCTACTACCACCGTCCATCAGGACACATGTTAGGTGAAACCCGTCGATAATTGGGTCGAGAACTAGTGCGGCTGAACCACCATGGTGGATAGTGGTTGGGTGATCTCGACGGTCGAAGGTGATCGGGAATGACAACCACAGATTGAATTTTGGGTCGACTGGCTCTACCGCGTAGACATCCCTAAGTGCTCGCTTATGCTCCCTTTTGGGGATGTGTGTAGCGTATATCATGTTCACCGTTTTGACTTGAGGGGGAAATTTCTTCTACCCCCGGTGTTCGGCTGTCGGGGCTCTTCGTCCTCGTCCTCACTTTGTGACCCCTTTTCTTTGTTTTCGGCATTTAACTTGCCAGCCTGTTTGAAGATGCAATAGTCTTTGTTGGTGTGATTGGCTTGTTTATCTTGGGTACCATGTATCTGGCACGGATGATCGAGTATGCGATCCAGGCTGGATGGTCCCCCACTGTTCCTTTTGTAGGGCTTCTTTCACTGTCCGGACTTGGAGCCGCTGAATCCGGTGTTAATGGTGGTGTCATCGGTCTTGTCGCCATTGCTTCGGCGTTTGTGTCTATTGTGCCGGAGCTTGCCGGTGTTGTTCTTGGCCTCGGAGGGGCCTGTGTCGCTGGCTGTGTTTTTGCTACGAGCCAGCCAGCTGTCCTCACCCGTGCAAAAGCGTGTCATGAGTGCCGTAAGGGCTGGCATGGACTTCGGCTTTTCTTGGCCAAGGTGGAGTGCTAGCCATTCGTCACAGATGCTGTGTTTAAAGGCCGCTAAGGCTTCGGCATCTGGACAGTCAACGACCTGGTTCTTTTTTGTTAGGAACCTAGTCCAAAATTTTTAGCTGATTCTCCAGGTTGTTTAACTATGTGGCTTAAGTCATCGATATCGGGTGGCCGGACATATGTACCTTGGAAGTTGTCAAGGAAGGCTTCTTCCAAGTCCTCCCAGCTGCCGATGGAATTTTCGGGCAGGCTATTTAGCCAGTGTCGAGCTAGCCCATTGAGATTTAGTGGGAGGTATTTGATGGCGTAGAGATCGTCTCCATGAGCCATGTGGATGTAGAGAATAAAGTCCTCAATCCATACAGCGAGATCGGTTGTTTCGTCGTATGATTCAAAATTGACGGGCTTGAATCCCTCGGGGAATTCATGATCCAACACGTCATCTATGAAGCAGAGAGGGTGTGTAGCGCCCTATATTGGGTCGCGTCACGGCGCACCACTGATGAAATCCGTCTGCGGTTATCGGCCCGTGTGTGACTAGGTTTGTAATGTGCGAATAGGTAGTCGTCATCTCGAATCGGGAAGCGTCCTCGCGATCCGTAGATTGAGCTAGTGTGTCCTGCTCTGCTGTCCAGCTCCTTCTGAAGGTCGTATGTATGGTCCTGAGCTATTCTATCCGTTTTTTGCGAGGCGGTGGGGCGGGCTGTTGTTCGGCCTGAGTTACCATTTTATCCCGACCGCGGGGTGGTCGGTCCGTCGCACTATCCCGACCACGTGGTGGTCGGTCCGCATTGCGTGAGGGCGGTATGGGATCTGGAACTGAGGTAGAAGTCTGCGCTTTGGGTAACTCTTGGCTGGGCACTCGAGGCTATATTCTTTAGCTGCCAGGACATCAGTCCACCTGTCAATGAGCAGGTCTTGATCGGCTTGGAGCTGCTGCTATGTCTTCTTTAGGCTTCTTGCCGTGGCTATTAGTTGGCGCTTGAAGCGCTCCTGCTTGAGGGGTGCCTCAGGCACGATGAAGTCCTCATTGCCGAGGCTCTCATCATCCTCGAAGACTGGATCATAACTATCATCATCTGGGTCATTGGGCATGGCCTGTTAATTAGGGTTATCTTGCCCATTGTCTTGTTCCTCCTATTCAGATGCAGTGTTGCCATCTTTTGAACGACAGGGTTTAGAGCGGCGTTTAGGGTGCCGGCGCTTGGACTGTGTCTCAGAAGATTTATTCGCAACTGGATATCCTTTATCATCGTCGCTAGCTTTTTTATGTTTGCCGACCATGTACACATCGTACGAAGAGGTGGCTGTCCAACGTCCAGTAAATGGCGGGTCTTGGCCTTGCTCCTGGTCGGCATCGTCGTCCATACCGTCGATGTCTTCAGAGCCGTAATCAAGCACGTCAGTTAAGTCATCGAAAGTGGCTATGAAGTGGGAGGCGGGTGCCAAGCGAAATTTCCCATCATCAGCCTCTGGCTCGAACAACGTAGTTTGGCTGTGAGTCCTTCTCCAAGGACAAATTCTTTAAAGAGTTTAGCACATCACCCAGAGGTGAGTGTTGGGAGATGTCTGCGGCGCTAAATTTGAAAATCGACAACCGATCTAGCTCGGAGTCAGCAGGCGTACCTGGCCCAGAACTTATAGCCGGAGACGAGTCCGGAGTTCCATTGACACAAATATAGCAGGGTGCCGAGTCCGTGTGCGGCTCCAGCGCCGCGGACTCTGTGGCCTCGGATATCACGATCTGCTCCGGTTCTAAGGTCGTTGCAGCAACATGGACCATCTCCTGGATGTGATCCGATGACAGATTTAAGTCATGTTCATCGGGTCGAGGGGGAGCGTCTGCTGCGGTCTCAAATTCATTGAAGATCAAGTCTCCACGGATATCTGTGACATAGTTCAAGCTTCCAAATCCGACCTGGTGACCAGTGGCGTAGCTATCGATCTGCTCTAGATAGCCAAGAGAGTTGGCCCGTAGTACGAAGCCGCCGAACACGAAAATCTGTCCGGGGAGGAAGGTTTCTCCTTGGACAACGTCACTACAGACGATTGAAGGGGCCATCGAACCTTTCGTTGACGACACAGTGGAACTCTTAATGAAAGCACCAATGTCGGTATCAAATCCGGCGGATCTCGGGTAGGGGTCACAAACTGTGCGTCTAGGATCGATGGTAACAGGAGATGGGGGACACGATGTTTACCCAGGTTCGGGCCCTGTCTATGGAGGTAGTACCCTACGTCTTGCTTGATTGATCTTGATGAATATGAGTGTTACAAGATTTGATGTACCACGAGATCGTAATGGCTAAACCCTAGAAGCCTAGCCTGTATGACTGTGGTAATGAATATCCTTTCCGGACTAACCCACCAGTTTATATAGACACCGGGTGGGTCTAGGGTTTACATAGAGTCAGTTACATAAGAAGGAGTCTTCATCTTCGGTCACCAAGCTTGCCTTCCACGCCAAGGAGAGTGCAATACGGACATGGGTACAGTCTTCGGCCTTCATGTCTTCACGGCCCATCAGTCCGGCCCACGGATAAAAGGCCGGACGCCCGAGGACCCCTTAGTCCAGGACTCCCTCACCTTCCCACTCAATATTTGGGGTGAGGACCAGGGCCTCTATAAATAGGACTAGCCACCACCATAGGAGGCAGCTAATATTGGATCGGAGCCATTCCATCCATAACCTCACACAAGTTCACCAAGCACAAGAACACCTCTCCTCAGGAGGCTGTTCTTCCCTTGTAACTGTTCATCCTCAGCCCAGAGGCAATCCACCACACTACATTGGAGTAGGGTATTACACCACATTGGAGGCCCAAGCCAGTATAAATCTCGTGTCCTCTTGTTCTCTGGGTCCATCGAGCTAGGCCGTGAGATCATGATGTGCGCGAGCAAGAGGGAGGAGAGATCTTCATGCGCACCCAAGTGTACGAACGTCGAGAGTTTTGCCGGAGCCCGAAATCCGACATTTGGCATGCTAGGTAGGGCTACATCAGAGCATCTCTTCTGCCAGTTGATCCACCGACACTCCGCGGTTCCGATGTCTGATGACCCGAGGACCAACGTCGACCGCTGGGCAGCTTGGCCAGCCCGCGTGGCATCATCTGCCCAAGAAGGCCTCAACCCTGCGCCCCAGGCGGCATGCGCACTGCCAAACACTGCGGGGCGCGGGCAGCGCGGTCAAACGCTATCCACCCTTACTCCACGACAAGTGCGGTGTGGGGACCCCAACTCATAAGTCGTGATCACCGAATGCACGTGTACAGTGATCCCAGAGATCAATGCTCATTGAACACACAGAAGCTAAATAACAAGAGTCTTACATCCATACATATCGTCTTACACAAATTATGACCATTATGGTCAAGTCTTACATAGATAAAGCCTTAAGGGCTGAACATCAAATGAAACACCAGCAGCGGAATTCTTCGTCGATAAGTAGAACCCATGCCATCTGCCTTAACACTACAGGCATTCTGACTGGGAAACGTCCTAGTTCGCATGTTCCTCTTCAAAGAATTCTTCTTCGAACTCCTGTTCTTCCATGCCTGGCCAATTAAATAACCAGTGGCAAGCCAATGAGTACTTTGAATGTACTCGCAAGCAACCCTTGTTTTGGTTCAAGGTACAACAATGCATGATATAGGTAAATTTTGCGGAAAGCTAGTTTTTGAGTGCAATGACATGTTCAACAACTCGTAAGACATGCATCAGGAGGATTCAAGTAACCATAAGGACAGGTTACAGATATCAACATAGATAGAGTGGGCACCAACCCAACTCAATCATGTCAAGTCCTTTGACTTGACCCAAGTAGTGGTATCATCATAAAAGGAGTGGGCACCAACCCAACTCAATCATGTCAAGTCCTTTGACTTGACCCGAGTACTTCTTCCCACACACACTGGTTAAAAACAAGTGGACGTAGCCCAAGAGCGGTTACCCAACTGTCCTTGACCGTGGACACGGCTATTCGAATAGTTTTACACTCTGCAGAGGTTGCACACTTTACCCACAAGATCCGGGGAACTTCCGTGTCATCCACGACCCGCAATACCTCAAGTACCCGGGCTAAGCACCCGATCACTATCTTTCCCTAGACGACACTAACAAGGAGTCCACTCGTTGTTACGTATCCTCACGATGTACATCATACGAGACTCACTCGAGATCGTAACATCCGAGAGGGGACACAACGGTGTATCCGGTGCCCTGTGAAAACAGTCATGGCCGCCCTACCTGGCACGACCCCGTCCCGAGAGAGCGCACCAACAACTCTCCCGTCACTAGTAATGCGGGCTCCAAGCTAGTATCGGCCTAGGTAATCAATAATGCCCTTTCCCATACAAGGGTAGAGTGGTTGCGCATGTAAGGTTGGAATAACGGCCGCAACTTAAACCAATCCGTTTTTGAAAGCAACTTACACACACTTGCCTCGGTACACCACTTCGTCATCAAGTGGCTATCCAACTCATCATCTCCCTCGGGCATAAGTGGCACCCGACGGGGTTTTTGAAAAGTCCTTTGAAAATACTTTGCCTCATCACTATGCATATTCCCGTCCGTTTTTGCGTAGCAACTACTCAGCATCCTATCTACTCCCACCGGCATAACCCTCATAAGAAGGTAAGGTCATGCACAATGCAGGTATCAACGAGGAAGTAACAAAGGCAATCCACCAAAGTGGTTACCCTCTCATCATGATTTCCGAAGCAACACTGATAAAGTGCTATATGACATGCATAAGAAGGGTTTCATAGACATGGTCAAAGGGCTGCTTGCCTGGTTCAACAAGGTCTTCTGGGTCTTCAAAGTCTTCTGGTCCAACTCCCTGGTCAGCAACGCAATCTATCGTCGCAAAATAATAACGGGAAAATAAGGTAATAATAAAACAGAAAAACCAAAGTGCTCAGAAAAATGTCAACTCATTTTTATAAAATACTAGGTGGAAATCTAAGAAGGGGAAAATTCCTAGTTTTGGATTTGGAGTTATACAAGAGGGGATATGGATTTTCAAACAGAGATTAAACTGCTCAAATTTGAATTTAATTTTGAACAGTACATAAAAGTTGGTTGGATTTGAGTGAAAGTGGCACCATTAAATAGGTGGGATTTTTAGAAAAATATGGGAGTTGGAATTATTGCATTTGGATTATTATTTAATCCTGTGGAATTTTTGGAAAAGGAGACAAAAAGGATAAAGAAAAAGGCCCGGTGCCAGCTTGGGCCAGAACAGCCGCAGGGCAGCAGGCCCAGCCAGCAAGGCGGCCCAGCGCGCTGGTGCACGCGCGTGCCAGGTTCAAACCTGACGGGCGGGGCCCAGGCGTCAGGGCGAGAGGCTGACGGACGGGCCCCACGGCCGTCGTCGTCAACCCTAGGCCAGAGGGGACGGCGAGCTCACCGGCGACGGCGTAGGCCACGGCGAGGTCGGGCAAGGGCACGGCTGGACTCAGCGCTGCGTCGCCGATCGGGTGGAGGTGGCGGGCGTCACCGGAGCTGCCTGTTTCGCCGGTGACGAGGTCTCGCGGCGGAGAAGCTTCGGGCATCGATGGCTCCGGCCGTTTCCGGTGGCTACAGAGAGGGGAAACGAGGGAGGAATGATCAGTGGGCTCTCATGGTTCAAGATCGAGTGAGAGCGGGGGCGGGGAGAGCCCGTACCTCTGGATCGACGGTGACCCGAGGCGGCGGAGCTCGAGCTCGATCTCGAGCTCGGGTGCTCCTGGAGGAGAGTGGAGGGCACAGGGGGCCTTTTTGGAGCAGGCGAGGTCGAGTGGTCGCGATCGGGAGGCTCGGAGAGGCCCTTATATAGGCAAGCCATGGCTCACCGTAGACCCGTGCGCCGGCGAGCTCACGCTCTTCGCTGCAGGGCTCGAGGGAAGCAGGCGTGGTGTCTGGGGTGTTGGTAGGGGCGGTACGCCAAGAGGGAGGGAGAGAAGGAGCGGGGAAGCGTCAGGGCAGCGCGCGTGTGAGCGTGCTCATTGGAGCTCTCGGGCGGCCATGGTGCGCGTGTGAGAGGGAGAGAGAGGTTTTCATCCCCCCAACAATTGAGTTTAGGCTAGGAAAACTTATTGGAGGTAAAATATGACTAGAAGGGGCTGTGGTAAAAATTTGAGCTCACCAAGAATAGTGGAAGGGGTCAAAACAATGGTTTTTGCAAAATGTCAGAAGGTGTTTGATAATGGTTTTGGTAGGCAAATGAACTCCAATTGTCATGATACTTAACAGGATGAAAAGACACTTAGAAATAGGGTGTGCCACCAAATTTTAGCTCATTTGGGAAAACTTGCCAATGTAACTTTGGCAAACCCTAGAAATTAGCAGAAATGGACTTGTGTAGATCTAGTTGAGAAAATCACTTCTCCATGATGCACCACTTGGTGTAGTGGCCTCATTTGGGGATTTGCACATGCTCACAAAAGATGGGGTCAAGGAGAGAAAGTTGGCAATGTAGAGTTGTTCAAATTTGGTTCTGAACAGGAAGGGTTTTGGGGCACTTTGAGCAAGATAACCTTCTCTCGAACTTGTGCCATTTGGTCTAGATGAATAATTAGACCATTTGAGCATGTTCACAAGGTTTGAGAACATTTGGACATGTTTGGCAATGTAAAGTTGCTCAAACTTCAAAATGGACAGAAATGGTTTTGGGGAAATTTCATGGGGTTATACTATTCTCCATGACATGATACTTGGCAAGATCATCAAACATGTTATATGTGACATGCTAGAATTTTCTTGCAATTTTTGGGGAATATTTCCTGTAGAAATATTTCAAATCCTTGAAATGGGCAGGAATGGTTTTTGAGGGATTTGACCAATATTTTGAACATGACCATGTGTTGAAACTCTTATATATGGAGAATATATGTCCACTGAGTTTCCCTAAATTTTCTCAAATATTTTTGAAACATTAAAATAATTTTAACCTATTAAAGACCATTTCTGGACTTAAGAAAAAGCTTTTAAATAAAATAGGAAAATAACTTTTAAAATTATATTTTTGGGGTTTATGGGAATCCTATATCTAATAGGTTTCAAATATACCTTTTGAAATATTTTTACTGCCCTGAATTGAGTACTTGCAGTGCAAATCTTAATTCAGGGGTTTTTGGAAAACTAATTTTTGAAAATACCTTTTGGCCAAATTATTTTTGTAAGAAAATACTATATTGTACTATACACATGGCATGATCATTGGGCAGAAGTTTTGGGGCAAGGAGATGAAGTATAGAAGGTGGAGTTGTGTTGACTTTAAAGAGCACTTCAAAAGCACAGAGAGAAAACCAACTCCAAATAAAAGCCAAATAATGCAAAAGTTTTTGTTGGTCCAAAGTTTTCATGCTTTATTAATGCAAATGAAGGGTTACAAAATGCAGGGTGTGACAGACCTACCCCCCTTACAAGAATCTCGTCCCCGAGATTCCTAAACTAGGCTTTAAAGAGGTATGGAAACTCGGATCTAAGGTAGTCTTCACGTTCCCAGGTTGCTTCTGCTTCAGTGTGGTTGCTCCACTGGACTTTGAAGTACTTGATCGTGCGGCTTCGAGTGCGTCGCTCAGCCTCGTCCAAAATGCAGATGGGCCTCTCGCGGTAAGTCAAATCAGGCTGAAGGTCAATGGCTTGGTGATTGACGTCCTTGTAAAGATCAGGCTTGCCTGGAACTTGGAGGCACTTCCGGAGTTCTGACACGTGGAATACGTTGTGCACATCGGATAGTTCAGGTGGCAGTTCCAACTGGTAAGCCACTTCTCCTCGTCGGTCAGTGATCTTGAAGGGGCCGATGAATCTTGGGGCGAGCTTTCCTTTGACATGGAAGCGCTAGGTCCCCTTGAGAGGTGTGACCCGGAGATAGACATGGTCTCCAACTCGGAAGGTCATGTCCCTCCGATGAGAGTCAGCGTAGCTCTTCTGCCTTGACATGGCAGTCTTCAAACGCTCTCTGACAAACTGCACTTGCTCCTCTGCTTCATGGAGGATCTCAGGCCCAAATATTAGTCCTTCTCCGGTTTCTAACCAATTGAGGGGTGTGCGGCACTTGCGCCCATACAACACCTCAAATGGTGCCATCTGAAGGCTTGACTGATAACTGTTGTTGTAGGAGAACTCGGCGAAAGGAAGGCAATCTTCCCACCTAGCTCGATATGCTAAAACACAGGCTCGGAGCATGTCTTCGAGTATCTGATTCACTCGTTCTGTCTGGCCTCCAGTCTGTGGGTGGAAAGCAGTGCTAAAGGATAGCTTGGTCCCCATGGCCTCTTGGAACTTCTTCCAGAACCTTGAGGTAAACTGGGTTCCTCGGTCTGACACAATCTCCTTGGGAACACCATGAAGGCTTACGATTCTGCTGATGTAGAGGCTGGCTAGCTGATTTCCTTTGTAAGTCGTTTTGACAGGAATGAAATGGGCCACCTTGGTCAAATGGTCGACTATGACCCAGATGGAGTCATGTCCCTTATTTGACCTGGGTAAACCAGTGATAAAGTCCATTCTGATCTTTTCCCATTTCCATTCGGGCACCTTGAGAGGCTGTAACAATCCAGCGGGCCGCTGATGTTCAGCTTTGACCCTTTGGCATGTGTCACATTTAGCGACGAAAGTGGCTATCTCTCTCTTCATGCCATGCCACCAGAATCTTCCCTTTAGGTCTTGATACATCTTGGTTCCTCCGGGGTGAATGGAATATGGGGTGTCATGAGCTTCTTGCAAGATCAAATTCTTGAGCTCAATCTTGTTGGGTACGCAAATGCAATTTCCGAACCACACAATTCCTTGCTCATCCTCTGAGAATCCTGGGGCCTTGCCTGCCTTGATCTTCCTCTTGATGCCTTCAATACTTTCGTGTCCCTTCTGAGCTTCCTTAATATCATCCATCAGGGTAGGCTTGACTTCAAGGTTGGCTAAGAATCCTGGTGCAACCAGTTCCAACCCGAAGCTTTCAAGTTCTTCATACAAGGCGGGTAGCTTTTCTTTAAGCATAGCATTCAAGGAACAAGCCTTTCTGCTTAATGCATCTGCTACCACATTAGCCTTTCCAGGGTGGTATTGAACACTGAGGTCATAATCCTTGATCAACTCTAGCCAATTCCTTTTGAGTGAAAATATACTTCAGACTTTTATGATCCGTGTATATTTCACACCGTTTCCCTAGGAGGTAATGTCGCCATGTTTTCAAGGCATGAACTACAGCTGCCAACTCAAGGTCATGAGTAGCATAGTTCTCTTCATGAGTCCGTAGCTGCCTTGAAAGGTAAGCTACGACTCTGCCTTCTTGCATCAGAACACCTCCCAGTCTGGTTCTTGACGCATCACAATATATCACAAACTCCTTGTGTATATCCGGTGTAGCCAGAACTGGGGCGGTGGTCAATCTCTTCTTCAGCTCCTAGAAGCTTCCTTCACACTTCGGCGTCCATTCAAACTTCTTGTCCTTCTTCAAGAGCTGAGTCAAGGGTCGGGCAATGCTTGAGAATCCTTCAACGAACTTGCGGTAATATCCCGCGAGTCCGAGGAAGCTTCTGACTTCCTTCACATTGCTTGGGGATTGCCATTCAGTCACGGCTTCGATCTTAGTGGGATCGACCGACAATCCTTCTTCACTCAAAACATGACCCAAGAATCCAACTTCGCGCAGCCAAAATTCACACTTGCTGAACTTGGCATACAGTTGGTGCTCCCGAAGTTTGTCTAGGACCATCCTCAAGTGTTGCTCGTGCTCTTCTTCCGTCTTCGAGAAGACAAGAATGTCATCAATGAAGACAACGACAAACTTGTCCAAATATTCCATGAAGACCTTATTCATGAGATACATGAAGTAAGCTGGGGCATTGGTCAATCCAAAGGACATGACCGTGCACTCATACAAGCCATACCTGGTTACAAATGCCGTCTTCGGAATATCTTGGGATCTGATTTTCAGCTGGTAGTACCCAGATCTGAGATCAATCTTGGAGAACACCCTAGCTCCATTGAGTTGATCAAACAGATCTTCAATCTTGGGGAGTGGATACTTGTTTTTGATTGTAACTTCATTGAGGGAGCGGTAGTCAATGCATAAGCGCATGGTACCGTCCTTCTTTGTCACAAACAGAACAGGTGATCCCCAAGGGGAGGCACTAGGGCGGATAAATCCTTTCCTCAACTGCTCTTCCAGTTGCTTCTTCAATTTTGCTAACTCTTCTGATCCCATTCTATAAGGCTTCTTATAGATGGGTCCTGCTCCGGGTATGAGCTCGATAATGAACTCAATGTCTCGGTCAGGAGGCATTCCCGGTAGCTCATCAGGAAAGACATCGGGGTACTCGCATACTACCGGCACTTGCTCCAATCCAACTTCTGACAGAGAGTTGACTTGGGTGGCTTGAGTAGAGGAGGGGTTGGAGGCATATCTAACTTCGACTCCTTGGTCATTGGTCACGGTGACATCCCGGTTGGCACAATCTAACAAGCCTTGGTGTTTGATGAGCCAATCCATTCCTAAGATCACATCCAAGCCTTGCGATCTTAAGATGATAAGGTCTGCTAGGATGTCTACCCCATTAATGACAATCCCGACTCCTTTACATCCTATCTTGGCTCTCATCTCTGCTCCGGGGGTTTGTACCACCATGGGGTTATTCAGGGGTGTAGGGGTCATGCCACTTTTTAATGCAAACGTTTGGGTGACAAATGAATGCGTGGCTCCAGAATCAAACAAGACAGTTGCAGGTGTTGAATTAACAAGGAACGTACCCAGCACGACGTCTGGGTCTTCCTGGGCTTCCTCTGCAGTGACATGATTCACACGACCCCTGCCGTTGTTGGGCAGGTTGCGGGGAGCTTGGTTCCTTGGTGGCATTCCACGGCCTTGTCCTGGGTTCTGCGCATTGGGGCGCGGTGCATCGGGCTTCTTGTTGGGGCAATACTTGGAGTAGTGTCCTGCCTGACCACATCCGAAGCAAGTGACTTGATTGGGGTTGTTGCTCTTGCTGGCATTGTTATTGGGGTTGTTGTAAGCTGGCCTGGGGTTGGTGTACTGCTGAGGTGGATAGTTGGTGCGGGGTGCAGGAGCTCTTGGCTACTGATAGGTTGGTTTGACCGGGGCTGGCTGCCACGGGAGAGGCTTCTGATTGCTGGAGCTACCCTTGCTGATCATCTTGCGCTTACGGGTGTCATCCAAAGCACGTCGCTTGTCCTCAAGCATGAGTACCTTGTTCACCAGATCAGGAAAGGTCGGGCAATCACACACAACAAGCGAGTACTGCAGAGTCTGGTTAAGGCCTTCCATGAAGTGCTCCCTTTTGGCAGCACCAGTGCTGACATCTTCAGGGGCATACCTTGAGAGAACACTGAACTTCTGCATGTACTCCTTGACAGTGTCGCTACCTTGCTTCAGGGCTCGGAACTCACGCTTCTTGATGGCCATGATTCCGGAAGGAATGTGGGCCTTGCGGAATTCTGCCTTGAAGTTGCTCCAAGTGATGTTTTGCTCAGCATGCATGGCCTTGAATTCATCCCACCAAGCTCTAGCAGTTCCCCCGAGACAGTGAGCAGCATATGCCACCTTCTCATGGTCCTCAGTGCATCCGACTAGTTCCAGCAGATCCTCAATGGTGCGTACCCAGTCATCTGCATCCAGGGGTTCAGCAGTCTCGATGAAGGTGGGTGGTGCATGCTTCTTGAATTCCACCAGGGTGGAACGTGCATTGCCGTTTCCCGCCGGCTGGCGGTTGACAGCTTGAGAGATCATCTGGAGGGCTGCAGTGTTGGCTTGGCGTTCTTCTCGGAAGGCTTGGAGAAGCTGAGCCATGTCCATGCTCGGAGGTGGTGGTGGTGGAACTTTTCCTTGGGTTTGGTCCTGACTGGCTCCTTCTCCGGCTTCTGGCTGCTGGGTAGAGGTACCAGTACGAGTTACAACAGGCATCCTGTCGGAGCGGTCAAGGTCTCATGATTGGGAAAGATGGGGAAGCAATATAAATGGGACGCCTAGTAAGGGGGTTGGTATGACACTAGTTGTTTTCATGCAAGGGCCAAAAAGGGCCAAACACATTCATTAAAATCCAAATGGGTGATGTAGTCGCTTACAAGTTCCCGAGGGAAAGTACGACGTCCATCAAACACATCGAAAGCAAACACAATACTACATGGTTTCATATGAACCATTACAAGGACTCGACTTCGCATAGGGGGTACACGACCTATCCTACTGTAGTGGTTACTAACGGGCATATCCGGGCTGCGAAATGATGCCTAAGTGGTGGAATGCTCGGTCGCGTAGTCTGGCTCTTCTGGGTCTTCCTCCTCGTCATCGGCGGCCTGACTTTCTTCTTCACTTGAAGGTGTGGGGGAGTGGAGGAGCTCAACACGGCGTTGCTTCGCCGGTGGTGCGAAGAGCTTGCGGTATTCCTTTGCGCTCATGCAGTGTTGCTGTGGTGGTTCTCCATCCTTCGGGGGTCTTCCGCCTCTGTACGCGATTGTGGGTTGTCCTGGGGGAGCACCTTCCTTCTTGATTCTATCGTTCTTCCCTTGTTCTTGAAGAAGAAGTGCCTTGGTCTCATGAAGTTCCTTTCGGAGTTCCACCGATTCAGAGGCCAAGCGTTGTGCCAAACTATCGGCACAAAGGCTGAAGTAGGTCTGGAATCGGAGTGGAAGTCCTTCTAACGGTGGAGCTGGTGCATTGCTCTCATCCTCACCTTCCTTCCGATAAGGCAAGAAACGGGTTGCCAACTCGTCTGGCATCTCTGGGAGAAGGTCTCGGAGGCGGGTGAGTGCCTTGAGGGTTGCCGTCTCGACGACAAGGACTAGTGTTGCCATCTGGGGTCCCTCAAAGAACCAGCTTGTTGGGGAGTTATTGGCCTTCACGATCACTTCCACTTGATACTCCGTCTTGGTGTCATTTATCCAATGCTCGTGGTAGGTGTAAATGGGGGCTCGGTGGTACTGGCACTTCTTGAGGCTATCCTCGAGAAGCACGGGGAATCCTGTGGTCAGGAAGTCTTCAGGTACGGCAGTCATCTACAAGGGTTGAATGGGAGAGGTTAATAAGGGAATTATATCTTGGGTGGGTAAGCTTTAGAAAAGAAGAGGAGTTTAGATGGTCTCAAGCTAACTAACGCCCATGCTAACAAAGGCTTCCTACAGTCAACCTGGCTCTGATACCAGCTCTGTGGGGACCCCGACTCATAAGTCGTGATCACCGAATGCACGTGTACAGTGATCCCAGAGATCAATGCTCACTGAACACACAGAAGCTGAATAAGAAGAGTCTTACATCCATACATATCGTCTTACACAAATTATGACCATTATGGTCAAGTCTTACATAGATAAAGCCTTAAGGGCTGAACATCAAATGAAACACCAGCAGCGGAATTCTTCGTCGATAAGTAGAACCCATGCCATCTGCCTTAACCCTACAGGCATTCTGACTGGGAAACGTCCTAGTTCGCATGTTCGTCTTCAAAGAATTCTTCTTCGAACTCCTGTTCTTCCATGCCTGGCCAACTAAATAACCAGTGGCAAGCCAATGAGTACTTTGAATGTACTCGCAAGCAACCCATGTTTTGGTTCAAGGTACAACAATGCATGATATAGATAAATTTTGTGGAAAGCTAGTTTTTGAGTGCAATGACATGTTCAACAACTCGTAAGACATGCATCAGGAGGATTCAAGTAACCATAACGACAGGTTACAGATATCAACATAGATATAGTGGGCACCAACCCAACTCAATCATGTCAAGTCCTTTGACTTGACCCAAGTAGTGGTATCATCATAAAAGGAGTGGGCACCAACCCAACTCAATCATGTCAGGTCCTTTGACTTGACCCGAGTAGTCCTTTGACTTGACTCAATCATGTCAAGTCCTTTAAAAACAAGTGGACGTAGCCCAAGAGCGGTTACCCAACTGTCCTTGACCGTGGACACGGCTATTCGAATAGTTTTACACTCTGCACAGGTTGCACACTTTACCCACAAGATCCGGGGAACTTCCGTGTCATCCACGACCCGCGGTACCTCAAGTACCCGGGGTAAGCACCCGATCACTATCTTTCCCTAGACGACACTAACAAGGAGTCCACTCGTTGTTCCGTATCCTCACGATGTACATCATACGAGACTCACTCGAGATCGTAACATCCGAGAGGGGACACAACGGTGTATCCGGTGCCCTGTGAAAACAGTCATGGCCGCCCTACCTGGCACGACCCCGTCCCGAGAGAGCGCACCAACAACTCTCCCGTCACTAGTAATGCGAGCTCCAAGCTAGTATCGGCCTAGGTAATCAATAATGCCCTTTCCCATACAAGGGTAGAGTGGTTGCGCATGTAAGGTTGGAATAACGGCCGCAACTTAAACCAATCCGTTTTTGAAAGCAACTTACACACACTTGCCTCGGTACACCACTTCGTCATCAAGTGGCTATCCAACTCATCATCTCCCTCGGGCATAAGTGGCACCCGACGGGGTTTTCGAAAAGTCCTTTGAAAATACATTGCCTCATCACTATGCATATTCCTGTCCCTTTTTGCGTAGGTTAGCATCCTATCTACTCCCACCGGCATAACCCTCATAAGAAGATAAGGTCATGCACAATGCAGGTATCAACGAGGAAGTAACAAAGGCAATCCACCAAAGTGGTTACCCTCTCATCATGATTTCCGAAGCAACACTGATAAAGTGCTATATGACATGCATAAGAAGGGTTTCATAGACATGGTCAAAGGGCTGCTTGCCTGGTTCAACAAGGTCTTCTGGGTCTTCAAAGTCTTCTGGTCCAACTCCTTCGTCAGCAACGCAATCTATCGTCGCAAAATAATAACGGGAAAACAAGGCAATAATAAAACAGAAAAACGAAAGTGCTTAGAAAAATGTCAACTCATTTTTATAAAATACTAGGTGGAAATCTAAGAAGGGGAAAATTCCTAGTTTTGGATTTGGAGTTATACAAGAGGGGATATGGATTTTCAAACAGAGATTAAACTGCTCAAATTTGAATTTAAATTTGAACAGTACATAAAAGTTGGTTGGATTTGAGTGAAAGTGGCACCATTAAATAGGTGGGATTTTTAGAAAAATATGGGAGTTGGAATTATTGCATTTGGATTATTATTTAATCCTGTGGAATTTTTGGAAAAGGAGACAAAAGGGAAAAAGAAAACGGCCCTATGCTAGCTGGGCCAGAACAGCCGCAGGGCAGCAGGCCCAGCTAGCAAGGCGGCCCAGCGCGCTGGTGCACGCGCGTGCCAGGTTCAAACCTGACGGGCGGGGCCCAGGTGTCAGGGCGAGAGGCTGACGGACGGGCCCCACGGCCGTCGTCGTCAACCCTAGGCCAGAGGGGACGGCGAGCTCACCGGTGACGGCATAGGCCACGGCGAGGTCGGGCGAGTGCACGGCTGGACTCAGCGCTGCGTCGCCGATCGGGTGGAGGTGGCGGCGTCACCGGAGCTGCCTGGTTCGCCGGCGACGAGGTCTTGCGGCGGAGAAGCTTCGGGCGTCGATGGCTCCGGACGTTTCCCGTGGCTACAGAGAGGGGAAACGAGGGAGGAATGATCAGTGGGCTCTCGTGGTTCAAGATCGAGTGAGAGCGGGGGCGGGGAGAGCCCATACCTCTGGATCGACGGCGACCCGAGGCGGCGGAGCTCGAGCTCGATCTCGAGCTCGGGTGCTCCTGGAGGAGAGTGGAGGGCACAGGGGGCCTTTTTGGAGCAGGCGAGGTCGAGTGGTGGCGATCGGGAGGCTCGGGGAGGCCCTTATATAGGCGAGCCACGGCTCACCGTAGACCCGTGCGCCGGCGAGCTCACGCTCGTCGCTGCAGGGCTCGGGCGAAGCAGGCATGGTGTCTGGGTGTTGGTAGGGGCGGTCTACGCCAAGAGGGAGGGAGAGAAGGAGCGGGGAAGCGTCAGGGCAGCGCGCGTGTGAGCGTGCTCATTGGAGCTCTCGGGCGGCCATGGTGCGCGTGTGAGCAGGGGCAGGAGAGAGAGAGGGAGGAGGGGGCCGACCAGCTGCCGTGTCCCGGACGCCGAGGCGCATCGGCAGGCTCGCGGGGGAGGCCCAAGGTGGCCGGATGTGGCTGGAAGGGGGCGGCTACAGTGCGAGGGCGCACTGTAGTGCGCTCCAGAGCGTGCAAATGGCCGGCATGCCATTTTTTATGCCTTGTGGGCACGGCCAACCGTGTCCAGTAGCTCAAGGGAGGAGTAAAGAAAGGGGAGGGGGCATTGGTTGCCATGGATGGCCACTGGGGTGAGGAGGGAGGTGAGGAAGATGGGTACAAGGGCTGTCCAGAGAGAGGAAGAGAGGTTTTCACCCCCCCAACAATTGAGTTTGGGCTAGGAAAGCTTACTGGAGTTAGAATATGACTATAAGGGGATGTGGTAAAAATTTGAGCTCTCCAAGAATAGTGGAAAGGGTCAAAACAGTGGATTTTGCAAAATGCCAGAAGGTGTTTGATAAAGTTTTGGGCAAGCAAATGAACTCCAATTGCCATGATACTTAACAGGATGGAAATACACTTAGAAATAGGGTGTGCCACCAAATTTGAGCTTATTTGGAGAAAGTTGCCAATGTAACTTTGGTAAACCCTAGAAATCAGCAGAAATGGACTTGTGTAGATCTAGTTGAGCAAATCACTTCTCCATGATGCACCACTTGGTGTAGTGGCCTCATTTGGGGATTTGCACATGCTCACAAAAGATGGGGTCAAGAAGAGAAAGTTGGTAGTACAAACTTGTTCAAATTTGGTTCTGGCCAGAGAGGGTTTTGGGGCACTTTAGTGAACCAAAATGACTTTAATTGACATGAGGATTTGCATGATCATCACAATATGCATTTGTGACTTGCTGGATTTTTCTTGGATTTTTATGAAAATATTTCCTGTAGAAATATTTCAAATCCTTGAAATGGGCAGAAATGGTTTTGGGAGGTTTTGTCCAATATTTTGAACATGACCATGTGTTGAAACTCTTATATATGGAAAATATATGTCCACTGAGTTTCCCTAAATTTTCTCAAATATTTTTGAAACATTAAAATAATTTTAACCTATTAAAGACCATTTCTGGCCTTAAGAAAAAGCCTTTAAATAAAATAGGAAAATAGCTTTTAAAATTATATTTTTGTGGTTTATGGGAGTCCTATGTCTAATAGGTCTCAAATATACTTTTTGAAAGATTTTTACTGCCCTGAATTAAGTACTTGTAGTGCAAATCTTAATTCAGGGGTTTTTGGAAAACTAATTTTTGAAAATACCTTTTGGCCAAATTATTTTTGTAAGAAAATACTATATTGTACTATACACATGGCATGATCATTGGGCAGAAGTTTGGGGCAAGGAGATGAAGTATAGAAGGTGGAGTTGTGTTGACCTTAAAGAGCACTTGAAAAGCACAGAGAGAAAACCAACTCCAAATAAAACCAAATAATGCAAAAGTTTTTGTTGGTACAAATATTTCATGCTTTATTAATGCAAATGAAGAGTTACAAAATGCAAGGTGTGACATGCGGGCAGCCACAAGGGCCTCAAGCTACACTGCGGCCACGACACCGCACACCCGACGGGAACAAGCGAACATGAGGGCCGCGCTCACAGTGGCTCGCGAGCTGCTACGATGCCGGCTGATGGAGAGTGGTCGGGATGCATTGCTGGAGAGCGTTGATACGTCTCCGTCATATCTACTTTTCCAAACACCTTTTCCCTTGTTTTTGAACTATATCTTGCATGATTTGAATGGAATTAACCCGGACTAACGTTGTTTTCAGCAGAATTGCCATGGTGTTATTTATGTGCAGAAACAAAAGTTCTCAGAATGACCCGAAACTCCACGGAGATTATTTTTGGAAATAATAAAAAATACTGGCAAAGAATCAAGGCCAGGGGCCCACACCCTAGACACAAGGGTGGGGGCGCGCCTGCCCCCCTGGGCGCGCCCCCTGCCTCGTGGGCCCCTTGGAGCTCCACCGACCTCAACTCCAACTCCATATATTCGTGTTTGGAGAGAAAAAAGGCGAAGGATTCATCGCGTTTTACGATACGGAGCCACCGCCAAGCCTAAACTCTCTCGGGAGGGCTGATCTGGAGTCCGTTTGGGGCTCCGGAGAGGGGAATCCGTCGCCGTCATCATCATCAACCATCCTGCATCACCAATTTCATGATGCTGACCACCGTGCGTGAGTAATTCCATCGTAGGCTTGCTGGACGGTGATGGGTTGGATGAGATTTATCATGTAATCTAGTTAGTTTTGTTAGGGTTTGATCCCTAGTATCCACTATGTTCTGAGACTGATGTCGCTATGACTTTGCTATGCTTAATGCTTGTCAGTAGGGCCCGAGTGCCATGATTTCAGATCTGAACCTATTATGTTTTCATGAATATATTTGAGTTCTTGATCCTATCTTGCAAGTCTATAGTCACCTACTATGTGTTATGATCTGGCAACCTCGAAGTGTCAATAGTCGGGACCACTCCCGGTGATGACCGTAGAGTTTGAGGAGTTCATGTATTCACCACGTGTTAATGCTTTGGTCCGATACTCTATTAAAAGGAGGCCTTAATATCCCTTAGTTTCCTCTAGGACCCCGCTGCCATGGGAGGGTAGGACAAATGATGTCATGCAAGTTCTTTTCCATAAGCACGTATGACTATATTCGGAATACATGCCTACATTACACTGATGAATTGGAGCTAGTTCTGTGTCACCCTATATTATGACTGTTACATGATGAACCACATCCGGCATAATTCTCTGTCACCGATCCAATGCCTACGAGCTTTCCATATATTGTTCTTCGCTTATTTACTTTTCTATTGCTATTCTTATCATCACTATAAAACACCAAAAATATTACTTTTGCTACCGTTACCTTTTGCCACCGTTACAACTACTATCTTATTACTTTGCTACTAAACACTTTGCTGCAGATATTAAGTTTCCAGGTGTGGTTGAATTGACAACTCAGCTGCTAATACTTGAGAATATTCTTTGGCTCCCCTTGTGTCGAATCAATAAATTTGGGTTGAATACTCTACCCTCGAAAACTATTGCGATCCCCTATACTTGTGGGTTATCAAGACTATTTTCTGGCGCCGTTGCCGGGGAGCATAGCTCTATTCTTTGAGTCACTTGGGATTTATATCTGCTGGTCACTATGAAGAACTTGAAAGACGCAAAAACAAAAATATATTCCTCAATTACGACGGGAGGTAAGGAACTGCCATCTAGCTCTACACTTGATTCACCTTCTGTTTTGAGTAAGCTTGCGACACCTAAACCTGCTTCTGCTATTAATTCTGATATGTCACATATTATTGATGATGCCACTTCTGCTATGCATGATACTTATGATGAAACAACTTCTATGCTTGATAGTATTGTGCCACTTGGTGAATTTCTTAATGAAAAACTTGCTAGAGCTAGAGAGAATGAAATTATTGAAACTGATAATATTGATGAAAGTGATGATGAAGGCTCTCCTAATAAATATGAATTGTCTGTTGTGCCTGAGGGCTATGTTATGGATGAAGAAACTAAAAGAGACTTTCTAGCATGCAATGATAGAAGTGATCTTAAGAAATTATTAGCTAAGCTTAAACAAAAAACTCTGAATGCTAGAATGAAATATTATCCTGCTTATGCTACTTCACCTATCTTTGTTATTGATGAGGATTATGAATTCTCCATTGATCCTGATATAATTACTTTGGTTGAATCTGATCCTTTTTATGGCTATGAATCTGAAACTATTGTGGCACATCTGACTAAATTAAATGATATAGCCACCCTATTCACTAATGATGAGAGAACTCGCTACTTTTATATCCTTAAAATATTTCCGTTCTCATTAAAGGGTGATGCTAAGATATGGTTTAATTCTCTTGATCCTGGTTGTGTGCATAGTCCCTAGGATATGATTTATTACTACTCTGCTAAATATTTCCCTGCTCATAAGAAACAAGTTGCTTTAAGGGATATATATAATTTTGTGCAAATTGAAGAAGAGAGTCTCCCACAAGCTTGGGGGAGGCTTCTCCAAGGACTTAATGCTTTGCCTGATCATCCTTTTAAGAAAAATGAAATACTTGATATCTTTTATAATGGACTAACCGATGCTTCCAGAGACCACCTGGATAGTTGTGCTGGTTCTGTTTTCAGTGAAAGAATACCAGATGAAGCTTATAATCTATTGAATAATATGTTGACAAATGAAAATAATTGGACACTTCATGAGCCAGCTCCCGAGCCAGCTCCTGAGTCAACTCCTGAGCCAACTCCTGAGCCTATTCCTAAACCAACCCCGAAGAAAAGAGGTGTTCTATTTCTCAGTCCTGAAGATATGCAAGAGGCAAAGAAATCCATGAGATAAAAGGGTATTAAAGCTGAAGATGTTAAGAATTTACCTCCTATTGAAGAAATACATGGTCTTAATTTACCGCGTGTTGAAGAAAAATATATGGTTTTAATCCATCACCTATTGAAGAAACACATGGTGTTGATAACCCGACACAGGTAGTAAAGGTAAATTCTCTCTATAGATATGATAAAGCTGAAATCCCTCCTACTAAGTTTTCTAGCCAATGTTTGATGAGTTTGATAACTTTATGGTTAAGCAAGAAGACTTCAATGCTTATTTTGGTAGAAAATTGAAATAAAATGCTTATATGACTGAACACTGGGGTGATTATATGTCTAGAGTTAAAGGTGAACATAAACTCATTAGTGAACATGCTTCTATGGTTACCACTCAAGTAGAACAATTACTTAAAGCTCAGAATGATTTGCTCAATGAATTAAATAGTAAGCAAAATGATAATGTCGTTGGAGTTATGACTAGAGGTGGTAAAATAACCCAGAAACCTTTGTACCTGAAGGCCACCCTAAGAGAATTGAGAAATATTCTCAAAGAAATAATATAGATCCACCTAGTCCTTCTAAAAGGAAGTAAAAGAAAAATGATAGGACTTTGCATGCTTCTACTAAACCTATTGCTGAACCACCCGACAATCCCAATGATATGTCTATTTCTGATGCTGAAACACAATCTGGTAATGAACATGAACCTAATGAAAATGTTAATGATGATGTTCATGTTGGTGCTCAACCGGGTAAAGATAATGATGTAGAAATTGTACCTGCTGTTGATCTTGGTAACCCACAATCAAAGAATCAACGTTATGATAAGAGAGACTTTGTTGCTAGGAAGCACGGTAAGGAAAGAGAGCCTTGGGTTCAGAAACCCATGCCTTTTCCTCATAAGCCATCCAAGAAAAAAGGATGATGAGGATTTTGGGCGCTTTGCTGAAATGATTAGACCCATCATTTTGCGTATGCGTTTGACTGATATGCTTAAAATGAATCCTTAGGCTAAGTACATGAAAGATATTGTTACTAATAAGAGAAAGATACCAGAAACTGAAATTTCCACCATGCTTGCTAATTATACTTTTAAGGGAGGAATACCAAAGAAACATGGAGATCCCGGAGTACCAACTATACCATGCTGCATTAAAAGAAACTATGTTAAAACTGCTTTATGTGATCTTGGAGCCAGTGTTAGTGTTATGCCTCTCTCTTTACATCGTAGACTTGATTTGAATAAGTTGACACCTACTCAAATATCTTTGTAAATGGCTGATAAATCAACTACTGTACCTGTCGGTATTTGTGAGGATGTGCCTGTTGTGGTTGCAAACGTTACTATTTTAACGGACTTTGTTATTCTTTATATTCCCGAGGACGATAGTATGTCTATTATTCATGGAAGACCTTTTTTGAATACTGCACGGGCTGTTATTGATTGCACCAAAGGCAATGTCACTTTTCATGTTAATCATAATGAGCATATGGTACACTTTCCGAGGAAACAACCTCCACTCCACAGTATCAATTCTATTGGAAAAATTACATCGATTATTTTTGGAGTTTTTGAATTTCCTCTTCCTACTATCAAGAAGAAATATGATATTGTTATTGTTGGGGATGTGCATATCCCCGTTGAGGTAACATACTGTCATTTGAAATTTCTCTAGTTTCATGTTACTCGAAATGAGTTTGTTAACAAGTCTTGATCAACCTTGTTAGTGGATTCCTTTTGATGATCATGAGATGGATGAAGTTAGAAAGCACAACCTTCTATACCCTCCTTTTACTTTCTGTTATTTAGTTGAAATAAAGAAAAAATAGTATTTTTTTGTCTGTTTTCTGATTTATCCATGCAATATACAAATACCCCGAAAATAAAAGTTCTCCAAATGCCCTAAAATCTAAATATGATTTTTTCTGGAATATTTGAGAATATCTGGCACTGGGAACACAATAGGGGGAGCAAGCACCTGGCCACGAGGGTCCAAGGCGCGCCCACCGCCCCTGGGCGCGCCCCCCTAGCTCGTGGGACCATGGTGGCTCCCCTACACTTATTCCTCCACCCACACATTTCTTCTTCCTCCCAAAAAAATCACCATCCAGCTCAAGCATGAGTTCTCGCTCATTTTGCTGCGATTTTCGATCTCCTTGCTCAAAGCACCTCTCATAAAACTACTTTGGGGGATTGTTCCTTGGTATGTGACTCCTCCATTGGTCCAATTAGTTTTTGTTCTAGTGCTTCATTCATTGCAAATTTGTGCTGCCTAGGTGACTATGTTCTTGTGCTTGCATGTCAAATTTATATGGTTCCAAATAGTTCTAATGCATGATATATGCTCTAGGCACTTGTAGGAGTAGTTGCTATCAATTTTGTTGAGTTTCGTTTACTTTTATTTGGATTTACTAAAAATTTCAGAAATTTTTCAGAGGAAAAAATATGCTTAGGAAAATGTACCAAGGTGGTTCTTCAAGGAAGCAAGGACCAAGGCTTGCAATGTGTGATGTTGATGATGAACCACCAAGGGACGCCCTAGTGAGGCATTGTGAATGTCCTTCAGAGGACTTCATGGATCGATTAGGAATTAAGGAAAAATTTAACGCATATTTGCGTAACGCTGATCTTGTGAGCTTCGAGGCAGAAAAGTGCCGTCAGTACCACTATCTCACTAGTTCCTTTGTGAGGAGGTTTCAATTTTCATCTTCACGCAATTCTCAAACTGTCCTCTTTGATCTCTATGAAAATTCTTATACTATGGACTTAGAGGATTTTACCACTGCTTGCAAACTTCCACAATGGGGTAGTGCTAGTGAACCTCGCAAATCTGAATTTAGAGATTTTCTTGCTAGTATAAGTGTGGGGGAATCTAGAGATATAACACAAGCTACCATAGGGAGCATTCATTTTCCTGCTATGCATTATTTTGCTCTCTTCGTAGGTAGGTGCATAAATGGTAAAGATGAAGCATGTCATATGTGTGTCCCTGACCTCAGTATTCTTAGGAGTGATGTGTTAGAAGATAAATCTTATAATTTGGGAGCCATTGTTGCACGTAGGTTGCATCATAATAGATTTAATGGAGATTTCTTCGGTGGAATTTATGCAACCCGTATAGCTAATTTTCTTGGTATAACCATACGTGAGGATGATATTGAGTTGCCTCCTGCTTATTTGGATTATGAGGCTATGGTTCATCATCATTTTGTTGATAGGAACGATCAGTTCCTCCAGTACCGAGTAATCTTTGACAGACGACGCAACTATCATGTCGCTCTCCCTACTTCAACTTTCTTTGACTTTCAGGCAAAAGGGAGACATTTTATAACCAGAGAGGAGGCGGAAGAGTATAAGAGGAGGGCTGAGATAGCTCGCCTCCAAGCTGCAGCCCACGATGCAATGACTGCTACATCTCAGTATGACCCCAACTACAACTTTGGATATCCGCCAGGCCATCCGCGGCAATAGACCAACTTAGGCCAAAAGCCTAAGCTTGGGGGAGTACGTATTTCTCACCGACACTACATTCATGTTCACACACTCATTGCTAGTTGTCAGTGCTCATACTTTTTCATTGTAATATCCAGGCTAGTTTATTTCTTTTTTATGCTTTCTTATTGTGTGTTTGATAACCCTTAAGAAAAACAAAAAAAATAGTTGTAGCTTTTAGCTAGTTTTAATTTCCATGCTTGTAGTAGTAATTGAAAAGAAAACCCAAAAAGATTTCCTGTTCTTCTTTTGCTTGTTGGGAGCTTTCCTATGTAAATAGTTTTATTTCTTTTCTTTTCTTTGGGGGTCAATAGGAGAAGACCATGATTAAATTGTTGAAGTGACTCCTATATGCATTATTTTTGATTTAACCAAGAGTCCATATTGCCTTGTCTTCTCCTGTTTATTGAATGCTTGTAGATTCCAGCTTAGCCCAATGCACGTGCACTGTTATTATTATTCACATCATTCGGTCGTGCAAGTGAAAGGCAATTATGACGATATATGATGGACTGATTGAGATGGGAGAAGCTGGTATGAACTCGGCCTCTCTTGTTTGTGTAAATATGATTAGTTCATCGTTCCCGATTCAGCCTATTATGAATAAACATGTTTGCAATGACAATTAGAGATTATAGTTGCTTATAATGGTTTACCTTGCGTGCCAACATGCTATTAAAATGGTTGTGATGTGATATGATAGGGTGGTATGCTGTTTTGAACGATTCGAATGGCTTGACTTGGCACATGTTCACGCATGTAGTTGAAACAAAATCAACATAGCCTCTACGATATTTATGTTCATGGTGCATTATATCCTACTCATGCTTGCATTCGGTGTTGAATAATTTTAATGCATGTTTATGACTGTTGTCGCTCTTTAGTTGGTCGCTTCCCAGTCTTTTTCTAGCCTGCACCTGTACTAAGCGGGAATACTGCCTGTGCATCCAATCCCATAAACCCAAAGTTATTCCATATGAGTCCACCATACCTACCTATATACGTTATCTGCCTGCCGTTCCAAGTGTATGTGCCAAACTCTAAACCTTCAAATAAACATTCTGTTTTGTATGCTCGAATAGCTCATGTATCAACTAGGGCTATTTGTATCTTCCATGTTAGGCGGGTTATTCTCAAGAGGAGTGGACTCCGCTCCTCACTCACCAGAAAATGGCTGGTCACCTGGATGCCCAGTCCCATGCTTTATGCAAATCAAATCAAAATAATTGCAAACAAAACTCCCCCGGGAGGCACTCTGTTTGGGAACCGCCTATAATGTGTGTAGCACGGAAGATATCGCCATCTCTCGGTTGTTATGTTGACAATGAAAGTATGCCGCTCAAAATATTATTCATCTCTATTTCAAAATCGAGCTCTGGCACCTCTACAAATCCCTGCTTCCCTCTACGAAGGGCGTATCTATTTACTTTTATGTTGAGTCATCACCCACTTATTAAAAAGCACCAGTTGGAGAGCACCACTGTCATTTGCATTTATTACTGTTAGTTTACATTGAGTATGACTTGACTAGATCTCTTTCACCATGAATTATAATGTCTAGTCAGTCCTTGATCTTTAAAGGTGCTCTGCATTTATGTTTTGCAGTCTCGGAAAGGGCTAGCGAGATTCCATCTTGTTATAGCATATTATGATTGTTTTGAGAAAGTGTTGTCATCCGAGATTTATTATTATTGCTTGCTAGTTGATTATGCCATTGATATAAGTAAACATGAGACCTAAGTGTTATTGCGAATGTGGTTAGTTCATAATCTTTGCTGAAAACTAGAATGCTGGCTTTACATATTTACAACAACAAGAGCAAACAGAGTTTGTAAAAGTTTTTCTTTACCACTTTCAGTTTGTCAACTGAATTGCTTGAGGACAAGAAAAGGTTTAAGCTTGGGGGAGTTTATACGTCTCCGTCGTATCTACTGCTCCAAACACTTTTGACCTTGTTTCGAACTCTAACTTGCATGATTTGAATGGAACTAACCCGGACTGACGTTGTTTTCAGCAGAATTGCCATGGTGTTATTTATGTGCAGAAACAAAAGTTCTCGGAATGACCTGACACTCCACAGAGATTATTTTTGGAAACAATGAAAAATATTGGCAAAGAATCAAGGCGAGTGGGCCCACACCCTAGCCACGCCCCCTGCCTCATGGGCCCTGGAGCTCCACCGACCTCAACTCCAACTCCATATATTCGTGTTCGGGGAGAAAAAAACTATAAGGATTCATCACGTTTTACGACATGGAGCCGCTGCGAAGCCCTAAACTCTCTCGGGAGGGCTGGTCTGGAGTCCGTTCGGGGCTCCGGAGAGGGGAATCCGTCGCCGTCATCATCATCAACCATCCTCCATCACCAATTTCATGATGCTCACCGCCGTGCATGAGTAATTCCATCGTAGGCTTGCTGGACGGTGATGGGTTCGATGAGATTTATCATGTAATCGAATTAGTTTTGTTAGGGTTTGATCCCTAGTATCCACTATGTTCAGAGATTGATGTTGCTATGACTTTGCTATGCTTAATGCTTGTCACCAGGGCCCGAGTGCCATGATTTCAGATCTGGACCTATTATGTTTTCATGAATATATGTGAGTTCTTGATCATGTCTTGCAAGTCTATAGTCACCTACTATGTGTTATGATCCGGCAACCCCGAAGTGACAATAGTCAGGACCACTCCCGGTGATGACCGTAGTTTGAGGAGTTCATATATTTAGAACATGTTAATGCTTTGGTCCGGTGCTCTATTAAAAGGAGGCCTTAATATCCCTTAGTTTCCGCTAGGACCCCGCTGGCACGGGAGGTTAGGACAAAAGATGTCATGCAAGTTCTTTCCCATAAGCATGTATGACTATATTCGGAATACATGCCTACATTACATTGATGAATTGGAGCTAGTTCTGTGTCATCCTATGTTATGACTGTTACATGATGAACCACATCTGGCATAATTCTCTATCTTCGATCAAATGCCTACGAGCTTTCCATATATTGTTCTTCGCTTATTTACTTTTCCGTTGCTATTGTTATCATCACTATAAAACACAAAAATATTACTTTTGCTACCATTACCTTTTGCCACCGTTACAACTACTATCATATTACTTTGCTACTAAACACTTTGCTGCAGATGTGAAGTTTCTAGGTGTGGTTGAATTGACAACTCAGCTGCTAATACTTGAGAATATTCTTTGGCTACCCTTGTGTCGAATCAATATATTTAGGTTGAATACTCTACCCTCAAAAACTGTTGCGATCCCTATACTTTTGGGTTATCACACGTCGCCGAGCTACTGGACACCGCGGCCTCGGGAGCACCACCCTTCTGCTCCCTGCTTATGCCTCAGGCCGCGGCCAGATCACATGGCGGGCCTCGCCGTGCCCGCGTGCCCCCGGGCGCGCCAGGAGGTTTCATCAACACCGGCGCGACCAGCAGCATCGGATGCCCAATCGCACCCGTGACCCCAGCGGGATGCCGGCCTACCATCCTTAGGGCGGCGCGCTGGGCCGGGGCAACATTGAGCATGGGGCACTTCGGCGAGGTTTTCAGGGCGACGACTTCGGAGGCCTACGTGCCCCGCATGATGGACCAGGAGTACGCGCTGGAAGACGACCCCGGCTCGTTCCTCGAGCCAGGCTGGGAGGAGGAGGCGCTAGAAGCTGAGGCCTTACAGGAGCCTACCGGGAGCCTCACCAACCATGCTAGCGACAACAGCTACAGGGTACCACTAATCTCTCATGAGCAAGCTTATGCTAACCATGGGTCCCAAGAGGATTAGGTCACAGCGGCGGACGGAGGCCCCGGCTCGATGGCCTCCCTTCCACCAGGAGGAGCGCACTGGGTGCTGTAGGGAAGGAGCCGGGAGCAAGGCCCCTCCCCGCATCATGCAGAGCAGGGCGTCCCCCAGAGATAGGCCCTCTACCGTGGAGGTGCTGGTGAGCCTTCCCCCGGCAGAGGACCCGTGGTCGCAGAGGGCGCCGCTGGCATCCCCTTTGCCCCATGGCTTCGTCCTGGTTTCCGGACTCCCCAATGGTGGTCGAGGGTGGCGCAAGGTGGGGCCCTCGTCCGGCGATATGAAGTAAGGCTCGCGCCTGTGAAGGTCTCCACTCGTGACACTCTCATGTAATAATGAGTGGGGCAGTACACGCCCGGGAGTCTCAGGAGTGCCGCCCTCGGGCCTCGGGGGCTCCCTCCCACATGCTAGTGGCAGCACTTAGTTCCGCGCTGGTGAGAAGACAAGAAGACTAGACTAGGTGCCAGACACGGCCATTTGCTTTTAATCTCTTTTCTATAGCCCTGTTTTCTAGCTTTGGATTTAAGTTTGAAGTGGAATTTTCATTGGTGTGCACGGTTGGTGCCTTTTCTTGTTCGTACGATTTCTTCCAATCTGGTTCCTTCCCTTGATTCGGGGTTCGCACCTACTTCCTCCCCCCGCGCGAGCTCCTCGCGAGTGGGGGCTGGGCGGGGCGCACGCGCGCTGCGCCCACGTCCTTCCATGGCTGGTGCTTGCTTCTTGCGAGGCCCTCTCGCACAGATCGGTAGGCCCCTTAGAAGCTCATGACCTCACGAGGTAGTTTGGAACTGGCCCTGACTAAGGGAAACCGCAGCAATAAGCTCGCGGCGGGACTCGGAGGCTTATAAAAACACATCTCCAGCTTGGCCTAAGGAATATAAGCACTAATCTGTTTACATGAGGGGCTCCCCCTCCAAAAATGCTTTTACAACTTTCAGGGCTGTGCCCGAGATTTCGCATGCAGGGTCGGCAACAAGGAAGCATGGGCTCAATTGGACATGTCGCTCACTGCGTCCTCTGGGTCGCCCTCAGACGCGGTGCTGGCATCGCTGTCGCCGTCGCTGGCATCGCCGTCGCCATTACCGGTGCCGCCCTCACCATCGTCGACCACGTCGCCTTCATCTATAGCGACCACCACTGCGTCGTCCTCGGAGGTGAAGGCCCTAACTAGAGCATCCACATTGTCCTCTACCTAGTGCACCAGGTCGCCCCGGATGGCCTCAGGCATAGGGGCAATGGCGGCATCAAAATCAAAGTTGGGGTAGTTGTTTAGGAGGTGGCTGAAGATGCGGGAGAACGCGCGCGTGAGCAGGCCACGACACCTCTCTTCAACAAGCTCGCGAGCCCTCTTAGAGTGATTCTCCAGGCATGTCACCACATCGGTGAAGACGAGGAGGTGACTGGCGTAATCGTTCGAGTGGGGATGAGAGGCATCTTCGTCGCAGATGGTTCCAAGCGCCACATTGGCTCTGATCCCGAGGCTTTGGAGAATGGGGGCGTGCACGCGCTCCAGCGTCCGCCGCCAGAGCGCTTCCTCCCTGCTCTGCTGCACGGAGGACTCTGCGCTGGCCACCCTGTCGGCGTTCTGGGAACGGGGGCTAACTTGCCTGCCTGTGGCCTACGGCGTGGCTCAAAGGGGGGCCCAGCACGGCCCATCTTCATCAACACAGACCCAAGACCCTCGCGAGGGGCCAAGCCTCGCGGGGCGGACGACACGGAGCTTCCTCAGGCATGGCCTCATCAGGCTGGCTCGCGAGGAGGCGAAGAGATCAAGGCGGGGTACCTCACGAGGTGCCCGTGACGCAAGCCATGACGACCAAGGGTGCCAGGCGGGCGCCAGCCCGCGCAGTGTCCTCCTTTCCTCTTTTATGCAAAGGGAGCAAGCGCAGGCGATAGCATCAAGCAAAGGCACCCGTTTCAGTGCAACGTGACCAAGACCAGTCCAACGGCAGGGAGGAAGTCATTGTGGAGCCCATGCCAGCGTCACCACCAGAGCCTTTGGCAGTCGAGGACCAACTTTAGTCAGGATAAGTGTACCAGATGTTCCCCTTCAAAATGGCCAATTGTTGGCGCCCTTCCCGCTCAATATTTGGGAAGAGGCCCAGGGCCTTTGCCTATAAATAGGACTAGCCACCCACAGGGTAGAGGGATCGAAATCGGAGAGAGAATCGAGAAGAGAGAGAGAGAGAGAGAAGGGTGAATGAACTCCTCCTAGCAGTTCATCCCCCCCAGCCAAGAACAGACCCTCGCGAGGCTGTTCTTCCTTCTATTGCCCATCATCATCAGCCCAAGAGGCAATCCACCACACCACACACTGGAGTAGGGTATTACACCACAACGGTGGCCCGAACCAGTATAAACCCTGTGTCTCTTGTGTTGTTCTTTCCATAGCTTAGATCTTAGCGAGGCGGAGGGGTGCAGGTTGGTAGAAGGCGAAATCACCATGCGCACCCCAGTGTTCGAACCTCAAGGGTCTGCCGGAACCCGAAATCCGACATTTGGCGCGCCAGGTAGGGGTGCGCCGGAATTCGTCTTCCACCACCCCGTTCTCCTCCGACCATCGCGTCCATGTCTGACGCTCGTCGGGCCCGCGCCGAGCGCCGGGCCGCTCTCGCTTCCCGCGTCACCCAGACGGCTCCTGTCGGCAGGTGTCCTCGCCGTTCCCCGTCACCTGCCGTCAACGCCGCCACCGGCCCGGCGGGGAATGAGCAGCAAGCGTCGTCTCAGCATCCGTCCGTGCGGCAAGACGGCCGCACCGCTACTCCGTCGCTCACCCCAGCTGGTTCTTCGTCCCGCGCGCTCCGCGCACCCATGGAGGCTCGAGCTATGCTCATCGCGGCAAACGAGCTCCTGCGCTACTGTCCCGTCGACGACGTCTACGAAGAATGGCTCGACCGCGTCGCCGAGCTCGTCCGCGCCGCAGGAGGCTCTCCTGCGCCGTCCGTTCCGCTGCACCGCACCCTGCCCCGCGCGGGCGACGAAGCTCCGGGGGCGCCCCAGCCGCCTCCTCCTCAAGAAGGCGCCGTGGCTCCAAGGCGGGTGGCCCCTCGGCGGAACCCACTCCGTCAGGTGCCAGCGCGGCAAGAGCAGAGCTGCCAAGAAGTCCCTCGCCCGCAAGAAGCTGCCCGGGCGCTCCCTGCTCCAGCACGTCGCGACCATGCTCCTGCTCCCGCACGTCAAGACCCCCTGGTGCTCCCAGCTGCAGCACGTGGGGACATGCAAGACCAAGCTCTCCGTCACCCAAGGCCTCCCAGGCTGCTGCCTTCACCACCGAGCTACGCAGCGTCACGTGGCCCGACAAGTTCAAGACAGACCTGCCTCCTCGTTACGACGGCACGGCCGACCCTGCGGAGTTCCTCCAGCTCTATGAGCTGGGCATCGAAGCTGCCAACGGAGACGAGAAGGTCATGGCGAACTGGTGTCCCATGGCGCTCAAGGACGGGGCCCGCACCTGGCTCCTGAACATGACTCCAGGCACGATCTCCTCCTAGGACGAGATGCGCACCCGCTTCATCGCCAACTTCCAAGGTACTCGCGACCGGCCACCCGCCGTGAGCGACATGCGCCGCATCAAGCAACAACCCGGAGAGACCCTGCAGAAGTACATCCAGCGCTTCAACAACGCACGCCTCAAGATTCCCAAGGTGACCGAGGAGGCCATCATCTCAGCCTTCTCCGATGGCGTGCGCGACGTCAAGATGAAGGAGGAGCTGGCGATGCATGAAGACCTGTGCACTTCCTTGGAGCTGTTCAACTTGGCAACCAAGTGCGCCAGGGCTGAGGAAGGGCGTCTCTCCCTCCTCGAGCTGCCTGCCGCAGACCCAGAAGAGAAGAAGCCCAAGGCCAAGGATGTGAAGCGCAAGGGGGCTGCCGTGCTCGCGGCAGAACCAGACACCAAGTGGGGCAGAGATCAGCCCGAATCATCCAAGGGAAGTCGGTACTGCGTGTACCACGACCTCCACACCCACAACACCAACGAATGTCAAGAGCTCCGAGCCGTGCGAGAAGGAAGGATCGGCCGTCGCCCCGACCACGGTGACCGGAGCTACGATCGAGGAGGAGGAAGGAACGCAGGACACTGGGAAGGCCGCGGCCGGCGCCAAGGGTGGCGCGATCAACCTCGCGAGGATCGCTAGCAAGACCCGCCTCGCGAGGGAGACTAGAGGGATCAGCCTCGCGAGGATCGCCCGCAAGGTAACGCAGGCCTCCCTCCGCTGCCGCCGCAGCAAAGGAGAAACGAGGACCGCCATCAGGACGAGGGGGCTGGGGGTTTCCAGGAGCCGCGCGCGATCGCCTTCATCCTGGGCGGGGCTCAAGCCCCAGCCTCTCAACGTATCTTCAAGCAGTTCACCCGCGAAGCGAATGTAGTCCTCCCCAAGCTCGAAGCCACGCGCCCTCTTAGGTGGTCGGCGTGCGCCATCATGTTCAGCTCAGCAGATCAGCTCAAGTGTCCGGCCACAGCCGGAGTCCTCCCGATGATTTGTTCCCCAATCATCAGCAATGTGGTGGTCACCAGGACCCTCATCGATGGTGGGGGAGGGCTCAACGTCCTGACCGTGGAAACATTCAACAATCTCCCAGTGCCCTACAGCCAGCTTCAGCCAACCAAGCCTTTCTCCGGAGTCACCGACGGCTCCATGGTCCCAATTGGGCAGGTCCACCTCCCTGTCACCTTTGGGGCACGCGACAACTACCGCACCAAGCTCATCGACTTCGACGTCGCTCACATTCGCCTGCCGTACAACGCCATCCTTGGGTACCCAGTGCTGGCCAAGTTCATGGCCGTAACTTGCCACGTCTACAACGTCCTCAAGATGCCAGGAAGTGGCAGAGTCATCACGGTTCCCTGTGAAGAGAAGGACGCGGTGTGTTCCCTGGAACGAGCCTTTCAGGCCGCATCACTCGAAGACCCGGATTGCGGAAGTAGGAGGCTTCCCGAGACCGCCCCCAAGAAGAAGAAGACATCATCCGGTCCAGCCCCTCAGGAGGCGAGCCCCTCAGGGCCCGCGTCTGCCCAGGGGGAACCTCCTTCCATCGCATAGGAAAGCGCGCCCGGCGCCCTCCTCAGGCAGGGCTCGGGGGCTCTCCCCTGGAGGGCCACCGACCTGGCTAAGGTCACGAGGGAGGCGCTTGGGCACCACATGGAGGCGTGTTTCGAGGCACGTTTCCCTCAAGAAGGAGTAAGGCAAGGAGGGCCAGACCCTCAGGAGTTCGTCAGCAAGGCCATTCAGGAGCTACAGGAGTCAAGAGTCATGAAAGGCGGCCGCCGCCTACCAGCTGTGGCTCCCCATCCAGGCGAGGATGGTGGGCTGCGCGTCTGCATCGACATACCAGGGCTCAATCGAGTCGCCTCTCTGGAGCGCCTCTGGCCCTCACGAGTGGGGCGCTGCGAAGGTCCACCCCACAGCTATGTTCGCATGCCTTACGGCTTGCCGAACGCGGCTGCCACGTACCAGCGCCTTATGAGGGGCATCATGGAGGCTCAAGAGGCCAGGTGTCGGTGTCAAAACCGGCGGATCTCGGGTAGGGGGTCCCGAACTATGCGTCTAGGCCGGATGGTAACAAGAGGCAGGGAACACGATGTTTCACCCAGGTTCGGGCCCTCTTGATGGAGGTAAAACCCTATGTCCTGCTCGATTAATATTGATGATATGGGTAGTACAAGAGTAGATCTACGACGAGATCAAGGAGGCTAAACCCTAGAAGCTAGCCTATGATATGATTGTTGCATATGGAGTTGATTGCCTACGGACTACAACCCTCCGGTTTATATAGACACCGGATAGGGTTAGGGTTACATAGAGTCGGTTACAATGGTAGGAGATCTTGAATATCCGCATCGCCAAGCTTGCCTTCCACGCCAAGGAAACTCCCATCCGGACACGGGACGAAGTCTTCAATCTTGTATCTTCATAGTCCAGGAGTCTGGCTGAAGGTATAGTCCAGCTACCCGAACACCCCCTAATCCAGGACTCCCTCAGTAGCCCCTGAACCAGGCTTCAATGACGACGAGTCCGGCGCGCAAATTGTCTTCGGCATTGCAAGGCGTGTTCCTCCTCCAAGTCCTTCATAGAAGATTGTAAACACCAAGAGTAGTGTCCGGCTCTGCAAAAATAAGCTTCCACATATTGCCATTGAGAGAATAATATTAACACAAATCAAATCTGCTGATGTATCCCGCAGTGCGTCATCACACTATAGCCAAGTCCTTTACTTGAATCGATTTCACTTTTCCACCTCAGTGTGTTTTGCGAGGCAGTTTCCTTGGCACGTCTTGTCAAAGTAGAGATTGTGTGCCCCCCTTTCACGGGATTCTCATCAATACGGACGTGGGTAACCCAATCGTGCCCGTTAGCATGTTTTCTCGATTAAAGGCGAGTCCCAAACGGTTACGGGGAGGGCTCCTGGTATTCAACCTCTTATAAAGAGACCAGGGCCTTACTCCTTTTCTCCAATCCCAAAACGAGTTCGCCCGTCGCCTCGAGTTCCAACACCCTAAGCTCCAGATTCCGGGCACCTCAGACCTTTGACAATGTCCAGTTCCGACCTTCAAGGCCGATGGATGCCCTTCTCCATCACGGAGGAGGACGTGCTAAAGTTGAGAGAGGCTAAGTTCTTGACCGCTGAAATTTTGCACAGGTTGCCTGCTCACGGGCAGGCTATCCCCAGTCCCCAGCCTGGTGAGAGCATAATGTTCGTGTCTCACTTCCTTCGGGGGTTAGGCTTCCCGATGGATCCCTTTGTGAGGGGACTACTGTTTTATTACGGGCTGGAATTTCACGACTTAGCTCCGGAGTCCATCCTCCATATCTCCTCGTTTATCGTTGTATGCGAAGCGTTCCTCCGTGTTACCCCTCACTTCGGATTATGGCTCAAGACTTTCAAAGTGGAGCCGAAGATGATCAAGGGATGGCACGCAGCGTGCGGAGGCGCTGTTATAAGCAAAAATGCTGATGCTCCATGGCCCGAGGGCTCTTTTAAAGAGGAGCTTGGCTTGTGGCAACGAGAGTGGTTTTATATCACCACTCCCCGGAGCACCAAGTGGGTGGCGCTTCCTGCCTTTCGCTCGGGTCCCCCACCACGGCTAGCGTCATGGGTTAACAGAGGGTTAGATTGGGGTTTGCCCAAAGATGTGCCCTTGTTACAGGGCCGCATTAAGGATCTCTTGGAAGGAGACCTCGGCTTGGTCAAGGTGACGCAGGTCATGCTGATTCGCCGAATATTGCCCGGCAAACGTCGCCCCCTTCGCCTGTGGGAGTTTAATCCAGAGGGACCGCGAGCTCTCCAGAACTTTATGGGCGCAACGCCCGCGGAGATGTATAGACTGTTCTTCGGATCACAAGAGATGTGTCCGGATTTAACCGAGGACGCAGGCCTAAGCTGTAATCGCCCGGATACTCAAGTAAGCAACCTTGTGCCCGGACCTTCTATCCGTATAATTGTCATAAACTTGCCCCTAAAAGAGCCGTCCTTTTAAACAAGAGTGGATAACGAAGGCAAAGCTGATCAGGTGTCTGGCTCCCCTTCCTGAAACCAGGCCGAATCTCGTGTTGGTCAGGATGCTGGAAATAATGCCTTTGGAGGGGGAGGACAAGGAAGCTATGGCCTCCTCGAAGGAGGCTGCTCCGAATGGAGGAACCGACAATTCCTCTCCTAAGGGGAAGAAGAGAGCCACCTCTGACGACCCGAAAACCATGGCCTCGAAGCGGGGGAAAAAATCCTCGTCAGAGGGTCCGATGCCGGGATGTTCCTCGGCCGGGCTACGCCCTCAAGGGGATCAGCCCTCTAGCGAGCCGTAAGTAGAGAAACATTTTCCTTTTGAGGGATGAGGGAAATCCTTGATTTAGATCTGAGAAGATTAACCAAATTTTTACCTTGTAGCTCGGACCTCAACCCTTCTCAGCAGAGCTCGTCTTCGGGGGATCTCCTTCCGGAGATGATGGAGAGCGGGACGCCTCCCCCTGCCGTGCCGCCTAGCGAGGCGGGCGACCCTGAGGTGTCGTCACGGAGAGTTTCTCCGAATCTGGCAGGGGCGGAAGATAGCTATGTGCCCCCCCGAGGTTCTCCGCGTCCGGCCTTCGAAAGAGGTCGTGGGACAAGTCCAGCACCGACTGGTGCTCGGCCGGAGGAGCTAAAGATTCTGCTGGGGCGAGCTTCTATCTCGAAGGAGCACCATGCATTGATGGGCACGGTGATTGAAAGCATCGCATCCCTAGAGAGCGGATTGCATGAGGCCGTCAAAAGTTTACTGACGGGATTTGAGGTACATTAGATAATGTACACTTTTGTCAGTTGCGCATGAATAAGATGCGCCCTGTGTAGATAGTAGCCCCTGAGACTCTGCGCGTCGTCAAGAAATGACGGCACGCGGAGGATCATAATCCCAGGTCTAAGATGTCACCTTTGAATGTAGGCGGCAGGGTGTCCGGAATCGAGCCGAACTGATGATTTTGCCGAACAAAAGCGGCGACTGGACATGGCAGATGCCGACATCACACTTGTTAATAAGCGGCTTGATGAGGCTCAAGGTATGTAATTCCTCTGGCGGCATCAGGTAAGAACAGTTTTATGCCTGTGTCTTACGATGTATGTGCTTTGACGCAGATGGTGCGGCCGCCGTGGAGAGTCTTAGGGCAGAACTTGCCTGAGCTAAAGAACAAGCCAGCGAAAGTGATGCGGCCACCAGGAAAGCCCTTGAAGAGCTGAGAGCCGAACAGGCTGCTCATTGCCGAAGCAAGGAAGAGATGGCCGAGATGGCCGAAAAGTTAAAAAGCGCTACAGACCATTGCGGACTTCTTGAAAAAGAAGACCAGGCGAAACAGACGGACTTAGAGAAGGCCGTTGCCAATGCCAAGGACGCGCGCTCTGTGATGAGAGCTGCGAAGGAGGAGCTGCGTCAGGCCGAACAGATTGCGGCTGGAAAGCCCTTTATGCTGCGAAGGAAATTTTGCGATCCGAAGTTTGCTCCGTTGGACCGGATGTGGAGTGTGGAGGATACCTATCTGGATTTGGCAGCGAGTGTTGCTGATGCGACCGAACACTTTCGAGATCAGAAAGATCGCGAAGTGGAAAAGCTTTTCTGGTCGCAGTTTCACAATCCAGAGCGTCCACTGGCAGTGGACGATCGTTTGGCTCAATGGGCCGAACTGAATAGGTTGTCCGGGCTCGCCATGAAGTACATCATGGGTCATCTGTGGCCGGGGAGATCGGAGCCGAAGAGTTATTTCAGCTTGGTGCAGCAATTCCTTGACGCGGTGCCGCGTATTAATGAAATGAAGAGGTCAGCATGCATAGAGGGCGCAAGGATGGCTCTTGCCCGTGTCAAGACATACTGGGTAGAGATGGAGACCATCGTTGTTGCGTCCCGAGATTCGGACAAAAGCCGAGTACCCTCCGAGCACTATTTTCAGGAAGTCCTTGAAGGCGCTCGTGTAATAGAGATGCAGTGCTCGAAAGATGCTATGTTATGATAGCATATGTAATTATAAAGTAATATTTTGATAAACTGTAGTGGCCTTTTTATAGTTGTGCCTTCAAGTATTGGGAACACCTCCTGTGTGGCCGTTTTAAGATATATACAAAATCTGAAAGATGGCAGTCGTTGGCTTCAGCCCCCACGCACATAGTGCAGGGGTGCTCGTAGAAGACGCATTTTCACACTTAACCCAACGTCTTGGTCCTACAAAGAAGGTGATAGCGCAGCGGTCCAGGCAACCGGACTATAATGCTTCAACACTTTCACTTAGCCATAGGAGCTTGACAGTGAGACTATTTAGGTAGCCCCTTGGTGGCGACTGCGCTCGCCCGAATTCGGGGCGCGTATGTGCCTGACCGGGAAGTGGCCCTTCGTTAAAGTGGAGGAATCCGATAGATTCCGATAGGTCCTCGAGTGGCTGACCAGTCTCACGCTACATCATGACAGTCAGTTTTCGGCTTTCTCTACTGAGGTGCTCGTCCGGCCGAACCGGGGCACAATCGCAGTAGTTCTCCTGGTGCTACCTTAGCCGATAGAGTGGAACGTAAGGTAGCCGAACTCAGGAGCCGGGCAACCCAACATTAGACCAAAGACATGATTCGGAGCTGATGCATATAATGCCAAAACTCGCGACGCCGAACACTCCCTAAGGTGTTCGGTCTTTATAAGTGCGGGCGAAACAACACTCTTTATTAAAAAAAACCCTAGTGTCCAGGTACGTGCAAAAATTCTGATGTGGCCACATGCCAAGACGCCAGCCTCCTCCTTGGTTATATCAGAAAAAACCAGGGGATGTATAGCAACAAGAGACAGTAAAAAAGGTTTATGCATGGTCTTAATCTAAAAAGAATCCTTTAGGACGGGTCCCTACTGCACGTCTGCGCCTATGTCTCCGTTCTGTCGTATCCTGGACGGGCGCCGCGCGACGTTCGTCTGTAAAAGAGAGGAACTGAGTTGAAAACGGGTCGTGCCAAAAAAGTTTAAAATAAAGAAAGTATAAAGTAAAATATATAAGATTGAGCTTTATTGTCTCTTATTGTATATGCGTGGAGCCTCTAGTGCGGGGGTATATGGCCACTAGGCCTGCATCAATGATGATTTTGCACCGAACTTGTCTATCCGCGTTCGTGGTCTTGAATGATCTATTTCGAAGTTTTCTGGCCGGTGAGGCCATTTTGCTGTGGGGCTGTCAAAGCGGCCGCACAGTCCTCCGCTTGGGGAGGCGCACTTTAGTGCTTCCCCTTCAAAGAGATGATGCCTCGTGGACCGGGCATCTTAAGTGTAAGAGATGCATAATGCGGTATTGCGTTAAAGCGAGCGAAAGCTTCGCGTCCCAGTAGTGCTTGATGGCGACTTGAGAACGGGACGATATGGAAGGTCAGCTTTTCGCGGCGGAAGTTATCGGCAGAGCCGAATATAACTTCGAGCTAGAGGAAACCCAGACAATGGGTGTCTGGACCAGGTGTTACCCCTTGAAAGGAGGTTTTGCTGCAGCGGATTCTTGCTGGGTTTATCCCCATGTGATGGATTGTATCCTGATATATCAGGTTTAGTCCACTGCCGCTGTCCATAAGGACATTTGAAAACTGGAGTCCGCCAATTATTGGATCGAGTATCAAGGCAGTCCAGCCTGCATTCTTGATATTTCTAGAATAATCTAGCTGATCGAAGATGATTGGTTTTGACAACCAGTGGCGGGACCCTTTGGGGATAGGCCGTGTGGTGCGTACCTTTATGTGCGCCGCACGTTTTGTTATGTGAAGTAAGTCACTGTTTTTACTTCTTGTGGGAAGTTCTTTTGTTTCCTGGTGCTCTGCTTTTGGGGTTCGTCCTCGTCTTCGCTTGGTGTGTCGAGCCCCTTGTGTTCGGCATTGAGTCTGCCGGATTGTTTGAAAACCCAACAATCTCTGTGGGTATGGTTAGCAGGCTTCCCGGGAGTACTGTGTATCTGACATATCCTGTCCAGGATTTTATTTAAGTTGGATGGATCGTCCCTGTTATCCTGGGGGGCGGCGATTTTTCCTGATTTTGTCGTGAGCCTTTGAATCCGGCATTGACTGCCGTGCTCTTCGCACTTGTGTCCTTAGTCGAGCGACGGTCCTTGTTGCGTCGCGGTTTTCCGTTTCCCTCCCTAGTTTCGGATGTACTTGGGTCGCTGGGGCTGCAACTTTCCAACCAGCTGTCCTCCCCTGCACAAAAGCGGGTCATGAGGCTCGTTAGTGCGGCCATTGTTCTTGGCTTTTCTTGGCCGAGGTGTCTGGCGAGCCATTCGTCTCGGACGTTATGCCTGAAAGCTGCCAAGGCTTCGGCGTCCGGACAGTCGACTATCTGATTCTTTTTAGTGAGGAATCTATTCCAGAACTGCCGAGCTGATTCTCCGGGCATTACACGAGGCCCCTGGGCCTGGGGTTCGTGAGGATCGGCTTCCGCAGCCCACCGAGTCTGCTACACCAACACTCCTTCGCCCTCAACATCGTCAGGTGACATCTCTCAAGTTTCATTTCCAGCCGGGAGCGCCCCCCAGGGCTGCATTATTCCCAGGCCGTGTGGGTCCGTCCCTACGGCATGTATCCCTTTTATTTCATGTTGTTAGCTTACTTTGTTGGGGGCGCCCCACGGGCTGCATCATCCCCAAGTCGCTCGGGCCTGACCCAGTGATGTCCGCCTTCCCAGCATCTATTTGAGTGAATCCACTCTTTCGCGGCTAATGTGTTTGACCTAGTTGCCCGCTCAACTGATGCCAACTGATGGAGCTGCTCCCAAATGGCACGACGCTTGTGCATGGGTCCGTCCCTGCAACGTCGACAAACCTGAATGGCTGACCTCTGGCCACGGCAGCTCCGCATGGAGCCACCTTGTCAAGCCTTTAGTGCCTCATCGCCCCACGGGAGCAACCAACGGCTGACTGTCAATTGTCATGGCAACCCCTCGTTCTTTCTATGATGGGTCTACAGGATCTCCCAAAGGAGCTGCGTCAGGCGAGGCCCTTGCGGTGTCTCCTTCACTCTCATCCGTGCGAACCGCTTGCACGTTAAAGGTGGGGGGTACCTGAGCATCGCGACTCAGGGCTCCTACTCGCTCTCCAGCCCTCACCCTCTGGCCTTGTCCATGGCATCGTGACCTGGCATACCAACGACGGCTAAGACTCGCTCGAGGGCCGGGACCCGAGGACGTACAGCAGAAAGGGGAGCAAAGGCGAGAGGGGAGGGACACGCGAGGACCTCGCCATGCAACCTCACGCCTGCCGATGCACGGACCCGGCGACACACAGAGAGCGGTCCCTGATTCTCGAGATAAGTCACCACCCGGAAGCACCAGCTACCGTGGCACCATCCCCGCACCTAATGCAATCCCGTGTTAGCGACGCCGCTCTCCTTTCTCACCGAACGACGGCTGCTTGAGCGCCAAAGGGGACATCCTGAGCATCGTGACTCAGGGGATCTTACCGAACCCCGGGTCGCTCACCTCCTGGCCTTGACCACGGCATCGCGACCTTGCATACCAGCGACGGCTGAAGCCGCCTTGGGACTGGGACCTGTCGGCGCAGAGCACCAAGCCCTCGTGAGGTTCGAAAGGGAGAACTGAGCTAAGACGGAATGAGCAACTCGCACAATTCTACGACAAGGGTTATATTAACAAAACAGGATCACAGGCACCTTACAAGCCCCCACGGGACGCGTCTTTGATTCCTCGCAGGGAACAGATCCTAAAAGGACGCTAACTACACGCGCCCCTGCAAAAGAGGCCATAATCAACAGTGGGCCGTCAAGCACCGGCACCAACCCAGGAGCGGCGCCGGCTCGGGGGCTCGTAGCTGTCGTCACTCGTCTCCGGAGTCGCGAAGAGCTCGCCGGAGTCGCTGGACCCTCCGACGCCTCCGCCGCCTGAGCAGCCGCCAAGGGAGCGGTCGGCGGGCCCAGTCCTCGCCGTAGCAGGGTCCCGACCACCTCTCCCGGGGCAGCACTCCAGCCGGCGCCCGTTCGCATCGAAGACCTTGAAGAACATCACCAAAGCACCGTCGTACTCCAAGTGGATCGCGAAGGCGCCTCTTGTCCTGCAAACCCGGGCGATTTCGCTCCAGCCTCGAGTCATGAAGACCTCGCTCGAGGCAACGACCGCGACCTCTGGCTCGGTCACGAGGGTGCTGCAGCCGGCGTGCTACAGCCAAAGCTCCAGGAGATCTCCCTGCGGGATGATGGAGGCGAAGAAGGGAGGAAGGCGAATCCAAGACTGAGAAGGCATGGCGGCGTGGAGCACGAACTCTCGAGAGGAGCCCTCGGTGTGGACCCCAGGGGGGACCACCCACACCTTCGTGACCCGTCAGCGCCGACGGCGGCGCCGCCCGTGGCGATCGGCATCGACTCCTTCAGAGCCCTCGATGTGGGCATACAAGGGAAGCGGGAACCCCGGCGGTGGCCGCTTGCACCAGGGCCTCGACACCACCTGATGGGCCCCCTCGTCCCGGCCGCGGAGGGCGAGCCGTTTCTTCGGCGGGAGCAGGTCGGGTTCCTCTCGGGAAACCTTTCCCTTCTTTGCCGCCAAGAACCGGCGGATCGGAGCCATCGCAGCAAGACGGAGCAAGGACTGGGAAGAAGGAGAAGCATGAAGGGATGGACTAGAAGGGCGCGCGCCGTTCCGTACTTATGGCCGGCAAAGGCCAACAGCCGACCTCCACGATCGCAGGTAATCATGACCCGCTTTGCATGAAGGGACTTGTCCAATCCGTGAAGTTGCCGAGGCGCCGTGGGGAAGTGGAGACGCCCACGTCCAATCAGCCGCCACGTGACGCCCAAGGCCGCAAGCTGTTAGGGCCCGCGGCGCTTCGCTCTTGGCCTTTTGCCTCCCTGCACGGCCAAGTCTGGGCGCGCCTTGGGCCCGGGGGCTACTGTCGGCGTTTTGGGAACGGGGGACCCCAGACTTGCCTGCCTGCGGCCTGCGGCGTGGCTCAAAAGGGGGCCCAGCACGGCCCATCTTCATCAACAAAGACCCAAGACCCTCGCGAGGGGCCAAGCCTCGCAGGGCAGACGACACGGAGCTTCCTCAGGCACGGCCTCATCAGGCTCGCTCCCGAGGAGGCGGAGAGATCAAGGCGGGGTACCTCACGAGGTGCCCGTGATGCAAGCCATGACGACCAAGGGTGCCAGGCGGGCGCCAGCCTGTGCCGTGTCCTCCTTTCCTCTTTGGTGCAACGGGTGCAAGCGCAGGCGAGAGCATCAAGCAAAGGCACCCGTTTCGGTGCAATGAGACCAAGACCAGTCCAACGGCAGGGAGGAAGTCATTGTGGAGCCCAAGCCAGCGTCACCACCAGAGCCTTTGGCAGGCGAGGACCAACTTTAGTCAGGATAAGTGTACCAGATGTTCCCCTTCAAAATGGCCAATTGTTGGCGCCCTTCCCGCTCAATATTTGGGAAGAGGCCCAGGGCCTTTGCCTATAAATAGGACTAGCCACCCATAGGGTAGAGGGATCGAAATCAGAGGGAGAATCAAGAAGAGAAAGAGAGAGAAGGGTGACTGAACTCCTCCTAGCAGTTCAGCCCCCCAGCCAAGAACAGACCCTCGCGAGGCTGTTCTTCCTTGTATTGCCCATCATCATCAGCCCAAGAGGCAATCCACCACACCACACACTGGAGTAGGGTATTACACCACAACGGTGGCCCGAACCAGTATAAACGTTGTGTCTCTTGTGTTGTTCTTTCCATAGCTTAGATCTTAGCTAGGCGGAGGCGTGCAAGTAGGTAGAAGGCGAAATCTCCGTGCGCACCCCAGTGTTCGAACCTCAAGGGTATGCCAGAACCCGAAATCCGACATTTGGCGCGCCAGGTAGGGGTGCGCCGGAATTCGTCTTCCACCACCCCGTTCTCCTCCGACCATCGCGTCCATGTCTGACGCTCGTCGGGCCCGCGCCGAGTGCCGGGCCGCTCTATCTTCCCGCGTCGCCCAGACGGCTCCTATCGGCGTGCGTCCTCGCCGTTCCCCGTCACCTACCGTCAACGCCGCCACCGGCCCGGCGGGGAACGAGCAGCAAGCGTCGTCTCAGCATCCGTCCGTGTGGCAAGACGGCCGCACCGCTACTCCCTCGCTCACCCCAGCTGTTTCTTCGTCCTGCGCGCTCCGCGCACCCATGGAGGCTCGAGCTGCGCTCATCGCGGCAAACGAGCTCCTGCGCTACCGTCCCGTCGACGACGTCTACGAAGAATGGCTCGACCGCGTCGCCGAGCTCGTCCGCGCCGCAGGGGGCTCTCCTGCGCCGTCCGTTCGGCTGCACCGCACCCCGCCCTGCGCGGTCGACGAAGCTCCAGGGGCGCCCCAGCCGCCTCCTCCTCAAGAAGGCGCCATGTCTCCAAGGTGCGTGGCCCCTGGGTGGAACCCGCTCCGTCAGGTGCCAGCGCGGCAACAGCAGAGCTGCCAAGAAGTCCCTCGCCCGCAAGAAGCTGCCCGGGCGCTCCCTGCTTCAGCACGTCGCGACCATGCTCCTGCTCCCGCACGTCAAGACCCCATGCTGCTCCCAGCTGCAGCGCGTGGGGACATGAAAGACCAAGCTCTCCATCACCCAAGACCTCCCAGGCTGCCGTGCCTTCACCACCGAGCTACGCAGCGTCGCGTGGCCCGGCAAGTTCAAGCCAGACCTGCCTCCTCGTTACGACGGCACGGCCGACCCTGTGGAGTTCCTCCAGCTCTATGAGCTGGGCATCGAAGCTTCCAACGAAGACGAGAAGGTCATGGCGAACTGTTTTCCCATGGCACTCAAGGACGGGGCCCGCACCTGGCTCCTGAACCTGGCTCCAGGCACGATCTCCTCCTAGGACGAGATGCGCACCCGCTTCATCGCCAACTTCCAAGGTACTCGCGACCGGCCACCCGCCGTGAGCGACATGCGCCGCATCAAGCAACAACCCAGAGAGACCCTGCAGAAGTACATCCAGCGCTTCAACAACGCACGCCTCAAGATTCCCAAGGTGACCGAGGAGGCCATCATCTCAGCCTTCTCCGACGGCATGCGTGACGTCAAGATGAAGGAGGAGCTGGCGATGCATGAAGACCTGTGCACTTCCTTGGAGCTGTTCAACTTGGCAACCATGTGCGCCAGGGCTGAGGAAGGGCGTCTCTCCCTCCTCGAGCTGCCTGCCGCAGACCCAGAAGAGAAGAAGCCCAAGGCCAAGGACGTGAAGCGCAAGGGGGCTGCCATTCTCGCGGCAGAACCAGACACATGGCGGGGCAGAGATTAGCCCGAATCTTCCAAGGGCAGTTGGTACTGCATGTACCACGACCTCCACACCCACAACACCAACGAATGTCAAGAGCTCCGAGCCGTGCGAGAAGGAAGGATCGGCCGTCGCCCCGACCACGGTGACCGGGGTTACGGTCGAGGATGAGGAAGGAACGCAGGACGTTGGGAAGACCGCGGCCCGCGCCAAGGGTGGCGCGATCAACCTCGCGAGGATCGCTGGCAAGACCCGCCTCGCGAGGGAGACTGGAGGGATCACCCTCGCGAGGATCGCCCGCAATGTAACGCAGGCCTCCCTCCGCTGTCGCCGCAGCCAAGGAGAAACGAGGACCGCCATCAGGATGAGGGGGCTGGGGGCTTCCTGGAGCTGCGCGCGATCGCCTGCAGCCTGGGCGGGGCTCAAGCCCCAGCCTCTCAACGCATCTTCAAGCAGTTCGCCCGCGAAGCGAATGCAGTCCTCCGCAAGCTCGAAGCCATGTGCCCTCTCAGGTGGTCGGCGTGCGCCATCACGTCTAGCTCAGCAGATCAGCTCAAGTGTGCGGCCACATCCGAAGTCCTCCCGATGCTTTGTTCCCCAATCGTCAGCAACGTGGTGGTCACCAGGACCCTCATCGATGGCGGGGCAGGGCACAACGTCCTGACCGTGGAAACATTCAAGAATCTCCAAGTGCCTACAGCCAGCTTTAGCCAACCAAGCCTTTCTCCGGAGTCACCGACGGCTCCATGGTCCCGATTGGGCAGGTCCGCCTCCCTATCACCTTCGGGGCACGCGACAACTGCCGCACCAAGCTCATCGACTTCGACGTCGCTCACATTCGCCTGCCGTACAACGCCATCCTTGGGTACCTAGTGCTGGCCAAGTTCATGGCTGTAACTCGCCACGGCTACAACGTCCTCAAGATGCCAGGAAGTGGCAGAGTCATCACGGTGCCCTGTGAAGAGAAGGACGCGGTGTGTTCCCTGGAACGAGCCTTTCGGGCCGCATCACTCGAAGACCCGGATCGCGGAAGCAGGAGGCTTCCCGAGACCGCCCCCAAGAAGAAGAAGACATCGTCCAGCCCAGCCCTCAGGAGGCAAGCCCCTCAGGGCCCGCGATTGCCCAGGGGGAACCTCCTTCCATCGCATAGGAAAGCACGCCCGGCGCCCTCCTCAGGCAGGGCTCGGGGGCTCTCCCCTGGAGGGCCACCGACCTGGCTAAGGTCACGAGGGAGGCGCTTGGGCACCACATGGAGGCGTGTTTCAAAGCACGTTTCCCACAAGGAGTAAGGCAAGGAGGGCCAGACCCTCAGGAGTTCGTCAGCAAGGCCATTCAGGAGCTACAGGAGTCAAGAGTCATGAAAGGCGGCCGCCGCATACTAGCTGTGGCTCCCCATCCAGGCGAGGATGGTGGGCTGCGCGTCTGCATTGACATACCAGGGCTCAATCGAGTCGCCTCTCTGGAGCGCCTCTGGCCCTCGCGGGTGGGGCGCTGCGAAGGTCCACCCCACAGCTACGTTCGCATGCCTTACGGCTTGCCGAACGCAGCTGCCACGTACCAGCGCCTCATGAGGGGCATCATGGAGGCTCAAGAGGCCAAGTGTTCCGCAGCCCTGGCGGAGATGGAGATGGTCCGCGAGGAACCACCAGCGCCTCCGGAGCCTCCCGAGGTGTAATGCCCTCGATGCGGCTATATCTCCCACATGTCGAAGCACGACTTAGAGGCATAACTGCATTGAAAGCAATGTCGCAAGTAGGTAATCTTCGCAAACAACCCATGTAATACAATAAGGGAAAAGAAAAATATAGTTGGCTTACAATCGCCACTTCACACAATTACATGAATAAAGCATTACATCATCCAAATACAATCAAGGCCCGACTACGAAGCCAAAATAATAGAAGAACCCCAAATGCGACAAAGGTCCCCTATCGACCCGAACTGGGCTCCACTACTGATCAACTAGAACGAAACAACATAAAGGACAAGATCTTCATAGAGCTCCTCCTTGAGCTTGGTTGCGTCATCTGCACGGACTCATCGGCACCTGCAAGCTGGTTTAGGAAGTATCTGTGAGCCACAGGGACTCAGCAATCTCGGACCCTCGCGATCAAGACTATTTAAGGTGGAGCTGTAGCAAGCGACTAGCATATATGGTGGCTAACATACGCAAATGAGAGCGAGAAGAGAAGGCAAAGCACATTCGAGAAAGTATGATCAAGAAGTGATCCTAAACAACCTACGTCAAGCATAACTCCAACAACCGTGTTCACTTCCCGGACTCCGCCGGAAAGAGACCATCACGGTGACACACGCTGTTGATTCATTTTAATTAAGGTCAAGTTCAGGTTATATAGACCCGGACATTAACAAATTCCCACCTGCCCATAATCGCGGGCACGGCTTTCGAAAGTTGAAATCCCTGCAGGGGTGTCCCAACTTAGCCCATCACAAGCTCTCACGGTCAATGAAGGAATAGACCTCTTCCCGAGACGTTCCGATCAGACTCGGTATCCCGGTACAACAAGACATTTCGACAGGGTAAAACTAAACCAGCAACACCGCCCGAATGTGCCGACAAATCCCGATAGGAGCTGCACATATCTCTTTCTCAGGGCACACTCAGATGAGCGCTCCATACAACTAAAACCAAACCTCGAGTTTCCCCGAGGGGGCGCGGCACAGGACTCTAGTTTGGACCAACACTCAGAGGAGCACTGGCCCGGGGGGGTAAAATAATGATGACCCTCAGGAGCGCGACTCCCAAGAGAAAAGAAAAGGCTAGGTGGCGAATGGTAAAACCAATGTTGGGCATTGCTGGAAGAGCTTTACTTAAGGCGAACTGTCAAGGGGTTCCCATTATTACCCAACCGCGTAAGGAACGCAAAATCCGGGAACATAACACCGATATGACGGAAACTAGGGCGGCAAGAGTGGAACAAAACACCAGGCATAAGGCCAAGCCTTCCACCCTTTACCATGTATATAGATGCATTAATTAAATAAGATATATTGTGATATCCCAACAAGTAAGCATATTCCAACAAGGAACAACATCTCCATGTTCCAACAAGGAACAAACTTCAATCTTCACCTGCAACTAACAACGCTATAAGAGAGGCTGAGAAAAGCGGTAACATAGCCAAACAATGGTTTGCTAGGACAAGGTGGGTTAGAGGCTTGGTTCAACAATATGGGAGGCATGATAAGCAAGTGGTAGGTATCGCAGCATAGGCATAGAAAAAGAGCGAGCATCTAGCCAAGCAAAGATAGTAGTGATTCCGAGGGTATGGTCATCTTGCCTGAAATCCTGCAAGGAAGAAGAACGAGTCCATGAAGAAGACAAAGGGACGTAGTCGAACTAATCCTCACAACATGACGTTATCGGAACCAACCCGAAGAAGCAACACCGGAAAGAAGCAAACAACAAAGTTAACAACCACCACATAGACATGGCATGATGCACAACCAAGTATGATGCATGTCCGGTTTAATGATAAATGACAGGGCAAAAAAACACAAGCAATACTACAAATTAAGTGGAGCTCAATATGCAACTCCGTTGCATATTGACGAAACACCACGTGACTTATTTAGTTCGATCTCGTTTATGTACCCAACAAGATTAAATGTTGTTAGCATGGCAAGAGATGAAGCAATTGAAAACTACCTATCTAGTCAAGGTTAAATGAGGCCGGAAACAACGAACAACAATTTCCGGAAACTCCTCATATGCATATTTTAAAGTTTGGTAATGTTCTTCCCTAAACAATATTTTAGAGTTGTTAAGCATGCAAAGTGAAGCCACCATATTAAACTAGGCATTTTTCCACCCCACTTACATATAAAGTTTATTAAATTTGGAGCTACGGTTATTTAGTTATGAATTAAATAATTTTAGCATGGCATTTATGCAAAAACAAGCAAACAACAGTTTAAACATTTTAAACATAGATGAAAGTTGCAAATTATTACACTAGATGAAATTTTAGCCATGTTACATATATGACATGTTTTAAAAGGATGCATGGTTCAAACGTTATTAGCAGTTAAAAAATAGGGGCCATTCTGTAAATATGCAATGCTCTGAGAAAATTAATAATTCGCTGCCAACTGAAAAAAAACGAACGGGCCGAAACTGGCAGGCTGGCCCAACCTGAAAAAAAATAAGGGCGCACGGGGGAGGCCTCACCCATGGGCTTTGGCCCGTTTGTGGACAGGCTTGTGGATCCGGCGGCCCATGGCGATGGCGACGTAGAGGCGGCGCTGGGCCTTGCAGGAGGAGCTCGGTCGTTGGGCGGCCCGGTTCGATGCAGAGAAGGCGGTCAACGCTCGGGACGAGCGAGTCACTGCTCCTCGTTTTTGAAGAAGAAAGGCTGCGACAGGTAAAACAGCGGCGATGCAGGGACTTGGCGGCGCCGGCGGCAGGGAAGCATGGACCCAGCCGGATCCAGGCGATGCAGAGGGTTGGGGAGGAGCATCGACAGCTCGGCGTCCTCCAGGCGCGGGCAAGGAGGAGCTCCGGCGGCGGGCATCGTAGGAGGAGCTCGGGCCTCAGGTGCGGGAGGCGCGAACAGGATGCAGGGGAGGCTCGGGCAGGGACGGGCCAGCGCAGGCTGCTCCGGCCGGGATCCTCCGGATCGAACGTAGCAGGGGACAGAGGGACCCTGGGGCAGCTCGATTTGGCCAGTGGAGGAGCTGAAGGCGTCGGGAACGATGGCGACAGAAGCTTGGCGCGGGCGAGGGACTCCGGCGACGAGGCAAGGCGGCGGCCACGGGCTTGGACGCACGAGGCTGGAGATGGCGGGGCACGATGCTGATGACCTACTGGTGGGTCTCCGGCGAGGAAACTGCCGGTGGTGACGCGAGGTGGTTGAGACGGCTGGCGTTGGGGAAGAACTCGAGGCCATCCATGGAGTCGGGTGCTCTCCTGTTCGTACCTGGTACAGAGACGGAGAGGGAGTTGAGAGAGAGGAGGAGAAGGAAACGGGAAGGAGGAAGGGGAGCAGAAGAGGTCGGTCCTGGTCGCAGGTGATGGAGCTTCGCTTACCGGCCGGTGCTCGGGCTGTTGGGCCCCCAGGCGTTCATTGCTGCAGGAGGTGGACAAGGGGATCAGGGGAGGCGCTGGTTGGTGCAGACTAGGGAGAGATCGAGAGGTGGAGGGCTACGGTTTGGGTGTATCGAGAGAAGATCCCGATAGAGAAGGGATCTGGTGGCGATGGGACAAACTCCCGAACAACAACGAAGAGCGGGTGGCGGCGGCTTCGGGATTGGGGAGGAGTGGATGGGACAGCCTAGGGTTAGGGGTTGATCTGTTTTGGTAGGTGGTTGGTTTATATATATGAAAATAGGATTGAGGTTGAACCCTCCGATCGAAATCGGGTGGTCAAGAAAAATAGGCGAGGGTGTCCAATTAACAAAACAGAGATGTTTTATTGATGTTTGGGGATGATCCGGACACAACGGTAGCGACAGCCCGGGTCGGGTCCGGGACAATTTCGGACGCGCACGTGAGGGGTTCGATGCACTGTGCAGAGAGGGTTTCGGACCGTGCGGTCGCATCGGACAACTCCGGAAGCGAAGAGGGGAAGGAGGATGGACTAGGTGGGCTGTGGCGAGACTGCGAGGGGGAGAAGAGAGAGAGAGGGCCCGACATCTGTTTCCGGAGACCGAAAACGTCCGATGTTAGACCAACTATAATGTCGCTATAGTTTAACGGTTGGGCTATCAAACGAACTCCGAATGCGATGAAACTTGACAGGCGGTCTATCTACACTATAATAAGACCACAGGTCAACTCTCATTCCATTCCGAGAACATTTTCCGGCCACTTATAAAATAATATTTTGGACATGCCGCAGGCGCGTGCAAGTGTGTCTGGGCTCAGAATGGACAACAGAGGGAACTGGGGGAACCCGGACGGAAGCAGGTTTTGAAAACATGATGATGCGATGCACATGATGACATGATGAAATGCAACACGCAAGCAAATGACCTGGCAACAGCGGCGAATAACTGGAAGACACCTGGCACATCGGTCTCGGGGTGTTACAACACTCCACCACTACGAGAGGATCTTGTCCCGAGATCTAGAATGGCACCGGAGGGACAACGGAAGAGAAAAAGAAGAGGTAAAACTAAGTTGTTTCTTTGACAAACGAGTGAGACCAAAGAACCTTGAAAAGGTTAAGCCATTTCGAGAAAAGAATACAACGGAGATGAACAAAGTTGAAAACACCCCGTTAGGAAAGAGGAACAAGGAAGAACAAATTTGGACAGCACTCCGGTTGAAACGGAAGTCAAAAACTTGATAAAATGAAAAGAACTTGAGCAAAAGGACACAACACTCCGGTTAGATGGATAAGCATAGGAGAAAAACATGATCTTAGATGAAACGAGATGATGGTTGAAGAAAACAACATCGCAATGCCTCCGAAACAAAAGTAAGAATGGAATGGGATGAACGAAGGAAAACAAGATCTCGAGGTAGCATGCTTACAACAAAAGCTAGAATGGAGTTGTTGGAAAACCAACAACGATGGAATAAGCTTGATATGGTCTTGTGGAGTACATCCCAAATTAAGAGATGACAACCTGCCACTCACGGGGAAGAATTAGATTGGAATAAACAAGCAGACGAGAAACTTATTTCACCGAAAGGATAAAAGAAGATATTGGATCATTTATGAGCACCATAAATAGCAACAATCCTTAGGGAAGGGTTTAGGTGAAATATAACCCAAGATAACTCCAATGAAGAGATTGATGGGTTACCAAGGAACTCATGAACGAATTGAAAATGATGGGTTTAAAATATGTCATTCCGGACAACTTGTGAATCATGAAACATGAACTCAAATTATCAAGAATGACATAATACCACCTCCAATGATACGAAAGAATAGATGCACTCCGGATTGCGAGAAGAAGAAAACTTGAGCTCCTTTGAAAAGAATCTCAATGAACACTTGGAGAAGGAATTATTTCTTTGATGAACCATCATGTATAACCTTCCTGAAGAACTCCGGTAAACAAAAGAATGATCAAATGGAAGGAAAGAAAAGTTGGAAACACAAGGTGAATCCTTGCAATGATTTAGATGAATCTGCATGGTGATATAATTGAAAGAGGTTGGAACTCTGGTAAAAGAAAGATGAATAATTGAGATCAAGAATTTTGATGAACCTCCGGAATAAGGAATTAATCACTTGGATGAAACAAAATAAGAACTATGTTATGTGTATCCTTCATTAATTAAATTGATGACAAGCAACGGATTTGGCATACTACTTATTCTCGTCGAAAGGATTAAGATAGATATAGCGCAAACTTGGGAAGGTCTTCAATGCACCACCGATAGGATTTGAAAAGCACGAACGCATAGATATGATACCTGAAGTGATATGATACACGAAGGAAGAAAACTCTTGAACGAACCACCGTAAGAATTGAAAATGAACGAAGTAAAGATAAAGAAACACCGGGAAGAATTGTGAAATGAACGAAGATGCTTGACAGGATTTAGATACATGAGAACGAAGAGATCACGAGCCGATTAAGGATCACTTGAACAAAGCACCGGTAAAATTGGAGAATGATAGCTGAAAGCTGAGAATGAATAAATCTTAGATGATGGGCTCCGGATGAACAAACTGAAAAGGCTCCTGAATTACTCCGGATGGTTGAAAAGAATATCTCACAATCACAAATAATTATGAGAGGATGGCAACAAGATAGAATCACGAATCTTGAAGAGAATGGAGCAAGATTGAGAGAAAAAATCTTCTTCGGTCTACAAATCCCCGAGAATGATGACGGGAAACACCACCAAGAATTATTGAGTACTCCGGAATTAAAATTGGAAAGGTTGAACCAACGATGAAAATAATTTGAAAGATCTTGGAGAAATACATTTGACTGATGATAATTCATCCTTACGTCAAACTTCGAAAGGAATTTGAGAATACCTCCGGGAAAATAAGAAGAGTCAGGTAAGATCCTGGGAATAGACCTGTGGGTTAGGGCCCACTCAAAAGAAACACCGTAGAACGATTGCTTGGAAGAGAGATTTGCACCGGCTAAATAAAATGACTTGAATGAGATAGCAACCTCGAAATAGATTGAACTGATCTTGAATGAAAAAAAATGAGCCTTCTGAAATATCTTGAGCACTCCGGGACAATAGAATAGCGAGAGGTGAATGATTAAGAATTGCACCGGCATGAGAAAACATTGAAATACGGAAAAGAATATGATCAACACCGAAAGCTTGAATTGGTTCCACCGGAGAAGAAAAAGAATGAATAATGGTGAACTAGAAACTTCGTTACAATCTTCATGAGCATCACCGGGTAAGAACATGAAGGAAGAAGAATGGAGAGACTTCCATAATAAAATGGATACTTGATAAAGAAATCCGAGTTCTTGAAGAAAAAAGGGTGGGTGGGTGGGAAAACAAAGACAACTTGGGAAGGAAGAAAACGACACCGTTGAGGTAGCTGAGATTGGATCTTGCGGATGTTGAAATGTTCAGATCCACTTGAAGAGAAACACACCGGTGAAAAGGATTGACATGACAGACTCGATGATCGAGAAGGATTAGTGATTCACATCGGAGTATGAGAACACCGCTTAGAAAGGGTATGGAATCAACACTTGACATTGAAGCAAGTCGAATACCACAACTCAAAACAAAACAAAGGATTGGCTTGTAGAATAAGCCAGAACAGATATATGACAGAGATTTCATCCGAAGTTTTCGTGGTGGGGCCTACACGGGCTCGACCGTACAGCACCATCATGTACAAGGCAGTGCACATGACATACGAAGCGTCCCCGAGTCGGCATAGCCAAGGACTCTTTAAGACACAACGAGACCACTGTAAAACCGACCGTGAATAGGCAAACCACTAGACGTCGAGCCCCAATTTCATATCATACATCTGTCGGAAAGATATCCTAAGAGCTACTTGAATTCCCACCTATGAAACTCCCGAACCTTTCCGGTTATGCAATCAGGTGTTGGGGATACAGGGGAAGCATAATATCTCACCCAAATCTAGCAAATCCTACATCCAGCTGTATCCATCCTTCAACACATAACCAAGAAACCTTCGGAAATCATCTACATCAACCTTCGAAAAGCATCCGTTATACAAGTTATGGCGATACTCCCGAACTCCCGCCCCAGTACTGGGTGGCGTCGAGGTTATCTCACCAACGAACTACATAAAAGAGATTTTCGATGTCGGCGTACTAAACTCAGGTATTCCAGAACTGCAACGATAAAATTATGACGACAACACCTCGGAGCTCAACTCCCCGGGACACTGCCACAAAACCCCTGACAGGAGGCACCAAGACAATGTTCGCGTCACAAAACCATCGGAACGATTCCAAAATACCCGCGTGATCCTAAAATTTTTTTTAGTGAAATTTGAGAAGAGAAGAGTCAAAACTCTACGTCAGGATGCCTTACCAGAGCGATGAAGGGACTGGGAAGTAAAAATAATTCCTAAACTCTCCGATATATAATTCCTAAATGACTCAAAACATTTTTCTAGACACAACTCGGCCACTAAAAATGATCAAGGAATGGGGCTCCTAAGGTCGGGGAAGGCTCTGATTACCAACTTGTAACGCCCTCGATGCGGCTATATCTCCCACGTGTCGAAGCACGACTTAGAGGCATAACCGCATTGAAAGCAATGTCGCAAGTGAGGTAATCTTCGCAAACAACCCATGTAATACAATAAGGGAAAAGAAAAACATAGTTGGCTTACAATCTCCACTTCACACAATTACATGAATAAAGCATTACATCATCCAAATACAATCAAGGCCCAACTACGGAGCCAAAATAAAAGAAGAACCCCAAATGCGACAAAGGTTGCCGATCGACCCCAACTGGGCTCCACTACTGATCAACTAGAACGAAACAACATAAAGGACAAGATATTCATAGAGCTCCTCCTTGAGCTTGGTTGCGTCATCTGCACGGACTCATCGGCACGTGCAAGCTAGTTTAGGAAGTATCTGTGAGCCACAGGGACTCAGCAATCTCGCACCCTCGCGATCAAGACTATTTAAGCTTATGGGTAAGGTAAAGGTATGAGGTGGAGCTGCAACAAGCGTCTAGCATATATGGTGGCTAACATACGCAAATGAGAGCGAGAAGAGAAGGCAAAGCACGTTCGAGAAAGTATGATCAAGAAGTGATCCTAAACAACCTACGTCAAGCATAACTCCAACAACCGTGTTCACTTCCCGGACTCCGCCGGAAAGAGACCATCACGGTGACACACGCTGTTGATTCATTTTAATTAAGGTCAAGTTCAGGTTATCTACAACGAGACATTAACAAATTCCCATCTGCCCATAACCGCAGGCATGGCTTTCGAAAGTTGAAATCCCTGCAGGGGTGTCCCAACTTAGTCCATCACAAGCTCTCACGGTCAACGAAGGAATAGACCTCCTCCCGAGACATTCCGATCAGACTCGGTATCCTGGTACAACAAGACATTTCGACAGGGTAAAACTAAACCATCAACACCGCCCGAATGTGCCGACAAATCCCGATAGGACCTGCACATATCTCTTTCTCAGGGCACACTCAGATGAGCGCTCCATACAACTAAAACCAAACCTCGAGTTTCCCCAAGGGGGCGCTGCACAGGACTCTAGTTTGGACCAACAATCGGAGGAGCACTGGCCCGGGGGGGTAAAATAATGATGACCCTCAGGAGCGCGACTCCCAAGAGAAAAGAAAAGGCTAGGTGGCGAATGGTAAAACCAATGTTGGGCATTGCTGGAAGAGCTTTACTTAAGGAGAACTGTCAAGGGGTTCCCATTATTACCCAACCGCGTAAGGAACGCAAAATCTGGGAACATAACACCGATATGACGGAAACTAGGGCGGCAAGAGTGGAACAAAACACCAGGCATAAGGCCGAGCCTTCCACTCTTTACCAAGTATATAGATGCATTAATTAAATAAGATATATTGTGATATCCCAACAAGTAAGCATAATCCAACAAGGAACAACATCTCCATGTTCCAACAAGGAACAAACTTCAATCTTCACCTGCAACTAACAACGCTATAAGAGGGGCTGAGCAAAGCGGTAACATAGCCAAACGACAGTTTCCTAGGACAAGGTGGGTTAGAGGCTTGGTTCAACAATATGGGAGGCATGATAAGCAAGTGGTAGGTATCACAGCATAGGCATAGCAAAAGAGCGAGCATCTATCCAAGCAAAGATAGTAGTGATTCCGAGGGTATGGTCATCTTGCCTGAAATCCCGCAAGGAAGAAGAATGAGTCCATGAAGAAGACAAACAGACGTAGTCGAACGAATCCTCACAACACGACGTTATCGGAACCAACCCGAAGAAGCAACACCGGAAAGAAGCAAACAACAAAGTTAACAACCACCACATAGACATGGCATGATGCACAACCAAGTATGATGCATGTCCGGTTTAATGATAAATGACAGGGCAAAAAAACACAAGCAATACTACAAATTAAGTGGAGCTCAATATGCAACTCCGTTGCATATTGACGAAACACCACGTGACTTATTTAGTTCGATCTCGTTTATGTACCCAACAAGATTAAATGTTGTTAGCATGGCAAGAGATGATGCAAATGAAAACTACCTATCTATTCAAGGTTAAATGAGGCCGGAAACAACGAACAACAATTTCCGGAAACTCCTCATATGCATATTTTAATGTTTGGTACTGTTCTGCCCTAAACAATATTTTAGAGTTGTTAAGCATGCAAAGTGAAGCCACCATATTAAACTAGGCATTTTTCCACCCCACTTACATATAAAGTTTATTAAATTTGGAGCTACGGTTATTTAGTTATGAATTAAATCATTTTAGCATGGCATTTATGCAAAAACAAGCAAACAACAGTTTAAACATTTTAAACAAAGATGAAAGTTGCAAATTATTACACTAGATGAAATTTTAGCCATGTTACATATATGTCATGTTTTAAAAGGATGCATGGTTCAAAAGTTATTAGTAGTTAAAAAATAGGGGCCGTTCTGTAAATATGCAATGCTCTGAGAAAATTAATAATTCGCTGCCAACTGAAAAAAACGAACGGGCCGAAACTGGCAAGCTGGTCCAACATGAAAAAAAATAAGGGCGCACGGGGGCGGCCTCACCCATGGGCTTCGGCCCGTTTGCGGAGAGGCTTGTGGATCCGGCGGCCCATGGCGATGGTGATGTAGAGGCGGCGCTGGGCCTTGCAGGAGGAGCTCGGTCGTTGGGGTGGCCCAGTTCGATGCAGAGAAGGCGGTCAACGCTCGGGACGAGCGAGTCACTGCTGCTCGTTTCTGAAGAAGAAAGGCAGCGACAGGTAAAACAGCGGTGATGCAGGGACTTGGCGGCGCCGGCGGCAGGGAAGCATGGACCCAGTCGGATCCAGGCGATGCAGAGGGTTGGGGAGGAGCGTCGACAGCTCAGCGTCCTCCAGGCGCGGGCAAGGAGGAGCTCCGGCGGCGGGCATCGTAGGAGGAGCTCGGGCCTCAGGTGCGGGAGGCGTGAACAGGATGCAGGGGAGGCTCGGGCAGGGACGGGCCAACGCAGGCAGCTCCGGCCGGGATCCTCCGGATCGAACGTAGCAGGGGACAGAGGGACCCTGGGGCAGCTCGATTTGGCGAGTGGTGGAGCTGAAGGCACCGGGAACGATGGCGACAGGAGCTTGGCGCGGGCGAGGGACTCCGGCGACGAGGCAAGGCGGTGGCCACGGGCTTGGACGCACGAGGCTGGAGATGGAGGGGCACGATGCTGGTGACCTGCTGGTGGGTCTCTGGCGAGGAAACTGCCGATGGTGACGTGAGATGGTTGAGAAGGCTGGCGTTGGGGAAGAACTCGAGGCCATCCATGGAGTCGGGTGCTCTCCTGTTCATACTTGGTACATAGACGGAGAGGGAGTTGAGAGAGAGGAGGAGAAGGAAACGGGAAGGAGGAAGGGGAGCAGAAGAGGTCAGTCCTGGTCGCAGGTGATGGAGCTTCGGTTGCCGGCCGGTGCTCGGGCTATTGGGCCCCCAGGCGTTCATGGCTGCAGGAGGTGGACAAGGGTATCAGGGGAGGCGCTGGTTGGTGCAGACTAGGGAGAGATCGAGAGGTGGAGGGCTACGGTTTGGGTGGATCAAGAGAAGATCCCGATAGAGAAGGGATCTGGCGGCGATGGGACAAACTCCCGAACAACAATGAAGAGTGGGTGGCGGCGGCTTCGGGATTGGGGAGGAGTGGATGGGACAGCCTAGGGTTAGGGGTTGATCTATTTTGGTAGGTGGTTGGTTTATATATATGAAAATAGGATTGAGGTTGGACCCTCCGATCGAAATCGGGTGGTCAAGAAAAATAGGTGAGGGTGTCCAATTAACAAAACAGAGCTGTTTTATAGATGTTTGGGGATGATCCGGACACAACGGTAGCGATAGCCCGGGTCAGGTCCGGGACAATTTCGGACGCGCACGTGAGGGGTTCGATGCACCGTGCAGAGAGGGTTTCGGACCGTGCGGTCGCATCGGACAACTCCGGAAGCGAAGAGGGGAAGGAGGATGGACTAGGTGGGCTGTGGCGAGACTGCGAGGGGGAGAAGAGAGAGAAGGCCCAACATCTGTTTTCGGAGACCGAAAACGTCCGACGTTAGACCGACTATAATGTCGCTATAGTTTAACGGTTGGGCTATCAAACGAACTCCGAATGCGATGAAACTTGACAGGCGGTCTATCTACACTATAATAAGACCACACGTCAACTCTCATTCCATTCCAAGAATATTTTCCAGCCACTTATAAAATAATATTTCGGACATGCCGCGGGCGCGTGCAAGTGTGTCTGGGCTCAGGATGGACAACAGAGGGAACTGGGGGAACCCGGACGGATGTAGGTTTTGAAAACATGATGATGCGATGCACATGATGACATGATGAAATGCAACTCGCAAACAAATGACTTGGCAACAGCAGCGAATAACTGGAAGACACCTGGCACATCGGTCTCAGGGCATTACACGAGGCCCCTGGGCCTGGGGTTCGTGAGGATCGGCTTCCGCAGCCCACCGAGTCTGCTACACCAACACTCCTTCGCCCTCAACATTGTCAGGTGACATCTCTCAAGTTTCATTTCCAGCCGGGAGCACCCCCCTGGGCTGCATTATTCCCAGGCCGCGTGGGTCCGTCCCTACGGCATGTATCCCTTTTATTTCATGTTGTTAGCTTACTTTGTTGGGGGCGCCCAACGGGCTGCATCATCCCCAAGTACGCAGAGCTCCTTGGGACTGGAACCTGTCGGCGCAGAGCACCAAGCCCTCGTGAGGTTCGAAAGGGAGAACTGAGCTAAGACGGAATGAGCAACTCGCACAATTCTACGACAAGGGTTATATTAACAAAACAGGATCACAGGCACCTTACAAGCCCCCACGGGACGCGTCTTTGATTCCTCGCAGGGAACAGATCCTGAAAGGACGCTAACTACACGCGCCCCTGCAAAAGAGGCCATAATCAACAGTGGGCCGTCAAGCACCGGCACCAACCCAGGAGCGGCGCCGGCTCGGGGGCTCGTAGCTGTCGTCACTCGTCTCTGGAGTCGCGAAGAGCTCGCCGGAGTCGCTGGACCCTCCGACACCTCCGCCGCCTGAGCAGCTGCCAAGGGAGCGGTCGGCGGGCCCAGTCCTCGCCGTAGCAGGGTCCCGACCACCTCTCCCGGGGCAGCACTCCAGCCGGTGCCCGTTCGCATCGAAGACCTTGAAGAACATCACCAAAGCACCGTCGTACTCCAAGTGGATCGCGAAGGCGCCTCTTGTCCTGCAAACCCGGGCGATTTCGCTCCAGCCTCGAGTCATGAAGACCTCGCCCGAGGCAACGACCGCGACCTCTGGCTCGGTCACGAGGGTGCTGCAGCCGGCGTGCTACAACCAAAGCTCCAGGAGTTCTCCCTGCGGGATGATGGAGGCGAAGAAGGGAGGAAGGCGAATCCAAGACTGAGAAGGCATGGCGGCGTGGAGCACGAACTCTCGGGAGGAGCCCTCGGTGTGGACCCCAGGGGGGACGACCCACACCTTCGTGACCCGTCGGCGCCGACGGCGGCGCCGCCCGTGGTGATCGGCATCGACTCCTTCAGAGCCCTCGATGTGGGCATACAAGGGAAGCGGGAACCCCGGCGGTGGCCGCTTGCACCAGGGCCTCGACACCACCTGATGGGCCCCCTCGTCCCGTCCACGGAGGGCGAGCCGTTTCTTCGGCGGAAGCGGGTCGGGTTCCTCTCGGGAAGCCTTTCCCTTCTCTGCCGCCAAGAACCGGCGGATCGGAGCCATCGCAGCAAGACGGAGCAAGGACCCGGAAGAAGGAGAAGCATGAAGGGATGGACTAGAAGGGCGCGCGCCGTTCCGTACTTATGGCCGGCGAAGGCCAACCGCCGACCTCCACGATCACAGGTAATCATGACCCGCTTTCCATGCAGGGACTTGTCCAATCTGTGCAGTTGCTGAGGCGCCGTAGGGAAGTGGAGACGCCCACGTCCAATCAACCGCCACGCGGCGCCCAAGGCCGCAGGCTGTTAGGGCCCGCGGCGCTTCGCTCTTGCCCTTTCGCCTCCCTGCATGGCCAAGTCCGGCGCGCCTTGGGCCCGAGGGCTACTGTCGGTGTTCTGGGAATGGGGGTCCCCAGACTTGCCTGCCTGCGGCCTGCGGCGTGGCTCAAAAGGGGGCCAGCATGGCCCATCTTCATCAACACAAACCCAAGACCCTCGCGAGGGGCCAAGCCTCGCGGGGCGGACGACACGGATTTTCCTCAGGCATGGCCTCATCAGGCTGGCTCGCGAGGAGGCGGAGAGATCAAGGCGGGGTACCTCACGAGGTGCCCGTGATGCAAGCCATGACGACCAAGGGTGCCAGCCGGGCGCCAGCCCGCACCGTGTCCTCCTTTCCTCTTTGGTGCAAAGGGAGCAAGCGCAGGCGAGAGCATCAAGCAAAGGCACCCGTTTCACTGCAACGAGACCAAGACCAGTCCAACAGCAGGGAGGAAGTCATTGTGGAGCCCAAGCCAGCATCACCACCAGAGCCTTTGGCAGGCGAGGACCAACTTTAGTCAGGATAAGTGTACCAGATGTTCCCCTTCAAAATGGCCAATTGTTGGCGCCCTTCCCGTTCAATATTTGGGAAGAGGCCCAGGGCCTTTGCCTATAAATAGGACTAGCCACCCACAGGGTAGAGGGATCGAAATCGGAGGGAGAATTGAGAGAGAGAGAGAAGGGTGACTGAACTCCTCCTAGCAGTTCATCCCCCCAGCCAAGAACAGACCCTTGTGAGGCTGTTCTTCCTTGTATTGCCCATCATCATCAGCCCAAGAGGCAATCCACCAGACCACACACTGGAGTATGGTATTACACCACAACGGTGGCCCGAACCAGTATAAACCCTGTGTCTCTTATATTGTTCTTTCCATAGCTTAGATCTTAGCGAGGCGGAGGGGTGCAGGTAGGTAGAAGGCGAAATCTCCACACGCACCCCAGTGTTTGAACCTCAAGGGTCTGTTGGAACCCGAAATCCGACAGACCCGCTGCTGAAGAGAAAGTAGCTCTGCATGGGCGGAAGCCGGCTCAGCTTGCACTGAGATCAGGGCGCCTGCGTCGGCTTTCTCTTGCTATCCCGCCTCAGCCAACCCTGACTTGAGGGAAGTAGTCCTACCCACAACTTCGGCTTCTACGAGCTTGAGCTTCAGGTCGTACCTTCCCACAAGATCCACGTGAGCCTCGGCCACCCGGCGATCGACCTCCTCCTACGCCTTGGCCTCGCGCGTGCCGACAGTATCCTCCGCTTGGGCGACTTGGCGCTCCATCATCTCCAACCGCTCAAGCTCAAGGCTGCGCTCGGTGGCTTCCAGCGCCCGCGATTCCTCGCGCTTCAGGATCTCTTCCTCCTCGGTAGGCGTCCCCTTCATCGATGCTAGGGCGGCCTTGCATGCCTCCACTTGCTGCTCTAAGGAGGCACTCCAGGCTTGGAGCTCCCACGCGCATTTCTCTACGATCTCGCGGCAACGATCAGCTTCCCGGGCTTCTTCCAAGGCTCGAGCATAGGCCTCACGCAAGGTCGCAAGAGATGCCTCAGCCTTCGCATTATCAAGCTCACACTGGTGGCACCTGAGGTTGATGGCCACCTTCAGTTTATGCCGCTCCTCCATCAGCCGAAGGCCCTCGACCTCGAGGTGCGCGTCTACATCCATGAGTTCTCCACCGAGCCGGCTCATCACGCCCATCACCTCCCGAAAGAGCTCGTGGTGGACGACACTCCGTTCATGCACAAACTTAAGCGTGCGGCCGATCCCGTCCTCCACAGCAGGGGTCGCCTACGAGAACCGAAGCGGTCGCCCCTTTCCGCAGGGGGCTGGGGCCCCCCGGTTGCCAACTAGGCTTCGGTGGGAGCCCGGTTGAGTTAAGGCTCGCTACTCGAAGAAGAAACCAAGACCAAAGCCATCCAGCTGCCGTCTACAACCACAACCAGAGGAGGAGCCCTTGGCACACTCGTCGCTCCCCCAGCGAGGCCATGAAGAAGAGATGGCCGGAGCGCGGGCTCGAGGCGCCAAGCCAGCGTGTCTGCCTCTCCGGCCGATCTCGCGCCGGGGGCGCCATGCTAGCGTGGAACGCTCAAGGCCAGTGGGAGATTCGAGGGAGGAGGAGGTTGCTTCCCGGGAGGCTGCATAGCCTTAGCAGATGGGATCCTAAAGAGCCACCGTCAGGAAGGGAAGCAACACTCGAGGATTTACAAAGATAAGTTACTTACTGATCTACGGCGATGTATTTCCTCCGTTTCAACGGCCGGAAGGCACCGCTGCTGCAGCTTGGGGACCCCTTCCTTTTGCGGAGCGCATCAAAGTCTACACGGAGCCGGCCAAAGCATCGGACGTGGCAACTAGCATAGAGAGCGGCTGGTGAAGTTCCCAAGGAGGCGAACTCAGGAGCGCCAAGCTGGGGAAAGCCATCTGGTTCCACCTCGCCATGACATACTGAGGCCCCTCAACTGCCACCCTAGAGCGAGAGTCACGGGCTCCTGGAGATGGCGCCTCAGGAGCCATGGGCAGCGTCGACACCTCGGCACCCGCGCCTCCAGCCTCGAGTGGTGCTTGCCCCCTGCGTCCACTCTTGGGGCGAGTTCGGCGCCGGCGACAAGGAGGGGAACCATGGTGACGGGGTTCTCGCGGGACCCCTGAAGGCCGACTGGACGCATCCCCCATTCGTCAAAGGGGGGCATCTGCCCCGTGAACTCCACCCTATTTGAGCAACAGTACAAGACACAACCCTCCAGTGGCATATCGGCTGGCAAGGGGTCGCCCGCCAGGACCTCGAGCACCGTTCTTCATGCCTCGAGCGGAAGCCCTGACTCCTGAAGCCTCATGCGATCCTGGCTGACAGACAGGGCCCACATCGGCTGGGAATGGCTCTGGAGTGGGGCGACGCAGCGTCAGAGGAACACCTTCATCACCATGGGCGTAAGGAAGCCAAGATCTTTCAACCTCTTAAACCGAAGCCAGACGAAGGCAAGGCGGGGGCTCGCAAGCTTCTCATGATATCAACCGGAGCTACGAACGGCGGGCGTTGACGGAGGCAAGAGCAAAGGGTTGAGCACTCCAACGCCCACATACACCCACCTCTTCCGAAACTCACTCGCACACGACGGGAGTTCAAAGTCAATCCCCGAGTTGGACGTTGCCGCCACGGCCTGGAAGCTCAGGCACCCCGAGCATTGCTGCGGGTCGGTCAGGTGCAGTGAGAAGAAATGGCGCAGAGGGCCCACGGAGGGGGCGATGCCCACCATGGCCTAGCAGACAAAAGAAAAGAAGGCAAGAAGAGCGACAGATTGGGGATCTAGGTGCATCATATGAATCTGGTAATGGGAAAGCACGGCGTTGAAGAAGGCAGAGAAGGGAGGGACCAGGCCGGCCCACAAGGCATCGATGAAGAATTGGACCTCGGTGGCTGTTCTATCGACAAAAGCTCGGGACGGAGGCCAGGCCACCGTCCCTCCCCATTTGTTGAAGCTGGTGGAGAGTGCAGGGAAGAACTTGTCCATGCCCTCCCGATTGAGCACCCACGATCGGCCGACGGCGGGCTGGCTGAGGATAGTGGCTTCTTCCCTTTCTCCATTCTGTTCGGCGCCATGGCGATGGAGAGGACTGAGCTCAGGTCAGATTGGGAGAGGAAGCTGAGGTTCGAAGAAGCAGAGGAGTTGGGGAGTGCATTGCCAGCAATGGGGAAATAACTATGTAGGATGCCGTGGCCGCCTAGCCAGGCGGATATCAAGGCTGCGTGGGGAAGCGGGGCTGCCCATGTCCAATCGATCGCCACGCGTCGAGCGGGGCCGCATGATGTTGGGGCCCGCGGCACTCCGCACTTGCCCTTTGGCTTCGCCTCGAAGCCAAGTCCGAGCGTGCCTTGGGCCCAGGGGCTACTGTCGGCGTCCTGGGAATGGGGGTCCCCAGACTTGCCTGCTTGTGGACTGGCTCCACCAGCGGCCCTGTACGGCCCATCTTCACAAGCAAACACTCAAGACCCACGCGACGGGCCAAGCCTCGTGAGGCGGACGACACAAGACCTCCTCGGGGGCACCTTCACCATGAAGGCTCGCGAGGGGCGGAGTGATAAAGGCAAGGGACACCTCCTGAGGTCCCTGTGACGCAAGGCATGACGATTAGAGCCAGGCGGGCGCCAGTGCGCGCAGTGTCCTCGTTTCTTCTTTGGTGCTAAAGGGGAAAGCGCATGCGAGGAGTCCCGAGGCATCAGGCAACGGTTTCCATATCGGTGCAACAAGACCAAGACTAGCAGGACGGCAGGACGGACGTCATCGTGGGTCCCAAGACGGCGTCACCACCAGAGCATTTGGCAGGCGAAGACCACCTTTAGTTAGGATAACTTGTACTAGTTGTCTCCCTTTGAATTTGGCCATTGTGGGATCCCTTCACGCTCAATATTTGGGGAGAGGACCAGGGCCTCTATAAATAGGACTAGCCACCACCGTAGGAGGCAGCTGATATTGGATCGGAGCCATTCCATCCATAGCCTCGCACATGTTCACCAAGCACAAGAACACCTCCCGTCAGGAGGCTGTTCTTCCCTTGTAACTGTTCATCCTCAGCCCAAGAGGCAATCCACCACACCACACTAGAGTATGGTATTACACCACATTGGTGGATCGAACCAGTATAAATCTCGTGTCCTCTTGTTCTCTGGGTCTGTCGAGCTAGGCCGTGAGATCATGTTGTGCGTGAGCTAGAGGGAGGAGAGGTCTTCATGCGCACCCCAGTGTTTGAACCTCCAGGGTTTTGCCGGAACCCGAAATCAACAGAGGCCATGTGGCGGCCTGTGGGTTGCTAAGGTGGTCGGCGTGGACGTGTCTGGCGGCGAGGTGGAGGCGATGGCTAGGGTTTCGGATGAAAATTTGGAAGGGGGATGAATATTTATAGGTAGGGGAGCTGGGAGAGTCCAAATCAGGTGCAGTTTTCGCCCACACGATCGTGATGCAACGACGGAGAGCATGGAGGGGGTTTAGATGGGTTAGTGGGCTGTTTTGGAGGGGTGTTGGGCTGCAACATGAGAGGGGCTTTTACGATTACCCGGTTAACCGTTGGGGTATCAAACGACCTCCAAATGGAACGAAATTTGACAGGTGGCCTACCGGTGATGTACCAAGGCCACTCGACAAATCTCGACCCATTCTGAGAACGTTTTTCTCACGCTCATGAAACGAGGTTTGAGGGGTGCAACGGGTGCTTGTGGGAGTGCCGGATTGCGAAACAAACAATGGGGAAAATGACCGGATGCATGAGACGAACACAAATGCAAATGAGATGCACATGATGACATGAGATGAGATGCATGACATGAACAAAATGCAAAACAAAGACAAAAACCCAACCACGAAGGATATATCATATCACATAGCTGGAAATGGCAAGAGTTGGAGTTACAAATATGGAAAGTTACATCCGGGGTGTTACAAACCCTTGCAAGCATGTCCCAAAGTGGAGTAGTAATTGTTTTTCTCTCCGTAGCGTTCGTTTTAAAATGAATACGTGCGGAGCCATCTTTTCATTTAATGTACCTAAAATAAAAAGAAACTCGATCAATAACCGCGCCACCACGTTCAGATCGCACTTGGTATGGCTGACATTTGGTCCCAGACCCGACATTAAGTGGACAACTAGATGTCTCAAATTGTCACATTACATGTGTTTTCGTGTGCAAATGCGCTCCACTGTGAGTGTACCCGCGCGTATGCATGAGGGGTGAGTCAAGTCCGATTTATAAACCTTGAGGTTGTAGAGCTAGTCAGAAATAAACCCTCACCTTTAAATCCCTAAAGTTTGTACCCCGTCTTCTGTAATCCCTGCCAATTTTAACCTTAAGGGCATGTGTGGTTCCAGGGTTTTAACAGGGATTAAATGGGATTTTGGAGGATTAAATCATGTACAAGCCAAATTCCTCGCCATTCCTCTGCAAACCCCTTGGGAGGAGGTTGAACCGAACAAGGCCTAAGACTAACCACAGTGGGAGTAACTTCAAGAGTAACATCGGGTCCAACTCAACAAATTCTCCTATGTGGCAATCAGTTAATGAGGAGAGAGATAAATTGAGTAAACTTAGCTAGTTACCCATTCTATGAGTAACATCACACATACCAAAACAAAATGACTCTATAACCTAATAAATGAAGCTTTGCATGACACTACACGTGTGATGACCACTAGAGCAATCCACTCAGGTTGTACATAAACATGTTTATACTCTTCATTCATGATTTTTAGTATACAAATAGGATGCACATGAGGATGTCATCCTCATACCAGCCACTATTGATGAATGGCCATGCAGCGTCGCCGTGGTCACCTTCAACTACAACCCGAGTTGCGCATAAAGCAATTACACATGTAATGGAGTACTAGATGCACAAGGCATGTTGTTGGTGCTGCTTCATGAGCTACCAAGCTGTCTAGACGAGCGCGCAGTAATGGCCATCACCTGCGGAATGAAGGATGTCGTTCTTTCGCCGCGTCCTAGCGATCACCACGGTTGTGGCGCACTTCGCGGTGTTGTCAGAGATGGAGTCCGTCGTCCCACTCCAGCGACGGAGAGCTCTCACCCGAGAGCGCGAAGGTGGATGCAAATTCATGCAAGCACGACCGGATTTCATGTAAACATGACAAATTTCATTACATTTACATTAAATAAGCTATGCTAGTCCGGAGCTAAAGGTAGAATTAATATACCTAATCTAAATGGTCGCTGACCAATCTCTTTTTCTTTCTCCAGCATCCAGATGAAGAAGAATCGTGCAAGACACCGGCTATTTACGCCGGTGCCGCCTCGGCGGTGGCCTTCATGGGATACAATTGATGGAGGCCTCCCATGTTCTACTTCTCCTTGATGATGATGGCGGGCGGGGACGTGCTAGCCATCACCCCGTCGACATCCGCGTAGCCGTGTCACCTTGTCGACATTCGTGGCGGCTTCTTTCTCTTCCTGGATGGTGCGGCTAAGTGCGGGTTGATGGCAGATGGTGGAGTCGTAGGCACTGGAGCCACTGTACGACGTGGCGGCATCGTGGGAAGCAACGATGCCGGTGCCGCCGTGCTCCCTAACAAGCCGGCGCGGAGCACCTCACACTCTTCCTCGAGCTGGATTGGAGCGGCGAGCTATGGAACCACGCACAGACTTAGGGTAGTAACTGGCTCCGTGGGGCTAGGCGAGGTAGGTGGAGAAGCGAGCTGCCTCGCTCATAACTGCCGGGCTTAGCAGGCCACCCAGATGGCTTTTATGCCGGAGAACTGCTCTTCCTACTCGCCGGATACCACAAAAAGAGTGGAGAAAATGGTGGAAGGAGAAGCTTGGCTGGCGTACCGGTCTTGAACGGACGTGTGGACGAAGTGAGTTTCTCGCATTCCACGTGGGTTTAAATGTAGGTGTTTGAATGCGACGAGGAGGCGGTTATAGCCGAGAGTGTACTGGGCGATGCCATCGGCCGGCGCGCCGCTTCAATGGCGGACGCAGTGAGGGCTCACATCCTTCCTGACCCCCTTGACCATGGACATTGACCGTGTTGTCACAACCCTAGCTTTGGCCTTTGCTTGTCATCGCATATGCATCCATGCATCATCTTAAATTCAAGGAAATTGAATTGAGGGATTTCTCAAGCCTCAGAAATCTTTTAAAAATGATCAACATTAAAATATTTCAAATGAGCCCAACAAAATGTTCCTGCTAATCTCTGAAAATATTGGCAAGGGCTATAACTCAAACCAATATTTTTGGAATCACAGAAATAATTATTCTTGGGCCTTTGAATTAAATCACTAGATATTTGATTTGGGTTTATATTTGCTATAAAATAGATATAAGCCCAATAATTTTGAAAATTTGCATGTGGCTCTGAACTAGTTTCCTAAGTCCACATAATAATTTTCAGAAGCATATAATTGGTTTGTTGAAAACCAAACTCAAAACAAACTTCAAAAAAATAGAAAACAGAAAAATAAAAGAGAGAGAGAGAATTACCTGGCTAACTTACCTATTCGGCCCAACTCTGTAGCTGGCTGGCCCAGCTGGCGGCCCAGCCCACCAAGCCACCCCCTCCCTGTCGTCTTCCTCCCTGCCAGGAGGACGGGCGCGTGCCCGACGCGTGCGCGCCACCGTGCGGCCGCCTCCACCCTGCTTGCCTGCGTCCTCGACGCTCTGGACGTCTCCAACGACGCCATGCACCCCCTAGAACCCCCTCGCTCACTCTCTCGTCCCCATCCCCTCCTCTGGCTCCCTCTCTCTCCCACCGAGCGGATCTTGTCGCTGCCGCTTGCTGCTGCCGCAGCCACCGCCTCCCCCTCGCTTCTCCGACGTGCCCAAAAGCTTCGCCTTGACCCCCTCTTCCTCCCCACCGAGCCGCGCCTTGCCGGAGACCCTGCATCGACGCCATCTTCATCACCTTCGTCGTCAGCCGCCGGAGATTCCTCTCGCCGCCCCGCTCGCTCCGGTGCTTCCCCGGGCACGCCGAGGCCATCTCTACACTCACCGTGAGCTCCTGCCCCTTTTCCCCCTCTCCGTTCTCGCTCTCACACGCCGTAGCTGTCGCCCCCTTGTTGACCGAAACCCGCCGCCGCCGCGCTCGTCGCCGGTGATGCTCCGGTGACCATTTGGTCCCGGGCATGCGCCTATCGTACTCACCGCACCTCCTAGACGCCGTAGGTGCTAAACACACATCACCACAGCCACCGCAACCGCGTCCCCGCTCGTGTCCGAACTCCGGCGCCGCCCCGAGCTCGTTTCCGACGAGCTCCGGCCGCCCTAGCTGCTGCTGCTTGCAGCGATGGATGCAGGTGAGCTCCAGCTCCCCATGGACGCTCTCCGCTAGTCATATGGACGCCGGAGGAGCGAGCCCGAGACCCTCGGCCGCGTTTTGAGGTCGCCACCGGCCATACTCTGGCGAGCCGACGTGGCCGCGTGACTAACGGCTAAACCCCCACTAAACATCCCCTTGAGCCAATGACACATGGGCCCCGCGCCCTTAATTAATATTAGTTTAGTTCCTGTTTAGGTTTAACTAACCAGAGTGGCCCCACGCGTCAGCTTTGACCGCGCTGACCTGGCTGTTGACTAGGCCACATGTCTGGTTGACTTGATGATGTGTCAGTTGACCCGGCCCCACCTATCAGCAACACTGACCGGCACTTTGTCCCTGACCAGTGGACCCCACTGGTCAGGTTTGACCCGGGGCAGCTCAGTTGACCTGCTGACGTCACAGTGACGTAGTGCTGACGCCATAACTCATTTTCTGGATTAATTTTAATTCAGGAAATTCCAGAAATTGTCCAAAACTTCTGAAAATCATAGAAATTCAACCGTAACTCCAAATGAAATAATTTATATATGAAAAATTATTAGAAAAATTCAAGGAATCCATCTGTGCCATTTTCAAGCATGTTTGAGCAAGTTAACCTCACTGTTTAGTCCAAAACATGATAATGCATTATTTGAATTCATAGATTAAATTTGAATTTGAACCTTGAGTTCAAGTCAACCCAAACCTTTCTGCTACTAGTTGCATTAGCTCAACTCACATCATATTGCCATGTCATGATCATGCATCATATTGTTGCTTTGCATTGATTGTATTCTTTCTGTGTTTGCCGGTGATTGTCCCCCCCCCCCGATAGACGTGGTTCCGACGATTGATCGATGACACGGATAAAGAACTATATTATCTTCGGAAGTGCCAAGCAAGCAAAACCCCCTTGTTCATTCAAATACAATCCCACTCTCTCGCTCCTGCTCTCTTTTACTGCATTAGGACAACACCGATTCAATTGTTACATGCTGCGGAAGTTGAACCCCTTTCCTCTGCATGACCTGTCATTGCCACAGTAAATAGATGAAACCCACTAGCATGAGTAGGAATTGTTTGAGCCCTGATGTGCCTACTCATTCATGCTTGTTGTCATGCCTGCTACTGCTTAGAGTTGAGTCCGGTCTGATTCAGCAGGAATGAATTGGAATGTGGTGAACATGTCCTACCATTGAGATCTAAGTGTGTGAACACGATTTGGTAAAGGTAGCGGTGAGAGGCCATGTAGGAGTACATGGTGGGTTGTCTCATTGCAGCCGTTCTCAGGAACTGAGTTCTGTGTTTGTGATCCATGAACAGTTACTACCACACATTGGGTTCCGGTAACTCGGCCCCTCTCAGCTTATTAATCAACTCGATCTCTGCCCAGGAGTTGCAACTAGTTTCTGGTGTTTGTAGGTAGTGTTAGTAGTCTACCAAGTGGCACCCGGTACAGGTGGGCTTGGGACAGACAAGGCACAGTGGCACGGTGTACCAAGTGGCACCCGGATGGTGGGCTTGGCAACCCTGCACACATCGTTTGGTGCCATGAGCGACACCCCGGCCGGATCTCCTTACGGATGGAACCTGAATAGGCGATAAACCTGGACTAGAGACTTGTTGGTTAGTCAGGTCGTGGCTGACTCCCTCGCCCAGCTTCCTCTTGAAGGTTGCCGAGGTACATGACGTGTACAGGGCGATAAGTGGTGAGAGCGTGTGTGAAGAAGTACACCCCTGCAGGGTTATCATTATCTATTCGAATTGCCGGATTCCTCGGATATGGAAACTTGGACCCCTTGCATAGTTCATAGACAAGTGAAAGTGGATACTCTAAAACTCGCAAGATAAGCATGAGTGCTATGGATGGCCTTCTCGTAGGGAGACGGGAGCGGATCCATAGTGGTGTATTGATATGGTGAATATGTGGACTCGTGTGCACCACCTCAAAGAGTTGCTTGCAGTCGTAGTTCAGGTTAGCCACTGAGTCAAAGCTGGCTTGTCGCAGTTAAACTCCACCACCCCCTTTGTTGATACCGATGCATATGTAGTTAGTTCTGAGATAAGTCTTGCTGGTACATTTGTACTCACGTTTGCTTATTTTATGTTTTGCAGAGAGACTTCAGTCTCGCTAGTAGTTCCATGTGGACTTCGACGTTTAGCTTGATACCTCAGCTACGATCTTGTGCCCTCGGCAGGATCTGGTAGATAGTCAGGCTTCTCAGCCTTCTTCATTTGTAGATGTCTGTACTCAGACATGTTAAGCTTCCGCATGTGCTTTGACTTGTATGCTCTGAATGTTGGGTCATGAGACCCATGTTTGTAATACCTCGCTCTTCGGAGCCTAATGAATAAATACTTGAGTCATAGAGTTATGTTGTGATGCCATGTTGTATTTACACATGACGAGCATATTGTGTGTATGATTGAAATGCTTGGTATGTGTGGGATCCGACAACCTAGTTGTTTATCCTTGGTAGCCTCTCTTATGGGGAAATGTAGTCTTGTGCTTCCATGAGCCATAGTAGTCCGCTATAGCCCGGTTCACCGGAGTCCTGCTAGCCCAGCACTATTGCTCAGGACACTTGACTCGCCGACATGTGTTTCACTTCGTTCCTGTGTCTGTCCCTTCGGGGAAATGTCACGCGGTGACATCCGGAGTCCTGCCTAGCCTGCTACAGCCCGGGTTCCCGGAGTCCTGTTAGCCCAGTGCTACAGCCCGGATTCACACGCTGCTGACCGACATGCTCGATGTGATACATGTATGCCTGTCCCCATAGGTTGGTGCCACTTTGGGTTCACGACTAACCATGTCGGCCCGGGTTCTCTGTCATATGGATGCTAGCGACACTATCATATACGTGAGCCAAAATATGCAAACGGTCCCGGGCCATAGTAAGGCGACACCCGTGGGAATACCGTGCGTGAGGCCGCAAAGCGATATGAGGTGTTACATGCTAGATCGATGTGACTTGGAATCGGGGTCCTGACAGCTTTGGTATCAGAGCCTGACTGCCTGTAGGATTACCAAGCCATACTGGTCGAAGTTGAGTCTAGAAATGCTTTAGTTATATAAGGGAATTGATTGTGGAAGGGAATGTAAGGCTGTTTTTACTCCTTTACCTTGTGCCCTTCTGATCTGAGTCATCCTCTTCTTTTCTACGGGGTTAAGAACTAGGCTTCTCTTCTATCTCTCAGGATGACGTGTTACTAAACCGTAGTTGCCTAGGATTGTTGGGTTTAAGCCTCAGTTCAGCTCCTACTACTTCCATATGTTCATAACTAGCCTCGGAACCTTGATATTGTGATGTTGACTGGTTATGCCACCATTTTTGCAGGATGTCTCAAATCATTTTGAGCATTTACAGCCGTTATGCTGTCGGAGTCATCCCAGGTTTTTAGATAGTCTGATGCACTTGCAATCATTCCTCCATGTTCCTAATGTCCATTTAGGCCAGATTAATCACGCTAATCGGTCTGTTGAGGTACTCCGTTGCCTTGACATGTATGTTGGAGTTAGTATTATGACCCTAGGTGTCCTTGAGAATTTAGCAATGCTTTCGTATCCCTAGTGTGATGATTCTGGCCATCATTCTTGAAGGCATCTCGTGATGTTATTTAGTTAGTAGGTATTCTACTCCTGGGTTTTGAACCCAAGATTCCCCTACTTCATGTTGATAGTGTCTGCTCGTTCCTTTAGGATATTAGTAACCTTGCGACAGTCCTCGAGGTTCGTGGTATTTCTTTCTTCCAAATACCATGAACCATTAAGGCAGAAGTTCTTTGAACCAAAATATCACAATTAGAGTACTCTTGAGGAGTTCTCCATTCATAATTGTGATTCTGCCAGTTCTACCTTCCTGCATGGGTTATCTGGAAGAAACCTGTTGAACTTGGTTCGACATATTAATCTATGCATCCACAACTCAGAAAGATATATGTCCTCTAGAGTTGTCCCTCTTCATTTGTATTCCGACCATCGTTTATCAATTGATAGTCAGGAGTAATTGTGCATCCGTGTCTATCAATGCTTATTATTCTTGTGGTTCGTGAAGCCATTCTATTCCAGAATGACTAGGAGAAACAAACTCCAGTACCTCTTCCATATCCAGGATTGGGTCAAAGCAGTTGTAATCCGCAAATCAAATGCCAATCTAACTTTTGATTTTGTTCTACCTTGGAGTATTACCATCTTTATATCAAGAATGTCATGGAAATTGCACACCATCCTATGAACTCTTGATACAGTGATACTTTTTGCCATCATTATTCATTCCTTGGTCCCCATGTTATTGTAACCGGAACGCCGACAAGTGAATCGTGATGTGTGAAATCAATACTCCTAGCAACCCCGTTGCTTGGTAGTAAATGGACAATAAACTCATTCTTACATTGTTGGTTATTGAACCATCATTCTAAGATTGATCATGCTACCTAGTCCTTATTTCTGGTGCACTCTTCGATCAATGAGTTAGGATTATTCAACCCCTTTCTTATTGGATCATATCATCTTGCCTCGAAAGCAAGATTGTTCTCGAGCATAGTAACATATCGGTGGTTTGTGATGTTCCGAATATTTTCTCGGAAGTATTACCAGGTTGACACCTGACCGCTATGTTGAGTTCGTGATCATGCTGGTTTTCCTCCAAACCACCCATTCTCCAAGAATCTGTCTTGGATACCCCTGAGCTAGTTGGTTAAGCTAAACAACAACTTGGGGAGTTGGAAGATAAAAGCTTGTCTGACTTAGTTCGTGTCACGGGATATCTTTTGTGTGTGTATTGAAGAAAGATGATATCTTCCTCAATTGATCCTCGTGATCAGTTGTCGGTGCTATTATCTTATCCAATCCTTGATTTGAGTGTGGGCTATCTTCAAATCAAATCAGAACCAACGATATTCGTAATGTTGTCTACTCGTGGTTGACTCCTCAAGCATACACCATTACATCTTTTGGTCTGACCAATACTATCATCTTGTTCACATAATTATGGAATTCTACTTATATGGAAAACTGGATAAATTCTTGTTGAGCCCATCGACAACATCCATGTCCTCTCCATGATTTTGTCGAACATTAAGCGAGTGTTGGAAACTTTTGAAAGCAGCTCTTCATGCTAGCTCATGAAGCATATGTTGGATGAAAGAAGTGACTTCCTCTGATTCACATGCATTTGGTGCAAGTTGCCGCCGTGAGTTCGAGAAAGTTTGTTTCGCTTCCTCTGGAATCATCCCAAGTTAGTCATGCACGTGCGAAGTATTCTATGGTCCGATAGACTGATCATCTTCATTCCATACGCATCCCTAGCACACCAAGCCACTGATTGACTTGTTCAGGGAGAAGAAGTTCTCCATAAGAGCTAATCATATGACTTATGCAAGGACTTCGACATCCTTGATGATGGTTCCCAACCAGGACTCGGTAGTGTTTCATTGTAAGACTACTATGTGGTCATGCTTGTCTAGGACAGCATGCTCACATATGTTTAGCAGAACCAACTCATGTTTTGGAGCTTACTACCATAGTCCATTTCCTGAGAATCTCGCAATGTCATCTCATCGATTTGTGTTGCAAACTTTCATTTTATTTCTAGACTCGATGAGTCTGGAATATCCTGACATCAACCAGATCTGAATCTCAGGCAGATATGATGGTTGGAGCATTTTCCAAGAATTATAATATTGGTCCCTCGATAACCGGTAAAGTGGATGTCGTGGCCAACACATCCAGCCGGAAGACCTATTATTGTAGTATCTCGATTGAAGAAAGTTGGCCACCTCCCCATGAGGATTTTGTAGGATTTACCTCCGTAGTTAATCCTTACGGATTCTTGTGCTCCCGAAATCCGACCTTTTACTTGATGTCCTAGATACCAAACCATATGAATAAATGGGTTATCCTAGCACATCAAGGAGAACATTAGAAGCGGAGTGCTAAATGTCTCTTGGTCGATCATCCGGATATTGATCCCTTGGCCTCGCTAAGGTGAAATCTGAGAAAGTGTTATGTTTCTTTGCATATGCATCTTCCACCATTATTCATCATGGTAGCATGTTGTGTTGCCAGGATCCTTGACACGGATATTGGTAAAACCTTCATGAATACGGAAATGCTCAAGTTCTTGAGAGCATGCGCAAGCACTAGGATTTATCGTCGGCATTAGCTGTGATCCGTTCCCAGTTTCTTCGATTATGCCATAACCTTTCAAACAGTGGAATCTCTCTCTACTGTTGGGGTTTTCCCCAGTTACCAGAATCATTCCCAACATTTGCATTTTGTTCCCAACTTGCACCTCGGTAGTTGTTGTTCAGGATCATCTTCAAAAGTGGACTTACCATGGGTCCCATCCATTTCCGATGATAAGAAAAATCATCCATTGCGTTGTCTTCAACAAGGTAGTCCACATCATCCATTCTAGTATAAGTATGCCATTCCTTCAAGCTCCTTCACGCGATCGTTTGTGACTGCCACAGGCTGGTGAGAAGAGTTTCAATGATCTCTGAATCAAAAGTAATTCTTTTTGCCACTTAAGGGAATAATTCTACGAGTCACCTTCGCCGAGGTATCACGTTACGAAATTATGGCAAATATCTCCTTGCTACTTTGAAATTCATGCTCCATCTTATTCGAGTATGGAATTGTTGCCTACCTAGTGAACCTTCGCTACCCGCTTCACTCCATCCCTCTAGGTGTATGCTTCGTGTCTCAGCTCGAGAGATGTTACTATGTCTCATTCCATGAGTTGATCTTGTGATCATTAAGATGATCCTAAGTTGCTTGAACCTCAGGAAGGTCGATCCTTCTTATTTTCCTTTCCACTCGTTGTCATGTTGGATGTAGTTCTCAAATCAAGACGTCGAGATTAAGGTGACGCAATGAATCAACATCTCCGAGAAGGGCAATTGGATCATGAAGATTTGTGTCCCCTCTGTCTTCTTACCTCACGTCTTGAATCTCGGGACAAGATCCTTGTTAGTGGCGGTGAGTTGCCACAACCCTAGCTTTGTCCTTTGCTTGTCATTCCATATGCATCCATGCATCATCTTAAATTCAAGGAAATTGAATTGAGGGATTTCTCAAGCCTCAGAAATCTTTTAAAAATGATCAACATTAAAATATTTCAAATGAGCCCAACAAAATGTTCCTGCTAATCTCTGAAAATATTGGCAAGGGCTATAACTCAAACCAAAATTTTTGGAATCACAGAAATAATTATTCTTGGGCCTTTGAATTAAATCACTAGCTATTTGATTTGGGTTTATATTTGCTATATAATAGATATAAGCCCAATAATTTTGAAAATTTGCATGTGGCTCTGAACTAGTTTCCTAAGTCCACATAATAATTTTCAGAAGCATATAATTGGTTTGTTGAAAATCAAACTCAAAACAAACTTCAAAAAAATAGACAACAGAAAAATAAAAGAGAGAGAGAGAATTACCTGGCTAACTTACCTATTCGGCCAAGCTCTGTAGCTGGCTGGCCCAGCTAGCGGCCCAGCCCACCAAGCCACCACCCCTCCCTGTCGTCTTCCTCCTAGCCAGGAGGACGGGCGCGTGCCCGATGCGCGCGCGCCATCGTGCGGCCACCTCCACCCTGCTTGCCTGCGTCCTCGACGCTCTGGATGTCTCCAACGATGCCACGCACCCCCTAGAACCCCCTCGCTCACTCTCTCGTCCCCATCCCCTCCTCTGGCTCCCTTTCTCTCCCACCGAGCGGATCTCGCCGCCGCCGCTTGCTACTGCCGCAGCCACCGCCTCCTGAAAGTGCAACTATCCCTAGGTGGTTTTGGTAATTCATAACAACATATAGCTCATTGAGCTAATGCTATTCCAAGATGATTATTTCAGGAAAGCTCAATGATTGTCATGGCATGGATGGTGAAATTGGAACCCTCAAAATGCGAAGGACAAAGGATTGGCTCTAGCTCATATGCTCAAGACTCTTCATTTTACAATTTAGTGGTCCAAGATCACATTGAGTCCATAGGAAAAGCCAATACTATCAAGAAGGGATGAGGTGTTGCTTAATGAGCCTCTTGCTTCATGTGCTTAGTGATATGCTCCAAAACCCTCAACTACTTTCCCATATCCACATTTGACCTAAATCCTAAGCCAAACTCGGCCCTACCGATTCTTTCAACCCGGCGCCACCGAGTTTCACTTGTCATAGCCATTGCCAAACCCTAGCAAATCGGTTCTACCGATAAGGATCTCGGTCTCACCGAGATGGGATTGCAAACTCTCTGTTTCCCTTTCGTAACTTTTCGGTCTCACCGAAAGAGCGGATCGGTCCCACCAAGATTGCAATGTAAATTCAGTGTTTCCTTTTTGTAACTTTTCGGTCTCACCGAAAGAGCAAATCGGTCCCACCGAGTTTGCCTGACCAACTCTCTGGTTAGCTTATTACCAAAATCGATCTCACCGAGTTTGTGTAATCGGTCTCACCGAGATTACGTTATGCCCTAACCCTAACCATATCGGTCCTACCGAGTTGCATGTCAGTCCCACCGAAAATCTCTAATGGTCACTAGGTTTACTATTTCGGTCTGACCGAGTTTGTTGATTCGGTCCCACCGAGATTGGTAAATTGTGTGTAACGGTTGGATTTTGTGTGGAGGCTATATATACCCCTCCACCTCCTCTTCACTCGTGGAGAGAGAAAACAGAACACATCTACACTTCCAACTCATATGTTCTGAGAGAGAACCACCTACTCATGTGTTGAGACCAAGATATTCCATTCCTACCATATGAATCTTGATCTCTAGCCTTCCCCAAGTTGCTTTCCACTCAAATCTTCTTTCCACCAAATCCAAATCCTGTGAGAGAGAGTTGAGTGTTGGGGAGACTATCATTTGAAGCACAAGAGCAAGGAGTTCATCATCAACACACCATTTGTTACTTCTTGGAGAATGGTGTCTCCTAGATTGGCTAGGTGTCACTTGGGAGCCTCCGACAAGATTGTGGAGTTGAACCAAGGAGTTTGTAAGGGCAAGGAGATCGCCTACTTTGTGAGGATATACCACTAGTGAGGCAAGTCCTTCGTGGGCGATGGCCATGGTGGGATAGACAAGGTTGCTTCTTCGTGAACCCTTCGTGGGTGGAGCCCTCCGTGGACTCGCGCAACCGTTACCCTTCGTGGGTTGAAGTCTCCATCAACGTGGATGTAGGATAGCACCACCTATCCGAACCACGGGAAAAACACCCGTGTCTCCAATTGCGTTTGAATTCTCCAAACCCTTCCCTTTACATTCTTGCAAGTTGCATGCTTTACTTTCTGCTGCCAATATACTCTTTGCATGCTTGCTTGAATTGTGTGATGATTACTTGACTTGTCCTAAAATAGATAAAATCTTCCAAGAACTAAAATTGGGAAAAGGTTAAGTTTTTATTTGGTCAAATAGTCTAATCACCCCCCTCTAGACATACTTTCGATCCTACAAGTGGTATCAGAGCTTTGGTCTCCATTTGCTTTGATTTCCATAGCTTTTGGTGGTCATAGCCTTGGTTTGACAACCTTGGAGAGTATGGCGTCTAGTGAGGGAAATTATCACCGTAGAGGTTCTTACTTTGATGGTACTAATTTTGCTAGTTGGAAGCATAAAATGAAAATGCATATTCTTGGACATAACCCCGCCGTTTGGGCTATTGTGTGTGTTGGTTTGCAAGGTGACTTCTTTGATGGGAGAGAACCAAACCGTGAAGCTACCGCGGATGAGTTGAAGATGTTGCAATACAATGCTCAAGCTTGTGATATTCTCTTCAACGGATTGTGCCCCGAAGAGTTCAACAAAATCAGCCGTCTTGAGAATGCAAAGGAAATTTGGGACACTTTGATTGATATGCACGAAGGTATCGACTCCGTCAAGGAATCCAAATTGGATGTGCTTCAAAGTCAACTTGACAAGTTCAAAATAAAGGATGGTGAAGGTGTCGCTGAAGTGTACTCTAGGCTTGCTCTCATCACAAATGAGATTGCCGGCTTAGGAAGTGAAGAGATGACCGATAGATTCATCATCAAGAAGATTCTAAGAGCATTGGATGGAAAATATGATACCATGTGCACATTGATCCAAATGACGCCCAATTACAAAGATCTCAAGCCAACGGAGGTAATTGGAAGAATTGTTGCTCATGAGATGTCACTTAAGGATAAAGAGGAACTTCACAACAAATCAAGTGGTGCCTACAAAGCCACATGTGAAGCCCCTACATCATCAAGTGAGAAACAAAACATCAATGAAGAATTGAGCTTAATGGTGAAGAACTTCAACCACTTCTACAAGAGTAGAAGCAAAGATAGAAGCTCCAACTCAAGGTCCTACAATGACAAAAGATCTTCTAGTCGAGAGCGAAACTGCTACAATTGTGGAAGACCCGGACACTATTTCAATGAGTGTATGGCTCCCTACAAGAGAAGAGAAGACTCTCCAAAAAGAAGAAGCAAAACAGAAGAATCACCACCAAGAGAGAGAAGGAGTAGAGATGATTGTTATGAACGAAGACACTCACGGAGAAGCAAGGATTCGGAAAGGAAGGAAAAATCATCAAGGAGCTACACAAAACGAAGACATCAAGCTCATGTTGGTGAATGGGTATCCGGCTCTGACTCCGACAACCACTCCGAGAGAAGTTATCACTCCGATTCCGAATATACTCAAGATGAAGGTGTTGCCGGTCTAGCACTTGTGTCAACCAAATCCTACGATATATTTGACTCACCAAATGAAGGAATTGGAAGATGCTTCATGGCCAAAGGTCCTAAGGTAACACACCCCGAGTATGTTGATTTTAATAGTGATGAAGATGACTTGTTAGGTGATGATGATTTACTTGTTGACAACTCTAGTGATGAATACTATGATGAAACGTCAATTAATCATGCTAATCAAGATAAAATGAATGACAATGATAAGGAGAATATTGAGGCTCTAACTAAAGAACTAAACACTCTTAAGTTAGCTCATGAAACTATCTTCGAAGATCATCGAGAACTTTTAAGAGCTCATGAGAAGTTACGCTTTGAAAAGCTCAATCTTGAGCAAGAGCATGAGTTTTTAAAGGCAATCAATGATGATCTCCACAAGAAAAGTTCTTCTTACATTGCCAAGCGTTTACTCTTATCCACTTACATGCCTCAAGTCAAGTCTAGTAACAAGAACAAGAAAGATTCTTCCTCTAGTAGTAACAATGATCATGCTTCTAGTAGTTCTCTTGATTCCACTAATGATTCTCTTAGCCAAGTTACACTTGAGCAAGAAAATAGCTTATTGAAGGGAATTATAGAGAAAGGAGTGTACAAAAGCCTTGCCGGGAGTAAGCAATTCGAGGAAATTGTGCGTGAGCATGGAAGGCACCGGAAGAATCAAGGTGTTGGTTTTGAACGAAAGTTCAATGCCAATGGAGTTGAGTGGGAAGAAGATCAATACCCCAAGACAAAGTTTGTTCCTCAACAAGAGAAGTATGATACTTCCTTCAAGGGGACACAAGCTCAAGATGATCTTCCACCACAAGACTACAAGCAAAAAGGCAAGGACAAGCTTCAAGAGGAAATTGATGCATTTGAAGAAGCTCCTAAGACCTTAGTCAAGTGGATTCCCAAGACCACTTCAAGTTCCACTTCATCAAGTACGACTACAACTCCAAGGATTCCCATCAAGATGGTGTGGATCCAAAAGAAGAAGAACTAGAGAGTTCTTGAGGGTGACTCCGCCAACATACTTCACTCTTATCATTTTGGCAAGAACAAGTGCAATCAACTTCCACATCTTACACTAGTTCAAGGAGTCACAAACCCTCTTGTTGGTAAGACAAGGGACAAGGTAATCTAAAAGTTTTCATGGACATCATCTTGTGGGTGCATCACTCTATGTCTATGGATATCCTTGTTTGTTCCTTGTGGGACTAACCCATGTAGGTATTGAAAGTGCAATTCACTCAAATGGATAGCTCCAAGTGATCTACATCAACATTGAGCATCCACATCTTCAACCTCTACATGAAGTCATCATCGACAAAACCCAAGGTTAGTTCATCCCTCTTAGGGGGGATATCACCTCTAGGGGGAGCTTTACTCTAAGACTTGAGCTAAAGCAACTCTAAAGATGTGAACATAACAATGCTTTATGTAAAAGTGGTAACCCCACTTGAGCTTAAACGATGAGTATGACCTATGATCAAGTGTTCTCACTTGACTCCTAAGTCAATATACTCATATATAGATGACCTAGTCATCGCAAATTGCTTGATAGATGCTAGAATTGGTTGTGCATGCTTTGTCACATATTTCAATTGCCATCTTATGGTGTGAGCATGTTGGTTGCATATTCTACTCATTCGAGGACATCCACTTGTTGTTTTGATTGTTTGGTATTATTTCCTTTTGCCAAGTGGATGGACAAGAATGCCTAAGAACCTCCTCTAGCTATCTATGCTTTTCTCGTCTCAAACTCTATTCATGCTACATCACAAAATTTGATCAAGTCATATTCGAACCACTCTGTGTGAGGAGCACTCGGAGTCCCCGATTCGTCATAGACTTAAACTTCCAAAACCTCTTTATGATTCTCGGTCTGACCGATATCCTACTTTCGGTCCTACCGAGATCATTAAGTTGATCTGAATTTTTGATCTCGGTGCAACCGATTTGAACCATTCGGTCACACCGAGTTGCACCAACTATATATAGTTTTGCATCTCGGTGCCACCGAGTTGTTCCACTCGGTCACACCGACAGGGTCGGGCTATATATAGTCACGGGCAAAAATTTGGAAATTTCTCCGAACCCCTTCGCCCGCGCGATAGCTCGCTCTGCCAACGTGGTCTCCGGATCGTCTCCTCGCCGCCAGCCGCCTCCAATCGCTGGTCTCCATCGCCGTCAACGGAATTCTACCCCGCCGTTGCCGCCATAGCGAGTCCCCGCCGAACTAGGGTATGGACTCGATCACAGTGCTATTCCCCGTCCGATTCCTAGCACATTGTGTTCTTAATGATTCTTGCCACGATTGAAACACTCCTATCCAGTCAATGCGTTCGTAGATTAGTTTTGATTCGAAAATTTTAGGGTTAGGTATCCGCCAAAACCATCTCAGACCCACCGAGTTGAAAAACTCGGTCCCACCGATTTGGCTCATGCCATTGCACAAGTGAGACTCGGTCTGACCGAGAATTACTTATCGGTGTGACCGATTTTGGAACTTTGTGAAACCCTAGCAGTCTCGGTGCCACCGAACTGTGACTCGGTCTGACCGAGTTCACTGGTTTAGGTTCCAAAACTGCTTCGGTATCACCGAGTTTAAAAATCGATAGATCCGAGATGATTTTAGTGGGAAACTAAAACTAAGTTTTTGAATCATTCTTTTGCAAAAATCTCTGCATTTTGTGATGCTCATCCACTCTACCTCATCTATAAACTCTTCACAGGGTCAGTAGTCAGCTTTTACATCATGTCTGATCAGAGTGACATCCAGAACAGATCAGAAGAGCAGGTGCTCATGAGTGAGGGCACTAGTCCCTCCAGCTCTTCAGATGATGGCAGCAGAAGTACCCCAAGCAATTTGCCAAAAGCTTCCACCAGACAGAGGAAGAAGAAAACTTCAGATTCTGAGGATGAAGATTATGTGGCAGAGGAAGAGGAAGCCACATCAAAGAAAGTTGTGCTCAAGAAGGAATATGGCTCAGCTCAAGGCACAAAGCCAGGCTTAAAAATCAAAAGGCCAGCAGGTAGGCAGCCTATGCCAAAGGCCAGAGCTTCAACTCAGATTCCTGAAAAGCCTACAACCATAGAGCCAGTTGCTGCTGAAGGAAAGAAAAGGAAGGAAAGGGTCAAGAAGACCGTAGCCAGAGTGCTTGGAAAGGCTTCCATCATGGAAGAAGAGGAAGAAGAAGAGGTTGCTGCACCAGCACCTAGGGCACCTAAGCTTATGGGTGATGCTATCAGGACAGGGGCTGCTGCATCCAAGACCAAAGAAGCACCCAAAGCTGCCTCCAAGCCCAAGTCTGCCCCAAAGAGAAATACGAGGAGCATACCTGCAACTGAGAAAAACAAGGCCCTAGTGCCTAAAGCTGCTGAAGAAGATGATGAAGAGCATGTTCTGAGAAAGCTCAAGCCCAAGATCCCAGACCACAATGATGCTCATCCTGTGGCTGAGGACATGAAGCTCAGAAGAGACTCAGGGCTGAGGAAGTGGAGAGAAGCAGACCCGTATGCTTCAAGGAGAAGAACTGTTGTTGATTACAGGTTTCACACCAAGGAACAGCAAGATTTCTATGAGACCGTTTTGTTGGACAAGAAGCCCATAGTTTGTGACATGAGATGGGTCAATTGGGAGTACATCAAGGACAATGAAGAACACTACCCTGGAGTGTATGACAGCTTCAATGCTTGTGGAGTAGCAGACTTTGTTGGGCAGAAGCTCACAAAGTGGAACGAGGAACTCATTATGCAATTCTACTCCACAGCACATTTCTACCCAGATGGAAAGATCACATGGATGTCTGAAGGTACGAGGTACCAATATACTGTTGTTGAGTGGGCACAGCTCATCAATGCTCTAGAGGAGCATGAGGATGACTTGGATATCTATGCCAAGAAGAAGATGGACCACAACTCTATGTCCAATATGTACAAGGAAATTCCAAACGAGGCACTTGATACTTTCAAGTTTGGGTCTGTGCATTATCTTCTGTCAGGGCTGCCAACCATTAACTGGATCCTTAGGCACACTCTATTGCCCAAGTCAAGTGATCACAAGATGATCAGAGGCCATGCAATCAATTTGCTTCATGTATTTGATGTGCCTCAGAAATTCAAGGTCATGAGCCTCATAGTAGAAACTATCAAGTGGACTGCAGCAGATCAGAAGAGGAGCTGTGGTTATGCCCTCAGATTCAGGAGTTAATCAACTCGAAGATGGGCACAGGCATATACTTGTTGGACAAGGAACACTTGCCTATTCATCCAGACTTTGAGGACAACCAAGTTGTGATGAATGAGAATGAACCATCATCAGTTCAAGCACAAGAAAAGAAGGAGCAGGCAAGGAAGGAGAAAGCTGCCAAGATGCCAACTCAAGAGGAGGCATCTAAATATTTCTTGAAAACCAAACAAGAGCAGCTTGGTTACTTGATTGCATCCACACTGAGGATTGAGCAAGGACTGGCCACCCTCACTCAGAATCAGCAGAGCTTAGAAAGGATCATGGAACAAAAGTTCTATGACTTGGATGTCAAAGTAACAGAGATTCAGTCTGCAGTGGAACAACTTCAGGATGACATGCAGGAGAGGAGAGGCAAGACTACAACTGATGCATTTGCCAGAGTGCCAAGAGCTCAGAGATCACATGCAGTGCCAGTTGCTGACACCAGAGCCACCACTTCTGCACCAGCTACAGCTTCAGTTCCACCAGCTCCAGCATCTACTTCAGCCTCAACTCCAACCACGTCTACAGAAGGCTTCGTCCTTGGAGTGCTCCGTACTCCACCACCACCAGAAGATCAAGCCTGAGAGTCGATCTAGCACTATGCATTTTCTAGGAACTTTTTGTTAACTTGTTGCCAAAGGGGGAGAAAAATGTATAGATCATAGGCTTCGAGAGAGAGTGTTGTTTTTTTGTCTCTCTTGCTTTATTTGGTGGTTTTTCGAACTTTGTTTGCTTTTGAGTGCTTGAGATACTATGCCGTTATGTGTTTGATCATAAGCTACACTTAATGCTTGGTGAATGCTATTATCTTATCTATCTTATGTGATCATTCACTTTTCTTGGTGATGAGTGCATGTATTTCATTCTTATCATTTTAAGCGCTCCACCAAGATGTATGTGACATGGAAGAGTAACCCATGACTCTAACTCTTTGTGCATTTGCAGTCCAAAGCAAATCTTAAATATGCACAAATTTAGGGGGAGCTCTTACTTATCACATACTTCTCAAAGCGACGATATATTTCATGCTTATTATCATTTGTCGAAGCTTTGATCTATATGTTGTCATCAATTACCAAAAAGGGGGAGATTGAAAGTGCAACTATCCCTAGGTGGTTTTGGTAATTCATAACAACATATAGCTCGTTGAGCTAATGCTATTCCAAGATGATTATTTCAGGAAAGCTCAATGATTGGCATGGCATGGATGGTGAAAGTGGAACCCTCAAAATGCTAAGGACAAAGGATTGGCTCTAGCTCATATGCTCAAGACTCTTCATTTTACAATTTAGTGGTCCAAGATCACATTGAGTCCATAGGAAAAGCCAATACTATCAAGAAGGGATGAGGTGTTGCTTAATGAGCCTCTTGCTTCATGTGCTTAGTGATATGCTCCAAAACCCTCAACTACTTTCCCATATCCACATTTGACCTAAACCCTAAGCCAAACTCGGCCCTACCGATTCTTTCAACCTGGTGTCACCGAGTTTCACTTGTCATAGCCATTGCCAAACCCTAGCAAATCGGTTCTACCGATAAGGATCTCGGTCTCACCGAGATGGGATTGCAAACTCTCTTTTCCCTTTCGTAACTTTTCGGTCTCACCGAAAGAGCGGATCGGTCCCACCGAGATTGCAATGTAAATTCAGTGTTCCTTTTTGTAACTTTTCAGTCTCACCGAAAGAGCAAATCGGTCCCACCGAGTTTGCCTGACCAACTCTCTGGTTAGCTTATTACCAAAATCGGTCTCACCGAGTTTGTGTAATCGGTCTCACCGAGATTACGTTATGCCCTAACCCTAACCATATCGGTCCTACCGAGTTGCATGTCAGTCCCACCAAAAATCTCTAACGGTCACTAGGTTTACTATTTCGGTCTGACCGAGTTTGTTGATTCGGTCCCACCGAGATTGGTAAATTGTGTGTAATGGTTGGATTTTGTGTGGAGGCTATATATACCCCTCCACCTCCTCTTCACTCGTGGAGAGAGAAAACAGAAAACATCTACACTTCCAACTCATATGTTCTGAGAGAGAACCACCTACTCATGTGTTGAGACCAAGATATTCCATTCCTACCATATGAATCTTGATCTCTAGCCTTCCCCAAGTTGCTTTCCACTCAAATCTTCTTTCCACCAAATCCAAATCCTGTGAGAGAGAGTTGAGTGTTGGGGAGACTATCATTTGAAGCACAAGAGCACGGAGTTCATCATCAACACACCATTTGTTACTTCTTGGAGAGTGGTGTCTCCTAGATTGGCTAGGTGTCACTTGGGAGCCTCCGACAAGATTGTGGAGTTGAACCAAGGAGTTTGTAAGGGCAAGGAGATCGCCTACTTCGTGAAGATCTACCGCTAGTGAGGCAAGTCCTTCGTGGGCGATGGCCATGGTGGGATAGACAAGGTTGCTTCTTCGTGGACCCTTCGTGGGTGGAGCCCTCCGTGGACTCGCGCAACCGTTACCCTTCGTGGGTTGAAGTCTCCATCAACGTGGATGTAGGATAGCACCACCTATCTGAACCACGGGAAAAACATCCGTGTCTCCAATTGCGTTTGAATTCTCCAAACCCTTCCCTTTACATTCTTGCAAGTTGCATGCTTTACTTTCCGCTGCCAATATACTCTTTGCATGCTTGCTTGAATTGTGTGATGATTACTTGCCTTGTCCTAAAATAGCTAAAATCTGCCAAGAACTAAAATTGGGAAAAGGTTAAGTTTTTATTTGGTCAAGTAGTCTAATCTCCCCCCTCTAGACATACTTTCGATCCTACACCTCCCCCTCGCTTCTCCGACGTGCCCAAAAGCTTCGCCTCGACCCCCTCTTCCTCCCCACCGAGCCGCGCCTTGCCGGAGACCCTGCATCGACGCCATCTTCATCACCTTCGTCGCCGGCCGACGGAGATTCCTCTCGCCGCCCCGCTCGCTCCGGTGCTTCCCCGGGCACGCCGAGGCCATCTCTGCACTCGCCGTGAGCTCCTGCCCCTTCTCCCCCTATCCGTTCTCGCTCTCACACGCCGTAGCCGTCGCCCCCTTGTTGACCGAAACCCGCCGCCACCGCGCTCGTCGCCGGTGATGCTCCGGTGACCATTTGGTCCCGGGCATGCGCCCATCCTACTCACCGCAACCCGTAGACGCCGTAGGTGCTAAACACAGATCACCACGGCCACCGCAACCACATTCCCGCTTGTGTCCGAACTCCGGCGCCGCCCCGAGCTCGTTTCCGACGAGCTCCGGCCACCCTAGCTGCTGCTGCTTGCAGCGATGGATGCGAGCGAGCTCCAACTCCCCGTGGACGCTCTCCGCTACTCTTATGGACGCCGGAGGAGCAAGCCTGAGACCCTCGGCCGCGTTTTGAGGTCGCCGCCTGCCATACTCCGGCAAGCCGACGTGGCCGCGTGATTAGCGGCTAAACCCCCACTAAACAACCCCCTGAGCCAATGACACATGGGCCCCACGCCCTTAATTAATATTAGTTTAGTTCCTGTTTAGGTTTAACTACCATAGTGGCCCCACGCATCAGCTTTGACCGCGCTGACCTAGCTGTTGACTCGGCCACATGTCTGGTTGACTTGATGACGTGTCAGTTGACCCGGCCCCACTTGTCAGCGACACTGACCGGCACATTGTCCCTGACCAGTGGACACCACTGGTCAGGTTTGACCCGGGGCAACTCAGTTGACCTGCTGACGTCACAGTGACATAGTGCAGACGCCATAACTCATTTTCTGGATTAATTTTAATTCAGGAAATTCTAGAAATTGTCCAAAACTTCTAAAAATCATAGAAATTCAACCGTAACTCCAAATGAAATAATTTATATATGAAAAATTATCAGAAAAATTCAAGGAATCCATCTGTGCCATTTTCATGCATGCCTGAGCAAGTTAACCTCACTGTTTAGTCCAAAACATGATAATGCACTATTTGAATTCGTAGATTGAATTTGAATTTGAACCTTGAGTTCAAATCAACCCAAACCTTTCTGCTACTAGTTGCATTAGCTCAACTCACATCATATTGCCATGTCATGATCATGCATTATATTGTTGCTTTGCATTGATTGTATTCTTTCTGTGTTTGCCGGTGATTTCCCCCCCCCCCCCCCCCGATAGACGTGGTTCCGACGATTGATCGATGACACCGACGAAGAACTATATTATCTTCGCAAGTGCCAGGCAAGAAAAACCCCCTTGTTCATTTCGATACAATCCCACTCTCTCGCTCCTACTCTCTTTTACTACATTACGACAACACCGATTCAACTGTTACATGTTGCGGTAGTTGAACCCCTTTCCTCTGCATGACCTATCATTGCCACAGTAAATAGATGAAACGCACTAGCATGAGTAGGAATTGTTTGAGCCCTGATGTGCCTACTCATTCATGCTTGTTGTCATGCCTGCTACTTCTTGGAGTTGAGTCCGGTCTGATTCAGCAGGAATGAATTGGAACGTGGTGAACATGTCCTACCGTTGAGATCTAAGTGTGTGAAAACGATTTGGTAAAGGTAGCGATGAGAGGCCATGTAGGAGTACATGGTGGGTTGTCTCATTGCAGCCGTTCTCAGGAACTGAGTTCTGTGTTTGTGATCCATGAAGAGTTACTACCACACATTGGGTTCCGGTAACTCGGCCCCTCTCAGCTTATTAATCAACTCGATCTCTGTCCAGAAGTTGCAACTAGTTTCTGGTGTTTGTAGGTAGTGTTAGTAGTCTACCAAGTGGCACCCGGTACAGGTGGGCTTGGGACAGACTAGGCACAGTGGCACGGTGTACCAAGTGGCACCCGGATGGTGGGCTTGGGAACCCTGCACACATCGTTTGGGGCCGTGAGCGACACCCCGGCCGGATCTCCTTGTGGATGGAACCCGAATAGGCGAAAAACCTGGACTAGAGACTTGTTGGTTAGTCAGGTCGTGGCCGACTCCCTCGCCTGGCTTCCGCTTGAAGGTTGCCGAGGTACATGACGTGTACAGGGCGATAAGTGGCGAGAGCGTGTGTGAAGAAGTACACCCCTGCAGGGTTATCATTATCTATTCGAATAGCCGGATTCCTCGGATATGGAAACTTGGACCCCTTGCATAGTTCATAGACAAGTGAAAGTGGATACTCTAAAACTCGCAAGATAAGCGCGAGTGCTATGGATGGCCTTCTTGTAGGGAGACGGGAGCGGATCCATAGTGGTGTATTGATATGGTGAATATGTGGACTCGTGTGCACCACCTCAAAGAGTTGCTTGCAGTCGTAGTTCAGGTTAGCCACTGAGTCAAAGCTGGCTTGCTGCAGTTAAACTCCACCACCCCCTTTGTTGATATCGATGCATATGTAGTTAGTTCTGATGTAAGTCTTGTTGGGTACATCTGTACTCACATTTGCTTATTTTATGTTTTGCAGAGAGACTTCAGTCTCGCTAGTAGTTCCACATGGACTTCGATGTTTAGCATGATACATCAGCTACGATCTTGTGCCCTCGGCAGGATCTGGTAGATAGTCAGGCTTGTCAGCCTTCTTCATTTGTAGATGTCTATACTCAGACATGTTAAGCTTCCGCATGTGCTTTGACTTGTATGCTCTGAATGTTGGGTCATGAGACCCATGTTTGTAATATCTCGCTCTTCAGAGCCTAATGAATAAATACTTGAGTCGTAGAGTTATGTTGTGATGCCATGTTGTATTTACACATGTCGAGCATATTGTGTGTATGATTGAAATGCTTGGTATGTGTGGGATCTGACAACCTAGTTGTTTATCCTTGGTAGCCTCTCTTATGGGGAAATGTATCCTTGTGCTTCCGTGAGCCATAGTAGTCTGCTACAGCTCGGTTCACCGGAGTCCTGCTAGCCCAGCACTACTGCTCAGCACACTTGACTGGCCGGCATGTGTTTTACTTCGTTCCTGTGTCTGTCCCTTTGAGGAAATGTCACGCGGTGACATCCGGAGTCCTGCCTAGCCTGCTACAGCCCGGGTTCTCGGAGTCCTGTTAGCCCAGTGCTACAGCCCGGATTCACACGCTGCTAACCGACATGCTCGATGTGATACAGTTATGCCTATCCCCATAGGTTGGTGCCGCTTTGGGTTCACGACTAGCCATGTCGGCCCGGGTTCTCTGTCATATGGATGCTAGCGACACTATCATATACGTGAGCCAAAAGACGCAAACGGTCCCGGGCCATAGTAAGGCGACACCCGTGGGAATACCGTGCGTGAGGCCGCAAAGCGATATGAGGTGTTACATGCTAGATCGATGTGACTCGGAATCGGGGTCCTGACACATGTACATCCGGCTTTGAGTACAACATTATCCTTAAAACGGACATTGATAGTTTACATCACCTTGTGTCCAGATCTGAGATGCGACGTGTACTAGATGAATAACTCCAAGTTAGACTCCCGTGATGCTAGGTGCGAGCCGCAGAACACTATTGGAGAGAACCCCCTCACAAGTTTCCTACATTTGTCATTGGATTCATAGGATAGAATGCGATCGGAATTTTTCCTGTGAAATCATGTGTTAATTGTCAATCTAGCATCCACTTCAAATTTTATTTCACTTCCTTTGTTTTTCCTGTGTCAAACACCACTAATGCTATGGGATTCAAGTGGACATGCCACTCCAATCGTTTATTTTTCCTATTCCTGCATTTTATGTTCCTACGAATGAAGGAAAAGAAACAGAGGGAGTACTTGGTCTAAATGATGTGCCACTTCAAGAACCTCATATATTATTAACCATACTCTAAAAAGGTGGCACAACTTTGGCTATAATACTATACTCAGGGTGAGTAGGTGACCTTGCGCTTGGCTCTTCGCCTCTTCCGGAAGTCAAACAATGATGATGGCACTATAGTATATATACTTCTGGCAATCTGACACCAAATGAACTGATGCACATCCACCGCTTGTATAAATCCCACTATTGTAAGCAAAAGCTTCTCCTCGTGCTGTGAGCCACCGTGCGTGCGTGGGTGAGGGAGAGGGCATAGTAAGCAAGCTCCGCGTTGTTCTATGAGTTGAAGGGACACATCAAAGTTATTTAGTACTCTCTCCCAAACGGGCCGACCAAGTCCATGGCTACCATCTTGTGCGCCGTCATTGAGTACGTGAACGATTCACGTGCCATCAAGGAGAAGGAGCACGGAACCTCGCGGTGGAGCAGCTGCACTGAAAATATTTTATATTATTCAGGGATATAAAATCAACCAAATCTCTTCACACATCTATACCATTCTATAGTGCAAGAATTACTTTGAATGTAAGCCATTGATTCACACTATTCAACGGTCAAATACTTGGCAAATCCAAACAAAACCATCCACAGGATCAACTCTTTAGCACTCAGATTGTTGCCACCTTGCACATCATGCTGCAGCGCAGAAACTACCGTGCTATCTGATGAACCATCCCAACCCTGTTTGGATCCACGGGTTAGAGATAGTTTGAGCTAGTTGGGGCTCAAATAGCCCTAAAGTACCCAAACATGAGGGTTAGATTGGAGGTAGTTGCATGTGAACCACCCAAAAAAACTATCCCACCCAAGATGTGCTAATTGGAGCTAGTTTTCATGGGGCCCGTTGAAAAATCACTTTTCTCTCTCTGTCCTGCCAGCCAAGAGGTGTTAATTGGAGCTAGTTCTCATGGGGCCCACTGAAAAAAAAATCACTTTTCTCTCTCCATCAAGTGCATTTATTGTCAATCTGACCCTATCATCCAAACATATCTTTGGCTAGAGTTAGTTCAGGGTTAGTCATGAGCTAGAAACTAACTCTAACCTCTAGCTAAGTTAGAGTATCCAAACATGGCCATTCGTGTGACGCCGTGGAGACTTGTAGGGCACGCGCTCATGCAACATGTGGGTTCACAACTTCACATGCTTTTTTTTGCGGGTGACAACTTCACATGTTGCCGTAGTCAGCTTCCCCATTTCTTTTCTTTACTTTTCTCTAAGAAGTACAAGCCTGCCCTGTACGTGAATAAATCTTTGTTGTGACACTTACATACGAGGCAGGACATGGTGTCCAATCTCCATTTAGTTAATAATTTTGTGTTACCAAAGAAAACACGTGGTTCATAATCTCACATGCTATTATCAATTACCCAAATGTTAATTTGTTACTATTTAGAGCATGCATAGTGCTTTATAAGATAGTTTTATCATAAGACTGTCACAAAATCTAGAGGAGATATCAAACTATGTTTTAGTGGGTTATTTTTAGTCTTACCTTTGATAACGTGATATTTCTAAATATTTGGTGAGACATATTGTTGCTAAGAGATCATCTATTAATCAAGATAAGACATGCATTTTCTTATGGTCTCTCTCATCCACCTCATCATTTATCCTACATGGCAGTCCACTAATAATACCATTATAAACACGTAAAACCAGTTACCATTATTTTCGTAAGTTGGTTGTAATGTTACCTGCAATTAAATAATAAAAATGTGTAATAAGGTGTAACAACATCTCTATATCACTTGGAAAAACATATATAGGTTTGGCATGTTTATTTTAATTAGGTATATGTTTCTGTATGATAATTGACATGCAAAGCATGTGCAATTTACTAGTAACCGAAAGAGTCCGAAACACATCATACATGGCCCAACTCACGCATTCACCATATTCATAGACCTCCGTGTGACACCTACTTATAGTAGATCCAGCAGACCATATCGCTTCTCGCTCCTAGTCCTCATAGCCTGCAGACTGTACCTTATTATACTTGCTCTTTGAGCAAAGGCCTCCCTAAGCATGCATTAGTTTCCTGGGCATGCTTCATTCTACTCAATGTTGCGTGTACTTTGAGCATGTCACGAATGAATTTCTTGATTTCTTGCCAAGGAGTTTGATCATTGACAGAACCAAAGAATCTCCTAGGAATTATAAGTGTGTACTTAAAGAGTTTCATACCGAAGACGACTATACTTAGATATATTCATGTTTTATGCCTAGCTAAGGGCGTTAAACAATAGCGTTTGTTGGGAGGCAACCCAATTTTATTTTTCGTTTTTACTTTTTAGGTTCTGTTATGCATTAAATAATTCATCTATCCTTTGGTTAGACTTGGTTTAATGTTATAATTAGTGTTTGTGCCAAGTAAGACCTTTAGGATAGCTTACGGTGATAGTTGATTTGATCCTGCTGAAAAACAAAAACTTTTGCCCTCAGGAAATTAATTTTCATTTTCAGAAGAAGCGCCATAACATATTGATTCTTCTTCAAGAAGATTACTAAACAAATTGCTTAGGTCGTTCTAATTTTTCAGAATTTTTGGAGTTACAGAAGTATTCGAAAACTCCAGATTGCTACAGACTATTCTGTTTTTGACAATTTTTGTTTTCTATGTGTTGTTTGCTTATTTTGATGTATCTATGGCTAGTATCGGAAGGTATGAACCATGGAAAAGTTGTAATACAGTAGATATTACACCTATATAAATAAAGAATGTGTTCACAATAGTACCAAAAGTGGTGATTTATTTTCTTATACTAACAGAGCTTATGAGATTTTCTGTTGAGTTTTGTGTTTTGAAGTTTTCAAGTTTTGGGTAAGGATTTGATGGACTATGGAATAGGGAGTGGCAAGATCCTAAGATTGGGGATGCCCAAGGCACCCCAAGGTAATATTCATGGAAAACCAAGAGCCTAAGCTTGGGGATGCCCCAGAAGGCATCCCCTCTTTCGTCTTCGTCTATCGGTAGCTTTACTTGAGGCTATATGTTTATTCACCACATGATATGTGTTTTGCTTGGAGCATCTTGTATGATTTGAGTCTTTGTTTTTATTTTACCACAACCATCCATGTTGTACACACCTTTTGAGATAGACACGCATGAATCATGATTTATTAGAATGCTCTTTGTGCTTCACTTATATCTTTTGAGCTAGGCAATTTTGCTCTAGTGCTTCACTTATATCTTTTTAGAGCACGGCGGTGGTTTTATTTTATAGAAATTTATGAACTCTTATGCTTCACTTACATTATTTTGAGAGTCTCCAAACAGCAAGGTAATTTTCTTTGGTTATAAATTTAGTCCTAATATGATAGGCATCCAAGAGGGATATAATAAAAACTTTCATATAAAGTGCATTGAATACTATGAGAAGTTTTGTCGGATTTCGGGTTCCGGCAAAACCCTTGAGGTTCGAACACTGGGTTGCGCACAAATATTTGTCCCCCTCTAGCTCTCGCCATCACCACGATCTCAAGTCTTAGCGCGTTGAACTCGCAGAACAAAGGGACACAAGATTTATACTAGTTCGGGCCACCGTTGCGGTGTAATACCCTACTCCAATGTGGTGTGGTGGATTGCCTCGTGGGCTGAGGATGAACAGTTACAAGGGGAAGAGCAGCCTCCTGAGGAGAGGTGTTCTTGTGCTTAGCGAGCTTGTGTGGTGTCTGGTGGTCTGAATGATCCTCCCCCCTCTTGCTAAGGTGGTGGCTAGTCCTATTTATAGAGGTCCTGGTCCTCTTCCCAAATATTGAGCGGGAAGGGATCGCATAACGGACCAGTTTGAAGGGGGGCAACTAGTACAAGTTATCCTGACAAAAGTAGTCTTCGCCTGCCAAAGGCTCTGGTGGTGACGCCGTCTTGGGCTCCATGGTGACCTCCGTCCTGCCGTCCTGCTGCTCTTGGTCTTGTTGCACCGATATAGAAACCTTTGGTTGATGCCTCGGGACTCCGCGCCTGAGCTTGCCTCTTTAGCACCAAAAAGGAAACAAGGACATTGCACGCGCTGGTGCCTGCCTGGCCTTGGTCATCATGGCTTATGTCACGGGGACCTCGCAAGGTCTCCCTTGCCTTGATCTCTCCGCCCCTCGTGAGGTAGCCTAGTGAGGCTGCCCCCAAGGAGGTCTTGCGTCATCCGCCTCCCTAGGCTTGACCCCTCGCGAGGGTCTTGAGTGCTTGCTGATGAAGATGGGCCGCACAGGGCTGCTGGTGGAGCCATGTCGCGAGCCGCAGGCAGGCATGTCTGGGGACCCCCATTCCCAGAACGCCGACAGTAGCCCCCGGGCCCAAGGCGTGCTTGGACTTGGCTTCGAGGCGAAGCCAAGAAACAAGTGTGGGGCGCCACGGGCCCTAACAGCCTGCGGCCTCGGTTGACGCGTGGCGGTTGATTGGACGTGGCCATCTCCGCTTCCCCATGCTGCCTCGGCAACTGCCTGACTTGACGAGTCCTTGCTGCATGCAAAAAAAGGTCATCATTACCTTAGATCATGGAGGCCAGCGGTTGGCCTCCTCTTGGCTATAAATGGGAAGGGGGAGCGGAGCTCCCATCACCCATCACTTCCTTTGCTCCTTCTGCTTCTTCTTCCTCGCTTCCTTTCTAGCAGCGACACTCATGGTGCCAGCGAAGAGGTTCTCTGCCGCGGAGAAGGGGAAGGCCCGCCAAGAGGGGCCCGACTTGCCACCACCCAAGAGGGGGCGTGGTTGCCCGCGTAGCACGCCGCGACCCTCGCCATGGCCCCTCGCGGTAGCGGCGACGCCCCCCCCCCCCGCGTGGCGGGAGTCGTCCTGGTCGTGGCAGTCCCGTTGATGAAGTGATGCATGCCGTAGTTGCACGGCCTCCTTGGCCGCTCTTCCATTCGGTGGAGGTGACGCCGGAGTTCAACGTGTGGTCGGAGAACCCGGCTGGCACCTGGCTTCTGCTCCCGCAGTTCTTTGTCGTTGAACAACCGTTCAAAGGTCCAGGCGGTCTCTAGCTGCAGGCGGATGATTGTTGCAGTAGGGTTTCATGGGTCATGGTGGAAGTCTCCGCCACGGGCAACGTGGCCTTGGGCAGCGGCTGGCAGACGTTCACCCATGCGCGCGGACTGGGCAGGCAGTGTGCCCTCCACTTCAAGTACGACGGTGACGTGACCATCTTCATGAGGGTATTTGGTGTTGGAGATATGCCCTAGAGGCAATCATGTGATGATGATATTTCCCTATGTATTCATGAGTCCTTTGTATTGTCCTTGAACATCATCAATGATATGTATCAATAAGTATGTGACTTGTTTGTGGAACTATGTATTTAATGATGATTGTTTTAATGGTCCCTAGTTGATAAGGTTATGCGGACACATATCCTTGACTAGTATACGACTCGGTTGATGACTATGTTTCACAAGTCATGTGCATGGAGATGCTAAACCGATAGTATGGGCTCGGGGATGGAGATCACCGAGCCGGACAGACCCAATTTGAGACACAGCGAGATATAGTCATCTGTTAGTCTCAAGTGCAATGTCTATGCCATGTCCTATACTTGAGGTCCTCACATGTTCTCGGGATGAGGATCGACTCACTTAGGGTCTATCAAACGCTACTCCGTAACTGGGTAGTTATAATGGTAGCTTTCGGGTGAGTCCTGAGACATGCCGCGAGACATGGTTGACCAAGATGGAATTTGCCCCTCCTATTTGGAGAGATATTCTCTGGGCCCTCTCGAGTGATTAGATTCAAAAAGCATGGCCATGTGACTTGGGTTAAGTGTTAACCCAGTTAGGGAATCTGTATCATGGTTCCGAGAAGAGAGGTCGAGCTAACACAAGGGTGACAAGTACTCGCCTTGAACTCGACAACAAATATCGTGAGGCAAAAGGAATGTTGCATATGCCACATTGTCGAGGTTCGTCAAATGACTTTACGCCCACAAGGAAGTTGGCACGTTCTGCTAGGAGCCGCTACCAACTATTGAATCTGGTCGTGTCCATGTGTACGTGAACCTATAAGGTCGCACACTTAAGGGGCTGCAGCCCATTCGGATTGGATACGAGTGGAAAATGGATGTGGACTCCTAGTGGGCTCAAGTATTGAGCCCACCTCGGAGGTCTATATAAAGGGGAGTGGGCGCACCACTTAGGGTTGATCGGATTGAACCCTGGTTAGCCACCGCCACTCCCCACGCCCATGCCACGCGATCGGACCTAGAAGTCCGACGCTCGACGCTGCTCCCCGTACGTGTGGATACCTTGGAGGCATCGCATCTTCGGTGCTTGGACAAACCGTTCGAGGGAACCGTGAGGTGCCATTCATGGGAGATCACCATTCACGGGTCTTCACTATTCGCGGGAGATCGGCAACGTGAGGAGGAGACGGCCCAGGAGATCGGCTACACGCATCACCAACTCTACTTCCGCTGCGGTGACTGCGCGTCTAGTGGTAAACCGATCCCATGATCTATTTCCAGCAGCATGATCTTGGGTGTGCGGTAGAAAATTTTATTTGGCGCTAGCGTAGCGTACCGCGTGTTCCAACAGTGGTATCAGAGCCTCCGCTGTGTGGTAATAGATTCAATGATATGCATATGAGATATGTAGATCGGTTCAGGTGCGGGTCGATGAGATCGGTCGCGCATGTCAGTGTTGAAGGTTAGTTTCGTGATCTTGTTTCCGTGATCGTGATGCAGAGGCCGTGACACAACTTACCCCTACTGGTCGGTTGTCCACCATCGGGGTAGATAGCGGAACGTAAATCCGTATGCAGCATGCGAAGATCAATGAGATTGATCGAATCGGAAAATAGATCAACACCTTGGAAATGTGATTTCCGCGGTGCTGAAATCTGTTGGAGCGGTCTCGGTAAAATGGCTGTATCTTTTGCATACGAACTCCGATTTTACTCCACGACCTGTCAAAATGAAGCTAACGAAAAGTTGGATTAGCGATTCTTCTGGCTAGGCCAAAATCCGCTTGGAAGATAGAGTTTGAGGAGGTTTTATCTTCGGCGGTAGAACGTCTGACTCGTTTTTGCAGGGAATGACTGTGATTTGGTATAGCCCATGTATCTTGCTTGTATATTATTGTTTCATGACCTGCATGTCATGAGTGCGGCAACCGGCTGGAGCCATATGGTTGTCCCATTATTGTATTAATGACCTGCGTGTCAACATGAGAAGCCATGTAATGTAATTTACTTTCAGTAGCTATTAGTTTTTAATAGCATAGTATCTTATGTAACACTTGGTGGTTGACACCATGGTGTGGAGATGGAGATCACCACGAGGACAACCATGCATGAGCAGACCGCGCACGTGGAGATGGAGATCACCATGCGTTGTGAAAAGGGGCTATACCATATCACACATACATAAACTGCCTGTGAAAGTTTATCCCTTTTATGCACCCTTCCTTTTGCATGGTAGATGTTTTAAGTAGGGTGATCCCTCAAAGAATGTCAAGTACAAATGCCTCCCCAATTGCTGCACCTTCACATGCCAAGTATATTTAGTGGCGGGCCTATGAAATTAGGGTGCCACTAGATCTCCTTGGAGTAATGGGTTTGTGTCGGGCACTTACACGCGGAGCATTGGTTGATTTGTCGTGGCTATCAAAACAGTTTTAGGCTACGAGGCATAGGTGTTGGTGAGACATGAGATGTCCCCAACAACAAGAGTCATATGGAGATACGATTAGCAATACTTGCTTACTGAGTGATCTTGTGTGACGCCCCGAGACCGTTGTGCGAGGTGTACTCCAGTTATTCGCTGTTGTTACCTTGTCTTTTGCTTGAGTGTCGCATCTTGTCATGTCATCATGTGCATTGCATCATCATGTTTTCAAAACTTGCATCCGTCCCGGTCTCCTTGTTCCGTCCATTGTCCGTTCTGAGCCCAGACACACTTGCACGCGCTCGTGGCATGTCCGAAATATTACTTTATAAGTGGCCAAAAAATGTTCTTGGAATGGGATGAAAGTTGGCGTGTGGTCTTATTATAGTGTAGACATACCGCCTGTCAAGTTTCATCGCATTCGGAGTTCGTTTGATGCCCCAACGATTAACTATAGCGACAATATAGTCGGTCAAACGTTGGACGTTTTCGGTCTCCGGAAACAGTCTCCGGGCCTTCTCTCTTCTCTTTCTCAGCATGAGGCCTTCTGCACAGTCCACTACCTACCGCCAGGACCAACCTACCCTCTCTTGTTAGCCCGCGGCCATCCTCGCGCGCGCGTCCGAAAGTTGTCCCGGACCCGACCCGGACAGTCGTTACCGTTGTGTCCGGATCATCCCCAAACATCTACAAAATGTCTTTGTTTTGTTAATTGGACTTCCTAGCCTATTTTTCCCGACCGTCCGATTACGATCGGAGGGACGGATTAGGCCCTAACCTAGTCTGTGATGTATATATACGCCACTCCCTAGTGTAAACCCGGACAAAACCCTAACTTCTAGGGAGTCTGTCCCATCATTCCTCCTCACCACCGCCACAATCAAATCGCACATCGGGATCGTCCCTGATCCCCTCGTCCACCTCCTCCAGCCAACACCGCTCGCCTGATCCCCCTATCACCTCAAGCCACAGGGAGCCTTCCAGCCTCTGCTCCCATGTGCCCCTACCCCGAGCCCCTCTCGTGCTCCTCCCTGCTCCCTCGCTGTCGATTGGATCGAGGCGAGGACCCCTCGACCCCGCGTCACCTCCAACCTCCACGCCGGCGAGCGAACCAGCACCCACCAGATGAGCGCCGGCCGCCCCCTCCTTCTTCACCTTCCCGTGCTCCTCCCGTTTCCCCCTCTCTCAAGTCTCTCTTTGCCTCTCTGCCCCAGGACGAAGCTCCGTCGCCATGGAGCTTTGCTGTCAGCCACCTCCGCCGCTACGGATCCCGGACGGCTCCGTCCATCCCTGTCGTGCCACCAAGGTACCCCAAGTCCACCGTGCCCTGCATCCTACAGCTGGCCGCCTCCATCCCTCGTCCGCGACCGCGCCAAGTACAGCGAGGCGTCGCCGTACCCGTTGACCGCTCGACCTCCTCTGCTTCTGCATCGATCAAGAGAGGACGCACGCGCCCAGCCGCCAGATCCTCTGCTCGTTGACCCTCCGCGCTGACCCGATCCCCAGCCTCCACTCGATCTACCTACGAGGCCCAGCTCCAGCGCACGGGACGGCCCAGATCTGCAGCGCCACCCTGGTCCAGCACCGAATCCGGCCCGTTTTGGCCCAATGTGAGCAGCTTCCATCGAGCCCAGATCCACCAGATTCGGCCAATATGTTTTTTTCCTGTTGCTGCGATTTTGTCCATTTATCCAGTGAATTACTGTTTTACAGATAGGCCCCTAGACTTCATGCATCTAATAACTAATTAACCGTGCATCGGATCTAAATAAATTATATATGAAACTTGCTTAGAATTTTGTGTAGATTAATAAATTGTCATTTTCATCCATGCTTAAAATGTTGTTTGTTTAAATTTGCTCAAATAACTTGTTAAAATGATTTAATTCATAACAAAATAACCATAGCTCCAAACTTAATAAACTTTTTATGTAAATGGGGTAGAAAAATGTCTAATTTAACATGGTGGCATCACTTTGCATGTTTAACAACTATAAAATATGGTTTAGGGCAAACAGTACCAAACCTAATATGTGCATATGAGGATTTTCTGGATTTGTTGTTCGTTGTTTCCGGCCTGATTTAAACTTGACTAGATAGGTAGTTTTACTTTGCTTCACCCTCTTGCCATGTTTAGCAACATTTAATATTGTTGGGTACATAAACGAGATCGAACTAAATAACTTGAATGTGGTGTTTCGTCAATATGCAACGGAGTTGCATGTTGAGCTCCACTTAATTTGTAGGATTGTTTGTGCATTTTGCCATGCCATGCCTCATTAAACCAGAAATGCATCATACTTGTTTGCGCAACATGCCATCCTTATGTGATGATTGTTTACTATCGTGTCTGCTTCTTTATGGTGTTGCTTCTTCAGGTTAGTTCCGATAACGTCGCGTTTGTGAGGATCCGTTTGACTTTGTTCGTTTGTCCTCGTAAGGACTCGTTCTTCTTCCTTGCGGGATCTCAAGCAAGATGACCATACCCTCGAAATCACTTTTATCTTTGCTTGCTAGTTGCTCGTTCTATTGCTATGCCTATGTCGCGATACCTACCACATGCTTTATCATGCCTCCCATATTGCCATGTCAAGCCTCTAACCCACCTTGTCCTAGCAAACCGTTGTTTGGCTATGTTACCTCTTTGCTCAGCCCCTCTTAGAGTGTTGCTAGTTGCAGGTGAAGATTGGAGTTTGTTCCATGTTGGAACATGGTTTTGTTGGGATGTCACAATATCTCTTATTTAATTAATGCATCTATATACTTGGTAAAGGGTGGAACGCTCGGCCTTATGCCTGGTGTTTTGTTCCACTCTTGCCGCCCTAGTTTCTGTCATACCGGTGTTATGTTCCTTGATTTTGCGTTCCTTACACGGTTGGGTTATAATGGGAACCCCTTGACAGTTCGCTTTGTATAAAACTCCTGCAGCAAGGCCCAACCTTGGTTTTACCATTCGCCACCTAGCCTTTTCCCTTGGGAGTCACACCTCCCGAGGGTCATCTTTATTTTAACCCCCCGGGCCAGTGCTTGTCTAAGTGTTGGTCCGAACTAGAGTCCTTTGCAGCGCCACCTCGGGGAAACTTGAGGGCTGGTTTTAGGTGTACGGAGCGCTCATCCGGTGTTGCCCTGAGAACGAGATATGTGCAGCTCCTATTAGGATGTCGGCGCATCGGGCGGTCTTGCTGGTCTTGTTTTACCATTGTCTAAATGTCTTGTAACCGGGATTCCGAGTCTGATCGGGTCTTCTTGGGAGAAGGAATATCCTTCGTTGACCATGAGAGCTTGTTATGGGCTAAGTTGGGACACCCCTGCAGGGTTTTGAACTTTCGAAAGCCATGCCCGTGGTTATGGGCAGATGGGAATTTATTAATGTTCGGTTGTAGAAAACCTGAAAGTTATCTTAATTAAAATGCATCAACCGCGTGTGTAGGCGTGATGGTCTCTTTCCGGTGGAGTTCGGGGAGTGAACACGGTGTTGGAGTTATGCTTGAACGTAGGTTGTTCTAGGATCACTTCTTGATCATAGTTTCTCGACCGGGCTATTGCCTTCTCTTCTCGCTCTCATTTGCGTATGTTAGCCACCAAATATGCTAGTCGCTTGCTGCAGATCCACCTTATACCTTTACCCTTCCTATAAGCTTATAGTCTTGATCGTGAGGGTGTGAGATTGTTGAGTCACCGTGACTCACAGATACTTCCAAAACCAGTTTCCAGGTGCCGATGATATCGTGCAGGGGACGCAACCAAGCTCAAGGAGGAGCTCGATGAAGATCATGTTCGTTAAGTTGTTCCGTTTTCCAGTTGATCAGTAGTGGAGCCTAGTTGGGACGATCGGGGATCTGTGTAGCATTTGGGGTAGTCTTCTTTTATTTTGGTTCCGTAGCCGGACCTTGTGTGTATCTGGTTGATGTAATGTTATAATCATGTATTGTGTGACGTGGCGATTGTAAGCCAACTATGTATGTCTTTCCCTTACGTATTACATGGGTTGTGTGAAGATTACCTCACTTGGGACATTGCTCTCAATGCGGTTATGCCTCTAAGTCGTGCTTTGACACGTGGGAAATATAGTCGCATCGAGGGCATTACAAGTTGGTAATCAGAGCCTTCCCCGACTTAGGAGCCCCCTGCTTGATCGAATCATTGGCGTTGTCGAGTCTAGAAAAAATGTTTTGAGTCTTATAGGATTATATATATCAGAAAGTAGGATTCTTTTTACTCCTCAGTCCCTTCGTCGCTCTGGTGAGGCATTTTGATGTAGAGTTTTGATTTTGACTCTTCTCTTCTCAAATTTCGCTAAAAAAAATTTAGGATCACGCGGGTATCTTGGAATCGTTCCGATGGTTTTGTGACGAGAACATTGTTCTTGGTGCCTCCTGACATGCATCAACCGCGTGTGTAGCCGTGATGGTCTCTTTTCGGCAGAGTTCGGGGAGTGAACACGGTGTTGGAGTAATGCTGGAATGTAGGTTGTTCTACGATCACTTCTCGATCATAGTTTCTCGACCGTGCTTTTGCCTTCTCTTCTTGCTCTCATTTGTGTATGTTAGCCACGAAATATGCTATTCGCTTGCTGCAGATCCACCTTATACCTTTACCATTCCTATAATCTTATAGTCTTGATCGCGAGAGTGTGAGATTGCTGAGTCACCGTGACTCACAGATACTTCCAAAACCAGTTTGCAGGTACCGATGATATTGTGCAGGTGACGCAACCAAGCTCAAGGAGGAGATCGATGAAGATCGTGTTCGTTTAGTTGTTCCGTTTTCCAGTTGATCAGTAGTGGAGCCCAGTTGGGACGATCGGGGATCTGTGTAGCATTTGGGGTAGTCTTCTTTTATTTTGGTTCCGTAGCCGGACCTTGTGTGTATCTGGTTGATGTAATGTTATATTCATGTATTGTGTGATGTGGCGATTGTAAGCCAACTATGTATGTCTTTCCCTTACGTATTACATGGGTTGTGTGAAGATTACCTCACTTGCAACATTGCTTTCAATGCGGTTATGCCTCTAAGTCGTGCTTCGACACGTGGGAGATATAGCCGCATCGAGGGCGTTACAAGTTGGTAATCAGAGCCTTCCCCGACTTAGGAGCGCCCTACTTGATCGAATCGTTGGCGTTGTCGAGTCTAGAAAAAAAGATTTGAGTCTCATAGGATTATATATATCGGAAAGTAGGATTCTTTTTACTCCTCAGTCCCTTTGTCGCTCTTTTGTGGCATTCTAACATAGAGTTTTGACTCTTCTCTTCTCAAATTTCTCTAAAAAAAATTTAGGATCACGCGGGTATCTTGGAATCGTTCCAATGGTTTTGTGATGAGAACATTGTTCTTGGTGCCTCCCAACATTTAGGGGTTGTGGCAGTGTCCCGGGGAGTTGAGCTCCGAGGTGTTGTCGTCACAATTTTATCATTGCAGTTCTGGAATACCTGAGTTTCGCTGACATCGAAAAACTCTTTTATGCAGTTGTTGGTGAGATAACCTCGACGCTACCCAGTACTGGGGCGCGAGTTCGGGAGTATTTCCATAACTCGTATAACGGATGCTTTTCGAAGGTTGAGGTAAATGATTTCCGAAGGTTTCTTGGTTATGTGTTGAAGGATGGATACAGCTGGATGTAGGATTTGCTAGTTTTGGGTGAGATATTATGCTTCCCCTGTATCCCCAACACCTAATTGCATAACTAGAATGTTTCGGCAGTTTATAAGTGGGAATTCAAGTAGCTCTTAGGATATCTTTTTGATAGATGTATGATATGAAATTGGGGTTCGACGTCTAGTGGTCCGCCTATCCACGGTTGGTTTTACAGTGGTCTCGTTGTGTCTTAAAGAGTCGTTGGCTATGCTGACTCGGGGACGCTTCGTATGTCATGTGCACTGCCTTGTACATGATGGTGCTGTACGATCGAGCCCGTGTAGGCCCCACCATGAAAACTTCGGACGAAATCTCTATCATATGTTTGTTCCGTCTTATTTTGCAAGCGAATCCTTTGTTTTGTTTTCAGTTGTGGTATTTGAGTTGCTTCGAAGTCAAGTGTTGATCCCATACCTTCCCTAACCGGTGTTCTCATACTCCAATGTGTATACCAATCCTTCATGATAATCGAGATTGTCTTGTCAATCCTTTTCCAACCGGTGCGCTTCTCTTCGAGATGATCCCATCATTCTTCGCATGATCAATTATCAGTTCTTCTCAACATTGTTCATTTCATCTGTCCTCAAGTTGCTTTTTGTTTTCCCGCCCTCCCACTCTTTTTCTCCGAGAACTCAGATTTTTTATCAAGTATCTATCTTATGGAGGTGAAGACTCTTCATTCTTGTCTTTCAATGTTTTACCCGGCGGTTCTCCTGAAGATGCTCTACTAGTTCATCATTCTTCGTTCTCTTTCTTCTCCGGTGGTTTCAATTCAAGTTTTCGGTGTTTGATCACATACTTTCCCTTGTTTCAATGTTTTCTCATGATAGTGCAATTCTTAATCATCCACTTCTCGCTGTTCAATTGTTCCAGAGTGCTCAAGATATCCCGAAGATTCGTGCTTACACTCTGCTTTCGTTCAAGCTCTTCCAAGGTTGATTACATTCAGGCCATTCAATTCAACTGGTGCAATCTCCCTCATTCAAACGATGTTTCTCTTGAGTGGGCCCTAACCCACATGTCTTTTCCCAGGACCTTACCTGACTCTTCTAATTTTTCCCGGAGCTATTCTCAAATCTTTCAAAGTTTGACGTCAGAATGAATTTTCATCAGTCAGATGTGTTTCTCCAAGATCTCTCAATTTCTTTTCATCGTTGGTTCAACCTTTCTAATTTTCATCCCGGAGTATCTCAACAATTTGGTGGTGTTTCTCATCATCATTCTCAGATTTTGAGGACCAAAGAAGAGTTTTTCCTCAAAACTTGTCCATTCTCTCGAAGATTCATGGTGCTAGCTTGTTTCCATCCTATCATAATTGTTTTCGATTGTGAGAATTCTTTGCACCTATCCAGTGCAATTCAGGAGTCTTTTCAATTTGTTTCTCCAGAGCCCATCATTTCAGAAGATTTATTCATTCTCAGCCTTCAGCTCTCGTTTCTCCAAATCTTACAGGTGCGACGATTAAATATCCTCTAATCAGTTCATGATCTCTTCGTTCTCTTGTATCTAAATTCTCTCATGTGTCTTCGTTCATTTGCTAATTCTTACCGGTGATTCATCCCTTTACTTCGTTCGTTTTTCAATTCTTACGGTGGTTCTTCCAAGATTCTTCTTCCTTTGTTTATCATATCAATTTATTTGTGTTTCAATTCTACCGGCAGTTCGTTCAAGAGATCTCTTCCTTTCGTTACCGTATCAAGTCATTCGTTGTTTTCCAAATTCTACCGGTGATTCGTTGAAGACCTTCTCAAGTTTGTGCTATATCTCTTCTAATCTTTGCTACGAGAATAAGTAGTATGCCAAATCCGTTGCTTGTCATCAATATGAATTGGTGAAGGATAAGCATAATGTAATTCTTATTCTTGTTTCATCCAAGTGATTAATTCCTTGTTCCGGAGGTTCATCATATCACATTCTCGGTTCGAGATGCTTTATCTTTTCTACCCAGAGTTCCAAGCTCTATCAATTATATTATCACAGAGATCCATCTAAATCATTACAAGGTTTCACCTTGTGTTTTCAAATTCTCTTTCCTTTCGTGTGATCATCCTTTTGTTACCGGAGTGCTTCATGAAGGTTCTACATGATGGTTCATCAAGGATTTAATTCATTCTCGAAGTGTTATTTGAGATTCTTTCAGAGGATCTCAAGCTTTCTTCTTCGTGCAATCCGGAGTGCAATTCTTTCTACCGCATCATTGGAGGTGGTATTATGTCATTCTTGATAACTTGAGTTCATGTTTCATGATGCACATGTTGTTAAGAATGAGGTATTTTAAATCCATCAACCTCTTCGTTGGAGTTATCTTGGGTTATATTTCACCTAAAGTTTTCCCTAAGGATTGTTGCTATTTACGGTGTTTATAAATGACCCAAGTTCTTTTATCCTTCCGGTGAATAAGTTTCTCGTCTCCTTCTTGATATCAAGACAATCTATTGTTTTGTTAGTGGCAGAATTTCACCTAATAATTTTGGAGATGTCTTCCATAAGCCCACATCAATCTTACTCTTTCCGTTGTTGGCTATCCAACAAATCCGCTCTAGCATTTGTTGTAAGCGTGATCTTACAAGATCTTGTTTCCTTCCGTTCATTCCATCCATTCGTTCTTTTCTTCTGAAGGCATTGTGATGTTTCTCTCAAGTTGTGAGGATCATCTTCTTATCGTGCTTATTCTTTTAACCGGAGTGTCATGTCCTATGCTCAAGTTATTTGCATCTTATCAAGTCTTGCATCTCTTTTCAACCGGATCGCTGTCCGAATTTGCTCTTCCTTAATACCCTTCCCTACCGGAGTGATTTCAACTTTGTTCTTCTTTGTTGCATTCTTTCTTTCAATTTGTTTAACCTTGCAAGGTTCTTTGGTTTCACTCATTTGTCAAAGAAACAACTTAGTTTACCTTTTCTCTTCCTCTTCCGTTTTTTTCCATCTGGTGCCATTCTAGATCTCGGGATGAGATCCTCTCGTAGTGGTGGAGTGTTGTGACGCCCTGAGACCGTTGTGCCAGGTGTCCTCCAGTTATTCGCTGTTGTTACCTTGTCTTTTGCTTGCGTGTCGCATATTGTCAGGTCATCATGTGCATTGCATCATCATGTTTTCAAAACTTGCATCCGTCCCGGTCTCCTCGTTTCGTCCATTGTCCGTTTCGAGCCCAGACACACTTGCACGCGCCCGCGGCATATCCGAAATATTATTTTATAAGTGGCCGAATTTTTTTCTCGGAATGGGATGAAAGTTGGCGTGTGGTCTTATTATAGTGTAGATAGACCGCCTGTCAAGTTTCATCGCATTCGGAGTTCGTTTGATGCCCCAACGATTAACTATAGCGACAATATAGTCGGTCAAACATCGGATGTTTTCGGTCTCCGGAAACAGTCGTCGGGCCTTCTCTCTTCTCTTTTCTCAGCCTGAGGCCTTCTGCATAGTCCACTACCTACCGCCAGGCCCAACCTAACCTCTCCCATCAACCCGCGGCCCTCCTCTCGCGCGCGTCCGAAAGTTGTCCCGGACCCGACCCGGACAGTCGTTACCGTTGTGTCTAGATCATCCCCAAACATCTACAAAACGTCTGCGTTTTGTTAATTGGACTTCCTAGCCTATTTTTCCCGACCGTTCGATTACGATCGGAGGGACGGATTAGCCCCTAACCTAGTCTGTGATGTATATATACGCCACTCCCTAGTCTAAAATTGGACAAAACCCTAACTTCTAGGGAGTCTGTCCCATCATTCCTCCTCGCCGCCGCCACAATCAAATCCCACATCGGGATCCTCCCTGATCCCCTCGTCCACCTCCTCCAGCCAGCACTGCTCGCCTGATCCCCCTATCACCTCAAGCCACAAGGAGCCTTCCAGCCTCTACTCCCGCGCGCCCCCTACCCCGAGCCCCTCTCATGTTCCTCCCTGCTCCCTCGCTGTCGTTTGGGTCAAGGGGAGGAGCCCCTCGACGCCGCGTCACCGCCAACCTCCGCGCCGGCGAGCGAACCAGCACCCACCAGATGAGCGCCGGTCACCCCCCTCCTTCTTCACCTTCTCGTGCGCCTCCTGTTTCCCCCTCTCTCAAGTCTCTTTGCCTCTCTGCCCCAGGATGAAGCTCCGTCGCCATGGAGCTTTGCTGTCAGCCACCTCCACTGCTACGGATCCCGGACGGCTCCGTCCATCCCCGTCGTGCCGCCAAGATACCCCAAGTTCACCGTGCCCTGCATCCTACAGCTGGCCGCCTCTAGCCCTCGTCCGCGACCGCGCCAAGTTCTGCGAGGTGTCGCCGTACCCGTTGACCGCTCGACCTCCTCTGCTTCTGCATCGATCAAGAGAGGACGCACGCACCCAGCCGCCAGATCCTCTACTCGTTGACCCTCCGCGCTGACCCGATCGCCCAGCCTCCACTTGATCTACCTACGAGGCCCAGCTCCAGCGCAAGGGACGGCCCAGATCCGCAGCGCTACCCTGGTCCAGCACCGAATCCGGCCCATTTTGGCCCAATATGAGCAGCTTCCATCCAGCCCAGATCCACCAGATTCGGCCGATATGTTTTTTTCCTGTTGCTGCGATTTTGTCCATTTATCCAGCGAATTACTGTTTTACAGATAGGCCCCTAGACCTCATGCATCTAATAACTAATTAACCGTTCATCAGATCTAAATAAATTATATATGAAACTTGCTTAGAATTTTGTCTGGATTAATAAATTTTCATTTTCATTCATGTTTAAAATGCTGAAAATGTTGTTTGTTTAAATTTGCTCAAATAACTTGTTAAAATGATTTAATTCATAACTAAATAACCATAGCTCCAAACTTAATAAACTTTGTACGTAAATGCGGTAGAAAAATGTCTAGTTTAACATGCTAGCATCACTTTGCATGTTTAACAATTATAAAATATGGTTTTGGGAAAAACAGTACCAAACCTAATATGTGCATATGAGGATTTTCCGGAATTGTTGTTCGTTGTTTCCGGCCTCATTTAAACTTGACTAGATAGGTAGTTTTACTTTGCTTCACCCTCTTGCCATGTTTAACAACATTTAATATTGTTGTGTACATAAACGAGATCGAACTAAATAACTTGAATGTGGTATTTCGTCAATATGCAACGGAGTTGCATGTTGAGCTCCACTTAATTTGTAGGATTGTTTGTGCATTTTTCCATGACATGCCTCATTAAAGCAGACATGCATCATACTTGTTTGTGCATCGTTCCATGCTTATGTGATGATTGCTTACTATCTTGTCTGCTTCTTTCCGGTGTTGCTTCTTCGGGTTAGTTCCGATAACGTCGCGTTTGTGAGGATCCGTTCGACTTTGTCTATTTGTCTTCTTCATGGACTCATTCTTCTTCCTTGTGGGATCTCTGGCAAGATGACCATACCCTCGAAATCACTTCTATCTTTGCTTGCTAGTTGCTCACTCTATTGCTGTGCCTATGCCGCGATACCTACCACATGCTTTATCATGCCTCCCATATTGCCATGTCAAGCCTCTAACCCACCTTGTCCTAGCAAACCGTTGTTTAGCTATGTTACCGCTTTGCTCAGCCCCTCTTATAGCGTTGCTAGTTGCAGGTGAAGATTGGAGTTTGTTCCATGCTGGAACATGGTTTTGTTGGGATATCACAATTTCTCTTATTTAATTAATGCATCTATATACTTGGTAAAGGGTGGAAGGCTCGGTTGGGTTATAATGGGAACCCCTTGACAGTTTGCTTTGAATAAAACTCCTCCAGCAAGGCCCAACCTTGGTTTTACCATTCGCCACCTAGCCTTTTTCCCTTGGGAGTCGCACATCCCGAGGGTCATCTTTATTTTAACCCCCCCCCCCCCCCCGGGCCAGTGCTTGTCTAAGTGTTGGTCTAAACTAGAGTCCTTTGCAGCGCCACCTCGGGGAAACTTGAGGGCTGCTTTTAGTTGTACGGAGCGCTCATCCGGTGTTGCCATGAGAACGAGATATGTGCAGGTCCTATCAGGATGTCGGCGCATCGGGCGGTCTTGCTGGTCTTGTTTTACCATTGTCGAAATGTCTTCTAACCGGGATTCCGAGTCTGATCGGGTCTTCCTGGGAATTTGTTAATGTCCGGTTGTAGAAAACCTGAAAGTTATCTTAATTAAAGTGCATCAACCGCGTGTGTAGCCGTGATGGTCTCTTTCCGGCGGAGTTCAGGAAGTGAACACGGTGTTGGAGTTATGCTTGAACGTAGGTTGTTCTAGGATCACTTCTTGATCATAGTTTCTCGACCGTGCTTTTGCCTTCTCTTCTCGCTCTCATTTGCGTATGTTAGCCACCAAATATGCTAGTCGCTTGCTGCAGCTCCACCTTATACCTTTACCCTTCCTATAAGCTTAAATAGTCTTGATCGCGAGGGTGTGAGATTGCTGAGTCACCGTGACTCACAGAAAACCAGTTTGCAGGTGCCGATGATATTGTGTAGGTGACGCAACCGAGCTCAAGGAGGAGCTCGGTGAAGATCGTGTTTGTTAAGTTGTTCCGTTTTCTAGTTGATCAGTAGTGGAGCCCAGTTGGGACGATCGGGGATCTGTGTAGTATTTGGGGTAGTCTTCTTTTATTTTGGTTCCGTAGTCGGACCTTGTGTGTATCTAGTTGATGTAATGTTATATTCATGTATTGTGTGACGTGGCGATTGTAAGCCAACTATGTATCTCTTTCCCTTATGTATTACATGGGTTTTGTGAAGATTACCTCACTTGTGACATTGCTTTCAATGCGGTTATGCCTCTAAGTCGTGCTTCGACACGTGGGAGATATAGCCGCATCGAGGGCGTTACATCTTGTCCTCTAGCGGTGATGCAAAAGCTCACTAGTTGACATGTTGATCTTGGATCTTGAATCACTAAGTATGAACCGAGGGATGTTGATTTTAGTGGGAGTAATGATCTTATTAAAATGTTTAATATGAATTACTCTTCATGAATACATGTCTTAGTGTTTTGCATATTTCTGTTGAAGATCAATGGCACCACCTTCTCAAGTTACCCTGTTGCGTTGAAATCAATCCTGGAAAAAGATAAATTGGATGGAACAAACTTTACCACCTGGTATAGAAACCTGAGAATTGTTCTTAGGCATGAGAAAAAGGAACAAGTTCTAGAGAATCCGCTTCCATAGGAACCCGCCGATAATGCTAGTGCCACAGCCAGAAATGCCTACCAGAAACTCATTGATGAATCAAACGAGATCAGCTGTCTCATGCTGGCTTCTATGGAGCCCGATCTGCAACAGCAGTTCGAAAATATTGAGGCTTTCGATATGATCGAGAACCTTAAGAGCATGTTTCAAATGCAGGCTAGGACCAAAAGGTTCATCGTCTGGCGATCCTTGATGGATTCTAAGCTGAAAGAGGGTAATCCACTGAGCCCGCATGTGATCAAGATGATCGGGTACATGCAAGCTCTGGATAGGCTAGGCTTCCCACTTGGGGATGCGTTGTCCACAGATATAATTCTGTATTCTCTTCCGGACAGCTATGGGCCGTTCATCTCGAACTACCATATGCATGGGATGGAAAAGAAGCTCACTGAATTGCATGGGATGCTCAAAGTGGCAGAGCAGGATATCAAGAAAGGTACACATCATCAAGTGTTGATGGTGCAGAACTCGGCTAAGTTCAAGAAGAGCTGGTCCAAGAAAAAGGTTAAGGAAAAGGGCAAAGAGAAGGAGACAACTCCAACTGCAGCCATTGTGCCTAAGTCAGGAATGGCTTCGGGGAGTATTTGCTTTCATTGCAAGGAACCCAGACACTGGAAAAGGAACTGCAGCAAGTGGCTTGCCGAGAATGGCAAGAAGACTGGAAGTATGACTTCTTCTTCAGGTACACTTGTTATATATGTTATAGACATTTATCTTGCTGATGTTTCTAGTAGCTCTTGGGTATATGATAACGGATTGGTTGTTCACATATGCAACTCGATGCAGGGGCTAAGTAGAACTAGGAATGTCGCAAGAGGAGAAGTTGACATTCACGTCGGGAATAAAGCAAGAGTTGCTGCATTGGCCGTCGGCACTATGCAACTTAATTTACGTTCAGGATTTGTAATGGAACTTGATAATTGTTATTATGTTCCTTCTTTGAGTTGAAACATTATTTCTGCCTCATGTTTGATGAGACAAGGTTATGAATTCAGGATTAAGGACAATCGTTGGTTCTATTTACTTGAATAATATGTTTCATGGCTTTGCACCCATTGTAAATGGTTATTTATCCTAGATCTTGAAGGTGAATCAGTCTATAACATAAATGTCGAGAGGCATAAGCCTAATGAGATAAATCTGACTTAAATCTGGCATTGTCGACTAGGACACATTAGTCAAAAGCGCATGAAGACGCTCCAGGATGATGGAATTCTAACTTCGTTTGAGTTTGAATCATTCGAGACATGCGAGTCTTGCCTACTCGGTAAGATGACTAAGACTCCTTTTGCAAAGAGTTGCGAGAGGGTGTCCGAGCTGTTGGAACTTATACATAGTGATGTATGTGGACCAATGAGCACGTCAGCCAGAGGTGGTTTCCAATAATTCGTGACTTTCACCGATGACTTAAGTAGATATGGATATGTCTACTTGATGAGGCACAAGTCAGAAACTTTTGAAAAGTTTAAGGAGTTTCAGAACGAAGTAGAAAATCAACTCGGCAAGAAAATCAAACTTCTACGATCTGATCGTGGCGGTGAGTATATGAGACAGGAGTTTGATGATCATCTGAAGAGTCATGGAATAGTTCCACAACTGACTCCTCCGGGTACGCCACAGAGAAATGGTGTGTCGGAACGGAGGAACCAGACCCTGTTGGACATGGTCTGATCGATGATGAGTCAGTCGGATTTACCCTTGTCATTTTGGGGATACGCTCTAGAAACTGCAGCTTTCACACTAAACAGGGTACCATCTGTGTCCGTAGATAAGACACCATATGAGATATGGACTGCGAAGAGTCACAATTTGTCTTTTTTGAAAATTTGGGGATGTGAAGCATATGTCAAGAGACTCTAGTCGGATAAGCTCACACCCAAATCGGACAAGTGCATATTCATGGGATATCCAAGGGAAACCTTGGGATATTACTTCTACAACCGTGAAGAGGGTAATGTGTTTGTCGCTCGACATGGAGTTTTCCTTGAGAAAGAGTTTCTCAATCAGAAGGCTAGTGGGAGGACGGTCCGACTAGAAGAAATTCGAGAACCACACGGGGACGTTCCGGTAGGTGATACTGTCCCACCAGAGTTAGTCAGGGAACCCGTAGTGGAGTCGACACCGGTTCCACGGAGGTCGGAAAGGTTACGCAATTTTCATGACTACAATGTGTTGTTCTTGGAGAACAATGAGCCGACTGTTGGAAATATGCCGTAGAGGCAATAATAAATTGGTTATTATTATATTTCCTTGTTCATGATAATCATTTATTATCCATGCTAGAATTGTATTGATAGGAAACTCAGATACATGTGTGGATACATAGACAACACCATGTCCCTAGTAAGCCTCTAGTTGACTAGCTCGTTGATCAATAGATGGCTACGGTTTCCTAACCATGGACATTGGATGTCGTTGATAATGGGATCACATCATTAGGAGAAAGATGTGATGGACAAGACCCAATCCTAAGCCTAGCACAAAGATCGTGTAGTTCGTATGCTAAAGCTTTTCTAATGTCAAGTATCATTTCCTTAGACCATGAGATTGTGCAACTCCCGGATACCGTAGGAGTGATTTGGGTGTGCCAAATGTCACAACGTTAACTGGGTGGCTATAAAGGTACACTACGGGTATCTCCAAAAGTGTCTGTTGGGTTGGCACGAATCGAGACTGGGATTTGTCACTCCGTGTAATGGAGAGGTATCTCTGGGCCCACTCAGTAGGACATCATCATAATGTGCACAATGTGACCGAGGAGTTGATCACGAGATGATGTGTTACGGAACGAGTAAAGAGACTTGCCGGTAACGAGATTGAACAAGGTATCAGGATACTAACGATCGAATCTCGGGCAATTATCGTACCGATAGACAAAGGGAATTGTATAAGGGATTGATTGAATCCTTGACATCGTGGTTCATCCGATGAGATCATTGTGGATCATGTGGGAACCAACATGGATATCCTGATCCCGTTGTTGGTTATTGACCGGAGAGTTGTCTCGGCCATGTCTGCATGACTCCCGAACCCATAGGGTCTACACACTTAAGGTTCGATGACGCTAGGGTTATAGGGAAAGTATGCACGCGGTTACCGAATGTTGTTCGGAGTCCCGGATTATATCCCGGACGTCACGAGGAGTTCCGCAATGGTCCGGAGGTAAAGATTGATATATAGGAAGTATGGTTTTGGCCAGCGGAAGTGTTCCGGGCATCACCGGTAGTGTACCGGGACCATCGGAGGGGTCCGGGGGTCCACTAGGTGGGGCCACCAGCCCCGGAGGCCTACATGGGCCAATAGTGGGAAGGAACCAGCCCCTAGGTGGGCTGGGGCACCTCCCACCAAGGCCCAAGGCGCCTCCAAGAGGGGAAGGGGCAAACCCTAGGGCAGATGGGCCCTAAGGCCCACCCCAGGTGCGCCTCCCCCTCTCCCCCTTGTGGCCGCCACCCTAGATGGGATCTAGGGCTGCCGCACCCCTTGGGGTGGAAACCCTAGGTGGGGGCACAGCCCTCCCCCTCCCCCTATATATAGTGGAGGCAAAGGGGCAGCCCAACACATGAAGTTCTTCCCCTGTTGGCGCAGCCCTACCCCTCTCTCTCCTCATCTCTCGTAGTGCTTGGCGAAGCCGTGCTGGAGTCCCGCGCTCCTCCTCCACCACCACGCCATCGTGCTGCTGCTGGATGGAGTCTTCCCCAACCTCTCCTTCTCCCCTTGCTGGATCAAGGTGTAGGAGACGTCACCGAGCTGCACATGTGTTGAACGCGGAGGCGCCGTTGTTCGGCGCTTAGATCGGAATCAACCGCGATCTGAATCGCTACGAGTACGACTCCTTCATCCGCGTTCTTGCAACGCTTCCGCTTAGCGATCTACAAGGGTATGTAGATGCACTCCCCTTCCCTTCGTTACTAGATTACTCCATAGATTGATCTTGGTGATGCGTAGAAAATTTTAAATTTCTGCTATGAACCCCAACAGTGGCATCATGAGCTAGATCTATGTGTAGTTTCTATGCACGAGTAGAACACAAGTTGTTGTGGGCGCCGATTTTTTCAATTTACTTGCCGTTACTAGTCTTATCTTGATTCGGCGGCATCGTGGGATGAAGCGGCCCGAACCGACCTTACACGTACTCTTACATGAGACTGGTTCCACCGACTGACATGCACTAGTTGCATAAGGTGGCTAGCGGGTGTCTGTCTCTCCCACTTTAGTCGGATCGGATTCGATGAAAAGGGTCCTTCTGAAGGGTAAATAGAAATTGGCATATCACGTTGTGGTTTTGGCGTAGGTAAGAAACGTTCTTGCTAGAAACCTATAGCAGCCACGTAAAAACTTGCAACAACAATTAGAGGACGTCTAACTTGTTTTTGCAGCATATGCCTTGTGATGTGATATGGCCAAAAGGATGTGATGTATGAGATTGATCATGTTCTTGTAATAGGAATCACGACTTGCATGTCGATGAGTATGACAACTCGCAGGAGCCATAGGAGTTGTCTTAATTTATTTATGACATGCGTGTCAACATAAACGTCATGTAATTACTTTACTTTATTGCTAAAGCGTTAGCCATAGTAGTAGAAGTAATATATGACGAGACAACTTCAAGAAGACACGATGATGGAGATCATGGTGTCATGCCGGTGACAACGATGATCATGGAGCTCCAAAGATGGAGATCATAAGGAGCAAAATGATATTGGCCATATCATGTCACTATTTGATTGCATGTGATGTTTATCATGTTTTACTTCTTATTTGCTTAGAATGACGGTAGCTTAAATAAGATGATCCCTCACTAAAATTTCAAGGAAAGTGTTCCCCCTAACTGTGCACCGTTGCGAAGGTTCATTGTTTCGAAGCACCACGTGATGATCGGGTGTGATAGATTCTAATGTTCGAATACAACGGGTGTTTACGAGCGTAGCATGTACAGACATAGCCTCGGAACACATGCGAAACACTTAGGTTGACTTGACGAGCCTAGCATGTACAGACATGGCCTCGGAACATGGAAGACCGAAAGGTCGAGCATGAGTCGTATAGAAGATGTTCACCGATGTTGACTAGTCCGTCTCACGTGATGATCGGACACGGCCTAGTTGACTCGGATCTTGTTTCACTTAGATGACTAGAGGGATGTCTATCTGAGTGGGAGTTCATTAAATAATTTGATTAGGTGAACTTAATTATCATGAACATAGTCTAAATTGTCTTTGCAAATATGTTGTAGATAAATAGCTCACGTTGTTGCTACCTATTTCAATACGTTCCTAGAGAAAGACCAAGTTGAAAGATATTGTAAGCAATGATGCGGACTGGGTCTGTAGTCTGAGGAGTGTCCTCACTGCTACACAGAAGGCTTACGTCTTTGATGCACCGCTCGATGTGCAAACCCCTACAACGTCGTCTGTGGATGTTGTGAACACGTGACAGACACATCCTAATGACTACTTGATAGTTTAGTGCACCATACTTCACGGCTTAGAATCGGGATTCCAATGACGTTTTTGAACGCCATAAGACATATGAGATGTTCCAAGAGCTGAAATTGGGATTTCAGGCTCATGCCCGTGTTGAGAGGTATGAGACCTCTAACAAGTTCTTTTGCCAACAAGACGGAGGAGAATAGCTCAGCTAGTGAGCATGTGCTCAGAATGTCTGCGTGCTACAATCACTTAAATCAAGTGGGAGTTAAACTTCCACATAAGATAGTGATTGATAGAGTTCTCTAGCCACTATCACTAAGCCACTAGATACTCGTGATGAACTATGACATGCAAGGGATGGAGTTAATCCTGGAGATGTTCGTGGTGCTTAAGACCGCAAAAGGTAGAAATCAAGAAGGAGCATGAAGTGTTGATGGTTTAACAAGACCACTGGTTTCAAGAAGGGCAAGGGCTAGAAGGGAAACTTCATGGATGGCAAACCAGTTGCCGCTCCAGTGAAGGAACCCAAGGTTGAACCCAAACCCGAGACTGAGTGCTTCTATTGTAAGGGGAACATTCACTGGTAGCGGAATTACCCCAAATGCATGGTAGATAGGAAGGCTGGCAACTTCAACAAAGTATATACGTGTTATTAATCTGTACCTCACTAATACTCCTGGTAGCACCTGGGTATTGGATACCGGTTCAGTTACTATTATGGGTGACTTGAAGCAAAAGCTACGGACTAAACGGAGACTGGCTAAGGGCGAGGTGACGATGTGTGTTGGAAGTGTTTCCGAAGTTGATGAGATCACCATCGCACGCTCCATCTGCCTTCGGGATTAGTATTGAACCTAGATAAATGTTATCAGGTGTCTACGTTGAGTATGAATATGATTAGATCATGTTCATTGCAATACGGTTATTCATTTAAGTTAGAGAATAATGGTTATTCTGTTTACATGAATAATACCTTTCGTGGTCATGCACCCTATGTGAATGGTTCATTGATTCTCGGTCGTGGTAATACACATGTTCACGCCAAAAGATGTAGAGTTAATAATGATAGTACCACTTTCTTGTGGCACTGCCGCTTAGGTCATATTGGCGTAAGATGCAAGAAGAAACTCCATGTCGATGGATGTTTGGAGTCACTTGATTTTGAATCGCTTGACACATGCGAGCCATGCCTCATGGGCAGGACGACTAAGACCCCGTTTTCAGGTACAATGAAACGGGCAAGTGACTTGTTGGAAATCATACATTCTGATGCGTGTGATCCAATGAGAATTGAAGCGTGCGGTGGATATCGCTATTTTCTCATCTTCATTGATGATTTGAGTAGATATAGGTATATTTACTTAATGAAGCACAAGTCTGAAACATTTGAAAAGTTCAAGCGGTTTTAGAGTGAAGTTAAGAATCATCATAACAGGAAGATCAAATTCCTACGATCTGATCGATGAGAATTTCCGAGTTATGAGTTTGGCAATCACTTAAGACATTGTGGAATTGTTCCACAGTTGAAGCCACCTGGAACACCACAGGGTAATGGTGTGTCCGGACATCGTAATCGAACCTTATGAGATATGGTGCGATCTATGATGTCTCTTACCGATCTACCGTTTTCATTTTGAGGTTATGCGTTAGAGACAGCTACATTCACTTTAGATAGGACACCATCTAAGTCCGTTGAGACGACGTCATATGAACATTGGTTTGGATGGAAACCAAAGTTGTTGTTTCTTAATGTTTGGGGCTGAGATGCTTAAGGCTTCAGCCGGAGAAGCTCGAACCCAAAAGCGGACAAACACATCTTCATAGAATACCCAAAGGTGACTGTTGGGTATACCTTCTATCTCAGATCCGAGGGCAAATTGTTTGTCGCTAAGAACGGGTCCTTTCTCGAGAAGGAGCTTCTCTCGAAAGAATTGAGTGGGAGGAAGATAGAACTTGGTGAGGTTGTCGAACCTTTACTTCAACCAGAAAGTGATGCAACACAGAAAGATGTCTTCTGTGGCGCCTATGTCTATTGAATAGGAAGTTAATGATAGTGATCATGAAACTTCGGATCAAGTTGCTATCGAACCTCGTAGGTTGACAAGGATATGTACAACTCTTGAGTAGTACGGTAATCATGTCTTAGATATCATGTTGTTAGACAACAATGAACCTAAGAGCTATGGAGAAGCGATGGTGGGCCCGTATTCCGACAAATGGTTAGAAGCCATGAAAACCGAGATAGGATCCATGTATCAGAACAAAGTATGGACTTTGGTAGACTTGCCCGATGATCGGTGAGCCATTTAGATAAATGGATCTTTAAGAAGAAGACGGACGTGGGCGGTAATGTTACCGTCTATGAAGCTTGACTTGTGGGAAAGAGTCTTTTCACAAGTTCAAGGAGTTGACTACGATGAGAATTTCTCACCCGTAGCGATGCTTAGTCCGTCGGAATCATGTTACCATTAGCTGTATTTTTCGATTATGAAATCTGACAGATGCATGTCAAAACAAGTTTTCTTACCAGTTTTTGTAAGAAAAAGTTGTATGTGATACAATATAAGGTTTTGTCGATCCTAAGGATGCTAAAAGGTATGCTGGCTCCAGCAATCCTTCTATGGACTAGAGCAAGCATCTCGGAGTCGGAATATATGCTTTGATAGAGTGATCAAAGCTTTTAGGTTTATACATTGTTTGCTAGAAACTTGTATTTACAAGAAAGTGAGTGGGAGCACTACAACAAAGGTAGCTTCGTCCTTGGTGCTGGCCACGGCTCATCCAGGTACGGCGGCTCCTCCTCCGACGACAGCTCCAGCAGCGGCGGTTATGCCCAGCCGCCATGCCGCCTCACCCGTTTCAGGGAGGCAGCGGGTCGTCTCGTCCCCGCGCTCCACTCAAGCGCGAGGAGGGGTCTGGCTGAGCTCGGGGAAGTGCCATGGGTCTGCCCTCATGAGCTGCTGTGGGGGCACATGACACTTTTGTTTTGCTCTTTCCTTCCTGCGTTTAAGAGGAAACAAGTATGGGCTCTACGGGGGCGTGTAATGAACCATAATTTCCGAGTTGGTATGTTATGTGTATCGTGCCTGCGTCGTGTTATGGTACCAACATTTTATGTGGGCGTGTAGAGATAACTTAGCTTGATGTGCCTGAAGTAGATTTCGCATCGGAAGGCGCGCATCCCCTAGTGCCTGGCGAGGCCTCCTTTGCTCGGAAGGCGTTTGGGAACTGCAAAAATTCGTTAGGAAACTATTATTCTTCCGAATCCTGGTTGCAGGCGCCGCCGGCTATGACCCAGCGCTTCGCATCCGATACCTGAGGGGCACGGATTGAGAGAGGTGTGCCAGCTTGCGGGCTCGGGCGAGGGTGCCTCGCAAAGAACAGGAAAAACGCTCCCGAGGGCACCTCCACGACGGCACTTGTCCAGCCCCCTTGCGAGGCATGCGAGGGTGAGCACGGACCAAAACAAAAATCCAAGGAAGAACAGAGGGGAAGGCGATCAAACAAAGAGGACAAGAAAGGCTAGAATGCAAACTTCCATTAAGAAAAAGGGGCAAGCCAACTACGGAAAGCAAATGAAAAGCCGCGTCCGGCACCTAGTCTAATCTTCTTGTCTTCTCACCAGCGCGGAGCTAAGTGCTGCCACTAAGACATGGGATGGAGCCCCGAGGCCCAAGGGCGGCACTCCTGAGACTCCGGGGCGTGTACAGCCCCACTCATTATTACATGAGAGTGTCACAAGCAGAGATCTTCACAGGCACGGGGCCTTGATTCACAAGCGCTGGGCCTTGCTTCATGGGTAGAACCTCCGAAGGTGCTGGATGTTTCAAGCGTTACGGATGGGGATCCCGTCCTATGTCTCCAGTGAAGGAAATATGCCCTAGAGGCAATAATAAAGTTATTATTTATTTCCTTATATCATGATAAATGTTTATTATTCATGCTATAATTGTATTAACCGGAAACATAATACATGTGTGAATACATAGACAAACAGAGTGTCACTAGTATGCCTCTACTTGACTAGCTCGTTAATCAAAGATGGTTATGTTTCCTAACCATGGACAAAGAGTTGTTATTTGATTAACGAGATCACATCATTAGGTGAATGATCTGATTGACATGACCCATTCCATTAGCTTAGCACCCGATCGTTTAGTATGTTGCTATTGCTTTCTTCATGACTTATACATGTTCCTATGACTATGAGATTATGCAACTCCCGTTTGCTGGAGGAACACTTTGTGTGCTACCAAACGTCACAACGTAACTGGGTGATTATAAAGGTGCTCTATAGGTGTCTCCAAAGGTACATGTTGGGTTGGCGTATTTCGAGATTAGGATTTGTCACTCCGATTGTCGGAGAGGTATCTCTGGGCCCTCTCGGTAATGCATATCACTTAAGCCTTGCAAGCATTGCAACTGATGAGTTAGTTGCGGGATGATGTATTACGGAACGAGTAAAGAGACTTGCCGGTAACGAGATTGAACTAGGTACTGGATACTGACGATCGAATCTCAGGCAAGTAACATACCGATGACAAAGGGAACAATGTATGTTGTTATGCGGTCTGACCGATAAAGATCTTCGTAGAATATGTAGGAGCCAATATGGGCATCCAGGTCCCGCTATTGGTTATTGACCGGAGACATGTCTCGGTCATGTCTACATTGTTCTCGAACCTGTAGGGTCCGCACGCTTAAGGTTTCGATGACAGATATATTATGAGTTTATGAGTTTTGATGTACCGAAGGAGTTCGGAGTCCCGGATGAGATCAGGGACATGACGAGGAGTCGCGAAATGGTCGAGACGTAAAGATCGATATATTGGACGACTATATTCGGACATCGAAAAGGTTCCGAGTGATTCGGGTATTTTCGGAGGTACCGGGGAGTTACGGGAATACGAGGAAGAAGCAATGGGCCTTAATGGGCCTTAGTGGGAAGGAATAGGAGGTGGCGCGCACCCCTCCCAAGCCCAGTCCGAATTGGACAACGGGTTTGGGGCGCGGCCCCTCTCTCCCTTCCTTCCCCTCTCCCCCCCTTTCCCCCCTTCTCCTAGTTGGACTAGGAAAGGTGGAAACCTACTCCAACTAGGAGTAGGAATCCTACTCCTCCTTGGCGCGCCCACAAGGGCCGCCCGGCCTCCCCCTTTCTCCTTTATATACGGGGGCAGGGGGCACCCCATAGACACACAAGTTGATCCACGTGATCATATTCTTAGCCGTGTGACGCGCCCCCTGCCACCATAGTCCTCGATAATATTGTAGCGGTGCTTAGGCGAAGCCCTGCGACAGTAGTACATCAAGATCATCACCACGCCGTCGTGCTGACGGAACTCTTCCCCGACACTTTGCTGGATCGGAGTCCGGGGATCGTCATCGAGCTGAACGTGTGCTAGAACTCAGAGGTGCCATAGTTTCGGTGCTTGATCGGTCGGGCCGTGGAGACGTACGACTACATCAACCAAACGCTTCCGTTGTCGATCTACAAGGGTACGTAGATCACACTCTCCCCTCTCGTTTCTATGCATCACCATGATCTTGCGTGTGCGTAGGAAAATTTTGAAATTACTACGTTCCCCAACATCCAGGTGTGCGGAGCCAGGCCTGGAGACACGGGCGATCCTAAATGGGCCCTCCCACATGGGTAGAGCTTGTGCAGCCCTTCCCTGGAGAGCACCTGCCTCAGGACAAGATCGCCCACCTCGAGCGTCCTGGAGTGGACACTGTGACAGTGGTACCATCGCAGCGCCTGCTGGTACCTTGCCGCTCGGAGCGAGGCTTCACGGCGGCGTTCCTCCCCCAGCACAAGATCCATCCCCCGCATGGCATCCTGCTGCGTCTCGTCGAACGCCAGGACCCGTGCGGAGTGATGCTTGATCTCGTGAGGGAGAACCGCCTCTGCTCCGTAGACATGGAAGAACGGGGTCTTGCCTGTTGGCTTGGTGGCCGTGGTGCGGATGGACCACAACACAGACTGGACCTCGTCGTGCCAGCCCTTGCCGCATGCCTCAAGCTTCTTCCTGAAGGTCCTGGTCTTGAGGCCCCTGAGGACCTCCGCGTTGGTGCATTCGGCTTGACCGTTGCTCCTGGGGTGTGCCACTGAAGCGTTGCAGATCTGCATTCCAAGGTTAGCATAGTATTCCTTGAAAAGATTGCTAGTGAACTGCGAGCCGTTGTTGGTAATGATGCAATTAGGGACCCCAATCCGGCTTACGACACCCTTGATGAACTTGACCGCAGATCCAGCCGGGATGGTGCGAACGGCTTCTACCTCCGCCCATTTGGTGAACTTGTCGATGGTGACGTAGAGGTAGCGGTAGCCCCCAGGCGCTCGAGGGAATGGGCTTAAGATATCTAGCCCCCAGACTGTGAAAGGCCACGAGAGCGGGATCGTCTGGAGGCCCTGAGCTGACTGATGGATCTGCTTGGCGTGGAATTGGCAGGCCTCGCAGGACTTCACCAGCTCGGTTGCGTCGTTGAGAGCCACAGGCCAGTAGAACCCGGTGCGGAACGCCTTGCCGGCGAGGATCAGTGATGACGAGTGGTTCCCGCAGTCCCCACCGTGTATGTCGGCCAACAGCTCATTCCCCTGTTCCCTGGAGATGCATCGTAAGGTAACATCATTTGGCCGCTTCCTGTATAACTCACCGTCCTCGATTTAGTATGCCGTAGCCTGTCGAGCGACGCGCTCCGCGTCCTCCTCCTTCTCCGGCAGCATCCCTTGCGCCAGGTATTCCTTGAACACCAGGAGTAGGCACGCTCCCGAGGTCAGGCCGCAGGCCGGGGCTCCCAAGGCAGCTGGTTGGGGGAGTTCCTCCCGAGGCGGCGCCGGCTCCGGGAGTGGAGATGCTGCCGAAAGCTTGAAGAGCTGCTCCTCAAAGACGCCAGCCTCTTGGGGTTGTCGCTTGGACGCCCTCTTGGAAATGTCGTCGACCTCCTTGTTGGTGCCACGGGGTACGTGCTGCAGCTCCAGACCCAGGAAATGCTTTTCCATTTTGTGTACCTCCGCGAGGTATGCCTCCATGTGTCCGTCCTTCGGCTCATATACCTTGTTGGAGAATTTGACGAGGAGCTGCGAGACGCCGTTGATGGTGAGGTGCTTCACCCCTAGTGCCACCGCGGCCATGAGGCCGGCGATGAGGCCTTCATACTCCGTGATGTTGTTGTAGACCTTCTCGCCCCGCTGGAAGCAGAGCTACACGGCATAGCAGAGCTTGTCCTGAGTAGGCGAGATGAGCATTGCTCCAGCCCCCGCGCCCTGGCATGAGAACGCGCCATCGAAATACATGATCCAGTCATCTGGTGCTTCACTTCCTGGTGAGGGAGATCGGTCCTCGTCTCCTTCAAACCCCGGGGCGTCGGTCCATTCCGCCACAAAGTCGGTGAGCGCGGCCCCCTTGATGACCCTAGTTGTGCTGAACTCTAGCTGGAATGCTTGTAGCTCGATGTTCCATTCAGCGACTCTTCCAGCTGCGTTGGGGCTCCTGAGTACCGTCTCCAGCGAGTAGGCGGGTAGGCCAAGACGACCTTGATTGGGTGACCTTGGAAGTAGTGTCACAGCTATGATGAGGCCACCAGAAGCGCGAGCAAGAGATTATGAGGCATGTGGTACCATGCCCTTGCATCCCACAGTATCGTGCTGGCAAAATACACCGGGTGCTCGACGAGGGCAGGAACATTGACGGAGCTTGTGCCTATCAGCAGTTGGGGCACCTCCTGAGATGATGGGACCTCAAGAGCCCGATCACCTGCTGGGGCCCCTTCCTGCCCGCGAACACCGTCCTGCTGGGCCTGGTCACACGTTGGCCTTGCTCCAGCCCTTGTAGTGCCCTTCGGGTCCTGCATCACCTCGGCTGGTGATGCGACGTGGCACGGCAGCTCCCTGGCCTGGCGCTCCTCCCGGACCGCCACCAGAGCTGCAGTGGCGGAGTAGGGAGTGCCGGCAAGGTAAATCACCAGGGGCTCGTGAGGGCGAGGCGCCACCATCACCAGAGGGCTGGTCAGGTATCTCTTGAGGTCTTGAAACGCTTGGTCGGCTTCTAGGGTCCACTCGAACGGCCCTTCTTTTTCATCAGCTTGAAGAATGGCAGGGCGCGTTCTCCCAGCTTGGAGATGAAGTGCCCCAGCGAGGTCACGCAGCCTGCAAGCTTCTACATCTCCTTAAGACTTTGTGGTGGGCTCATGTCTTCTATCTCCTTGACCTTCATTGGGTTGGCCTCGATCCCCTTGTGGGACACGAGGAAGCCCAGCAGCTTGCCGAAAGGGACACCAAATAGGCACTTCTCCGTGTTGAGCTGCAAGTCCACCTGGCGCAGGCTCGCAAAGGTCTCCTCCAGGTCCTGAATCAAAGTTCACGCCTCCCGAGACTTCACCACAATGTCATTGACGTAGGACTCAGTGTTTCTCCCGAGCTGTCGTCCCAAGGCGATGTGCATCAGCCGCTGGAAGGTTGCTCCTGCGTTGCGCAGTCCGAATGGCATGCAAGTGTAGCAGTATACCCCACATGGGGTGAGGAAGGCCGTCTTCTCCACATCCTCCACCGCTATCTTGTCTGGTGATAACCCGAGAAAGCGTTCAGGAAGCACAGTAGGTCGCATTCGGCGGTGGAGTCGACAATCTAATCGATGCACGGGAGCGGGAACGGGTCTTCAGGATAAGCCTTGTTGAGGTTGGTGCAGTCAACACACATGCGCTCCTTGCCGCCATTCTTTGGTACGACGACAGGGTTCGCCAGCCACTCGGGGTACTGAACCTCGCGAATGACACCCACTGCCTCCAGCTTGCGGTTTTCCTGGACGATGAAGGATTGCTTCTCCATGGATTGTCGCCTCGCTTTCTTCTTCACGGGGCGCACATTGGGGCACACCCTTAAGTGATGCTCGATCACCCCTCTTGGGACCACCACTAGCTGCTTGGGTTCCCAGGCGAACACATCCTTGTTCGTGCGCGAGAACTTTACCAGTGCCTCCTCTTGATTTGGGTCGAGGTTGGCGCTTATGATGAAGGTGGCTCCCGAGGACCCATCTTGCGCGACCGACACCTGCTCGGTTTCGGCCCGATCTTGAGTGAACAACTGCTTCTTCTTTGCTGGCGTGGCCTCCTTAGCCCCTGGACGGCCTCGTTGGCCGGTGGTGCAGCCGCGGTGGTTTTGAGGGCGCACCTGAGCGCCGCTAGGGCCTCCTTGGTATCCCCAACCATGGCGAGGACATCTTTGCTCCCGGGCATCTTCATGAGGTTGTATGTCGGATGGGTCGCAGCCATGAACTGGGCCAGAGCCGGGTATCCGAGGATGGTGCTGTACAGGAGGCTGATGCGGGCGATGTCGAAGTCGATCAGCTTGGTGCGGTAGTTGTCGCGGGTGCCGAAGATCACTGGGAGGCGGATCTGCGCCAAGGGGCTAGCAGAGCCGCCGCCGACCCTAGAGAAGGGCTTGCTTGGTCGGAGCCGTTGAAGCGGTACATGGGGAAGGCTGAAAGCCTCCACAGAGAGCACGTTGAGACCAGCGCCAGCATCGATGAGGGTCTTGGTGATGGCTACGATGCCGATGGTGGGTGTGCACAACATTGGGAGCACGCCCGATGTAGGACCTTGAAGTAGATGTGTCTAGAGAGGGGGTGATTAGACACTTAATGGTAAATTTGCAATTTTTAAGCCTTTTTGGTTTATGTGGAGTTTAGGCATAATTTCAACATACACAATACATATCAAGCAAGCATGCAAAGATTGTATAGGCAACGGAAAGTAAATCATGCAACTTGCAAGAGTGTAAAGGGAAGGGTTTGGAGAATTCAAACGCAATTGGAGACACGGATGTTTTTCCCATGGTTCGGATAGGTGGTGCTATCCTACATCCACGTTGATGGAGACTTCAACCCACGAAGGGTAACGGTTGCGCGAGTCCACGGAGGGCTCCACCCACGAAGGGTAACGGTTGCGCGAGTCCACGGAGGGCTCCACCCATGAAGGGTCCACGAAGAAGCAACCTTGTCTATCCCACCATGGCCATCGCCCACGAAGGACTTACCACACTAGCAGTAGATCTTCACGAAGTAGGCGATCTCCTTTCCCTAACAAACTCCTTGGTTCAACTCCACAATCTTGTCGGAGGCTCCCAAGTGACACCTAGCCAATCTAGGAGACACCACTCTCCAAGAAGTAACAAATGGTGTGTTGATGATGAACTCCTTGCTCTTGTGCTTCAAATGATAGTCTCCCCAACACTCAACTCTCTCTCACATGATTTGGATTTGGTGGAAAGAATATTTGAGTGGAAAGCAACTTGGGGAAGGCTAGAGATCAAGATTCATATGGTAGGAATGGAATATCTTGGCCTCAACACATGAGTAGGTAGTTCTCTCTCAGAAATAGGATGCTGGAAATGTAGGCTTAGTCTGATGGCTCCCTCCATGAATGAAGAGGAGCTGGAGGGGTATATATAGCCTCCACACACAATCCAACTGTTACACACAATTTACCAATCTCGGTGGGACTGAATCAACAAACTCGGTCAGACCGAAATAGTAAACCTAGTGACCGTTAGAGATTTTCAGTGGGACCGACTGGATCAACTCGGTGGGACCGATGTGCTAGGGTTAGGGTAAATCCACAACTCGGTTTGACCGATTACTCAAACTCGGTGGGACCGATTTTGGTAATAAGCGAAACAGAGAGTTGGCCAAGCAAAGTCGGTGGGGCCGATTCCATATCTCGGTGGGACCGAGGGTATTGCAATAGGTAACAGAGAGTTTGCAAGCCCATCTCGGTGAGACCGAGATCCCATCGGTGAGACCGAACTGATTAGGTTTCTGGCAGTGGCTATGACAAGTGAAACTCGATGGCGCCGGATAGAAATAATTGGTAGGTCCGAGTTTGTCTTTTGGGTTTAGATCATATGTGGAAGTGGGAATGTAGCTGAGGATTTTGGAGCATATCATTAAGCACTTGAGAAAGAGGCTCATTAAGCAACACCTCATCCCTCCTTGATAGTATTGGCTTTTCCTATGGACTCAATGTGATCTTGGATCACTAAAATGTAAAATGAAGAGCCTTGAGATTTAAACTTTAGCCAATCCTTTGTCCTTAGCATCTTGGAGAACTTCCCACAACCTTTAGTCCATGCCACTCCATTGTTGAACTTATCTGAAACATACTAGATAGAAACGTTAGTCCAACAAGAGATATGTTGTCATTAATTACCAAAACCACCTAGGGAGCACTTGTGCTTTCAATCTCCCCCTTTTTGGTAATTGATGGCAACATACATCAAAGCTTTAGATAAAGATATAAAGAACAGCAAGTAAAGCTTTGGAAGGACATGTAACAAGCATGGGCTCCCCCTACATGTATGCACTCATGTAAATGTGAAATATAGAGGCATGTGAGAGCATAACCATGACAGAGTAGGCAATATGTTACATGTATCTTGGCCATATGCATCAGAGCAAAAGATTATCAAGGAAAATACCTTCATGCTTATGAGTCCTTCTTGGAAATAGTATGTACATGAGCAAGAGTTCCTCATACTCATGATTTTGATGCATACACTTACCTTGTAGTCTTTGGCTGGCTTAGGATGGAATGAACCTGCACAAACAAGGTTAGATAACACAGGTACCTCCACTAGCCAGAGCAAACCAAGGAAGCCACAAGAGAACCAAGACTGGGATGACATGTAGAGAGTGAGTACACATTGGATTCAACATGTCCCCAAGAGTAAAGATATGCAAAGAATTTGACTGATTTCTTTCCCTTAGGTGTCTTGCTCCCCCTGAATCTTACATGGGATATTGGGAGAAGATAGGGAACAGAAAATCAGAGCTGAAAGATACAAATGGATAGAACTTAATGCAAATAAGCACATATGAACATGTCTTTCCCCCAAAAAGACATGTGACATCTCTCCTCTTGAACATCAAGCATCTGGGACATCTGGGATCCTTGAGTATTCTCTCCCCCTGGAAATCTCTTTCTCCCCCTTAATAGTTTCTCTCTTGTAGGTTTGGTCCTTGAGACTTTCTCTCCCCCTTGAGCTTTGATGTGATCTCTCTCTCCCCCTTTGACATCAATTTCCAGGAAGGGCTTTCTGGAATCCGTCGTATAGGTTTGGTCCTTGAAACTCAGCACAAAGCAATGGATAAAACTGTGATGCTTGTAGAGGACAAGATTCATTGAGTAGAGCTGGATCAGAAGAAATATAGAACAAGTGGCAAACTGTTTTTTTTGTTGCGAAGTCGGTGGCACGGAGTGGCATGTTTCGGTGGTACCGAAAAGATTCGGTTGGACCAAAAATTACAAGTCGGTGAAACCGAGTTCACAAAGAGAAAAACACTTGTCACCTTAGCTCACGAGACATGTAGGATCTCACAAAGATTTGCAATGAATTACCTGGAGGATTTGCAAGGAATTGAATGCAGAAAATGCAGAACAAAAACAAAAAGAGAAGAGAAGAAACTGAAAGATCTAGATGAAGTTGAAAAAGAGAAAGAAAATAAACATGCATGAGACAAATGCAATAACACAGAAAAGAACACAAGAGAACTTCATCTAGAGTTGGGCGGTGACATAGTCACCTATGTTAGAGTATATTGACTTAGGAGTCAAGTGAGAACACTTGATCATAGGTCATACTCATCGTTTAAGCTCAAAATGGGGTTACCATTTTTCATTTAAGCATCTTGATGTATTCACATCTTATTGAGTTGCTTTGACTCATGTCTTGGAGTAAAGCTTCTCTAAGATGGAATAACATACCTTGGGTGGTGGTGTGGTTCTTGCTCATGTAGTTGAACTTGTGTGGGTGCTCAAGGTTGATGTAGCTCATCAAGAGTTGGGAGCACCACATGGAGTTAGAGTTCATCTACCTACATGGGTTAGTTCTTGCAAGGAAGAGCACTTGTGTATCCAAAAATGACAATCATGAAGCTCAACATAGAATTTGTCAAAGGATATGTTTGAATGGTTTTGTGCTTCCTTGTCTTCAACCACCATTGTGTAGAGACTTGGTGATGTAGAGATTGCTCAAGATGTGAGTGAGTCGCAATATCATGGAATTAGATTCAACCAAGCACCTACATGGGTTAGACAACATGCAAGGTACAAATATATCCAAGACATAAGATAGTCATCATAAGAGATATATCATGGATTAGTCATAAGCTCATGTCTTGCATTCCAATGGAGTTCCTACTCCAAGTTCGAAGCATCAATAATGTTCAATTCACCTCTCAACCTGCAAAATACTCCCTCATCAAGAGGTTTAGTAAATATATCCGCTAATTGCTTATCGGTGCGAACATGCTTAAGATCAATGTCACCCTTAGCAACATGGTCTCGAATGAAATGATGACGAACATCAATATGCTTAGTTCGAGAATGTTGTACATGATTATGACCAATTTTGATAGCACTTTCATTGTCACAAAGCAGTGGAACATGTTTCACATAGATCCCATAATCTTTAAGAGTTTGGGTCATCCAAAGTAATTGAGCACAACATGAACCAGCGGCAATGTATTCCGCTTCGGCGGTGGATAAGGATACCGAGTTTTGTTTCTTGGAAGACCAAGACACAAGAGATCTACCAAGAAATTGACAAGTACCCGAAGTAGACTTTCTATCAACCTTGTCCCCGGCATAATCCGAGTTGGAATAGCCAACAAGATCAAGAGAAGGCCTCTTAGGATACCAAATGCCAAAGTTTGGTGTATGAATTAAGTATCTCACTATCCTTTTCACGGCCTTAAGATGACATTCTTTAGGAGCAGCTTGATAATGTGCACATATGCACACACTAAGCATAATGTCGGGACGTGAAGCATATAGGTATAACAAAGAACCAATCATAGAGCGATAAACCTTTTGATCAATTGGTTCACCATCTTTGGTCAAATCAAGATGTCCACTAGTAGGCATGGGTGTAGGCATACCTTTGCATTCTTGCATATTGAACTTCTTGAATAAGTCCTTGGTGTACTTCGTTTGAGAGACAAATGTACCTTCCTTAGTTTGCTTGATTTGCAAACCGAGAAAGAATTTGAGTTCACTCATCATAGACATCTCAAACTTCTCTGACATTAGCTTTCCAAACTTTTCACTAAAGAGAGCGTTAGTTGAACCAAATATGATATCATCAACATAAATTTGGCATACAAATAGTTCTCCATTAACCCTTTTAGTAAAAAGAGTAGAATCAATTTTACCAATTTCAAAACCACTTGCAATAAGGAACTTGGTCAAGCATTTATACCATGCTCTAGGAGCTTGTTTAAGACCATAAAGAGCTTTGTGAAGTTTGTAAACATGATTTGGTTTCTTAGGATTGATAAAGCCGGGAGGTTGTTTGACATAAACTTCCTCCTCTATTTCACCATTTAGAAAAGCACTTTTAATGTCCATTTGGTACAAGGTGATATTATGGTGATTTGCATAGGCGAGTAAGATGCGAATGAACTCAAGTCTAGCAACGGGAGCATATGTCTCACCATAGTCCATACCTTCGACTTGTGTGTACCCTTGGGCGATGAGACGTGCTTTGTTGCGAACCACTTGTCCATCTTCATCTTGCTTGTTGCGAAACACCCATTTGGTACCAATGATGTTGTGGTTGTTGTCGGGCTTCTCAACCAATGTCCAAACTTGGTTTCTCTCAAAGTTGTGTAGCTCTTCATGCATAGCGTTTATCCAATCCAGATGTTCCAATGCTTCTTCAACCTTCATAGGTTCAATGGTAGAGATAAATGAATAGTTTTCACAAAAGTTAGCTAAATGAGTCTTTGAGCGAGTGATTCTCCCGGTTTGTATATCATTGAAGATTTTCTCGACGGGATGATCTTTGGCAATTCTTGCTCGAACTCGTGAGAGCTTTTGCTTGGGTCTTCGTTGAACATCTTCTTCATCTTGTTCTTCTTCTTGGCCTTCTTCATTGCTGACGTTGTCGTTCTCTTGTCGTGGTGGAGAAGGAGGTTGTTGATGTTCGTCTTGATGCATTTCCTTGTCTTCTTCATCTTGGTGTGTCCCACTTGTGGATGCTTCCGTATCAATTCTTGGTTCACCTTGTTGTGAAGTAGAAGCTTCCACTTAGACGGACGAGGTATTCTCCTTCACCTCCGTTGGACGAATTTTGCCAATAGACAAGTCTTGGATTTCTTCTGAAGGGTCTTTGTCTCCTACATTGATTGGCAATTGCTCTACTTGCGAGCCCTTAGATTCAGAAAACTTCACATCTACCGTCTCTTCAACCTTTCAGGTGAAATTGTTGTAGACACGGTAAGTTTGAGAGTTTGAGCCATAACCAAGTAGAAAACCTTCATGAGATTTAGGAGCAAACTTTGAACGACGATGCTTGTCAAGAATGTAGCACTTTGAGCCGAATACTCGAAAGTATCCAACTTGGGGTTTGTTACCGGTGAGGAGCTCGTATGCCGTCTTGCCGAGTAGCTTGTGAAGATACAAGCAATTTGTTGCATGACAAGCTGTCTCAACCGCTTCTGCCCAAAAGTGCTTCGGCGTCTTGTATTCATCAAGCATCGTTATTGCCATTTCGATGAGCGTCCGGTTCTTCCTCTCAACAACTCCATTTTGTTGAGGTGTGTACGTAGCGGAGAACTCGTGTGAAATCCCTTCTTCGTCAAGAAAGGTGTCCACATTTGCGTTCTTGAACTCCGTTCCGTTGTCACTCCGAACCTTCTTGATCCTCACGTCAAACTGATTTTGGGCCTTCCTAGCGAAGTTTTTGAAGATCTTCTGGACCTGCGACTTGTCATTAAGAAAGAACACCCACGTAAATCTCGAAAAATCATCAACTATAACTATACCAAAAGAAGTTCCACCGAGACTCTTTTAGGCGTTGGGACCAAAAAGATCCATATGAAGTAGCTCGAGTGGCCTCCTTGTGGTCATGATGTTCTTCACGGGATGCCTTCCTCCAATCTGTTTACCTGCTTGACAAGCACTGCAAAGTCTATCCTTATCAAATATGACATCGTTAACTCCAAGGATATGATTTCCTTTAATAAGCTTGTCAAGGTTTCTCATGCCAACGTGACCTAGTCGTCTATGCCACAACCAACCTTTTGAGGATTTAGCAACAAAGCAAGTTTTAGGTTGTGCCTTTTTAGAGAAATCGACAATGTAAAGATCACCTCTACGCATACTGGTAAAGACCATTTTATGATTGTCTCAATGAAATACTTGGCAATCTACCTCCGTAAATAGGACATTTAAACCGAAATCAGCAAGTCTAGATACTGAAAGTAGGTTGTAGCCGAGAGATTCAACGAGCATGACATTTTGAATGGAGCTATCATGTGAGATGGACACCTTACCAAGGCCAACCACTTTACCCTTTGAATTATCACCAAAGGTGACATATTTTCGAGGGCCGTCATTTTCAGCAAGCTCACGGAACATCTCTTCATCTCCGGTCAAATGATTGGTACATCCACTATCAAGAACCCATTCCTTTCCTCCTGACACATATCCCCGAAGATTTTCCATAAGACCAAAATGTCTCATTGCATCATCAAGATCGAAGTCACTATCATCATCATCATAGTATCCATGTTCACCACGATCTTGTGACTCATCATTTCCTAGAGAGGGTAATTCATTAGATAAATGATCATCAAAGTTCTCACCTTTATGAATTCTTATAGCTTCGGATATAATGATTCCAACATCTCCTTTAGCACGCTTGAGATTGGTAAGATCAAATAGACAATCACCAAAACTAGGATCACTAGAGTTCATCTTACTTAAGGCAATAGATTTATGGAGAATTTCATCCAAGTTTTTTAAGGAATAATCGGGAAATTGTTCCTCAAGAATTTTCCATATAGTATAGGCACAATTAAGAGTAGGCAGACTAGCAATCAAATTTTTGGGCAATCCTCTAATGATGAGCTCAATAGTTCTAATATTGCGAATCATGTCAATATCTTCATCTAGGGTAGGATGCAAAGGATCAATATGAGGTGCACAAGGGCTAGCAGTATACTTGTTCAAATGATATTGATTGAAGATTACAAGCATCTCATTTTTCCACTCATGAAAATATTCTCCATCAAGAATAGGCACTCTAGGTCTAAGACTCCCTAAAGTAGACACATCCATCTTCCTCCAATGGTGATTAAACCAAGGCAATGGAGACCAAAGCTCTGATACCACTTGTAGGACCTTGAAGTAGATGTGTCTAGAGGAGGGGGTGATTAGACAGTTAATGCTAAAGTTGCAATTTTTAAGCCTTTTTGGTTTAAGTGGAGTTTAGGCATAATTTCAACATTCACAATACATATCAAGCAAGCATGCAAAGATTGTATAGGCAGCGGAAAGTAAAGCATGCAACTTGCAAGAGTGTAAAGGGAAGGGTTTGGAGAATTCAAACGCAATAGGAGACACGGATGTTTTTCCCGTGGTTCGGATAGGTGGTGCTATCCTACATCCACGTTGATGGAGACTTCAACCCACGAAGGGTAACGGTTGCACGAGTCCACGGAGGGCTCCACCCACGAAGGGTCCACGAAGAAGCAACCTTGTCTATCCCACCATGGCCATCGCCCACGAAGGACTTGCCTCACTAGTGGTAGATCTTCACGAAGTAGGCGATCTCCTTGCCCTTACAAACTCCTTGGTTCAACTCCACAATCTTGTCGGAGGCTCCCAAGTGACACCTAGCCAATCTAGGAGACACCACTCTCCAAGAAGTAACAAATGGTGTGTTGATGATGAACTCCTTGCTCTTGTGCTTCAAACGATAGTCTCCCCAACACTCAACTCTCTCTCACAGGATTTGGATTTGGTGGAAAGAAGATTTGAGTGGAAAGCAACTTGGGGAAGGCTAGAGATCAAGATTCATATGGTAGGAATGGAATATCTTGGCCTCAACACATGAGTAGGTAGTTATCTCTCAGAAATAGGATGCTGGAAATGTAGGCTTAGTCTGATGGCTCTCTCCATGAATGAAGAGGAGGTGGAGGGGTATATATAGCCTCCACACAAAATCCAACCGTTACACACAATTTACCAATCTCGGTGGGACCGAATCAACAAACTCGGTCAAACCGAAATAGTAAACCTAGTGACCGTTAGAGATTTTCGGTGGGACCGACTGGATCAACTCGGTGGGACCGATGTGCTAGGGTTAGGGTAAATCCACAACTCAGTTTGACCGATTACTCAAACTCGGTGGGACCGATTTTGGTAATAAGCGAAATAGAGAGTTGGCCAAGCAAAGTTGGTGGGGCCGATTGCATATCTTGGTGGGACCAAGGGTATTGCAATAGGTAACAGAGAGTTTGCAAGACCATCTTGGTGAGACCGAACTGATTAGGGTTTCTGGCAGTGGTTATGACAAGTGAAACTCGGTGGCGCCGGATAGAAATAATCGTAGGTCCGAGTTTGGCTTTGGGTTTAGATCATATGTGGAAGTGGGAAAGTAGCTGAGGATTTTGGAGCATATCATTAAGCACTTGAGCAAGAGGCTCATTAAGCAACACCTCATCCCTCCTTGATAGTATTGGCTTTTCCTATGGACTCAATGTGATCTTGGATCACTAAAATGTAAAATGAAGAGTCTTGAGTTTTAAACTTTAGCCAATCCTTTGTCCTTAGCATCTTGGAGAACTTCCCACAACCTTTAGTCCATGCCACTCCATTGTTGGACTTATTTGAAACATACTAGATAGAAACGTTAGTCCAACAAGAGATAGTTTGTCATTAATTACCAAAACCACCTAGGGAGCACTTGTGCTTTCACCCGAGCCAATGGTGGTGGCGGGGTGATCCCCCGCGTCAAAGGTTAGGTCAGCCTTGGGCGCCACCCAAACAGGGGGAGCTCCTTGGCGCATGGAGGCGGTGCCAATCTGGTTAAAGAATGGCTTGGTGTGACAGTCAGAGGGTGGTGCTTGCGAGCCACCGAGGATGGCCGCGATGGCGAGGGGCACCGGTGCCGCGAATCGCGCGACGAGGAGACCGCGCGGTTCCTCCCAGGAGGTCCCCGAAGATCCTGGCAGGCTGAGGAGCCAGGCGCGTGGCACGCCGGCCAGGGCCAGGAGGAACCAGTTGGCCATGAACTGGTCATCGCCTCTGGCTTCGAGGATGACCTCCTCATACGCCTGCAATAAGCCCGCCGAATCTGCCACGCCGTCATAGCGGGGTGGCATCTCAGGCTTGAACTTGGATGGCGACCGCACCTGTCACAAGGTGTGGGTGAAGGATCGGATGCCCGCGGCGCATCCAAAGGCGCTCGCCGGCCTAGCCAGAGGGGTAGCGTCTTCCATGAAGCTGGACGAAGCAAGCGGAGAGGTGGAGCTTCGGCACACCCCCTACCTAGCGCGCCAAATGTCAGATTTCGGGTTCCGGCAAAACTGTTGAGGTTCGAACACTGGGGTGCGCATGAAGACCTCTCCCCCTCTAGCTCTCGCCCTCACCACGATCTCAAGTCTTAGCGCGTCGAACTCGCAGGACAAAGGACACAAGATTTATACTGGTTCAGGCCACCGTTGCGGTTTAATACCCTACTCCGGTGTGCTGTGCTGGATTTCCTCGTGGGTTGAGGATGAACAGTTTCAAGGGGAAGAATGGCCTCATGAGGATAGGTGTTCTTGTGCTTGGCGAGCTTGTGTGGTGTCCGGTGTTCTGAATGATCCCCCCTTGCTAAGGTGGTGGTGTTACGCCCCATATGTAACCTGCCTTATTTGTATTCCAACTCTTGCCATTTCCGGCACTATGTTATGATATTTTCCTCATTGTTGGGTTTTTTTTCTTCATGTTGGTTTTGTCTTTTTCATGCATCTCATATCATGTCATCATGTGCATCGCATCTGCATACGTGTTCGTCTCATGCATCCGAGCATTTTCCCCGTTGTCTGTTTTGCATTCCAGCGCTCCTATGTCCTCCGGTGTCCCCTTTCACCTCTTTTCGTGTGAGGGTGTTAAACGTTCTCGGATTGGACCGAGACTTGCCAAGCGGCCTTGGTTTACTACCGATGGACCGCTTGTCAAGTTTCGTGCCATTTGGACTTCGTTTGATACTCCAATGGTTAACCGAGGAACCGAAAAGGCCTCGTGTGTGTTGCAGCCCAACACCTCTCCAAAGTGGCCCAAAACCCACCTAAACCCCCTCCATCGTCTCGGTCGTTCGATCACGATCGCGTGGCCGAAAACCGTGCTCAATTTGGAGCCTCCTAGCTCCTCCTATGTATAAAAAGGCATCTCCCCCCGAAATCCCGGATCATTCCACCCCTAACCCTAGTCTCCTTCCCCGCTCCGCGCCGGATGTGTCCGTCCGCCGCCGGACACGCCGCGCCGCCGCTCGCGTCCAACCTCGGGGCGCCACATGTCGCCGCCCAGCCATCCACCGCGCCGGCCCGCCTGGCCCGTTGCCGGCCCTCCCCGCGCCCCGCCGCCCGCGCGCGCCGCCGCCCTTCGCCGGCACCGGCCACCGCCCTCCGCCACCATCGGCCGCCGCCCTCTACCGGCACCGACCGCGGCCACCTCGCTGGCTCCGCCACACGCCGGCGTCGCCGAGTTCCTCCGCCACCCGCGCCTCCTCGAGCTTCGGCGCCCTCTCCCTCACACTCCGGCCACTGTCTTCTTCCCCGTCAAGTCCCGCGACGAGCTCCGGCGAACCTTGTAAAGCATGCACGAACCCTAGATCCAGATCTGGGAGGTTGACTTTAGCCCTAGTTTTCCAGTATTTTTAGCATTTTTCATCGCATCATAACTTTGCACCCGTGGCTCCGTTTTGGGCGTGTAGCATATCAACTTGTTCGTCTCGATGTGTACTTCATTTCATTCCATTGCACCATGTTAATTTGAGCTCATCTTGATGCCCAAAATACTGTTGCAAGAGTGCTATGCAATGTTAGCTTCAGTTTCTTAGCAGAGATTTGACATTTGTCATTTTTGCCATGTTTAACGTGTGCCTCCTATGAACTTGAGCCCTACATGTGTTTTGAAGTTTGCCATGCCATCTTTACAGGGGTGTATGCCATGTATTTTTGTGATCTCTGTGGTGACTAGTACAAGCATGCAAAGTAGCTCTCGTAATGTTGTTGATTTCAGGGACTTACAAATCTTTTAAGTCTTTTCCCTGATAATATTTTTATGCCAAGTATTCATGTTGCTACAGAGTGATCCATGCCTCTTTTGAGCATGTTCAGTAAGGATGATTTTGCGATAATGTTATGATCTATCCATCCATGTCTTTGTTTGCAATTATGGAGCACCCAAGCTTGACTCAATCTTGCTCTACTTTTGCTATAAAATGTTCCTGGCAGATTGTTTACATGTTAAGCAATTTTGCCGAGGTTATTATAGTTTGTGCATGCATGCTATGAGAGTGTTCTTGCCATGTTTAGCTTCTATGCCATGTCTACTTGCTGGGTGTATGCTTAGTTTGTCATGTCATGCCTTGTGGTGAGTGCATCGAGCTCGTAAACATGCCTAGATGAATCTGTTTTGCCATTTTCTAGTTTTTTGCTAAGTCTGAATCTGTTAACAAAACTTGCTATGTTCACATGGTTGCCATTGTGTTTTATGTTCCCTTTTGGCTTATGGTCAGTAAGGGACTTTTGTTGTATGCTTTGATTACCTTCATGCCATGCCTTGCTTTGCCATGTTATGTTCCTATAGCATGTTGTTATCTTGCTCTAAATATTGCTTCCTGATGTTAAATTCCTGACATGTTATTTTCACCAAGTCTGTAACCTGATATCTTTTGCACTTTTGCCATGCTTGTATGGACCTGTTATTGAGTGAATTAGCCGTAGCTCAGTGTTCATCTTTTATCAACCATCTTGAGTGCATCCCTGCCATGTGTTTTGTTGCTATGTTAGAGTGCAGTAGCTTGTTGTTCTTGATGCATTTAGATGACCTTGTGCTGTTAATCACAGATTTGTGCCATTATTGTTTTGCTTGCCATTTGCAAACCGTGCATCCGATTCCGGTGATCTTTATATCGATTTCGACCGAAATCAACTCCTCTTTCCAGTGGCACTCTTGGCTTTTCCATGTTCAGGCCAGGTTCAATCTTTCCTTTCCGAAGCATGCATATGCATTGCATATCATGTCCCGCATATCATGCCATGTTTTGCATCATGTTGCTTGTGCATTGCACCGTGGTTGATTGTGGTTCCCTTTGCTTGTGTTCTTGCTTTGGGTAGAGCTATGAGACGAGGACGTGATCGACGAACCCGTTGAGAGCGTTTACGAAGATCAAGCTTACGTCAACTTGGAGAACTTTGCAGGCAAGATGACCATACCCTCGAAATCACTTCTATCTTTGCTTGCTAGATGCTCGCTCTTTTTCTATGCCTATGCTACGATACCTACCACATGCTTTACCATGCCTCCCATATTGCCATGTCAAACCTCTAACCCACCTTGTCCTAGCAAACCGTTGTTTGGCTATGTTACTGCTTTGCTCGGCCCCTCTTATAGCGTTGCTAGTTGCAGGTGAAGATTGGAGTTTGTTCCTTGTTGGAACATGTTTATTGTTGGGATATCATTATTATATCTTGTTTACCTTAATGCATCTATAAACTTGGTAAAGGGCGGAAGGCTCGGCCTTATGCCTGGTGTTTTGTTCCACTCTTGCCGCCCTAGTTTCCGTCATAGCAGTGTTATGTTCCTTGATTTTGCGTTCCTTACACGGTTGGGTTATAATGGGAACCCCTTGACAGTTCGCCTTGAATAAAATTCCTCCAGCAAGGCCCAACATTGGTTTTACCTTTCGCCACCTAGCCTCTTTTTCCCTTGGGTTCCGTGGACTCAAGGGTCATCTTTATTGTAAACCTCCCTGGGCCAGTGCTCCTCTGAGTGTTGGTCCGAACCAAGTAGGTTGCGGGACCACCTTGGGGCAACTTGAGGGTTGGTTTTACTCGTAGGATGTGTCATCTGAGTGTGCCCTGAGAACGAGATTTGGGCAGCTCCTATCAGGATTTGTCGACACATTCGGGTGGCTTTGCTGGTTTAGTTTTACCATTGTCAAGATGTCTTGTAACCGGGATTCCGAGTCTGATCGGGTTGTCTTGGGAGAAGGAATATCCTTCGTTGACTGTGAGAGCTTGTGATGGGCTAAGTTGGGACATCCCTGCAGGGATTTGAAGTTTCAAAAGTCGTGCCCGCGGTTATGGGAAGATGGGAATTTGTTAATGTCCGGTTGTAGATAACCTAGAACTTAAACTTAATTAAAATGAATCAACAGCGTGTGTAGCCGTGATGGTCTCTTTTCGGCGAAGTCCGGGAAGAGAACACGGTCTCGTGTTATGCTTGATCGTAGGTTGTTCTAGGATCACTTCTTGATCATAGTTTCTCGACCGTGCCTTGCCTTCTCTTCTCGCTCTCTTTTGCGTATGTTGGCCACCATATATGCTAGTGCTTTCTGCGGCTCCACCTCATACCTTTTACCTACCTATAAGCTTAAATAGTCTTGATCGCGAGGGTGTGAGATTGTTGAGTCCTCGTGACTCACATATTACTTCCAAATCCAGATGCAGGGACCGATGATACCGCTCCAGGAGATTCGACTGAGCTCAAGTGGGAGTTCGATGAGGACTCAGGACGATACTACGTTTCCTTTCCAGACGATCAGTAGTGGAGCCCAGTTGGGGCGATCGGGGACATTATGCATTTGGGGTTGTCTTTATTTTGGTTCCGTAGTCGTTCCTTGATTGTATCTGGATGATTGTATTGATATTATTTATGCATTGTGTGACGTGGCGATTGTAAGCCAACTATGTACCTCTTTCCTTATTCAGTACATGGGATGTGTAAAGATTACCCCTCTTGCGACATTGCCTACAATGCGGTTATGCCTCTAAGTCGTGCCCCGACACGTGGGAGATATAGCCGCATCGTGGGTGTTACATGTTGGTAATCAGAGCCTTCCCCGACTTAGGAGCCCCCTGCTTGATCGAATCGTTGGCGTTGTTGAGTCTAGAAAAATGTTTTGAGTCATTTAGGATTATATATATCGGAGAGTAGAATTCTTTTTACTCCTCAGTCCCTTCGTCGCTCTGGTGAGGCATCCTGACGTAGAGTTTTGACTCTTCTCTTCTCAAATTTCACAAAAAAAATTAGGATCACGCGGGTATCTTGGAATCGTTTCGATGGTTTTGTGATGAGAACATTGTTCTTGGTGCCTCCTGACATTTAGGGGTTGTGGCAGTGTCCCGGGGAGTTGAGCTCCGAGGTGTTGTCGTCACAATTTTACCATTGCAGTTCTGGAATACCTGAGTTTCACCGACATCAAAAATCTCTTTTATGCAGTTGTTAGTGAGATAACCTCGACGCCACCCAGTACTGGAGCGGGAGTTCGGGAGTATTGCCATAACTCGTATAACGGATGCTTTTCGAAGGTTGAGGTAAATGATTTCCGAAGGTTTCTTGGTTATGTGTTGAAGGATGGATACAGCTGGATGTAGGATTTGCTAGCTTTGTGTGAGATATTATGCTTCCCCTGTATCCCCAACACCTGATTGCATAACCGGGAAAATTTCGGGAGTTTCATAGGTGGGAATTCTTGTAGTTCTAGTATTTCTTCCGCGAATATTTGGTTTGTGATTGGGTAATCCTTACCAAGTATTTGTTCTTGTCTGTACATTGTGGTTTTATTCATCTACCTCTATCTAAGTGGCTTCTCAATATATTGAAGTGTGACCATTTAATTTGGATTGCATTTGTTCATTCTTGTTCGAATGTTGAGACTATATGTTGCAATTTCGATCCATTTGATTCACCTTGAATATATGTCTGTCAAGATGCTAACGGATGTCACCCTCTTCAGGCTGGCTCCTCCAACGCGTCAGAATCCTGAACCGCCGCCACCACCTCCACCTCCGGAGGCATGGCAAGCTGTGATGGCCGCTACCAATTCCAACACGCAGATGCTTATGCAACTCTTGCAAGAGCGCAACCTAGGAAATCAAGGCCATGGCAACAATCAGAATCTGTTTGCTACACTCAACCAGTTCCTCGCAAAACAGCCAAAGACCTTCAGTAACTGTGTCGAGGCAACAGAGGCTGATGATTGGCTCGTGGATATCTGCAAGCATTTCGAGTGCAGCAACGTCAGGCCTGAGGACTTTGTCAAGTTTGCCTCGTTCCAACTCAAAGACCAAGCTGCAGAATGGTATTAGCAATACAAAGATTCCAAAGGAGGTCGTGTGATTACCTGGGATGAATTCCATCAGGACTTCAAAGCTCACCACATTCCTCAGAGTGTTGTTGAGAGCAAGCGTGACGAGTTCCGCAATCTGAAGCAAGGCAGCTTGTCTATTTACCAGTATAACATCATGTTCCAGAAGCTCGCTCGTTTCGCTAAGCAAGACGTCCCTGACGAGAAGAGCATGATCTATCAGTTCAGGGGTGGCCTCAGAGAAGATCTCCAACTAGCTCTTGTTCTTTTTGAGCCAAAGAAGTACGATGAGTTCTACAATATGGCACTTAAACAAGAGACTGCTCCTCAAGTGCGATGTTTCCAAGAAGCGAGTTAGGGATGCAACTCCTTCTTCCTCAACTCAAGTGACAACTAAGCAGCAAAAGTATTGGTTGCCTCCTCCTCCTCCGTTCCGTCAGCCTTATCAGTAGAAGAGCAAAGGTGGCAATGGATCTTCCCACCCACCCAACCCAGGCTTTTAGAACAAGACTTCATCTCACGCTCCAAGATCAAGCGCTCCATATCACCGTCCGCTTTCAGAGGTCACGTGCAACAAGTGTCAGCAGAAGGGTCACTATGCCAACAAATGCTTCAATCAGAGGCGTCTTCCTCCTCCTCCTGTGAGAACTGCTAGCACGACAGTGGTCAAGCATAATCCCAAGTTTGCAAAGGTCAACATGATGAACGTAGCTCAGGCAAAGGACTCGTCAGATGTGATTATGGGTAACCTTCCTGTTAACGATATTCCTGCAAAAGTCCTTTTTGATACTGGTGCATCGCATTCTTTCATTTCAACACCTTTTGTGGCTATGGATGATTTGGTTACTCAAGTTTTGCCGAGACCTTTGGCTACTGTTTCTCCGGCCCGACAAATGACTTCCAGAGTTTTCGTTCCGGATGTTTCTATCACGTTGGGCGACTATAAGTTTCTGTCTTCTCCTAATGTTCTTGGTGACTCGGATATCGATCTTATTCTCGGAATGGACTGACTTTCTAAGCACAAGGCTCAGCTTGATTGTGCTGCCAGGCCGATTCAATTAGCACATTCGTCTGAGGATGTAATCGTCTTTGGCGCTCATGATGATACCATTCGACTATTTTATCTCCATGAGAAGGGCGAGTTGGATGCCATTTCTCAGATTCCAGTCGTTTGCGAATATCAAGACGTCTTTCTAGAAGAGCTTCCAGGAATGCCTCCTCACCAACCAGTTGAATTCATCATCGATCTTGAGCCTGTCATGGAACCTGTGTGCAAACGTCCTTACAAGCTCGGACCTGAAGAGTTGAAGGAGCTGAAGAAACAACTCGATATTCAAGAGCGTATGGGTCGCATCCGACCAAGTTCTTCTCCATGGGGTCGTGGTGTTCTTTTTGTCAAGAAGAAGGATGGAACAGACCGACTTTGTGTCGAATGCCGACCATTGAACAAGAAGACCATAAGGAACAAGTACCCACTTCCCAACATCAATGAGCTTTTCGAACAACTCAAAGGTGCTCAAGTATTCTCCAAGCTTGACCTCCGTATGGGCTATCATCAGATTCGCATTCGTGAAGAGGATATCCCCAAGACGGCGTTCAGAACAAGCTATGGTTCATATGAATACACTGTCATGTCTTTCGGCCTTGTCAATGCTCCTCCAACATTCTGTCGCATGATGAACTTCATCTTCAACGCCTATACAAATGACTTTGTCTCACTACAAAAAAAAGGCACATCCGTGACATTTTGGGCCGAACGAATTTTTTTTGTCATACATATGACACTTCCATGACGATAATTGTGACAAAACCCGGTATCATCATAGATGTGGTGGGCTCCTACTTCTATGACAAAAAATCATGACAGAAAATGGGCTTTTCATCCTGGGTGGGCCGGAGACGTAGCTGCATGACATTCTTTGGGCCGTCCATGACGGAAAAAACCGTGGTAGAAGCGAGGGGGAGGAAAATTTCGGGGAGTTCCTAGTTACGGTGGGAGGTCGGGGCCGAGCGATGCGCGTTTCTATCGTACACGTACGCGCGTGTGTGCGAGGCATTGGCTCTAACTGAACCCGAGTGAGGCGTTGGGCTCTAACTGAACTCGAGCGATTGCACTGCAGGCTACGCGTTACTGAACCCGAGCGATCGATCGATGGCTGTTAACTGAACCCGATCGAGCGATTCCTTCGATACTGCTGCTAACTGAAGCCGATCGATGGGATGAACAGTGAGCATTGCAGGGGGGGTGGATGAACAGTGAGCGGTGGCGTTGCCTCTTGATGAACAGGACCCCATGGTGTGGTGGAGGGCTGGATGTATAGTAGACGATGGAGGGGTGCCCGTGGATGGGTGGATGAACAGGACCCCGTGGTGTGGAGGGCTGGATGAACAGTAGATGGTGGAGGGGTGGTTAAACATGACCCCGTGGTGTGGAGGGCTGGATGAACAGTAGACGGTGGAGGGGTGCCCGTGGAGGGGTCGTTGAACAGGACCCCGTGTTGTGGAGGGCCGGATGAACAGCAGACAGTGGAGGGGTGGTTGAACAGTAGCCGGTGGAGTAGCGTGCGGTGGAGGCTGGATGAACAGGAGCCCGTGGAGGCTGGAGGAGGTCGACGGTGGAGATGAACAGTATCCCGTGGAGTCCCGTTTTGCGGTACGCCACACCCCTCCCGATGAACAGGACCCCAGTTTCGACCGTAACACTCCAAGACAAGTCCGTTTCCTCCATTTTGTGGTACGCCACACCCCTCCCGATCAATAGGACCCCCGTTTCAACTGTAGGAGGTCCGTTTCCTCCGTTTTGCGGTATGCCAGACCTCTCCCGATGAACAGGATCCCGTTTCAAACGTGGCCGGTCGAACACAAGGTCGTTTCCTTTGTTCTGCGGTACGCCAGGCCTCGTTTCCATTGCCTGTTCCGTCCAAGCCATCCCGATGAACACGACGCATTCAGTTGCCTCCCCATGAACACGACGACGATGTTGTTTCTTCGTTCCGACCCAGCCATGTACACGAGCTGTCGCCGTACGTATGCGCGAGTAGGCGTTCGAGACCCCGCCCGTATGTACACATACGTGGCCGTATTTTCTTTCTTGCACCCTAGCCGTTGTACGTACGTGTAAATGCTATGTGCGCGCCTCTACTACGACATGTGTGCGCCTCTACATCGACTAGTATGTATGTACACGTTGGCGACCAGAATGACAACGCTACGTACGCTTCGACCAGGTGGGTCCTGAATGTCAGGCACTTCCTTGCCTGCGAAGATGTAGCTGGTGGGTCCCAGCAGTCAGGGGGGCGAAATATGGTGGCCCGCCCGGTGGGTCCCCGCTGTCAGGTGGAGGAATAATTATTTTGCATGTAATAAGGAGGCACTTCCTTGCTGTGGTCGTGGACCCAGCTGTCAGCCTCTCCACGTACAGTCCACGTCCGATGAAGCTGTTCCTTGACCACGTTGACCACGCCGTACCGAGAGCACCAGGGCGGTGGACAACGGTGAGGCCTAGGAAGGGGACGACGTGGAGCCGGGGAAGACGCGGCAGCGGATGCCCACGCGTAGAGGAGTACGAGGGCACTGGTTCGCTGCTGTGTGAGGCTGCCGTCGCTGCAGAGTAACAGGGGGTGTGGGTGAGTAGAGGGATGGCCTGGCCAGCGGTGGGAGTAGTAGGGTGCGATGAGGTCTCTGCCGCATCGCAGCCGGCCACGGGAGAAAGGAGCACGAGGCACGACCAGCGCTGGTTTGGGCGGCTGGAGCAAGAAGACCAGAGGTTGAAGAAGCACTACGGCCGTTGGATGGACATCGTACGGTCACTGGAGCTAGAATCGTGAATATTGACTAAATTGACAAAGCCCTCCGTCCCCGTCAACTTAGTAGGCCCACAAGTCAGCCTACCACTATACTTGGTCCCAACTAATAGGGGGATATTCTTTTTTTTGTGCGTAATAAGGAGGCACTTCCTTGCGTGCGAAGATATAGCTGGTGGGTCCGAGCTGTCAGCGGTGGTAACATTTTTTTCATGAAATACAGAGGCCCTTTTGGTGGGTCCCTGATATCAGGTGGAGGTATCATTATTTTGCGCGTAATAAGGAGGCATTTCCTTGCGTGTGGCCGTGGACCCAGCTATCGACCTCTGCACGTACAATCCACTTCAGATGCATGTCAGTCGTTGACCACGTTGACCAGTCCGCGCCGAGAGCACCAGGGCGGTGGACGACGGCGAGGCCTTGGAAGGGAACGACACGGAGGCAGGGAAGACTCGACAGTTGTTTCCCACACGGAGGGGAGTACGACTGTACGAGGGTTTACTGGTTCGTCTACTGTCGCCGGAGAATAACAGTAGGTGTGGGTGAGTAGAGGGATGGCTAGGCCAGCGATGGGAGTATGGTGGGGCGGTGATGCCTGCGCGGCAGCACAGCCGGCCGCGGGGAGGAGGGAGCAGGCAGTCCTACCGGCGCTTGTTTGAGCGGCTGTAGCAGGAAGAGCAGAGATTGAAGAAGCACGACGACCGTTGGATGGACATCCATCAGTCACTGCTTGTGCGTCAACCTTTTTTTAGGAAAGCCTCAAATCTGTGGAAAACAGTATATATCCCATCTGCCATTATTTCTAATAATTTTCAGCCCATTTGCTAATTCTTAAGGTTTTTTTGGATCCCATATTCTTTTTGTTAGCATTACAACCCAAATTGTGGCCACGGTTAAAAAAATATACGAAATTTTGCATATTTCGGTCCAGTCCGAACTGTTTTTAATCCTGAAATTTTGACTCACATTCAAACTGATTTTATAAATAAATGTATATCAATATAAAGTCCAAAAAATTCTCCACGCATAAAAATTAATGTAATTTAAAATCTTGAAATGAAAAAAAAGATATATGAAACTAATTGCCGGTTTGATGTGTTTTAAAAATGTACAGCCCATTTCTCATTACTGATGGGCCATTTTCTTGGCCAGCCGAATGAAATCTCTCCTCGTCTTGAAAGATTTGCAGCCCAACAGGCCTGACAAAGCAACTTACCTGGCAAATCACAAAAAAACTGGGATGTGGCCGTGGACCCAGCTGTCAGCCTCTCCATGTACAGTACTCTTCCGATGGAAGTCGTTCCTTGTCCACGTTGACCATGTCGCGTGGATTGCACCACTGCGGTGTACGACGGCGAGGCCTAGGAAGGGGTCGACGCAGAGCCGGGGAAGACACGGCAGTGGAAGCCCGCGCGGAGAGGAGTACGAGGGTTCACTGGTTCGGCTGCGGTGTGAGGCTGCCGTCGCCGCAGGGTCTGGCCAGCGGTGGGAATAGTAGGGGGCGGTGAGGCCTCCGCAACAGCACATCCGGCTATGGGAGGCAGGAGCATGCGGCACGACCGGCGCTGCTTTGGGCAGCTGGAGCAAGAAGACCAGAGGTTGAAGAAGCACTACGGCCGTTGGATGGACATCGTACGGTCACTGGAGCTAGAATCGTTCATATTGACTAAGTTGACAAAGCCCTCCGTCCCCGTCAACTTTGTTGCCCCACAAGTCATCCTCCCACTATGGTGGGTCCCAACTAGCAGGGGGTATTCATTTTTTGTGTGTAATAAGGAGGCACTTCCTTGCGTGCCAAGATATAGCTGGTGGGTCCGACATATTAGCGGGGGGAACCTTTCTTTCGCGAAATACGAAGGCCCTTCCGGTTGGTCCCAGATATCAGGTGGAGGAATCATTATTTTGCGCGTACAGTCCACGGCTGATGGATGTCGTTCATTGACCAAGTTGACCAGGCTGCGCCGAGAGCACCATGGAGGTGGACGACGGCGGGGCCTGGGAAGGGAACGACATGGAGCCGGGGAAGACTCGGCAATGGTTGCCCACGCGGTGGGGAGTACGAGGGTTTACTAGTTCGGCTGCCGTCGCCGGAAAATAACAGGAGGTGTGGGTGACTAGAGGAATGGCCTGGCCATCAATGAAGTAGGGTGGGGCGGTGCGGCCTGTGCGGCAGCATAGCCGGCCACGGGAGGCGGGAGTAGGCAGTCCCACCGGAGCTGGTTTGGGCGGCTGGAGCAAGAAGATCAGATATTGAAGAAGCAGCACGGCCGTTGGATTAACATCCAACGGTCACTGCTGCTAGAATCGTTTGTGGACTAAGTTGACAAAGCTAAAGTACACGTCAACCTAGTAGACCCACAAGTCAGCCTCCAAATCTGTCCCAAACAGCATACAGCCCGAAATTTCTAGCTAGATTCAAATTAGTTTTAAATCTAAATATACCTTAATTTAAATTCAATGAAATTTTACCCACACAAAAACAATGAAATTTAAAATATCAAAATCCGAAAGAAAATAGTATTTTGGAACTAATTGTCTGTTTGCTGTATTTTTTCATTTTACAGCCCATTTATTATTACTTATAGCCCATTTCTTATTACTTATAGCCCATTTTCTGGGCAAAATGCATCCCTCCTTATCTTGAAAGATTTCCGGCCCAGCAGGGCGTAGAAAAGCAAGTAGGCCTATGTTGGTTATTCTGCAAAAAACAAAATAGCTGTCTAGCAATTTTCAGAAAGGAAAAAAAACAAAATGGGCTGGCCATGTGCTAAACATATGAAATAAAAGCCTGGGCTAGATGGGCCACGGGTCCCGCACAACCCAGTTGATACCCTTCTCTGTCCTGAAAAAACAAAATTACTGCGCGCTACTGGGTCCCTACTGTCATCCTCACCATGTACAGTCATCTCCTTATTCCTCTCGGTTGTTGACCATGTTGACAACACCGGAAGGTGACGCCGCGGCGAGCGAACCAAGGCGGAGGACGATGGTGAGGCCTCCGACGGGAACGGACAGGAGCCGGGGCAGATCACAGCCAGCCATGGGAGGCGGGAGCAGGCGGTCCCGCCGGCGCTGGTTTGGCTTTGGCGGCTCGAGGAAGAAGAGACTGAAGAAATGCGACAAACGTTGAATGTCAATCCAACGGCCAAGGTTGGCACAATCGTTTTGTTGACTAAGCGGACACCAAGTAGCATACTTTTTCATATATAGGAAGAAAACTGCGAGGAAAATGCGTTCGTCTACCGTCCTCCTCACAGGGAACGTTCGCCACATAAGTGACTAGCACCCTTGGTTTTCAACAGAGAGGTCCTGGGTTCGAGTCCCAGGAACTCTCAATTTTTTCCTCCTTCCTTCCTCGCAAAAAAGGGAAAGAAAATCAAAGACTTGGGAAGGCGTACAGAACAAGCTAGTGTACTAGTAATGAGACGTTGCCGAGTTTTAGAAAAAAGAAAGACGTGCTTTTGTAGCTGGTTCGAATCCAAACCTAGACTATGACTATATATGGTGCTATGCTACTCTGCAAGTAATGAAACTGACATATCCAACGTTCGCTTCTCCTCTTCTCTACTTACTCTGCCTAGCATCAGAAGCTCTGGCTGCAGCAACCATGTCCACTGGTTGCTCGTCCACCTGCTATTCAACAGGCAACAACCAGATATGCGCCAAGTCGCAACCCGTACCATCGCCTGTAGGTCTCATCACACCCTCGTCGGCACGCGCACTGTAGCCAATTGCTCATCACAACCCGCTATCGTTGGTGTGGTGCCACTACTGCAAATCACGCAGTCATCCATTGCGTCTCAACCACAATCCGCAACCCTGGCCGAGTCTTCTACAAATGCCTGAATCATGGGGTAATAATATGTTTAAGTGTTGTTCTGCTGCTTTCAGTTGCTGATTTTTTTTAATAGTTTGGTTGATGATCTACCAATTTGATTCGTGCAGAAAAGGGAAGATTCGTGTGATTTGTATTTCTGGGAAATTGCTGATGTGGGGGAATGCAACTACGCTGATTATTTGGTTAGCCGAGGAATCCCAATACCCGCAGGTTGGGGTGTTGGACAAGTAACTGAAGGAACGGCAGAAGAGGAAGATGCAAAGCAGAAACTTAAAGATGTAGTTCCTCTGATCATGGCCAAGCAACAGCTGCTGAACGGCCTTGACAGCAATGAGGAGATGAAAGAGCTTCTGAAGATAATGGGCAAAATTGATGTGCTCTGTAGGATGATTGTCTCTTTATTTGCAGTGTATGTAGCACTTGTGATGTATTCAATGGCTACGACATGAGCACTTTGCTGAAACTAGTAATGAATGAAACCTCTGTAGCAGACTGGGCATAGTGTTGTGAACATCTAATGATTTCTATTAACGGAAATCAGGGGTTATCCCCTTTTGCTCATATAAATAAATAAATAGCAGAGGCCCTGTCGGGTCAGCTTAGTTCTCATTCGAAGACGTCGAGCAAGTTGCAGTCCAACAGAAAACTATGTCATCAAATTCAAGTTTCACAGCCAAATGTGAGTACAACTAAACAGCAATGTCATCATGTTTTAGTTGTCATACAATCACCAACACAAATCAGCCTACAAAACAAGTGATGTTCTCACAGCAAAATACTAAACAACATGTTCATCAGGTTTCAGTTGTCATAGCAAACACAATTTCACATAGTAGATAAAAAACGTCTTCTGACAGGCAAATACGACAAAAGCAATGTAATCATCATCCACATCAGCAGCGTTAACATCTTCGCCATGTGTATCAGTCTAAATCGTAATTCCCCACGGTGTCATCTTCTTCTTCGTCCTCAATGTCCTCAAACGTTGGCTTCTTGTTGATCAACTCTTGTATGTCCACAACACGACAGGCAATCTTTTCGCCGACGTCATTGACGTGATGGTTCTCAAAGATATTAGGAACATCTGTGTTATCTTGTACATCAGGAGCAGTGTAAGCATCATCTTGTTGTGCAACTTCATTAAACGAATTCCTCTGCTCAAACCTTTGCAATACTCTTTAGTCATCGCTACGTGCAAATGTGTCTTCCAAGAAAAATATCTGTGTTGCTTGATTTTCCAAAATAAAAGGCTCGTTGGTCTGGTACGCCGCCATGACATTGATGGACTTGAAATAATCATCAGCTCTGGGTTTTGCGATCCTGGAAAACAGGTTATACAAACGACAGCACAACAGAACCACACACTGATGATCCTCGAAACTGGAGATATACTGCAACTGAATAATGTCTGTTATGTTAGCATACATTTCAGTTGTCTCTTTGTCATACGTATCCGTGCTCATGATGGCACTGTTGTGTGTCTTCCTGCCTTTGTCTCGTGCAAGGGTGTTGTAGCGCACATCTCCAACAACGCAATATTCATAATGTCTTACCCGAGTATCAGGACCCATTGCTAGTGAGTAAAGGGCATCATCAACTGCCTGCCCATCCTCCCGCATCTTCATAACCTATGGTTAGAAAATAGACAAGCTGATCATCTTATGTACTCAATATATTAAAAAAACTGACAGTGCACTTCAAAAGCTTACGTGGTTCTTGAACCATTTCGCAAATCCTGCCATAACCAGTTTGTCAATGTTTCTTGGATTTTGCGGCAGTAACTCCTCTTTGTAGATGCTGCACAACATAGTGATCGCGTCAAACATCTAAATATATAAGAATGTGCTGCAAGTTTAGTAGATTACGATGTATAAGCTGTAGTACTGCACTTACTTGATATAAGGTAGTATCACAGGACAGTTATTCAACACATACCAAACCATTTTGTCCAAATATTTAGGTTTGTCCTCTTGTCGACTCTTCCCTATAACTCGAACAGAATAATCGAAAACATTGAGCCTGGGATTGTCTTCACCCACCTCTTTGCTAAGCTGATCAGCTGTTTCAATGTATTTTGAGCAGAATGTCAACGCTTCTGTAGCAATGTAGGCCTCTGCAATGGAACCCTTGGGTCTAGCTCTGTTCCTAACATAGCCCTTGAAAGTGCCTAGCCGCCTTTCAATAGGGTACATCCAGCCATACTGTACTGGACCTCTAAGTAGTGCCTCATCAGGTAGATGAACAGCCAAATGCACCATCACATCAAAGAAGGCTGGAGGATATATCTTCTCAAGGTCGCATAGGATAGTTGGTATCTTGTCTCTAAGACGCTCCAAAGCATCTATCCTGATATTCCTACTGCAGAGTTCCCTGAAGAATTGTCCCAACTCTGCAACTGCTGTGTATAAGCGGCCCAATCCTCTAAGGATAACAGGTAAAACCCTTTGAAGTAGGACGTGGCAGTCCTGAGTTTTCAACCCTTGTACCTTGTTTCCATCTGCACTGACTCTCCTTTCAGGGTTGGAAGCAAATCCATGTGGGAATCTCACACGTGACAGGACCTCGCAGAATTCTTTTCTTTTTACCTTGTCCAAGACGTACACAGCTGGTGCCATATCCCGTGGTTTACCTTCATCTTGCACCTACAAATCCTTTCTGATACCCAGGTGTGTCAAATCAATCCTAGATTTTAAGGTATCTTTTGTCTTGCCTTCAATATTAAGAAGTGTGCCGATAATGCTGTCACATATATTTTTCTCGATGTGCGTCACATCAAGATTATGCCTTAGATCCAAATCTTTCCAATACTCCAAGTCCCACAAAGTGGACCTGCGGGTAAACAATAATCTCTCTTCTACCCTGCCACGCTTCCTTTTCCCGCTACCATTACCAAGATGGTTTCCTGGTGTAATAGGCCTGACCTTCTCTAATTCCACTTGCAACTCATCGGCGGTGAGCCTCTTTGGCGCATCACGGTTTTCATGCTTTGCATTGAACACATGTCTTTGGTACTTTCTAGGATGCGGCTTGTCCTTGGCAAGGAAACGGCGGTGTCCAATGTAACAGATCTTGCTAAATATTGCGTATGACAGCGGATTCCTGTCACAGCGAACACATGCATTGTAACCATGTGTCGTTCGCCCTGACATGGTGCCCAAAGCTGGATAATCATGGATGCGCCAAATTATAACAGCACGCAGAAAGAAATCAGCTGGTGGGCTGCTATATAGGTCTTGAGTGAGAACACCCTTCCATAGCTGTTGAAGTTCCCCCACAAGAGGCTCCATTAACAAATCAAAATCCTTTCCAGTACTTTTTGGACCTGGGATGAGCAAGGCCATCATGTAGTTTGATTCTTCGGTGCAAACATTTGGAGGCATGTTGTAAGGGGTAACAAGCCCTGGCCACATGCTATATGTGGCGCTCTGGTGGCCAAATGGGTTAAATCCATCTGAAGCTAAGCCAAGTCTAATGTTTCTTGGGTCAGCAGTAATCTCTCTGTGTTTATCATTGAAGCTTTTCCACTCACTACCATGAGATGGATGTCTCATTACATTCTGATCTCTGTACTCCTGGTTCCTAGAATGCCATAGTACATCCTCTCTTGTTTCAGCATCATGAAACAACTTCTGCAATCTTGGTGTAATTGGAAAATGTCTCAGAACATTATGAGGAATCCTCTTCACAGCATCGCCATCTTTCCATCTTGATGATTTGCATTTTGGGCATTCACTTAAGTTGGCATAATCCTTCCGGAACCGAACACAATTATTCTTACAAACATGGATCATATCATATCCAATTCCAACTGCATGAAGGAAATTCTTCATTTTACTGTAGGTGTGTGGCAGCTCAGACGCATCTGGGAAAGATTCGCGGAAAGCAGCCAACATCGCATCGAATGATTTGTTGGTCATCCGCTCAGATGTCTTCACCTGAAGAAAGGTGACCATAGCCGAGAATACTGACAGCTTATCTCCTGGGGTGACAGCAACGTTGCATTGTTCCAACATGCGGGCCCACCATTTTTCTTCTGTAGGGGAAAGTTCATGGAATGCATGAGCATTTCGTAGCATTGTTTCAATGTTGGTCAAACTCACTGGCTCCGCCACCACCACCTCCTCCTCCTCTTCCACCTGAGCATCAAGCAGATCAAGATGGTGATCTGCTGCTTCCACATAGTCAATAACATTGACGTTCATAGCTTCACCATGATGAACCCACCTAGTATATGTGACCAACATCCCATACAAGTGTAGATGATTTTGCACAGTTGATTGGGGTCTTGTAACTGAATTCATACAACTGCTACACGGGCAGAGCACATCTGATTTCGGACCACCGTACTCAGCTCTGATAAAGTTCATGAGGTTTTCAACCCCCTCAACATATGCAGCGGAGAATCTTCAAGCAGAAGTTATCCAAGTCATGTCCATCTGTTAGACATACAAATTAGTTCTTCTACTAGATATTACAGGAAAAACATATATGCTTTTTTATGAAGTCCAGAAAAAATACCTAGGTCGATGTCTACAGCTATGGCAAGATATTTGGACGAGCAGATCTAAGTAACAAAATATATGTAAAGCTAATTCAGCAAACAGATTTGATTGCCAAATTATGGCAGGCTGTTTCAGTAGTCAATGAGGCCGAGCACACAGCCATCCAACTATCAAAGGCCATCGCAGCAACAAAGATCGAGTATAAAACTGTGTAGAGCTATTTCAGCTAACAGATTGGCTACTAGACCATGGCAATCTACGTCACAATAAATATATGGCAGGATATTTTAGCAACTAATCGGCCTTGGCATGCCATCTCAGCTAAGCAGATTGAGTGTAGAACAGGGCAAGGAAGCTTCTTTAGAAGAGCATATTGACAGTAAACTACTTCGGCAAATAGTGAGACTAACAACGTCTATCAGCTAGAATTCAGCGCTACACCGACATGAACGGGGCCTCAGTCTAGAATGCGTGTACCGTGGGAGAAGCTGACCGCCATTCGTCTCCACACGAACGTCGCCAACGGTGGCGGCGCTGACCGCCGTGTGCCTCCACAAGAACGTAGCCAGAGGTGGCGGCGCGGCTAGAGGACGGCAGTCTACGAGAGCGTATTGTGGGTGCGAGAGGATCGCCGAACCGCGGCGCCGACGTATCGGCACGGCGGGGAGGGCGTCTTTGGCGGAGCGAATAGAGTGGAGGGGGATAGGAGGGAGGTGGGTTTGGGGAATATTATTGGCTAGTTCGCTGAAGGGCGGTTGAATCGGATTTGGGGGGAATTTTTGGGTGTGGGGGGGGAGGATTTTCATGCGGTGGGCGGGGGGAGTTTGGCGCATGGTCGGTTTCTCCAAGTATAGTCACACGTGGCAGTGAAGAGGCAAGCCGAAGCGCGTTTCGTTTGTGTGAGCCGTGTGCAGGACCGAAGGTGTGTGGGCTGCAATGCGACCGCGACAGGAGTGATGTAAGTGTACCGCATTTTTTCCTTTTAAACTAGGTGCTTCGCCCCCTAAAAAACAAATATGTTGCTTCGCGCGATCCATCGATACTACTACTAGTAATCCGGTAATCCCGACTAAAATGGTGCGGCCGGATCTTTTCCCGCGCGATATGCTGGGAGGTTGGCTTAGTTGGGTTTTTTAGGACGAGTAGCTGTAGGCTGAGGACAACCACGGTGCGGAGACACATGTCGGTAGCGACGGCTGGTTCGCCGGCAGCCAAAGATGACGAGGTCATCTCTTTCCACGAGCAGTGATAGTTTTTCTTTGTGTTGTTGTTTTTATGGATCTTTTGCTATGTAAAAACATATATTTGTTATGCAAGTCGCCTGACTTGGGTCAGTCTACCATTTCAGGCGGTTGGATGAATATCCTACGTCTCCTAACCCTTCTTTCCTTCTTCCTCACCTCTTCTTCTTCCCCAACAAACCACCGCACGGGCCGTACGGATACTCCCCAACATGCGGTTGGATAAACATACTCTATGAACAAAAATTATGTGTCAGCGATAGGATGGCTGAGTTTGATGTGTTCCCATGCGACAGCACGTGTCAGTGAGGGTGCGTTCCATTGGTTGGGTTTGCGGCGTGCAGGAGTGACTGTGTGAGGGTGCGGTGCGACCGCGGCGTGCAGGAGCGACCGTGTGAGGGTCCGGTGTGACCGCGATAGCCGTGCGCAAGTGTAGCTCCTTCTGATTTTGATAACTTTAGGCAAGCTTGGAAAAAATGTGTGGTGAAGTTTGGCAATGCAAGGCCTAGACGTAAACAAGATAAGTACGTACGTACTAGGAGTACTAGTGTTCAAAAACAAAGGCTGGGTTTTCCTTCGCGGGATTTAATCGATACAAATCCTCATTTCACGTGTCAATTAATGCGTATTTTTTTCTCCAAAGACCAAAGAGCTAACCATCTCACTCCTCATCGCTTGATTAATGCAGCACCATGCAAACCAACCTTCTCACTTCCGCATGCATGCAGGGGATATTAATGTCCTTGGTTGCTAACCCCATCAATTTTGCCTCGATTAGTGTTAGTGGCCCTTTGCAAATTGTAATTTTGATATACTGGCCTTGTGTACAAAAAATGGAGGTACTCCCTCCTTCCATCTATATAGGGCCTAATATGTTTTTTGAGACTAACTTTGACCAAGTTTTGGAGCAATAATATATGACATGCAAGTTACACAAAGCATACCATCAAATTCGTACGTGAAAGAAGCTTCCAATGATATACTTTTCACATTATATATCTCATGTATTATTAATCTTATCAATAGTGAAAGGCAGCCTTGAAAAAGGCATTAGGCCCTATATAGATGGAAGGAGGGAGTAGTAACTATATTTGACTTCCTTCCCCATTGCGGTGACGTCGATGATATTTTTTTGGTGGTTTGGCGAAGTGCGTTCGACGGAGAACACCATTGAGGGAGACCACGGTAAGTCATTCGCAAGTGCCGCCTGCAAGCCGAGACAACCGCCTTATTTGCATCCAGGAAGTCCTTTACTAGTACTACTATAACTAATGCGGTGAGATGGCTTCTTGAAGAAGACGATGGAGAAGCGGAGTCAGCGAAGAGTGAAATGATGGTTGCTTCATCCGTGCTTTTGTGATTTGACGCCTCACTGCTTTGTGATTTGTGATAGAAGGGACAGGGGAGTAGACTCTGTGCTCTATACTGTACTACATGCGTCCAAGCATGGGAGAAAGAGGAGAGACGTTGCATTCTTCTATTCCTTCAATCAATCAATCAATCAATCAGGGAGCTTCGGTTCCATCTTTTTGGCTTTGGCAACACCGTCCACAATGGTTCCCACGATGCCAAAAGCTATTTTCACATTTGGCTACACATTGTGGATGCCCTTAATCATACCACTTGGTTTTGCTCCTGTGTGCTATCTATACAAATCTCAATTATATTGATCTAAAAAATTATAGAATTGAGATTAGTAAAAATGAGGTGATTTTGCCGCGCGGATGGCGGGGGAGGTTTCTTATTTTCGGAGGACATTGTCCTGGCGGTTTGCTAACATGCGGTCCCACGTGTCAGTGCTTTACCAACCCGATCCGCGTCCCACATGAGGCAGAACAACAGCAGAAGCAACACGTGTTTAAGTTGAAGAAGATGAGGCAGAAGCGGATTCAACAACGAGTGAAATGATGGTTCCTTCGTCCCTCCAGCTTAACTGCGGGAAAGGTGCATCTTTGTGATTTGATGCCTCATTGCTCATTACTACACCGACGCCATGACTGGGGTGTTTCACCCCGGCTGCTCTGCACTGTATTCCGGTATGGCACGTGGACCCGGTAGCTTGATGTCCCACATGTCGGCGAAAGGGACTAGAAGATTTATGAAAGCGAGCGCTCCACTCTTACGACGGAGGAGTAGACGACACGCCGGCCCAGTGAACTTTCACTTGTACTGTATAGTACTATAGTTTTGCTGTTTCGCACGATCCATCGATACAAACCCGATTAAACAAGAAAGGGCGGGATTTTTCCCGCACGGTAGATGATACTGGCCATACATTTCAAAGTCAGTTTTAATGTATGCAAACTCAATAATTATAAGTAACAATATGATATCTAGTAAAACTAAAAACACATATGATTTATTGTGTTAGAGTGTAGTAGTAGTGTTGTATAGCATAGTTGTTAGATGTAACATTTGAGAACGTGTAGAGATGTAGTTTTGGAGGGCCTACAGAGAGAAAAGCGTAATACGGTCATCGAACTTCAGAATAAGCTGATTACGGTCACTATATACGTTTTGCGGCGATTATACGGTCACTTGCTCACAGCTCAGCATCAGATTGCACTCTGTTGACCGGCCAAATAGTCTACGTGGCGCCATGTTGACTAGTTAAATTGACCACGTTCATTGTGGGTCCCACCTGTCAGTTCGCATAGGCAAAAGGTCAGATAAACACAAATTTACGCAGGCGCGACAAGGCTCCAACCCGTGCGCGGGAATCACCTGGTTGTGTATGTGTCTGTCAGGGCCTGATGTGTGCGCATGCACGTGTAGGTTGAGCACTTGAGCGTGAGAGTGTGTGTTGGTCGTGTGGTGTACTGGTGTGTGCATGCATGCGTGCATGTGTGCGTGTGAGTGTTGCATGCGTGCGTGCGTGGCTGCGTGTGTACCTGTGAGTGTTGCGTGCATGCGTGGGTGCATGTGTTTGTGTGAGTGTTGCGTGGATGCAGTTCATGTGCATGCGTGCGTGTGTGTATAATCACCACACTAGCTCCTGTGTGTTAAAACAGACGGCTCAGCATACCAATACAAGGTCACCTTGAACGTTGTGCCCGCGGTCATGACTTCGAACCACCGTCCAAATATTTTTTTGTCATTTGTTTTCATTCTTACTAGCAAGATGCCCGTGCATTGCATGTAACATCAAGATGCATTTGTATGACTTGTTTATCTTGTGAGAGAAAAGGATGAACGAGGGAAGGCCTTATTTGCAAATGTGGAGAGGTGTGTGGGTACCTTTTTGCAAAATTGCCATAGTTTCTTTCCTATCCGTCAGATATAAATCGGACGGCCTATATTGCAGGATGGTAGGCACACCATCATCACCAACTCGGTTTTTATAAGAGTGTATTTTATAAGAGTGTAGATGTAGAGTAGATACAAGTCGACAGGTGGGCGCGATGGTAGTGACATAATGTGATGCAACACTAGAGGTGCCACGTGGAGCGTTTAACTCGTCAACTAGTCTTGTCATGAGCAAATACAGAGTTGTACGGTGAGCCCGTGACTGCATAATAACCACTAAACGTAAATGGTGACCGTAATAAGTGGATTCTGAAGTCCAATGTATGTATCGTGCTTTCGCTTCAAATACAACGATCGTCATTGCATATATCGCGAGAGAAAGATGAAACATGCATGAATTTCTGGGGGCTTATGTTTAGAGGACCTGGAGATAATTTTGTGTGCATACGTGAAAGGGGCGTACAGGGGGGGGGGGTATGCGATGGAGAGAGAGATGCTCTTCGTTTCTCTTTATTATGACTAACTTTGTATATAGTATAAAAATATACAAATTCAAAGTGCGGAATAAATATCATTCTGGGCACCATGCAATGCAAATTAGCATTCGTACTCCTCCATATAACTTTGTAATGTTTTATATATGTAGAAACTCTAAAATAATTTTTTGGCCACACTTTATTCAAAAGGAATGTTGTATGCGAAATAAACGTGAAGAGAGGGCTTTTTAGATCAATGGGGTACGTGATGTAACATGTGTGAATGTGTAGTTGATGCATTTGGCGGGGCCTAGAGAGGTATGTGTGTGTATTACGTATTCGAGAGAGGCATGGATAGAGGGGCCAACGGGGGGGGGCGTGGGAGAGATAGCATGAAAAATGAGAGTGGTCTAGAGAGAGACGAATATGACGTCATGACAAGAGATTCCATTCCCTTGAGTGTGTATATGCAAGGGGGGAGGGAATAGAGGCACCAGGAGAAATGTTATGTGTGTGTGGTGTTTGTGTTGGTATGTGTGGGTGTGAGAAGATAATGAGACGTGGGGGTAGAGGGTGTGTCACCGCGTGAGGTCCGGTGGGTCGAGGTGAGGCCCTTCGTTCTGTTCCGTCCTGCGCCACATTGGTCAGCCCGTGATGCATTTAGGAAGACCCATGGATGACTAGTCGTACAAGACAAAGATAGCAGAATTGTGATGGAATCCGTAACCCCTAGGTTCTTGGACTAAGGTAACCCCTTTATCTATGGTATTACTATTCATCCAACATAACTTTAAGGGGCATCCTACAGAATGCTCTGCTAGAATCATACTCGTCGATTAGGAAGAGAGGTGTGAGACAATGCATGAGAGATATGCGTAAAGATAATGTGCATACATGAGACATGAAGGCAGGTCCATGTATATAGAAAGGGTCGATGAGGATTGTGCGTGTGTATGTTTGCGATAGGAAGAGTGCTTGTGATAAAGGTTAGTGAAAACAGTTGTAAATGGTTACAAGAGGGAGGGAGAGTTTTATCTAGAGCATGTGTGCGAGAAAGACACCTCGGGAGAGAGTGTGTGAGCATGTGTGAGAGACCACCGATGGAGAGTGAAACTACACGTAAAAGACTGCTCTACACATTGATTAAAGATATAAATTGTATCCAAATATTAGGATGGGATCATGATATTTGCAATTCGCGTAAGGAGCAGTCATTGATCCATCAGACATCTAGATTCTATCGAATTTGAGCATGTCTATGTTATTATTCGACACAATTGATCCACATAGTTAGTATTTTGAACTCCAGATAATGCATCGCTTTAGCAATCGAATATAAACGTGAGTATAGTTCATGTTGTGTGTGTAAAGCACATTACACATACAAAAGTTACACAATGGACATTATAAATAGCTACTACCTATGAACTAGCATACATTTGAATTCAACTTAAGGTGGTTTAAAAAATTGAATTCAACATGAAGTCCATTCAATTATTTGAATTTGATATCATGGCATATGTAAACCATACCTAAATTATGGGGGCACCAATCTTTGCTCTGATTTTGTACATAATAGCATATGTAGGCCTGTATAAAATAGATTCAAATTTAGCTCCTCCATTCCAAAATAATCGTAGTTATAGGATTTTCAAGTGTCAAAATTTTAAAAAGAAGCGGATAATTTAATGAGGTTTTCAAATATACAAGGTCAAATATAACGTTGTATATTTAGGTCAATCCTCATAGTTCAAGAGTACTCTAAACGTGAATGCTTGTGTTTCAAAATTTCGAACGAAGCGCCAAAAGAGCCTCTACTCGCCCGAAACCACGTGAGACCAATGTTTGGTAGTACAAGGAAATTACTTTTCTAATAACTCTTACCGTGAAACCTACTGGTCTGACGTCCAAAGGTCTAAACCGGGGTATGTTTGTAGCTTCATCTAGACGCCACGCAACCGATTTCCGAAAAACATTCATACACAATGGCCGCCTAAGCACACATGCGCGGGGCCGAAATCACTCCCGCCCACTATTTGGGACACCTGGGTTTACCATCCTACCCCCGACCCGTAGTAGGTCCGAAATTTAAGAGGGGGGCAAAGTTTGTACTTTCCCCAAATTTCAAACAAGCGCGTCCCATTTCTGTTCAAAAAAGCAAAAAACAAGCGCGTCCCAGACCAAAACATGGTTCCCCCCACCCGTCCGATTCCCCATTCATACTCCGTGGGTGCCAAAACTACCTCTCCACCAGCCGCGAAACCCCGGTGTCCTCCGTCCGCCACCCCATCCCACCCATCATCCGCCGCCCTCCACCATCACGCCGGAGCCGATACCCCGACATCATCGTCCACCGCAACCTCAACCACAACGCCCTCCACGGCTAGTAGTTGAAGTCGAGGCCGAGCCGTCCGTACCCAAGCCTATTCAACCACGCCTTCCTGCGCCTCACCACTGCCGCTCCAACTTTGCCACCCTCCACCGCACCGGAGCTGTTCCTGCTACGCCGTCCTTCGCCACCTCGGATCTGCTTCCCCTTCGCCGACATACGGCCACGGCAACACAATCAACAATTTGGCCATGGGTTCATCCAAGCCTGCACCCTCCAGAACATCGGTTTCCCCTATAAAAAGAAGAAAATCGGCGCGACTTGTGGAGGTGACCACACCGGCAACCGAAAAAGGTACTCCTTGTCGGTGGGAACGACACTATGGGATCACAAGAATCCCTACTACAGTTGCGGGGTGCGGGGTCGTGAGAAGAGCGGATCAAACCGATAGCACACGGTTCGTTTATCCAGGTTCGGGCCGCGGGGATGCGTAAAACCCTACTCCTGCTTTGGTGGATTGTATATCTGTGTTCTTGAGCTAGCTATGGGGCGTGAGGAGCTCCAAAAAGACGAATCCCCCTCCTGGTCGCCTCGGGCCTCGTTTTATAGGAAAGGGGTTGCCAAAGTGGCACACAGGAGGTGGAAAGGGTACAGTGATGTGAGGTTATCCCTCGCAGTACATGAAGGCGCATTTAATGTGTCTTGCCCAGGTGCCCTTGCTTTATCGGGGATGGGGGAGAGCCCTGTCTCATCCGTCGCCGCTCCCTCTCGTGTCGACATGTGCCCTGGCCAGCGGCGCCCGCGGTGCCATGTAGGCAGGCAGGCAGCTGAGGTGGCGCAGTGGTGGGTCTCCATGAAGATCCGCATGCTTCCACGCAGGTGCCTGCCCAGCTGGTTGGGTCGGCAACTGCATGCGAACGGCGGTGGAGGTTTGACTGGCGTGGGCCAGATGGTGGCCCTACGAGTGTTCTTGGCAAGGGCCTTGCCTGGGCCCCGGCAATGGTCTTGCCATGGCGCCTGCTGTCATCCCCGGCAACGCTCTTGCTGCGGGATTTGTGGTCCTCCTTGGCTGGGATCCCGCAAAGGATCATCATCTTCTAAAGGGTGTATCTGATCTTGAATGTCTTCACAAAGATCTGCATGCCACCACGGGGATTTCTCCCTAATCCTTGCCCCATGGGGGCAGTGGACTCAAGGGTGATTCACTCCATAGGTGTGGGGCGAGCTGCCATGGCAAGGGTCTTTCCGGGTTTGCTAAAACCTCCTCCCGGCAAGGATCTTGCCGGGGGGGATTCCGCTTCGTCCCCTTTGCTCTTTGTGGTCTTGGTCTTGGCGTCGTTCTGCTTCTCCTGAGCGTCGGTCTTACCTTGGCTCACCTCCCTTGCCTTGCTCAGTGTGGTGGTGCCCGTGGCTCAGACTGCCCATGCACAGTTATAGGGGTACAAAAAGCGTACCCCTCTTTTTGTACACGGACAGGAGCCCCCGGGCCTGGGCCGCACGTAAGCGCAATCGCGTCGTTTGGGCTAGGCCCAAAAACGATGCGCGGGCAGGCGGGGCGGTTTTTACCGTGGTAAGTCTCTTCGCGCGCTGTGGTTCCCATGCTTCCCGCGCGTGGCGCGGCGTGGGGAGGCGTGTGTGACGTGGGCGGCATGGGTGGGGCTGAGCTCTACATGCATACGTCACGTCGTAGTAAAGGGGGCGGTTTGCGCCTTCCCCATAAACGGAGGGAGGCATGGAGGCGCGGCCCATTAACTGAACGGGGCCGAGGCGTGGTCTTCAAGGCGTCCACTCCCCACGATCACGGGGTGGGGAGAGGTCGCCTCACCCGTCGCCTCGGTCCTGCATGCCTGCCATGTGGCTCTCATGCGCTCGGGGTGGTGAACGGTGGGGGCGGGAAACCGGGCCGCCGCAGGCTGGGGCGGCAGGTCGGTCCCAGTTCCGCGTCTTGATTGGCTGAGCGGGGCGGCCGAGCCCCCACCCCGTTCCTTTATAAAGAGCGGGAGGGGGGATGACGTCCCGCATTCCTTCATCTCCTCCTTCCTTCAGCTTCTGCTCCCCCCTTCCATCCGTCATGGAGAGAGGGAATCATGGTCCTTCAACGGTGGCGGCGAGGGTCGCCGCTCGACAACGCGTCCCTCCTTCTCCTGCGCCCACGGTGGCAGAGCCAGCCGCGAGGGGAAGGGGGAGGGGCCGAGGCCGTGGGCGAGGCCGAGACGCTCGGGGAAGAGGAGGACGGGGCGGCGTGTCGGCCTCGCCTCCGCCAGCAGTTCTTCCCCCCGTGAAGGGCCACATTGGGGATGACCCTTGTGAGTTCTTCATCAGGCTACGCCGGCCGCCTCGCCGTCGCCTTCGTCTCCCAACTCCATTCGCGCGGGAGATGGAGCTGGATCCGCCGGGGTCGTTGTTGCTGCACATGAGGGGCTGCACGATCAGTGGCACACGGGCCCGCGTTGATTTCCCCGCCCCTCACGTGATGTATCTCTGTTGGGGATGGAAGACGTTTGCCCATATCCACCGCTTGACGGAGGGGCTCACTCTCCATTTTAAGCTGATGGAGGGTGGCCTTCTCTCTGTCAAGGTCTTCGGGTGCTTTGGGACCCGTGCAAGGTGCTGCGTGGAGAGCTCTTCTGATAGTGAAGACTCCTCCTCAGGTGGGAGTGACGAGGAGGATAGCGGCAGGGACGATGAGGGTAGTAGGCGGTAGGATGACGGGTCCGATTAGGTGTCGGGCGCCGCTCCGTGCGACACCGGCGACCCCATCATCCGCGTCGCCCGCTCCCTGAACTTATCGGGGTCGTCCCCTTGGGCGGCTGGCGTTCGGAGGCTGCGGAAGAGGAAGAGGGCGAGCAGCAAAGCCGTCAAGTCGGAGTACGTGGGCACCGATGCCTTCGACGCGTGCTGACATCCTACCGCCTCATCTTTGAGCTCTGCTTCCGGCGCCGCCATCACCATCTAACCTTCGGAGGGCCACCGAGATGTTCTCTTGGTGTCTTCTGCCACCCGTAGCTCGCCTAGGCACTCCTTTTTCCCTTTTCGCCTCCTTGACCTGCCTCCTGAGGAGAGGGACAAGAAAGGGATTACGGGCACCTTATCTCTTTTTAGTTTGTAAGCCTTCAGGCCTTAGCTGAATTTAAAACTTGTAATCCCATCATTCATGTTTTTCATACCCTATGGACTATACCTGAGTGGAATGTTTTTAATGAAAAAGGGATGCTTGCCGGGTCATTTGTTTGTGGGTAGAACCCACGACAAGGAGTAAATCCTTGATATCCTTAAGATAAACATTTCCTTGCCCGGCAACAGGCCTTGCCGTCTCCCTACTTCGCTCGACCTTTCTCACACCTTTGGCGGAGGCAGGGATGAGGTGGGTTCAGGCTCCTTGTTTCATCCTCTCGCTGCCACGACTACTACCAAACCTGGCCCCAGGAACGAGCCCTATGGCCTAGAGTTAGGGGAGCACGGTAGTTTTAGGAAAAAAAACGAGGTTTCACATACCTCAGTCCATAAGGGAATGCATGATAAGGGATGCAAAACTTATCTGAAGCTGTAGCCCCCGACAACTCTGGTTTGCCATGGGTGAATCTTTGCTCTTGCAGCCCTCGGCAATACTGGCTTGCCGGGGTCTAGATGCTGGTCTGTCCCTCTTCTCTTTTTCGTCCTCAAGTGATCCGGCAAGGATACCTGTGAGTCCTGCAAACCAAAGAAGACGAAAGAACGGCAAAGAGACGCACACTCGACCTCTAAGCTAGGGGTTAGCCGCCGCTAAGCACTATCAACCCTAACCAAGGACGAGACTCGACCTAGCATGCATGCTATAACTTAGGGCACTAGCGCTTCATTTATTTATGCTCAGGGTCTGCGCCTGGCTTTGTACAAAGGGTTACATGCATCATCGGCAATGATTGTACAAAAGGTGGCTTGCCGGGGGCCTGGCAAGCCGCGCCTCACGGGTAAAAGTTGCGAAGATGCTTAATGTTCCAGGAGTTACTCATCGGAACGGCATCTTCGGTCTCCAGGCGGACTGCGCCGGGCCTGGTGACTCGTATTACCCGATAAGGGCCTTCCCACTTTGGCGTCAACTTGTTGGAATTCTTGGCCGATTGAACGCGCCGAAGGACAAGGTCGCCTTCCTCAAGGCTTCGGGCATGAACCTTGCGGCTATGGTAGCCGCGCAAGGCTTGCTGGTAGTGTGCTCCTTTCACAGCCGCCCGAAGATGATCTTCCTCAAGGAGCATTGCATCATCTTGCCGCAGTTGCTCTTGCTCAAGCTCATCATAAGCGAGCACTCGAGGTGACTCGTATATAAGTTCAGTGGGGAGAACTGCTTCTGCCCTGTATACCAGGGCAAAAGGTGTTTGGCCGGTGGCTCGATTTGGCGTCGTCCTAATCGACCAAAGAACCGACGGCAACTCATCAATCTAGCGCCTTCCACTCTTGTGCAGCCTGTCAAAGGTCTTGGTCCTTAAGCCTCGCAGTACTTCAGCGTTTGCCCTCTCAGCTTGACATTTCTTCGTGGGTGAGCAACGGAAGCGAAACAGACTTTGCTGCCGAGGTCTTGGATATATTGCATGAAGGTGCGGCTTGTGAACTGTGTGCAGTTGTCGGTGATGACCCTGTTGGGTACACCAAAACGGCACACTAGTCCCTTGAAGAACTTGACGGCTGACTGAGCTACGACCTTTCTCACTGCCTCCACCTCCGACCACTTTGTGAACTTGTCGATTGCAATGTACAAGTACTCAAAGCCCCCGACAGCGTGGGGGAAAGGGCCCAGTATGTCGAGCCCCCAGACCGAGAAGGGCCAGGAGAGAGGAATGGTTTGAAGGGCTTGAGCTGGCTGATGAAGCTTCTTTGAATGGAACTAACATGCTTCACACCTGGTGACTAGTGTCGTCGCATCCTGGAGGGCGGTGGCACAGAAGAAGCCTTGCCGAAATGCCTTGCCGTCAAGGGCCCTTGACCCGATGTGGGATCCACATATGCCTCCGTGTATCTCCGCCAACAGCTCGAGTCCTTCCTCCCGAGGGATACACTTCAATTTCACACCGTTCGGCCTCTTTCTGTATAGGACGTCATCGACGAACTGGTACATGGTAGAGCGACGGGCTACTTTTTCCGCTTCTTCCCGCTCTTCAGGAAGTTCCCCTGTTTGGAGGAATCGGACGGTATGCTGTGCCCACGCTGGAGCCTGAGGCTCGACGGCGAGGACTAAAGGCATTTCCTCCGCTATAGGAGCGGCTTTCTCGACGGCAAGAGCTTGACGCTCCGCCAGAGCTAGCCGTCCCGTGGCGGGCTCAGTGTCCCCGGCAACATCCTTGCCGGCGGCTCCGGAGAGCTCGGTGGGAAAGTACTTGCCGGGTCCTGATTTTCTCCTCTTGTTCTGCTCTGTTGATGGATCAACGGATGGCTGAGTTAGCTAGAGCACAAAGGTACCTGGTTACACAGGTAGCTTGAGGGCAGCATGTTTTGACAGGTAATCAGTGATATCGTTCTCCGCTCGGGGAACGTATTCAACATGTATACCGTCGAAACGCTCTTCCAGCTTTCTCACTTCATCGACGTAAGCCTTCATCAACGGGCTCTGGTAGTCCTTGTTGACTTGCTTGACGACGAGCTGCGAGTCGCCCCTGACGATGAGCTTCTTGATTCCGAGGTCCGCCGCGATCCTAAGAGCGGCAAGCAGCCATTCGTACTCTGCCGTATTGTTTGTTGACACCTCCCTGGGGAAGTGCATCTGGATCACGTACTTGAGGTGCTCTCCGGTGGGCGCGACAAGCAGTATGCCAGCCCCGGCGCCGTGTAAGGAGAAAGCTCCATCAAAGTACATGATCCAACTGCAACTTGCCTCCTTGCCGGGGAGAGCAGTCTCTTGGGCTTCTTCGTCAGGCGTTGCGGTCCATTCTGCAATGAACTCCGCCAGGACTCGACTCTGAATCGTCGAAGTACTTTCAAACATGAGGCCAAAGCTGGACAGCTCCAGTGCCCATTCCACAATTCTTCCCGTTGCATCTGGATTGTGCAATATCCGTTGCAGAGGGAGGCGAGTGACGGCAGTGATCTCGTGTGCCTGGAAGTAGTGACGCAGCTTCCTCGAGGCCATAAGAAGGCCGAAGAGCAGTATCTACACGCCGGAGTACCTTGATCTAGCTTCCTGCAGGAGGGAACTAACAAAGTAGACCGGGTGCTGCATCATTTTCTTCTTTGGCGGCACTTCAACTGGCTGTGTCGTCTCTGCATTGGTGGTGTCGGGCTCTGTCGCTGTCATTACCTCGTCGTCAACCTCTCTCTGCGCCACTAGTGCGGCGCTGACCACTTGGTTCATTGCCGCCAGGTATAGCAGCAACGGCTCCTGTTGCCTGGGCGCAACTAGTATTGGCACGGAGGAGAGTTACTTCTTCAAATCTTGCAATGCTGCTTCGGCTTCTGGCGTCCACTCCATCGGGCCCGCCTTTTTCAGGATCTTGAAAAAGGGAAGGGCGTGCTCGGCAGGCTTGGAAATGAATCTGCACATGGCGGCGACGCAACCAGCAAGCTGACGCACATCCTTGATTCGCTTGGGTGCTTCAACCTGCTCTATAGCTTTGATCTTGTCCGGATTGGCCTCTATCCCACGCTGTGACACAAAGAACCCGAGAAGCTTGCCGGATGGGATGCCAAAGACACACTTCTTAGGGTTCAGCTTGAGATTGATCTTGCGCAGGTTTGCAAATGTTTCTTGCAAATCCGGTATGAGGGTTGCCCTGTCCTTGGTTTTGACCACTATGTCATCCATATAAGCTTCCATATTTCTATGGAGCTGGGGTTCAAAACCAATCTGGACCGCCCTTGCAAACGTCGAACCAGCACTCTTCAGCCCGAAAGGCATCCGCATGAAACAATACATAGCACATGGGGTGATGAATGCTGTTTTCTCTTCGTCTTCTCTTGTCATGAAGATCTGGTGGTAGCCGGAGTAGGCATCGAGGAATGACAACAGATCACACCCAACTGTGGAGTCAACAATCTGGTCGATGCGCGGCAACGGGAAGGGGTCCTTAGGACAAGCCTTATTGATATCTGTGTAATCAATACACAGCCTCCACTTCCCATTAGCCTTGCGCACTATGACCAGATTGGCCAACCACGTTGGATGGAGCACTCCTCTTACCAAACCCGCTGCTTCCAGTTTCCGGATCTCCTCTGTGATGAACTCTTGTCGTTCCAAAGCTTGCTTTCTGACCTTCTGCTTGACGAGCCGCGCATGAGGACATACAACAAGGTGGTGCTCAATCACCTCCCTGGGAACGCCGGGGATGTCAGAAGCTTGCCATGCAAACACATCGACATTCGCCCATAGCAAGGTGACGAGCGCGTCTTCCTATTTGTCGTCAAGGGTGGAGCTTATGGTGAAAGCCCCTCCCGTGCCGTCCTCATTGACAGAAACCTTCTTGGTTCCTGGCGGTATGGCCCTGGGCTTCTTGTTCCCGTCGGTGGAGCTCTCTGGCACGTCCTCGACGAGAGCGCTACACTCCGAAGAGGTGCGCTTGCCGGAGTGGGTGTCCGAGGTCTCACCGGTCTTCTTCTTCTTCCCTCTCGGGATCCCAGCGGCAGGAGCAAGTGCCCTAGTGGCGGCAGCTGCTGCAACTGCTTGCTGGTATAGTTGGTCAGCGCAAATCAGAGCATCTTTTTTATCGGAGGGGATGGTGATGATCGTCACCGGTCCTGGCATCTTCAGGGTGTTGTAGGCATAGTGTGATGCCGCCATGAACTTGGCCAGCGCTGGGCGGCAAAGGATCCCGTTGTAGGGCAAGGGGATCTTGTCAACATCAAACACGATCCTTTCCGTCCTGTAGTTCAGATCGCTTCCAAAAGTCACGGGCAGCGTGACCTTTCCCTTAGGTTGGCTTCTTCCCGGGTTGACCCCCTGAAACGTGCTTGTCTCCTCGAGGTCTCCATCAGGAATCTGCAGTTTCTCGATCACGGCAGGCGAGATCATGTTCAGACCGGCCCCGCCATCGACTAGTATCTTTGTCACCTTGAGGTTGCGTATTGTTGGTGAAACCAACAATGGCAAGCACCCGACCGCAGTAGTGCGATCAGGGTGATCCTCCGTGTCAAAAATGATAGGTGTGCTGGACCACTTCAGTGGCCGTTGGGCATCAAACGACGGCTCTGCCGCTGTAATCTCTCGCGCCCACTGTTTAAGTTGGCGGTGAGAAGTATGCAGCGAGGCACCGCCGTTGATGCACATGGCCTCTGTATCTTTCTGAAACTCTTGGTCGCCGGATTCGTCGTCCTCTTCGTGATCGCCATCCTCAGGCTTTTTGTCACGGCCCCGGGCGGGCCTCTCCTGTTGTTTATCTTTGCCGCGACGGCCCGCCTCGCCGTCACGCTTCTTGTTGGACCCCTCAGCACCATCTTGGACCTTCTCCTTTGTCGGATTTCGGGTTCCGGCAGACCCTTGAGGTTCGAACACTGGGGTGCACGCGCAGATTTGGCCTCCTACCTACCTGCACCCCTCCGCCTTGCTAGGATCTAAACTACGGAAAGAACAACACAAGAGACACAGGGTTTATACTGGTTTGGGCCACCGTTGTGGTGTAATACCCTACTCCAGTGTGTGGTGTGGTGGATTGCCTCTTGGGCTGATGATGATGAACAATACAAGGAAGAACAGCCTCGCGAGGGTCTGTTCTTGGCTGGGGCAATGAACTGCTGGGAGGAATTCAGTCACCTTTCTCTCTCTCTCTGATCCTTTCTTTTATCCTTTGATCCCCCCTATTTTCTTCCAACCCCCTTGCTCTGTGGGTGGCTGGTCCTATTTATAGAGGCCCTGGTCCTCTTCCCAAATATTGAGCGGGAAGGGAGCCAACAATGGCGGGCTAATTTGAAGGGGGACAGCTAGTATCAGCTATCCTGACAAAAGTAGTCTTCGCCTGCGCAAAGCTCTGGTGATGACGCCGTCTTGGGCTCCACGGTGACCTCCATCTTGTAGTCCTCATGGTCTTGGTCTTGTTGCACCGAAATGGCAACCTTTGCCTGATGCCTCGATACTCCGCGGCTGCGCCTGCCCCCTTTGCACCAAAGAGGAAAGGAGGACACTGCACGGGCTGGCACCCGCCGGCACCCTCGGTCGTCATGGCTTGCGTCACGGGCGTCTCGTGAGGTACCCCGCCTTGATCTCTCCACCTCCTCGTGAGCCAGCCTGATGAGGCCGTGCCTGAGGAAGCTCCGCGTCGTCCGCCCCGCGAGGCTTGGCCCCTCGCAAGGGTCTTGCATTTGTGTTGGTGAAGATGGGCCGCGCTGGGCCCCCCTTTGAGCCACGCCGCAGGCCGCAGGCAGGCAAGTCTGGGGACCCCCGTTCCCAGAACGCCGACATCCTTGTCCCGCCTCTCATATTCAGCCCTCTGCTTCTCAGCGAGGACCTCAACCTGTCGGCAGTCTTGGAGAGCATGGCCTTTGGTGCGATGGATCTTGCAGTATCGCTTGTCGGGGTTCCCTGGCTTCTCGGCAACCGCCAAGGCCCGGCAAGCGACACATCCAGCAATATCCTTGCCGGGGTCATCTGCCTTGGTTTTCTTGGTGGAGCCGGTGTCACCAGATCCCTCGACGGCAAGCACGGCTTTACCTTTGTGCTTCTTGTTGCGGCGCCGGCCCTTCTTCCCGGGGCGGCAATATCTTCATCTGAGGAGTCGGTTTCCACGCCGGCATCTTCGCCGAGGTACTTCCTTCTCTCTTCAGCCCGTGCACATCTGTCAGCAAGAACATAGAGTTCTACTACATATTTCACCTTGTTCATTGCCAGCTCTTCGCACATCTTGCGGTTACGCACGTTCTGATGGAACGCGCTGATGATGGCGGCAGGGTGAGCATCAGGGATATTGTACTGTATCCGGCTGAACCTCTGTATATACTTACGGAGACTCTTGCCTCCCTTCTGGGGAATGACGTGCAGGTCGCTCGCTTGGCCATGGGCTTGGTGGCCTCCAGTAAAGGCGCCCACAAACTCATGGCACAAATCCGACCAGGAGGAAATAGAGTCTACCGGCAAGTGCATCAACCATGACATGGCGTTGGGTTTAAGTGCCAACGGAAAGTAATTCGCAAGCACCTTATCATCGCGGACTCCGGCAACTTGCATCGCAATGGTATAGATGATGAGGAACTCGGACGGGTGGGTCTTGCCGCTAAACTTTTTGCCCACGTCAGGTTTGACGGTGCGATGAGTGGGCCACTGGAACTGCCGCAGCTCACGGGTAAAAGCCGGACAGCCTACCTCGTAAGGTAGGCCTCTAGGGCTCTCCGGTGCCGGGTGGTTAACAGCAGGCCCTGCTCGCCTGTCTGACTAGTGGCGCGCTCCGCGCCGACGCTCGATAGTGGCTCGAGCGTCTTCATGTTCTCGTTCCCGAAGGACTTGGCGCTGGTCACAGTGGGTCCGCGGGTCGGACGACGCTATGGAGATTTCGTCGCTCGCAACGTCGCGACGAGCTGGCGTCCGTGGCACCGGGCGAGGAGGAGGCGAGTGCACCGTGGTCGCGGCGCCGCCGGCTTTCCTGCCACTGGTGCGTGGAGCTCCGTCAGAGCATCGACCCGGGGCCTCCACCGGACTCGGTTCATCTTTGTTGGCCACCGCAACAAGGCTTCGGATAGTGGCTCTCCATTCGTCAAGTTTCCCCGTAGTGGGAGGAAAATCGAGGAGCAACTGCACGCGCGCCAGGGCTTCTGCTGGCGTCGATAGCAGCGAAACCTGCACGGATCGCGACGCGCTTCGACTTCTGACCATGTCAAAAGGAGCTCTATCACGACCCCGCAGTCGCATGCCATCTTCACCAGCGCCTCGGCGAGAGGGCAGGTCTTCTACCTCCCGGGAGTGGCGCTCGGGGCTCTTCCCGCGGCGACGCCCGGGGTCTTCGGCGTGATTGCGCCGTTCGTCGCGCGCCGCTTGAGAGGAGCGCGCCGTCGGTGCCGGCGTGGGAGTCTTGGAGGCCCTCGCATCGCCTTCGGGCGGGGCGGTAGCGATCTTGGAAGGCCCCGTGCCACCCGCGGAGGGCCTGGCTCCGTCTTTGGATTTGGCGGCGTGCGGCCTATTACCAAGCGCACGAACATCGCTGCCGCCCAAACTCCGGCTGCTGGGACAGTGTTGGTGTTCGCGAACGGCGCCCCGGGTCCTTTCTGCGACCGGTCCGCTTCTCGCCCGCGTCGGGACAGGATGTCCGACTTCCGACAGGCCAACCGCCACTGTCGTCTTCTTCTTGGGCGCCATGACGATGAAGAAGCGTCGAACTAACTGCTAAAGCCGATTCTCACAACTGCGCCCCCTACCTGGCGCGCGAAAGATGTCGGTGGGAATGACACCTGTGGGATCACAAGAATCCCTACTACGGTTGCGGGGCGCGGGGTCGTGAGAAGAGCGGATCAAACAGATAGCACACGGTTCGTTTATCCAGGTTCGGGCCGCGGGGATGCGTAAAACCCTACTCCTGCTTTGGTGGATTTTATATCTGTGTTCTTGAGCTAGCTATGGGGCATGAGGAGCTCCAAAAAGCCGAATCCCCCTCCTGGTCGCCTCGGGCCTCCTTTTATAGGAAAGGGGTTGCCACAGTGGCACACATGAGGTGGAAAGGGTACAGTGATGTGAGGTTATCCCTCGCAGTACATGACAAGGCGCATTTAATGCATCTTGCCCAGGTGTCCTTGCTTTATCGGGGACGGGGAAGAGCCCTGTCAGGTCCGTCGCTGCTCCCTCTCGTGTCGACACACGCCCTGGCCAGCGGCGCCCACGATGCCATGTAGGCAGGCAGGCAGCTGAGGTGGCGCAGTGGTGGGTCTCCACGGAGAGCCGCATGCCGCCACGCAAGTGCCTACCCAGCTGGTTGGGTCGGCAGCTGCATGCGAACGGCGGTGGAGGTTTGACTGGTGTGGGCCTGATGGTGGCCCTACGAGTGTTCTTGGCAAGGGCCTTGCCGGGGCCCTGGCAAGGGTCTTGCCGTGGCGCCTGCTGTCATCCCCGGCAAGGCTCTTGCCGGGGGCTTTGTGGTCCTCCTTGGCTGGGATCCCGCCAAGGATCATCATCTTCTAAAGGGTATATCTGATCTTGAATGTCTTCACAAAGATCTGCATGCCACCACGGGGATGTCTCCGAATCCTTGCCCCATGGGGGCAGTAGACTCAAGGGTGACTCACTCCGTAGGTGTGGGGCGAGCTGCCATGGCAAGGGTCTTGCCGGGTTTGCTAAAACCGCCTCCCGGCAAGGATCTTGCCGGCGGGTCCGCTTCATCCCCTTTGCTCTTTGTGGTCTTGGTCTTGGCGTCGTTCTGCTTCTCCTGAGCTTCGGTTTTACCTTAGCTCACCTCCCTTGCCTTGCTCAGTGTGGTGGTGCCCGTCGCTCAGACTGCCTGTGCACAGTTATAGGGGTACAAAAAGCGTACCCCTCTTTTTGTACACCGACACTCCTCTTCCCTTATTCGTGCAAATCTTACGTCTCTGCTTGCATGATATTCATCCCACACAAGACACTAGTTGACCGCTTGTTCTTGATACTAGATGTTCCTAGTAACTCGCGATGCACAAGGTTTCTCCTCATATACTATTTCACCTCAGCTAGAGGTCCGTCGCCCCCTGAATTTCAATTTTTGGCCACTTGATTCCCAATTAACAGAAACATTGTGCGGCCTAGAGGTACTGGCGCCCGATATGGAGGTCGGCCGGGATTAAAGGGATGGTCTGGGGGCGCTGCCAAGCACGACGGTGGTGTGAGGTCGATGGGAGGGCGGGGCGGCGAAGGCAGGGGTCTGGGCCGGTGGTCACTGGCGGTTTGAGAAAGATCGTCAACAGTGACTGGTGGGAGGTAGACGAAGGCCATCTGCCCGTTCCTTATAGATCGGACGGTTCATTAAAAAAATCGACTGACCTATTTATTTTTAGTCGACTGTTATCTTAGATATGACCACATGTGGTGGTGTGCTGGAGGAGTACCTGCATTTCCTGTGCTCATATATTACAAAATCATACAGAGTAGAATCTAATTTTGTTTGCCATGCAATGTTGTAGAGCTATCATATGTGTCCTGTCATTTATTTTTCAGCCACCTGCTATCTGCTACTTTTACAGTGCACTAGTTCTGCACACACTTCACCTTTACTCTCACTGTTGTGTTTTTATGCAAGGGTATTTCAGACTCTTCTGCCATGAGAGAAGCCAAAAAGAAAAGAGAGAAGTCGCTCCAGTTTGGTGTGCGGGTAGCAAGACAAGTTTCAGCGCTATAATGGGTGCAGTGTCAGTAGATGGAGACGATAAACGTAGCTCTGGAGTTGATGACCTCGCTCGCAATGAACCACCATCCCAGGTGCTTGCTTTAACTTCGCGGTGTCATATGTGGTTGCATGTTCCATATGGTGTCTAGCTTGTATTCAAAAGGCCGAAATCGGTAAGATAAGGAAAGATATTTTTTTACATGAACCACCATCCCGTGAGCACCAGAAGACAAATAGCTAGTCAGGGCATTGGCCGAGCAAGTGACAAGCCCAGCAAAGATAGGCATCACCTGGAAGCCAACTAAAAAGCTGCGATGGTGGCGAAGCAGCCTGCCTCCCACTAGGCTCTGAGGTCCTAGATGATCATTCTCACCACTCCAGCCGGATGTCTACCTCGTATTGCTTCCAATTTGGTTAAATTGCATCTGCTTAGCTTACACATTATACCTTTGAATATGACATGCATTTCTGTTTTTGGTACATACTAGTACATCTATGTATTAACCATGTTCTTCCATCAAACTAATGTTCTTGTGTATCCCTCATGAATCACTTATGACGACGCAGGCAGGCAAGGGGACTACTCCTCATTTAAAGAATGCAGCATCAGCCTCCCGACATGATTCTCAAGAAACAGAAATGCTAGATGAAGATAGTGAACGTAGCTCTGTAGTTGATTACAGCATTTCCCCTACACTAGCATCGCGGGTGCTTGCTCTAACTTGGCAGCGTGATATGTGGTTGCATGTTGCATATGGTGTCAAGATGGTAATTCTTCCAATCTGGTTAAACTGCATGTGCTAGTCTGCTTAGCTTATACATTATACCTGTTAATGTGACATGCCTTCCTGTATTTAGTACATAGTACATCTGGCTATTAAGCATGTCCTTACATAAAACTATTGTTTTTTTGTATCCCGCATCAAGCAACATGACGAGACACCTTTAGTATATGCAGTGCGATATTAGTTGCATCTTTCATATGATTTATAGCATGCGTTGCTTCTAATTTGTTGAAATTCCATTTATGATGGGATGCTTTTAACTTGGCAGAGTCATATTGGATGCATCTTTCATCTGGTGTCTAGCTTGCATTGCTTCTTATTTGCGGGAATGGTTTCTGCTTAGTTTACACAAACAGTTGTGAACATGCCATGTCGTCCTATTTTTCGTACATATTCCATCCTGGTATCATGTGTTTCCCTTACAACAAAGTAGTGATTGTCAATATCATGCATGAATGAGTTCTGGAGAGAGAATTTTATTGCTTTTTCTTCTCGGTTTTACTTGACAATTCAAAATCAATAAAGCGGAAGGAAGTTAGTACGGCAGCGGATAAAGGTGCTCCTTCCGAATGGAGGGCCTCTATAGTTTCTACTCCTCCACACCCCCAAGATGATTTCCAAGATAACACATGCATAGACACTCAACAAAGCTGTGTTTATGATGAGCACGTCTCCCCTAGTGCAGCATCACCGGTGCTCCCTCTAACGTGGCACTGTTATATGTGGTTGCATGTTATGTGTGATGTCTAGCTTGTATTGCTTCTAATTTTGTTGAATTCCATATGCTTACTTTACACATTATACTTGAATAATACACGTGTTCCTGTTTCTAGAACATACAATATCTGTCTATCACACCATGTTCTTACATCAAATTACTACTGTTGTGTAACCTGCAACAATCACTTATCATAAGACACGTTTGACTTCGGAGTGTGATATAGGTTACATCTCACATTCTTTTCTAGCTTGTATTACTAATTTGTTGAAATGGCATTTATGACGACACAGTTTTAACTTGGTAGAGTGATATTCGTTGCATCTTTCATATGGTGTCTAGCTTTCATTGCTTCTAATTTGTTGAAATGCCTTCTCCTTAGTTTACACATCATAAGCTGTGAATATGCAATGCTGTGAATATGCAATGGCACTAATGACGAGAGACCTCTAACATGGTAGTGTGATGTTGTTTGCATCTTGCATATGATTTATTTCTTGTACTGCTTCACATTTGTTTAAACGCCATTTATGATGAGACACTGTTAACTTGGCAGAGCGATATTGGTAGCATCTTTCATATGGTGTGTACCTTCCATTGCATTGCTTCTAATTTGGTGAAATTTCTTCTTCTTAGTTTACACATCATAGTTCTGGTTATCTCTTCCGTCGTGTTTTTCATACTTATTACATCCTCCTATCATGTGGTTGTCTAACATCAAAGTTCAGTTCGTCTGCATCATGCATCAATTTGTTCTGAAGAACTAAATTGTTATTCGTTTTTGTTGTCGGCTTGACTTAACATGGCACAGAGAAAGAGGAAGAAACACAGAATGGCAGGGAATGAGAAGCGGATGAATCCTGCAGATTCTGCTGGTACTGATGGTGCAATAGAAGGTTAAAGTGCAGCAGAAAATTCTACAAACACGGCATCCCATGCTACACGAGTTGCAAAAAAGACAAACAGAAACAAATAGCTGCCACCAAACAAGCAGAGACAGCCCTAGTTCTTGCAACACCTACCAAAATACTACTAGCTGCACGATGTAGTCGTGCATCAACTGAGCTAGCAACACATTCCCAAGCTCCCTTGCCACCTGACACTACTTCCCAAGAACTCTTGACACAAGACGAGTTGGCAATATTACATGAACCTTGTGAGCTTCAACAGCAAGAAGGTAGTCGCTGGAGTCAAGTTACAGTTGCATGCTTCTTTATATGTAGTCTCACTATTTGATGTACACTAACACTTCCCATGTTTGTTGTTGGACTAGCACCTAGGCGCAAGAGGAAACAAACATCAGGGATAATGCTCGATAGGTTAACTAAATCTAGAGGAGGAAGAATGGAGATCCGTTTTGAGGCAGGTTTAAAAAGGCCACGTGATGCTATAGAGTCAGCCAAGTTAGTATCAGAGGCAGCGGTTGCTGTTAGGTGTCATGTACATATCCTCCCAACATGGATTCAGTACAGGAATGACAAAGACGAAACCCAGTTCAACATCTTCCTCGACCATTTATCTGTAAGTATGGTTATGTATGGAAACTAGTAATATCGTGTTGCTCTGTCCAATACTTTCTAGGTTGCTGATAATGAGACTCCCATAATTTTCAATAGATGAGGTTCAAGTTGGATAGCCAAGATGATGCAACCAGACAAGCTTGCACCCATGTTTTCAAGTCTGCTCTGCGACAGTATCGGTATAACTTGAGGAAAACTCACTTTGAAGGCAAGGCTAACAGTGGACTTGCCCAAACATCTCAAGTGGAAAATATATTCGATGAAGACTGGAGAGGCCTCGTTAATCACTGGTCTGATCCGAAGTATCAGGTACATTATATATATATATATATATATATATGTGTCATCAGATCACATGTTGAAGTCCTATTTATGCATGTGCCACACAAATCTATCTTCTTGTAGTTGAACTGTTCAAAGAACAAGGCCAACCGTACGAAAGTGAAATTCCAATAGACGACAGGATCTCATAGCTATATTGCACACTACGAGGCTCTTGTAATTAGCTGTTGTTTCACTCTTTTCGCTGTACCATATTATCAGATCTATATTGACTTGTTACAAATGCAGAGGAAAGCCCGCAAGGACCAAAAAGTACCTGAACCAAATGCTGTGGAAATCTTCAAGGACTGTCACACCAGCAAGAAGAAGGGCATGACTACACCAGTCAAAGCCGCTGTTGTAAGTCCTTAATCCTTATGCCTTTTAAATACTACCTACTCTGACTTGTGCCTTGAACTGCATGGTTTGCAACCAATGTCTTTTACTCTTTTCAATTTTATACACAATCGTCTTAGCGTATCATTGCACCTTACAAGGTTTAAAAGAGAGGAGTGATGTTCCTTTGATCTTGACCCATAATCTAGTTCCGTGCTGTACTTGCCCACACAACGTTACAATTGCCTGTTTGTCTGTTCTCAGTTGTTTTGTGATATGAATGACGTCATACTATGCTTACCGTATTATAAACTTTGTCTCTTTATCTTTAGCCCTCAATACAATGTGAAGAAATAGACAATACATTAGCGATGGTACATGGTCATATGTTTGGAACCTGGTTTTATTATGTACTTTGCAATAAAATACAACTAATATTTTACATGGGTTCACTAGAATAAGTTCTGTATATAGACCAAAGCTATTTTGTTTGGTTTTGCTGCCTCCTTAATATCTTCTGTTCTGGTACTACTAATGTAAAACCTCAACTTTTCAGCAAGCTATGGAAAAAATGGTGGAACCGCCACCTTCTGAAGGTGGCGAGGCAACTATAACCGCAATGTCAGCTCTTGCTGCAGTGGGTTAGTACCTGTCCACTAACAGTGCCAAAAGCACGTTCCTGCGTAATACTGGGTTGGTTGTTAAGGCAATATCGTCCAAACTGCATCATGATCAAGATATGCAAGCTCAAAGCAATGTTGTATCTGCGCTCCAGACACAAGTCCATTCCCTAACAGAGACCCTTTGTGAAATAAGGAGAAACATTACTCAATGTCGTCAACATATGCATGGTTTTGAAACTAGACTATTAGACATTTTCTATGTTGTTCAGGAGCCTAGGGGAAATGAAGGCGAGGGTTATGGTGCTCCATTGGACAATATAGCATGAAAACGTACCAGTCAGGTCAAATGAACTGAGCTTCTGAACTTCTGGTGGTGCATTTATCTGCTAGACTGTTAAGTTTCATGCCAACCTTCCTTTTGTTATATAGTTGTAATTTGTTTTGGTGCGATACAAAATTTATTCTTAACGTGCAGCCACCTCCTGAAGAAAACAACAAGCCATTTTTGTATAGTGTAGGGTGTTCCCTATATTTGCACTGGTGGCGATCTTTGATGCCGAGTGGATGTAATCTGTGCAATCGCCTTAATAGCCTAGCGTTAGTTTTGGCCTTATTTATTTCCTAGTCTTCTTTTTCCCTGGTTTGCTAGTGGCCGCAACTACCATGGGCCATATACGGGCCATAGGATCCATGGGTCTCCTACGGGCCGTCGATAAATGGGCCTGTAATCGGTGGGCCTCGGGCCGTCGGATAAATGGATCTACATGGACCATAATCGGGCGTAATTGGTATCGGCCCAGCACGGTAACATGCCATTAACAGGCCGTAGGACAGCAAAGCCTTAATTCTGTCACAGGCATAACAGGTCATTAATGGGCCATAATATAGGATGGGCTGGTAACGGCGCAATAGGTTAACACGCCAGAAACGGGCCGACTCTTGCCTTGGGCCGAATTTGGCCCATTAGGGTAACAGGCCAGTAACGGGCCGACCCTTGCCATGGGCCGAATTTGGCCCATTAGTGGAACAGGCCAATAACGGGCCGACTCTTGCCATGGGCCGAATTTGGCCCATTAGGGGAACATGCCAGTAATGGGCCGGAAGTAATCGAGGGCCGAAAAGGAGCCCAAGAACGTATGGGCCATCAATAGGCTGAAAGCTAACACGGGCTGGAAACGGCCCATGTAAATCACGGGCCGTTAACGGGTATAAAGAAAATTACTATTCATTATGGGCTAGAGTCACCGTGGGCCTTTACCTGGGCCGGCCTATTATGGCACACGAAAATCTTGTGGGCCTTTACCTGGGCCGGCCCATTATGGCCCGCGAAATCTTGTGGGCCTTTAGCTGGGCCAGCCCATTATGGTCCGCAAAATCTCGTGGGACTTTAGCTAGGCTGGCCCATTATGGTCTGCAAAATCTTGTGGGACTTTAGTTGGTCCGGCCCATTTAAACTTGTTGGGCCGTGCCACGTGTCGACGTATCATAGGCGCCTTCTGTCTAGTGAGTGGATGACATCTGTCCCGACGATGAGCCGACACGTGTTTCCTCTAGCCAATGATGATTTTACACGTGGAAAATCCCCATTGGTCGGGGCTGTTAACGGGTTATCGGATCCAAAACCCGACCCGATAGCTTAACGGTGTTCCGTTACGGTGGATGCCACATGTCGGTCACCCTTGATGAAAGCACTTTTGTGACGCACGATTTATCGTCATGGAAGTGGACACTTCCGTGATGATAATTTTGGTAATGTCATGGAACACTTCTACGACAGCACATGTATGACTATCTTGATTCTCTCATAAATTTGTCATGGATGTACATGCATGACAAAAAAAGCGACCTACTATAACAAACACGTATCATCACAGAGGTGTATTTTTTTGTAGTGTCTTGTTCTACCTTGATGACATTCTGGTCTTTTCCAAGAACAAGGAGGATCATGCCAAGCATTTGAGATTGGTGCTGGATAAACTCAGAGAACATCAGTTCTATGTGAAGTTTTCAAAGTGTGAGTTTTGGCTCGATGAGGTTCTCTATCTTGCGCATATCATCTCCGCCAAGGGCATAGCTGTGAATCCTGAGAAGGTGTCTGCAATTGTGAATTGGGAACCGCCTCAGAACATGAAGCAACTCCGTAGCTTCCTTGGTCTCGCAAGCTATTGTCGAAGGTTCATTGAGAACTTCTCTAAGATCATGAAACCTCTTTCCAACCTCCTCCAGAAGCATGTGAAGTATGTCTGGTCGCCTGAATGTGACAACGCTTTCAACACCCTCAAAGAGAAGTTAGTCACTGCTCCAGTTCTGACTCCTGATGAACCGAAACCATTCGAGGTTTTCTGTGATGCTTCCCTTCAAGGTCTCGGTGCAGTGTTGATGCAAGAGAAGAAAGTTGTGGCCTATACCTCACGCCAGTTGAAGCCCAACGAAAAGAACTACCCCACTCATGACCTCGAGTTGGCGGCAGTTTTCCATGCTCTTTTAACATGGAGACATCTCTTGTTGGGAAGAAAAGTGGACATCTTCACTGATCATAAGAGTCTCAAGTACATCTTCACTCAGCCCAACCTCAACCTCAGGCAGACTCGTTGGGTCGAAATGATTCAAGAGTATAATCCGAGTATTGAATATACTTCAGGCAAGGCCAATGTAATTGCTGACGCATTGAGCATGAAGGCTTACTACAACAGTTTGATTATCAAGCCCTACCAACCAGAGAATTGTGAAGCTTTCTGCAAACTTAATCTTCAAGTTGTTCCTCAAGGATTCCTTGCCAACCTCCAAGTCTCTCCTACATTGGAAGACCAGATTCGTGAGGCCCAACTTCTAGATGCTATGGTGAAGAAGGTGAAGATTGGGATTGCCGAGAGTCAACCCAAGTACAAGTGCTATCGTGTTGATGACAAGGATACTCTATTCTTCGAGGATCGCATTGCTGTTCCTAAGGGTGACCTTCGTAAAGTCATTATGAACGAAGCTCACAATTCACTCCTCTCTATTCACCCTGGAAGTACAAAGATGTACCCTGACCTCAAGCAGTCATATTGGTGGACTCGAATGAAGTGCGAGATTGCTCAGTTCGTGAATGAATGTGATGTCTGCAGAAGTGTGAAACCAAAACACCAACGACCAGCTGGTCTCCTCCGACCTCTTGCCATTCCAAAATGCAAGTTTGACCATATTGAGATGGACTTCATGACTGGATTCCCCAAGTCCAAGCGTGGCAATGATGCTATCTTCGTTGTCATCGACAAGCTCACTAAATTGGCTCATTTTCTTCCAATCAAAGAGTCTATCACAGTAGCTCAGTTGGCAGAGCTATATACCTCCAATTTGTCTCTCTGCACGGCATTCCGCAGTTGATATCTTCAGATCGTGGAAGCATCTTCACCTCCAAGTTTTGGGATTCTTTTCAGAAGGCCATGGGCACCAACATTCGTTTCAGCACAGCTTTTCATCCTCAAACCAGTGGCCAAGTCGAGCGAATCAATCAAATTCTTGAAGATATGCTCAGGGCTTGTGTCATCTCTTTCGGTATGAAGTGGGAAGATTGTCTTCCATATGCCTAGTTCTCCTACAACAACAGCTTTCAAGCAAGTTCGGGCAAGGCCCCATTCGAGATTCTCTATGGCAGGAAGTGTCGTACTCCTCTTAATTGGTCAGAGATTCGCGAACGCCAACTTCTTGGCAATGACTTGATCATAGACGCTGAAGAAATGTGCAAAGTCATTCGTGAAAATCTCAAAGCCGCACAATCGCGCTAGAAGAGTTACTATGATAGCAAGCATCGTGACTTGGCTTTCAAGATCGGAGACCATGTCTACCTCCACGTCTCTCCAATGAAAGGTACTCATCGCTTCGGTATCAAAGGGAAGCTTGCCCCTAGATATGTGGATCTCGCCTATCAACTTGAGCTTCCATCCAACTTTGCAAACATGCACGATGTGTTTCACGTGTCTCAACTCCGCAAATGTTTCAAAACTCCTGACCGCACCATCAACTTTCAAGAGATTGATCTCCAAGAAGACATGTCTTATCATGAGCACCCGTTGCTATTCTTGAAGAAACTGAGCGCAAGACTCGCAACAAGTCTATCAAATTCGTAAAAGTGAAGTGGTCACATCATTCCGACCGTGAAGCCACCTGGGAACACGAGGACCACCTCCGTTCTGAATATCCGGAGTGTTTCCAGTCCTAGATGTAACCTGCCATATTTGTATTCCAACTCTTGCCATTTCTGACACTAAGTTATGATATTTTCCTCGTTGTTTGGTTTTGTCTTCGTGTTGCTTTTGTCTTTGTCATGCATCTCATATCATGTCATCATGTGCATCGCATTTGCATACGTGTTCGTCTCATGCATCCGAGCATTTTCCCCGTTGTCCGTTTTGCATTCCGGCGCTCCTATGTCCTCCGGTGTCCCCTTTTACCTCTTTTCGTGTGAGGGTGTTAAACATTCTCGGATTGGATCGAGACTTGCCAAGCGGCCTTGGTTTACTACCAGTAGACCGCCTGTCAAGTTTCGTGCCATTTGGACTTCGTTTGATACTCCAGCGGTTAACCGAGGAACCGAAAAGGCCTCGTGTGTGTTGCAGCCCAACACTTATCCAAAGTGGCCCAAAACCCACCTAAACCCCCTCCATCGTCTCGGTCGTTCGATCACGATCGTGTGTCCGAAAACCGTGCTCAATTTGGAGCCTCCTAGCTCCTCCTATGTATAAAAAGGCATCTCCCCCCGAAATCCCATATCATTCCACCCCTAACCCTAGTCTCCTTCCCCTCTCCGCTCCGGACGTGTCCGTCCGCCGCTGGACATGCCGCACCGCCGCTCTTGTCCAACCATGGGGCGCCACGTGTCGCCGCCCAGCCATCCACCGTGCCGGCCTGCCTGGCCCATGGCCGGCCCTCCCCGCGCCCTGACTCGGGCCGCGCCGCCCGCATGCGCCGCCGCCCTTCGCCCGCACCGGCCGCCGCCCTCTGCCGGCACTGACCGCCGCCACCTCGCTGGCTCCGCCGCACGCCGGCGTCGCCAAGTTCCTCCGCCACCCGCGCCTCCTCGAGCTCCGGCGCCCTCTCCCTCACACTCCGGCCGCTGTCTTCTTCTTCCCCGTCAAGTCCGGCGACGAGCTCCGGCAAACCTTGTAAAGCGTGCACGAACCCTAGATCCAGATCTGGGAGGTTTACTTTAGCTCTAGTTTTCCAGTATTTTTAGCATTTTTCATCGCATCATAACTTTGCACCCGTGGCTCTGTTTTGGGCGTGTAGCATATCAAAATGTTCGTCTCGATGTGTACTTCATTTCATTCCATTGCACCATGTTCATTTGAGCTAATCTTGATGCCATGTTCCAAGAGTGCTATGCAATGTTAGTTTCAGTTTCTTAGCAGAGATTGGACATTTGTCATTTTTGCCATGTTTAATGTGTGCCTCCTATGAACTTGAGCCCTACATGTGTTTCGAAGTATGCCATGCCTTCTTTACAGGGGTGTATGCCATGTATTTTTGTGATCTCTGTGGTGACTAGCACAAGCATGCAAAGTAGCTCTCGTAATGTTGCTAATTTCAGGGACTTAGAAATCTTCTAAGTCTTTTCCTTGATAATATTTTTATGCCAAGTATTCATGTTGCTATAGAGTGATCCATGCCTCTTGTGAGCATGTTCAGTAAGGATGTTTTTGATATAATGTTATGCTCTATCCACCCATGTCTTTGTTTGCAATTATGGAGCACCCTAGCTTGACTCAGTCTTGCTCTACTTTTTCTATAAAATGTTCCTGGAAGATTGTTTACATGTTAAGCAATTTTGCCAAGGTTATTATAGTTTGTGCATGCATGCTATGAGAGTGTTCCTGCCATGTTTAGCTTCTATGCCATGTCTACTTACTGAGTTTATGCCTAGTTTGTCATGCCATGCCTTGTGGTGAGTGCATCGAGCTCATAAACATGCCTACATGAATCTGTTTTGATTTGTTCCAGTTTTCTGCTAAGTCTGAATCTGTTAACGAAACTTGCTATGTTAACAAGGTTGCCATTGTGTTTTCTGATCCCTTTTGGCTTATGGTTAGTAAGGGACTTTTGTTTTATTCTTTGAGTAGCTTCATACCATGCCTTCATTTTCCATGTTATTTTCCTGTAGCATTCTGTTATCTTGCTCTAAACATTGCTTCCTGATGTTAAATTCCTGACATGTTATTTTCACTAAGTCTGTAACCTGATATCTTTTGCACTTTTTCCATGCTTGTTTGGACCTCTTATTGAGTGCATTAGCCATAGCTAAGTGTTCATATTTTGTCAAGCATCTTGAGTGGATCCCGGCCATGTGTTTTGTTGCTATGTTAGAGTGCAGTAGCTTGTTGTGCTTGATGCATTTAGATGGCCTCGTGCTGTTAATCGCAGATTTGTGCCATTATTGTTTTGCTTCCCACTTGCAAACCGTGCATCCAATTCCGGTGATCTTTATATCGATTTCGACCGAAATCAACTCCTCTTTCCAGTGGCACTCTTTGTTTTCCAAGTTGAGGCCAGGTTCAATCTTTCCTTTCCAAAGCATGCATATGCATTGCATATCACGTCTCGCATATCATGCCATGTTTTGCATCATGTTGCTTGTGCATTGCACCGTGGTTGATTGTGGTTCCCTTTGTTTGTGTTCTTGCTTTGGGTAGAGCCGGGAGACGAGTACGGGATAGATGAACCCATTGAGAACGTTTACGAGGATCAAGCGTACATCAACTCGGAGAACTTTGCAGGCAAGATGACCATACCCTCGAAATCACTTCTATCTTTGCTTGCTAGATGCTCCCTCTTTTGCTATGCCTATGCTACGATACCTACCACATGATTTATCATGCCTCCCATATTGGCATGTCAAACCTCTAACCCACCTTGTCCTAGAAAACCGTTGTTTGGCTATGTTACCGCTTTGCTCAGCCCCTCTTATAGCGTTGCTAGTTGCATGTGAATATTGGAGTTTGTTCCTTGTTGGAACATGTTTATTGTTGGGATATCATTATTATATCTTGTTTACCTTAATGCATCTATAAACTTGGTAAAGGGTACAAGGCTCGGCCTTATGCCTAGTGTTTTGTTCCACTCTTGCCGCCCTAGTTTCCGTCATAGCGGTGTTATGTTCCTTGATTTTGCGTTCCTTACACGGTTGGGTTATAATGGGAACCCCTTGACAGTTCGCCTTGAATAAAACTCCTCCAACAAGGCCCAACATTGGTTTTACCTTTCGCCACCTAGCCTCTTTTTCCCTTGGGTTCCGCGGACTCAAGGGTCATCTTTATTTTAAACCTCCCTGGGCCAGTGCTCCTCTGAGTGTTGGTCCGAACCAAGTAGGTTGCGGGGCCACCTCGGGGCAACTTGAGGGTTGGTTTTACTCGTAGGATGTCTCATCTGAGTGTGCCCTGAGAACGAGATATGTGCAGCTCCTATCGGGATTTGTCCGCACATTCGGGTGGCTTTGCTAGTTTAGTTTCACCATTGTCGAGATGTCTTGTAACTGGGATTCCGAGTCTGATCGGGTTGTCTTGGGAGAAGGAATATCCTTCGTTGACCGTGAGATCTTGTGATGGGCTAAGTTGGGACACCCCTGCAGGGATTTGAACTTTCAAAAGTTGTTCCCGCGGTTATGGGCAGATGGGAATTTGTTAATGTCCGGTTGTAGATAACCTGAAACTTAAACTTCATTAAAATGAATCAACAGCGTGTTTAGCCGTGATGGTCTCTTTTCGGCGTAGTCCGGGAAGAGAACACGGTCTCGTGTTATGCTTGATCGTAGGTTGTCCTAGGATCACTTCTTGATCATAGTTTCTCGACCGTGCCTTGCCTTCTCTTCTCGCTCTCTTTTGCGTATGTTAGCCACCATATATGCTAGTGCTTGCTGCAGCTCCACCTCATACCTTTTACCTACCTATAAGCTTAAATAGTCTTGATCGCAAGGGTGTGAGATTGCTGAGTCCCTGTGACTCACAGATTACTTCCAAAACCAGATGCAGGGACCGATGATACTGCTCCAGAAGATTCAACTGAGCTCAAGTGGGAGTTCAATGAGGACTCAGGACGATACTATGTTTCCTTTCCAGACGATCAGTAGTGGAGCACAGTTGGGGCGATCGGGCACATTATGCATTTGGGGTTGTCTTTATTTTGGTTCCGTAGTCGGACCTTGATTGTATCTGGATGATTGTTTTGGTATTATTTATGCATTGTGTGACATGGGGATTGTAAGCCAACTATGTACCTCTTTCCTTATTCAGTACATGGGATGTGTAAAGATTACCCCTCTTGCGACATTGCCTATAATGCGGTTATGCCTCTAAGTCGTGCCCCGACACGTGGGAGATATAGCCGCATCATGGGTGTTACAGGTGGCTAGTCCTATTTATAGAGGCCCTGGTCCGCTTCCCAAATATTGAGCTGGAAGGGATTCCACAACGGCCATGTTTGAAGGGGGACAGCTAGTACAAGTTATCCTGACAAAAGTAATCTTCGCCTGCCAAAAGCTCTGGTGGTGACGCCGTCTTGGGCTCCACGGTGACCTCCATCATGTTGTCCTGCTGGTCTTGGTCTTGTTGCACCGATATGGAAACCTTTACTTGATGCCTCGGGACTCCGCGCCTGACCTTACCTCTTTAGCACCAAAGAGGAAACAAGGACACTGCGCGCTGGCGCCGACCTGGCCTTGGTCGTCATGGCTTACATCATGGGACCCTCGCGAGGTCTCCCTTGCCTTGATATCTCCGCCCCTCGCGAGCCAGCCTAGTGAGGCTACCCCCGAGGAGGTCTTGCGTCATCCGCCTCGCGAGGGTCTTGAGTGCTTGTTGGTGAAGATGGGCCACACAGGGCCGCTGGTGGAGCCACGCTGTGGGCCGCAGGCAGGCAAGTCTAGGGACCCGCGTTCCCTGAACGCCGACAAGTTTGATTCCTTATGATTGTTTTGAGATATGAAGATGGTCATATTGGAGTCACGCTAGTAAGTAATTGTGAATTTGAGAAATACTTGTGTTAAAGTTTGTGATTCCCGTAGCTTGCACGTATGGTGAACTGTTATGTGATAAAGTCGGAGCATGATTTATTTATTGATTGTCTTCCTTATGAGTGGCGGTCGGGGACGATCGATGGTCTTTTCCTACCAATCTACCCCCCTAGGAGCATGCGTGTAGTACTTCGTTTCGATAACTAATAGATGTTTGCAATAAGTATATGAGTTCCTTATGACTAATGTTGAGTCCAAGGATTATACACACTCTCACCCTTCCACCATTGCTAGCCTCTCTTGTGTCGCACAACTTTCACCGGTACCATAAACCCACCATATACCTTCCTCAAAACAGCCACCATACCTACCTATTATGGCATTTCCATAGCCATTCCGAGATATATTGACATGCAACTTTCCACCGTTCTGTTTATTATGACACGCTCCATCATTTTCTTATTGCTATGCCTGATCATGTAGTTGACATCGTATTTGTGGCAAAGCCACTGTTCACAATTCTTTCATACATGTCACTCTTAATTCATTGCACATCCCGGTACACCGCCGGAGGCATTTACATAGTCATATTTTGTTCTAATTATCGAGTAGTAATTCTTGAGTTGTAAGTAAATAAAAGTGTGATGATCTTCATTATTAGAGCATTTTCCCATGTGACGAAAGGATCATGGAGACTATGATTCCCCCAAAAGTCGGGATGAGACTCTGGATGAATTTAAAAAAAGAGGCCGAAAAAAAGAGAGATGGCCCAAATAAAAAAATGAGAGAAAAGAGAGAAGGGGCAATGTTACTATCCTTTTACCACACTTGTGCTTCAAAGTAGCACCATGATCTTCATGATAGAGAGTCTCCTATGTTGTCACTTTCATATACTAGAGGGAATTTTCATTATAGAACTTAGCTTGTATATTCCAATGATGGGCTTCTTCAAATTACCCTAGGTCTTTGTGAGCAAGCAAGTTGGATGCACACCCAATTAGTTTATTTTTGAGCTTTCATAAACTTATAGCTCTAGTGCATCCGTTGCATGGCAATCTCTACTCACTCACATTGATATCTATTGATGGGCATCTCCATAGCTCATTAATATGCCTAGTCGATGTGAGACTATTCCACCTATAGTGCTATGTCCATGGCTCACGCTCATGGTTCACGCTCATGTATTGCGTGAAAGTTGAAAAAGTTTGAGAACATCAAAATTATGGAACAATGGCTTGGCTTGTCATCGGGGTTGTGCATGATTTAAATTTTTCGTGTGATGAAGATGGAGCATAGCCAGACTGTATGATTTTGTAGGGATAAGCTTTCTTTGTCCATGCTATTTTGAGAAGACATAATTGCCTTGTTAGTAGGCTTGAAGTATTATTGTTTCTATGTCAACATTAAACTTTTGTTTTGAATCATACGGATCTGAACATGCATGCCAAAATAGAGAAAATTACATGGATAAATATGTTAGGTAGAATTCCACATCAAAAATTCTGTTTTTATCATTTACCTACTCAGGGCGAGCAGGAATTAAGCTTGGGGATTCTTGATACGTCTCCAATGTATCTATAATTTTTTATTGTTCCATGCTATTATATTATCTGTTTTGAATGTTTTATATGCATTATTATGATATTTTATATTATTTTTGGGACTAACCTATTAACCTAGAGCCGAGAGTCAGTTTCTTTTTTTCCTTGTTTTAGAGTTCCGTAGAAAAGGAATATCAAACAGAGTCCAAACGGAGTGAAACTTTCGTGATGATTTTTCTTGGACCAGAAGACATCCAGAGGACTTGGAGTACACGTCAGGGAAGCCACGAGGCACCCACAAGGACGGAGGGGGCGCCCACTGATACGTCTCTGTCGTATCTACTTTTCCAAACACTTTTGCCCTTGTTTTGGACTCTAACTTGCATGATTTGAATAGAACTAACCCGGACAGACATTGTTTTCAGCAGAATTGCCATGCTGTTATTTTTGTGCAGAAATAAAAGTTCTCGGAATGACCTTAAAATCAACGGAGGTTATTTTTGGAATATATAAAAAATACTGGAAGAAGAATCCATGTCAGGGGGCCCACACCCTGTCAACGAGGGTGGGGGGCACGCCTACCCCCCTAGGCACTCCTACCCCCCTAGGCACGCCCCCTGCCTAGTGGGCCCCCTGACGCTCCATCAACCTCAACTCCAACTCCATATATTCGTGTTTGGGGAGAAAAAAAATTAGAGAGAAGGATTCATCGTGTTTTAAGATATGGAGCCGCCGCCAATCCCTAAACTCTCTCGGGAGAGCTGATCTGGAGTCTGTTCAGGGCTCCAGAGAGGGGAATCCGTCGCCATCGTCATTATCAACCTTCCTCCATCACCAATTTCATGATGCTCACTGCCGTGCATGAGTAATTACATCATAGGCTTGCTGGACGGTGATGGGTTGGATGAGATTTATCATGTAATCGAGTTAGTTTTGTTAGGGTTTGATCCCTAGTATCCACTATGTTCTGAGATTGATGTGGCTATGACTTTCCTATGCTTAATGCTTGACACTAGGGCCCGAGTGCCATGATTTCAGATCTGAACATATTATGTTTTCATGAATATATGAGAGTTTTTTATCCCATCTTGCAAGTCTATAGTCATCTACTATGTGTTATGATCCGGCAACCCCAAAGTGACAATAATCGGGACCACTCCCGGTGATGACCGTAGTTTGAGGAGTTCATGTATTAATTATGTGTTAACGCTTTGGTCTGGTACTCTATTAAAAGGAGGCCTTAATATCCCTTAGTTTCCAATAGGACCCCGCTGCCACGGGAGGGTAGGACAAAATATGTCATGCAAGTTCTTTTCCATTAGCACGTATGACTATATTCGGAATACATGCCTACATTACATTGATGAACTGGAGCTAGTTCTATGTCACCCTATGTTATAACTGTTGCATGATCAATCGCATCTGACATAATTCTCCATCACTGATCCAATGCCTACGAGCTTTTCATATATTGTTCTTCGCTTATTTACTTTTCCGTTGCTATTGTTATAATCACTACAAAACACAAAATTATTACTTTTGCGACCGTTACCACTACTATCATATTACTTTGCTACTAAATACTTTGCTGCAGATATTAAGTTTCCAGGTGTGGTTGAATTGACAACTTAGCTGCTAATACTTGAGAATATTCTTTGGCTCCCCTTGTGTCGAATCAATAAATTTGGGTTGAATACTCTACCCTCGAAAACTATTGCGATTCCCTATACTTGTGGGTTATCAAGACTATTTTCTGGCACCGTTGCCAGGGAGCATAGATCTATTCGTTGATTCACTTGGGATTTACATCTGCTTATCATTATGAAGAACTTAAAAGATCAAAGAACCAAAGTTGATCCCTAAACTATGAGGGGAGGTAAGGAACTGCCATCTAGCTCTGCACTTGATTCACCTTCTGTTTTGTGTAAGCTTGCGACACCTAAACCTGCTTCTGCTATTGATTCTGATATGTCACATGTTATTGATGATGCCACTTCTGTTATGCATGATACTTATGATGAAACTACTTCTTGGTTGATACTACTGTGCCACTTGGTGAATTTCTTGATGAACAACTTGCTAGGGCTAGAGAGAATGAAATTACTGAAACTGATAATATCGATGAAAGTGATGATGAAGATTCTCCCCCTATATATGAATTGCATGTTGTTCCTGAGGGTTATGTTAAGGATGAAGAAACTGCTAGAGATTTCTTAGCTTGCAATGATAGATCTGATCTTAGGAAACTATTAGCTAAGCTTAAAGAAAATTCTGTGAATGCTGGAATGAAATTTGATCCTGCTTATGCTACTTCACCTATCTTTATTACTGATAAGGATTATGATTTCTCAGTTGATCCTGATATAATTAATTTGGTTGAATCTAATCCTTTCTATGGCTATGAATCTGAAACTGTTGTGGCACATCTTACTAAACTAATGATGAGAAAACTCTCTACTATTATATCCTTAAATTATTTTCGTTATCATTAAAGGGTGACGCTAAGATATGGTTTAATTCTCTTGATCCTGGTTGTGTGTGTAGTCCCCAGGATATGATTTACTACTTCTTTGCTAAATATTTCCCCGCTCATAAGAAACAAGCTGCTTTAAGGGAGTTATATATTTTTGTACAAATCCCACAAGCTTGGGGGAGGCTTCTCCAATTACTTAATGCTTTCCCTAATCATCCTCTCAAGAAAAATTAAATACTTGATATCTTTTATAATGGACTAACCGATGCTTCCAGAGATTACCTAGATAGTTGTGTTGGTTGTGTTTTCAGGGAAAAAACTGTTGATCAAGCCGAATTGCTATTGAATAATATGTTGACTAATGAAAATAATTGGACACTTCCTGAAGCAACTCCTAATCCAACTCCGAAGAAAAGGGGTATTATATTTCTCAGTCCTAAAGATATGCAAGAGGCAAAAAATCTATGAAAGAAAAAGGTATAAAAGCTGAAGATGTTAAGAATTTACCTTCTGTTGAAGAAATACATGGTCTTAATTCATCACCTATTGAAGAAACACATGGTCTTGATAACCCGACACAGGTAGTAAAGGTAAATTCTCTCTATAGATAAGATAAAGCTGAAATCCCTCCTGCTAAGTTTGCTAGCCAATGCTTAGATGAGTTTGATGATTTTATTGTTAAACAAGAAAACTTCAATGCTTACGTTAGTAGACAATTGAAACATAATGCTTATATGATTGAACACTTGGGTGATTATATGGATAATGTGAAAGGTGAACTTAAACTTATGAGTAAACATGCTTCTATGGTTACCACTCAAGTAGAACAAGTACTTAAAGCTCAGAATGATTTGCTCAATGAAATAAATAATAAGAAGAATGATAATGCTGTTAGAGTTATGACTAGAGGTGGTAAAATGACTCAGGAACCTTTGTATCCTGAAGTCCACCCTAAGTGAATTGAGAAATATTCTCAGAGAATTAATATTGATGCACCTAGTCCTTCTAAAAGGAAGAAAAAGAAAAATGATTGGACTTTGCATGCTTCTAGTGAACCTGTTGTTGACACACCTGAGAATACCAATGATATTTCTATCTCTGATGCTGAAACACAATCTGGTAATGAACACGAACCTAGTGATAATGTTAATGATGATGTTCATGTTGATGCTCAACCAAGCAATAATAATGATGTAGAAATTGAACCCGTTGTTGATCTTGATAACACACAATCAAAGAATCAATGTTATGATAAGAGTGACTTTGTTTCTAGGAAGCACGGTAAAGAAAGAGAACCATGGTTTCAGAAACCCATGCCTTTTCCTCCTAAACCATCCAAGAAAAAGGATGATGAGGATTTTGAGCGCTTTGCTGAAATGATTAGACCTATCTTTTTGCGTATGCGTTTGACTGATATGCTTAAAATGAATCCTTATGCTAAATATATGAAAGATATTGTTACTAATAAAAGAAAGATACCAGATGCTAAAATTTCCACCATGCTTGCTAATTATACTTTTAAGGGTGGAATACCAAAGAAACTTGCAGATCCAGGAGTACCAACTATACCATGCTCCATTAAAAGAAACTATGTTAAAACTGCTCTATGTGATCTTGGAGCCGGTGTTAGTGTTATGCCTCTCTCTTTATATCGTAGACTTGATTTGAATAAGTTGACACCTACTGAAATATCTTTGCAAATGGCTGACAGATCAACTGCTATACCTATCGGTATTTGTGAGGATGTGCCTGTTGTGGTTTCAAACGTTACTATTTTAACGGACTTTGTTATTCTTGATATTCCCGAGGGCGGTAGTATGTCTATTATTCTTGGAAGACCGTTTTTGAATACTGCAGGGGCTGTTATTGTTTTCACCAAAGGCAATGTCACTTTTCATGTTATTGGTAATGAGCATACAGTACACTTTCCGAGGAAACAACCTCAAGTCCACAGTATCAATTCTATTGGAAAAATTTCATCGGTTATTTTTGGAGGATTTGAATTTCCTCTTCCTATTGTCAAGAAGAAATATGATATTCTTATTCTTGGGGACGTGCATATCCCCATTAAGGTAACCTAGTGTTATCCAAAAATTCTCCGGTTTCATGCAATTCGGGATGAGTTTGTTAACAAGACTTGATCAACCTTGTTAGTGGATTTCTTTTGAAGAGCATGAGATGGGTGAATTTAGAAAACACAAATCTCTGTACCCTCTTTTTAGTTTCTGTTATTTATATTAAATAAAGCAAAAAATAGTAATTTCTGTAAGTTTTCTGAATTATCCATGCAATAAAAAATACCACGAAAATAAAAGTTCTCCAAATGCCCTGATATTTAAATATGATTTTTTTGTAATATTTAAGAATATCTGGCACTGAGAACACATCAGCGGGAGCAAGCACCTGGCCACGAGGGTCTAGGGCGCGCCTACCCCCTGGGCATGCCCCCCTGCCTCGTGGGACCATGGTGGCTACCCTCCACTTATTCCAGCCACCACACACTCCTTCTTCCTCCCAAAAAAATCACCAGCCAGCTCAAGCACGAGTTCTAGCTCATCTTGCTGCGATTTTCGATGTCCTAGCTCAAAGCTCCATTCACAAAACTTCTTTGGGGGATTGTTCTTTGGTATGTGACTCCTCCAAAGGTCCAATTAGTTTTTGTTCTAGTGCTTTATTCATTGCAAATTTTTGCTTCTTAGGTGACCTTGTTCTTGAGCTTGCATGTCAAATTTATATGGTGAAAAGTAGTTTTAGTGCATGATATATCCCCTAGGCACTTGTAGGAGTAGTTGCTATCAATTTTGTTGAGTTTGGTTCACTTTTATTTTGAAGTTACTAAAAATTTCAGAAATTTTTCAGAGGAAGAAATATGTTTAGGAAAATGTACCATGGTGGTTCTTCAAGGAAGCAAGGACCCAGACCTTCAATACGCGGTGCGAACGATGAACCACCGAGGGATGCTCAAGTTCGGCCTTGTGAATGGCCGTCAGAGGACTTTGAAGCATATGTGCGTAATGCCGATCTTGAGAGCTTCATGGCAGATAAGTGCCACCAGTACCACTACCTCATTGATTCCTTTGTGAGAAGGTTTGAGTTTTCATCATCACGCAATTCTAAAACTGTCCTGTTTGATCTTTATGATAAATCTTACACCATGGAGTTAGAACATTTTAACACTGCTTGTAAACTCCCACAGTGGGGTAATTTAGTGAACCTCGCAAATCTGAATATAGAGATTTTCTTGCTAGTATAAGTGTGGGGGAATCTAGAGATGTAACACAAGCCACCATAGGGAGCATTCATTTTCCCGCTATACATTATTTTGCTCTCTTCATAGGAAGATGCATAAATGGTAAGCATGAGGCATGTCACATGTGCATGCCAGATCTTAATGTTCTCAAGAGTGTTGTTTTAGGAGATAGACAATATAACTTGGGGGCTATTGTTGCACGTAGGTTGCATAATAATAGTATTCATGGAGATTCCTTAGGTGGAATTTATGCAACTCGTATAGCTAACTTTCTTGATATACCCATACATGGGGATGATATTGAGTTGCCTCCTTCTTATCTAGATTATGATGCAATGGTTCATCATCAGTTTGTTGAGAGGAACGACATGTCCCTCCAGTACCGACTAATCTTGGACAGAGGACGCACCTATCACGTCGCTCTCCCTCCTCCCGCTTTCTTTGACTTTCAGGCAAAGGGGAGATATGTTATAACTAGGGAGGAGGCAAACGAGTATAAGAGGAGGACGGAGACAGCTCGCCTCCAAGCGGCAGCTCATGAGGCAATAGCTGCTGCATCACAGTATGACCCCAACTACAACTTTGGATATCCGCCGGGCTATCCGTGGCAGTAGACCAACTTAGGACAAAAGCCTAAGCTTGGGGGAGTACGTATTTCTCACTGACATTACATTCCTGTTCACACACTCATGCTAGTTGTCGGTGCTCATACTTTTTCATTGTAATATCCATGCTAGTTTATTTCCCTTTTTATGCTTTCTTGTGTATTTGATAAACCTTAAGAAAAAACCAAAAAAATTTGTATCTTTTAATTAGTTTACTTTCCATGCCTGTAGTAGTAGTAATTAAAAAGGAAACCCAAAAAGATTTCTCGTTCTTCTTTTGTTCATTGGGAGCTTTCTCTTGTAAATATTCTTGTTTCTTTTCTTTGGGGGTCGAGAGGAGAAGACCATAATGAAAATGTTGAGTGGCTCTCATATGCATTATTGTTGATCTAACAAGAGCCCATATTACCTTGTCTTCTCTCTTGAATTGAATGCTTGCAGATTCCAGCATTCGGTCGTGCAAGTGAAAGGCAATAATGATGATTATATGATGAACTTATTGAGATGAGAAAAGCTGGTATGAACTCGACCTCTCTTGTTTTTGTAAATATGATCAGTCCATCGTTCCTAATTCAGCCTATTATGAAAGAAACATATTTGCAATGACAGTTAGAGATTGTAGTTGCTTATGCCATGCTTAATTAGCTAGGAGCTTATAATGGTATACCTTGCGTGCCAACATGCTATTAAAATGATTGTGATGTGGTATGATAGGGCGGTATCCTCTTTTGAATGATCCGAGTGGCTTCACTTGGCACATGTTCACGCATGTAGTTGTAACAAAATCAACATAGCCTCTACGATATTTATGTTCATGGTGCATTATATCCTACTCATGCTTGCATTCGGTGTTGACTAATTTTAATGCATGTTCATGACTGTTGTCGCTCTCTAGCTGGTCGCTTCCTAGTCTTTTTCTAGACTTCACTTGTACTAAGCGGGAATACTGCTTGTGCATCCAATTTCATAAACCCCAAAGTTATTCCATATGAGTCCATGTATCAACCTTCAAATAAACATTCTGTTTTGTATGCTCGGATAGCTCATGTATCAACTAGGATTGTCTGTATCTTCCATGCTAGGTGGGTTATTCTCAAGAGGAGTGGACTCCGCTCCTCACTCACGAGAAAATGGCTGGTCACCGGGATGCCCAGTCCCATGCTTTATGCAAATCAAATCAAAATAACTTCAAACAAAACTCCCCCGGGACTCTTGTTAGTTGGAGGCACCCGTTGTTTCCGGCAAGCCATGGATTGATGCTTGTTGTTGGAGGGGGAGTATAATCTTTACCATTCTGTTTGGGAACCGACTATAATGTGTGTAGCATGGAAGATATCGAGATCTCTCGATTGTTAGTTTGATAATGAAAGTATACCACTCAAAATATTATTCATATCTATTTCAAAACCGAGCTCTGGCACCTCTACAAATCACTGCTTCCCTCTGTGAAGGGCCTACACATTTACTTTTATGTTGAGTCATCATGCTCTTATTAAAAAGTACCAGTTGTAGAGCACCTCTGTCATTTGCATCCATTACTGTTAGTTTACATTGAGTATGACTGGATCTCTTTTACCATGAATTACAATGTCTAGTCAGTCCTTGCTCTTTAAAGGTGCTCTGCATTTATGTTTTGCGGTCTCAGAAAGGGCTAGCGAGCTACCATCTTGTCATATCATATTATGATTTTTTTGAGAAAGTGTTGTCATCCGAGATTTGTTATTATTGCTCGCTAGCTGATTATGCCATTGATATGAGTAAACATGAGACCTAAATGTTATTGTGAATATGGTTAGTTCATAATCTTTGCTGAAAACCTGAATGCTGGCTTTACATATTTACAACAACAAGAGCAAACAGAGTTTGTAAAATTTTTTCTTTATCACTTTTAGTTTATCAACTGAATTGATTGAGGACAAGCAAAGGTTTAAGCTTGGAGGACTTGATACGTCTCCGTTGTATCTACTTCTACAAACACTTCTGCCCTTGTTTTGGACTCTAACTTGCATGATTTGAATGGAACTAACCCGGACTGACGATGTTTTCAGCAGAATTGCCGTGGTGTTATTTTTGTGCAGAAATAAAAGTTCTCAGAATGACCTAAAAATCAACGGAGATTATTTTGGGAATATATAAAAAATACTAGAAGAATCCACGTCAGGGTCCCACACCCTATCCACGAGGGTGGGGGGCGCGCCTACCCCCCTGGGCGTGCCCCCTGCCTCGTGGGCCACCTCATGCTCCACCGACCTCAAATCCAACTCCATATATTCGTGTTCAGGGAGAAAAATTCAGAGAGAAAGATTCATCGTGTTTTATGATACAGAGCCTCCGCCAAGCCCTAAACTCTCTCGGGAGGGCTGATCTGGAGTCCGTTCGGGGCTCCGGAGAGGGTAATCTGTCGCCATCGTCATCATCAACCTTCCTCCATCACCAATTTCATGATGCTCACTGTCGTGCGTGAGTAATTCCATCGTAGGATTGCTGGACGGTGATGGGTTGGATGAGATTTATCATGTAATCGAGTTAGTTTTGTTAGGGTTTGATCCCTAGTTTCCACTCTGTTCTGAGGTTGATGTGGTTATGACTTTGCTATGCTTAATGCTTGTCACTAGGGCCCGGGTGCCATGATTTTAGATCTGAACCTATTATGTTTTCATGAATATATGAGAGTTCTTGATCCTATCTTGCAAGTCTATAGTCACCTACAATGTGTTATGATCCAGCAACCCCGAAGTGACAATAATCGGGACCACTCCCAGTGACGACCGTAGTTTGAGGAGTTCATGTATTCACTATGTGTTAATGCTTTGGCCCGGTACTCTATTAAAAGGAGGCGTTAATATCCCTTAGTTTCCAATAGGACCCCGCTACCACGGGAAGGTAGGATAAAAGATGTCATGCAAGTTCTTTTCCATAAGCACGTATGACTATATTAAGAATACATGCCTACATTACATTGATGAACTGGAGCTAGCTCTGTGTCACCCTATGTTATAACCGTTGCATGATCGATCGCATCTGACTTAATTCTCCATTACCGATCAAATGCCTACGCACTTTTCATACATTGTTCTTCGCTTATTTACTTTTCCGTTGCTAGTGTTACAATCACTACAAAACCCAAAAATATTACTTTTGCTACCGTTACCACTAGTATCATATTACTTTGCTACTAAATAATTTGCTGCGGATATTAAGTTTCTAGGTGTGGTTGAATTGACAACTCAGCTGCTAATACTTGAGAATATTCTTTGGCTCCCCTTGTGTCGAATCAATAAGTTTGGGTTGAATACTCTACCCTCGAAAATTGTTGTGATCCCCTATACTTGTGGGTTATCACCCCCACCCTTGTGGGCCCCTCGAGACTCCACTATCCTATTTCTTCCTCTTATATATTATCAAATATTCCCAAACCAACCAGGAGAGCCACGAAAACACTTTTCCACTGCCACTACCTTCTGTACCCTTGAGATCCCATCTAGGGGCCTTTTCTGGTATCCTGTCGGAAAGGGGATTCGATCACGGAGGGCTTGTACATCAACACCCTTTCCTCTCTGATGAAGCGTGATTAGTTTACCACAGACCTACGGGTCCATAGCTAGTAGCTAAATGGCTTCTTCTCTCTCTTTGATTCTCAATACCATGTTCCCCTCGATGTTCTTGGAGATCTATTCGATGTAATACTCTTTTGCGGTGTGTTTCCTGAGATTCGATGAATTGTGGATTTATGATCAACTTATCTATGAATATTATTTGAATCTCCTTTGAATTCTTATATTCATGATTTGATATCTTTGCAAGTCTCTTCGAACTATCGATTTGGTTTGGCCAACTAGATTGGTTTTTCTTGCAATAGGAGAAGTGCTTAGCTTTGGGTTAAATCTTGTGGTGCTTGATCCCAGTGACTGAAGGTGAACCGACACGTATTGTATTGTTGCCATCGAGGATAAGATGATGGGGTTTTAATCATATTTGTTGAGTTTATACCGCTACATCCTGTCATCTTACTTAATGTGTTACACTGTTCTATGAACTTAATACTCTAGATGCAGGCAGGAGTCGGTCGATGTGTGGAGTAATAGTAGTAGATGCAGGCAGGAGTTGGTCTACTTGACACGGACATGATGCCTATATTCATGATCATTGCCTTAGATACTATCATATGTTTGCGCTTTTCTATCAATTGCTCGGTAGTAATTTGTTCACCCACATTAATATTTTGTATCTTGAGAGAAGCCTCTTGTATAACCTATGGCCCCGGGGTCTATTTTCCAACATATAATCTTCTATTTCCCATCATATAAGTTTCCAATCTACAATTTTAGTTTCCTATTTACTTTCTTTGCAATATTTTACTTTCTCTTCCATAAACCAAAAATATTACTTTACTGTTTATCCATCTCTACCAGATCTCACTTTGCAAATAACCGTGAAGGGATTGACAACCCCTTTATCGTGTTGGGTGCAAGTTGGCATTTGTTTGTGCAGGTATTTTGTGACTTGAGCATTGTCTCCTACTGCATTGATACCTTGGTTCTCAAAACTGAGGGAAATACTTAATCTACTTTGCTGCATCACCCTTTCCTCTTCAAGGGAAAAACTAACACAAGCTCAATAAGTAGCAGCCAGATTGCCATGACCTTCTCGTTGCCATAGGCCGCCTCGATGCTCACCTCATAGAGCTGCAGGAACTCGCTAGGGTCAGGGGTGCCATCGTAGAGGGGAGGCAGGTCTGGCTTGAACTTCCTAGGCCAGATGACATGGCGCTGCTCTGGGTTGAACGTGCTGTAGCCGGTCGCACTCATCGGGGCCCGTTGTGGAGGTGGAGCCTGATCTTGGCGCTCATGCAGTGCCACCTCGGGCGGTACGCGGTCTTGACATGGCGGTGCTGGGAGAGTGTGCCTCTCCTTGGGGCCGCTACACCACCTGGCAGCTTTCCTCATTGCACGGCGACGCCCTATGTGGCAGGTCACGCCGTGGAGCCTCACGCCTTGTCTCGAGGACGACGTCTTGCCTCGAAGGTGGAGGAGGCGCATCGTGGGCCATGTCGCCCGCAAGAGGTGCCGGTGGAGGCAGCGAACCGGATGGTGTAGGGGCCTCTCCCGCGGCGCTGATGAGCTTGGCGATGCGGTCTAGCCAGTCCTTGTAGAGATCATCGGCCGGGCGATAGGGCAGGAGCTCACGGGCCATGAGCAACACAGCCCGCGCGTTCGCCGGTCCTCGGTTGGCGTGGGATGATGAAGCGGCCGCCGGAGTCAGCGACGGAGTGGCGGTGCACCCATCACGCCGCACAGAGGGCTGCAGCGACAAGGCCTGCTACTCATGGGCCGTGGGGTTGGTGGTAGTGTTGGCCGCAGGCGATGGGGAACGACGGGGAGCACCGTTGCCCGTAGGAGCTATCTGGGCGACGCAGGCGGTGAGGGCGGCCCGACACTTAGGACGAACTCGACGAGCATCAGCCATGGGGACGGCGAAACGGCGGCGGATCGACCAGATGAAGAGAGGCTCTGACGCACCCCTACCGGGCACGCGAAATGTCGGATTCAGGGCTCCGTAGATGCTAGATAGTTTTGAACTCTAGGGTGCATGCGAAGAAATCAACCTCCCCTGTCTGCTGCTACCTCTTGAGCATGCATTGGTTTTCCCTTGAGAGGAAAGGGTGATGTAGCAAAGTAGTGTAAGTATTTCCCTCAGTTTTGAGAACCAAGGAATCAGTCCGGTAGGAGACAACACACAAGTCACATAGTACCTGCACAAACAATCAAGAACCTTGCAACCAATGTGATAAAGGGGTTGTCAATCCCTTCACGGTCACTCGCAAAAGTGAGATCGAATAGAGATAGTAAAGTAAATATTTTTGGTATTTTTTTGTATAGATTGGAAAGTAAAGATTGCAAAATAGTAAACAAGATGCGATGTAAATAAAAGAGATGTAATATAATAGGAAAGAGACCCCAGGGCCATAGGTTTCACAAGTGTCTTCTCTCAAGATAGCATGGATTACGGTGGGTGAACAAATTACTTCCGAGCAATTGATTGAAAAGTGCATAGTTATGAAGATATCTAAGGCAATGATCATGAATGTAGGCATCACATTAGTATCAAGTAGACCGAAACGATTCTACATCTACTACTATTACTCCACACATCAACCGCTATCCAGCATGCATCCAGAGTATTAAGTTCATAAGAACGGAGTAACGCATTAAGCAAGATGACATGATGTAGAGGGATAAACTCAAGCAATATGATATAAACCCCATCTTTTTATCCTCGATGGCAACAATACAATACGTGCCTTGTTGTCCCTACTGTCACTGGGAAACGACACCTCAAGATTGAACCCAAAGCTAAGCACTTCTCCCATTGCAAGAAAGATTAGTCTAGTAGGCCAAACTAAACAGATAATTAGAAGAGACTTGCAAAGATATCAAATCATGCATATAAGAATTTAGAGAAGAACGAAATAATATTCATAAATAATCTTGTTCATAAATCCACAATTCATCGAATCTCGGAAAACACACCGCAAAAGAGTATTACATCGAATAGATCTCCAAGAACATCGAGGAGAACTTTGTATTGAGAATCAAAGAGAGAGAAGAAGCCATCTAGCTAATAACTATGGACCAGAAGGTCTGTGGTAAACTACTCATGCTTCATCGGAGAAGCAACGGTGTTGATGTAGAAGCCCTCCGTGATCGATTCCCCCTCTGGCAGATCGTTGGAAAAGGCCCCAAGATGGGATCTCACGGGTACAGAAGGTTGCAGCAGTGGAAAAGTGGTTTCGTGGCTCTCCCTGATGTTTCTAGGGTATAAGAGTATATATAGGCGAAAGAGGTACGACGGTGGAGCTACGAGGGGCCCACGAGGGTGGGGACACGCCTACTCCCCCTGGGCGCGCCCTCCTGCCTCGTGGCTTCCTCGTGGAGTTCCAAACATTGACTCCAAGTCTTCTGGATTGCTTTCGGTCCAAGAAAGATCATCATGAAGGTTTCATTCCATTTGGACTCCGTTTGGTATTCCTTTTCTGCAAAACTCTAAAATAGGCAAAAAATAATAGAAACTGGCACTAGGCCTACGGTTAATAGGTTAGTCCCAAAAATAATATAAAAGAGCATATTAAAGCCCATTAAACATCAAAAATAGATAATATAATAGCATGGAACAATAAAAAATTATAGATACGTTGGAGACGTATCATCTGCCAACTCGTCGATCTCATGACCTAGCTCGATGGACTGGAAGGAAATGGGACACAATAGTTTTACCCAGGTTCGGGCGACCTTGCAGTGTAAAACCCTACTCCTGCTTTGTGGTGGATTAGCCTTGAGGTGGGCTGAGGATGAACTAGTACAGTGGTAGAACGACCTCAGGAGGTGTGCTCTTGTGTTTGTGTGAGCTGGTGCGGGTGGTCTGAATGATCTGTCTTCTTGGATTTGTCCCCTCCTATGATGGTGGCTAGGCTATATTTATAGTGGCCTTGGTCCTCTTCCCCTAGAACAAAGGCAGGAAGGGATACCACAACGGCCAAATTTGAAGGGGGACAACTAGTACATCTTATCCTGACGAAAGGTGGTCCTCTCCTACAAAGCTTCTGTTCGTGATGCCGTGGTGGGCTCGGCGATGACCTCCGTCCTGCCGTCCTGGCATTCTTGGTCTGGTTGCACGGAAATGGAAACCTTTGTTGGTTGATGCCTTGGGACTCCATGCATGTGCTTGCCTCTTTAGCACCAAAGAGGAAACCTATTGTACTACGCCCGTTGGCGCCAGCCTGGCCTTGGTCATCATGGCTTGCGTCATCCGAACCTCACGAGGTGAGGGCTTGCATGGAAATCTCCGCTCCTCAGGAGCCATCCTAAGGAGGCTGCTCCTTTCGGAGGTCTTGGCGTCGTCTGCCTCACAATTCTCTTGTGTTGTTGGTGCTTAAGATGCCATACCATGCCGTTGATGGAGCCATCCCATGGGCCATAGGCCGGCAAGTCTGGTACCCCGGTTCCCAGAACGTTGACAACTTTCAATCCTTATAGGTAGCGAAAAGCATCATATAACCATTCTCGGTCTATCTCGGGAGATAGGTGAGTAAAAAGTTGTGCATTTCAAGAACGGGAATATGTGTGTTTGGGATATAGAGAGATTTGTGCGAGTGACATGCCCCCGAGTTTCTTATGTTTTGCCGAAATGTCGATTTATTTCCATTTCGGTGAATTTGGCGCAAACTCAATATGTCCTATTTTTAGGCAAGGTCATGCCAAATGTTTATATGACTTTGATGCATCCATTTATTTTGTTTCCAACCCTTTTTCTTGTTATACCATGTAGTCGGTCATGAAGGTGAGTGGATGGAAGGTGGAGCGATACTTGCAGTCCGCGATGATGGACATGTATGCAAATAATCGGACTAGGATTAGATGTCCGTGTACAAGATGCAAAGGAGTCCTTTTGGACCCTTTTGAGCGTGGCAATTTGAAGGCGCACCTACTGATGTATGGTTTCATGGATGGCTATACTTGGTGGATAAGTGAAGATGATGATGAGGATGTCCACATCGGAGGGAATAACGACAAGGGGCTAGACAAAGAGATGACTGATCGACACGAAGACGATGGCGCTGGACATGGCGGCGGGGAAGAGTCTAGACATGATGACGGCGGAGAAGATTCCGAACACGGCGAAGAAAAGTCCGGACATGGCGGAGGAGAGGCGGCGGTAACGCCATAGTCTTCGACCCTACGAAGTGCAGTCGTGCAGGACCCTCATATTCGAGACCTCCTTTGCAAGAGCATGACTAGAGAGAGAGAGCCGCTTCTAGAGAGGAGGCCAAGCTAGCGCAACTTGAAGTAGACTCAAAGACTTCATTGTATGATGGTTGCGATCCCGAGGTGACCGCTTGAGTTTCATGCTCGAACATCTAAAGACGAAGGCCAAAAAAAGGACAGACAAAATCATTGATGAGCATTTGAAGTATCTACAAAATAAAGTTCTTCCCGTGGGGAACCTGTGTCCTACTAGTGTCGAGGAGGCCAAGAAAATCGTTTGCCCTTTTGATTTTCTGCACATTAGGTACCACACATGCATCAACGATTGCATCACTTATCGGGGGGAGCACGCAGAAAAAACCAGCTATCCAGTGTGCAATGCTTCTCGATACAAGAAGACAGGAAAGAAAGCTCCTCAGAAAGTTGTATGGTACTTTCCGATCACTCCCTGTCTGCAGCGGTATTTCGTAGACCCTAAGGAAGCAAAGCTCATGCGCTAGCACGTGGAGAGGAAGAAGCCCGGCGATGGAGATGATCCGAAGCTGAGACACCTCGCAGATGCTAGACAGTGGAGAGCATTCAATGCCATATATGGATTTCCTGTAGAAGATCCAGTGAACATTGTGCTTGGTGCGAGTGTCGGATTATGGGTTCTGGCAAACCCTTGAGGTTCGAACATTGGGTGCGCACAAAGATCTCTCCCTAGCTCACTCTCACAACGATCTGAAAGCCTAGCTCACCGAACCCAAGGAACAAGTGACACGAGAGTTTATACTGGTTCGGGCCACCGTTGTGGTGTAATACCCTACTCCAGTGTGGTGTGGTGGATTTCCTCGTGGGCTAAGGATGAACTAGTACAGTGGATGAATAGCCTCCTAAGGAGAGGTGTTCTTGAGCTTGATGAGCTAGCGTGCTTGAGGATGGTCCGAATGATCCGTCTCCAGATGAGACGATCCCTGGCTACGGTGGTGGCTAGTTCTATTTATAGAGGCCCGGGTCCTCTTCCCAAATGTTTAGGCGGGAAGGCATCCCACAACGGCCAATTTTGAAGGGGGACAACTAGTACAAGTTATCCTGACAAAAGGTGGTCTTCGCCTACCAAAGGCTCTGGTGGTGACGCTGCCGTGGGCTCCGCGGTGACCTTCGTCCTGCCGTCCTGCTGGTCTTGGTCTTGTTGCAACAATTGGGAAACCTTTGCCTAATGCCTCAGGACTCCTCGCCTATGCCTGCCTCCTTACAACAAAGAGGAAACTGACACTTTGCGCTCGCTGACGCCCGCCTGGCCTTGGTCGTCATGGCTCATGTCACGTGGACCTCGCGAGGTGCCCCTTGCATAGATATCTCCGCTCCTCGGGAGCGTGGCCGCCCAGGGGAGGTCTTGGTGTCGTCCGCCTCGCAAGGATCTTGAGTGGCTGCTGGTGAAGAGGGGTCGTATAAGGCCGATGGTGGAGCCGCGCCCTGGGCCGCAGGCAGGCAAGTCTGGGTTCCCCCGTTCCCAGGACGCCGGCAGTAGCCCCTAGGCACAAGGCGCGCTCAGACTTGGCTTCGAGGCGAAGCCAAAGGGAAAGTGTGGAGCACCGCGGGCCCCAACCGCCTACAGCCTTGACACGTGGCGACTGACAGGACGTTGGCGTCTCAACTTCCCCATGCTGCATTGATATCCGCCTGCCTAGGTGGCCACCGTTGGCTACACAACCCCACCTTCATTGCTGGCAGCACACTCCCCAACTCCTCTGTCTTCTCAAAACCAACAGTCTCCTCCTCCAACCCAGCCAGGATCCAACCCTCTCCATTTCCATGGTGCAGAGCCGGAAGAAGAAGGGAAAGAAGACGCCCCAGGCTTCAACCGAAGCACCGCAGGCCTTCGAGCCCGCCATCGAGCGGTCGAAGGTGCTCAACCAGGAGGCAATGGACGAGGTCTGCCCAGCAATCACCGCCGACTTCAACAAATGGGGGAAGATGGTGGCTTGGCCCGCATCCCGCGTCGCGGTAGACAGGACAACCACCGAGACCCCCATTCATCTTCATGCCCTCTGGGCTGGCTTGATTGCCTCTTTCTCCGCCTTCTTCAACGCCATTCTCTCCGACTACCAAATCAATATGATGCATCTGGATCCCTAGTCCATTATCCTTCTCGTTGTCTTCGCCTTTGTCTGCGAGGCCATGGTGGGCATTGCTCCATCCGCGGCCTTACTTCGCCACTCCTTCTTGTTGCATCTGACTGACCCTCGGCAGCAATCTGGATGCTTGAGCTTCCAGGCCGTGGCTGCGACGGTCGGTGCGGGGATTGACTTTGAGCATTCGCCGTTTGTGAGCGGGTCCTGGAGGCAGTGGGTGTTCGTGGACGTCGGCGTGCGCAGCCCCCTACTCTTGCTTCCGTCGGCATCAGCTGCTCCCAGCTCCGGCTAGGGGCACGAGAAGCTCACTGACCCGCGTCTTGCCCATGTTCGGCGCCGGCTAACGAGGCTGAAGGACCTCGACATGATGGCGCCCATGGTGGTGAAGGAGTTCATCCGGCGCCGCGTTGCTCCGCTACAGTGCCATTCTCGTTCAATGTGGAGCTTCTCCGGTAGTAAGGACCGCATGAGGCTTCATGAACCCAGGCTTCCTCTTGAGGCGCAGCATACTATGCTTGAGCTCTTGACAGGCGACCCATCGCTAGCCGATATGCGGAGGAGGGCTGCCTCTTGTACTGCTTCTCGAACACGTTGGAGCTCACGAGGCAGTTGCCCCATTTTGATGAATGGGGGCTTCGCCCGGCCGGCCTAGAAGGGCCTCGCGAGAGCCCCGTCTTCGTGGCCCCTTGGCCACCACTTGCGCGGTGCCCGTCCAGAAGTGGGTGGAGGGGGCGGTCGCCGGTGAACACCTGCAGCGCGGCCGCTGAGGAACCGGCATTGCTCGGGGCTCCTGGATCGTCGTTAGTTGTGGATCGAGAGAGCCGTCTCGAGGAAGCGGCAGCGGGGGCGACGCAGTCCGATACTCCTGAGGCCGAAGCCCTCGAGGCCCTGGCGAGTCGCCATGAGGCGGGGACTAGGGACTCCACACGGCCTAGCGCTCCTGTGGTTGCCGCCTCAGGAGCCACACCAGGCACGCATGGCATTGATGACCAACTTCGAAGTGCTCCGCAAGAGGAAGGGGTCTTCAAGCTGAAGTGGTGACGCCTTCCGGCCATTGAAGGAGAGGAAGTACATTGCCATAGACGAGTGAGTACCTTATCTTTGTAATTTTCGAGCGCGGCTTCTCCTCCTAACCGTAGTTCCTCAGGGCCCCTTCTGCCAAGGCAACGAAGTCTCCCGAGAAGCGACCTCCACCCGCTTCAGGCCCTCTGCTGACCATGAGCTCCTTGTGTCGACCTTCCATGCATGGCGCAGGGCCTGCCAGGGAGGTGGATGCACCGTCCTAGCGCCTAGAAGTTGCACTCTTGTCGTTCCTCCTCCGAGGTCCTACCTGGGGCGCGGAGAGCGTGCCGAAGGCCCCGCCATTGGTCATTGCCCGTGGCTAGACGACCTCGGCACTGGCCTCATCTTCGAGCGGCGAGGACCCGCCCCACCGGTTCTCCGCCAAGGTCCGGAGGGCGGCTCGAAAGGCACCGGCCTCCAGGCCCCTGCTGGGAGCAAGCGAGCCGCTTCAAACTTCTTCGACGACCCCTGGCGCGGAGGACGGTCCTGGCCGTGCGTTTGAACTTGCGCGCAAGCGCGGTGCCGTCCATCATGAGCTCTTCCGGGAGGCAATGGGCACGCTGAGCCGGATCGGGGAAGAGCTTGTGGATGTTGACGCCCGTCTGGAAACCGAAGGCCTGTGGCCGGCGGACGAGTGGGACCAGCTGAAGGTGGCCATCGACCTCGGGTGTCTCCAGCGCGACCACGCCATCGTGATGGCTGAGGCATCCCTTGCTACCTGGCGCGAGGCCAGCACCCGAGCCTTGGAGGAGGCGAGGGAGGCTGACCGCCGCCGCGAGGCGGCAGAGAAGTGCGTAGGGGAGCTCCGAGCTCTGAACGCCTCCCTAGAGCACCAGGTTGAGGCACGCAGGGCTGCCTTGCCGCCGATGAAGGGCTCGCCTTCCGAAGAGGAAGAGATCTTGAAGCACGAGGAGGCGCTGGTGCTAGAGGCAACGGAGCACAACCTTGAGCTTGAGAGATTGGAGATGAGGGAGCACCAGGTCGCCCAGGCGGAGGATGCCGCTAGCGGGAGTGAGGCCAGGTTCCAAGAGGAAGTTGACCATAGGGTGCTGAAGGCTCATGCAGACCTTGCCAATACACACGACCTGAAGCTGAAGATGGTGGAGGCTGGGCTAAGGGCAGAGCCAATACCCTCAGGTCAAGGCTGGACAGAGCGGAGCGACACGAGAAGGCAGCTGCGGCGGCCCTGATCTCTGTCCAAGCCGAATTGGCCTCTGCCCATGCGGAACTGCTCCCGCTTCAGCGGCAGGTTACAGATGCTGAGTCCCTCACGCAGCAGAGCAGGGAGGAAGCGCTCTGTCGGCGGGCGTTGTAGCGCGAGCATGCTCCCAAGCTTCTTTCCCTCAGAGCGAGGGCCAACCGGGCGCTGGGCGCCATCTGTGATGAGCACGCCCCTCATCCCCATGCAGAAGACTATGCCAGCCATCTCCGCTTCTTCACTGGCGTCGTGACACGCTTGGAGGACCGCGCCCAGAGGGCTCATGCGCTTGTTGAAGAAAAGAGCCAAGGACTTCTTGGGCACGTGTTCTCCTGTGTTTCCAGCCATCTCCAGAGCATCAATCCCAATTTTGACTTCAACGCCCCCATTGCTCCTGTGCTCGGAGCCATCCGGGACAACCTGGCGCGCTGGGTGGATGACAACGTGGATGCTCTGGTTAGGGATTTCACTTCCGAGGATGTCGTGGTGGTGGTCATGGCGGATGAAGGCAGCGCGGTTGACGATGGGAAGACGACGCTAGCCACATCGCTGATAGCATGTCTGGGAGTGATTCAGAAGACGCTGTGAGCGACTTGTCCGATTGAGGCCGTGCTCCTTTGCTTTGAACCTGCATGCAAAAGCTCGGGCATGGCCCCTCAAGGTGTAAGAGCATTTTGGGGAGGAGGAGCCCCTCATGTAATCACACTATTGTTTTATTCCTTAAGCCAGACTTGAAATGTGCTTTTGCGAGCCCACGAGCTCCTCCGCGGCTTGTTGTTGTAACTTACACCAATCCAGGCAGGCCTCGAGCTGGTCTTGTAGTTGCTGATGTGCGTCCCTCCCGAAGGGAGTTCTCTGCGGGCTCCCGAGGGGAGTCCTTCACGGGCTCGCGCTGTTTCGGGCTTCTGAAGAGCCTGCCCGCCCGAGAGGGCCTCACGAGAAAACGAGTGGCAGACCGCGGCAGGTCATGGGCGTCGTGCGCGCATACCACGCCCAGCCCCCACTCGCCAGGTGCTTGCAGGGAAAGGGGGGGCAGGCGCGAGCCTAGAAACAAGGCACCAAACCAGAAAACTCAGAAAATCAACACGAACAAGAGAAGACGCCCCCCATGCTTGCAAATGAAAATACAACTTCAATTCAAATCCAAAAAGTGGCAAGTCGAGCTACAAAAAAAGGGGTTGAAAGCAAATGGCCACATCCGGCACCTAGCTAGTATTCTTGTCTTCCCACCAGCGTGGAGCTAAGTGCTTTCACTGGCTGTGAGCATAGTCATTGGGGACAGTGTCGACAGCCAGCGCGGAGCATGGTGCTTCCACTAGGACGTGGGTGGGAGCCCCCGAAGCCCGGGGCGGCGCTCCGGAGACTCCGGGGCGTGTACAGCCCCAGTCATTATTACGTGAGAGTGTCACGAGTGGAGACCTTCATAGGCGCAAGCATTACTTCATATTGCCAGGCGAGGGCCCAGACCTGTGCCATCCTTGACCACCATTGGGGCGTCCGGAAACCAGGACAAGACCAAGGGGCGAAGAGGACGCTAGCAGCGCCCTCGGCGACCATGAGTCCTCTACCCGTGGGGGGGGAGGCTCACCGGCGCTTCCCTGGATAGAGGGCCTACCTCCGTGCAGCACCTTGATCCGTGTGGCGCATGGGAGGGCCTAGCTCTGGGCCTCTCCCATGCATCCCCCAGAGCGCCACTCCCGCTGGCTGGGCCACTGCCCTGAGGTCTCTCAGTGCTGCCGCAGCCTGGTCATCTTGTAGTTCGAGGTTAGCATAAGCTCATTCTGAAGATATTGACTGTACCCCACCGTCGTCATCGCTGAATGGGTCGGCGAAACCTCCGAGCGGCTCGGGGAAGCTCTGTGCTTCAGGCCATCTAGCCGCCCATCCCAGTCTGGGGAATGGATTGGGGTCGTCCCCCGGCAAGTATTCCGGGCTCACCATGCGAGGCACGTAAGCATCCATGACCACCTCACCAGAGCCGCCGCCCAGGTGCCCCGCGCCTTGAGCCGCCAGCCGTGGCGTCCGGACCTGGTGGCCGCCGCGTGGCATCCTGCTGCACCCTCATGGTGTTCCGTCAGTGTTTGTCCCTCCGAGCGATGGCGCGGTCGCTGCAGGACGGCCCACGCCAGGACCCGCGCTGGCATCATCGGACCCCTCTGACGCCCCAAGGGGTGCATGGGCTCGCCTGGGCCTCGCGCGCGCTTCCGCCACTATCTGAGGTGTGGCCAAGGAGCAGAAAGGCGGCGTACCCCTACAGGCGGCGTCCAGTAGCTCGGTGACTTGCTCTAGTAGTGCATCGCGGCCGCTCTCGGCTAGCCTGCACCGCAGGAGCTCCTGTGCCACGATGAGTGCGGCTCGCATGTTCGCCTGCTCCCACCGGGTGTGTTGTGCCGTTGTCATGGCGTAACCTGAGGACCACGCGGCTGCGCGCATGCGCCGTGGCGCAAGGGCGGCGAGCGCCGACCCACGCTGCCCGCGCCCACGGGTGTTAGGCGACGCGCGGGCCGCTTGGAGCGTGGAGTTGAGGTCTTTCGGAGCGGATGGCGGTGCCCGGGCGGGCCAGGCCGCCCAGTGGTTGGCTTGGGTCCTTGGGCCATCAGACATTGGAGTTGTTGGGCAACGGTGAATCGGTCGACGGAGAAGAAAGCTTCGGCGCACCCCTGCCTGGCGCGCCAAATGTCGGATTCTGGGTTCCGGCAAACCCATGAGATTCAAACACTAGGTGCACACGAAGATCTCTCCCTAGCTCACTCTCACAGCGATCTCAAAGCCTAGCTCGCCGAACCCAAGGAACAAGTGACACGAGAGTTTATACAGGTTCGGGCCACCATTGTGGTCTAATACCCTACTCCAGTGTGGTGTGGTGGATTGCCTCATGGGCTAAGGATGAACTAGTACAGTGGATGAACAGCCTCCTATGGAGAGGTGTTCTTGAGGTCGATGAGCTGGTGCCTGGCTACGGTGGTGGCTAGTCCTATTTATAGAGGCTCGGGTCCTCTTTCCAAATGTTTAGGCACGAAGGGATCCCACAACGGCCAATTTCAAAGGGGGCAACTAGTACAAGTTGTCCTGACAAAAGGTGGTCTTCGCCTGCCAAAGGCTCTGGTGGTGACACCACCGTTGGCTCCGTGGTGACTTCTGTCCTGCTAGTCTTGGTCTTGTTGCATCGATGGGGAAACCTTTGCCTCATGCATCGGGACTCCTCGCCTGCACCTGCCTCCTTAGCACCAAAGAGGAAACTAGCACTCTACGCCCGCTAACGCCTGCCTGGCCTTGGTCATCATGGCTCACGTCATGCGGACCTCGCGAGGTGCCCCTTTGAGGGAGTCCTGGATTAGGGGGTGTTCGGATAACCGGACTATACCTTCAGCCGGACTCCTGGAGTATGAAGATACAAGATTGAAGACTTCGTCTCGTGTCCGGATGGAACTTTCCTTGGCGTGGAAGGCAAGCTTGGCCACGGATATTCAAGTTTTCCTACCATTGTAACCGACTCTATGTAACCCTAACCCTATCTGGTGTCTATATAAACCGGAGGGTTGTAGTCCATAGGACATCAACTCCATATACAACAATCATACCATAGGCTAGCTTCTAGGGTTTAGCCTCCTTGATCTCGTGGTAGATCTACTCTTGTACTACCCATATCATCAATATTAATCAAGCAGGACGTAGGGTTTTACCTCCATCAAGAGGGCCCGAACCTGGGTAAAACATCGTGTTCCCTGCCTCCTGTTACCATCCGGCCTAGAGCACAGTTCGGGACCCACTACCCGAGATCCACCGGTTTTGACACCGACATTGGTGCTTTCATTGAGAGTTCCTCTGTGTCGTCTCCTTTAGGCCCGATGGCTCCTTTGATCATCAACAACGATGCGGCCCAGGGTGAGACTTTTCCCCCCGGACAGATCTTCGTCTTCGGCGGCTTCGCTTTGTGGGCCAATTCGCTCGGCCACCTGGAGCAGATCGAAAGCTACGCCCCCGGCCATCAAGTCAGGTTTGGAAGCTTAAACTACACGACTGACATCCGCAGAGACTTGATCTTCGACGGGTTCGAGCCACGGCCAAGCACGCCGCACTATCTCGAGGGGCATGATCTAGCTTTGCCCCCGGACAGTGTCCTGGAGGCCGCACACGTATCGGTTCCGACCCCTTACTCGGAGCCAATTGCGCCAATCGAGGATGAGCGGTTGGACGTCACCTCGGGGGCTGCGATCCCAAAAGTGATCGAGCCGAACGCTGGCCCTGCACTCTGCACGACCCGTGACTCCGAGGATCCGGACTCCTCCCCGGACTCTGAACCCCCCGCGCCCCTGCCAATCGAATCCAATTGGGCACCGATAATGGAGTTCACCGCCGCAGACATCTTTCAGCATTCGCCTTTTGGCGACATCCTGAATTCTCTTAAGTCTCTCTCTTTATTAGGAGAGCCCTGGCCGGACTACGGTCAGCGAGGGTGGGATACGGACGATGAGGAAATTCAAAGCCCACCCACCACCCACTTTGTAGCCACTGTCGATGATCTAACCGACATGCTTGACTTCGGCTCCGAAGACATCGACGGCATGGACGACGATGTAGGAGACGAACAAGAACCAGCACCTGTAGGGCGCTGGAAGGCCACCTCGTCATATGACATATATATGGTGGATACTCCAAAAGATGGAGATGGCGATGGAACAGTGGGGGATGACGCCGCCAAGAAACAGCCAAAGCGTGGGCGTCAGCGGCGCCGCTCTAAATCCCGCCAAAGCAAAAACGGTGATTCCGGCACGGGAGATAATACTACCCCAGATAGCGCCAAAGAACACCCACCTCAGCAAGATTCGGCACAGGAAGATGGAGAAGCCAGCCCTCATGAGAGAGCGGCAGACCGAGAGGTCGAGGATGATAACTATACGCCTCCCTCCGAAGACAAGGCAAGCCTCGATGATGACGAATTCGTCATACCATCAGACCCCGCCAAACAAGAGCGTTTTAAACGCAGGCTTTTAGCCACGGCAAGCAGCCTCAAGAAAATCAGCAGCAGCTTAGAGCTGCCCAAGATTTGCGAGCTGACAGATGGACTGAAGTCCTTGCGGCCGAAGAGTATGAACTCGCACGCCCCTCCAAGAGTTACCCGAAGCGCAGGCCGCTACCCCGATCAAAGGAGGAAGCACCTACATCACCAGCGCATGACATGGCAGACCGACCACCTCGCGGCCACGACAGAGAGGCCTCTCGGCCCTCCACCCAAGCCATGCCCCGACGCCGCTCAACTAAGGAACGGGAAAATGTGCCAGACCTGCGAGACATACTGGAGGATAAGGCAAGACAAACAAGATCGATCTACGGATCGCGCAGGCGCCCTACGGCATGTGACAATGATCTTCACTCCGGATACAAAAAATCCGGTCGGGCCGAACACAACAGACATAGCTCTTCTGAGCTGCGTCGTGACATAGCCCAGTACAGAGGCGCCGCACACCCGCTATGCTTCATGAATGAAGTAATGGATCATAAAATCCCAGAGGGTTTCAAACCCGTAAACATCGAATCATACGATGGCACAACAGATCCGGCGGTATGGATCGAGGATTATCTCCTTCACATCCACATGGCACGCAGCGATGATCTACACGCCATCAAATACCTCCCACTCAAACTTAAAGGACCGGCCCGGCATTGGCTTAATAGCTTGCCAGCAGACTCAATCGGTTCTTGGGAGGACCTGGAAGCCGCATTCCTCGAAAACTTCCAGGGCACTTACGTGCGACCACCGGATGCCGACGACTTAAGCCACATAATTCAGCAGCCAGAGGAATCGGCCAAACAATTCTGGACACAGTTCCTAACAAAGAAAAACCAGATAGTCGACTGTCCGGACGCAGAGGCCCTAGCAGCCTTCAAGCATAACATCTGCGATGAGTGGCTTGCCCAGCACCTAGGACAGGAAAAGCCGAAATCCATGGCAGCCCTCACGACACTCATGACCCGCTTTTGCGCGGGAGAAGACAGCTGGCTAGCTCGCAGTAACAACTTATCAAAGAACCCTGGTAATTCGGTTACCAAGGACAAAAGTGGCAGGACACATCGGAATAAGCAAAAACGCCGCGTTAGCAGCGACAGCAATGAAGACACGGTAGTCAATGCCGGATTCAAAGGCTATAAATCCGGTCAGTGGAAAAAGCCATTCAAAAAGAATACTCAGGGCCCATCCAGTTTGGACCGAATACTCAATCGCTTGTGCCAGATACATGGCACCCCCGAAAGGCCAGCCAATCACACTAACAGGGATTGTTGGGTGTTCAAGCAGGCAGGCAAGTTAAGGGCCGAAAACAGAGACAAGGGGCTGCACAGCGACGACGAGGAGCCCAAGCCGCCGAACAACAATGGACAGAAGGGCTTTCCCCCACAAGTGCGGACGGTGAACATGATATACGCAACCCACATTCCCAAGCGGGAGCGGAAGCGTGCGCTACGGGACGTATACGCGATGGAGCCAGTCGCCCCAAAGTTCAACCCATGGTCCTCCTGCCCGATCACTTTTGATCGAAGGGACCATCCCACTAGCATCCGTCATGGCGGCTTCATCACATGGGTTCTCAACCCAATTATCGACGGATTTCATCTCACAGGAGTCCTCATGGACGGCGGCAGTAGCCTGAACCTGCTTTATCAGGATACAGTGCAGAAAATGGGCATAGATCCCTCAAGGATTAAACCCACAAGAGCGACCTTTAAAGGCATTATACCAGGTGTAGAAGCCAACTGTACAGGCTCAGTAACACTTGACGTGGTCTTCGGATCCCTAGACAATTTCCGAAGCAAAGAGTTAATCTTCGATATAGTCCCGTTTCGCAGTGGCTATCACGCCCTGCTCGGACGAACCGCATTCGCAAAGTTCAATGCGGTGCCGCACTATGCATATCTCAAGCTCAAGATGCCAGGCCCTCGAGGAGTAATCACGGTCAACAGAAACACCGAACGCTCCCTCCGTACGGAGGAGCACACGGCGGCTCTCGCAGCGGAGGTACTAAGTAGCCTTCTCAGGCAATTCTCCAGTCCGGCCATCTAAAAGCCAGACACTGCCAAGCGCGCCCGGAGTAACCCACAGCAGGACCGCCTGGCACACTTTGAGCAAGCGTAGCAATGCGGCCCCAACCCTAGCTCTCGCGACATAACGAAACCAGTACCTCGCGTACATAACTACGCCCTTGAAATACCATGGGCATAGGGGAAGGGGCACAATAACGGCACGCCCAAAATACGGCTTAAAACATACTAAGGGCTGCCGGATTCTTTTTTTTAATTTTTTCTTACTTTCAGGACTCCATACTTCGGACGACCTGTTCGGCAATTCGACTGCCGCACAAACGATGCAAGATCCAGGGAGGCAAACAAGCCATGCCGCATTATGGAACTCCCAGGTGGTCTCTGTTACAAGTGGTATACCTGTTTTAAATACAATTCCGCGGCCTGCCCCTGGTCAGGACATACTGAATAGTCCAATATCTTTTGCTTACCGCACTATTTGTATCGTTCGGCTTTGATAAATAGCCTCTCTATAAACAATGCTTAGCTTCTTGTCTATTTTTTGCATTATCTTCTTTTCACATTTATGTTTATTAAATGACATGATTGCACCCGTACACCATGGTACGGCAAACACGCCAGGGGCTTCAGTACCCCTCATAATGGTGTGAGAAGTCCGTACACTTTCACAAGTGCGGCACCCCGAACTTATAGCACTATATGCATCGGCTCCGAATCATGATTTGGGTCAATAGTTGGGTTTTCCCGGCTCCTATGTTTTGGTGCCTTACGTTCCGCTCTATCGGCTAAGGTAGCACTAGGAGAACCACTGCGATTGTGCCCCGGTTCAGCTGGGTTAAGCACCTCAGTGGAGAAAGCTAAAACTGACTGTCATGATGTGGCGAGAGACCGGTCGTTGTTCGAGAGGTTTTTCGAGTCCCTAAAGGCTTATGCCGCTTCGAGCGAGGAGCTGACTTTGTCCGGCCAAGGCGTGGATTGCGCCCCAAACTCGGTCTTCTGAACTAGGGGCTTCGCCAAAATTTAAAATTATAGAGTTCTATGGCTAAGTGAGAGTGTTCAAGCATTATAGTCCGATTGCCTGGTTCATTGTGCTGAGTGCCTCCCTCGAAGGACCCAACTATGGGAAAAAGAGCGCTCAGGTTTATCCCGAACACCCCAGCACTAGTGGCATGGGGGCAGAAGCCGACGACTAGCCATCTCTCAATTTTTGATAAACAGCCGCACAGAAAGTAATATTTTAACTTCAATAAGCATTGCTTAGCGCATATGAACAAGTTTTCAGCGCACACGATAAACACGAGTGAGTTCATTTCAAAAATCACATCCTTGGTACATTCATCCGCCACAAGGCGGGCACCTGCAAGAACATCCTTGTAGTAGTTCTCGGGCTTGCGATGCTCCTTCCCCGGCGGCGGCCCGTCCTTCACAAGCTTCTCACTATCCAGCTTACCCCAGTGCACCTTTGCACGGGCAAGGGCCCGACGGGCACCTTCTATGCAGACGAAGCGCTTGATGACCTCGAGCCTCGGACAGGCCTCCACCAGCCGCCGCACCAGCCCGAAATAGCTCCCAAGCAGGGCCTCTCCGGGCCACAGCCGAACTATGAAGCCCTTAATGGCCAGCTCGGCCGCCTTGTGGAGCTCGACCAGCTGTTTCAGCTGGTCGCTCAAGGGCACAGGGTGTCCGGCCTCAGAATACTGAGACCAGAACACCTTCTCTGTCGAGCTACCCTCTTCAGCTCGGTAGAATGCGGCGGCGTCGGATACGCTGCGGGGAAGATCTGCGAATGCCCCTGGAGAGCTCCGGATTCGGGTAAGTAACAGGTAGTTCACTTTTATATTTCTGCTTTGCATAAAGAATGCCTTACCCGCTGCTATCTTCCTCATCTCCTCCAACTCTTGGAGGGCCTTTTGGGCTTCGGCCTTGGCAGACTTGGCAGCCTCTAGGGCCGTTGCAAGCTCGAATGCTTGCGCCTTCGACTCCAGCTCCAAACTCTCATGTTTTTTCATGAGAGCCTGAAGCTCTTGCTGCACCTTGCCGACCTGAGCCCCAAGTCTGTCTCGCTCGGTGCGCTCCGCGGCCATTTTCTTTTCGGCCTCAGACAGCGCCTGCTTAAGGGTCGCCACCTCAGTCATGGCCCCTACAATAAGCAGTACAATCATGTTACTCTTTTTGCAATCAAGCCTTTTTATAGGCACTTTTTCTGTAAGGTATTTCTTACCTTCTTCCTCCTCGAGCCGCCGCTTGGCAAGGCCGAGCTCTTGCTCGGTCCGCTCGAGGTCCTGCTTCAGGACACCCACCTCCGTAGTCAGTGCGGCGGTGGATAGCAGCGAAGCCTGCATACGCATATTGACTCTCTTTTTTTTAGACTCCTGCGAAATTTAATAGATCCTCTATTCGACTTTTCTTTCCGAACGCCAAACAGAGCATCAGGGGCTACTGTCTATGCGGTAATATTTTTACATATTTTTACTTACCTCGAAGCTTGTTAGAAGGCTAGCTCAAGCTTCAGTCAGTCCGCTCTTGGCAGACTGAACCTTCTGGATCATCATAGTCATAATAGTACGGTGCCCCTCGTCGATGGAGGCACCGTCAAGCACCTCCAGCAGATTGTCCGGCACCTACGGTTGGACGGAGGCCGCCGGCTCAGAAGGCTTGCTCCTCTTGGAAGGAGTTCGCCTACCGTGGTCCGGAACTGATTCCGGCGCGGTGTCCGGCACAAAGCCGGACTTAGAGCCCTGGGGAGCCTTATCCCCTTCACTCCTCGAGTCCGGGAGGTTGCCTTGCGGCTCCTCCGGGACCACCTTCTCCTGCCCTGGAGCTTGTCGCGATGCCACTTCGGCGTCGTCTACAGTGCGGGGGGAGACAGCGGGCGGAACTGAGTTCACGTCCGATGAGTCCAGGGAGCCGCCCGACGATTCGTCGAATTCGGCCCGGGGCAGACTGCATAATTACATTCGACAATTGGGAAAGTTGTGCAAAAAAGGAACATCATGAGTTACTCTGATATCCGAACTTACAATTTCGCCGGACGCTTGGCCCTATTTGGCCACTCCTCTTTGCCCTCTTCGTTGTTGGGGGCGTAGTCCGGCGGAGGGGTCTTCCTTTTCCTAGACCCCTCCGCCTCCCCCGTTGGGGCATCCTTCCTGTTCTCTCCTCCCTCCGCTGGGGGGGGGAGAGTTTTCTTCTTCCTCCTCATTTTCGCGGGAGCAGGGCGTCTCGGACTCGTCAGATGATGAGTCCGACACCACCACGTTGTGGGCACTCTTTCGAGTCCCCGTGGTCTTCTTCTCCTTGGCCTTCTTCTCCGGCACCACATAAGGCACCGGAACCAGCAGCTTCACTAGTAGAGCTGGGGCTGGGTCTTCGGGCAGCGGAGCCGGACAGTCAATCGGTCTGGATATCGCCCGCCAAGCCTGTCAAAGGTAAGGGAGTTTAGATCCTGCATAGAGTCAAACTATGAAAAAAGCTTAACATCCTGTAAATGGTGTAGATGGCTTACCTTGCTAGCATGACGCTGTGAGCTGTATCCGCGGTCCTCGGAAGCGGATGCGGGAGCCTCGGCGCCCTTGAATAGCATCTTCCAGGCGTCTTCGTACGTCGTGTCGAAGAGCTTGCTGAGGGTTTGATACTGTGCCGGGTCGAACTCCCACAGATTAAAATCCCGTTGTTGGCACGGGAGGATCCGGCGGACGAGCATAACCTAGATTACATTAAAAAGCCGGACTGTCTTGTTCACCAGGGACTGGATGCATGTTTGCAATCCGGTCACCTCTTTTTCGTCACCCCACGACAGGCCCGTCTCTTTCCAGGACATAAGCCGCATGGGGGGTCCGGATCAGAACTCGGGGGTTGCGGTCCATTTCGGATCGCGGGGCTCGGTGAAATAAAACCACCCGTATTGCCATCCCTTTAGGGTCTCCACGAAAGAGCCCTCGAACCATAGGACATTGGCCATCTTGCCCGCCATGGCACCTCCGCACTCCGCCTGGCTGCCGCGCACCACCTTGGGCTTGACGTTGAAGGTCTTGAGCCAGAGGACGAAATGAGGGCGGACGCGGAGAAAGGACTCGCACACGACGATAAACGCCGAGATGTTGAGGATGAAGTTCGGGGCTAGATCGTGGAAATCCAGGCCGTAGTAGAACATGAGCCCCCGGACAAATGGGTGGAGTGGAAAACCCAGTCCGCGGAGGAAGTGGGGGAGAAATACTACCCTCTCATGGGGCCTTGGGGTGGGGAGAAGCTGCCCCTTTTCGGGAAGCCGGTGCGCGATGTCCTTGGACAGGTATCCGGCCTTCCTTAGCTTCTTGACTTGGCCCTCCATGGCGGAGGAGACCATCCACTTGCCTCCCGCTCCGGACATTGCTGGAGAAGGTTGAGGTGGGAAGTGTGGGCTTGGGCGCTGGAGCTCGGGTGCACAAGAGATGGATAGGCAAAGGAGGAAGAAGGCATAGGTAAAAAGGTGGATCCTTGTCCCCTTATATGGGCGGATGCGGTTGTGCATCCCCACCTGCCTAGTAAAACCCGCTTGCCACCCAAGCGCCGTGATAAGTGGCTCGGTTGGGTTACCCACGTCCGTATTGATGAGAATCCCGTAAAAGGGGGGTACACGATCTCTGCTTTGACAAGACGTGCCAAGGAAACCGCCTCGCAAAACACGCTGAGGTGGAAAAGTGAAAACGATTCGAGTAAAGGACTTGGCTGTAGTGTGATGACGCACTGCGGAATACGTCAGTAGATTTGATTTGTGTTAATATTATTCTCTCTATGGCAATATGTGGAAGCTTATTTTGCATTGCCGGACACTACTCTTGGTGTTTACAATCTTCTATGAAGGACTTGGAGGAGGAACCCGCCTTGCAATGCCGAAGACAATTTGCGCGCCGGACTCGTCGTCATTGAAGCCTGGTTCAGGGGCTACTGAGGGAGTCCTGGATTAGGGGGTGTTCAGGTAACCGGACTATACCTTCAGCCGGACTCCTGGACTATGAAGATACAAGATTGAAGACTTCGTCCCGTGTCCGGATGGGACTTTCCTTGGTGTGGAAGGCAAGCTTGGCGATGCGGATATTCAAGATCTCCTACCATTGTAACCGACTCTATGTAACCCTAACCCTATCCGGTGTCTATATAAACCAGAGGGTTGTAGTCCATAGGACATCAACTCCATATACAACAATCATACCGTAGGCTAGCTTATAGGGTTTAGCCTCCATGATCTCGTGGTAGATCTACTCTTGTACTACCCATATCATGAATATTAATCAAGCAGGACGTAGGGTTTTACCTCCATCAAGAGGGCCCGAACCTGGGTAAAACATCGTGTTCCCTGCCTCCTGTTACCATCCGGCCTAGACGCACAGTTCGGGACCCACTACCCGAGATCCGCCGGTTTTGACACCGACACCCTTCCATAGATATCTCCACTCCTCGGGAGCCAGCCTAGCGAGGACGCCCCAGGGGAGGTCTTGGTGTCGTCCGCCTAGCGAGGGTTGGCCCCTCACGAGGGCCTTGAGTGGTTGCTGGTGAAGATGGGACGTACTAGACCATTGGTGGAGCTGCGCCCTGGGCCACAGGCAGGCAAGTTTGGGTACCCCCGTTCCCAGGACACCGACAGCGAGTACCAATGGCTTGTATCCGTTTGGAAACCAGAACACCAACCATAGCACATGGCCCTTTGTATGGATGTAGAATCTGCCCCCATGGAAGTGCATGAACACAAAGTACATACACATGAGCATGCTGATTCAAGGGCCGAAACAACTGGGAAATAATATTAACCTGTATATGGGCTTCTGAAAGAGGATCTACACATGTTATGGAAAACACCGGCATGGACATGGGATGCCAGCAAAGGAGAGTATTTCTATATGAGAGCCGCCCTTATGACGACGGTGCACGACTATCTCGGTTACGGTTACACCTCAAGCTAGGTGTGCCACAGATATTGTGGATGCATGAGGTGCATGGATGATACAACGTCTCAGCAGCTTACGTCAACGAAAGATGGCAGGTCTGGGAAAATCGTGTACATGGGGCATCGTATATGGCTCGAAAACGATGACCCGTGGAGAAAGCGTGGAGATCTATTCAATGGGTTGGCTGAGCATCGAGGACCTCCATGTAAGAGGAGCGGCACCGAAATCAATGAGCTGTAGAAAAACTAGGAATAGTGCCCCTCGTCGGGAAAGATGAAAAAGGCCCCAGACCTGCTGCGGAAGGTATGGAAAACGAGGTCTGTTTTCTAGAACTTGGAGTACTGGTCCAATCACGACACACCTCATTGCCTTGATCGAATGCATATCATAAAGAATGTCCTCGAGAGCTTGCTTGGCACACTGATGAACATGCCGGAGAAGACCAAGGATGGGCGGAAGGAAAGGAAAGACTTGGAAGATTTGAAGATCAGCAAAGATCTCCATATGCCGCCCCTTAAAAAGTCGACGCAGGAGACGAATACAGAGACGGAGGAGGGGGAAAGGGGCAGAAAAGTCATCAAGAAGGAGGATAATTATTGCCCCCCTACTTGCTTCACCTTAAGTGCGAAGGAGATCAATCAATTCATCAAGTTCCTTGTTGGAATCAAAGTTTGTTCTGGTTACTATGGGAAGATAAGAAGATTTCATTACACCAAGAAGAAAAGGTTCAGCGGGATGAAGTCTCATGACTGTCACGTGATGATGACACAGATAATCCCGATTGCCATTAAAGGGATAACGGACAAGCATGTCCGTGAAATGCTTACTGGTCTCTGCAACTTCTTTGATGTTATCTCTCGAAAGTCCATCAGTGTGAAGTAGCTCCGAAGGCTACAGGAAGAGATCGTTGTCATACTATGTGAGCTTGAGATGTACTTTCTGCCCACGTTCTTTGACGTCATGGTGCATCTGTGTGTCCACATCATGGACGATATCATCGACCTTGGGCCGACATTCATTCATAGATGATGCCGTTTGAGAGGATTCATGAAAGGATTCATTTGTAACATGTCCCGTCCCGATGGGAGCATCGTCCAGGGGTATCTGACGCATGAGTGCATCTCCTTTGGCGAGAATTATATAGGCATCGGAGACCTTGTTGTTGGTTTTCCCGTCAGGAAGCACGATGGGAGGCTTGGAGGAGAAGGTCATAACAACGGTCGGAGGGAATTGCACGTGGACTACTTAGATTGACGGAACGACTTTGACAGGGCTAACTTAGTGGTGCTACAACACCTAGATGTGGTAGATGATTATGTGACATGGCACAAAGAAACCATCGCAAAGAAGTACCGTGATAAGGGGATGCTCAAGACGGACGACAAAGTTACTGTAGAGCACAACGCCACTTTCTTCCGTTGGTTCAAAGATCAAGTTCTTGCTAATCCCCCAGAAGAGGGAAGTTCGGATGGGTTGCTCATACATGCCTTAGAACATGGCCCCGCGCCCAAACTCGTGACCTATCCGTCATATGATATCAACGGGTACACGTTCTACACGGAGGCCAAAATACATGGACAGTGATTACCAGAACTCCGGGGTGAAGATTGAATGCTTGACCGATGCCAATGGCACAACTGAAAGATTCTACGGAAGGGTCGAAGAGATCTGGGAGCTTGACTATGCTGAAATGCACGATGCGATGATGTTCCGCGTCAGATGGGCTAAGGACATCATAAGAGAAAACAAGTATTTCACTACCATCTCTATACCCGACGCGAAGAGTGCTACTATGAACGTTAACATCATCGCCAAAATTGAGCCATGGGTACACGCTAAGCACATGACACAATGCTTCTTCATAACCAACCCGACCTATCCCAGTCATGTTGTCGTGAGGAGAGGCAAAAGGAGCATCGTTGGAATGGATGGAGTCGCCAACGAGGAAGACTACGACCAATACCACGATCCGATGAGGAAAGATGACAATGACGATGAAGCATACATGAAAAGAAGAATCAATACTACATTACCTAAGAAAGATCGTACTCCATGGTGCCGGAAAAGTCACAAGGAGGGGCTCAATTTTTCGACAACGAACAAGAAAGGGAAGAAGCTCAATGTGAAATGTCATTGACGCAGCTGAGAAACCATCATTTATATATGTGTATCTATTTTGTTTACACACTTAAGTAACCGTTATCGGTCAAATGATGTATACATCGTATCCCCTTCAATTACCACATGCATGGTTCCGGTGATATTCACGAAGTGTGGGAGGGAGACACCGTCGTCGGAAAAAAACAAAAACAAAAGGGAGAAAGAAATACAAAAGAAGAAGAAAAGTAAACAGAAAAGACAAGGAAAATAATTTAAAAAAGAAAACTAAAAACTAGAAAAGGAAAATAATAAAAATAAAAGAAAGATAGAGGTAGCGCTGGATTGGGAACCAAAGCTATAGCTAAGTTAGCTATAGCGCTGGATTAGGAAGCATGCGCAGGCGAGGAGTCCCTAGGCGTCAGGCAAAGGTTTCCATATCGGTGCAACAAGACCAAGACCAGCAGGACGGCATGACGGAGTTCACTGTGGAGACCACAGCTGCATCACCACCAGAGCCTTTGGCAGGTGAAGACCACCTTTTGTCAGGATAACTTGTACTAGTTGTCTCCCTTCAAAATTGGCCGTTGTGGGATCCCTTGCCGCCTAACATTTGGGAAGAGGACCAGGGCCTCTATAAATAGGGCTAGCCACCACCATAGCAAGAGGAGGGATCGTTTAGACCATCCTCAAACACACCAACTCATCGAGCTCAAGAACACCTCTCCTTGGGAGGCAGTTCATCCATTGTACTAATCCATCCTCAGCCTATGAAGCAATCCACCACACCACGCTGGAGTAGGGTATTACACCACAATAGTGGCCCACACCAGTATAAACCCCCGAGTCTCTTGTTCCTTGGGTTCGGCGAGCTAGGACTTGAGATCGTTGCGAGAGCGAGCTAGGGAGAGAGAGATCTCCGTGCTCACCCCAGAGTTCGAACCTCAAGGGTTTGCCAGAACCCCGAATCCGACATTTGGCGTGCCAGGTAGGGGTGCGTTGAAGCCTTTCTTCCGTCGATCCATGCTCCACTGTTCCACCGCATCCAGGGCTGACGCTCACCGAGACCGTGCTTTTCAGTGTCCTGGGAACAGGGGTTCCCAGACTTGCCTGCCTGCGGCCCACAACATGGCTCCGCGAGCGGCTCCGTATGGCCCATCTTCACCAGCAAACACTCAAGACCCTCGCGAGGGGCCGATCCTCGCGAGGCGTATGATGCAAGACCTCCTCGGGGGCGGCCTCACCAGGCTGGCTCGCGAGGGGCGGAGAGATCAAGGCAAGGGACACCTCGCGATGTTCCTGTGATGCAAGCCATGACGACCGGGGCCAGACGGGCACCAGGCAGGCGCCAACGCGCATAGTGTCCTCATTTCCTCTTTGGTGCTAAAGAGGCAAGCGCAGGCGAGGTGTCCCAGGGCATTAAGCAAAGGTTTCCATATTAATTCAATGAGACCAAGACCCGTAGGGCGGCAGGACGGACGTCACCATGGAGCCCAGGACTGCGTCACCACCAGAGCCTTTGGCAGGCAAAGACCACCTTTAGTCAGGAAAACTTGTACTAGTTGTCTCCCTTCAAATTTGGCCATTGTGGCATCCCTTCCCACTAGCATTGGGGAAGAGGACCAGGGCCTCTATAAATAGGGCTAGCCACCACAGTAGGAGGCAACTGATTCGAGGCCATTCAGATCATCCTCATCCACACAAACTCGCCAAGCACAAGAGCACCTCTCTTTAGGAGGTTGTTCTTCCGTTGTAACTGTTCATCCTCAGCCCAAGAGGCAATCCACCACACCACACTAGAGTAGGGTATTACACCACATCGGTGGCCCGAACCAGTATAAATCTTGTGTCCCTTTGTTCTGCGAGTTCGACGCGCTAAGCCTTGAGATCGTGGTGAGGGGGAGTGCAAGGGGGAGGAGAGATCTTCGTGTGCACCCCAGTGTTCGAACCTCAAGGGTCTTGCCGGAACCCAAAATCCAACATTTGGCATGCCATGTAGGGGTGCGCCAAAGCCTTCCTTCCATCGATCCACGCTCCGCCATCACCGCGCCTTGCCCCCATGGCCGGCGTTGCTCTTCCGGCTGCGATAACGGATGCCCATGGCGGGGCCAGGGGCTCCACTTTAGCCACCGCCTTGCGGCGGGTGCGGTGGCCACCCAAGTTCAAGCCAGTGATGTCGCCGCGTTATGACGGCATGGAGGACCCGTTGGCCTTCCTACTGGCGTATGAAGAGGCCATCCTAAAGGCTGGGGGCGACGACAAGGTCATGGCCAACTGGCTTCCCATGGCCCTCAATGGTGCACCGCGCGCCTGGCTGCTCAACCTCCCAGGATCTATGGAGGTATCTTGGGAGGAGCTGCGCAGCCTCTTCGTTGCACGCTTCGCGGCACCATCGCCCCTCGCTATTGTGGCCCTCCCCGGCGGCTGCAAGCGCCGCCCTCTGGACGTCACACCAAGCTATTCCTTCGCCATATAGGCGCCGCTTCCGCGGGCAGGGAGCTCCCCCGGGTTGGGTGGCGCCCAAGGCCGACCTGACCTTCAAATCGGTGGATCACCCAGTCACCACCATCGGCTCGGGTGTGCTCCCAATGCTTTGCACGCCCACCATCTGCAGCATAGCTGTCACCAAGACCGTCATCGACGGCGGCGCCGGCCTCAGCGTGCTCTCTGTGGAGCCTTTTAGCCTCCTTTAAGTGTCGCTCGAGCGGCTCCTGTTGGGTTCTTCGGTAGGGTGCCTCGACTGCAAATTAAAATTCCTACGCACAGAACAACCAAGAACATGCTACGGGAGATTGATCACAGTTCGTTACCACTAGACGCGTAGTGTCGTGCAGTGGAAGAAGAGTCGGGGCAACGCGTCCGCATGGATAGTCTCCTCCTCGTCCGATCTCCCTCATACAGCCGATTGTCGGTTCCCACGTACAGGTTCGCCGGAGCGGTGCAAGTGCACCGCCTCTAACGGTATCCACGCGTGCAGGAGGAACGTCGTGCGGTGGACTACTAGGTCCAATCACACAACCGGCGGCGAGTGGAGGTGTCTACTCGCAACACATGCAAACCCTAGTGACAGCACCGAAGCGATCATCCACGTGAGTGTGCGGCACCTCCACTTTATATAGGCGTCTGTCATGGGCTCAACACTTGGGCCTTGCATGGACCCTAAAGCCCATAAGTCTACTCGGCCGCAATCCGAATACAGCTCAAATCACATCCGACCAGTGTCCTCGGATCCGACCTCGTAGGTTCGTTCTCTTAAGCACGTGACCCCTTAGGTTCAAGCCGGCTTGGTCGCAGTTCGGATCACCTCCGAACTGCACAGTTGGTAGCGGCCTCTAGCAAATCATGCCAAACACCAAACAGACTATGAAGCTGGTTAGGCAAATCTGTACATCATGCTTCCATTCCTTTTGCCGCATGATATATGTTGTCGGGCTCAAGGCGAGTCTGTCATCCTTGTGCTAGCCCGACCTCTTTCTCGTTCCAGTGATGCTGACCACAAACCAGATTATCTCATAATCCTTGTAGCATGGCCATGCTTATCCTGGTCAGATCACACGAGGGGCCCAGAGTATATCTCTCCTGATCGGAGGGGCAAATCCCATCTTGCTCGACCACGTCTCGCAGCATGGTTCTAGACAAACCCAAAACCTACCTTTATAACTACCCAGTTATGGAGTAGTGTTTGGTCAGCCCAAAGCAAGTCTGTTACCATCCCGAGTACATGCGCCAGCTCAGGTCTTAGGACATAGAACGTAGGTTGTACTAGAGACTCACAGATGACATATCGCTGCGTCTCATAGTTGGGTCTGTCCGAATCAGACCTTATCTCAACTCGGATCCGACTACGTCAAATCTGACCAGATCCTTCTGAGGCCATATTATCTGGTTAGCATCCAATGCTCCATGGCTAGTGAGACCAAGCCATCGACCGTGTCATATGCTAGTCTAGTTGGCTGCGCGTCCACATAGCCCTTTCGACTAGGGACCTTTTAGGACGTTCATCATACAATGCATAGTCCCACAAACAAGTCACATACTTGCTGATACACATCATTGATAATGTCCAAGGAATATATTTATTCATAAACACATAGGAATTATCATCATACATGATTGCCTCCAGGCCATATCTCCAGCAGTCTCCCACTTGCACTAGAGTCAATCAAATAGACATCGAATGCCCATAGCTCTAACGTGCCCCTCATGCTTGGGCTGTGGAAGCGGCTTAGTCAACGGATCCGCAACATTTGCATCCGTGTGAATTTTGCATAACTCTACATCACCACTCTTTACAATCTTTCGTATCACGTGATATTTCTGATCTATGTGTCTGGCCTTGTGGTGATTCCTCGGCTCCTTAGCTTGTGCGATGGCACCAGAATTATCACAATAAAGGTCCAACGGTTTTACTGAGGCTGGGAAAATAGCAAGATCATTAAGACAGTTCCGGATCCAAACACCTTCCTTTGCAGCTTCACAAGTCGCAATGTATCCGGCTTCTGTAGCAGAATGAGCCACCGTATCTTGCTTGGAACTCATCCAGCTCACTGCTCCTCCGTTCATGACTTACACGAATCCGGACTGTGATCGACAATCGTCTCTGTCAGTTTGGAAACTGGCATCGGCGTAACCCCTTACGACGAGCTCTTCCTCGCCTCCATAAACTAGGAACATCTCTTTAGTCCTTTTCAGGTACTTCAAAATAGTCTTTACCGCTGCCCAGTGACTCTCACCTGGGTTGGCCTGGTATCTACTTGTTAGGCTTATTGCAAAAGCAACATCAAGCCATGTACATGTCATGGCATACATGATGGATCCAATTGCCGAGGCATACAGAATCCGACTCATCCTGCTTCGCTCATCAGATGTCGAAGGACTCTGAGTCTCGCTTAGCCTTATAGCATGTGAGAGTGGCAAGAACCCTTTCTTTGCCTCAGTCATGTTGAACCGCTTCAACACTTTATCTATGTACGTGCTCTGGCTTAAGACGAGCAGCCTCCTTGATCTATCTCTATAGATCTTAATGCCTAAAATGTACATTGCCTCACCAAGGTCCTTCATCGAAAACTTGCCATTCAATGACTCCTTGACTGAGTTCAGCATCGAAATATCATTTCCGATCAGTAGTATGTCATCCACATACAAGATCAAAAACACTATCGAGCTCCCACTTAACTTCTTGTATAAACAAGAGTCCTCTTTGCTTTTGATGAAGCCAAAACCAGTGATGACCTCATCAAAACGAATGGTCCAGCTCTGAGATGCTTGCCTCAACCCATAAATGGATCTCTTGAGCTTGCATACCTTACTAGTGCTAGTCGGATCGACAAAACCCTCGGGCTGTATCATATACAGGTCCTCGGTTAAATTTCCGTGAAGGAAAGCCGTCTTGACAGCCATCTGCCATATCTCGTAATCAAAATATGCAACTATAGCTAGTACGATCCTCACCGACTTCAGCATCACTACCGACGAGTAAGTCTCGTCGTAGTCAATTCCTTGAACTTGTCCATAACCCTTAGCGACAAGCCGAGCTTTGTGGATCTGAACATTTCCATCCACATCAGTTTTCTTTTTAAAGACCCATTTGCAACCAATGGCTGTTACGCCAGGCGGTGGATCAACCAAGTCCCATACTTGATTCTCATCCATGGACTTTAACTCGGATCTCATGGCCTCCAGCCATGCCTCGGAATCTGGGCTCATCATCGCTTCTGCATACGTGGCTAGATCGTCACTTTCTAGCAACAATACATCACGCACTCTGTGCAATCTTTCCGACCTCCATGGTTCCCGTGTCGCTTCCACTACGGGTTCCCTGACTAACTCCAGTATGATCTCATCACCAGCCGTGCCGTCCCCGAGTGGTCCTCGAATTTCTTTGAGTCAGACCGTCCTCCCACTGGGATCCCGATTGAGAAACTCTTTCTCAAGGAAAACCCCATTCCGAGCAACAAACAATTTATTCTCTTCTCGGTTATAGAAGCTATATCCCAAGGTTTCCCTCGGATATCCCACGAATATGCATTTATCCGACTTGGGAGTAAGCTTGTCTGACATAAGTTTCTTGACAAATGCTTCACAACCCCAAATCTTTAAAAAAGACAAACTGGGACTCTTCTCGGTCCACATCTCATGTGGTGTCTTGTCTACAGATTTTGATGGTACCTTGTTAAGTGTAAAAGCTACAGTTTCTAAAGCGTATCCCTAGAATGACAAGGGTAAATCCGACGTGCTCATCATAGATCAACCATGTCCAACAAGGTACGATTCCTCCGTTCTGATACACCATTTCTTTGTGGCGTACCAGGAGGTGTGAGCTGAGGTACTATAGCTCTGCTTTTCAGATGATCATCAAACTCCTGGCTCATGTACTTACCACCACGATCAGATCATAGAAGTTTTATAGTCTTGCCAAGCGGATTCTCAACCTCGTTTTGAAACTCTTTGAACTTTTCAAAAGTCCCTGACTTGTGCCTCATCAAATAGATATATCCATATCTACTCAAGTCGTCGGTAAAAGTCATGAAGTACTGATAGCCACCTCTGGCAGTTGTGCTCATTGGTCCACACACATCACTGTGTATCAGTTCCAACAGCTCGGATGCCCTCTAACAACTCTTTGCGAAACGAGACTTAGTCATCTTGCCGAGCAAGCATGATTCGCATGTCTCGAATGACCCAAAGTCGATCGAAGTTGGAGTCCATCATCATGGAGCTTCTTCATGTGTTTCAGACTAATGTGTCCAAGCCGGCAATGCTAGAAGTATGTCAGATTTATCTCACTAGGCTTATGCCTCTTGACATTCACGTTATAGACCAGTTCCTGTTCTAGATTTAATATAAATAACCCATCAACAATGGGTGCATAGCCTTGGGACATCCCATTCAAATAAATCGAACAACCATTGTCCTTTAAATTGAATTCATAACCCTGACTCATCAAGCATGAGGTAGAAATAATGTTCCGACTAAGTGCAGGAATGTAATAACAATTATTCAATTCAAAAATAAATCCAGAAGGAAGCTGGAGCTGCATCTTGCCGACCTCCAACGCAGCAACTCTTGCTTTGTTGCCGACCCTGATGTCAATCTCTCCTTGTGCCACATGCCTAGTTCTTACCAGCTCCTGCATCAAGTTGCAAATGTAAACAACCGATCTGGTATCAAATACCCAAGAGCTACTAGGTATGTCAGCAAGGTAAATGTCTATAACATATGCAACAAGTATACCTTTGTCTGAAGGAGCATTCCCGGCCTTCTTGCCATGCTCTCCAAGCCACTTGCTATAGTTCCTCTTCCCGTGACCAGTTTCCTTGCAATGATAGCAGATGGTCTTTGAGTCTGTTCTAGACTTCGGCGCAGCGGCGGAGGTTACCGTCTCCGTGCCCTTTGCCTTAGCCTTTTTCTTGGACCAACTCTTCTTGAACTTAGCCGATTTCTGCACCATCAACACTTGATGCGTGCCTTTCTTAATATCCTGCTCTGCCACTTTGAGCATCCCATGCAATTAAGTGAGCTTCTTATCCATTCCATGCATATGATTGTTCAAAATGAACGTCCCATAGCTAGGCGGAAGAGATCCCAGACTACATAGTAGCCAGCTCATCCAAGAGCGGGAAGACCAACCGATCCAAATCTTGCACATGTCCGATCATCTTGATCACATGCGGGCTCAGTGGATCACCTTACTTCAGCTTAAAATCCATCAAGGATCGCCAGCCGTTGAACCTTTCGGTCCTAGCCTGCACCTGAAACATGCTCTTAAGACTCTCGATCATATCGAAAGCCCCAACGTCATTGAAATGCTGCTACAAATCGGGCTCCATACAAGCCATCATGAGGCAGCTGATCTCATTTGATTCATCAATGAGTTTCTGGTAGGCATTCTTGGTTGTGGTACTAGCATTATCGGCATGTTCCTCTGGAAGCGGATCCTCTAGAACATGTTCCTTTTTATCATGCTTGAGAACAATTCTCAAATTTCTATACCAGGTAGTAAAGTTTGTTCCATTTAGTTTATCCTTTTCCAGAATTGATTTCAATGAAAATTTGGGTTGAGCAGGTGATGCCATTGATCTACAACAGAAAAATATGCAATCACTAAGCAATGTGTTTATGTAGAGTAATTCTAGCCTTAAACAGACATACTCCCACTGAAGTCAGCATCCCTCCGCAAACTCTCAGTGGTTGAGGATCCGACTAGCACATGTGACTAGTGAGCTTTAGCATCACTGCTAGACAACATGCCTATCCGGTAAGCAACTCCTTACTAATCGTATCTCTATATGACTCCTGTCGGTCGGGTAGGTATCTCATACCCCGGCTCCCGACCTCTTTAGCCACAAGTCCCAAAACCGTTTTGATAGCCTTGTCAAGTTAACCTAATCACTACAAAAAAAGACACATCCATGACATTTTGGGCTGAACGAATTTTTTTCTGTCATACATGTGACACTTCTATGACGATAATTGTGACAAAACCCAGTATCATCATCGATGTGGTGGGATCCTACTTCTATGACAAAAAATCATGACAGAAAATGGGCCATTCGTCCTGGGATGACCGGAGACGCACTGCATGACATTCTTTTGGCCGTCCTTGACGGAAAAAACCGTGGTAGAAGCAAGGGCGAGGAAAATTTCGGGGAGTTCCCGGTTACGGTGGGAGGTCGGGGGCCGAGTGATGCGCGTTTCTCTCGTACACGTACGCGCGTGTGTGCGAGGCTTTGGCTCTAACTGAACCCGAGCGAGGCGTTGGGCTCTAACTGAACCCGAGCGATTGCATTGCAGGCTACGCGTTACTGAACCCGAGCGATCGATCGATGGCTGTTAACTGAACCCGATTGAGCGATTCCTTCGCTAGTGCTGCTAACTGAAGTCGATCGATGCTGCCTCTGGGATGAACAGTGAGCGTTGCGAGGGGGGTTGGATGAACAGTGAGCGGTGGCATTGCCTCTGGATGAACAGGACCCCGTGGTGAGGTGGAGGGCTGGATGAATAGTAGACGGTGGAGGGGTGCCCATGGAGGGGTGGTTGAACAGGCCCCCGTGGTGTGGAGGGATGGATGAATAGTAGACGGTGGAGGGGTGGTTGAACAGTAGCCGGTGGAGTAGCGCGCGGTGGAGGCTGGATGAACAGGAGCCCTTGCAGGCTGGAGGAGGTCGATGGTGGAGATGAACAGTATCCCGTGGAGTCCCGTTTTGCGGTATGCCACACCCCTCCCGATGAACAGGACCCCCGTTTTGACCATAGCGCTCCAACACCAGTCTGTTTCCTCCGTTTTGCGGTACGCCACACCCCTCCCGATCAACAGGACCCTCGTTTCGACCGTAGGAGGTCCGTTTCGTCCGTTTTGCGGTACGCCACACCCCTCCTGTTCCGTCCAAGCCGTCCCGATGAACACGACCACGCATTCCGTTCCGACCCAGCCGGTTGGCTCCCACACGTTCCGTTGCCTCCTGATGAACACGACGCATTCCGTTGCCTCCCCACGAACACGACGCATTCCGTTGCCTCCCCATGAACACGACGACGACGTTGTTTCTCCGTTCCGACCCAGCCATGTACATGAGCCCAGGCCGTACGTATGCGCGAGTAGGCATTCGAGACTCCGCCTGTATGTACACATACATGACCGTATTTTGTTTTTTGCACCCTGGCCGCTATACGTACGTGTACATGCTATGTGCGCGCCTCTACTATGACACGTACGTGCCTCTACTATGACACGTGTGCGCCTCTACATTAACTAGTATATATGTACGTACACGTTCGTGACCAGGATGACAACGCTACGTACGGTTCGACCAGGTGGGTCCCGACTATCAGGCACTTCCTTGCCTGCGAAGATGTAGCTGGTGGGTCCCAGCAGTCAGGGAGGCGAATCATTTTTTTGCTCGGACGCACCTCCTTGCATGCGAAGATGTAGCTGGTGGGTCCCAACAATCAGGGGCAAACTTTTTTTCACGAAATATGGTGGCACGTCCGGTGGGTCCCCATTGTCAGGTGGAGGAATAATTATTTTGCATGTAACAAGGAGGCACTTCCTTGCTGCGGCCGTGGACCCAGCTGTCAGCCTCTCCATGTACAGTCCATGTCCGATGGAAGCCGTTCCTTGACCACGTTGACCTCGCTGCGCCGAGAGCACCAGGGCGGTGGACGACGGCAAGGCCTAGGAAGGGGACGACGCGGATCCGGGGAAGACGCGGTAGTGGATGCCCACGCGTAGAGGAGTAAGAGGGTTCACTGGTTCGTTGCGGTGTGAGGCTGCCGTCGCCGCAGAATAACAGTGTGTGTGGGTGAGTAGAGGGATGGACTGGCCAGCGGTGGGAGTAGTAGGGGGCGGTGAGGCCTCCGCCACATCGCAGCCGGCCATGGGAGGCAGTAGCATGAGGCACGACCGGTGCTGGTTTGGGCGGCTGGAGCAAGAAAACCAGAGGTTGAAGAAGCACTACGGCCATTGGATGGACATCGTACGGTCACTAGAGCTAGAATCGTGCATATTGACTAAGTTGACAAAGCCCTCCATCCCCGTCAACTTAGTAGGCCCACAAGTCAGCCTGCCACAATAATGGGTCCCAGCTAACAGGGGGAGTATTCATTTTTTTTGTGCGTAATAAGGAGGCACTTCCTTGCATGGAAAGATATAGCTGGTGGGTCCGAGCTGTCAGCGGCGGTAACTTTTTTTCGCAAAATACAGAGGCCCTTTCAGTGGGTCCCTGATGTCAGGTGGAGGAATCATTATTTTGCGCGTAATAAGGAGGCATTTCCTTCCGTGCGGCCGTGGACCCAGCTATCGGCCTCTCCACGTACAGTCCACTTCAGATGCATGTCGGTCGTTGACCACGTTAACCAGGCCGTGTCGAGAGCACCAGGGCGGTGGACGATGGCGAGGCCTACGAAGGGAACGACACGGAGGCAGGGAAGACTCGGCAGTTGTTTCCCATGCGGAGGGGAGTACAACTGTATGAGGGTTTACTGGTTCGTTTGCCGTCGCCGGAGAAAAACAGCAGGTGTGGGTGAGTAGAGGGATGGCTAGGCCAGCGATGGGAGTACGGTGGGGCGGTGAGGCCTGCGCGGCAGCACAGCCGGCCGCGGGGAGGAGGGAGCAGGCAGTCCCGCCGGCGCTTGTTTGAGCGGCTGGAGTAGGAAGAGCAGAGATTGAAGAAGCACGATGGCCGTTCAATGGACATCCAACAGTCACTGCTTGTGCGTCAACCTTTTTTTAGGAAAGCCTCAAATCTGTGGAAAACAACATACATCCCATCTGCCATTATTTCTAATAATTTACAGCCCATTTGCTAATTCTTAAGGCTTTTTTGGAGCCCATATTCTTTTTGTTAGCATTACAGCCCATTTTGTGTCCACGGTTAAAAAATTATACAAAATTTTGCATATTTCGGTGCAGTTCGAACTGTTTTTAATCCCAAAATTTCGACTGACATTCAAACTGATTTTAAAAATAAATGTATATCAATATAATATCCAGCAAATTCTCCATGCATAAAAATTAATGTAATTTAAAATCTCAAAATGAAAAAAGAGATATTTGAAACTAATTACCGGTTTTATGTGTTTAAAAAATGTAGAGCCCATTTCTCATTACTGATGGGCCATTTTCTCGGCCAGCCGAATGAAAGCTCTCCTCGTCTTGAAAGATTTGTAGCCCAACTGGCCTGACAAAGCGACTTACTTGGCAAATCACAAAAAACCTGGGCTGTGGCCATGGACCCAGCTGTTAGCCTCTCCACGTACAGTACTCTTCCGATGGAAGTCGTTCCTTGACCACGTTGACCACGCCGCACGGAGAGCACCATGGCGGTGAACGACGTGGAGGCCTAGGAAGGGGACGACGTGGAGCTGGGGAAAACGCGAAAGTGGAAGCCCGTGTGGAGAGGAGTACGAGGGTTCATGAGTTTGGTTGTGGTGTGAGGCTGCCGTCGCAGCAGGGCTTGGCCAGCGGTGGGAATAGTAGGGGGCAGTGAGGCCTCCACTGCAGCACATCCGGCCACGGGAGGCAGGAGCAAGCAGCACGACCGGCGCTGCTTTGGACGGCTGGAGCAAGAAGACCAGAGGTTGAAGAAGCACTACGGCCATTGGATGGACATCGTATGGTCACTGGAGCTAGAATCGTTCATATTGACTAAGTTGACAAAGCCCTCCATCCCCGTCAACTTAGTAGGCCCACAAGTCATCCTCCCACAATGGTGGGTCCCAGCTAGCAGGGGGGTATTCATTTTTTTGTGCGTAATAAGGAGGCACTTCCTTGCGTGCGAAGATATAGCTGGTGGGTCCGACATGTCAACGGGGGGGACATTTTTTCGTGAAATACAGAGGCCCTTCCGGTGGGTCCCAGGTGACAGGTGGAGGAATCATTATTTTGCGCGTACAGTCCACGGCCAATGGATGTCATTCGTTGACCATGTTGACGAGACTGCGCCGAGAGCACCATGGCGGTGGACAACGGCGAGGCCTAGGAAGGGAACGACATAGAACCGGGGAAGACTCGGCAATGGTTGCGCACGCGGTTGGGAGTATGAGGGTTTACTGGTTCAGCTGCCGTCGCCGGAAAATAACAGGAGGTGTGGGTGAGTAGAGGAATGGCCTGGCCAACAATGAAGTAGGGTGGGGCGGTGCAGCCTGTGCGGCTGCACAGCCGGCCACGGGAGGCGGGAGCAGGCAGTCCCACCGGAGCTGTTTTCGGCGGCTATCAGATATTGAAAAAGCAGCACGACCGTTGGATTCACATCCAACGGTCACTGCTGCTAGAATCGTTTGTGGACTAAGTTGACAAAGCCAAAGTACACGTCAACCTAGTAGACCCACAAGTCAGCCTCCAAATCTGTCCCAAACAGCACACAGCCCGACATTTCTAGCCAGATTCAAATTAATTTTAAATCTAAATATACCTTAATTTAAATTCAATGAAATTTTTCCCGCATAAAAACAATGAAATTTAAAATATCAAAATCCGAAAGAAAATAGTATTTTGGAACTAATTGCCTGTTTGCTGTATTTTTTCATTTTACAGCCCATTTATTATTACTTATAGCCCATTCTTATTACTTATAGCCCATTTTCTGGGCAAAATGCATCCCTCCTCGTATTGAAAGATTTCCGGCCTAGTAGGGCGTAGAAAAGCAAGTAGGCCTACGTTGGTTATTCTACAAAAAACAAAATAGTTGGCTAGCCATTTTCACAAAGGAAAAAAACAAACTGGGCCGGTAATGTGCTTAACATATGAAATAAAAGCCTGGGCTAGACGGGCCACGGGTCTCGCACAACCTAGTTGATACCCTTTTCCGTCCTGAAAAAACAAAATTACTCCGCGCGCTGCTGGGTCCCTACTATCATCCTCACCATGTACATTTATCTCCTTATTCCTCTCGGTTGTTGACCATGTTGACAACACCGGAGGGCACCGCCGCGACGAGCGAACCAAGGCGGAGGACGATGGTGAGGCCTCGGACGGGAACGAACAGGAGCCGGGGAAGATCATAACCAGCCATGGGACGCGGGAGCAGGCGGTCCCGCCGGTGTTGGTTTGGCTTTGGCGGCTCAAGGAAGAATAGACTGAAGAAATGCGACAGACGTTGAATGCCAATACAACGGTCAAGGTTGGCACAATCGTTTGTTGACTAAGTGGACACCAAGTAGCATACTTTTTATATATAGAAAGAAAATCAAAGACTTGGGAAGGCGTATAGAACAAGCTAGTGTACCAGTAAAGAGACGTTGCCGAGTTTTAGAAAAAAGAAAGATGTGCTCCTGTAGCTGGTTCGAATCCAAACCTAGACTATATGACTATATATGGTGCTATGCTACTCTGCAAGTAATGAAACTGACATATCCAATGTTCGCTTCTCCTCTTCTCTACTTACTCTGCCTAGCATCAGAAGCTCTGGCCGCAGCAACCATGTCCGCTAGCTGCTCGTCCACCTGCTCTTCAGCATGCAACAACCAAATATGCGCCAAGTCGCCACCCGTACCATCGCATGTGGGTCTCATCACACCCCCGCCGGCATGTGCACCGCAGCCGATTGCTCACCGCAACCCGCTACCATTGGTGTGGTGCCACTGTTGCAAATCACACAGAGTCATCCGTAGCGTCTCAACCACAATCCGCAACCCTGGCCGAGTCTTCTACAAATGCCCGAATCAATGGGTAATAATATGTTTAAGTGTTTTTCTGCTGCTTTCAGTTGCTGATTTCTTTAATAGTTTGGTTGATGATCTTCCAATTTGATTCGTGCAGAAAAGGGAAGATTCATGTGATTTGTATTTCTGGGAAGTTGCAGATGTGGGGGAATGCAACTACGCTGATTATTTGGTTAGCTGAGGAATCCCAATACCAGCAGGTTGGGGTGTTGGACAAGTAACTGAAGGGACGGCAGAAGAGGAAGATGCAGAGAAGAAGGTTAAAGATGCAGTTCCTCTGATCATGGCCAAGCAACAACTACTGAACGACCTTGACAGCAATGAGGAGATAAAAGAGCTTGTGAAGATAATGGGCAAAATCGAGGTGCTCTATAGCATGATTATCTCTTTATTTGCAGTGTATGTAGCACTCGTGATGTATTCAGTGGCTACTACATGAGCACTTTGCTGAAACTAGTAATGAATGAAACCTGTGTAGCAGGCTGGGTGTAGTGTTGTGAACATGTAATGATTTCTATTAATGGAAATCAAGGGGTATCCCCTTTTGCTCATATAAATAAATAAATAGCAGAGGCCCTGTCGGGTCAGCTTTGTTCTCATTCGAAGACGGTGAGCAAATTGCAGTCCAACATCAAACTATGTCATCAAATTCAAGTTTCACAGCCAAATATGAGTACAACTAAACAACAATGTCATCATGTTTTAGTTGTCATACAATCACCAAACACAAATCAGCATACATAACAAGTGATGTTCTCATAGCAAAATACTGAACGACATGTTCATCAGGTTTTAGTTGTCATAGCAAACACAATTTCACATAGTAGATAAAAAACGTCTTCTGACAAGCAAATACGACAAAAGCAATGTAATCATCATCCGCAGCAGCAGCGTCAACATCTTCACCATGTCTATCAGTCTGAATCGTAATTCCCCATGGTGTCATCTTCTTCTTCATCCTCAACGTCCTCGAACGTTGGCTTCTTCTTGATCAACTCTTGTATGTCCATAGCACGATAGTCAATCTTTTCGCCAGCGTCATTGACGTGATGGTTCTCAAAGATATTAGGAACATCTGTGTTATCTTGTACATCAGGAGCAGTGTAACCATCATCTTGTTGTGCAACTTCATTAAATGAATTCCTCTGCTAAAAACTTTGCAATACTCTCCAGTCATCGCTAGTGCAAATGTGTCTTCCAAGAAAAATATATGTGTTGCTTGATTTGCCAAAATAAAAGGCTCGTTGGTCTAGTACGCCGCCTTGACATTGACGGATTTGAAATAATCATCAGCTCTGTGTTTTGCGTTCCTAGAAAACAGGTTATACCAACGACAGCACAACAGAACCACACAACAGATTTGAAATAATCATCAGCTCTCGGTTTTGCGAAACTGGAGATATACTGCAACTGAACAATGTCTGTTATGTTAGCATACATTTCAGTTGTCTCTTTGTCATACGTATCCGTGCTCATGATGGCACTATTTTGTGTCTTCCTACCATCGTCTCGTGCAAGGGTGTTGTAACGCACATCTCCAACAACGCAAGATTCATAATTTCTTACCCAAGTATCAGGACCCATTGCTAGTGAGTAAAGGGCATCATCAGCTGCCTGCCCATCCTCCCGCATCTTCTTAACCTATGGTTAGAAAATAGACAAGTTGATCATCTTATGTAGTCAATATATTAAAAAAACTGAGAGTGCACTTCAAAAGCTTACATGGTTCTTGAACCATTTCGCAAATCCTGCCATAACCAGTTTGTCAATGTTTCTTGGATTTTGTGGTAGTAACTCCTCTTTGTAGATGCTGCAAAACATAGTGATCGCGTCAAACATCTAAATATATAAGAATGTGCTACAAGTTTAGTAGATTACGATGTATAAGCTGCAGTACTGCACTTACTTGATATAAGGTAGTATCTTGGAACAGTTATTCACCACATACCAAACCATTTTGTCCAAATCTTTAGGTTTTTCCTCTTGTCGACTCTTCCCTGTAACTCGAACAGAATAATCGAAAACATTGAGCCCGGGGTTGTCTTCACCCACCTCTTTGCTAAGCTGATCAGCTGTTTCAATGTATTTTGAGCAGAATGTCAACGCTTCTGTAGCAATGTAGGCCTCTGCAATGGAACCCTCGGGTCTAGCTCTGTTCCTAACATAGCACTTGAAAGTGCCTAGCCAACTTTCAATAGGGTACATCCAGCCATACTGTACTGGACCTCTCAGTAGTGCCTCATCAGGTAGATGGACAGCCAAATGCACCATCACATCAAGAAGGCTGGAGGATATATCTTCTCAAGGTCGCATAGGATAGTTGGTATCTTGTCTCTAAGACGCTCCAAAGCATCTATCCTGATATTCCTACTGCAGAGTTCCCTGAAGAATTGTCCCAACTCTGCAACTGCTCTATATAAGTCAGGGCGGCCCAATCCTCTAAGGATAATAGGTAAAACCCTTTGAAGTATGATGTGGCAGTCATGAGTTTTCAACGCTTGTACCTTGTTTCCATCTGCACTGACTCTCCTTTCAGGGTTGGAAGCAAATCCATGTGGGAATCTCACACGTGACAGGACCTCGCATAATTCTTTTCTTTTTACCTTGTCCAAGACGTACACAGCTGGTGCCATATCCCGTGGTTTACCTTCATCTTGCACCTGCAAATCCTTTCTGATACCCAGGTGTGTCAAATGAATCCTAGATTTTAAGGTATCTTTCGTCTTTCCTTCAATATTAAGAAGTGTGCCGATAATGCTGTCACATATATTTTTCTTGATGTGCATCACATCAAGATTATGCCGCAGATCCAAATCTTTCCAATACTCCAAGTCCCACAAAGTGGACCTGCGGGTAACAATAATCTCTCTTCTACCCTGCCACACTTCCTTTTCCCGCTACCATTACCAAGATGGTTACCTGGTGTAATATGCCTAACCTTCTCTAATTCCAGTTGCAACTCATCGGCGGTGAGCCTCTTTGGCGCATCACGATTTTCATGCTTTGCATTGAACACATGTCTTCGGTATTTTCTTGGATGCAGCTTGTCCTTGGCAAGGAAACGATGGTGTCCAATGTAACAGATCTTGCTATGTATTGCGTATGACAGCAGATTCCTGTCACAGTGAACACATGCATTGTAACCATGTGTCGTTCGCCCTGACATAGTGCCCAAAGACGGATAATAATTGATGCACCAAATTATAACAGCACACAGAAAGAAATCAGCTGGTGGGCTGCTATATAGGTCTCGAGTGAGAACACCCTTCCATAGCTGTTGAAGTTCCTCCACAAGAGGCTCCGTGAACAAATCCAAATCCTTTCCAGGACTTTTTGGACCTGGGATGAGCAAGGCCATCATGTTGTTTGATTCTTTCGTGCAGACATTTGGAGGCATGTTGTAAGGGATAACAAGCACTGGCCACATGCTATATGTGGTGCTCTGGTGGACAAATGGGTTAAATCCATCTGAAGCTAAGCCAAGTCTAATGCTTCTCGGGTTAGCAGCAAACTCTTTGTGTTTATCATTCAATCTTTTCCACTCACTACCATGAGATGGATGGCTCATTACATTCTGATCTCTGTACTCCTGGTTCCTAGAATGCCATAGTACATCCTCTCTTGTTTCAGCATCATGAAACAACCTCTGCAATCTTGGTGTAATTGGAAAATGTCTCAGAATATTATGAGGAATCCTCTTCATAGCATTGCCATCTTTCCATCTTGATGATTTGCATTTCGGGCATTCACTTAAGTTGGCATAATCCTTCCGGAACAGAACACAATTATTCTTACAATCATGGATCATATCATATCCAATTGCAACTACATGAAGGAAATTCTTAATTTTACCGTAGGTGTGTGGCAGCTCAGACGCATCTTGGAAAGATGTTGGTCATCCGCTCAGATGTCTTCACCTGAAGAAAGGTGACCATAGCTGAGAATACTGACAGCTTATTTCCTGGGGTGACAACAACGTTGCATTGTTCCAACATGCAGGCCCACTGTTTTTGTTCTGCAGGTGAAAGTTCATGGAATGCACGAGCATTTCATAGCATTGTTTCAATGTTGGTCAAACTCATTGGCTCTGCCACCACCACCTCCTCCTCCTCTTCCACCTGAGCATCAGGCAGATCAAGATGGTGATCTGCTGCTTCCACGTAGTCAATAACATTGAAGTTCACAGCTTCACCATGATGAACCAACCTAGTGTATGTGACCGACATCCCATACAAGTGTAGATGATTTTGCACAGTTGACTGGGGTCTTGTAATTGAATTCATACAACTGCTACATGGGCAGAGCACATCTGATTTTGGACCGCTGTACTGAGCTCTGATAAAGTTCATGAAGTTTTCAACCCCCTCGACATATGCAGCGGAGAATCTTCGAGCAAAAGTTATCCAAGTCATGTCCATCTGTTAGACATACAAATTAGTTCTTATACTAGATATTACAGGAAAAACATATATGCTTTTTTATGAACTATAGAAAAAAATACCTAGGTCGATGTCTAAAGCTATGGCAAGATATTTGGACGAGCAGATCTAAGTAACGAAATATTTGTAAAGTTAATTCAGCAAATAGTTTTGAGTGCCAAATTATGGCAAGCTATTTGAGCAGTCAATGAGGCTGAGCACACAGCCATCGAACTATCGAAGGCCATCGCAGCAACAAAGATCAAGTATAAAACGGTGTAGAGCTATTTCACCTAACAGATTGGCTACTAGACCATGGCAATCTACGTCACAATAAATATATGGCAGGATATTTTAGCAACTAATCGGCCTTAGCATGCCATCTTAGCTAAGAAGATTGAGTGCAGAACAGGGCAAGGAAGCTTCTTAAGCAGAACATAGTGACAGTAAACTACTTCGGCAAACAGTGAGATTAACATTGTCTATCAGCTAACATTCAATGCTACACCGACATGAATGGGGCCTCGGTCTAGAATGCGCATACTATGGGAGAAGCTGACCGCCGTGCGTCTCCACACGAACGTCGCCAGTGGTGGCGGCGCTGACCGCCGTGCGCCTCCACAAGAACGTAGCCAGAGGTGGCGGTGCGGCTAGAGGACGGCAGTCTATGAGAGCATACTGTGGGAGCGAGAGGATCATCGAACCGCGGCGCCGACGTATCGGCGCGGCGGGGAGGGCGGCTTTGGCGGAGCGAATGGAGTGGAGGGGGGTTTGGGGAATATTATTGGCTAGTTGGCCGAAGGGCGGTTGAGTCGGATTTGGGGGGAATTTTTGGGTGTGGGGGGGGAGGATTTTCGCGCGGTGGGAGGGGGGAGTTTGGCGCATGGTCAATTTCTCCAAGTGTAGTCCCACGTGTCAGTGAAGAGGCAAGCCGAAGCGCGTTCCGTTTGCGTGAGCCGTCTGTAGGACCAAACGTGTGTGGGGTGCAATGCGACCGCGACAGGAGTGCTGTGAGTGTACCATCTTTTTTCCTTTTAAACTAGGTGCTTCGCCCCCTAAAAAAATTTGTTGCTTCACGCGGTCCATCGATACTACTACTAGTAATCCGGTAATCCCGACTAAAACCGCGTGGTCGGGTCTTTTCCCGCGCGATATGCTGGGAGGTTGGCTTAGTAGGGTTTTTTAGGACGAGTCATGCTACACCTACGTAATCCCAGTCACGTAATTAACGTAATGTGAAACATGTGAGCCGTTGATTGTAGATTTGGGGGAGGGAGGGGCCCACCACCATGAAAATTAGGGGAGGAGAGAGAGGCAATTTACGTTAACCCTTTCATAGGTTCCCGTAGATGTAGAAAGATGTGAAATGCGTGAATGTGTAGTGGTTGTACTATTGGAGTGCCTAAGATAATTTGTGTATGTATAGACCCTTTGTGTTTATTTTACTTCGCATGTTAGATTTGTCTCGGTTCAATAAAAAGCAGAGTTGGTGATGATGGTGTGCCTGTCGTCCTGCAATATAAACCGTCCGATCTATATCTAACGGATAGGAAGGAAACTATGACAATTTACCCGCAGCACTCTCCACATTTGCAGATAAGGCTTTCCCTCGTTCATCCTTTTCTCCCACAAGATCTTGATCATCCGTGCAACGCATGGGCATCTTGCTAGTACTCCTACAATATGTATAATATTGTGAAAGTTCATATACACGGGCCAAGATTAATGCAAACACGACAGATTTTCATTACATTTCAAACTTTTATAGGACAAAAAAATAAAAGAAATCCGACCCTAAACCTAGTCTACGGTGGCGACCAACATCCTCCATCTGCGATCTCTATGTACGGGGGCGGGGTTCAAGACCCGTGAAGTGAAGGTGCGGTCTCCGGCGAGGAAGAGTAGAACACGGGATACGGACCGGCCAGTTGGCACACCATGCCCTGCCGCCTCCCATGCCCTACTCATCCCCGGAGGATTCCCCGACCTCGTTGGTGCCAGACGTTGGACGACGGCAAGTAGGACGCGTGGCTGACGGTGCTCCCGTCGTCGGCCGCCAGCGTGGACACCGCTTGTGCGGTCGCGTCCGCGTCCGGCTATGCCGCTATTGCGTCGCGAGAGGCGACTTGAGCGAGGGCGGCGACCTCGAGCTTCATCCCTGAAGACAAGCTCTCCCGCAGAGCGTTCGCACTTGCGGTCATGGCGGATGTGGTGCCAGGTAGGAGGACGATGCACTATGGTGTGGAGGTTAGCTAGGCGTTGCCGCTTTAAGTAGCGCATTCCAGTGAGGCCAAGCGTCCGGGTGCGTCATTAAGTCACCGGAGTTGGTTCCTCGGGCACCGAGCCTCTTAACGACGACATATGAACGAACGACATCAATGCGGGCAGCTGGTGCCGGTTGGGAACGCACCATGCGATGGCGCGAGGGACGAGGGTTTTGGTGTGCCTGGGTAGTCAGCTGCGGTCGTGGCAACGTTGGAGATGCCCTTTGCTCACATGCGATCCCCGCATGTCATTGAAAAAGCAAGACGACCCGGCATGGTCTCAGGTCCAGAGGATGCTATTGGCCGCACTACACCACTCCGTGGATGCGTCGCGGCGCCCCGTGCATCCTCGTCGAGCCGGGTGTTGGGGTGTGTTTGGATTGTGGCCAAAGTGCACCTTACGAAAATTTTGGTCTTGACCCAAAGATTAGTCTTTGTTTGGATGGTTGCCATTTTTTTGGCATGTCAATGAACTCTAGACAACTCTAGTTCATTTTTCTTGGCAATGTCGGTCAAATCATGGGCAACCAAGACCTCAACCAAAATTTTGGTCATGACCCAAAGATTGGTCTTTGTTTGGATGGTTGCCATTTCTTTGGCATGCCAATGAACTCTAGCCAACTCTAGTTCATTTTTCTTGCCAATTTCGGCCAAATCATGGGCAACCAATAGCTCAACGAAAATTTTGGATACCCAATGCTTTGATGGGGCAACCTTGGGCACAAACCAAACATACCATTGGTCGTGCCACAGCACTAACGCCACCCTCCGCACACTGAAACCGACCGTGTCTAGCTACGATATGAGCGTGTCGCTCACCGCGGTCGCCGTGTCCAGAGGCGGTGCTGGAGCTGCGCCCCATTGTTGGCCCCAACGACCCACATGAATGGATGTCGGTGGCGAGGAGGTCGTGGGCCAGCTCCTCCATTGGACTAGTCTGCGCTACGTCGTCCCGACGGGTGTGCCCCACATGTCGGTTTCCCTGTTTTCCCGGCCATATTCGAGCATCAGTGCTCCGTGTTGTGCATTAGGCCTGTCGCTATGTAGGCCAAGCGAGACAACTTATTGTTTATTTAGGTCGTTCAAGTATAATCATGTGGCGTTTGCTTATTTCTCATTCCTCTCCAACCCTCTTCTCCATCGATCATGTCGCCCTCCAGTTGAGTCCGTCCTCCCGCATGCCTCATTTGAACATTCCGTCGAGTATCATTCGCATGTACCCACCCTAGTCCTCTTTCAATAGATCTCCGAACCCCGAGATGAGGGAACGAGTGGGGGCACGTGATACCTAAGGCGGATTCAAAATTTTGAACCGGTGATCATAGCATCCGCAAATCATATATAAAGGGTATTCAATGTTCGTTTCGTTTTTGAACGTACAATATACTCCCTCCTATCCTTTCTAGTTTACATATAAGTTTTATGTGTAGTCAAAGTATCTCTACTTTGGTCAAAAAGGTATCAACATTCAACAACGCCCAATCAATATTGTTAGATTCGTACGTACTCCTAGATTTGTACTCGAGATGGTTTCCAATTTGACTATTGACAAGATTAATAGTACATGAGATGTATAATGTGAAAATTATATCATTGGAAACTCCTTTCACATACGAATTTGACCGTATGCTTTGTGTAAGTTTCATGTCATATATTATTACTCTAACATTTGGTCAAAGTTAGCCTTGAAAAACGCATTAGACCCTGTATGCTTTGTGTAAGTTGCATGTCATATATTATTACTCTAACATTTGTGTAAGTTGCATGTCATATATTATTACTCTAACATTTGGTCAAAGTAGTATAGTGGAAGTGGATCCTCTGACGTAGGTATCCCTGCCTTACCCTCCCTTTCCGTCAATTACTGGCGGACCCCATGCTTTTTAGGCCCCGCATGTCAGTTACTCAATGGGTTCGGCCACGTCAGGGGATCCTCATCCGTAGTATACTCCCTCTGTTTTTACTTACTCCGCATAAAACGGAGGGAGTGGTGGTATAATAAATGACATGGGCGGGGGAGGGGGAGGGACGTCGGTTTGCTCTCAACTGCAGTCCCACAAGCGAGCGAAAATGCAAGATGATGCGCGTTCCATTCGGTAAGCGACGTGGAGGGTCCAGCGTGCCAGGCTGCAACGCGAATGCGGCAAGAGCGATGTACAGTCAAAACCGATTGTCCGGTCATCACCGGAACCACTATTCACACCAGAACCTTCGCTGCTCGGCCTACGCTAGCCACTGCCCTAAAACCACACCAAATCTCCAGCCCATTCCCCCACCTTTCGATCCCCTAGCCTGCATCAAGCGTCCCCTAGTTCGCTGGAAAGCCATGGTGCGCCACAAGATCACTTACTACAAGATGCTGATGCCGGAGCGCCACGCAGAAATCGCGGCGGCTGTCGGCACCACAGACCTCCGTTTGCAAGCTCGCTTTGTGGCGGGCCAATCCCCGAGTTCTCTGGAGCCAAGCTATAAGGAGGAGGAAGTCGATCCAATGTTCATGGCGGAGGTCGCGGCGCAGAAGGCCCCCGATGGGTATGAGACGATGGACGTCGAATTTGTGCTGGCGTCCGAGTCCCCCATGGTGCAGGCGGACCAGCGGTTCAACATGGCGATAATAAAGGAGGACCGGGAAGTAGAGGCTCCACTCGACGTGGAGCGCGCGCATGCCGCTGCCATCTGGGCTCTCCTGTAGGCGGAACCGGATGTCGTGAATGTGAACCGGGCGGCGGAGGTTCAACTTGCGGCAGAGCGCGCGGATGCCTCTGCCATCGAGGCCCTCCTGCAGGCGGAACTGGACGTCCTGGACTTGAACCGGGCGGCAGAGGCTCGAATAGACGCAGAGTGCGCGGACGCCGCTCTCATCGATGCGCTCCTACAGGCGGAACCAGACGTCCTGGACTTGAACAGGGCGCTGGAGGCTTGACTAGACGCGGAGCGCGCGGATGCCGCTGCCATCGAGGCCCTCCTGCAGGCGGAAACTGACGTCCTCGACTTGAACCGGGCTGTGCTCTTGTCCGTGCAGAGCGCCCGCATGCTCCGCTTGAACGAGTAGCTGGAGGCCGAGGACAACCACGGTGCGGAGACACACGTCGATAGCGACGGCTGGTTCGCGGCGGCAGCCAAAGATGACGAGGCCATCTCTTTCTGCGAGCAGTGATAGTTTTTCTTTATGTTGTTGTTTTTACGGATCTTTTGCTGTGTAAAAACATATATTTGTTATGCAAGTCGCCTAAATTGGGTCAGTCTACCATTTCAGGCGGTTGGATGAATATCCTACATCTCCTAACCCTTCTTTCCTTCTTCCTCACCTCTTCTTCTTCCCCAACAGAACACCGCCCGCGCCGTACGGATACTCCATGAACGAAAATTATGTGTCAGCGATAGGATGGCTAAGTTTTGTTTGTTCACATGCGACAGCACGTGTCAGTGAGGGTGCGTTCCCTTGGTTGGGTTTGCGGCGTGCAGGAGCGACTGTGTAAGGGTGTGGTGCGACCACGGCGTGCAGGAGCGACCGTGTGAGGGTGCGGTGCGACCACGACAGCCGTGCACAAGTGTACCTCCTCATTTTGAAAACTTTAGGCATGCTTGGCAAAAATGTGTGGCAAAGTTTGGCAATGCAAGGCCTAGACCCAAATAGGATAAGTACGTACGTACTAGGAGTACTAGTGTTAAAAAACAAAGGCAGGGTTTTCCTTCGCGAGATTTAATCGATACAGATCCTCGTTTCACGTGTAAATTAATGCATATTTTTTCTCCAAAGACCAAAGAGTTACCATCTCACTCCTCATCGCTTGATTAATGCAGCACCATGCATACCAACCTTCTCACTTCCGCATGCATGCAGGGGATATTAATGTTCTTGGTTGCTAACCCCATCAATTTTGCCTCGATTAGTGTTAGTGGCCCTTTGCAAATTGTAATTTTGATATACTGGCCTTGTGTACAAAAAATGGAGGTAGTAACTATATTTGACTTCCTTCCCCATTGCGGTGAAATCGATGATATCTTTTTTTGGTGGTTTGGTGAAGTGCGTTCGACGGAGAACACCATTGAGGGAGACCACGGTAAGTCATTCGCAAGTGCTGCCTGCAAGCCGAGACAACCTCCTTATTTGCATCCAGGAAGTCCTTTACTAGTACTACTAGGAGTACTAGTGCGGTGAGATGGTTTCTCGAAGAAGATGATGGAGAAGCGGAGTCAGCGAAGAGTGAAATGATGGTTGCTTCGTCCGTGCTTTTGTGATTTGATGCCTCACTGCTTTGTGATTTGTGATTGAAGGGACAGGGGAGTAGACTCTGTGCTCTATACTGTACTACATGCATCCAAGCATGGGAGAAAGAGGAGAGATGTTGCATTTTTCTATTCCTTCAATCAATCAATCAGGGAGCTTCGGTTCCATCCTTTTGGCTTTGGCAACACCATCCACAATGGTTCCCACGATGCCAAAATCTATTTTCACATTTGGCTACACATTGTGGATGCCCTTAACCGTACCACTTGGTTTTGCTCCTGTGTGCTATCTATACAAATCTCAATTATATTGATCTAAAAAATTATAGAATCAAGATTAGTAAAAAGGAGGTGATTTTGCTGCGCGGATGGCAGGGGAGGTTTCTTATTTGAACAATGCTACATCCAAGTAATGGTTTATGTAAAGTTACGAACTGATGTGATGTGGGACTATTTGATTGGATTAAAGGAGAGGATTAGGCCCACCCCACCTAAAAATCAGGGGGGCATATATAGATTAGATGGAAAGTATACATAGCAGCTACGTAGCCTTTTGTAAGTCTAGGATTAGGCTTCTTATTTTCGGAGGACGTTATCCTGGCGGTTTGCTAACATGCGGTCCCACGTGTCAGTGCTTTACCAAGCCGATCCGCGTCCCACATGAGGTAAAACAACGGCAGAAGAAACACGTGGTTAAGTTGAAGAAGATGAGGGAGAAGCGGATTCAGCAACGAGTGAAATGATGGTTGCTACGTCCCTCCAACTTAACTGTGGGAAAGGTGCAGCTTTGTGATTTGACGCCTCATTGCTCGTTACTATGCCGGCGCCATGACTGGGGTGCTTCACCCTGGCTGCTCTGCACTGTATTCCGGTATGGCACATGGACCCGGTAGTTTGATGTCCCACATGTCGACAAAAGGGACTAGAAGATTTATGAAAGCGAGTGCTCCACTCTTACGACGGAGGAGTAGACGACACGACGGCCCAGTTAACTGTCACTTGTACTGTATAGTACTTTAGTTTTGTTGTTTCACACATCGATACAAACCCGATTAAACAGGAAAGGGCGGGATTTTTCCCACGCGGTAGATGATACTGGCCATACATTTCAAAGGCAATTTTAATGTATGCAAACTGAATAATTATAAGTAACAATATGATATCTAGTAAAACTAAAAACACATATGATTTATTGTGTTAGAGTGTAGTAGTAGTGCTGTATTGCATAGTTGTTAGATGTAACATGTGAGGACGTGTAGAGATGTAGTTTTGGAGGGCCTACAGAGAGAAAAGCGTAATACGGTCACCGAACATCAGAATAAGCTGATTACGGTCACTATATATGTTTTGCAGTGATTATACGGTCACTTCCTCATAGTTCACCATCGGATTGCACTCTGTTTACCCGCCAAATAGTCTGCGTGGCGCCATGTTGACTAGTTAAAGTGACCACGTTCCTTGTGGGTCCCACCTGTCAGTTCACATAGGCAAAAGGTCAGATAAACACAAATTTACGCAGGCGTGACAAGGCTCCAACCCGTGCGAGGGAATCACCTGGTTGTGTATGTGTCTGTCAGGGCCTGATGTGTGCACATGCACGTGTACGTTGAGCAATTGAGTGTGAGAGTGTGTGTTGGTTGTGTGGTGTACTGGTGTGTGCGTGTGAGTGTTGCGTGCATGCGTGGCTGCGTGTGTACGTGTGAGTGTTGCGTCCATGCGTGGGTACATGTGTTTGTGAGAGTGTTACGTGGATGCAATTTGTGTGCATGTGTGCGTGTGTGTATAATCACCACACCAACTCATGTGTGTTAAAACAGACGGCTCAGCATACCAATACAAGGCCACCTTGTCCGCTGTGCCCGCGGTCATGACTTCGAACCACCGTCCAAATATTTTTTTGTCGTTTGTTTTCATTCTTACTAGCAAGATGCCTGTGTGTTGCACATAACATCAAGATGCATTTGTATGACTTGTTTATCTTGTGAGAGAAAAGGATGAACGAGGGAAGGCCTTATTTGCAAATGTGGAGAGGTGTGTGGGTACCTTTCTTCAAATTTGGCATAGTTTCTTTCCTATCCGTCAGATATAAATCGGACGGCCTATATTGCAGGATGGCAAGCACACCATCATCACCAACTCTGTTTTTTATAACAGTGTATTTTATGTATTTTATAACAGTGTGTAGATGTAGATTAGATACAAGTCGACAGGTGGGCACGATGGTAGTGAGATAAGGTGATGCAACACTAGAGGTGCCACGTGGAGCGTTTAACTGGTCAACTAGTCATGTCATGAGCAAATAAAGAGTTGTACGGTGAGCCCGTGACTGTATAATAACCACTAAATGTAAATGGTGACCATAATGAGTGGATTCTGAAGTCCAATGTACGTATCATGCTTTCGCTTCAAATACAATGATCGTCATTGCATATATCGCGAGAGAAAGATGAAACATGTATGAATTTTCTGGGGGCTTACTTTTAGAGGACCTCGAGATAGTTTTGTGTGCGTACGTGAAAGGGGCGTACAGGGGGTATGCGATGGAGAGAGAGATGCTCTTCATTTCTCTTTATTATGACTAACTTTGTATATATTATAAAAATATACAAATTCACAATGCGGATTAAATATCATTGTGGGCACCATGCAATGCAAATTAGCGTCCGTACTCCTCCATATAACTTTGTAATGTTGTATATATGTAGAAACTCTAAAATAATTTTTTGGCCACACTTTATTCAAAAGGAATGTTGTATGCGAAATAAACTTGAAGAGAGGGCTTTTTAGATCAATGGGGTACGTGATGTAACATGTGTGAATGTGTAGTTGATGCATTTGGCGGGGCCTAGAGAGGTATGTGTGTGTATTACGTATTGGAGAGAGGCATGGATAGAGGGGCCGACGGGGGGGGGGGAGGGCGTGGGAGAGATAGCACGAGAAATGAGAGTGGTCTAGAGAGAGAGAGACGAATATGACGTCACGACAAGGGATTGCATTCCCTTGAGTGTGTATATGCAAGGGGGGGGGGAATAGAGGCACCAGGAGAAATTTTCTGTGTGTGTGGTGTTCGTGTTGGTATGTGTGGGTGTGAGAAGATAATGAGATGTGGGTGTAGAGGGTGTGTAACCGCGTGAGGTCCGGTGGGTCGAGGTGAGGCCCTTCGTTCAATTCCGTCCTGCGCCACATTGGTCGGCCCGTGACGCATTTAGGAAGTCCCATGGATGACTAGTCGTACAAGACAAAGGTAGCAGAATTGTGAAGGACTCTGTGTCCGCTGACAAAGCCAGCTAGGATTTGTAAACCTAGGTTCTCGGACTAAGGTAACCCCTTTATCTCTGATATTACTATTCATCCAACCTAACTTTAAGGGGCATCCTACAGAATGCTCTGCTAGAATCATACTCGTCTATTAGGAAGAGAGGTGTGAGACAATGCGTGAGAGACAGGCGTAAAGATAATGTGCATACATGAGACACGTAGGCAGGTCCATGTATATAGAAAGGGTCGATGAGGATTGTGCGTGTGTATGTTTGCGAGAGGAAGAGTGCTTGTGATAAAGGTTAGTGGAAACAGTTGTAAATGGTTACGAGAGGGAGGGAGGTTTATATCTAGAGCATGTGTGCGAGAAAGACACCTCGGGAGAGAGTGTGTGAGCATGTGTTGGAGACCACCGATGGAGAGTGAAACTACACGTAAAATACCGCTCTACACATTGATTAAAGATATAAATTGTATCCCAATATTAGGATGGGATCATGATATTTGCAATTCGCTTAAGGAGCGGTCATTGATCCATCAGACATCTAGATTCTATCGAATTTGAGCATATCTATGTTATTATTCGACACAATTGATCCACATAGTTAGTATTTTGAACTCCAGACAATGCATCGCTTTAGCAATCGAATATAAACATGAGTATAGTTCATGTTGTGTGTCTAAAGAACATTATACATACGAAAGTTACACAATGGACATTATAAATAGCTACCTATGAACTAGCATACATTTGAATTCAACTTAAGGTGGTTTAAAAAAATCGAATTCAACATGAAGTCCATTCAATTATTTGAATTTGATATCATGGCATTTGTAAACCATACCTAAATTACGGGGGCACTAATCTTTGCTCTGATTTTGTACCTAATAGCATATGTAGTCGTGTACAAAATAGATTCAAATTTAGCTCCTCCATTCCAAAATAATCGTAGTTATAGGATTTTCAAGTGTCAAAATTTCAAAAAGAAGCGGATAATTTAATGAGGTTTTCAAACATACAAGGTCAAATATAACGTTGTCTATTTAGGTCAATCCTCATAGTTCAAGAGTACTCTAAACGTGAATGCATGTGTTTCAAAATTTCGAATGAAGCGCCAAAAGAGCCTCTACTCGCCCGAAACCACGTGAGACCAATGTTTGGTAGTACAAGGAAATTACTTTTCTAATAACTCCGACCCATAAAACCTACCGGCCCGACGTCCAAAGGTCTAAACCAGGGTATGTTTGTAGCTTCATCTAGACGCCACGCAACCGATTTCCGAAAAACATTCATACACAATGGCCGCCTAAGCACACATGCGTGGGGCCGAAATCACTCCCGCCCACTATTTGGGACACCTGGGTTTACCATCCTACCCCCAACCCGTAGTAGGTCCGAAATTTAAGAGGGGGGCAAAGTTTGTACTTTCCCCAAATTTCAAACAAGCGCGTCCCATCTTCTGTTCAAAAAAGCCAAAAACAAGCGCGTCCCAGACCAAAACATGGTTCCCCCCCACCCGTCCGATTCCCCATTCGTACTCCGTGGGCGCCAAAACTACCTCTCTACCAGCCGTGAAACCCCGGCGTCCTCCGTCCGCCACCCCATCCCACCCATCAACCGTAGCCCTCCTCCATCACGCCGGAGCCGATACCCCGATGTCGACGTCCACCGCAACCTCAACCGCAACGCCCTCCATGGCTAGTAGTTGAAGTCGTGGTCGAGCCGTCCGTACCCGAGCCAGTTCAACCACGTCGTCCTGTGCCTCACCACTGTCGCTCCAACTTCGCCACCCTCCACCGCACCGGAGTTGTTCCTGCTACGCCATCCTTCGCCGCCTCGGATCTACTTCCCCTCCGCCGACATATGGCCACAGCAACACAGTCAACAATTTGGCCATGGGTTCGTCCAAGCCTGCACCCTCCAGAACATCGGTTTCCCCGGTAAAAAGAAGAAGATCGGCGCGACATGTGTAGGTGACCACACCGGCAACCGAAAAAGGTACTCCTCTTCCCTTATTCGTGCAAATCTTACATCTCTGCTTGCACGGTATTCATCCCACAGAAGACACTAGTTGACCGCTTCTTCTTGATACTAGATGTTCCTAGGAACTCACGATGCACAAGGTTTCTCCTCATATACTATTTCACCTTAGCTAGAGGTTCGTCGCCCCCCTGAATTACAATTTCTGGCCAGTTGATTCCCAGTTAACGGAAGCATTCCCCGGCGTAACAGGCGTTAGTACGGCTATTACGCCGGGAAGCAGCGCCTTGGTGTTTATCTTAGGGGAGTGTGCGGCCTAGAGCTACTGGCACCCGATCTGGAGGTCGGCCGGGATTAAAGGGATGGCCTGGGGGCGCTGCCAAGCACGGAGGTGGTGTGAGGTCGATGGGAGGTCGGGGCGGCGGAGGCAGGGGTCTGGGCCGGTGGTCGCTGGCGGTTTGAGAAAGATCGTCAATAGTGACTGGCGGGAGGTAGATGAAGGCCATCTGCCCGTTCCTTATAGATCGGACAGTTCATTAAAAAAATCGACTAACCTATTTATTTTTAGTAGATTGTTATCTTAGATATGACCACATGTGGTGGTGTGCTGGAGGAGTACCTGCATTTCCTGTGCTCATATATTACAAAATCATACGGAGTAGAATATAATTTTGTTTGCCATGCAATGTTGTAGAGCTATCATATGTCTCCTGTCATTTATTTTTCAGCCACCTGCTATCTGCTAATTTTACAGTGCACTAGTTCTGCACACACTTCACCCTTACTCTCACTATTGTGTTTTTATGCAAGAGTATTTCAGACGCTGCTGCCATGAGAGAAGCCAAAAAGAAAAGAGAGAAGTCGCGCCAGCTTCGTATGCGGGTAGGCAAGACACGTTACAGCGCTATAGAGGGTGCGGTGTCAGCAGTTGAACCACCATCCTAGGTGCTTTCTTTAACTTCGTGGTGTCATATGTGGTTGCATGTTCCATATGGTTTCTAGCTTGTATTCGAAAGGCCAAAATCGGTAAGATAAGGAAAGATATTTTTTTACATGAACCACCATCCTGTGAGCACCAGAAGACAAATAGCTAGTCAGGGCACTGGCCGAGCCAGTGATAAGCCCAGCAAAGATAGGCATCACCTGGAAGCCAACTACAAAGTTGCGATGGTGGCGAAGCAGCCCGCCTCCCACCAGGCTCTCAGGTCCTAGATGATCATGCTCACCACTCCAACCGGATGGCTAGCTTGTATTGCTTCCAATTTGGTTAAATTGCATCTGCTTAGCTTACACATTATACCTTTGAATATGACATGCCTTTCTGTTTTTGGTACATACTAGTACATCTGTGTATTAATCATGTTCTTACATCAAACTAATGTTCTTGTGTATCCCTCATCAATCACTTATGACGAGGCAAGCAGGCATGGGGACTACTCCTCATTTAAAGAATGCAGCGTCAGCCTCCCGACATGATTCTCAAGAAACATAAATGCTAGATGAAGATAGTGAATGTAGCTCTGTAGTTGATTACAGCATTTCCCCTACACTAGCATCGCAGGTGCTTGCTCTAACTTGGCAGCGTGATATGTGGTTGCATGTTGCATATGGTGTCTAGATTGTAATTCTTCCAATCTGGTTAAACTACATGTGCTAGTATGCTTAGCTTATACATTATACCTGTTAATGTGACATGCCTTCCTGTATTTAGTACATAGTACATCTGTCTATTAAGCATGTCCTTACATAAAACTATTGTTTTTTTGTATCCCGCATCAATCAACATGACGAGACACCTTTAGTATATGAAGTGCGATATTAGTTGCATGCGCTGCTTCTAATTTTATGAAATTCCACTTCTGATGGGACGCTTTTAACTTGGCAGAGTCATATTGCACTACAGGAATCAGCTACTTTGCCGTCCGCCACGGCGGACGGCAAAGGCATGAACGGCAGACGGCAAAGGCCTTTGCCGTCAGCCGCGGATGGCAAAAGGCTCCGGCAATGTAGGCTTCAGTAAACAGCTACTTTGCCGTCTGCTACTGATGGCAAAGTCTTTGCCGTCCGCCGCAGACGGCAAAGAGAGCTCGGCAGACGGCAAAGAAGGCGGACGGCAATAATTGCGCTGTCAGTCCGTTAAGTGGCTAACGGCAGGCCTTTGCCGTCCGCCGCTGACGGCAAACTTTATAGTGTCTTTGCCGTCCGCCGTGTGATGTCATCTACACGTCACTACATGGCATGTTCTTTGCCGTCTTCCACTGATGGCAAAGTCTTTGCCGTCTGCCACTGTAGGCAAACTGGCCAAATGGGTCAGCTCCCAGGAAGCACAGCTGGATGCCACGTGTCTTCTTTGCCGTCCGCGGCAGACGGCAAAGAGCTCGTTGCCGTCGGTGGTAGACGGCAAAGAGCCTGCATATTGGCTCTTTTATCTGTTTTTTATTAAATCCAACAATTTTCATCACAAATATAGATGACATATATAGATATATTTCAAAAGGCCATTACAGAGCAAACATATAAGATATCCAACCATATATATTACATGCATCCAACACATAACTTCATCATAGTTCCATCATACATAACAAGTTCAACATAGAGGCATCCAACCATATATATTACAATAGTTTCATCCAACGATACATGCATAGTTCAACGATACAAAAAGAAACAGAGAAAGGGATAAGGAGCACTCCATCTATGCAAGCTTTCATCAAGTGAATGAACTCTGCAAAATGAAAAATAATAAAGTTAGAACAAGAAGAGTAGAACAAGAAGAAGAGTAGAACAAGAAGAAGACTAGAACAAGAAGAGTAGAACAAGAAGAAGACTAGAACAAGAAGAGTATGTCATTTATGAGCTAACTTCCGTGAAATGGATCATATATGAGCTAACTAAGTTGAAATGGGTCGTTTATGAGCTAGCCAAGGTGAAATGGATCATTTATGAGCTAACTTAGTTGAAATGGGTCGTTTATGAGCTAGCTAAGGTGAAATGGATCATTTTTGAGGTAACTAAGGTGAAATGGATCGTTTTTAGCTAACTTAGGTGAAATGGATCATTTATGAGCTAACTTAGTTGAAATGGATCGTTTTTTAGCTAACTTAGGTGAAATGGATCATTTATGAGCTAATTTAGTTGAAATGGATCTTTTTGAGCTAACTTAGGTGAAATGGATCATTTAAGAGCTAATTTAGGTGAAATGGATCGTTTTTAGGTAACCTAGGTGAAATGGATCGTTTATGAGCTAAATTAGTTGAAATGGATCGTTTATGAGATAACCTAGGTAAGATTGGTCATTTTGGAGTTAACCTAGGTGAAATGGGTCATTTTAAAGCTAACGTAGGTAAAATGGATCATTTAGGAGCTAATCTAGGTAAAATGGGTCATTTTTGAGCTAACTTGGATGAACTGGATCATTTATAAGCTAACCTAGGTAAAATGGGTCATTTTAGAGCTAACTTAGTTAAAATGGATCGTCTATAAGCTAACTAAGCTAATTATGCAATTTTTGACATAAGTAAGCTATGTACAGATCGTTTTAGAGCTAACTTAGGTAAAATGGATGGTTTTGGAGGTCAGTAAGCTTATTAAGTCATTTTGGAGGTGAAGAAGCTAAGTCTAGGTCATTATGGTAAGCATTGGAGGAAATAAAGCTAAGTCTAGGTCTTTATGCATGTGTTAAGCAAAACACTAGATAAACTTACCAAGATGTAGGAGGTGTAGGAGCGGGGTGGCTCGTGTCGGTAGCTGGAGAAGGATCGTGCGATGCTTGTCTGGAGTTACGCTGCACCAAAGACCATTTCCAATGTCTTGTTAGCATGATGACACTCAAATGTTAAGACTAGCAAGTAATGTCCATTCAATAAAACTCACCGTGGTCCCAGGAGCAATCACTGGCATCGGCGGAGCGGTCTGACCTGTCTTCTCGCACACAGACTGCACATTTGGTTTTGACGACTCAGTCATACTAGCTAGTAATGAGACAAACACTACATGAATGTTTTGGCTAATCTGCAGAAGAAACTTACCACAAGGAGCTCGTACATGGACCTTGCATGCATGTCATTCCGTGCCCTCTCCTCCTCCATCATCTTTGTCGTCCTCTCCTCCAACTCCCGCTGCCTCTCCGCCGCCTCCGCCAGAAGTTTCTCCGTTCTATCTCTCTCACTCTGTATAGCAGCCTGCAATACCACTCACATGACCATTTGTAATCATTGATGGAAGCGCACAGAATGTAATGGAGAAAGATAACTGAGTACGTATCACTAACCTTGATGGCGAGTTGCACTGGCCGTTCACGAGGCCTTATCTCAGGAGCGGAGCTCGACTGGCGCGCCTTGATCTCCGGGAGAGTGCTAGGACAATGGATAAGTCCATCTCCAATGGCTATGCAGCCATGGGACCTCCCCCCACCAGATATCATCAACAACTCTGGATCAATGGGACCCTGGCTCGGGTTAAAGTCCTCCCCTTTCCTCGCCTTCCCCTCATCTCTATATCTCACGAGCTTGTTGTGGGAGAAGACGTTGGTGAAGTTGTTTGCATCATCGAGGTCAGACTGAGAGAAAGCCTTGACTTTCTTGAAAGAGGCAGTGTGGGCCATGGCATACAGGTCGTACACCTCTGGCACCTTATCCGCCTTATTGTAGCGTGCCTGAAAGAGAGAAACAATGAAAATTAGTAATTAAAGGGCTCAAGCTAGCATGATGAATGAATTGCATGAATCATGAAGCAAACCACATACCCAGTTGCGCCTGAACTGATATAAGTTGGAGCTGCCTTGATGGTGTGGCACACCTTCCATTTGGGCACGTTTGTCCTTGGCCTCGTTGTGGAGGGCTAGCCATTGTGGAGAGCACCACTCATCGACCAACACCTCCCAACAATCCATCCGATCCGCACACCATCTCGGAGGCGCCTAAGTTAGCAAATAGAAACTTGAGCGCTACGGCTAAGAATTACTAAATGAAGGAACTTAAGTAGAGAAGGCCTTAAGAATTACCTTCATGTACTGCTCCTTACTCAGGAACTTATCGCGGCACGCCGGCTTGGTCTTCCTGATACCACGCAAGGCGTAGTAGTCTCGAACAGCCTGCACCCGAGCCTCGTGCCGTAAGTTCTGGAGTAGGCGCTTGCAGACGTTCTCGATAACATGTGCCGCGTCCTCCTCGTATCCCTCCTCACACCTGTAGAATGTCTGCAATCAAATGAGACAATATTGATTAGTACAATTAATAACTAGCTAGTTGAAGATTTTTAAATGTGTAAAGGAGAAATTACCCAAAACTTTCTAATCACCATGTCTGCCCTCGTGTCGCACACGACACCGTCGATAATCTCATCCGGCGGGGCCGGGGCAGCCACGTAGTGCTCCCAGCTCAATCCAAGCTCTGGAAGCCGACCCTCACCAGGCAACGTGACAAACCCCGGGAAGTTTTGCCGGCAAAGAACTCCAAGGACGGAGTTGGGCCGGCGGACACTATGATGGTGGTCCCAACCCCTGCAGCATGACAAGGCCAACGCATTAGTTATTTGAAAAAACGTGAATGCACAAGGTACAAAAATATTAAATGCACTTACGTACCTCTCCCCATCAGGGAAAATCAACCACCTCTGCTCGCGGGTCACCGGCACGGACGGGAGCCGTGTAGCACCACGCTGGTAGACGGTGCCCCCCTCCTCCTCAAGATCAGTCGGCTCCCCACCATCATCAGCATGGCCACTCGGCTCCTCGGGCTGATCCGGCCAGGTACCCCATCCGGACGTGTGCTCCTCCGGGGTCACGTGGGCCGAACTCTCGTGGGCCGAAGGCCAGTCGACCCGAGGCTCGTGGGCCCAAGACCCGTGGACCGGAGGCTCGTGGACCGGAGTCCGTGTAGCCTCCTCCTCGGACGAGTCCACCCTAGCAGTCACGTGCTCGGGTGAAACAGCCGGGGGTGGCGGCGAGGAAGGCGCCGTAGCCCTACCTCCTCTCCCACGACCACGTGCCCCACCTCCTCTCTTCCTACCTCGAGCTCGTCCCCTGCTAGGCACGGCGGTCGACGAAGAAGGGCCCGGCGGTGTGGCCATACTGTCCAGCAACGCTCGGCGGAGAGGTGCGTCTGGAATGGAAGACCTCATGCCACGCTCCCGACCAGCGCCCACCATCTTTCAACACCTGCCATGACAAACAGTAAACGAAATTAGTACAACATAAAAAAAGACCGACATGAATAATAATATGTGTATCACTTAAGTGTATCATCATCAAGTACAACATAAAAAAAATGTAATACCTGACACTACTAATAATCTCGATCAGTATCATCAATAAATGCATAATCATCATCATCACTATAATCAATGACGGGCTCATAGGGTTCATTGGCATCAACATGTGCAAGGCCACCTTGACGTAATCGGTCAAGCATTGACAGGTCATCCGCAGCAGTAACCTCTTCTTGTTCCGGCTCTTCTTGTTCCTCCTCTGGGGTGATGTCGGATTCATTGTCGCTGTCTACTTCAATGTTTTGGGGTGAAGTATAGCGGTTCTTGAAACGCTTTTTGGAAAGACGTGTCTCTTGGAAGAATTCTCCTTCATATGTGTCTGGGTTAATGTGAGGTTCATAATCCTCTTCCTTTGGGGGAGAAAGTCTAGCACGTGGCGGCACTTCATAAACGACATCCCAACCTTTCAGATTTGGATTAGTTTGGCAGGCCCACGGTAGATAGAATACTTGGGTCGCCTGTTGAGCCATAATATAGACATCAGGAACATCTAAATGAGTGCTTTGGTTGATTTCAACTAGCCCTACATGTTCATGAGTCCTTCTACTCTCCTTCGGCTGAAACCAATAACATTTGAAGACTACGACATTCGGTGGATTTCACCATAGAACAGAAGTTCATAAATTGCTTCAACTCTCCCATAATACTCGGTACCTCCTTCGCCGATAGCAGATACACAACAATTTGTTGACTTTCGGTCGGCCATAGATAGCTCTTTGCCATAGGTACAAAAGCGATACCCGTTGATGTCGTACTTGTCAAATGAACGGACCTTATAGTCAAAACCATTAGTGACTTGTCTCAATTCGGCGTCCATAGACTCTGAATTATCCTACAAGTTTAATATGAAAGGATTGTTGCATTATGCACAAATTAGCGAATGATATGAAATTGTCTAATAGAAATTACCGTTTGTTTGAACCAAGAGATGAAACCGGGATAACCACTCTTCTGCAGGTGTTTGCCCATTTCAGGCTCTGTCTTCTTTTCCCAATTGCCGCACCGGAAACAGGGGCACCAGGTTTTCTTTTGGCCATTTGCAAATGCGGCTTGCACAAACCCCTTAGTTTTTGTGAACCATTCAGCGCTCCATTTGTTCTGACCAGTGTGACCGGTATACATCCAAGCACGGTCACTCATCTTGACTTTCAGAGCTACTGGACACACAACAATTATATATGTAATTCACCATGTATATATTCATCAGTTGATCTACTTTGTCAATTTTATTACGTCCATGCAACCTACACTCTAATAGGTAATGATAGGTCCTAATCCCACCCGTGTATGTGTAGATTGGGTTTATTTTCCCATGCTATGCTCCGGATCCGACGCAAAATTTCGGCAGCACCTCCCCGCTGTTCTCCTGATACACGTCTCTACAATAAACAGAGAGGATGTGTACCCGGAGAACAACAGGGGAGGCACGGACGAAATATATGCGTCGGATCCGGAGCAAAGCATATGGGAAAACGAACCCAATCTACACATACTCGGGCTGTCCATGGATAGCGTTGGACAATTCGAAAGAATCAAGGTTATATATATGCAAATGCATGCATATTTATAACTATGATGCTTTCGAACGGGAGACACATATTGGTTACGCATACTGATGATTCAAGACACATACATAGCTAGCTATCAAGTTTCATCGGAATAGATCAAATAATTAATGGGGGAGGAGGACTTGTCATTTGTGCTCACCCACGAACGAAGGGGCAGAGCTCGTCAAACGCACGGCGAGGTTGTCGAACACCAAACCTCGCAGCGATGAAACAACTGCACATTTAAAACTACACGATCAACACAATTATATATGATGTTTTTCATAACAAAATCGAAAAATATATGGCCTAACTAATAATTCACAAATATATGACCCCGTCGGCCTCTAGAAGGCCAAAGAACACCTATACGGGAGGTGTCGGTGGTCGGGGTGTCCTGTCGGGGTCGGGGTGCCGTGTCGGGGTCGGGGTGCTGTTTCGGGGTCGGGGGGTCGGGGTGTCGTGTCGATGTCGGGGTAGTGCCGTGTCGGTGTCGGGGTGTTGTTTCGGGGTCGGGGTGTGGTGTCGGGGTCAGGGTGTCGGGTCAGGCTCGGGGTCGGGGTGTCGGGTCAGGCTCGGGGGGTCGGGGTGTCGGGTCAGGCTTGGGGTGTCGGGGTCAGGGTCGGGGTGTCGGGGTCGTGGTCGGGGTCGGGGTCGGGGTCGGGGTGTCGGGGTCGGGGTCTCAGGGTCGGGGTCGGGGTCTCGGGGTCGGGGTGTCGTGTCGGGGTGCCGGGTCGGGGTCTGGGTACCGTGTCGGGTCGGGGTCGGGGTGTCGGGGTCGGGGTCGGAGTGTCGGGTCAGGCTTGGGGGGTCGGAGAGTCGGGGTCGGGGTCGGGGTCTTCTTCTTCTTCTTCTTCCTCCTTTCCTTTTTCCTCTTCTTCTTCTCCTCCTCTCCTCTTTTTTCTTCTTCTTCTTCCTCCTTTCCTTTTTCCTCTTCTTCTTCTCCTCCTCTCCTCTTTTTTCTTATTCTTCTTCTTCCTCCTTTCCTTTTTCCTCTTCTTCTTCTCCTCCTCTCCTCTTTTTTCTTCTTCTTCTTCCTCCTTTCCTTTTTCCTCTTCTTCTTCTTCTTCTTCTCCTCCTCTCCTCTTTTTTCTTCTTCTTCTTCCTCTTCTTCTTTTCTCTTCTCCTCCTCCTCTTCTTCTTCTTCTCTGATCTCCTCTTTTTCTCTTTTTCTTCTTTCCTAAAACTAAACTAAACCTAAAACTAAAACTAAAAAAACAGAAAAAGAAAAAAACTAAATCTAAACCTAAAACTAAACTAAAACTAAACCTATAAACCTAAAACTAATCCTAAAACTAAAACTAAATCTAAACTAAACATAAACCTAAAACTAAAAAAACAAAAAAAAGGAAAAAGAAAAAAAGGAAGAAGGAGGCCTCACCTGCAGAGTGTAGGAGGGGGGCGGTGCGGCCTGGGGCGACGGAGGAGCGGGGCGGGGCGGCCTAGGGCGGCGGCGGGGGGCACTGGGGCGGGGGGGGGGGGGGGCGGCGGGGGGCGCTGGGGCGGGGGGGGGGGGGGGCGCCGGGGCGGCGGCGGGGGGCGCTGGGGCGGCGGCGGGGCGGGGGGGGGGGGGCACCGGGGTGGCGGCGGGGCGTGGTGCGACGGGGCGGTGGAGGTGGGAGAGAGAGAGGAGGGTGTGGGGTGCGGCCCCGTTAACGTTACGTGGGGCCTCCCTCTTTGCCGTCCGCCAACCTTTGCCGTCCGCCTCCTTGCTCTTTGCCGTCCGCTAGCGGACGGCAAAGAGGGGGGCCTGTCAGGTTTTTTTTGCAGCTCGTCAGTGGGGCCCCTCCCTCTTTGCCGTCCGCTAGCCGACGGCAAAGAATCTTTGCCGTCCGCTAGCAGACGGCAAAGAACTGGCTGATGGCAAACTTTGTCTTTGCCATCAGCCAGTTCTTTGCCGTCTGCTTTTTGGAAGCTGATGGCAAAGAGCTTCTTTGCCGTCTGCTAGCGGACGGCAAAGAACTGGCAGATGGCAAACTAGCTGATTCCAGTAGTGTTGGTTGCATCTTTCTCGTTGTGTCTAGCTTGCATTGCTTCTTATTTGCTGGAATTGTTTCTGCTTAGTTTACACAAACAGTTGTGAACATGCCATGCCGTCTGGTTTTTCGTACATATTCCATCCTGGTATCATGTGTTTGCCTTACATCAAAGTAGTGATTGTCAGTATCATGCATGAATGAGTTCTGAAGTGAGAATTTTATTGCTTTTTCTTGTCGGTTTTACTTGACAATTCAAAATCAATAAAGCAGAAGGAAGTTAGCAAGGCAGCGGATAAAGGTGCTTCTTCCGAACGGAGGGCCTCTACAGTTTCTACTCTTCCACACCCCCAAGATGATTTCCAAGACAACACATGCATAGACACTCAACAAAGCTATGTTTATGATGAGCACGTCTCCCCTAGTGCAGCATCACCGGTGCTCCCTCTAACTTGGCACTGTTATATGTGGTTGGATGTTATGTGTGATGTCTAGCTTGTATTGCTTCTAATTTTGTTGAATTCCATCAGCTTACTTTACACATTATACTTGAATAAGACACGTGTTCCTGCTTCTAAAACATACAATATCTGTCTATCACACCATGTTCTTACATCAAATTACTATTGTTGTGTAACCTGCAACAATCACTTATTGTAAGACACGTTTGACTTCGGAGTGTGATATAGGTTACATCTCACATTCTTTTCTAGCTTGTACTACTAATTTGTTGAAATGGCACTTATGACGAGACAGTTTTAACTTGGTAGAGTGATATTCGTTGCATATTTCATATGGTGTCTAGCTTTCATTGCTTCTAATTTGTTGAAATGCCTTCTCCTTAGTTTACACATCATAAGCTGTGAATATGCAATGCTGTGAATATGCAATGGCACTAATGACGAGAGACCTCTAACATGGTAGTGTGATGTTGTTTGCATCTTGCATATGATTTATTTCTTGTATTGCTTCACATTTGTTTAAACGCCATTTATGATGAGACACTGTTAACTTGGCAAGGCGATATTTGTAGCATCTTTCATATGGTGTCTACCTTCCATTGCATTGCTTCTAATTTGGTGAAATGTCTTCTTCTTAGTTTACACATCATAGTTCTGGTTATCTCTTCCGTCCTGTTTTTCATACATATTAAATCCTCCTATCATGTGGTTGTCTAACATCAAAGTTCAGTTCGTCTGCATCACGCATCAATTTGTTCTGAAGAACTAAATTGTTATTCGTTTTTCTTGTCGGCTTGATTAACATGGCACAGAGAAAGAGGAAGAAACACAGAATGGCAGGGAATGATAAGCGAATGAATCCTGCAAATTCTGCTGGTACTGATGGTGCAATAGAAGGTCAAAGTCCATCGGAAAATTCTACAAACACGGCATCCCATGCTACACGAGTTGCAAAAAAGGCCAAACAGAAACAAATAGCTGCCACCAAACAAGCAGAGACAGCCCTAGTACTTGCAACACCTACCACAGTACTACCAGCTGCAAGACTTACTCGTGCGTCAACTGAGCTAGCAGCATGTTCCCAAGCTCCCTTGCCACCTGACACTACTTCCCAAGCACTCTTGACACAAGACAAGTTGGCAATATCAGATGAACCTTGTCAGCTTCAACAGCAAGAAGGTAGTTGTTGGAGTCAAGTTACAGTTGCATGCTTCTTTATATGTAGTCTCATAGTTTGATGTACACTAACACTTCCTATGTTCGTTGTTGGACTAGCACCTAGGCGCAAGTGGAAACAAACATCAGGGATAATGCTCGATAGGTTAACTAAATATAGAGGAGGAAGAATGGAGATCCGTTTTGAGGCAGGTTTAAAAAGGCCACGTGATGCTACAGAGTAATCCAAGTTAGTATCAGAGGCAGCGGTTGCTGTTAGGTGTCATGTACGTATCCTCCCAACATGGATTCAGTACAGGAATAACAAAGACGAAACCCAATTCAACACCTTCCTCGACCATTTATCTGTAAGTATGCTTATGTATGGAAACTAGTAATATCGTCTTGTTGTGTCCGTCCCATACTTTCTAGGTTGCTGAAAATGAGACTCCCATAATTTTCAACAGATGAGGTTCAAGTTGGATAGCCAAGATGATGCAACCAGACAAGCTTGCACCCATGTTTTCAAGTCTAGTCTGCGATAGTATCGGTATAACTTGAGGAAAACTCACTTTGAAGGCAAGGCTAACAGTGAACTTTCCCAAACATCTCCAGTGGAAAATATATCGGATGAAGACTGGAGGGGCCTTCTTAAACACTGGTCTGATCCGAAGTATCAGGTATATTATATATATATGTGATTAGATCACATGTTGAAGTTCTATTTACGCATGTGCCACACAAATCTATCTTCTTGTTGGTGAACTGTTCAAAGAACAAGGCCAACCATACGAAAGTGAAATTCCAACAGACGACAGGATCTTGTAGCTATATTGCACACTGCGAGGCTCTTGTAATTAGCTGTTGTTTCACTCTTTTCGCTGTACCATATTATCAGATCTATATTGACTTGTTCGAAATGCAGAGGAAAGCCCGCAAGGACCAAAAAGTACCTGCACCAATGCTGTGGAAATATTCAAGGACTGTCACACCAGCAAGAAGAAGGGCATGACTACACCAGTCAAAGCCGTTGTTGTAAGTCCTTAATCCTCATGCCTTTTAACTACTACTTACTCTGACTTGTGCCTTGAACTGCATGGTTTACAACCAATGTCTAGTACTCTTTTCAATTTTATACACAATTCTCTTAGCGTATCATTGCACCTTAGAAGGTTTAAAAGAGATGAGTGATGTTCCTTTGATCTTGACCCGTAATCTAGTTCCGTGCTGGACTTGCCCACACAACATTACAATTGCATGTTTGTCTGTTCTCAGTTGTTTTGTGATATGAATGATGTCATACTATGCTTACCGTATTATAAACTTAGTCTCTTTATCCTTAGCCCTCAATACAATGTGAAGAAATAGACAATACATTAGCGATGGTACATGGTCATATGTTTGGAACCTGGTTTTATTATGTACTTTGCAATAAAATACAATTAATATTTTACATGGGTTCACCAGAATAAGTTCTCTATATAGACCAAAGCTATTTGGTTTGGTTTTGCTACCTCCTTAATATCTTTTGTTCTGGTACTACTAATGTAAAACCTCAACTTTTCAGCGAGCTATGGAAAAAATGGTGGAACCGCCACCTTCTGAAGGTGGCGAGGCAACTATAACCACAATGTCAGCTCTTGCTGCAGTGGGTCAGTACCTGTCCACTAACAGTGCCAAAAGCACGTTCCTACGTAAATACCGAGTTGGTTGTAAAGGCAATATCGTCCAAACTGCCTCATGATCAAGATATGCAAGCTCAAAGCAATGTTGTATCTGCGCTCCAGACACAAGTCCATTCCCTAACAGAGACCCTTTGTGAAATAAGGAGAAATATTGCTCAATGTCGTCAAGATATGCATGGTTTTGAAACCAGACTATAAGACATTTGCTATGTTGTTCAGGAGCCTAGGGGAAATAAAGGCGAGGGTTATGGTGCTCCATCAGACAATACATCACGAAAACGTAATAGTCAGGTCAAATGAACTGAGCTTCTGAACTTTTGGTGGTGCATTTATCTGCTAGACTATTAAGTTTCATGCCAACCTTCCTTTTGTTATATAGTTGTAATTTATTTTGGTGCGATACAAAATTTATTCTTAATGTGCAGCCACTGGCTGAAGAAAACAACAAGCCATTTTTTTATAGTGTAGGGTGTTCCCTATATTTGCACTCGTGGCGATCTTTGATGCCGAGTGGATGTAATCTGTGCAATCGCCTTAATAGCCTAGCGTTAGTTTCGGCCTTATTTATTTCCTAGTCTTCTTTTTCCCTGGTTTGCTAGTGGCCGCAACTACCATGGGCCATATACAGGCCGTAGGATCCATGGGTCTCCTATGGGCCGTCGATAAATGGGCATGTAATCGGTGGGCCTCCGGCCGTCGGATAAATGGGTCTACATGGGCCATAATCGGGCGTAATTGGTATCGGCCCAGCATGGTAATAGGCTGTTAACAGGCCGTAGGACAACAAAGGCTTAATTCTGTCACAGGCATAACGGGTCGTTAATGGGCCAGAATATAGGACAGGCTGGAAACGGTGCAACGGGTTAACAGGCCAGAAATGGGCCGACTCTTGCCATGGGCCGAATTTGGCCCATTAGGGTAACAGGCCAGTAACGGGCCGACTCTGGCCATGGGCCGAATTTGGCCCATTAGGGGAACAGGCCAGTAACAGGCCGACTCTTGCCATGGGCCGAATTTGGCCCATTAGGGGAACAGACCAGTAACGGGCCGGAAGTAATCGAGGGCTGAAAAGGAGCCCAAGAACGTATGGGCCATCAATAGGCCGAAAGCTAACATGGGCTGGAAACGGCCCATGTAAATCATGGGCCGTTAACGGGTATAAAGAAAATTACTGTTTATTATGAACTAGAGTCACCGTGGGCCTGTAAAGGGACGAAACATACGAAGGCCTCATATGGGCCGAAAGACGTCGTGGGCCATAAATGGGCCGAAAGTGAAATGGGCTGGTTTTATATTCGATGGCCCACATGACGTTGTTGGGCCGATTTCCTTTAGGGCCTAACGGGCTGTGAGTTAACGGGCCGTAAAATGGGCTATTTGCGAAGAGACCATTAACAGGCTTTTCATGGGCCTGCCCGTTACCTTTTGACCAAGTCAAACGGGCCGGGTTTGTAAGCTAACTGGGCCAGTGGTGGGCCGTGGCATGTGTCGACATATCATAGGCGCCTATCTGACCCACTCACGAGCTGAAACGTGTTTCGTCCAGCAAACAAGAATTTTACACGTGGAAATTTCCCATTGGTCGGGGCTGTTAACGGGTTATCGGATCCAAAACCTGACCCGATAGCTTAACGGCGTTCCGTTACGGTGGATGCCACGTGTCGGTCACCCTTGACGAAAGCACTTCTATGACGCGTGATTTATCATCATGGAAGTGGACACTTCCATGATGATAATTTTGGTAATGTCATGGAACACTTCTACGACAGCACATGTATGACTATCTTGATTCTGTCATAAATTTGTCATGGATGTACTATCATCACGGAAGTGTATTTTTTTGTAGTGAATGCAATGCATGTCCGTGTCCGACACGAACCCTTCAGTTCAAGGACACCTAGCAGCACCCCAATTTTATGAGCCAAGTACTAGACGTACTTGACGTGCGAAGGTGCAACATCGGGAATTGCAATTTACTTGATATTCATGAGTGATCTTTCTACCATTCTAACATGCATAGAAACAAAGAAGCATAACAATCACAAGTAAAACATATATTGTGAAATAGTATGGCTCCTTCATGGATGTTCCAGGTCGGCTCCAACTCTGATGACCATCTAGAAACTCCATCTTGTTTGTCACGCTGGGCCACCGAGCCGCCAACCTGATCTCTATTATCCAACTACTAGAACTAGTAATGAATTTTACATAGAGTCATAAGTCGACACGCAGGTCGTTATACAATATAATGACAACACTTTGGCTCCTGCCGGCTGACAAACATGACACGCAGTACATGTATAATTTACACACATGCATCACATACACATGAGCCATACTATTCACATCACACCCTGCAAAATAAAGTTATGCATAGAATCGCATTCTACCGGTTTAGTGATCGTGTACGAAATACAAGGTGCTACGCACATGCAAGCGCCCGATGTTTTCGGAAATCACAGATCACATCTGAACTCCGGTCACGCCGAATTCGCTGATCTGACCGATCTCATCGACCATCGCGATCCCAATTCGGATTTACGTTTCACTGTTAACCCCGATGGCAGATACCGACCGGTAGGGGTAGGTTGTGTCACGACCTCATCGACTCCGATCATCAGAAAACATAGCCAAATCTCATCTATCGCCTCCACATATCTAATATGCATACGACCTGAATCCAAATCCTAAAGCAGAGGCTCTGATACCACTATTGGGTTCTACGGTAGGTTGCGTCTACTATAAATTAAAATTCCTACGCACAGAACAACCAAGAACATGCTACAGGAGATTGATCATAGTTCGTTACCACTAGACGTGCAGTGCCGTGCAGCGGAAGAAGAGTTGGGGCAGCGCGTCCGCGTGGATAGTCTCCTCCTCATCCGATCTCCCTCGTACAGCCGGTAGTCACTTCCCACGTACAGGTTCGCTGCAGCGGTGCAAGTGCACCGCCTCTAACAGTATTTGCGCGTGCAGGAGGAATGTCGGGCGGCGGACTGCTAGGTCCGATCACACAACCGGTAGCGAGTGGAGGTGTCTATTCGCAACACATGCAAACCCTAGTGACAGTGCCGAAGCGATCATCCGCGTGAGTGTGCGGCACCTCCACTTTATATAGGCGTCCGTCGCGGGCTCAACACTTGGGCCTTGCACGGACCCTAAAGCCCATAAGTCTACTCGCCCACAATCCGAATACAGCTCGGAACACATCCGACCAGTGTCCTCGGATCTGACCTCGTAGGTTCCTTCCCTTAAGCGCGCGACCCCTTAGGTTCAAGCCGGTTTGGTCGCAGTTCGGATCACCTCTGAACTGTATAGTTGGTAGCAGCCTCTAGCAAGGCATGCCGAACACCAAACAGACTATGAAGCTGGTTAGGCGAACCTGTACATCATGCTTCCATTCCTTTTGCCACACGATATATGTTGTCGGGCTCAAGGCGAGTCTGTCATCCTTGTGCTAGCCTGACCTCCTTCTTGTTCCAGTGATGCCGACCACAAAACAGATTATCTCATAATCCTTGTTGCATGGCCATGCTTATCCTGGTCGGATCACATGAGGGGCCCAGAGTATATCTCTCCTGATCGGAGGGGCAAATCCCATCTTGCTCAACCACGTCTCGCAGCATGGTTTTGGACAAACCCCAAACCTACCTTTATAACAACCCAGTTACGGAGTAGCGTTTGGTCGGCCCAAAGCAAGTATGTTACCATCCCGAGTACATGCACCAGCTCAGGTCTTAGGACATAGAACGTATGTTGTACTAGAGACTCAGAGATGACATATTGCTGCGTCTCATAGTTGGGTCTGTCCAACTCAGACCTTATCTCAACTCGGATCCGACTACGTCGAATCCGACCAGATCCTACTGAGTCCATATTATCTGGTTAGCATCCAATCCTCCATGGCTAGTGAGACCAAGCCATCGACCGTGTCATATGCTAGTCTAGTTGGCTGCACGTCCACACAACCCTTTCAACTAGGGACCTTTTAGGATGTTCATCATACAATGCATAGTCCCACAAACAAGTCACGTACTTGCTGATACACATCATTGATAATGTCCAAGGACTATCTTTATTCATAAACACATAGGAAATATCATCATACATGATTTCCTCTAGGGCATATCTCCAACAGCTCCGCCCTAGCAAGCCCTTCTCCATGGTCGGCGGCGGCTCCGCCAGCCCCCTGGGGAAGATTCTTCTTCCCGTGACCTTCGGCACCCGCGACAACTATCGCACTGAGCTGTTCGACTTCGACATCACCCGTATTGGCCTCCCGTACATTGCCATCCTCGGGTACTCGGCACTGGCTTAGTTTATGGTGGCAACCAATCCGGCCTACAACCTCATGAAGATGCCCGGGAGCAAGGACATCCTCACCGTAGTCGGAGATAGAAAGGAAGCTCTGGTAGCGCTCAGGCTTGCCTTCAAAACCGCCGCGGCAGCACGACCGGCCGACAAGGTCACCTCCGGAGTCAAGGAGGCCGCACCTGCTAAGAAGAAGCAGTTGTTCACTCAAGATCGGGCAGAAACCAAGCAGGTGCCGTGTGATGGCCTGGCTAATTAGGGATGATAGACTACTCATATCAATAAGGAATTCCTTCTTTTCAGGGAGCCCATTCGGTCAGAACTCCAAAGTTAAGCGTGCTCAGCTTGGAGTAGTGTCAGGATGGGTGACCGACCAGGAAGTTGCTCCTGGGTGCGCATGAGTGAGGACAAAGTGCGTAGAAAAGACTAGTATTGATCTGTGGGGCCAGTCTAGATCCCGCCAGGAGTAACGACCACCGGCGGGTGTGTCTGGGGCGTTACAAGTTGGTATCAGAGCCAACCCTCGTGGTTACACGGATGGTTGCGGACAGGTGCATGGTCTTGTTGTTCATGACGTTTGTGACCTGTCGTGGCACAAGGCATGGCACATGTACTAGACTAGAAGCACAAACGTATGTGCCAAGAGGGAACGTTCATGTAGCCCGACAAGGACGTCGGTTCCTCTGAGTGGGGGTGTATGTGATGGCCTGGCTTATTAGGGATGAAAGGCTACTCATATCAATAAGTAATTCCTTCTTTTCCGGGAGCCCATTCGGACAGAACTCCAAAGTTAAGCGTGCTCAGCTTGGAGTAGTGTCAGGATGGGTGACCGACCGGGAAGTTGCTCCCGGGTGCGCATGAGTGAGGACAAAGTTCGCAGAAAAGACTAGTATTGATCTGTGGGGCCAGTCTAGATCCCGCCAGGAGTAACGACCACCAGCGGGTGTGTCCGGGGCGTTACATGCCGGTCGAGGAAGACGGGTCCTCTGGAGCCACCTTAACCATAGGTGCCAACCTCCACCCGGATCAAGAGAAGGCATTGGTGAAGTTCTTGCGTGCAAACAAGGAAGTATTCGCATGGGAACCCAAACAGCTGGTAGGGGTCGCAAGAGGGGTGATCGAGCATCACTTGAGGGTGTGCCCCAATGTGCGCCCTGTGAAGCAGAAAGCACGGCGACAATCCACAGAGAAGCAGTCCTTCATCGTCCAGGAAACCCGCAAGCTGGAGGCGGAGGGTGTCATCGCGAGGTTCGGTACCCCGAGTTGCTAGCGAACCCCGTCGTTGTGCCAAAGAAAGGTGGGAAGGAGCGCATGTGTTCGACTTCACCAACCTCAACAAGGCATGTCGCCAAGATCTATTCCCACTTCCACGCATCAACCAGATCGTTGAATCCACCGCCGAGTGCGACCTGCTATGCTTCCTGGATGCGTTCATCAGATCAAGATGGCGGTAGAGGATGTTTACAATACAGACTTCCTAACCCCGTGCGGGGTGTATTGCTACACTTGCATGCCATTCGGGTTGCCCAACGCATGCGCGACCTTCCAACGGCTGATGCACATCACCCTGGGTCAGCAACTCGGGAGGAACGTTGTAGCCTATGTCGACGATATTGTGGTAAAGTCTCGGGAGGCGAGAACTTTGATTCAAGACCTAGAGGCACTACAAAAAAATACACTTCTGTGATGATACGTGTTTGTCACATTAGGTCACGTTTTCTGTCATGCATGTACATCCATGACAAATTTATGATAGAATGAAGATAGTCATACCTGTCCTGTCGTACAAGTGTTGCATGACCTTACCAATATTATCATCACGAATGTCGGCGTTCTGGGAATGGGGGTCCCCAGACTTGCCTACCTGCGGCACATGGCGTGGCTCTGTGAGCGGGCCCATACGGCCCATCTTCACCAACAAGCATTCAAGACCCTCGCGAGGGGCCAAGCCTCGCGAGGTGGACGACACAAAACCTCCTCGGGAGTGGCCTCACCAGCCTGGCTCGCGAGGGGCGGACAGATCAAGGCAAGGTAAGCCTCGCGAGGTTACAATGACGTGAGCCATGAAGATCGAGACCAGGCGGATCCCAGGCGGGCGCCAGCGTGTAAAGTGTCCTTGTTTCCACTTTGTTGCTAAGGAGGCAAGCGCAGGCGGGGAGTACCGAGGCGTCAAGCAAAGGTTTCCATATCGGTGCAATGAGACCAAGACCATCAGGACAGTGAGAGGGAGGTCAGCATGGAGCCCAAGGCGGCGTCACCACCAGAGCCTTTGGCAGGCAACGACTGCTTTTGTCAGGATAACTCGTACTAGCTGTCCCCTTTCAAATTGGCCGTTGTTGGCTCCCTTCTTGCTCAATATTTGGGGAGAGGACAAGGGCCTCTATAAATAGGATTAACCACCATAGTAGGTGGGGGGGCTGAGCCATCTCAACTTGGACTAGATCAAACCCATCCTCACACCCACCAAGCACAAGAACACCTCACCTCAGGAGGCTGTTCTTACCCTTGTACTGTTCATCCTCAGCCCAAGAGGCAATCTAGCACACCACACTAGAGTAGGGTATTACACCAGAACGGTGGCCCGAACTAGTATAAATCTTGTGTCCCTTGTGTTCCGAGTTCGTCGAGCTTGCCTTGGAGATTGTGGCGAGGTTGAGGGCGCAAGTTGGTAGGGGGAGATCTTCGCGCGCACCCCAGTGTTTGAACCTTGACGGTTTTGTCGGAACCCGCACTACAAAAAAAATACACTTCCGTGATGATACGTGTTTGTCACAGTAGGTCACTTTTTTTGTCATGCATGTACATCCATGACAAATTTATGACAGAATCAAGATAGACATACCTGTGTTGTCATAGAAGTGTTCCATGACATTACCAAAATTATCATCATGGAAGTGTCCACTTCCATGACGATAAATCGTGCGTCACAGAAGTGCTTTCGTCAAGGGTGACCGACACGTGGCATCCACCGTAACAGAACGCCGTTAAGCTATCGGGTCTGGTTTTGGATCCGATAACTCGTTAGCAGCCCCGACCAATGGGGATTTTCCACGTGTAAAATCATCATTGGCTGGAGGAAACACGTGTCGGCTCATCGTTGGGACAGATGTCAACCACTATTGGACGGAAGGCGCCTATGATACGTCGACACGTGGCACGGCCCAACAGAGGCCCATTCCTATGAAATGGTCGGCCCGTTTGACTTGGTCAAAAGGTGGCGGGCCGGCCCATGGAAAGCCTGTTAATGGCCTGTTCGCATATAGCCCATTTACAGCCCGCTAACCCAAGGCCGGGGGCCTAACCGAATTAGGCCCAGTAGCGTCATCTGGGCCATCCAATATGATTCCAGCCCGTTTTCACTTCTGGCACATGTATGGCCCATGACGTCTTTCGGCCCATATGAGGCCCTATGTAAGTCTTGGCCTATTAACGGCCCGTGGTGAAACTGGCCCGTAATGAATAGTGTATCACTTTACACCCATTAACGGCCCGTGGTGAAACTGGCCCGTAATGAATAGTGTATCACTTTATACCCATTAACGGCCCGTTATTCCGTTGGGCCATTTCTAGCCCATGCTATCTTTTGGCCTTCTCAGAGCCCATTTATTCTTGGGCTCATTTCCAGCATTCGTTTACTTACGGCCCGTTACTGTCATTTTCTTCTTGTGGGCCAAATTCAGCCCGTGGTTATAGTCGGCCCGTTTGTGGTCCGTTAATACGTTGGGCCATTTTCATAGCGTCATCAAATACGGCCTATTAACAATGGCCCGTTACGGTCGGCCAATGAACGGACGATTCCAACTCTAGCCCGTTTACGGCCATAATGCGACCTGTTATTGGCCCATGTTTGGCCAATCGATCATACGGCCCGTATAAGGCCCATTGATGATACGGCCCGTAGAAGGCCCATTGTTTCTACGCCCCGTAGAAGGCCTACTATTTCTACGGCCCGTAGAAGGCCCACTATTTCTACGGCCCGTAGGAGGCCCAGTGTCACTACAGTAAATATTAGCCCATGGTTATTGTGGCCTAGTTTTAAAAAACAGGTTATTGCAGCCACTAGTTAACCACGGAAAAAGAACTGCAATGACTACAAGCAGACAAATAAACAAGACAACAAGGAAATAAATAAGCAAGCAACTAACGCTAGGCTATCATGGCTATTACACATATTACATCCACTCGGCACCAAAGTTCGCCACCAGTGCAAATATAGGGAACAAAGTAGCATATCATATACACTAGCCGTCAAAACTGGCCACCAGTGCAAATAAACACGGTAGCAAAACAAGAGCATAACTGAAACAACTTCAGAAGAGCTCAAGAAATGTTATCCTGGGTATCCACCATGCTGGCAATAAGCTTAGTAAGCTGATTAGCTTTGTCTTGTTTGGCGCTAAAATCATCCAACGCTTGTTGTTGCACCAGAAAGTATGCATCTGAATGCTCCAGGGACTTCCGCAGTCCTTCCGCTTCTTGTCGCAGTACAGCTGATCGATGTCTTTCAGCTTCGAGTTGAGACTCAAGAAACCGAACTGATTCAGACAGTGAGTTTGAATAGCTTGTGCAAGCGGTAGTGGCCAGTAACTCCAACACTAAACCAAGACAGGATGTGTCACTATCCTGAACCTTATATGCATTACTTCCTTTACCGTTGCTTAATAAGGCACTCTTCCCCAATATTCTGTCAGCATTCTAAAAGAAGAAACAAGCAGACACATAACAAGTTTAGCATGTACTAGTATATGAAACTCATTTGGGTGAATCAAGTCATTAGTAAGGTGGACAGGATTAAACTACCAAGTCTTCTATTGCCAAGTACTAGTACATAATAAAAGCATCAAACAAACATATATCTACGTCCTATGGTAGCAATGGAATCTTAAATTAGAATAGTTGTTCTTCAGGTTTAGGCACTTGTTCTACATGAACAGAGTACAGTAAGACACAAGAATATAATACTTAAAAATAGAAATGAGCTCATAGACCTTACCACATTCTTGGTTCAGGACCAGTACAGAACAAGGCGTTCCCAGTCATCGTCCAGTAAATGTGTCTCAGGAGAACGTAAGGGAATTTGATGAGTTTCTTTGCCAGTGAAGTACGTTTTCTTCAGGTAATTCCGATACTGCCACCAAGCATTCTTGAAGATAGTAGAGGTATTAGCACAGGTTACCTCATCCTGCATTTCCAAATAGGTCCTTCTCTATAGAGAAAAATGGGAAAATTTGCTGTATTATAAGCATCATGGAGGTAGGATGTATTGGACGAAGCAAAGTAATTGCCATGAATAACATTACTTACACATAAATCCTGGACAAACACCTGCAACTGGCATTTTCCTTCATCTTTAGTATAATATTTCCAAGATGGGAAGATACGCACATACAATTTAACAACATCAAATGCGATAGATGCTAAACTACGACTAGCTGGTTGTGCTTCCTCCACAGGAATAGGCGTACTAACTGGTGGAGTTGGGGTTCGCCGCGATAGTACTGGCCCTTTGGGCACTGGAGCTGCCTTACTAACTGCTCTTGTTTGGGAGCTCTGTGGTGGAGATGGTGCTGTGTCAACAGGAACTGGGTTACTATCGGCTGGGGCTGGGGTTAGATTGGGTGAAGCTGGTTCTCTGTCCATCGTAGTAGGGGTACAATCTGCGAGAGTTTGGGTTATGTGTGGTAGGGCTGGTTCCTGTGCATGTACAACCGGGGTGCTATCTCCACCAAGAGGTAGCACTGTTTTATTTGAAGACCGTGTTTTTAGTCCGCTAGATACTGCCATCACCCGCTCCAATTCAAATGGCTAATAAACAGGAAACATAGTTGAATGTACATGCAGTGTATGAGAGACAGATGCAATAGATAGTGTGGAAAAAAGAGGGCATGAAATAGTTGACATGTATATTGTTTAACTAAAATGGATTGCATGACATAATTTCACATATATGATGTCTATCTAAACTGGATAGCATAGCATAACATAATTCAAAGACATGATGAATAACTAAACAGGATCGCATGACATAATTCACCTACATGTTATCTAAGTAATCGTGATCGCATCATTTAATTGACATATGTGATTTATATGCTAAACAGAGGGCATTCGATATGATGTCTGAACTAAGAACATGGTGTTGAATATTGTGTATATGATGTCTAAACTATGCAATGCAAGACACCGTATGCATGATATGAGCAGTATAACCGTGCCAAGTTAGAGCATACACCTAAGTGGGGGAAGAGGACTGGTCATCTATCTCTGAATCCATATCTGAGGAGCTATCGGGACCCAACAAGAGATCCGCTTCGACAGGTAGCACTGTCTGCCCTGAAGGCCTTGTTTTCACTCCAGATTTTTCCATCTCCCACCCAAATGGCTGATTCACAGGAAGAGTAGTTTAATGTACAAACATTGTCGACAAATAGAAATGTAATGAAGAAAAGGATGGGCAATTTATCATTCAAATATATGATGCCTGGTTAAACAGGATGGCATTGCACATTTCACATATATTATGGCTGGCTAAAAGACATGAGACTGCATAATTCCCATATATGATATAGAAACTAAACAGGTGGCATTACAGAACATGTCTAAACAAAGCAGATGACATATATGATGTCAAAAGTAGGCACTTCAAGGCAACATATGCAAGATATGACTAACATCATCATGCCAAGGTAGAGCAATGACCTTGGGGGTAAATAGGAGTGGTCAGCGGCGTCCGAATCCGCCTCAGAACAGATATCTTCCTCTGGATTACAATCTCGAGAGGGGTGGGGAGGGTTTTCCATTGAACCCACCATGGAGCGATGTCTGCATCACATTGTATTGCCACGCAAAACTCTTCTCTTTTTCTCTACATGTTCAACATGATTGTGTACAATATCTGACATGCATAGGAAAAAAATATGGTGAGATTATGTAAGGAGAGCATGCAGAAATTTAGAGTGATGGTAACAACCAGTGGATCCATGTTTTTCCGTTGAACCAAAATAGCCCTAACGGATTGACATGAATGTATAGTAATAAGTGATGCAACAAGTGTACAACCTTTTTGCCGTAGCCGTGTCGACCTCAGCATCATTGGGTTGGTCGCTGAAGCAGTTGAGGCAGAGGTGGCTGTCGGAGGTGTGGAGGAAGATCTGAGGGCGATGTAGACAGCGCCCAGGGCACTGCTATGTTGTGATGGATTGTTCTGTCGTTGGAGCAGCTCCGGTGAGCAGTAAGACGTCAAGGCTGAAGCAGCACAAGACAGACATCATCAATCTCAAGTGGGATTCTAATAGCATCTCCAATAAATGATCGAAAATGGATGTAAAATTAACATCACCAAAAACCACCTGACTACAACAGATGGGGTAAAAACTGTTGACTCTGAACTTAACTGTCGAAACTGAAATTTACTGAGGAATCTGAATGCTACTGTCGAAACTGAACGCAATGGTAGTAGAGAGGCACTTGACATGTAGTTTAGGGAGGGCCTGCAGTTCATCTTCAACCTGCACCCCCTTGAGCCGCCAGCCACCACCGGCCGAATCGCCGGCCCCAGCGCCGCCTCGCCGCCCCAAAAAAACTCGTCACCGCCGCCCCGGCCAGCCCTCTAGGCCCCCCGCCCCCACCCTGAACCCTAAGATAGATAGTGGGGTACCTCTCCGGTGAGCCCCCGTCCCCGCTGCGGGTGGTTCTTCCTTAACTCCGGCGAGCCCCCCCAACCCCTAAAATTGACTGACCCAAAAGTTGATTCAGTCGACTGAAGTGTGGCTTAATCGGAGCAGAGCAGCAGCACGAGCGAGGGGGAGAGCAGCAGCAGGAGCTGGGCGAGCGAGCGATCAAGCGAGAGCCGGAGCAGCAGCAGCAGATCCGGCTGGTATGGACGCCGCCGCCGAAGGGGCCTCGCACTGGGGGAGAGCCACCGTGGAGATGCCGCCCGCGGCGCCAGCTTCAAGGTAGCCACTCCATGGGGGTGCAGGATGGAGCACCGTCGGCGCCGGGAGGTCGAGTTAAGGAGAAGGTGCGATGCGATGAGTGTACAACCTCTTTGGTTGCGCCGAGTAGGCCTCGGCTTAGTCCAAGGAGTTGGTGAGGATGCTGCGGTTCCGGTGGAGCAGGTTAAGGCGGCGCTTTGGGGATGGAGCAGCCGCTATAGACGAGGCAATCGTCGGAGTAGCTCTTTGGAGGTGGAGGACGGGGCGGCTGAACCGGCGGGACGGCGAGATGGATGATGGATCCTCATTCGGGGAGGTGGACGAGGCATGTCGAGCTGTTGCGGTGGATGACATCATCGGGGAAGAGGCTCTGGCTGGGCAGCGGTGACGTGGTGGACGGAGGAGGGTGGGATTTCTCGGCTGGAGCGGAGAGGTTATGGCGGCCTCGGATTTCAAATGGTGAAAAGGGGGCGATGGAAGGGGGTGAAGCATGACTTAGGAACGCGCTTGTCCAAAATGTAGGGTGTGTTACAAAAGTACCCCCCACCGATTTGAACTAGCGGCCCTTTCGGCTCAGGGTTAGAAAGCGGGATTTCGCGTGTCAGGATTTGGCAGCTGGAGGGAGTTTTCGCGCGCGTTGTAATTTCGGGATAGCAAGGCGCGGGTTGTGAAGGCGCCAGTTTTGGGAGCACGATATCTGAATTTTCGGGATATAACAAGACGCGGGTTGAATTTTAGGGACAAGCCTAACATGTAGTAATATTGTACTTGTACATACCAAATCAATTCGCACTTCCCTCAACCAAAAAGAAAACGAAAAAAATAAAACTATTCACACCACACAAAGAAAGAGTCTTGCCCCGTTATACTATACATATGCTATTCAAAGCTACTCCCTCCTTCCATCTATATAGGGCCTAATGCATTTTTCGATGCTAACTTTGACCAAATATTAGAGCAATGATATATGACATGCAACTTACACAAAGCACACCATTAAATTCATCTGTGAAAGGTTCTTTCAATGATATAATTTTCACATTGTGCATGTCATGTACTCTTAATCTTGTCAATAGTCAAAGGCGGTCTTAAAAATCTCATTACACCCTATATAGATGGAAGGAGGGAGTATGAATCCATGTTATGTCCGATTAAATTTTTTCGCTTGCTGTATAATGCATGTAACATACTCATACCAACATTTTAGTGCATTCCAAATGTCTATACTACCGCTGCAATTCAAACTAAATTTGAATTCGTTTCTCTATTTCAATAAGAATCTACAATCATGATTGTTGCCAACTTCAACCATCATAGTTTCCTTGCTATCCGCCAGATATAAATCAGACGGCCTATAATGCAGGATGGTAGGCACACCATCATCAACAACTCTGTTTTTTATAAGAGTACAGATAAAATATATTAAATTTAGTATATCATGTTCACAACCACACCATGTGTATCACCGTTATATATATTCACACATCCGTCGGTTTGAAACACCATGATAAATTCTTCAAATATCCGAATTCGCTTTTTATAATGAAGTATATATGATCTCTATTCGTCTTTTACACCCACACAACCCTCTTATCTTTGTAGCTAGCGCTAACTTTCTCTTGTGCATGCACACGCCCGCATCCCTCTCACCCTCCCTCAGCATTCTCTAGCTCCATCGCGCAAATTCGTCTTTTCACTTTAGGTCGTTCACCCACGGTGTGTGTAGGCTCCCCAGCTCCTTCTTTACGGCACACATCGATCGATATGCCTCTCTAGCCAGGTGTGCCTAGCACAAACACAAGCTTCCCCTCTTCTCTTGTCACCGTCCATGCCTCACTCCCACCACTCTTTTCATCGTTCTCATACTCGCACACTCCTCCCCCTCGATATAGTATGCCTCTCGTACCACCTCCTACATGCATCCCTCTCTCTCTATCCTTCTCCTCGTGCCTCATTTGCTTCTAACACACACATGCATGTATACCGATCGATCTCCCAACATATACCTAGATCGACTTTAACTACCCCCCATCGATCGACGTACCTCACAAGTTATGTCTCTCCTTTCTCTTACAAAGGGCGATTGATCTTCCTATGTAGTTACGTCTGCTTACCACAGCCACATCGTCCCCCCTCATCATTCGTGCATGCCTCCTGACCCGTCTCTCACACGCACGTGCACAGACAACAAGCAGCCATCTCCTCTCTTATTGATATTGTGGGCGTGCTCTCCGTTTGTCTAGCAAGCCTATCCCACCATTTGTTAGAAGCAACTCCACTACCACCCCCTCCAACACTCTAGCTCTATCTCTCTCCCAACCTTATTCATCTCCTGCACATATGCATGGATGCCGATCGATCTCCCTTGATACATGAGGCAGATCGATCTCCTTAATACATGAGGTAGGCCTCTCTCCTCCTCCACACATATACCAGCCATTGTACCTCTAAAGTTAATTGGGCCTCCCTCTTCCCCCACCACACACCGATAGTCGAGCGCTGCAGGTAGGTATCCATGCCACAGAGACAAACTGCACATGTCCCATCTCACGTTCCAGTAGGCCAACCACTCTATATCTTTGACGTGGGCACACACAAATTCGATGGCACTCTTTATCGATCGCGCGCGCACACACATACACACATCATCCCTCTCTTCGATTCTATGGACACCTCAAGCCGATGGTACCTCCACTCTCTTCTCGTGGATCGCCCCTCTATATATATGTTATATCCAGGACTCTATTTCACACACATTGCATATGTTAAAATTTTTGATTGACCCCCCCCCCCCCACAAAAAAAACTCTCAAGAACCCACACACTTTATCTCCCTAGGTTTGTATCTCTCTCACACAACCCCACGCAGCTGGTGTACGTATACAAGAAGAGAATAGGTGCACCGTGCACGTACTCACGCTTCGTGCCCAGCCACACCCACGTGGGTACACGGTGGAGCTCATTTCTTTACGAAATGGCAGCCCACGTGCTAATTTGAACACCTGTAGCAGTTGTTTACCTAGGGAGGTCGTGTACCACACATGCATGAAACAAAGTTCGACTTGACGCGTTGCTGCGTTATTTTTAAATAAAGTTATAGCGCTCAATGGCATGTACACAGAATATAAAACGATTTTTATGGAGGAAAATGTAGTCCGCTCTTCAGAGTATCTCACACAAGGCTCCGTTGGCCTCTCTCTCTCACCGTTGGTCACTGATCCGGCCGCATCCCGTCCGCCGGGGGAAAGGGAGTGCAGTGGCCTCTCTCTCTCACCGTTCGTCACTGATCCGGCCGCATCCCGTCCGCCGGGGGAAAGGGAGTGCGGTGGCCTCTCTCTCTCTCTCTCACCGTTGGTCACTGATCCGGCCGCATCCTGTCCGCCGGGGGAAAGGGAGGAAGTGCATCATTTCTCTGTTTGACAGTGCCGAGGCAGCACATCCTGATCTGCGGTACACGCCGTTCTCTCTCACCAAGCTCTGGCGCGGCAGGGCCTACGCCACCTGCTCGCAGATTCCACCCGCCGCCGCTCACCTAGTTACATCCCGACGACCTCCGGGTATCCCCTCCGGCCTTGCTCCACTACCCGTTTTCCCACGTCGCTGCATGTGGATCTTCCATAGTTCTTTGCCCAAAACATAGCTCGTCCGGCGTACTTTCCATATTGCATTCTCGTCCTCACACCGTTTTAGACAAACACAACCGTGTTGTTATCTTCCCTTAGGACAAGGAATATGCTTCTTTTTTGTCGTCGCATGTGTCATCAACTGTTATTGGCTAGTAATTGTTTCCTTTCTACCTCTTTTTTGCAAACAAGGCTATCCATTTCACGTCGTTGCTATTGTGACCTTTTGGTGAACTACACAAATCACTTTTTTCTTAAGAGTGTTTTGTGCAGTTGTACTAAAATGTCACACGGTAAATGTCTCTACATTTCAGTGCGACTGCACAAAGGGAGATTGGTTTTGCTCTATCCTCCTCATCCAACTCCGAGCCTAATCTTCTCCAACTAGTTAGTCTTAAGAGAGACTGCAAAGGTGACCGGCTTCTATTTGTGTGTTTATTGTTTCATCAGCAGTCCTCTATTATCGTAATCACAATTGATATCTTTGGAATAGGGACGCTCAGCTCTATTTTAGTGGAACTGCACAAAATGATCGGAATGTTGCATGCTCCAGACAGCTACCTTTTTCCCAACATGCCTTGTTGATTTAGACTGAACTGGGGGGACGTTGCTGCCAATGAAAGCATGGATCAATTTTAATTTAACACCTTCTCACAACTTTGTCTTCAGTTGTGATGTAATTATTAGCTCTGATATGCTAATAATTGACATGCATTAGCAAGGAAGTTAGTTTTTTATTGTTTCCGGAGGAGCATTGATGGCAAGACACGCGAAACAAAAGCTGAAAGCTCACACCATTGTACAATTTCATGTCGCTGGAAAATTATTTGTATAGTACGTCAATTATGTGAACAAATGATGGAAGCTTGATAGCATTGGCAGAAGCCTCTTCATCATCTGGGTCCATGTGCCATGCACAAAATTATACTCCTTCATTCCTAAATATTTGTCTTTTTACAAATTTCAAACGGGCATATTTTAGAGTGTAGATTCACTCATTTTGCTTCGTATGTGTACACCCTCCGTTCCAAAATATTCTATTCGTCTTAACAGAGATTTCAACAAGTGACTACATACGGAGAAAAATGAGTGAATCTACACTCCAAAATATGTTCATATACATCCGTATGTGCCAGTCCATTTGAAATCTCTAAAAAGACAAATATTTGAGTAGTCACTCGTTGAAATCTCTAGAAAGAAAAATACTCCGGAGTACATTTATGAACTGAGGGGGTAGTGCACAACCGCATGGGAGACTCAGCCCGGTCATTGCGCCACATTAATAGTGAGTAATGAGCAGTCAAATCATAAGCCCCACCTTTCCCACTGTAAGTTGCTCTGAAGAAGCAACCATCAATACACTCTTCTTTGAATCCACTCATACTACTCCATCCGTCACTGTTTATACAGCGCGCTTCAGAAAAAAGAAAAAAAATCTATGGGACCAAGGCGACTAGTGATCGGCCTGAGAAATAGCATTGGTAGTTATAGCACGGCGTCTATTACTAGAGGGAATAATGCGTACACACATGCATGCAGTGCTTCCACCCCGGGTACACACATGCATGCACTCCATAGTAGTACAGTACATGGAGAGAAAATTGTGGACTTGACTACGGTTACCACGCCCTAATTAATTGAGCATTATACCAAACGCGTCTAAAGTCTCTCTGGTGGTGGAAATGCATTGAGAGAAATGCATCATAATGAAGCGCACCTTGTAAACTGTGACGGAGGGTGGAGTAGTATGAAGGTGCAAAACCAAGTACGCGTACTACTGCGCTTGGCTCTTCGCCCTTTCGTGAAGTCGAACAATGATGGTACTCCGCATGTTGGGTACTACAGTGTATGCCTCTGACAATCTGACACTGAATGGCCTGATGCATGTCCACCGTGGGTAGGTTGCATTAGTCAAAAGGCGTAAGCGAGCTTCACCTTGTCCTGCAAGCTTCTCCTCATTCTGCGAGTTGACGGGACACACCAAAAAGTAGTGCTAGTCCATACTCCCTTCTTTCTTGTTAATATGGCTTAATCTTTTTGCGGGTAAATGAGAGAGCTTTATTCATATATAAGCATTCTTAGGACGATCAGCCAAGACACTGGTCACTAGGAAGCGAGGTACCCCGCAAAAAAGAAGTAGGAAGCGAGGTGTTTCATCAAGCCAGCTCTCGGGCACATTCAAAGTGCAGCAAGCACGGTTCGCACGAAGATGCGCCGCAAGGTTTGCTGACCTGTTTACATGCTGAATAACAAAAAAAAATAGGAAATATTACCGAGCGCTACTATTTGTAATAGGATATGAGCCAGAATTAAGAGAGAATTGTGGCGAGTGTTCCATGCAATCAACTTCCATTATCACATGCGAGAACCCTCGAAGAGAACCAAATGTGTTGAAGATTGCTTTATCACATTTTAAAATTATAATAAGAGTGCAGACGCTCCTCCATCTGGTTCCTAGTACTAGTATAGTACGTACCTTTATGGACTATAGTAGTAGTACTAGTAAACTTTGCGCTTGGCTGTTCGGGAAGTCGAACAATAATAGCACTAGTAGTATAGTGTATGCTTCTGGCAATCTGACGCCGAATTAACTGTTGCACGTCCACCGCTTGAGCGAGGGAGAGCTTGCATTAGTCAAAAGTTTCTCCTTGTCCTACGAGCCACCGCGCGCAAGCTTCTCCCGCCCTGCAACCTTCTTCTCGTTCGGCAAGTTGACGGGACACAGCAAAGTTATGCTAGTCCATGTTGCCTCCTCTCCGGTTAATATGGCTTAATTTCAAACGAGATAAATACATTGTCTGTCACTGTATATTTGTAAAAATACGGTCAGTGGACTTCATAATATGCTCATTGCGCTCAATATATATATTTTCGGGTGTTCATACGGTCACTAGCTCACCCTGACTGAGTATGTGTGTGCATGCACGTGTAGGTTGAGCACTTGAGTGTCACTGTGTGTGTTCCGTCGTGTGCTCGGACATGCATGCATTAGGGCGTCGCGCGCGTTTTTGCGTCCATGTGTACGTGTGACTGTTGCATACACATAGGGGGAGTACGTGTAGGGGCCACTAAGGAGCAGTCAAATCACACAGTAAGTTAGTCGGAAGAAGCAACCATCATTTCACTCTTGAATGACACGTACGCAATATAAAATGGTTGATATGGAGAGAAAAAGAAAACCACTATATATACACTAGCAGGAGCCTAAGCTACAAGCCTGCTTGCTTAGGTTGCTCTCTTCACAAGCATAGAACGACGGGCCTGATCCCGCAGCTGGGGGAAGGGAACAATGTTCTGCGTAGACGCGGTCGACATCGGCGAGGGAGAAAACCCACAGTCGGTGCGTCCCAGTCGGGGGTCACCGCGGTATGGGCCGATGCCGCGTCCCAACCGCCCTTCTAGCTACGGCCCGACGTCCCAGGTAGTCCATCTTCCTTTTGGAGCCGGCTTGCTCCACTACCGTAGCACCATCTCCATGTTGATCTTTCTCTACTTCTACCAGCTTCTATTTGTGATGAGTTTATGTCTCATGAACTAGTGCCAGTACTATTATTCTAATCACACTTCTTCAATATCTTTGCCATCAGGGATGCTCAGGTCGATTTTAGTGGAACTGCACAAAAGCATCGTATGATCCGAGGGTGCTAGCCGTCTTTCCTTCCCGACATGGAAAGTGCTATAGAACAAGAGGTACCCGAAGGTGGAGAACCAAAGAGTGCTGCTTCTATTGTTCCTGACATTCTCACTAAAGAATCTCCCTCTAGCACATTCCTTCGACAAGTTCTACCTGGCCAGGAAATTAAATCATGTTTAGGGTTTAGGGTTTAAGTCGTAGTGACCCCATTAGTAGTTTTTCTATCGTACACGCTCTCACAACTTTTTCTTTAGTTGTGAAGTAAATATTGGCTATGATCTGTGAATCATTGAGATGCATCAGCATGCGTGTTAGTTTTCCTTTGTATTTGATGGAATGTTGTAACGGGGCAACCTTGGAATAGGAATGAAAATGGAGTGGAGAAGTTTCCGTTTTTCCGGAGAAAAAATGGAAACGGAGAGAAACCAACGTTTCGTTTCGTTGGATCGTGCCATCGAGAAAAACCAACGTTTAAATCACGGCTGTCGTGTTCGTGTCTCACCCTCCTCCACGGCTCGACCCCACACGGTCGTTCGGCATGCCACTCATCGCAAACCGAGTAGTATACCATAACTTTCCCGCCTGCTTGTCGATGGATCGCGCCATGTAGTACTAGCACTACTGGAAGAGATTGACGAGTTGGGGGAGGACAGCTAGTTGTAGCACGGACTCCCAAGAACTTACTACTGGAAGAGATCGCGCATATTGTAGCCGGCTATTGCGACCTTTGAAAGCGGAGCAGCCGCGTGCACCCGGAAGCGGCGCGGGCGACGTTCTCTCGGCCGGCGCACCACAATCAATGCCAGCGCCAGTGAGAGGTCGCATCCGCTCTGGCCGGGCATGAATGTGGCACTGACCGTTTCGGGCAGGAAGCACGCGCGGGTGATGAATAGGGTTCGGGTTGGTCAGGACCGGCTGTGGCAACGGTCCGGACGTGCGCAAACAAGAGATGTTGTACGTTAATATTGCTGCGTATATAATTAACCACGTAAATAATGTGCCAGTTGGACAAATATGATTGGAGATGGAGATGGAAATGGAATTTTACGTAAACACGGATATGCATGTCTATGTCAATGTGTGTGTGCGCGACGACTCTCGCGACCTGGATGCGGGGGCATGTTTTTGGTCGAGTTTCTTTCTTGGTATGTTAGAAAATCAGTTTGTCTAATTCACATCTAGATGTTATTTAAGGATATCACATCTAAGCTCCCACAAGTATATAATGTAGCAACAAGAAAAAAAACTAGGAAAAGACCACAAACAGAGTGGACATCAACTTATATGTGACATAACTATGTCACATCTAGATGTGTCCTAGACAAACCCTTAAAAAATTGTCCGCCAGTTTTTGTCTCTTTTTTCCGGGAATGCGCGTATTCTATTTAAAACCACTGCTATGGAGAGATTTTTTTTACTCCATTATAGCCTCTTGTTTGATAGAGTTTCTCGCGTCTTGCTCTCTCACCCTCTCCATATCAAAACAAGATGACAGTGTCCACTCTATCTCTCTCCTCACCGGTGGTCATAGATCCGGCCGAATCCCATCCGCTGTGGGAGTTGAGGAGGTGCAGCGTTGACATTGTCGCCGTCGGTGACGGAGGAAGGCAATGCGCACCGTCCTCTCGGAGCCAGCACTGGCGCGGACGAAGATCGTCCGCTCCCTTGTTCGCTGCCGTCATGTGGGCAGATCCTGCCCGCTCGCCTAAACGACATCTCGCCCACCTGAAGTATAACTTCTTGTACTGGTCCAGCTCCCCAGGTCGCTGCGTGCGGGTTTTCTTCTATGCGACTACTCCCTAGCTCCCCATGCATAGTAGCTAGGGTTCATCGGCTGGTCCAACATCACCTACTAGTATCTATTATAGGGGAAATGCCACTCAAAAAGTTGTCCTGATTTATGCCTCGGTGGAGGTATACATGTTGTTTCGACAAAAAGTACATGGTGGTTGTGCGGTCATCTTCCATATGGTGGTAGTACTATCACTGGTTAAATGAAGAAATGCTTTTTTTCTCGGGTATCCTGGTTTAGTTCCCATCAAGATAATTATGATGCTTCTGTTTGTTGGTGTACTTTTCATTAAGTCTTATTGACAATTGAGATTTCGTTGCTAACCCTTTTTTATATTTTTGGAAACAGTGATGCCTGTCTCCATACCCGGGCATGTCTTCCTCAATTTTAGTGGAACTGCACAAAATTGGATGGCCATTGTTGTTCCGTCTCACTGTCCTCTGCCACGTGGTTCTTCCTTCCTCGAGCTTGATTACTAAGAAGAAACAGACCACAGTGAGGATTTGTCGAACTTCTTAGGTGCCTCACCCAAACTTGATGCCAAATGGATGATGCATCACCACGATGACCTATCTATGCTCATGGTTGCGCCTCATGGTTCTGTCGGCTGGTGAAGCTGATCGATTTTTGATGAAAAACAAGTTGTCTTCCATCAGTGCTCTTTGCTAGTTACGCACAAAGATGATATCCTTCATCAGTTCACATTGGTTGCGTTGGAGACGCAGTCGTCTTTCACGTTGGTGCAATTTTCGCTAGGGTTTTACGACATGTGGGCCCAAAATGTGGCTGGCTCACCTGTCATACAGCCAAAAGCAGGTGAAGTGAAGGCACCGGAGCTCAGTCCATACTACAGCAGTATATATATAAGCGGGAGCCTCAGCGCTTGTTCGCTAGGGTTTGCACTCTCCACACGCTCGCCGCACTACATATATGTTACTCCCTCTGTTCCGAATTACTTGTCTTAGATTTGTCTAGATACGGAGGTATCTAGCACTAAAATGGGTCTAGATACATTTGCTAGGGTTTGCTATATTCACAGTCTCTCACCCTCTCTTGACCAAATCTAAACAAGACTGAGTTGGCCTCTTGTCTCTCTCTCCCCCCTCACAGCTGGTGAAGGAGGCGTCTGTATCCCGTGCACCGGGAAGGGGAGGAGGTGCAGCGTTCACTCCATCGCCTTCGGCAAGGGAGGCAATCCACTACCGTCTGCGCTGTTCTCTTTCACCCAACACCTGTGCGGGAGGGCCACCGACCCCTTCTTTCTCGCCGTCGTACTTAGTGTGGGCAGATCCGGCCTCCCGCCGCACGCCTTGCCACATCCCGACGACCCTAAGGTATAAGTTTCTTTGAAACCATCGTTGCTCTAGCTGCATGTGGATCTTTTTCAATATGTAGTCAAATCTAGGTCTTGGTTCAAAGAGGAAAGAAGGGTGCGGTGGGCTGGAGCAAGAATCTAGGACGTGGTTCAATGAGGAAAGGATGGGCAGAAAGTAGTATAGACTGGCTATCCAACCGCTTTGTAGGTCGAAAAGGGAAAATGGGGGTAACCCGGTACACACATCTGTATGGAACCGATCTCTTTGTTGAAAAGGGAAAGAAACTGGGGGGTCGGGTAGTTTGTGCACGACTAGATTTGCTGCCCTCACATAGGAAGAAGGTTCAAAGAGAACAAATATGAGACCAACGCATATATGCTGCTTGGCTACATACTCTGCATCACCCATTTATACGTGTGGATGCACATGGTGCTGGCATGTCCCATGCAGCTATTTTGCGGTTGTTAATCTCAGAATTAACTACTGATCTGTTTTAAAAGAATTTCTCTGTTAATATGAATCAATGCAACCGTTTTAGAAATGCTACTGTCCTATACTTTGTTTTCCATCAAGATAAGGTAGATGCTTCTTTTTGTGGCCGCATGTTTCATCCTCCTTTATTGGCCAGTAATTGTTTTCTTTTTTGCCTCTTAAAACAGGGATATCTATTCAACTTGTTGCTATACAAAACTTAAATGTCACAGCGGCAACTTTGCTTGATTTCAGTGCAACTGCACAAAACTTGATTGGATTTCCTATTCGTGTTGGTAGATTCGTATTTTATGTTGGTCGTCTCATGAAAGGTCAGTACAGGCCTTCATCCACATGATTGTGCAGTGTGCTTTGAGATGTTGTGCTACTTGTATTGGTACTGTTTTAAATAAATGATGAATTGAAGCTATTGTATTGCTGTCTTTTCCCATTAAGTAGTGAACAAAAGTGGGACCAATCCATACATGATGCTTGTTGCTTTGTTACAACAAATTCAGCATCACCCCCTTTATAAGCGAGTAATTGATGCCACTCTCAGAATTAACTACTGAATCTTATTTCAAAACTGCAACACTTGTTAGGGATTGGCGGGATTACCATTTTTGTGGCCGCATGTTTCATCCTCCTTTATTAGCCAGTAATTGATTCCTTTTTTGCCTCTGTTTATACAGGGATATCTATTCAACTTGTTGCTATTGTGACATTTTGCTTCGCTACGCAAAACACTTTGCTTGATTTCAGTGCAACTGCACAAAACGAGATTGGATTTCCTATTCGTGTTGGCAGATTCGTACGTGATCTTATGTGCGTCATGACAGGTTGGTACTTGCCTTCATCCACATGATCGTGCAGTGTGTTTTGAGATGTTGTGCTACTTGTATTGGTACTGTTTTCAATAAATGATGAATTGAAGCTATTGTATTGCTGTCTTTTCCCATTAAGTAGTGAACAAAAATGGGACCAACCCAGACATGATGCTTGTTGCTTTGTTACAACAAATTCAGCATCACCCCCTTTATAAGCTTTGTCGTTCTTTATACATGTTGAAACAAGGCATTGTTAAGATAATGTCTCAGTCAATATGAATGAAACACACTGATGGAGAATTGCTACTCTCCTGCTTTGTTTCCCATTAAGATAAAGTAGATCAATAGATGCTTTTCTTCTGGGAGTACAAGTCATCAACCGTTATTTCTTAGTAATTGTTTCCCTTATACCTATTGTTGCTTACAGGGATATCAAAATTAAAGCTCGGTTTTATTCCGACTTTGATTTTAGTTGAACTACACAAAAGGAGCCAATGTGTAAGGCAAACGGCTGCATTACTGGGTCTAGTTGGTCGTTCCACTTTGCAGAAAGAAGCAGTCACTGTTTGCGCTACATTATAGAAGGAATGACCGAGAAGCTTTGCAGAGTATTATTAGACACCGGTGACATGACTAGTCTGCAGAGACCATTGGCAATTTAACAATACGTGGAGTGCCCTGGGCAAAAAGTGCCCAAACAAGTATAAAAGCTATGACAGGACTCCACGATCATAGGCATTACATATTTTAAATGGGAAAAGATTGTCAAAGTTTAATCATTGATGTTAGCAAGAAGACGTTAGTTTAATATATTGGAATTGGAAAACCTTGTCAAAATTTGCTCATTGATGTTAGCCAGAAGACATGCATTTGATATTTTTGAGTGGGACGCCCTTGCTGTGAGCAGCGTCGAGTGTTTTTTCCTATTCCTGTGTTCAGTTTAGATGTAAATAGTTACTCTGCTGAGATATTCCTGTGTTAAGAGTTTGTTCTAAATATTGTCTATGTAATGCGAGGCCTTGTGTTTGATTGCAACGTTGAGCTTGGAATGTTGTGGCATGCGGCCTCATGACCTGTTCACCATGCCTCCTGAGAATAATGCTTCGTATTGTTTTGCATGTCGATCTAATGCCAGTGATTTGCTTGTTAAGAAGATCATCCTCTTCTGTTGTTTCCATGCTTAAGAAGATCATCGTCTGATGTTTGATTCATAGCCTATACGGCAAGTCGGGTAGGTTAGACGTGAAACCATATGATCTTCCGACCAACTCATGATATTAGGCCGTGATTGGATCGTCGTTTTCCAACCAAAACTGCCTGTAAAACTGACGCTTGTAAATTAAAGCAGATGGTCTCGGGCGAAGGCGCTTTGTTGGTCGATTTCGACTAGTAAAATATCGGAAGTACTTGACACACGATAAAAACGCTGAATGACACTCGGACGATTGCTAATCCAGCCGTTAGCTGCTGTTTCAGCCTTGGCCATGGATGGCATGATATGCACGTCGTGCATGTATCGTCTGGTAATGTCGTCCATATAGAAGTGCTCGTAAAATATACACTGGTCTCTCAAATTACACGCGTAACCTGCCGGTTTTACTTACAGACCTCGGGCCCTCGGTTTCATTACGCATGTATTTTATGCGTTGTTTTCGATGATGAGTAAATTACACTTGTATGTTAATACAGGTTTGAAATAAATCAGAGCTCCCAAGAGCAGCCTTACCGTTTCATGCCGTCTCAGTTTCTCGAAGGTTCTCATAGGTGTCCGATGATCCTGGCTTCCATAATGTGTAGCGGGCGCTGTATCAGACCATCCATAGGGCCCGCGAGGCCCTCTTCGTTGTCCTTCGAGTTGTTGCACTCGCCGTGGCACCGAGCATTGTTAACATCGTCAACGAACATGAGGATTCAGGAGATGACTTTATTTTGACTGGATGACACTAGGGACCCACTAGGGCCATAGTCGTACGTACGCAAGTGCCTCCCTATAATGTACAACTATATTTTTTTGCTTTCTCCTGGTTTCCTAACATCACGGTCCCACACCATTGTCAACCAATGTAGTCAATATAAATGAGAGAATTGCACAAGGTGCGGCCGATAGCTGGGACCAAGCAGCTCGAGAAGTATTTGTGTTTTTGAGGCGTGAGCACTTCAGAGTTTTTCTTGGCGATGATTTCGTTGTTGTTCAGAGGAGAGTAGGGTATTAACCGGGCGGGCTGTGGCGCGTCTAGCCCAGGCCAGGTATCTAGCCCAGATACTAATTTTTTCAAGATGAAAATGGCTAGCCCAGCTATACGTCTTTTTGACGAATACCCAGGCAACGTCAACTTGTTATTCTCCGCCCCGCTGGGCTGCAAATCTTTCCTAGGAGGGATGCATTAGGCTTAACAGGAAAATGGGTTTTAAAAATTAATAAATGGGATGTAATTATAAAAATTGGGCAGTAACTATAAAAAAATGCACTAAACATGAAATTAGTTTATAAAATATTATTTATGGATTTTGAAAATCATAAATTGTCATTGTTGCGCGCGCAATGTTTCATTGGTTTTTTACGTAATACAAATTTATATTTAATCTGACTAGAAATTTCGGGATAAAAATATTTTGGAGCCCATCAAAATGTGGAAACTTTTATTGAATTCTGTCTTCAACGGTTGGTTGAAATTATTAATCATTGTCCTAGCTAGAAAATGGGATGTACTTTTAACAAACTGTAAATGGGCTGTTGTAAATTCCATTAGAATTCCAAAATGGGATGTACATTCTTACAAAACGCAAATGGGCTATAAGTTTTCTACCACACACTTGTGGGCCTACTAAGTGACGCGTCCCCTAAAAAAATAAGTTGACGCGTATGCAAGGCTTTGCCAACTTATTATAGTCAACACACGGTTCTAGCAGCAGTGGCCGTTGGATGTCTATCCAACGGATGTCATGCTTCTTCTTCAATCTCGGATATTCTTAGCTTTGGCCGCCCAAAAAATGATTCCTCCCCCTGACATCTAGGCGCACCGTTTTGGAGGCTAACCTGTGGGCCTACTAAGTTGGAGCGTACCAAGGGCTTTATCAACTTAGTCAATAATAAATGTTTCTAGCTTCAGTGACCATACGATGTCCATCCAACGGCCGTAGTGCTTCTTCAACCTCTAGTCTTCTTGGTGCAGCCGCCCAAAGCAGCGCCGGTCGTGCCGCCTGCTCCTGCCTCACCGCCCCATACTACTCCCACCGCTGGCTAGGCCATCCCTCCACTCACCCACACCCCCCTGTTATTCTGCGGCGACGGCAGCCTCACACCGCAGCCGAACCAGTGAACCCTCGTACTCCTCTCCACGCGGGATTCCACTGCTGCGTCTTCCCCGGCTCCGCGTCGTCCCCTTCCTAGGCCTCGCCGTCGTCCAGACCAGCGCCCTGGTGCTCTCGGCGCGGCGTGGTCAACGTGGTCAACGATCGACTTCCATCGGAAGAGTACTGTACGTGGAGAGGCTGACAGCTGGGTCCAGGCGGCCGCAAGGAAGTGCCTCCTTATTACATGCAAAAAAATTATTCCTCCACCTTAGAGCAGGGACCCACCGGACGGGCCACCTTATTTCGCGAAAAAAAGTTTCCCTCCCTGACTGCTCGGACCCACCAGACGGGCCAGCGTATTTCGCGAAAAAACGTTCCCCCCGCTGTCAGCTCGGACCCACCCGAAGTGCCTCCTTATTACGCACAAAAAAATGAATACTCCCCCTGCTAGCTGGGACCCACCATGGTGGGAGCCTGACTTGTGGCCCTACTAAGTTGCCCGGAACGGGGGCCTTTGTCAACTTTAGTCAATATGAACAATTCCAGCTCCAGTGACCGTACGATGTCCGTCCAACGGCCGTAGTGCTTCTTCAACCTCTGGTCTTCTTGCTCCAGCCGCCCAAAGCAGCGCCGGTCGTGTCGCATGCTCCTGCCTCCCGTGGCCGGCTGTGTTGCCGCGGAGGCCTCACCGCCCCCTACTATGCCCACTGCTAGCCAGGCCCTGCGACGACGGCAGCCTCACACCACAGCCGAACTAGTGAACCCTCGTACTCCTCTCCGCGCGGGCTTCCACTGCCGCGTCTTCCCCGGCTCCCTGTCGTCCCCTTCCTAGGCCTCGCCGTCGTCCACCGCCCTGGTGCTCTCGGCGTGGCGTGGTCAACGTGGTCAAGGAACAACTTCCATCGGACGTGGACTGTACGTGGAGAGGCTGACAGCTGGGTCGACGACCGCAGCAAGGAAGTGCCTCCTTATTACGTGCAAAATATTTATTGCTCCACCTGACAGCGGGGACCCACCGGACGGGCCACCGTATTTCGCAAAAAAACGTTTCCCCCCTGACTGATGGGACCCACCAGCTACACCTTCACACGCAAGGAAGTGCGTCCGGGCAAAAAAACAAAATGATTCGCCCCCCTGACTGCTGGGACCCACCAGCTACCTCTTCGCACGCAAGGAAGTGCCTGACAGTCAGGACCCACCTGGTCGAAGCGTACGTAGCGTTGTCATTCTGGTCGCGAACGTGTACGTACATATATACTGGTCGATGTAGAGGCGCGCATGTGTCGTAGTAGAGGTGCGCACGTAGCATGTACACGTACGTACAGCGGTCAGGGTGCAAGAAACAAAATACGACCACGTATGTGTACATACGGGCGGGGTCTCGAACGCCTACTCGCGCATATGTATGGCGAGGGCTCGTGTACATGGCTGGGTCGGAACAGAGAAACAGCGTCGTCGTCGTGTTCATGGGGAGGCAACGGAATGCATCGTGTTCATGGGGAGGCAACGGAATGCGTCGTGTTCATCGGGAGGGCTTGGACGGAATAGGCGATGGAAACGAGGCCTGGCATACCGCAGAACGGAGGAAACGGCCTTGTGTTCGACCAGCCACGTTCGAAATGGGATCCTGTTCATCGGGAGGGGTGTGGTGTACCGCAAAACGGAGGAAACGGACCTCCTACGGTCGAAACGGGGGTCCTGTTGATCGGGAGGGGTGTGGCGTACCGCAAAATGGAGGAAACGGACTTGTGTTGGAGCGCTACGGTCGAAACGGGGGTCCTGTTCATCGGGAGGGGTGTGCCATACCGCAAAACGGGACTCCACGGGATACTGTTCAACCACCCCTCCACCGTCTACAGTTCATCCAGCCCTCCACACCACGGGGTCCTGTTCAACCACCCCTCCACGGGCACCCCTCCACCGTCTACTGTTCATCCAGCCCTCCACACCACGGAGTCCTATTCAACCACCCCCCCACGGTATACTGTTCATCCAGCCCTCCACACCACGGGGTCCTGTTCATCCACCCCTCCACGGGCACCCCTCCACCACGTACTGTTCATCCAGCCCTCCACCACACCACGGGGTCCTGTTCATCTAGAGGCAACGCCACCGCTCATTGTTCATCCATACCACCCCGCAACGCTCACTGTTCGTCCCATAGATCGGCTTCAGTTAGCAGCAGTAGTGAAGGAATCGCTCGATCGGGTTCAGTTAACAGCCATCGATCGATCGCTCGGGTTCAGTAACACGTAGCCTGCAGTGCAATCGCTCGGGTTCAGTTAGAGCCCAACGCCTCGCTTGGGTTTAGTTAGAGCGAACGCCTCGCACACATGCGCGTACATGTACGAGAGAAACGTGCATCGCTCGGCCCCCGACCTCCCACCGTAACCGGGAAATCCCCGAAATTTTCCTCCCCCTCGCTTCTACCATGGTTTTTTCCGTCACGGACGGCCCAAAGAATGTCATGCAGCTGCGTCTCTGGCCCGCCCACAACGAAAAGCCCATTTTCTGTCATGATTTTTTGTCATAGAAGTAGGAGCTCACCACATCTATGATGATACCTGGTTTTGTCACAATTATCGTCATAGAAGTGTCATATGTATGACAGAAAAAAATTTCGTTCGGCCCAAAATGTCACGGATGTGTCCTTTTTTGTAGTGCCGAGATCCGACATTTGGCGCACCAGGTAGGGGTGCACCGGAGTTTTCCTTCCGTCTATTCGCGCTCCACCATCTTCATGCCCATTCTCCATGGCTGGCGCGACCCTTTCGGCTGGATCTACGGGTGACCACAGTGACGCTTGGGGGCTCCAAGCCCTTGCTGCAGCCTTGCGGTAAGTGAAGTGGCCACCCAAGTTCAAGCCGGAGATGCCGCCGCGCTACGACGGCGCGGCGAACCCGTTGCCTTTCCTGCTGGTGTATGAGGAGGCCGTCCTTAAGGCCGGGGGCGACGACAAGGTCATGGACAACTGGCTTCCCATGGCCCTCACTGGCGCACCGTGCGCCTGGCTGCTCAACCTCCCCGGATCTACGATGGCATCCTAGGAGGAGTTGCGCCACCTCTTCGCTACGTGCTACGCAGCACCGATGCACCATGCGATTGCGGCCCTCCTCGACGGCTCACAAGCACCACCCTCGGATCGTCACGTCAAGTCGTTCTTTCGCCAGATCAGCGCCACTTCCAAGCGCCCGGGGGCTTCGCCGGGCTGGGTCGCGCCCGAGGCCGACCTCACCTTTGACTCAGGGGATCATCCTGTCTCCAGCGTCGGCTCGGGTGCGCTCCCAATGCTTTGCACGCCACCATCTGCCACGTGTCCGTCACGAAGACGCTCATCGATGGCGGCACCGGCCTCAATGTGCTCTCCATCGGGGCCTTCACCCTTCTTCACGTACCGCTCGAGCGGCTCTGCCCTAGCAAACCTTTCTCAGGTGTTGGTGGAGGCTCCGCCCGCTCCCTGGGGCAGATTCGCCTCCCCATGATCTTCGGCACGCGCAACAACTACCGCACAGAGCTGGTCGACTTCGACATCGCCCAGATCGGCCTCTCGTACAACGCCATCCTCGGGTACCCAGCCCTGGCTCAATTCATGGCGGCGACCCATCCAGCCTACAACCTCATGAAGATGCCCGGGAGCAAGGGTGTCCTCACAGTAGTTGGGGACACCAAGGAAGCCTTGATGACGCTCAAGCTCGCCCTCAAGACCGCCGCGATAGCGCGGCGCGCTGACGAGGATGCCTCCAAGGCCAAGGGAGCCGCACCAACCAAGAAGAAGCAGTTTTTCACTCAAGACAAGGCAGAAATAAAGCAAGTGCCAGTCGAGGAGGATGGGTCCTCGGGGGCAACGTTTACCATAGGCGCCAACCTTGAGCCTGATCAGGAGGAGGCACTGGTGAAGGTCTTGCGCACAAACAAGGAAGTGTTTGCTTGGGAGCCCGATCAGCTTGTAGGAGTCCCAAGAGGGGTGATAGAGAACCACATAAAGGTGTGCCCCAACGTATGCCCAATAAAGCAGAGGGCGAAGCGACAGTCCACGGAGAAGCAAGCTTTCATCGTCCAAGAGACCCGCAAGTTGGAGGCTGCGGGTGTCATTCGCAAGGTTCGGTACCCCGATTGGCTAGCAAACCCCGTCGTCGCGCCCAAGAAAGGCGGGAAGGAGCGAATGTGCGTCGACTTCACCAACCTCAACAAGGCCTGCCCTCAAGATCTGTTCCCTCTTCCATGCATCGACCAGATCATCGACTCCACTGCCGAGTGCGACTTGCTGTGCTTCCTGGATGCGTTCTCAGGATATCACCAGATCAAGATGGCGATAGAAGATGTGGAGAAGACAGCCTTCCTGACCCCATGTGGGGTGTACTGCTACACTTGCATGCCTTTCGGGCTGCACAACACAGGCGCAACCTTCCGGTGGCTCATGCACATCGCCTTGGGTTGGCAGCTCGGGAAGAACCCTAAAGCCTAAGTCGACGACATTATGGTGAAGGCTCGGGAGGCGAGGACCTTGATGTAAGAGCTGGAGGAGACCTTTTAAAGCCTCCGCCTGGTGGACTTGCGACTCAACCCAGAGAAGTGCATGTTTGACGTCCCTTCCTTGTGTCCCCCAGGGGGATCGAGGCCAACCCAGAGAAGGTCAAGGCCATTGAAGACATGAGTCCACTGCAAACCCTTAAGGAAATGTAGAAGCTTGCTGGACGGGTGACTGCGTTGGGACGCTTCGTTTCCAAGCTGGGAGAGTGTGCCCTTCCCTTTTTCAAGCTGATGATGAAGAAGGGCCCATTCGAGTGGACCCCGGAGGCCGACCGAGTAATTCCGGACCTTAAGAGATACCTGACCAGCCCTTTAGTGATGGTGGCGCCGCGACCTCTCGAGCCCCTAGTGCTTCATCTTGCCGCCACTCCCCACTCCGCCAGCACGGCTCCAGTGGCGGTTCAGGAAGAACACCAAGCCAAGGGCACATCGCATCGAGCTACGCCCCTAGCAGAGACGACGCAAGACCAGGAGGGCGCCGCAAGGGCCGCAGAAGCGACAACAGAGGATCAAGCTCAGCAGGATGACGCTCCCAAACCTGCAAAGGCCCCAACAAGCGATCAAGTGTTCGGGGCTCCATCACCTCAGGAGGCACCCCAACTACCGGAAGGCGCAAGCCTCATCAGCGTGCCTACCCTCGTCGAGCACCCGGTATACTTCGTCAGCATGGTGTTGCGGGATGCAAGAGCACGGTACCCGGTGCCTCAGAAGCTCCTACTCGCACTCCTAGTGGCCTCACGTAAGCTGTGACACTACTTTCAAGGCCACCCCATCAAGGTCGTCTCGGCCTATCCACTAGAGAGGGTGCTCAGGAGCCCCAACTCCGCTGGGAGGGTCGCCGAGTGGAACATCGAGCTGCATGCATTCCAGTTGGAGTTCAGCACCACCAGGTTCATCAAGGGAGCCGCGCTCGCCGATTTCTTGGCAGAATGGATGGACGCCCGGCGCTTGAAATAGGCGAGGACCTGTGCCTCTCACCGGGAAGTGAGGCGCCCGACGGCTGGGTCATGTATTTCGATGGTGCCTTCTCGCGCCAAGGCACGGGGGATGGAGCAGTGCTCATCTCGCCCACTTAGGACAAGCTCTACTACGCCGTGCAGCTCTGCTTCCAGCAGGGCGAGAAGGTCTCCAACAACATTGCAGAGTACAAAGTCCTCATAGCCGGCCTGAAGGCTGCGGCGGCACTGGAGGTGAAGCATGTCACCATCAGGGGCGACTCGCAGCTCCTTGTCAACTTCTCCAACAAGGTGTACGGGTCAAAGGATGAACACATGGAGGCATACCTTGCGGAAGTGCGCAAGATGGAGAAGTAGTTCCAGGGCCTGGAGTTGCCGCACATGCCCCGGGGAACCAACTAGGAAGCCGACGAAATCGCCAAAAGTGCATCCAAGCGACAGTCCCAAGATCCTGGCATCTTCGAGGAGCGGCTCTTCAAGCCATCGACGACACCACCGCTTTCAAGGACAGCGCAGCCCAGGGAGGAGCTCCCGCGGCCACCTGTGGCTGGAGCCCCAGGCTATGGCCCGACTTTGGGAGCGCGTCTACTCTTGGCGCTTGAGCCCCAGGAGGGATGCTGGACCAAGGAATTCAAGGAATACCTAACGCAAGGGACGCTGCCGGAGAAGCAGGAAGAAGCGGAGCGTGTGGCCCGGCAAGCCACGGCATACTGCATCCAGGACAATGAGTTATACAGGAAGCGGCCAAATGACGTTTCATTGTGTTGCATCTCTAGGGAACAGGGGAAAGAGTTGCTAGCCGACATAATTGGCGGGGATTGCGGGCACCACTCGTCATCATGAACCCTTGTCGGTAAGGCATTCCGTAGCGGATTCTACTGGCCTACGGCGCTCAACGACGTAGCTGAGCTGGTGAGGTCTTGCGAGGCCTGCCAATTCCACGCCAAGCAAATCCATCAGCCAGCTCAGGGCCTCCAGACCATTCCACTCTTGTGGCCATTCGCAGTCTGGGGACTGGAAATCCTGAGCCTGTTCCCTTGAGCGCCTGGGGCTACTGATACCTCTACGTTGGCATCAACAAGTTCATCAAGTGGGCGGAGGTGGAAGCCCTCCACACCATCCTAGGTGGCTCTGCGGTCTAGTTCATCAAGGGCCTCGTGAGCCATTTTGGGGTCCCCGACCACATCATCACCGATAATCGCTCGCAGTTCACCAGTAATCTCTTCAAAACATATTGCACTAACCTTGGAACGTAGATTTTCTACTCTTCAGTGGCGCACCCCCGGAGCAATGGCCAAGATGAACGCGCCAACGCGGAGGTCCTGAGAGCCCTCAAGACGAGGACCTTCAAGAAGAAGCTCGAAGCCTGCGGCAGGGGCTGGCATGACGAGCTGCAGTCCGTGCAATGTTCCATCCGTACCACCTCCACCAAGCCCACGAGCGAAACCCCATTCTTCCTCGTCTACGGAGCAGAAGCGGTCCTCCCTCACGAGGTCAAGCATCGCTCCGCACGGGTCCTGGCATTTGATGAGATACAGCAAGATGCCACGCGGGGGATGGACCTCGTGCTGGGGGAGGAACGCCACCGCGAAGCTGCACTACGGGCGGCAAGATACCAATAGGCGCTGCCACGGTACCACTGCCCCAGCGTCCGCTCCAGGACGCTCGAGGTGGGTGACATCGTCCTGAGGCGGGTGCTCTCCAGGGAGGGGCGGCATAAGCTCTCACCCATGTGGGAGGGCCCGTTCAAGGTCTTGCATGTCTCCAGGCCTGGCGCCGCGCGCCTGGAGACACAGGACAGGGTACCCATCCAGAACGCCTGGAACATCCAGCTCCTCCGGAAGTTCTACCCATGAAGAAAGGCCCAGCGCCTGTGAACAAGGCCCAGTGCCTGTGAGGATCTCCGCTCATGACACTCTCACGTAATAATGAGTGGGGCTGTACACGCCCCAGAGTCTCAGGAGTGCCGCCCTCGGGCCTCGGGGGAACCCTGCCATGTCCTAGTGGCAGCACTTAGCTCCACGCTGGTGAGAAGACATGAAGACTAGACTAGGTGCCGGACGCAGCTTTTCATTTGCTTTCCGTAGTTGGCTCACCTCTTTTAATTGAAGTTTGCTTCTGGTGTTCTTCGCTGATTTGGTTCCGTCACCTTCTGCCTCTATTTCCATCTTCAGTTTAGCCTATACTCTCTCTAGCATTCCTCGCGAGGCGGCTGGACGGGTGCCCTCGTGAGCATTTTTCCTTTTCTGCCCTTCGTCTGCTTTTCGTGAGGCACCCTCGTTCAAGCTCACAAGCTGGCGCACCTCTCCTAATCCGTGCCCCTCGGGTACCATGATACGAAGCGCTGGGTCAAGGCCAGCGATGCGTGTGACCAAGGCTCGGGTGAACGATAAGCCTGTTAATGAATTTTTTGTAGTTCCTAAGCGCCTACCAGGCCAAGGAGGCCTCGGCAGGCACCAGGAAGCAAGCGCCTCGTGAGGAGGAGACTACTCCGAGCAAGTCGAGCTAAGTTATCGCTACATAAAACGACGATGTTGCGACACAACACATGAACGATAAACATAGCATAATACTTGAGAAATCATAGTTCGTTCACACCCCTCGGGGGCCCATAATGGCTTCCATCTTAATACAGGAAGGAAAGGAAGAACGAAATAAAAGCGGCGCATGTCCCTACAGTGATCCGTGAGGGAGAGCTCTTGGCGCTGCCCCGAGCTTAGCTAGACCCCTCCTCGCGCTTCACAGAGGCGCGGCGACAAGACGACCCACTACCGCCTTCGAAGCGGGCGCGGCGGAGTGGCGGCTGGTCGTAACCGCCGCTGCTGGATCTGTCGCCGGAGGAAGAGCCGTCGTAGCTCGATGAGATGTGGTTAGACCAAGGGCGGGTTCGCCCTCATCCTCATCACGACCATCGCCAAGGCCGAGCACCTCCTCGCCGTCATTGACCTCGGGGCAGCACCCGGCGCGGCGACCACCTTCCCCAAACACCCTCACGTAGAGGGTCGCGTCACCGTCATACTTGAAATGGAGGGTGCACCGCCTGCCCAGGCCGCGCGCGCGGGCAAACGTCTGCGAGCCGCGGGCCAGGGCTATGTTGCCCACGACAGAGACCTGAACCGTGACCCAGGAAGCCCTACTGTAGCTGCCGTCCACGTGTAGCCAGAGCCCACCTGGACCTGAGGCCGGCAGCTCGTTGGCGAAGAAGCACGGGAGCTGAAGCCAGTTGCCGGCCGGGTTCTCTGACTAGACGACGAAATCCGGCAGCACCTCCACCGAGTGGAAGCGTGGTCAGGGAGTCCACGTGACCACGACACGTCTACCTTCATCAACAGGACTGCCACGACCAGAGCGAACCCTGCCATGCGAAGCGGCACCGCCACGGCTGCGCGGGGCCGCGGAGGGGGTCGCAGTGTGCTTAGGAGGATGGATGCGTCCACGCTTGGGCACCGGAGAGTCGGGCCCCTCACGAGGGGCCTTCCCCTTCTCCGTGGTGGAGAACCTCTTCGACGGTGCCATTGGTGTCGCAACTGGCGATGGAGCAAAGGGGGAGAAGCGAGCGGAATGGGAAGAGATGTGCGATGGGGGCTCTGCCCCCTCCCCATTTATAGCAGAAGAAGGCCAACCAGTGCCCCCCACGATCACAGGTAATGATGGTTTTTCCTTGCATGTAGCAGGGACTCGTCAAGTCGGGCAGTTGCAGAGGCAACATGGGGAAGTGGACACGCTCACGTCCAATCAACCGCCACGCGTCGACCAAGGCCGCAGGCTATTAGGGCCCGTGGAGCTCCGCACTTGCCCTTTCACTTCACCTCGAAGCCAAGCCCGAGTGCACCTTGGTCCCGGGGGCTACTGTTGGCGTTCTGGGAATGGGGGTCCCCAGACTTTCTTGCCTGCGGCCCATGGCGTGGCTCTGCGAGCGGGACCGTACAACCCATCTTCACCAACAAGCATTCATGACCCTCGTGAGGGGCCAAGCCTCGCGAGGCGGATGACACAAGACCTCCTTGGGAGCGGCCTCACCAGGCTGGCTCGCGAGGGGCGGAGAGATCAATGAAAGGCAAACCTCACAAGGTTCCAATGACGTGAGACATGACGATCGAGACCAGGCGGGCGCCAGGGTGGCGCCAGTGCGCATAGTGTCCTCGTTTCCTCTTTGGTGCTAAGGAGGCAAGTGCAGGCAGGGAGTACCGAGGCGTCAAGCAAAGGTTTCCATATTGGTGCAACGAACCAAGACCAACAGGACGGCGAGACGGAGGACACCATGGAGCCCAAGGCGGCGTCACCACCAGAGCCTTTGGCAGGCGAAGACTGCTTTTGTCAGGATAACTTGTACTAGTTGTCCCCTTTCAAATTGGCCGTTGTTGGCTCCCTTCCCGCTCAATATTTGGGGAGAGGACCAGGGCCTCTATAAATAGGATTAGCCACCACAGTGGAGGGGGGCTGAGCCATCTCAACTTAGACTAGATCCAACCCATCATTACACCCACCAAGCAAAAGAACACCTCACCTTAGGAGGTTGTTCTTCCCCTTGTACAGTTCATCCTCAGCCCAAGAGGCAATCCACCACACCACACTGGAGTAGGGTATTACACCACAACGGTGGCTCGAACCAGTGTAAAACTTGTGTCCCTTGTGTTGCGAGTTCGTCAAGCTTGCCTTTGAGATCGTGGCGAGGTTGAGGGTGCGAGTTGGTAGGGGGAGATCTTCGCGTGGACCCCAATGTTCAAACCTTGAGGTTTTTGTGGGAACCCGATATCCGACAATGGAAGTGTCCACTTCCATGATGATAAATCGCGCGTCATAGAAGTGCTTTCCTCAAGGGTGCTAACACGTGGCATCCACTGTAACGGGATGCCGTTAAGCTATCAGGTCCGATTTTGGATCCGATAACCCGCTAACAGCCCCGACCAATGCCGATTTTCCATGTGTAAAATTCTCATTGGCCGATGGAACCACGCGTCAGCTCCGCGTTGGCACAGGTGTCACTCATCCAACGGTCAAGATGGGCCTATTATATGTTGACACATGGACGGGCCCAAAAGTGGCCCATAAAGTGTAAAGGACCGGCCCAACTAAAGGCTCACAAGATTTAGCGGACCATAATGGGCCGGCCCAGCTAAAGGCCTATAAGATTTTGCAGACCATAATGAGCTGGCCCAGCTAAAGGCCCACAAGATTTAGCGGACCACAATGGGCCCGCCCAGCTAAAGGCCCACAAGATTTTGCAGACCATAATGGGTCGGCCCAGCTAAAGGCCCAACATTCTTAGTTAAGGCCCGTACAGCTAGTGTCAAATCGGCCCATCAACGGCCTGTCCTAAACTTGTCATCGTCGCGGCCCATGGTCACTTCTGGCCCGTTAATACTAAACTAATTATATGGGCCGAATTACGGCCCGGTGTATTTCCGGCCTATTAAAGGTCCTGCTTCCTTTGGGCCCATTTATAGGCCATTGAAACTTTCAGCCCATAAACGGTCGTGAAGGATTTGGGTCATATTCGGCCATGTCTGGCATTCGGCCTGTTAGAGGCCCACTATAGATTTGGGCCACTTTCGGTCTGTTGTGATTTTCGGCCTATTAACGTCGGACGAAATCCATGGGCCCTATGTGGCCCAACGTCACATCGGGCCCATTAATGGCCCATATAAAAATGACGATAATCTATCCCGACAAAACTTCCGGCTTGTTAAAGGCCCGTGTATTAGGTCGACGCATATATGGCCCACCCGAATTTCAGCCTGTGAAAGATCCGCATCGTAAATGGGTCACCATTTCGGCCTGCTAAGACGAGTGGGTTATTTGGCACAATCAGGGCCCAATCTCACTTTCGGTCTATTAAAGGCCCATGTTTTTATGGGCTCGAGATATTTACACCTGTAAACGGCCTATTGTTACTGAGGGCCCAAATTATGTTTAGGCCTGTTAAAAGCCCACTATGGGCACACGCCTACCAGAAAAATATGAAAGCTTATGCTGATTTAGGCCCAGATATTTTTAGTGGGCTACATGCAAATTTCGGCCCATAGTCGTTTTTAGCCCAATTGGAATGGGCCCGACGAATGTTGGCATGTTGGAATCCTACGAAGCTTTCGGCCGAATACATTACTAAGAAAAACCTACACTATACGAAAATAGCACCGTAATTACTACAGCCTTTGGCAGCATCATAAATGTTGTATCACAACAAAATAAATTCCAACCATTCAACAAAAGACCTATTGGCATAAAGTTTACAGTCCTTGCAGATAAAAGCACCAACAGATGTATAGAAGCACAAATCATTTGACCTGAGTGCTAATGTTTCAGGCTGTAGAATCTAATGGAGCAGCATGATCTTCACCTTTTTTTCGCCATTGCTCTTGAACAACGAAGCGAATGTCAGATAGTCTGGTTTCAAAACCATTCATATCTTGACGACATGTGTCAACCACTATTCTTATTTCCAAAACGACATCCATTAGGGATTGGACTTGTGTCTGGAGCACAGATATATCACTCTGTCTAGCAGGAAGATTTTGTTCAGTAGGCGATTTGGACGAGGTTACCTTGACAACCAACCCAGAATCACGTAGGAAGGTGGTTTTTGCACTGTTAGTGGAGAGATACTGAAGCACTGCAGCAAGAGGTGACATTGTGCCTGTGGTAGCCTCGTGACCTTTAGGTGGCTGTGGCTGTTCAATCATTTGTTCCATAGCTTCCTGAAAGTTTGAAGTTGTAGATTAGTGTACCAGATAAGTTACTAATGAGACAAAAACAAACAAAGTAGGTTACACATTTATACATAACTTATTTTGGTGAACTACTATAATACATTAGCATGTATTGTAGTGCCAACTACATAATAAAATCACTTTCGGAACATATTTCCATGTAGCATGCCTACTGTATTGTCTATTTCCTCACATTCGTTGACATCTAAGGATTAAGAGACATGGTTTAAAGTAGGATGAACATAGTATGACATCATTGATATCATGGGCAAACAGATATAAAACAAATAGGCTATTTTATCATTGTGTGCGCACATGAACATAACATCTAGATTACAGATCAAGACCAAAAGAATATCCTTCATCTCTTTTAAGACAACTGTGTATAAAAGTGAACAGAGTAACTGACATTGGCTGCAAACTAAGTAGTAAAATGAACACATCACAGTACCAATCAGTTTAAATGCAGGAGGAGTAAGGACTTACGCGGCTTGAACTGGTGTGCTCATGCCCTTCATCTTGCTGGTGTGGCAATCCTTGAAGATTTGCACTACATTCGGTTCAGGTTCTTTTTTGTCCGTACAGGCTTTCCTCTATATTTGGAACAAGTCAATATAGATACGATAATATGTCACAAAAATGAAGGAAGTAGCAGGTATTTACAAGAGCCTCGCAGTGTGCAATATAGCTAGGAGATCCTGTTGTCTATTGGAATTTCACATTAGAATGGTCGGTCTTGTTCTTCAAATAGTTAGCCTAGAAAAGATACACTTGTAAACACATACATAAATACAAGTTCAATATTTGGTCTGATCAAATACATATAGCCTACCTAATACTTTGGATCAGACCTGTGTTTAACCAGGGCTGTCCAGTCTTCATCTATAGTATATTCCACTGCAGATGTTTGGGCGATTTCATTGTTAGCCTTGCCTTCAAAGTGAGATTTTCTAAGGTGGTACCGATACTGTCATAGAGCATACTAAAAAACATGAGTGCATGCTTGTTTAGATGCATCATCTTTCGGATCAAACTTGAACCTCATATATTGAAAAAAGAATGTGTGTCTTATTAGGAGGAAGCTAGAAAGTATGGAACAGAGCAAGACAATATTACTAATTGCAATGAATAACATTACTTGCGGATAAATGGTCAAGGAAGGTGTTAAACTGGGTATTGTCTTTCTCATTCATGTACTGGATCCATGTTGGGAGGATACATGCATGACACCTAACGGCAATGGATGCCTCTGATACTAACTTGGCTGACTCTATAGCGTCACATGGCCTTTTTAAACCTGCCTCAAAATGGATCTCCATTCTTCCTCCATTAGATTTTGTTAATCTATCAAGCATTATCCCTAATGTTTGTTTCCGCTTAAGCCGTGGTGCTAGTTCAACAACGAATATAGAAAGTGTTAGTGTACATCAAACTGTGAGAGTACATATAAAGGAGCATGCAACTGCAACTTGACTTGGTCAGGTACCATCTTCGTGTTGATGCTCATGAGGTTCATCTGATCTTGCCAAGTCCTGTTGTGTGAGCAGTGCTTCGGAAGTAGTGTTAGGTGTGAAGGCAGCTTGGGAACTGGCCAGTTCCGGAGCAAACGAACGAGTAACTCGTTGAGATGCTGGTACAGTTGAAGCGGATGTTGTAGCTGGTGGAGCAGGTGATACTGTGTTTGTAGATTTAGCCGGTGGACTTGGACCTTCTACTGCACTATAAGTACCAGCAGAATCTGGATGGCAGATCCTTTTTCGTTTCACCCAACGAGTAACACCACTCCCTACTATATTATTTTCCTTGCTCTTTTTTGACTTTGCCATGTCAAGATGTACCCACAACACAAAAGAATAAAATCGCTCTTCAGAAATCATTGATGCATGATACAGAAAAGCAATACTTTGATGTAAGACAACCATATGTGGATGGAATATGTAAGAAAAATAGGACGTCATGACACATTCATAGCTACGATGTGTAAACTGAGAAGAAGGATTTTCAAGAAAATAGAAGTAATGCAAGCTAGACACCATATGAAAGATGCAACCAATATTACTCTGCCAAGTTAAAAGTGTCTTGTCATAAGTGGCAATTCGAAAAATTAGAAGCAGTACACCATAGAAATCAATGCAAGATGCAACCACTATCAAACTGCCATGTTAAAAGCGTCCAATCATGAGTGACTGATGCGGGATACACAACAGCAGTACTTTGATGTAAGAACATGGTGTGATAGATAGATGAAGTGTATTCTCGACACAGAATGCCATGTCATATGCACATGTATAACGTATAAACTCGGTAGGTGCAATTTAATCAAAATAGAAGAAATACAGGCTAGACAACATATGCAACATGAAACCAATTATCACACTGTCAACTTAGAGCAAGCATCTGCGATGCTAGAGTATGGGAGATGAACTCATCATGTAGAATTGGGACTTCAACTTCATTAGCAGTAGCAGTGGCAAATCTAGAGAGTCTCTGTTTGCGTCGGTGCGGAGGACCACCAACATCCCCTAACTTACTCTTTTCCTTCCTATTTTCTGATATTGCCTTATGAAGTCAAAACCACAAGAAGATGAATAAAATTAGCTCTGCATAACTAGTTGATGCATGATACAAACGAACACTACTTTGATGTAAGGCAAGCGCAGGATAGGAGGATGGGATATATACAAAAAAATACAACATTTCATATTCACACGTACGATAGGAGGATGGAATATGTATGAAAAAACAGTAAGCGGAAGGCATTTCAACAAAATTAGAAGAAATGAAAGCTAGGCACCATATGAACATCCAACCAATATCACTCTATCTGGTAAAAAGTGTCTCATCGTAAGTTCCATTTCAAGAAATTAGAAGCAGTACAAGCTAGAAGACAATGCAAGATGCAACCTACATCACAGTCCCAAGTTAAATGTGTCTTATGGGTAACTGATCGTTGAAGGTATAAGTTGTAAGCTACGCAGATGCAATTCAACATAATCAGAAGCAATACAAACTAGACATCATACAGGAAACGCAACCACATATAACAGTTCCAAGTCAGAGCAAGCACCTGTGATGGTGGAGTAGGGGAGATGTGCTCATCATGTACACGTATGTTCTAGAAACAAGAACACGTGTCATATTCACAGGCATTATGTGTAAAGTAATCAGATGCAATTCAACAAAGTTAGAAGCAATACAAGCTAGAAATCATACGCAACATGCAACCACATATAATAGTGCCAAGTTAGAGCAAGCACCCGTGATGGTGGAGTAGGGGAGATGTGCTCATCATCTACACAGCTACGTTGACTGTCTAGCCTTGTGCTGTCTTGCGAATCTTGTTGGGAGGATGGCAGAGTAGAATCTGTAGAGACCCCCTGTTTGGGTTGCTCCAAAGGACCACCATCATCCACTGCTGGACTAATCTCGTTCAGCTATAATGGTTTTGCATTGTGAAGTCAAACCGATAAGAAAAAGGAATAAAATTCTCTCTTCAGAACTCATTTATGCATGATACTGACGAACACTACTCGGATGAAAGGCAAACACATGATGCGAGGATGGAATATGTATGAAAAACAAGATGGCATGACATATTCACACCTATGATGTGGTAACTAAGCAAAAGGCATTTCAACAAATTAGAAGCACTGCAAGCTAGACACCATATGAAAGATGCAACCAATATCACTGTGCCAAGTTCAAACTGTATGGTGTTTCAACAAATTAGAAGCAATACATGCTAGAAATCATATGCAAGACACAACCAATATCATAGTGGCGATTAAAAGGTGCCTTATCATAAGTGACTGATGCGGGATATGCAAGAACAGTAGTCTGATGTAAGAACATCGTGTGATCAGATATAGTATGTTCTAGAAACAAGAAAATATATCATATTCACAGGCATTATGTGTAAAATAAGCAGATGCAATTCAACAAAGTTAGAAGCAATAGAAGCTAGACATCATGCACAACATGCAACCCCATATAATAGTGCCAAGTTACAGGAAGCACCTGTGATGGTGGTGTAGGAGAGATGTGCTCATCATCTACACAGCTACGTTGATTGTCTAGCCTCGCGTTGTCTCGCGAATCTTGTTGGGAGGATGGCGGAGTAGAACTGTAGAGAACCTCCATTTCAGTTGCTCGGAAGGACCACCATCATCCAATGCCTTGCCAATTTCCTTCAGCTTTATTGATTTTGCATTGTGAGGTCAAACCGACAAGAAAAACAAATATAATTCGCTCTTCCGAACTCATTCATGCATGATACTAACGAGCACTACTCTGATGAAAGGCAAAGTCATGGTACGAGGATGGAATATGTACGAAAAAATGGACGGCTTGACATATTCACACCTATGATGTGGTAACTAACCGGAAGGCACTTCAACAAATTAGAAGCACTACAAACTAGACACCTTATGAAAGGTGCAATCAATATCACTCTGCCAAGTTAAAACTATCTCGTCATATGTGGCATTCATCAAACTGTAAGCAATACATGCTAGAAATCATATTTAAGACGCAAACCAATATCACACTGCCAACTTAAAGGTGTCCCATCATAAGTGACTGATGCAGGATACACAAGAAGATTAGTTTCATGTAAGAACATGGTGTGGTAGACAAATATAGTATGCACCAAAAACAGGAAAATGTGTCTTATTCACACGTATCATGTGTAAGCTAAGCAGATGCAGTTTACACTAATTGCAACATGCAACCAGGTATCACACTGCCAAGTTAGAGCAAGCACCTTGGATGGTGGAGTAGGGGAGCGGAGACTTCGACCTTGTAATGCACTATCAGTACAGGGAGAATCGGTACAGATGCTCCGCTTACGTTGCTGGATAGGACCACCATCATCGCCTTCCTTACTCTTTTCCTTCCTCTTTCTTGATTTTACCTTGTCAAGTCAAACCCACAAGAAAAAGGAATAAAATTTGCTCTTCAGAACTCATTGGTGGATGATATTGAAGAACACTACTTTCATGTAAGGCCGCATGATAGGAGGATGGAATATGTATGAAAAATAGGACGGTGTGACATATTGATATGTATGATGTATAAAGTGTAAACTAAGCACAAGGTGCTTGAACTTGTTAGAATCAACGCAAGCTAGAAACCATATGAAAGATGAAAGCAATATCACTCTGCCAAATTAAAAGGGTGCCCAAACAAATGTATTTGACCAAATTAGAAGCAATACATGGCAACAGGCTAGAAATAATATGCAATATGGAACGAATAAAGGTGACTCATCGTAAGTGATTGATGTAGGATACAGAAGAGAGGTAGTTTCATGTAAGAACAAGGTTAACACATAGATGTAGTGTGTACCAAAAAAGGAAGGCATGTCATATTCACAGGTATAATGTGTAAACTAAGAAGATGCAATTTACCCTAATTAGAAGTATTACAAGCTAGACATCGTATGCAATATGCAACCACATATCACACTGCGAAGTTAGAGAAAGCACCCATGATGGTGGTGTGGGGGAATTGCGGTCATCAACTAGAGAGCTACGTTGACTATCTTCATTTAGCCTTGCTGTTTCTTGAGAATCATGTGGGGAGGATGACAATGCACTCTTTAAACGAGTATGGTGTCTCACAGTAACCCACTGGGGTGACTGTCTCATCATAAGTGATTGACGAGGGATACAAAAGAGCATTAGTTTTATGTACGAACATGGTTAATAGACATATGTAGTATGTATCAAAAACAGGAAGGCATGTCATTATCAAAGGTATAATGTGTAAAGTAAGCAGATGCAATTTAACCAAATTGGAAGCAATACAAGCTAGACACCATATACAACATGCAACCACATTTGACAGCGCGAAGTTAAAGCAAGCACCTGGGATGGTTGTGTGTGGCAATTGAGATCATCAACTGCTGAGCTACGTTTACTAACCCCAACTTCTGACACCGCACCCTTTAGAGTGGTGAAACGCTTAGTGCTTATCTTCAAATTACACTGGAGCGACTTCTGTCTTTTCTTTTCTGCATTCATCGAAACTGCGTTAGAGTCTGAAATACCCATGCATAAAAAAACAATTATGTAAGTATGGGTGAAGTTTGTGCACAATTAGTATAGTGTAAAGGTAGCATATAGAAGGTCGATGAGAAATAAATGACGGGAGACATATGATAGCTCTACAACATGCATGGCACACTAAATTACTACAGGATTCTATGAAAATAACAGTCGACTGGAAAAATAGGTCAGTCCATTTTGTCTGCACCGTCCGATCTACAAAGAATGGGCAGATTGCCTTCATCTACCTCCAGGCTATCAGTGTTGACGATCTTCCTTGAAACGCCAGTGACCACCAGCCCAATCCCCTGCCTGCGCCCTCCCCTCGACCTCACCGCACCGCCGTGCTTGGCACCGCCCCCGGCCATCCATTCAAGCCCCACCGACCTCCAAATCGGGCGCAAGCAGCTCCTGGGCCCCACACCCCTATGATAGACACCGATGCGCCGCTTCCCCAGCAAACAGGCGGACTAGATGCTCTGCGTGCCTAAGTCGGTGCTGCTTCTTGTAATTGCAGTTCGACTGACCCTGAATTGAAATGCAGGCGGGCTACTGACCTCTAGCAAAGGTGAAATAGTAAAGGGAGGAAACCTTGTGCATTTAGTATCACAAAGAAGATGCAGTAAGAAGCGCTCAACTAGTTTCTTTCGTGGGATGAATACGGTGTGAGCAGAGACGTAAGGTTTGCATGAATAAGGGAAGAGGAGTACCTCTTTCTGCTGGCAGTGCTATGTCCTCCTTCTATTTTTCCAACGATCTTCTTGTGGTTCGCTGGAAATGAGAAGTTGTGGAGGATGGTGGAGCCTTGGACGAACCCATGGCCAAGTTGTTGAGTGTGGTGCGGTAGCCGTCTGTCGGCGGCGGGGAACCAGATCCGAGGCGGCGAACAACGGCGTAGCGGGAATAGCTCCAGCGCCGTGGACGGTTCCGACAGTGGAGCGGCAGGAGTGAGGCGCAGGACGGCGTGGTCAGAGTGGTTCTGGTATGGCGCACGTCGGCGTCAACATCGTGGAGGCAGCTCTACCTTGGCTTAAGCTGCTAAGTCCTTGAGGGCGTTGCGGTTGCGGTTGCGTTGGACGATGACGTCGGGGTGCCGGCTCCGACTTGATGGAGGAGGGCGGCGGTGGATTGGGCGGTATGGGGTGGAGGACGGAGGAGGCTGGGGTTTCGCGGCTGGTGGAGAGGGCGTTTTGGCACCCAAGGAGTATGAATGGGGAAACGGAGGGAGGCGGGGAACTAAGGGGGAACAATGTTTCGGTTTGGGACGTGCTTGTTTGAAATTTGGGGAAAGTTACGAACTTTGCCCCCATCTAAAATTTCAGACATATTGCGGGTTGGCGGTAGGACAGTAATCTCAGGTGTCCCAAATGTGGGCGGGATAGATTTCGGTCGAGTGCATGGGTGTTTAGGCGCCCACGGTGTATGAATGCTTCTCGGAGGCGGTTGAGATGGCGTCTTGGTGAAGTTACAAACCTACCCTGGTTTAAACCTTTGGACATCGGGCCTATAGGCTACACGGGCCAGAGTCAGGACAGTAATTTCCTACCACCAAACATTAGTCTCGCGCGGTTTCGGGTGACCAGAGGCCTATTTGGCGCTTCGTTCACTATTTGGGAGCAGAAGCATTAACGTTTTCGGTTCTCTTGAATTGAACTTTCAGGATTTGTCAAACTTCACAAATCTTTACTCTTGAAAATCCTAAAGCTGATTGTGAACCTAAACTAACTACTGCCTGTTGCTTGGAAACCGGAAACCAGTACACCTGGGCCTCACACTCCGGCCACTCGTCGTATATGTACTCCTGGCGTAGCACTTCTTCGCCATCGATGATCTATGCACCTGCATCATCACATGAGTCGATGATATGCAACATATATAGTTGAGCAACAGAAAGAGACGGACTTGGCAAAAATAGAAGCAACATATCATAAGCATAAATAACAAAGTTGATCGTACCCAAAATGCCCTAACTAGTGTGATTGTCGCTGATTGAGGAGGACGGTTTAATTACATGTCAGTCTCAATGCCGGTCTTAGTCTCAGCACCGGTCTCGGTCTCAGCACCGGACTATGTGTCGGTCTCAGTTCGTGATACGACCGGTGGGCCCAGCAACCACATCGGTTGATCATCGGCAAGGCTCAAAAATTCGTCTGCCACCAGGTAGACGTTGTCGCAATAACCAGAACCCTGTCCTTCATCGTTGCTAGCCATGTTTCCTATGATTAAATCTAGTCAATTAATTCTAGACCTAATAAAATGATAAAAAGGCCTATGTTTTGCAGGAACGTTGACTCCTTCCCAGTGCGGCAAATCCCGAGCACTTGATATGTCCTAGTTTGTAGCACAAGTCATGCCGAAATTCACATAAAATTTCGGCATGACCTTTGCTAAAAAGTGGACAAATCGAGAACCTGAAATTTGCCGGAACGGAAATGAATCAACATTCCGGCAAAACATAGGCCACTCATCTTCATTCCCTGGAAACAGAGTTCAAATATCCATCTTCGACACTGCAACACATGTCCAAATATACACGAGCAACCACATGTCCAAATATACATGTCCAAATTTCACAAGCTAATTCAAAAACAAAGTGTAGAAGAAAATTCATTTAACTACTAATAGAACAAAATTCAGTTAATTTAGTGCTCTGTAATGATGAAAGGAAAAAATTAGTTAACTACAAATTTAACTTCACCTAATTAACGTACTATACCACTACTACTAGCAGCACTACTAACCTAATTAACCTAGCAAAACTATACTGCCCTAACTAAAAAACATCTAATTAACATTTACTAGTACCACTACTGCCCTAACCTAATTAACATCTACTAGTATCACTATATACTACAAGCAACATCTACCCTAATTAAACCTACTGCCCTAACTAACTTTTGTTGTAAACCAATTTTTTTGCTCTAAACTAATTTTTGCTCTAACATCTACTACTTAACATCTTTTTCTCTAAACTAATTTTTTTGCTATAAACTAACTTTTGCTCTACTAATTTTTGCTCTAAAATGCAGACAGAGAGGAGTGGGGGAGGGGTGGGGGACTTACAGAGAGGGGAGAGACGGTGGCGGGGAGGTGCTCGGCGACAGAGGCAGGGGCGGAGAGGGCAGGCTCGGGCACGGGCAGCAGCGGTCCTGGGAGGGCTCAGGCAGTGGTGAGGTCGAGGGCGGCCTCGGGCAGCGGCGGTGAGGCTGAGGGCGGCCTCGTGCGGCAGCGCTGAGGATGGCGGCGGCCTCGGGGGGAGACGGTGAGGTTGCGGGCATCCAAGCCGGTAGGAGACGGCGGCGAAGTGGGGCGACGGCGAATTGGGGAGATAGCGGCAAGGGCGAGGGATTTGGGGGAGAAGTGGTGGCCAAGGGGAGGGAAACCGTTGTTTAAGTGAAACATAACGGTAGCGCGTTCCTGAAAACGCGCTATAACTAAGTTAGCTACAACGTGTTTCCTCAAACGCGCTACTACTATTTATTTCTCCTTTTTTTCCTTTTTTCATTTATTTTTCTTCACATTTTATTTTTTCCTTTCTTATTTTTCTATTTCTTTCATTTTCATTTACTTTTCTACTTGTTTTTCATTTTATTTTATTTTCGTTAGCAGTAGAACCTTACACATAAACACGCTGGTACAACAAAATTAGCAGCAACGCTGTTTCTAAAAGAGCGCTTCTACTATGTGTAGCTGATTGGCTTAGTGGTGGGAATTTTTGTAGTAGAGCTTTTACAAAGGGACGCGCTACTGTTATATGGGTATCTGCAGCGCGGTTATTTCGCACGCGCTACTGCTGTCTAGCAGTAGCGCCCTCTTTTAACATGCGCTACTGCTAAAGTTCTGTGTATAGGATTTTCCCTAGTAGTGCTCCCTCGATCTGAGCTGCGTCTGGAGACGCCCGAGGCCCCCCATCACATTCCCCTCCTCCCTGAGCCCCCTTTGCCTCACTCCCCTCCACAGCTCGATTTCGAGCACCAGCCGAGAGCACCCATCGCTGCCGCGCTGCGTTGACGTGGCCAGCGTCGTCACCTAGTCCTTCTGCCATGATTCAGAGGTCTACCGAGCTGTGTTTCATCTTCACGCTAAAGAAAATGATCCAGAAAGCACCACAGCACCGCCAACTTCATCGTCTTCATCCCTTTCCCTGACGAACACCGCCACTCGATTCGCCTCCTGCAGCTCGTCCCCGAGCCCGCTGACTGCCCCTGTTGTTTCGCTGTTTGGCCCTACTCCTTCTACCCTTCCTTGCCATCGATCTCAATATGTAGCACCGTCCCCGCAAGCCCGATCGCCACCGGTCGCCATTTCCGTGGAGCTCGAGCAATCCGTGCACCCCTGCCCGAACCCACGCGTCCTGTGTGCTCCTGGAGCCACCAGGACGCTAGTGCCACCTCTAGCCAGCTCCCCTGTCCACGGCGCCTCGCACCGAGTAAGACGTGCTCTTGCCGCTGCCGAACCATGTCACCGCCGTCTATCGCGGGAAACCGCGGCAAACTATGGGACTAGAAGGCCCCTTGTTGGTTCGGCAAGGGGTCGCCGCGTTGCACAAAGAGCGGACCAGCATGGGGGAGATCATGCAGGCAATTTTACCTAGGTTCGGGCCACCGTGAGGTGTAAAACCCTACTACTACTTTGGTGGATGCATGGTTGAAGAGTGGTGGTGGAGAGGAGTACACTTTCCCGGCAGTGGTTGCCTCAGGGCGGCAGTGGCTACGCGCGTATGGGGGTGTGAGTTATCCAATCTTCTAACCCTTTCCTATGGTTGCCATGGGCCTCCTTTTGTAGGAAACTCATTTGGAGTTATATTTAAAAAGATATAACCAGTCAAAGTTCTGGTCAAAATCTATTTTTAAAAATAAAACAAAAAGAAAACGTTTCAGCCACGAATACGCTTTCTAAGTAGGGGTTACGTACTTGGGGGTTTTACGCTTTCACTTAACACGCGTGGCGGCGGGGTGGGTCACTGACAGTGGGTCCAGGGGGCCCACTGGTCAGGTTTGACTAGTCGGCCTCCCTCCTCTTCCTCAGCCCCGAGCGGAGGCGGGACTCCGGCGATGCTCGCCGGCGAACGGCGGCACCGTTCGGGAAACGGAGGTCACCCGCGGGCTCAGGGGATCGAGGCGGTCACTCCGGTAGTCGCTGCGGTCTCGGGGGTGGACGGAGCTGCCGGCGGTGAGCTCTGCAGCGGACGGTGGCCGTCGGGCAAAGTGATTTTTCTCCCACGGCGAGTCCCGGTCAAAATCGAGCAGGGGGATGGATACACTAGGAGGAGAGGGAGTTCCTGGTGGAGAGAGTGGAGAGGAGGAGGCTCTGGTGTCGCCGGAATGGCCGGGGCAGTGGCGGCGGCTGCAGTCGTCGGAGGTGGGGAAGAAGACCTCCCCGGGTCGATTAGCTGCCATGGAGGAACTAGGGGAGCATGCTGAGGCTGCCTCGCGAACGGAACATGCTCGGGGGCCTCTCTTTATAGCACGTCCAAGTCGGTTCGCGGCGGCCGTGGATAAGTTCGCCGGCGAACCGCCCTACTGTGCTGCAGGGTGACGTGGCGGTGGCTGGTCGGCTCCAGGAGCTACCGACGAACGCTACACTGTCCATGGAGGCGAGCTGGCGCGCTGTGGTGGTCGGGGCGGTGCCGACCATGGCAGGAGCGGGTGCGGCTGCGGGCGTGCCGCCAAGAGAGCTCTTGTGGCGGCGCTGTAGGGCGCCAGGGGGCTGTCGGGGCCTTTGGCGTGACGCGGCGAGAGGGAGAGGATCAGGATGAGCTCGGGGAAGTTTATCCAGGGCGGGCTGGCTCGGGCGCGAGCACGTGCAAAACGCGTGCTCTGCTCGCGCTCCCGGCGTGCACGGCATTCGTTCGACGAAATGCCAGGGTGACCAAAACTGCTAGACGGCTAATGCAAATCCACAGGCCTAGGTTAGAGACCGTTAGTAAGCTACTAGACAACTTGGTTAGGACAGGTGGGAAAGTTCACAACACAAACTTACAAACATGCCAAATCTGTTCATGCCCACAGGGTGCTTGTCAAAATGCCAAGGGCATCTAGGCAATACTTGGGGTGGCCAAAATCTCCAGAGTGGGGTCTCTTTAGATGAATAAGAGGGTGGTGAGGTTAGTTTGTGAAAAGCACAAACTTGTTAGTGCAAGTTTTGCTGAACTTCAATTCTGGTCAAGAGATAAATGGCATTATTTCATGAACCAAAAATGATCCAAAGGGTGCATGCTCCTGGACTTTGGGGTTTGGTAGGCTTGACTACATGTAGGAGAAAGCACAAGGTCACTGGATCAAAAATAAATAGGGTTGTAGTAGAAATCACAAGGCTGGACCAGAATGGAAAAGAGGTTGATTCACTCAAAATTTTCAAAGAACAACACTAGGTTTTTGCATAATGTTGAATCATATGTTACTATCAACATCCCATAATTTTGGTGGAGGCTAGAAAGAAATATCTAAATGGGTTGTAGTGCAAAATTGCACTCTGGACCAGAGAAGAAAATTGGGTGTAGAGCTTAATTTATTTCAAGAATAAAATATATTTTTGTATAAAAGTGATTTAAAAACATCACATGACATCTCAAAATTTTGGTTGGAACTTTAAGTGAATTTATCAAATGGTTGTAGTTCAAATATGGCCATGTAACCTTGGAAAACCATTTTTTCAAGAAAATAAAGATCAAGCAAATTACTGATAAATATGGCCATGTTATTAGTTATACTGATAAAAGAAAAGTTTTTCTTGAGAGGTTAAACAAGTCTAATAACATATTTGAAAGGTTTTCACTTTGGGGAAAAACTCCATAATAACAAGGGAGAAAAAGGTTCAAAAATAAAAAGGGAGCTCAGAAAATAAAAGTTTTAATTTCCTGGCAAAAATGTTAATTAATAAAACAAGGCCAAAAATTTGGGGTGTCACATCTAGCTACTAACTACGGGCCTAGAGGTCTACAAAGAACTACTCATGCATCATCGGGCATGCACCAATGGAGGTGGTGAACCACATCCGAGATGGTGTCTAGATTGGATTTGGTGGTTCTGGACTCTGCGGTGGCTGGATCAATATTTCGTCGACTCCCCTAGGGTTTTGGGAATATTGGGTTATTTATAGAGAAAAGAGGTGGTCCGGGGGAACCCGAGGTGGGCATAACCCACCAGGGCGCGCCCTGGTGGGTTGTGCTCTCCTCGGATCACCCCCAGCCATAGCCAGGGCCCATTATGTTCGTTCTGGTCCAAAAAAATCTTCGTAAAGTTTCGTTGCGTTTGGACTCCGTTTGATATTGCTTTCCAGCGATGTAAAAAACATGTAGAAAACAACAACTAGCAACTGGCACTATGTCATTAGGTTAGTACCAAAAATGATATCAAATTACTATAAAATGATTATAAAACATCCAAGATTGATAATATAATAGCATGGAACAATCAAAAATGATAGATACGTTGGAGACGTATCAGCATCCCCAAGCTTAACTCCTACTCGTCCTTGAGTAGGGAAGTGATAAAAGTAGAATTTTTTACGTGGAATACTGCCTATCATGTCATATCATATTTATTTTCTTTATAGCATGGACATTTGGACTTTTAAATTTTTCAAAGCAATAGTCTAGTTTTGACATGATAACTTTAATACTCAAGTATATCAACAAGCAACCATGTCTTCCAAAATATCAACGCTAAAATAAGCTATCCCTTGCCCATCATGCTCAACCATTGATCCATTCATGAAACACACTCGCATATTAACTACACCCAATACTCAAGTACGGTCATATTGCCTCCTAGTTGGTGCTTTTATAAGAAAATATGGAGGCTCAAATTGAAACATAAAAAATGCATAAAGTAAAAGAAAGGCCCTTCACAGGGGGAAGTAGGGATTTTGTAGAGGTGCCTGAGCTCAAAGCGAAAATCTTAGAGATAAAAACATTTTGGGAGATGTATCCATCCCACCAACGAAAACGACTTAGAGTTCCCAACACTTTCCATGCTAGATATATCATAGGCGGTTCCCAAACAGAAAATAAAGTTTATTCCTCTTTCCACCATACTTTCACTTTCCATGGCTAGCCGTATCCGCGGTTGCCCTCCATACCAACACTTTCCAAGGAATTTATTGTTTGGCAACATAAAGTAAATTCATTTGTCATTTCTGGAATGGTCATCCCTAATACCTTTGCATTACTCTTGTGCATTGACAAGTGAATAAACACTCATCGTGAGAATAACACATCTACATTGGAAAATATTAGCCACCCCTTTCCGCTCCGCTAGCGAAACAAACACATAAAAGAGAAGTTTATTTTGAAAATTGGAGATGGCACATGCAAATTTTTCTTAGAACAACAAAAGAATACCGCATATAGGTAGATATAGTGGACTCATGTGGCAAAACTGGTTTAAAGGATTTTGGATGCACAAGTAGAGACCATACTTAGTGCAAAATGAAGGCTAGCAAAAGATTGAGAAGCGACCATCCAAGAAACGGATAATATCATAAGCAAGCACTAAGCATAATTAACATCGAATAATGCACCACAAGTAGGGTATAATTTCATTGCATGACTATTGACATTCGTGCTTGCATAGGGAATCATAAACATTAACACCTCATCAACATAACTCACATATCACATCATCAGACCTCAAAACTATTACTAAGAATCAAGTTTATTTTGTCCAATGATCTTCATGAATGTTTTTATTATATCCTTCTTGGATATCTATCACTTTGGGACTAATTTTCATGTGTTGTTTTTCATAAGCTCAAACAAATATAAGTGAAGATCACGAGCATAATATTTCTTTCTTTCTCTCAAATTAATTTAAGTGAAGCAAGAGAGAATTTCTCGAAAATTTTACTAACTCCCAAATAAATCTAAGTGAAGCAAGAGAGCATTTCTTCAAAAATACTAAAGCACACCGTGCTAAAAAAGATATAAGTGAAGCACTAGAGCAAGTCCATAGCTCATAAATGATTTAAGTGAAGAATAGAGAGAAATCTAACAAGTCATCACATAATATTGGCTCTTTCAAATAGGTGTGTCCAGCAAGGGATCAAGACTTAAAACACAAAATAAAACAAGAAAAAACTCATATCATACAAGACGCTCTAAGCAAAACACGTAGTATGTGATGAATATAGCTTCGAGTAAAATACCGATGGTCGTTAGAAGAAAGAGGGGATGCCAATCACAGGCATCCCCAAGCTTAGTTGGTTGCTCATTTCTGGAAAATAGCTTGGGATGCCAGGGCATCCTGTCGGGGGTTTGGTGCGACATATGCCAAGGGATGGCTTATCATGGTGGGGGAGAGTAGAACGTCGCCGGTGCCTGGAAACGGGATGAGGCGAAGACATGCACGCCGGCGAAACTTACCCAGCTTCAGGGCTCTCTGAGGAGATAATACCCCTACTGTTGCTCTGCGGGGTCTCCGCATGATCACTATGACCAAGTGTTTACACGGTTGCTCCTTGAGTTGTTTCTTGGAGGTAGGTGAGGGCAAGGCTAGCTCACTCCCTTCTATATGATCTGGTCTAGAGCTAATGGGTTCCAACCCTTTGCATGGGTGCCCTGGGGGTTTATATAGGCCTACCCCCTAGGGGTACAATGGTAATCCGGCTGGACGCGGGCCCAGCTGTCAGTGCCTCTGGCCTCCGTCTTCTCTGCTGACCGCTGGGGCCTGCCGACTGGCGGGCCCCGCCGACTGGCCTGGTACGGAGCCGACAGGCTGCGTCCGCCGCGGGCGGGTCTTGCCGGCTGCTGATTACTATAGCCGTGCTTCTGATGACGCGGGCTTGATCATGAGGTCATGGCAACAGCCCCGCCGCCCGGTGGGCGATCACTGTTGCCACTCCCCATCACATCTTGATTAATGGCGCGTGGGCCCCTGGGGAGGGCTCGGCCGACTCCCCGAGCCGACTCCCGACGGGTCCGACTTGTGGTTCTCCTGTCGTCTCCTGAGGTCTCACTGACTGGTGGGGCCTGCTGCCTCTAGGCCGTACAGACAAGCCATCATGGGTGCAGGATTCGGCCCTGCGGTGCTGATGTCAGGGCCGGCATGGCAACAGAGCCACGCCGCACGGAGATCTTCCAGGGTACGGCGTTCTGTGGCCATGCCTGCCCTTGGTGAGGGGCGGGGGTGGGCTTCGCTGTAGCCACGCCCCTGCCCCGTCCCCTTTGATGAGGTCATGGGGTTTGTTGGAGCCGCAGGCCGACTCCCCAAAGCCGGCTTCTCTGGAAATCGCCCGTCGGGAGTCGGCTTTATCCTGAAGTCGTCCCTGGGACTCGGCCGTGACCGGTAGTCGGCCGTCTTGCCGTCGACTCCTCAGAAGGCGGCTCTTCGTCCTGGGGTCTTGAGGGGCGTAGCCTGCCCCGATGTCTTGAAAGGTTCTGGGGCTCAGGTTGGCCTACCCGTGGCCCATTACTCCGACAGTAGTCCCCGAAGCTAGTGAGGCGCCGCGAACGATCGGCCGAGAAGCCTCAGCAGTTTCCCTTTTCGGGTGCTCAACACATGGTCTTTGATTGACTTCCGCCGGGCCGACTAGAAGGAGTCGGACTTGCTCAACTCGGACTCACTCAATTCCGACTCACTCAGTATTTCGAACGTCGCGGAGGGATTTAAGTGGCGTGCTAGCTAAGCCTCCAGGCTGCCACCCGTTCTAGGCCTATCACGCGATGGCACGTGGATGGGCCGTCCTGCCAGCCTACGCGCGCGACGGGACAGGCCCATAGGCGGGGCCTGCCACTACCGCGCCTTGGCGCTCGAGCGGATCCGCCGCGGCCCCGGTGGACGGTTGGGATTCCCGCGGAGTTACTGCGCGCAGTAACTTTATCGTGGATCGTGGGGGTCGTGGGCGCAGTAAATCCCCACGTCCGCCCCCTCGGCTTCGCAGCCCATGAGGCTATAAGTAGGGGGAAGAGGGGGGCACGCGCGCCCCTCCTTCCCACTACTCCTCGTTCTCTTCCTTCTTGCTTCTCCTCGCTCTCCTCCTCCCTCTTCTTCTTCGCCCTGCCGCGTGCCCAAGCTCCGGCGAACGCTGCGGCGACAGCTCGCGATGAGTTCTTCCTCCACCGCCGCGCCTCCCCCGGTGCGCTCCGGCACCTGGGACGGCTCCGAAGTTCATGAAGACCACATCGAGTTCCTCTGCTGGACTCGTCGGCTCCCCGGCGAGGATCACGTGCAGGTGCGTCTTGCGCCGAAGGGGGAGATTTCCCCCACGCCGCAGGAGGGCGAGCGGGTTATCTTCCGCTCGCACTGGCTGCGCGGGTTGGGGCTGTCGGCGAGTAGTTTCTTCCGATCCTTCCTGGAGTTCTACGGCCTCCAGCTGCACCACCTCACACCCAATACAGTGGTGCTGTTGTCCGCCTTCGTGGCCATGTGCGAAGGCTTCCTCGGAGTCCTCCCCACCCTCGAGCTCTGGGGGGAGTTCTTCTTCTCCAAGCTCGGCACCTAGGCTGCGAGCGTGCCGGCTTAGTGCGGCGCTTTCATCGTCGTGCGAAGGTTGGGGGCCGACAATCCCTTCCCCTCCATCTCGCTGATCAAGTCGGTGAAGATATGGCAGAGATCCTACTTCTACGTCAAGAACGCCTCCGCGAGGGGGGACTGTGTCAACCTGCCGGCTGGGCTACTGCACAACTGGTCGTACCGGGCCAAGTCGCTGACGCCTGCGGGAGCCGGCGCCATCACGCGACTCCGAGTGCTGACGCAGTCGGAGGGTCTGACTGGTCCAGACCTGCTGGCCGCCTTCGTGGCGCGCCGAGTTCTTCCACTCCAAGGCCGCCCACATATGATATGCCAGATGAGCGGGCACCGCGACCCGAGCCGGATGTGCACCAAGGACATGCCTCACGAAGAGGTGGCCTTCATGGTGAACTACCTCTCGGACAGCAGGCTCCTGGAGGACCCGTACTCCCGTGCCAACCCCCCGCCCGTGGTGAGTCGCCTTTCCTTTCTTTCTTTGGACTGTCTTCTTTCTTGCCGAGTTTGTTTTGACCAATCAGCTTTGGTCAGAATCCCCTCCTCCACCCGCCAGCCGGCACCTCGGGGCCGGCCCGTGAATTCCTCGCCGACCGGGCAGAGAGCGACGTCGATGGCCCCGATCTGGGGGCAGCGGCTCTGGAAGACGACGCCAAGGGAGGAGGAGGAACAGCAGGCGACTTCAGGCCCTCGGCCACTTTCGCCGACTGGCCTGACGACGACGCCGAGGGAGAGGTCGCCCCTTGCTATCGGCCAGGAGACAGCCAGCCTGGCGCGGGCTCTTCTGTCGCGTCGGGCACTCCAGGCGGCGGGAAGAAGCGCAGGGTCGTGCCGACCTTGTTCGGCAGTCGGCCGAAGAAGCCCAAGGGCTCGGCTGCGGCGACCCGGCGGGACGAGGCGGCTGCGAAGGCCATCCGCTTCCGTAAGGAAGTGAAGAAGCCGCCATTGGTCTCCGCGTGAGTATTCTGTCTTCAAAGCTTTATTCCTTCTTTGTCTCTTTGTCTGAGTCTCTGCTTGCCCCTCTTGCTTCAGGGCTCCCCTCTCTCTTGAGAGGGTCACCACAGCCTCCGTCATGGGGTCAGCGAAGATGTCCGCCACTACTCGATGGATTGACCCCGCTGCTGACCTCCGGGAGGCGACGGAGCGAAATGCGCAGGAGAAACGCAACGAGGAAGAGGCCCTCCGCCTGGACTCTGCGCCGCCGCCTCCAGAGTTCACTAGGCAGACTGGGGAAGCCGGCGGGGAGAACCCCGTCGTGGAGGGGGAGGGCGGCGACCCCTCTACGCCGGATGTGAACGTTCCGCCGCCGCCTCCACTGCCGTCTGAAGGTGCGCAGGGCGAGTAGCCGGCGGACCCTCCGGTGCCACCGACCGAAGACGAGGCCGTGGCGAGGCTACTCCTTCAAGTCGGCTCGCCAACACGCCGCCGTCTGGAGAAGGCAACTTCGGCACCCCGCCCCCTGGAAGCCGGCACCGCCAGCTCGGCGATCCCAGACGCCGGAGCGACGAGCGCCACGCTCGTTGGGTGGGTGCGAGGAGGCGGCACAGGGCCGCTGAACCAGGCGCTTCTGGACGTCCAGGCGAAGCTTCGTGCCAAGGGCGACGCTCTCCAGAATTGCACCAAGGCATACCTGGCGTTGCGGGCAGCCGTCCGGGTATGTTTTTCCTTTTGGTCTTTGTTTTTCTTGTTCCTCTCTGTGGGGGCGCGCCAGCGCACCCACTGGGTGTAGTCCCCGAGTTTCGGGTTGGCTGCTGAGAAGGCAGCTTGGAACTCCAATTGATGAACTCTGGGTATTAACTTTTTGTCTGAAACGTTTGTCGCAGGATTACCACAACCTCCGCATCACTGCCTTCAACCGTAACGTTGAAGAGTTGTGCAAGCGGACCGCCGATCTATCAGAGAGCCGGAGTAAGTCCTTTTCCTTCTTCGCGGGGGCGCGCTGGCGCACCCGCAGGCTGTAGTCCCCGAGATTCGGGCCGACTGCTGAGCAGTCGGGCCGGATCTCCCTGGCGACCTTCTTTTCCTGATGACTCAATGCCTTCTTTCTTTCTTTTTCAGGGGCCAATGCTGCTCTTCAACAGCAGATGAGCGACGCCAACTCCGCTTTGCGCACCAAAGAGGAGGAGTGTAGCAAGCTCGCCACGGAGCGCGATCTGCTGGCCACTCAATTGGCAGAGCAGAAGGAGCTGCTTGTGAAGACGCAGAGGGAGGCGGAGGAGACGGAAACTGCCCTCCTGGCCGAGTTCGCGAGCGAGCGCTCCTCCTGGTCCGACAAGGAGGCGCTGCTGTCCTCCGGCTTCCACAAGATTGAAGACATCGTTGATGGTGAGTTTCTTTATTTTCTTTCTTCGAGCTGCCGATTTAAGTCGGCCGACTCCTGGTTTTTGACTTGCTTCTTCGTTTCTTCCTGTCTTTGCAGACTTCTTCCCTGGGCAGTCGCAGGCCGCCATCCAAGCCATCGAGGCTGACCGTGAAGGTCGGAGGGCGGAGGGCGCAGAGATTGCAGCCGACGCCCCCCGAACTCTTGACAAGCACATCCCGAGCATCGAGGCTCGCCTTCGGCCGGCTCACCGGATGCTGCACCGGCTTCAGCGTGTTGGTGCCCAGGCGATTGCCGCCCTGTGGCCGGATATGCAGGCTCCGTGCACCCCCAGCCTGACGGCTGACTGGCTAGAGGTCGCGGCTGGTCGTCTTGAGGCCTGGAAGGGCTCTTCGGCCCGAGCTAGAGCGCGCTGGGCCTTGGAGTTCGTCAAGGCATGGTATCCGGGGCTGCATCTGGACCGGCTGGCCACACTTCGGTCGGAGGCCCAGCCGGAGCTGGCGGCTGTGGAGGACGCCCTCATCAAGCGTGCAGCGGCGATCGCCGAGTACACCGACACCAGCATCTTCGTCCCCGAGCGGTCTGAAGGCGGCGAGGAGGTACCGCCAGAGTGGTTTGGGATGAACCCAGACTACGGCAAGGACTCGGCGGAGGTGATTGGCTTCAGCGTTGAGGAGGAAGGCGAGGCGGAGGCACCAGAAGACAGAGCGGACGGCCAGCCTCAGCTCGACCGTGCCTCCAGCAACGAGCCGCGTGCGACCGACCCAACTGCCGCCGGAGGCGACCAAGCCGAGACTAGCCAGCCGGCCGCCCTGACGCCTGATGCTGGCGCCTCCTCCGACCCTCCGAATCCGTCTGCTGCTTCCTAAGCTACCGCTGTATCTTTGTTTTGTCTGCTTCAGTAGTCTTTGAAGAACTTGTTAATTGGCACAATTCCACCTGCGGGGTGTATTTTGAACCTCTGCTCGAAAATTCGGCCAAGGGCCTATGTTATGTAAACATGTTTATCCGAGTTCTATCTTTTCTTGCTCGCTGCTCTTTTGGCTTTTTCCTTTGCCGCTTTCTCTTAGTTGCCTGCCTTGCCAATCGGACAGCCGCTCTGCGGACTGTCGCTGGATCAAGTGCTTGGCTACTTTGGGAAAGCAAGTACTTAGCCGTTTTTAAGAGCTTTTTTGAGCAAGTTGAATAGAAGGCGGCAATCCGACTATCCGAGAGTCGGTTTGCGAGAAAGGCTGGAAGCCATCTTGAGCTATGTTTTACGCTTTGAGTCCTTAACCATTTTTCATGCGAACGCCCATTATACCTTACCTCTGCCCACCGTACAGTCGCTCTGTGAGCCATGGCTTCTGACAGAAGACGGTTTAGGTGTTACACACTACTTGTCCGGCTGCAGGAAGCATTTCATAGTGCAAGGCGGCATGTCCCCGGGCCGACTTGTCGAGCCCGGTGCCAAGCGGCATGACAAAGAGTAACATACTTGTAGGCATAATTTTTATCATACGAACAAAAGAGGGCAGTCCCCGAGCTCGTCTCGGGGGGCCCGAAGTCTTGGTACTTTAATACAAAAGGTAGCGTGGTACATACTGCATCAACTGTAAAATCTTCGGAGGGGATTTGCATTCCATGGCCGCTTTGTCTCCTTGCTGGAGTCGTCCCTCTTGCGTGCTCGGGTCTTCGAAGCGTCAATCAGGTAGTAGGAGTCATTGCCCAGTACTTTGTTGATGATGAAAGGGCCTTCCCAAGGTGCCGACAACTTGTGCTGGCCGGCTGTTCGCTGGATCAGCCGGAGCACAATGTCGCCTTCTTGGAAAGATCTTGGCCTGACCTTCCTGTTGTGGTATCGGCGCAGGCTCTACTGGTAGATGCTGGACCGGCTGAGTGCCAACAGCCAGCCCTCTTCCAGCAGATCGACGCCGTCTTGTCGTGCTTCTTCTGCTTCCTCCTCGATGTACATAGTGACTCGTGGGGAGTCGAACTCTATGTCCGTTGGGATGACGGCTTCGGCACCGTAGACGAGGAAGAAGGGCATGAAGCCGGTTGACTTGTTTGGAGTCGTGCGCAGACTCCAGAGGACGGCTGGCAGCTCGTCGAGCTAGCAGCCAGCCGAGCGCTCCAGAGGCTCGATCAGCCGAGGCTTGATGCCGGACAGGATGAGGCCGTTTGCTCGCTCCACTTGGCCGTTTGACTGCGGATGGGCAACGGACGCTAGGTCCAGTCGGATGCCCTGTGTTGCACAGAAACGGGCCAAGGCACCTTTGGCGAAATTTGTGCTGTTGTCGGTGATGATGCTGTGTGGTATGTCGTACTGAATTGTGATATCGGAGATGAAAGTTATGGCAGTCGGACTGTTCAGCTTCTTGATTGGCTTTGCTTCTATCCACTTGGTGAACTTGTCCACTGCGACAAGTAAGTGAGTTAAACCACCTCGTGCTGTCTTGAATGGTCCCACCATGTCTAGACCCCAAACTGCGAAAGGCCAGGCAATGGGGATGGTCTTGAGTGCAGAAGCTGGCTGGTGCGGCTTGGAGCTGAACTTCTGGCAGCCTTTGCATTTTTGGACCAACTCCTTGGCCTCTTCCAAGGCAGTTGGCCAGAAGAAACCGTGTCGAAAGGTGTAGGACCTTGAAGTAGATGTGTCTAGAAGGGGGGTGATTAGACACTTAATGCTAAAGTTGCAATTTTTAAACTTTTTCGGTTTAAGTGGAGTTTAGGCATAATTTCAACATTCACAATACATATCAAGCAAGTATGCAAAGAGTATATAGGCAGCGGAAAGTAAAGCATGCAACTTGCAAGGATGTAAAGGGAAGGGTTTGGAAAATTCAAATGCAATTGGAGACACGGATGTTTTTCCCGTGGTTCGGATAGGTGGTGCTATCCTACATCCACGTTGATGGAGACTTCAACCCACGAAGGGTAACGGTTGCGCGAGTCCACGGAGGGCTCCACCCACGAAGAGTCCACGAAGAAGCAACCTTGTCTATCCCACCATGGCCACCGCCCACGAAGGACTTGCCTCACTAGCGGTAGATCTTCACGAAGTAGGCGATCTCCTTGCCCTTACAAACTCCTTGGTTCAACTCCACAATCTTGTCAGAGGCTCCCAAGTGACACCTAGCCAATCTAGGAGACACCACTCTCCAAGAAGTAACAAATGGTGTGTTGATGATGAACTCCTTGTTCTTGTGCTTCAAATGATAGTCTCCCCAACACTCAACTCTCTCTCATAGGATTTGGATCTGGTGGAAAGAAGGTTTGAGTGGAAAGCAACTTGGGGAAGGCTAGAGATCAAGATTCATATGGTAGGAATGGAATATCTTGGTCTCAACACATGAGTAGGTAGTTCTCTCTCAGAACATATGAGTTGGAAGTGTAGATGTGTTCTGATGGCTCTCTCTTCGAATGAAGAGGAGGTGGAGGTGTATATATAGCCTCCACACAAAATCCAACCGTTACACACAATTTACCAATCTCGGTGGGACCGAATCAACAAACTCGGTCGGACCGAAATAGTAAACCTAGTGACCGTTAGAGATTTTTGGTGGGACCGACTGGATCAACTCGGTGGGACCGATGTGCTAGGGTTAGGGTAAATCCAAAACTCGGTTTGACCGTTTACTCAAACTCGGTGGGACCGATTTGGGTAATAAGCGAAACAGAGAGTTTGCCAAGCAAACTCAGTGGGGCCGATTGCATATCTTGGTGGGACTGAAAATATTACAACAGGTAACAGAGAGTTTGCAAGCCCATCTCGGTGAGACCGAGATCCCATCGGTGAGACCGAACTGATTAGGGTTTCTGGCAGTGGCTATGACAAGTGAAACTCGGTGGCGCCGGATAGAAATAATCGGTAGGTCCGAGTTTAGCTTTGGGTTTAGGTCATATGTGGAAGTGGGAAAGTAGCTGAGGATTTTGGAGCATATCATTAAGCACTTGAGCAAGAGGCTCATTATCAACACCTCATCCCTCCTTGATAGTATTGGCTTTTCCTAAAGACTCAATGTGATCTTGGATCACTAAAATATAAAATGAAGAGTCTTGAGCTTTTGAGCTTGAGCCAATCCTTTGTCCTTAGCATCTTGGAGAACTTCCCACAACCTTTAGTCCATGCCACTCCCTTGTTGAACTTATCTGAAACATACTAGATAGAAACGTTAGTCCAACAAGAGATATGTTGTCATTAATTACCAAAACAACCTAGGGAGCACTTGTGCTTTCAATCTCCCCCTTTTTGGTAATTGATGGCAACATACATCAAAGCTTTAGATAAAGATATAAAGAACAGCAAGTAAAGCTTTGGAAGGACATGTAACAAGCATAGGCTCCCCCTACATGTATGCACTCATGTAAATGTGAAATATAGAGGCATGTGAGAGCATAACCATGACAGAGTAGGCAATGTGTTACATGTATCTTGGCCATATGCATCAGAGCAAAAGATTATCAAGGAAAATACCTTCATGCTCATGAGTCCTTGCAAACAGTATGTACATAAGCAAGAATTCCTCATACTCATGATTTTGATGCATACAATTACCTTGTAGTCTTTGGTTGGCTTAGGATGGAATGAACCTGCACAAACAAAGTTAGATAACACAAGTACATCCACTAGCCAGAGCAAACAAAAGAAACCACAAGAATACCAAGACTGGGATGACATGTAGAGAGTGAGTACTAGGTACCACATTGGATTCAACATGTCCCCAAGAGTAAATATATGCAATGAATTTGACTGATTTCTTTCCCTTAGGTGTCTTGCTCCCCCTGAATCTTACATTGGATATTGGGAGAAGATAGGGAACAAAAAATCAGAGCTGGCAGATTCAAATAAGCACATATGAACATGTCTTTCCCCTCAAAAGACATGTGACATCTCTCCTCTTGAACATCAAGCATCTGGGATCCTTGAGTATTCTCTCCCCCTGGAAATCTCTTTCTCCCCCTTAATAGTTTCTCTCTTGTAGGTTTGGTCCTTGAGACTTTCTCTCCCCCTTGAGCTTTGATGTGATCTCTCTCTCCCCCTTTGACATCAATTTCCAAGAAGGGCTTTCTGGAATCCATCGTATAGGTTTGGTCCTTGAGACTCAGCATAAAGCAATGGATAAAACTGTGATGCTTGTAGAGGACAAGATTCATTGAGTAGAGCTGGATCAGAAGAAATATAGAACAAGTGGCAAACTATTTTTCCTGTTGCGAAGTCGGTGGCACCGAGTGGCATGTTTCGGTGGTACCGAAAAGATTCGGTTGGACCGAAAATTACAAGTCGGTGAAATCGAGTTTACACAGAGAAAAACACTTGTCACCTCAGCTCACTAGACATGTAGGATCTTACAAAGATTTGCAATGAATTACCTGAAGGATTTGCAAGGAATTGAATGCAGAAAATGCAGAACAAAAACAAAAAAGAGAAGAGAAGAAACTGAAAGATCTAGATGAAGTTGGAAAAGAGAAAGAAAATAAACATGCACGAGACAAATGCAATAACACAGAAAAGAACACAGGAGGACTTCATCTAGAGTTGGACGGTGACATAGTCACCTATGTTAGAGTATATTGACTTAGGAGTCAAGTGAGAACACTTGATCATAGGTCATACTCATCGTTTATGCTCAAAATGGGGTTACCATTTTTCGTTTAAGCATCTTGATGTATTCACATCTTGTTGAGTTGCTTTGACTCATGTCTTGGAGTAAAGCTTCTCTAAGATGGAATAACATACCTTGGGTGGTGGTGTGGTTCTTGCTCATGTAGTTGAACTTGTGTGGGTGCTCAAGGTTGATGTAGCTCATCAAGAGTTGGGAGCACCACTTGGAGTTAGAGTTCATCTACCTACATGGGTTAGTTCTTGCAAGGAAGAGCACTTGTGTATCCAAAAATGACAAGCACCACTTGGAGCTTAACATAGAATTTGTCAAAGGACATGTTTGAATGGTTTTGTGCTTCCTTGTCTTCAACCACCATTGTGTAGGGACTTGGTGATGTAGAGATTGCTCAAGATTTGAGTGAGTCGCAATCTCATGGAAGTAGATTCAACCAAGCACCTACATGGGTTAGACAACATGCAAGGTACAAATATATCCAAGACATAAGATAGTCATCATAAGAGATATATCATGGATTAGTCATAGGCTCATGTCTTGCATGTATCCAATGGAGTTTCTACTCCAAGTTCGAAGCATCAATGATGTTCAATTCTCCTCTCAACCTGCAAAACACTTTCTCATCAAGTGGTTTAGTGAATATATCCGCTAATTGCTTATCGGTGCGAACATGCTTAAGATCTCGAATGAAATGATGACGAACTTCAATATGCTTAGTTTGAGAATGTTGTACAGGATTATGACCAATTTTGATAGCACTTTCATTGTCACAAAGTAGTGGAACATGTTTCACATAGATCCCATAATCTTTAAGAGTTTGGGTCATCCAAAGTAATTGAGCACAACATGAACCAGCGGCAATGTATTCCGCTTCGGCGGTGGATAAGGATACCGAGTTTTGTTTCTTGGAAGACCAAGACACAAGAGATCTACCAAGAAATTGACAAGTACCCGAAGTGGACTTTCTATCAACCTTGTCTCCGGCATAATCCGAGTCGGAATAGCCAACAGGATCAAAAGAAGACCTCTTAGGATACCAAATGCCAAAGTTTGGTGTATGAATTAAGTATCTCACTATCCTTTTCACGGCCTTAAGATGACATTCTTTAGGAGCAGCTTGATATCGTGCACACATGCACACACTTAGCATAATATCGGGACGTGAAGCACATAGGTATAGCAATGAACCATTCATAGAGCGATAAACCTTTTGATCAACCGGTTCACCATCTTTGGTCAAATCATTATGTCCACTAGTAGGCATGGGTGTAGACATACCTTTGCATTCTTGCATATTGAACTTCTTGAATAAGTCCTTGGTGTACTTCATTTGAGAGACAAATGTACTTTCCTTAGTTTGCTTGATTTGCAAACCGAGAAAGAATTTGAGTTCACTCATCATGGACATCTCAAACTTCTCTGACATTAGCTTTCCAAACTATTCACTAAAGAGAGGGTTAGTTGAACCAAATATGATATCATCAACATAAATTTGGCATACAAATAGTTCTCCATTAACCCTTTTAGTAAAAAGAGTAGAATCAATTTTACCAATTTCAAAACCACTTGCAATAAGGAACTTGGTCAAGCATTTATACCATGCTCTAGGAGCTTGTTTAAGACCATAAAGAGCTTTGTGAAGTTTGTAAACATGATTTGGTTTCTTAGGATTGATAAAGCCGGGAGGTTGTTTGACATAAACTTCCTCCTCTATTTCACCATTTAGAAAAGCACTTTTAATGTCCATTTGGTACAAGGTGATATTATGGTGATTAGCATAGGCAAGTAAGATGCGAATGGACTCAAGTCTAGCAACGGGAGCATATGTCTCACCATAGTCATACCTTTGACTTGTGTGTACCCTTGGGCGACGAGACGTGCTTTGTTGCGAACCACTTGTCCATCTTCATCTTGCTTGTTGCGAAACACCCATCTGGTACCAATGATGTTGTGGTTGTTGTCGGGCTTCTCAACCAATGTCCAAACTTGGTTTCTCTCAAAGTTGTGTAGCTCTTCATGCATAGCGTTTATCCAATCCGGATCTTCCAATGCTTCTTCAACCTTCATAGGTCAATGCTAGAGATGAATGAATAGTTTTCACAAAAGTTAGCTAAACGAGTCTTTGAGCGAGTGATTCTCCCGGTTTGTATATCATTTAAGATTTGCTCGACGGGGTGATCTTTGGCAATTCTTGCTTGAACTCGTGAGAGCTTTTGCTTGGGTCTTCGTTGAACATCTTCTTCATTTTGTTCTTCTTCTTGGCCTTCTTCATTGTTGACGTTGTCATTCTCTTGTCGTGGTGGAGAAGGAGGTTGTTGATGTTCGTCTTGGTGCATTTCCTCGTCTTCTTCATCTTGGTGTGTCCCACTTGTGGATGCTTCCGTGTCGATTCTTGGTTCACCTTGTCGTGAAGTAGAAGCTTCCACTTGGACGGATGAAGTACTCTCCTTCACCTCCGTTGGACGAACTTTGCCAATGGACAAGTCTTGGATTGCTTCTGAAGGGTCTTTGTCTCCTACATCAATTGGCAATTGCTCTACTTGCGAGCCATTAGATTCATCAAACTTCACATCTACCGTCTCTTCAACCTTTCGGGTGAAATTGTTGTAGACACGGTAAGTGTGAGAGTTTGAGCCATAACCAAGTAGAAAACCTTCATGAGATTTAGGAGCAAACTTTGAACGATGATGCTTGTCAAGAATGTAGCACTTTGAGCCGAATACTCGAAAGTATCCAACTTGGGGTTTGTTACCGGTGAGGAGCTCATATGCCGTCTTGCCGAGTAGCTTGTGAAGATACAAGCGATTTGTTGCGTGACAAGCTGTCTCAACCGCTTCTGCCCAAAAGTGCTTCGGCGTCTTGTATTCATCAAGCATTGTTCTTGCCATTTCGATGAGCGTACGGTTCTTCCTCTCAACAACTCCATTTAGTTGAGGTGTGTACGTAGCCGAGAACTCGTGTGAAATCCCTTCTTCGTCAAGAAAGGTGTCCACATTTGCGTTCTTGAACTCCGTTCCGTTGTCACTCCGAACCTTCTTAATCTTCACGTCAAACTGATTTTGGGCCTTCCTAGCGAAGTTTTTGAAGATCTTCTGGACCTGCGACTTGTCATTAAGAAAGAACACCCATGTAAATCTTGAAAAATCATCAACTATAACTAGACCAAAAGAATTTCCACCGAGACTCTTGTAGGCGTTGGGACCAAAAAGATCCATATGAAGTAGCTTGAGTGGCCTCCTTGTGGTCATGATGTTCTTCACGGGATGCCTTCCTCCAACCTTTTTACCTACTTGACAAGCACTGCAAAGTCTATCCTTATCAAATATGACATCGTTAACTCCAAGGATGTGATTTCCTTTAATAAGCTTGTCAAGGTTTCTCATGCCAACGTGACCTAGTCGTCTATGCCACAACCAACCTTTTGAGGATTTAGCAATAAAGCAAGTTTTAGGTTGTGCCTTTTTAGAGAAATCGACAATGTAAAGATCACCTCTACGCATACCGGTAAAGACCATTTTATGATTGTCTCGACGAAATACTTGGCAATCTACCTCAGTAAATAGGACATTCAAACCGAAATCAGCAAGTCTAGATACTGAAAGTAGGTTGTAGTCGAGAGATTCAACGAGCATGACATTTTGAATGGAACTATCATGTGAGATGGCCACCTTACCAAGGCGAACCACTTTACCCTTTGAATTATCACCAAAGGTGACATATTTTCGAGGGCCGTCATTTTCAGCAAGCTCACGGAACATCTCTTCATCTCCGGTCATATGATCAGTACATCCACTATCAAGAACCCATTCCTTTCCTCCTGACGCATATCCCCGAAGATTTGCCGTAAGACCAAAATGTCTCATTGCTTCATCAAGATCAAAGTCACGATCATCATCATCATCATAGTATCCATGTTCACCATGATCTTGTGACTCATCATTTCCTAGAGACGGTAATTCATTAGATAAATGATCATCAAAGTGGTCACCTTTATGAATTCTTATAGCTTCGAATATAATATCACTAATGATTCCAACATCTCCTTTAGCTCGCTTGAGATTGGCAAGCTCAAATAGATAATCACCAAAACTAGGATCACTAGAGTTCATCTTACTTAAGGAAATAGATTTATGGAGAATTTCATCCAGATTTTTTAAGGAATGATGAGGAAATCGTTCCTCGAGAAATTTCCATATAGTATAGGCACAATTAAGAGTAGGCAAACTAGCAATCAAATTTTTGGGCAATCCTCTAATGATGAGCTCAATAGTTCTAAGATTGCGAATCATGTCAATATCTTCATCTAGGGTAGGATGCAAAAGATCATTATGAGGTGCACAAGGGCTAGCAATATACTTGTTTAAATGATATTGATTGAAGATTACAAGCATCTCATTTTTCCACTCATGAAAATATTCTCCATCAAGAATAGGCACTCTATGTCTAAGACTCCCTAAAGTAGACACATCCATCTTCCTCCAATGGTGATTAAACCAAGGCAATGGAAACCTGGCTCTGATACCACTTGTAGGACCTTGAAGTAGATGTGTCTAGAAGGGGGGGGGGTGATTAGACACTTATGCTAAAGTTGCAATTTTTAAGCTTTTTCGGTTTAAGTGGAGTTTAGGCATAATTTCAACATTCACAATACATATCAAGCAAGTATGCAAAGAGTATATAGGCAGCGGAAAGTAAAGCATGCAACTTGCAAGGATGTAAAGGGAAGGGTTTGGAAAATTCAAACGCAATTGGAGACACGGATGTTTTTCCCGTGGTTCGGATAGGTGGTGCTATCCTACATCCACGTTGATGGAGACTTCAACCCACGAAGGGTAACGGTTGCGTGAGTCCACGAAGAAGCAACCACCCACAAAGGGTCCACGAAGTAGCAACCTTGTCTATCCCACCATGGCCATCGCCCACGAAGGACTTGCCTCACTAGCGGTAGATCTTCACGAAGTAGGCGATCTCCTTGACCTTACAAACTCCTTGGTTCAACTCCACAATCTTGTCGGAGGCTCCCAAGTGACACCTGGCCAATCTAGGAGACACCACTCTCCAAGAAGTAACAAATGGTGTGTTGATGATCAACTCCTTGCTCTTGTGCTTCAAATGATAGTCTCCCCAACCCTCAACTCTCTCTCATAGGATTTGGATCTGGTGGAAAGAAGGTTTGAGTGGAAAGCAACTTGGGGAAGGCTAGAGATCAAGATTCATATGGTAGGAATGGAATATCTTGGTCTCAACACATGAGTAGGTAGTTCTCTCTCAGAACATATGAGTTGGAAGTGTAGATGTGTTCTGATGGCTCTCTCTTCGAATGAAGAGGAGGTGGAGGTGTATATATAGCCTCCACACAAAATCCAACCGTTACACACAATTTACCAATCTCGGTGGGACCGAATCAACAAACTCGGTCGGACCAAAATAGTAAACCTAGTGACCATTAGAGATTTTCGGTGGGGACCGATGTGCTAGGGTTAGGGTAAATCCAAAACTCGGTTTGACCGATTACTCAAACTCGGTGGGACCGATTTGGGTAATAAGGGAAACAGAGAGTTGTCCAAGCAAACTCGGTGGGGCCGATTGCATATCTCGGTGGGACCGAAAATATTACAACAGGTAACAGAGAGTTTGCAAGCCCATCTCAGTGAGACCGAGATCCCATCGGTGAGACCGAACTGATTAGGGTTTCTGGCAGTGGCTATGACAAGTGAAACTCGGTGGCGCCGGATAGAAATAATCGGTAGGTCCGAGTTTAGCTTTGGGTTTAGGTCATATGTGGAAGTGGAAAAGTAGCTGAGGATTTTGGAGCATATCATTAAGCACTTGAGCAAGAGGCTCATTATCAACACCTCATCCCTCCTTGATAGTATTGGCTTTTCCTAAAGACTCAATGTGATCTTGGATCACTAAAATATAAAATGAAGAGTCTTGAGCTTTTGAGCTTGAGCCAATCCTTTGTCCTTAGCATCTTGGAGAACTTCCCACAACCTTTAGTCCATGCCACTCCCTTGTTGAACTTATCTGAAACATACTAGATAGAAACGTTAGTCCAACAAGAGATATGTTGTCATTAATTACCAAAACCACCTACGGAGCACTTGTGCTTTCAAAAGGCTTTGGCGATGAGTGCTGTTGCAGCCGCATGGTGGCCGCACTCGCCTTGATGGATGTCTTTGAGAATCGCTTGGCCTTGCTCTGGCTCTACGCAGCGCTGGTAGACACCAGTGATGTTGCGCCTGACCAGCTCTCTGTTGACTATGGTGTAGGCTGCCGCCCAACGTTGTATTTGCCGAGCTAAGGTCTCATCAGTCGGCAGCTCTTTGTTCACCAGGAATTTGAGGATGGGCTGGGCCCATGATGTTGCTGCTATTTCTTCGACTGCCAGAACTGCGATTTGGACGAGGGCGGTTGGGCTGGGAGGCGGTGGGTTGGAGTCAACAGCCGCTTGCTGGGTTGATGAAGTCCCCAGGCCGACTGGCGCGGTCCTTGGGCCAAGTTCTGGAGTCTTCGAGTCGGCCACTGCAGTCCCCGGGCCGGGTTCGACTGTGGCAGCCTTGGAGTCTTCCGCCAAAATCCTCGTGCCGACTGCCGGAGCTCTGGAGTCGGATCCGACGTCTTCGGGAGGAGCCGGCACAAAAATGGAGTCTGATTCTGGTGAAGGCTTGACAGACGGCTTGAGCAGGCGTTGAAGGGCGACGCCAGATGGTATTGCTTGGCGGGTAGAGCCGATTCATGCCAAGGCATCTGCTTGGTCGTTGTCGTTTCTTGGCACATGGAGAAACTCGCACCCTTCGAAATACCCGCTGAGTTGCTGCACGAGGAAACGGTAACTCGCCATGTTTGCATCTTTCGCGTCCCAGTCACCGGATGATTGCTGGACCACTAAGTCCGAGTCGCCATAACACAAGATCCGGCGGATGCCAAGTTCTTTGGCAAGCCGGAGCCCATGAATGAGCGCCTCGTACTCGGCGACGTTGTTGGAGGCGGCAAAGTGGATTTGCAGCGCATATTTGAGCTTGTCGCCTTTGGGAGAGGTGAGGACGACGCCGGCTCCCAAGCCGGTGCGCATCTTGGAGCCGTCGAAATGCATCCGCTAATGGGTGGAGTCAGGCCCTGGAGGTAGGTACTGGTTCTCGGCCCAGTCAACGAGGAAGTCGGCCAGTGCTTGTGACTTGATAGCGGTGCGGGGCTGGTAGTGGATGGTGTAAGGAGCCAGCTCTATGGCCCACTTGGCCACTCTACCAGAAGCATCTCGGCTACCGATGATCTCGGCAAGTGGGGCCGTGCAGACCACCGTGATTGGATGCTCTTGAAAGTAAGGCTTCAATTTCTTGGCAGCAAAGTGTATGCCATAGCACATCTTCTGGTAGTGGGGGTAGTTCAGCTTGGAGGTCGACAGTACCTCGCTCAGGTAATATACCGGTCTCTGGACAGGTAGCGCCTTGCCTTCCTCCTTGCGCTCCACTACAATGACCGTGCTGACTACTTGGCTGGTGGCGGCGATGTACAGGAGCATAGGTTCCTTTGGAGTCGGAGCCGCCAGGGCCGGTGGAGTAGTCAGCATCTTCTTCAACTGGAGAAAAGCTTCGTCCGCCTTATGGTTCCACTCGAAAAAAGTGGTCTTCTTCATGAGTTGGTATAAGGGGAGAGCTTTCTCGCCCAGCCGACTAATGAATCGGCTGATGGACGCTAAGCAGCCGGTGAACTTCTGCACATCCAGCAGTCGGCTGGGTACCTCCATTCTCTCAATGGCCTTGATTTTTACTGGGTTGCATTCTATGCCGTGTTCAGAGACCAGGAAGCCTAGGAGCTGGCCGGCTGGTACTCCGAAGACACACTTCTCGGGGTTGAGCTTGATATGGAACCGGTGCAGGTTCTCAAAAGTCTCCTTGAGGTCTTCCAGCAGTGTTCCACGCTTTTCCGTCTTCACCACCATGTCGTCCATGTAAACATGGGCGTTTCTGCCGAGCTTCTTGAGGAGGCACTTCTGCATGCAACGCTGAAAGGTGGCGCCGGCATTCCTTAAGACGAACGTCATGGTGAGGTAGCAGAAGGCTCCAAACGGCGTGATGAAGGCGGTCTTCAGTCTGTCAGCCATGTTCAGCTTGATCTGGTGATATCCTGAGTATGCATCCAAAAAACTCAACAGCTCGCACCCGGCTGTGGAGTCTATCACCTGATCGATTCTTGGTAGAGCAAATGGGTCCTTGGGGCAGGCCTTGTTGAGGCTCGTGTAGTCAATACACATTCGCCACTGCTTGTTCTTCTTTAGTACCAGGACCGGATTTGCTAGCCATTCTAGAAAGAACACTTCCATAATGAAGCCGGCTGCTAGGAGTCGGGCTATCTCTTCTCTGACAACTCTTCTCTTCTCTTCTGATAAGCGGCGCAGGGGCTGCTTGACCGGCTTTGCATCAGATCGGACATGTAACTTGTGCTCGGCGAATTCCGTCGGCACACCTGGCATGTCTTTGGGGGACCATGCGAAGATGTCCCGATTCTCACGGAGGAAATTGACGAGCTCGCCTTCCTATTTGCTGTCGAGGTTTGCACCTACGACGGCGTACCTCTCTAGGTGCTCCAGATCCAAGGGTATCTTCTTTGTCTCTTTGGCCGGCTTGAACGAACCCTCAGCCTCCGACGCTTTTGGGTTGGGCGATACCTCAGGCTGCTTGCCGGCCATCGCCACGACTTGCTCAAGGAGCCCCTTCTCAGCCGTGATTACCAAGGACTCGGCCAGCCGGCTGCTCTCAGCTGCTCAAGCAGACGACTTCTGGTAGTCTCCAGCCACAGTCAGAATTCCCCTGGAACTAGGCATCTTCATCTTGAGGTAGGCGTAGTGGGGGACCGCCATGAACTTGCCCAAGGCGGGTCGGCCAAGTAGTGCATGGTATGGGCTCTCAAGGTCCACCACCTCAAACCAAACAGACTCTCTGCGGAAGTGATCTTTGTCTCCAAAGAGGACGTCCATCAGGATTTTGCCGATTGGTGAGCAGGAAAGCCTAGGAACAATGCCGTGGAACATAGTCCGGCTGTTCTGAAGCTGCCTTTGCTTGATTCCTAACTTCTCCATGGTGTCCTTGTATAGGATATTGATGTGGTTGCCTCCGTCTATCAGAACTCGCGAGAAACGTGCGGCTCGCCTGTCTGTGGCAAAGGTGGCATCCAGGACCAAGGCATAAGAGCCCGGACTCAACATCACTTCTGGGTGGTCAGCCCTGCTCTAGCTGATGGGCTTCTCAGACTAGTGCATGAACTCTGGCGTCTCCGACGCTACTGCATTTACCTCTTGTCGCTGCAGCCGCCTGCTGCGTCGATCATCAGCCACACTGGTAAACACCACGTAGGCTCCGTGCTCTTCAGGGTATTCGTCTTGTACTGCGCCGACTGGCCTAACAGCCGGCTGCTGGGGCGGCGGCGGAGGCGGCGGCAGAGGTGGCTGCCCAGCAAGCGGGGGAGGCAGGAGGCCGTCTCCCTTGGCGATCCTGGTGAGCCAGTGGCACTTCCGGGTGGTGTGATTCAACGGCTTTGCGCCGCTATGGAACTTGCAAGGTCCATCCAAGGTCTGCTCATAGGAGAAGGCTGGCAACCAGTTTGGCTTGCCGCCTTTCTGTTGCTTGGGTGGGGGCTGCTCATCTGGCTGCTGGGCTTCAACGGTCGTGACCTGCCGGCTGCTGGAAGCCGGCTGCGGCGCCTTGCGCTTGTGGTAGCCCTGTTGTTGTCGCCGGCCGGCGTCTGCCGCCGGAGTTCTTGGAGCTTGAGGAGCCACTTTGCGAGTTGTGCTGATTTGAATCTCCGCCTTCATGGAGGAGTCAGCCGTGGCGTACTTGTTCGCTATGATCAGCAGCTCGTCGAGGGTTTCTGGCTGGTCGCAAAGGAGCTTGTGCTTGAGGAGGGTGCCTTCTCTGCACTCGGCTGTGAAGTACTCGATGGCCTGCACCTCGTGCACGCCCTCGCAGGAGTTCCGGAGCTCGGCCCAACGCGTGAGGTAATTGCGAGTCGACTTGTCGGGGCCTTGCATGCACAAGGAGAGCTGACGAGGCTTGGGAGGACGCTTGTACGTGCTGGTGAAGTTGCGGAGGAACGCTTCGGTGAAGTTGACCCAGCTGTTGATGCTGTGGGGCTTTAGGCTATTCAGCCATGTTCGGGCCGTGCCCTGGAGCATGAGCGGGACGTACTTTACGGCGACACGCTTGCTGCCGTTTGCTATGCTGACAGTCGTGGAGTAGTCGACTAGCTAGTCTTCCGGCTTCACGGAGCCGGTATACTTGGGCATGTCTCTTGGGAGCGTGAACCCTCTGGGAAAGGGATCGTCCCGAATGCGGGGCCCGAAACAAGGCGGACCCATCTTGTCTTCTTCTTCCAGCGCTAAGGATCGGTGAAGTCGGTCGATCTGGTGGCGGGCGTCATTCTCTCCAACTCCCTCTCGGCGGCCAAGGCGGTCACCGAGTGTCGGATGGTCAACAGGTGGCGGGGAGACTCGCCTCTCCTTGCGGGGGGGGGGGGAGGCGGACAGTCGTCCCATCGTTCCACTACTCTTGGGCGGCCGTCTCGGTCACGCTCTATGGTAATGCGAGTCCGAATGTGGCTGACAGCCGGCTAACTGTCTCTTCTTCCTCGGGCGCCGCCAGTCGGTGTCCGAGACGTCGCGCCTTGATCTCGGTGAAGGTCGTCGTTTGGCAGCTGCGGCGCCTCTGTGCGGCAGCCGGCTTCGTTCTGCCCGGCAGCCGCGTCGAGGAGCCGGTGGACTCGCTCCATCATGAGGCGGCGCTCTTTGCCCTCGAAATTGTCTAGCTCGTCCGCCACTGCCTGGGCGGCTCGGATGTTCTCTGCTGGTGTAGCGTACATAGGGCGGCTTGCCCCAAACAGGATGGCAATGGCTACGCCGCGCTGCCGGACCGCGCCAAGGCGGCTGGGCCCCGCCGGGGCCGGTGAGCCGCTGACGGCGCGATCCATCTCGCGTTGGTAGGCTTCTGACAAGCGCCTTATGCTGGCCAGCTTCTTCGCGCCTTCAACGAGCTGAAGGCGGCGCGCCTCCAACGTCTCTGCGTCAGCGTCTTCCAGAATGGGCGCAGTTAGGTCCTGCAGCACCGCGCCGAGTGCGTCGTGCGCTCCTCCGCCGGGGAGCTCGTCATGACTGATGACTAGCACCTCGGTGACGGTGCTTCCGTTGCTCTCTGTGCGGGGGAGAGGTTCGTCGTAGACCACCACATTGGTGGGGAACGCGTCGAGCGACGCGGTGTCGGAGTCGACCAGCATCGGGTCGGTGGAGCCTACGGACTCCAGGTCTACGGCAGGCTCGCCGGAAACGTGGAGTTGATCGAGGAGGCCCGCGAGGAGGTTCTCGGGGCCGCCCGTGCCTGCGTTGGATGCAGGTTCATCGGAGAGGCGGACCTCGCCGACAAGTTCGGCCAAGGAGCTGACCGCGCAGGCGATCTCAACGCCCCTTAGCGCGTCGGCGCAAACTCCGTTTGCGCGTGCCTGGCTGGCTGCGCTCGCCAGGGAGGAAAAGGGTTCCCGTCCAGAAGAGATATCCGGACGGCGGTGCACCAGGCCCCACGGTGGGTGCCAAATGTTGGGGGTTTGGTGCGACATATGCCAAGGGATGGCTTATCATGGTGGGGGCGAGTAGAACGTCGCTGGTGCCTAGAAACGGGATGAGGCAAATACATCCACGCCAGCGAATCTTACCCAGCTTCAGGGCTCTCCAAGGAGATAATACCCCTACTTCTGCTCTGCAGGGTCTCCGCATGATCACTATGACCAAGTGTTTACACGGTTGCTCCTTGAGCTGTTTCTTGGAGGTAGAAGAGGGCAAGGCTAGCTCTCTCCCTTCTATATGATCTGGTCTAGAGCTAATGGGTTCCAACCCTTTGCATGGGTGCCCTGGGGGGTTTATATAGGCCTACCCCCCAGGGGTACAATGGTAATCCGGCTAGACGCGGGCCCAGCTGTCAGTGCCTCTGGCCTCTGTCTTCTCTGCCGACCGCTGGGGCCCGCCGACTGGCGGGCCCCGCCGACTGGCCTGGTACAGAGCCGACAGGCCGCGTCCGCCGCGGGCGGGTCTTGCCGGCTGTTGATTACTGTAGCTGTGCTTCTGATGACGCGGGCTTGATCATGAGGTCGTGGCAACAGCCCCGCTGCCTGGTGGGTGATCACTGTTGCCACTCCCCATCACATCTTGATTAATGGCGCGTGGGCCCCTGGGGAGGGCTCGGCCGACTCCCCCGGGCCGACTCCCGACGGGTCTGACTGGTGGTTCTCCTGCCGTCTCCTGAGGTCTCACTGACTGGTGGGGCCTGCTGCATCTAGGCCGTACAGACAAGCCATCGTGGGTGCAGGATTCGGCCCTGTGGTGCTGATGTCAGGGCCGGCATGGCAATAGTGCCACGCCGCACGGAGATCTTCCGGGGTACGGCGTGTTGTGGCCATGCCTGCCCTTGGTGAGGGGCGGGGGTGGGCTTCGCTGTTGCCACGCCCCTGCCTCGTCCCCTTTGATGAGGTCATGGGGTTTGTTGGAGCCGCAGGCCGACTCCCCAAAGCCGGCTTCTCTGGAAGTCGCCCGTCAGGAGTCGGCTTTATACTGAAGTCGTCCCTGGGACTTGACCGTGAGCGGGCAGTCGGCCGTCTTGCCGTCGACTCCTCAGAAGGCAGCTCTTCGTCCTAGGGTCTTGAGGGGCGCAACCTGCCCCGATGTCTTGAAAGGTTCTGGGGCTCGGGTTGGCCTACTCATGGCCCATTACTCCGACACATCCCCAAGCTTAGGCTCTTCTACTCTTTGTTCTTTCATCCATCGTAAGATAACCCAAAACATGGAAACTTCAATCACACAAAACTCAACGAAACCTTCGTGAGATCCGTTAGTATAAGAAAATAAATCACTACTGTAAGTGTTGTGTCAAACCAATTCATATTTTGTGCTTGCATTATATCTACCGTATTCCAACTTTTCTATGGCAAAAACACAACAAAGAAAACCATAGAGCCATCAAAACAAGCACACAACGTAAAGAAAACAGAGTGTGTCAAAACAGAACAGTCTGTAGCAATATGACTATTTCGAATACTTCTGTAACTCCAAAAATTCTGAAAAAATAGGAAGACCTGAGAAATTTGTATATTGATCTACTGCAAGAGGAATGTGTATTTTATTGCTCTCTGGTGAAAAACGAGAATTATTTTCGCGAGCGAAAAAGTTTTTTTTCAGCAAGATCAAACAACTATCACCCAAGAAGATCCTAAAGGCTTTACTTGGCACAAACACTAATGAAAGCATAAAACACAATCATAATAGTATTATAAGTGTGCAAACACTGAAAAACAGGAAGAAAAAGTAAAAATAAAATTTATTCATTGGGTTGCCTCCCAACAAGCGCTATAGTTTTACGCCCTTAGCTAGGCATAAAGCAAGGATCTAAGTTTTGTCTTCCGAAGTTTTGGCAACTTTTGTAAGGGTTTTCTCAAACCCGGGATCTCTTTATGCTTCCCTAAATTCTCTGGGAAAGAAACCATCTGAAGATAAAAAATATCCAATCGCTTGTTGCAAAGAGTAAGTAGGGTATGCATGCGATTGATACTACCATTGAGGTGTTTGAGGGGTTCATTATATTTCTGTATTTCAACCATATGTTTATGCAAATCACCAAGTTTGTCCAACATTTGAGCTCCCTTAGGGGTAAAATTGTAACACCCCGGATATGACTTACCCAATATGTACTCCAACTCTTGTCGTTTCCGGTGTTAAGTTATTTTATTTTCTCGGGTTCAGGTTTTTGTCTCCGTGTGTTGTTATCGTTGTCATGCATCTCATATCATGTCATCATGTGCATTGCATTTGCATACGTGTTCATCTCATGCATCCGAGCATTTTCCCCATTGTCTGTTTTGCATTCCGGCGCTTCGTTCTCCTCCGGTGGTCATTTCTACCTTTCTTTCGTGTGTGGGGGATTAAACATTTCTGGATTGGACCGAGACTTTCCAAGCGGCCTTGGTATACTACCGGTAGACCGCCTGTCAAGTTTCGTACCATTTGGACTTCGTTTGATACTCCAACGGTTAACCGAGGGACCGAAAAGGCCTCGTGTGTGTTGCAGCCCAACACCCCTCCAATTTGGCCCAAAACCCACCAAAACCCTCTCCATTATCTAGATCGTTCGATCACGATCGCGTGGCCGAAAACCACACCTCATTTGGACTCTCCTAGCTCCCTCTATGCCTATAAATAGAACCCCCCATGAAAAATCCGGATCTCTCCCCCGTCCAAACCCTAAAACCACCTCGGGCCGGCCGGACACGTCCGAATACGGCTGGACAAACCGCCGCCGCCGCTAGCGCCCTATCCGCGCCTGCCACGTGTCGCCGCCAACTCCGCGCCCCACATCGCCGCACCAGGCCCGCCGGGCCCAGAGGCCGGCCCCCGCGGCCCGCACCGCGCCCGTCGCCCCGCCGCCTCCATCCCGCGCGCGCGCCGCCGTCTTCCTCCGAGCCGGCCGCCGCCCCGACACCTCCGGCGACCACCGCCCCCGCCGATCTGGAGCTCTGCTGCCCCACCTCCAAGCCCGGCGAGCTCGGGTCGCCGCCTCCGCGCCGCGTCCGCCACGCCGGCGAGCTCCTCCGCGCCGACGTCCTCCTCCTCCCAGTCGGCGAGCCCCTCCTCCGCGCCAAGTCCGACTCCGGCGAGCTCCAAGTCCGGCCGGTGAACCTCGTAGTCCGCGTGTGAACAGTGCCAGATCTGGATCTAGATCCAAACTCGGTTGACTTTTGCCTCGAAACCCTAATAATTTTCTCCTGTTCATCGCATCGTAACTTTGCATCCGTAACTCCGTTTTGGGCATATAGCATATCGAAATGTTCGTCTCAGAAAGTACATCATTTCATCTCATTGCATCATTTTCATTTGAGTTCATCTTAATGCCCGAAATGCTGTTAGAAGAGTGCTATTTGAGATAATTGTCAGATCTGCTGCTCCAATTAGATATTTGTCATTTTTTCCATGATTATTGTGTGCATGATATGCCCCTGAGCTCTACATATGTTTTGTTAAGGGTTTTGCCATCTTTCCGTAGGTGCAACCCATGTATTTTTTTTATGTGTGTGGTGACTAGCACAAGCTTGCAATGTGAGGCATTTGTTAATGCTGATTTCAGGGACTTAGCATTTCCACCAAGTCCTTGAGCTGGTTATCTCATATGGCCATATGTTCAAGTTGTTTCCTGGTGAGCCGTACCTCTTTTGAGGATGATCAGTAAGGATGTTTTGTTAATCTTGTAGTGCTTTATCCATCCATGTCTTTGTTTTCAATTATGGAGCAACCTAGCTTGAGTCAATCAAGCTCTACTTTTGTCATTTCGTGAATCTGGGTAGATTGTCTACTTGTTAGCAATTTTGCCGGGGATGTTGTAGTTGAAACGTGCATGCTATGCTATTGTTCTTGCCATGTCTAGCTTGCATTTTTTGTATTCTTGATGGGTGTATGCTTAGCTCGATATGACTTGCTCTGTGGTGAGTGCATCGAGCTCGTAAACATGCCTACTTGATATCTGTTTCAGCATGCTCCAGTTTTCACTAAGTCTGAGAACTGATTATGTTTTTGCCATGTTCACATGCTTGCAATTGTATTTTATGATCCCTTTTGGCCATAGGTCACTAAGGGATTTTTGTTAAGCTCTTTGAGTAGCTCCATGCCATGCCTTACTTTGCCATGTTCAGGTCCTGTACCATGTAGTTTTGTTGCTCCGAAGAGTGCTATCTGATCTGAAATTCCAGACAAGTGTTAATTTCACAAAGTCTGAGATCTGTTTGTCAAATGCTTTTTTGCCATGCTTGTTTGAACCTGTTAATGGATGAATTGGCCGTAGCTCAGTTCTAGACTTTTGTTAAGCTTCATGTTTGGATTCCTGCCCTGTATTTTGATGCCATGTTTGGGTGCTGTAGCATGTTAATCTTGTTGCATTTAGATGGCTACTTGCTGTAAATCGCAGAACATGGTCATATTTGAATCGCTTGCCATTTCCAAACCGTAACTCCGATTCCGGCGTTCTTTATATCGTTTTCAAGCGATTTCATCTCATCTTTCCAGTGGTACACTTGGATTTCCATGTTGAGGCCAGGATCATTCGTTCCTCGTCAAATCTTGCATATGCATCCCGCATCGCATCCCGCATAGCATACCATCCTTGCATCATATTGTTTGAGCTTTGCATGTGGTTGATTGTGTTCCGTTTGCTTGTTTGTCTTGTTTTGGTAGAGCCGGGAGACGTGTTCGCTAATGAGGAGCCCGTTGAGTTTGCTTTCGAGGATCCAGTCAACTCTGACAACTTTGCAGGCAAGAAGATCATACCCTCGAAATCACTACTATCTTTGCTTTGCTAGATGCTCGCTCTTTTGCTATGCCTATGCTACGATGCCTACCACTTGCTTATCATGCCTCCCAAATTGCCATGTCAAACCTCTAACCCACCATGTCCTAGCAAACCGTTGATTGGCTATGTTACCGCTTTGCTCAGCCCCTCTTATAGCGTTGCTAGTTGCAGGTGAAGATTGGAGACCGTTCCTTGTTGGAACATTTATTTACTTGTTGGGATATCATTATATTGCCTTGTTATCTTAATGCATCTATATACTTGGTAAAGGGTGGAAGGCTCGGCCTCTCACCAAGTGTTTTGTTCCGTTCTTGCTGCCCTAGTTTCTGTCATACCGGTGTTATGTTCCCGGATTTTTGCGTTCCTTACGCGGTTGGGTTATAATGGGAACCCCTTGATATTTCGCCTTGATTAAAGCTTTTCCAGCAATGCCCAACCTTGGTTTTACCATTTGCCACCTAGCCTCTTTTCCCTTGTGTTTCTGGAGCCCGAGGGTCATCTTATTTAACCCCCCCGGGCCAGTACTCGTCTGAGTGTTGGTCCGAACTAGAGCCCGGTGCAGCGCCCCCTCGGGGAAACTCGAGGTTTGGTTTTAGTTGTATGGAGAGCTCATCTGAGTGTGCCCTGAGAACGAGATATGTGCAGCTCCTATCGGGATTTGTCGGCACATTCGGGCGGTGTTGCTGGTCTTGTTTTAACCTGTCGAAGTGTCTTGAAGAACCGAGATACCGAGTCTGATCGGAACGTCTCGGGAGGAGGTCTATTCCTTCGTTGACCATGAGAGCTTGTCATGGGCTAAGTTGGGACTCCCCTGCAGGGATTTGAACTTTCGAAAGCCGTGCCCGTGGTTATGGGCAGGTGGGAATTTGTTAATGTCCGATTGTAGATAACTTGAACCTTAACCTAATTAAAATGAATCAACCGGGTGAGTTACTGTGATGGTCTCTTCTCGGCGGAGTCCGGAAGTGAACACGGTTTTGGAGTAATGCTTGCGCAGGGTGTTCTCTAGTTTCTCGTTCGCGCTTTGCCCTCTCTTCTCGCTCTCTTTTGCGAATAGGATAGCCACCATATATGCTAGTCGCTTGCTGCAGCTCCACATATTTTACCTTGCCTTTCCTATTAAGCTTAAATAGTCTTGATCGCGAGGGTGCGAGATTTCTGAGTCCCTATGGCTCACAGATTACTTCCAAACCAGATGCAGGGCCTGATGATTCCGCTCCAGGTGACGCGCTTAAGCTCAAGTGGGAGTTCGACGAGGACTCTCAACGATACTATGTGTCTTTCCCTGATGATCAGTAGTGGTGCCCAGTTGGGGTGATCGGGACCGTGTCGCTTGTTGGGTTATCTTTTATTTTGGCGCCGTAGTCGGGCCATGAGTGTTTGAATGATGTAATGCTATTTTATGTACTTGATTGACGTGGCGAATGTAAGCCAACTATGTTATCTCCCCTTTTATTATCTATATTACATGGGATGTTGTGATGATTGCCTAACTTGCGACATATGCCTTCAATGCGATTATGTCTCTAAGTCGTGCCTCGACACGTGGGAGCTATAGTCACATCGAGGGTGTTACAAGTTGGTAATCAGAGCCTTCCCCGACCTTAGAAGCCCCATTGCTTGATCGTTTTTAGCGGCCGAGTTGTGTCTAGAAAAATGTTTTGAGTCATTTCGGAATTATATATCGGAGAGTTTAGGAATTCTTTTTACTTCCCAGTCTCCTCATCGCTCTGGTAAGGCATCCTGACGTAGAGTTTTGACTCTTCTCTTCTCAAATTTCACAAAAAAAATTTAGGATCACGCGGGTATCTTGGAATCGTTCCGATGGTTTTGTGACGAGAACATTGTCTTGGTGCCTCCTGTCAGGGGTTTTGTGGAAGTGTCCCGGGGAGTTGAGCTCCGAGGTGTTGTCGTCATAATTTTATTGTCGCAATTCTGGAATACCTGAGTTTAGTACGCCGACATCGAAGATCTCTTTTATGCAGTTCGTTGGTGAGATAACCTCGACGCCACCCAGTACTGGGGCGGGAGTTCGGGAGTATCGCCATAACTTGTATAACGGATGCTTTTCGAAGGTTGAGGTAGATGGTTTCCGAAGTTTTTCTCGGTTATGTGTTGAAGGATGGATACAGCTGGATGTAGGATTTGCTAGATTTGGGTGAGATATTATGCTTCCCCTGTATCCCCAACACCTGATTGCATAACCGGAAAGGTTCGGGATTTTCATAGGTGGGAATTCAAGGAGCTCTAGTTCTTCTTCCACGGATATTTGGTTTGAGATTGGGATTTCTTACCGATTATTCGTCCTTGATCCGTACCTTGTTGATTTATTTCTCTACCTAAATTCTAAGTGGCTTCTCAATTAATGGATATGTGACCATTTCAAGAGGAATGCATTCGTTCATTTTGTTCGGATGTGAAGACTTTATGTTGCAATTTTCATTCCGTTGGATTCAGCTTCAATATTTATCTGTCAATGTGCTAACGGTGGTCAACCTCTTCAAGATGGCTCCCGCTAAGAGCACCAATCAGAATCAGAATCAAGATCAGCCACCACCTCCCCCTCCTCCGGACGCATGGCAAGCTGTGATGGCCGCAACCAATGCAAACACACAGTTGATCATGCAAATTCTTCAAGAGCGTAATCAAGCGAACCAAGGCAACCAAGGCAACAATCAGAATCACTTTGCTACACTCAACCAGTTCCTCGCTAACGGGACAAAGACTTTCAGCAGTTGTGTTGAGGCAACTAATGCTGACAATTGGCTCGTGGATCTGTGCAAGCATTTCGAGTGCAGTAACGTCGGGCCTAGGGACTTCGTCAAGTTCGCTTCTTTCCAACTCAAAGATCAAGCTGCAAAATGGTTCCAGCAGTACAAGGACTCCAGAGGTGGACGTGTTATTACCTGGGATGAGTTCCGTCAAGTATTCAAAGCTCATCATATCCCCTAGAGCGTGGTTGAAAGCAAGCATGAGGAATTCCGCAACCTGAAGCAAGGCTCTTTGTCTGTATATGACTACAAAAAGTTGTTTCAGAAGCTCGCCCGCTTTGCCAAGCAGGACGTCCCTGGTGAGAAGAGCATAATATACCAGTTCAGGGGTGGTCTCAGAGAAGAAATTCAGCTAGCTCTTGTTCTCTTTGAGCCCTTGAGGTACGATGAGTTCTACAACATGGCATTGAAGCAAGAGGCCGCTCAACTGAGGTGTGATGCTTCCAAGAAGCGAGTCAGAGATGCTACTCCTTCTTCCTCTACTCAAGTGGCCAAGCAGCAGAAGTATTGGCTTCCTCCTCCTCCATTTCATCAGCCGTATCAGTAGAAGAGCAAAGGTGGCAGTGGATCTTCCCACCCACCCAACCCTGGCTTTCAGTACAAGACTTCGTCTCAAGCTCCAAGATCAAGTGCTCCGTATCACCGTCTGCTTTCAGAGGTCACGTGCAACAAGTGCCAACAGAAGGGTCACTATGCCAACAAGTGCTTCAATCAAAGGCGTCTTCCTCCTCCTCCTCCTGTGAGATCGGCAAGTACAGCTGTGGTCAAGCATAACCCCAAGCACGCCAAGGTCAACTTGATGAACGCAGCTCAGGCAGAGGACTCGTCAGATGTCATCATGGGTAACCTTCCTGTTAACGGTATCCCTGCAAAAGTTCTTTTTGACACTGGTGCATCGCATTGTTTCATTTCCAAACCTTTTGCATCGAAGTATGAGTGCGATTATCAGTATCTGCAAAATTCCTTGCAAATCGTGTCACCGGGCAAGCAAATGATAGCTAATTTCTGCCTCCCGGATATTACTATCACGTTGGGCGACTACAAATTTCTAGCTTCTCCTATTGTTCTGGGTGATTCGGATATTGATCTTATTCTCGGAATGGATTGGCTTTCTAAGCACAAGGCGCATCTTGATTGTGCTGCCAGGAAGATTCAATTGACTCATTCGTCTGAGGATGTAATTGTCTTTGCCGCTCGTGATGATACCATCCGTCTATTTTCTCTCAATGAGAAGGGTGAACTGGATGCTATCTCGCAAATTCCAGTTGTTTGTGAATATCAAGACGTCTTTCCAGACGAGCTTCCAGGAATGCCTCCGCACCGGCCAGTTGAATTCGTCATCGATCTTGAGCCTGGCACGGAACCTGTGTGCAAGCGTCCTTACAAGCTCGGACCTGAAGAGTTGAAGGAGCTGAAGAAGCAACTCGATATTCAAGAGAGAATGGGTCTCATCTGGCCTAGTTCTTCTCCGTGGGGTTGTGGTGTTCTTTTTGTGAAGAAGAAGGATGGAACGGACCGACTTTGTGTTGATTACCGTCCATTGAACAAGAAGACCATCAAGAACAAATACCCACTTCCCAACATCAACGAGTTGTTCGAACAACTCAAAGGTGCCCAAGTATTCTCCAAGCTTGATCTCCGTATGGGTTATCATCAGATTCGAATCCGTGAGCAAGATATTCCCAAGACGGCTTTCAGGACAAGCTATGGTCCATATGAATACACTGTCATGTCTTTTGGCCTCGTCAACGCTCCTCCGACGTTATCTCGAATGATGAACTTCATCTTCAACGCCTACACCAATGACTTCGTTTTGGTCTATCTCGACGACATTCTGGTTTTCTCGAAGAACAAGGAAGATCATGTCAAGCACTTGCGTTTGGTACTCGATAAGCTGAGGGAACACCAGTTCTACGCCAAGTTCTCCAAGTGCGAATTTTGGCTTGATGAGGTTCTTTATCTTGGTCATATCATCTCTGCCAAGGGCATGGCGGTGAATCCTGAGAAGGTGTCTGCAATTGTGAATTGGGAACCTCCTCAGAACGTGAAGCAACTCCGTAGCTTCCTCGGTCTCGCAAGCTATTGCGGAAGATTCGTTGAAAACTTTTCTAAGATCGCGAAGCCTTTCTCAAATCTTCTCCAGAAACACGTCAAGTATGTTTGGTCTCTGGAGTGTGACATTGCTTTCAACACTTTGAAAGAGAAATTGGTCACTGCTCCAGTTCTGACTCCGCCTGATGAATCCAAGCTGTACGAGGTCTTTTGTGATGCCTCTCTCCAAGGACTCGGTGCAGTATTGATGCAAGAGAAGAAAGTTGTGGCTTATACCTCTCGTCAGTTGAAGCCCAACGAGAAGAACTACCCCACTCATGATCTCGAGTTGGCGGCAGTTGTGCATGCTCTTTTGACTTGGAGACATCTCTTATTGGGAAGAAAAGTGGACATCTTCACTGATCACAAGAGTCTCAAGTACATCTTCACTCAGCCTAATCTCAACCTCAGGAAAACTCGATGGGTCGAAATGATTCAGGAGTATAATCCGAGTATCGAGTATACTCCAGGCAAGGCCAATGTGATTGCTGACGCATTGAGCAAAAAGGCTTATTGCAACAGTCTGATTCTCAAGCCTTATCAACCCGAGCTTTGTGAAGCTTTCCGCAAACTTAATCTGCAAGTTGTTCCTCAAGGTTTCCTCGCCAACCTTCAAGTCTCTCCCACCTTGGAAGACCAGATTCGCCAAGCTCAGCTTCTTGATGCTATGGTGAAAAAGGTGAAGATTGAGATTGCCAAGAGTCAACCCAAGTACAAGTGCTACCGCCTTGATGACAAGGATACTCTCTTCTTCGAGGATCGTATTGTTGTGCCCAAAGGTGACCCCCATAAAGTGATCATGAATGAGGCTCACAATTCTCTCCTCTCCATCCACCCTGGGAGCACGAAGATGTATCAGGACCTCAAACAGGCTTATTGGTGGACTCGAATGAAGCGCCAGATTGCTCAATTCGTGAATGAGTGTGATGTCTGCAGAAGAGTGAAGGCAGAACACCAAAGGCCAGCGGATCTCCTCCAACCTCTTGCCATTCCAGAATGGAAGTTTGACCACATTGAAATGGACTTCGTGACTGGGTTTCCAAAGTCCAAGCGTGGCAATGATGCTATATTCGTTGTCATCGACAAACTCACCAAAGTGGCTCACTTTCTGCCTATCAAAGAGTCAGTCACTGCAGCTCAATTGGCGGAACTCTATAACTCTCGAATTGTCTCTCTGCACGGTATTCCACAAGTGATCTCTTCAGACAGTGGCAGCATCTTTACCTCCAAGTTTTGGGATTCATTTCAGATGGCCATGGGCACCAACATCCGCTTCAGCACAGCTTTCCATCCTCAAAGTAGCGGTCAAGTCGAGCGTGTCAACCAGATTCTTGTAGATATGCTCAGGGCTTGTGTGATCTCCTTCGGCATGAAGTGGGAGGATTGTCTTCCAGATGCTGAATTCTCCTACAACAACAGTTTTCAAGCAAGTTCGAGCAAGGCCCCATTTGAAATTCTGTATGGCAGGAAGTGTCGTACCCCTCTCAATTGGTCTAAAACCGGTGAACATCAGCTTTTGGATAATGACTTAATCACAGAGGCGGAGGAAATGTGCAAAGTCATTCGAGATAACCTCAAAGCAGCCCAATCCTGCCAGAAGAGCTACTATGATAGTAAGCACCATGATTTGGCTTTCGAGATCGGAGATCATGTTTACCTCCGCGTCTCTCCAATGAAAGGTACTCGTCGCTTCGGTAACAAAGGGAAGCTTGCCCCTAGATACGTGGGACCTTTCAAGATTGTCAGCAAGAGAGGCGATCTCGCCTATCAACTCGAGCTTCCTTCAAACTTTGCAAATGTTCATGACGTGTTCCATGTCTCTCAGCTCCGAAAGTGCTTCAAGACTCCTGACCACACCGTCAACTTCGAGGACATTGAGCTCCAAGAAGATCTCTCTTATTGTGAGCACCCAGTTGCTATTCTTGAAGAGACTGAACGCAAGACTCGCAACAAGTCAATCAAATTCCTCAAAGTCAAGTGGTCACACCATTCCGACCGTGAAGCTACCTGGGAACGCGAGGATCACCTCCGTTCCAAGTACCCGGCGTTCTTTCAGTCCTAGATCTCGGGACTAGATCCTTTCGTAGTGGTTGTCGTGACCGGTTTTCCGGGCATTAAATTCCAGAAAAGGACCGTTGTGCTCACCAGCCCCAGGATTCCTGTTAGCTGATGAGGCACCAACTTGTTACAGAAATTCCAAGCAAAAGTGCAAAATATGTAGTACAAGACCATGGTGGCCTATGAGTACATCAAATGGTTTCTAGTGGTTGAGGGCGGAAGCGGTTTGTGGATCACCACGGTCTATGGGACTCCATTTCCCACAGGAACAGCTGACCAGGTTAACTCCTATCTTCGCGAGGCTGCTATCACCGTTGCTTAGGTCCCGAGGCTGTCATCGCCACGCTCCTCTCCAAGCAAGCAAATCTGGCCAAGACAATAGCCAGGGACAAGCCAGTGAGTACTTTGAATGTACTCGCAAACATTAAGAACACATGTATAATATAATTGATCAACATGTACTGAAATATTCTATGATCACATCGTCAGTCATAAATAAAATCTTGATGCAAGCAGGTTATTTATATGCAACCGTAATATGCAATGACAGAATAGAAATAAAATGCACCGATCGGATGTCTGAAGCGACATCTCGAAAGGATAGTAAAAGTGAGCATGCCTCAGTCGGGCGTCTTAGCGACACCACGTAAGGGGCTTATAAAGTAAATAAAATAACAAGCATGCCACAGTCGGGCGTCTGAGCGACGCCACATAAAGGGCTTGTAAAAATAAATGAAATAACGAACCTGCCACAGTCGGGCGTCTGAGCGACGCCACATAAAGGGCTTGTAAAATAAATGAAATAACGAACCTGCCATAGTCGGGCGTCTGAGCGGCGCCACATAAAGGGCTTATAATCATAGTGAATATCCAGGAGGTGGTACCTTCCCAGGGATATTCCTTATTTCAAACAATACAACCGGTTAGTCCATAATGATAACAATCATAACCATGATATATCACATGTCATCATCAATATTCGAGTTTAGTGGTTTCTCCTCCGAGGACCGACACTAAGACCGACACTTGACCCATCCCAGACGGTAATACTTAACCATGGACATGGCTATTCGAATAGGTTTAATATCTCTGCAGAGAGTGTACTCTTTACCCACGAGTAACGGATTCCTTTAGTCCATCGGACTAATTCCGTCTACGGTCTTTTAATTGAAACACACCTGACTTGCACACACCAGCTTTCACTCGTGTCTGGAATCACCCATGACACTTGTTCAGCAAAACTCTAAGTGGGGAGACTACAACCTCGCGTAGCATGGGATCAAATTTCTATCACGCGCTCTAAGGGGTGCCCCCCTCTCGGTCCCAACCGGATACACCCATGCCCCCGGACCAGGTGGCATGCCTACCGGCTACAACCGGTATCTTCCACCCTGGCCTCTCTGTACGGTGTGTGCCAAGACAAGGGTTAACAACTTATTGGACCATACCCCACCTACGGTAGGGACCAGTGGCAGTACGAAACAAGTATGGGGGTTACCGGAGCAAGACTCGATCTATGGCCGACTCAGGAGGCTTATGAGTTTCCTGCATGACATGTATATCAAATATATTTCAACCGACGTAATCACCACCCATTATACCTTACTATGCCATACCGGACATAACCGTCCTGACGGGGACCGGCGACAAGCTCACTCCTGCCCAAGGCAGAGGCTTTCCCGGATTCCTTTCCGGCATGCATTCAAGGCACATGAGGATGATTACCATCACAAGTATATTCATTCCCATCAGCAAGGAAAATCACTAATATGCATCCATGCAAATGACCATATCACATGAAATAACAAGTTCTCTGAAATAAGGTGGTGTTATAAACGTGTCAACTAACACACCAAAAATTTTATTCCGGGGTTCAGAATGCTTGCCTTCATGGTGTGGAAAGGCAGGGTGCACTCCAAATCTTTTGAAAGCTTTCTTCTCTTCAAAAATCCTATTTTCAAAAATATGCAAATAACACATATTTCAAAAACAGTACAAAAAGTTGTTTGGAAAATTTTCAAATAAATCTTAAAATAAACTAGACAGAATTTGGGAGATGTAGGAAAAAGAATCAATTCATTTGGAGTTATATTTAAAAAATTATAGCCAGTCAAAGATCTGGTCAAAATCTGTTATTACAAATAAAACAAAAAGAAAACGTTTCAGCCACGAATACGCTTTCTAAGTAGGGGTTACGTACTTGGGGATTTTAAGCTTTCACTTAACACACGTGGCGGCGGGGTGGGTCACTGACAGTCGGTCCAGAGGGCTCACTGGTCAGGTTTGACTAGTCCTCTCCCTCCTCTTCCTCTGTCCCGAGCGGAGGCGGAACTCCGGCGATCGTCGCCGGCGATTGGCGGCTCCTTGCGGGGACCCGAGGGCGGGGATGGATCCGCGGTTCGAGGGTGGTCCTTCCGGTGGTTGTCAGTCAGGTGGGGATGAAGGGAGTCACCGGCGGCAAGCTTCGCGGCGGCCGGTGGCTTCGGGAGTTTTGGGCGCTTGAACTGCGGTGGCTCCCGGTCGGTTTGAATAGCTGGGCGGCTCCGCAAGTCGAAGTGGAGTAATTTGGTGGCGTTGGACGGACGGGAGGGGCTCTGGTTGCAGTGAATGGAGCTAGGACGTGGCGGCGGCCGAACCGGCCGGAGTTGGGGAGGACGGCTTTCCCCCGACAATTGCTGGCTGTGGGGGTGCCATGGGGGTGGCCTGAGGTCGCCTGAGTGCTCGGATGAGCTCGGGGGCCTCCTTTTATAGCGTGACGAGGTCGGTTTGCGGCGGCCGTGGATAAGTTCGCCGGCGAACCGCCCTACTGTGCTGCAGGGCGACGTGGCGGTGGCTGGTCGGCTCCAGGAGCTACCGACGAACGCTCCACTGTCCATGGAGGCGAGCTGGCGCGCTGTGGTGGTCGGGGCGGTGCCGACCATGGCAGGAGCGGGTGCGGCCGCGGGCATGCCGCCAAGAGAGCTCTTGTGGCGGCACTGTAGGGTGCCAGGGGGCTGTCGGGGCCTTTGGCGTGACGCGGCGAGAGGGAGAGGATCAGGATGAGCTCGGGGAAGTTTATCCAGGGCGTGCTGGCTCGGGCGCGAGCACGTGCAAAACGCGTGATCTGCTCGCGCTCCGGGCATGCACGGCATTCGTTCGACGAAATGCCAGGGCGACCAAAACTGCTAGACGGCTAATGCAAATCCACGGGCCTAGGTTAGAGACCGTTAGTAAGCTACTAGACAACTTGGTTAGGACAGGTGGGAAAGTTCACAACACAAACTTACAAACATGCCAAATCTGTTCATGCCCACAGGGTGTTTGTCAAAATGCCAAGAGCACCTAGGCATTTCTTGGAGGGGCCAAAATCTCCAAATGGTGGTCTCATTAGATCAATAAGAGGGTGGTGAGGTTAGTTTGTGAAAAGCACAAACTTGTTAGCGCAAGTTTTGCAAAACTACAATTCTGGACAGGAGATAAATGGCAGTATTTCATGAACCAAAAATATTCAAATGGGTGCATGCTCCTGGACTTAGGGGTTTGGTAGGGCTGTCTACAAGTAGGAGAAGGCACAAGGTTACTGGAGCAAAAATAAATAGGGTTGTAGTAGAAATCACAAGGCTGGATCAGAATGGAAAAGAGGTTGATTCACTCAAAATTTTCAGAGAACAACACTAGGTTTTTGCATAATGTTGAATCATATGTTACTATCAACATCCCATAATTTTGGTGGAGGCTAGAAAGAAATATCTAAATGGGTTGTAGTGCAAAATTGCACTCTGGACCAGAGAAGAAAAATTGATGCAGAGCTCAAAATATTAAAAGAATAAAAGATATCTTTGCACAAAAGTGATTTAAAAACATTACATGACATCTCCAAATTTTGGTTGGAACTTTAAGTGAATTTATCAAATGGTTGTAGTTCAAATATGGCCATGTAACCTTGGAAAAACCATTTTTCAAGAAAATAAAGATCAAGCCAATTAATTATGTAATTAGTCCTACTAATAAAAGAAAAGTTTTTCTTGAGAGGTTAAACAAGTCCAAAAACATATTTGAAAAGTTTTCACTTTGGGGAAAAACTCCATAATAATAAGGGAGAAAAAGTTTCAAAAATAAAAAGGGAGCCCAGAAAATAAAAGTTTTAATTTTCTGGAAAAATTTTAATTAATAAAACAAGGTCAAAAATTTGGGGTGCCACAGTGGTGGAGCGTTGTAACACCCCGGATATGACTTACACAATATGTACTCCAACTCTTGCCGTTTCTGGTGTTAAGTTATTTTATTTTCTCGGGTTCGGGTTTTTGTCTCCGTGTGTTGTTATCATTGTCATGTATCTCATATCATTTCATCATGTGCATTGCATTTGCATACGTGTTCATCTCATGCATCCGAGCATTTTCCCCGTTGTCCGTTTTGCATTCCGGCGCTTCGTTCTCCTCCGGTGGTCATTTCTACCTTTCTTTCGTGCGTGGGGGATTAAACATTTCTGGATTGGACCGAGACTTGCCAAGCAGCCTTGGTATACTACCGGTAGACCGCCTGTCAAGTTTCGTACCATTTGGACTTCGTTTGATACTCCAACGGTTAACCGAGGGACCGAAAAGGCCTCGTGTGTGTTGCAGCCCAACACCCCTCCAATTTGGCCAAAAACCCACCAACACCCTCTCCATCATCTAGAGCGTTCGATCACGATCGCGTGGCTGAAAACCGCACCTCATTTGGACTCTCCTAGCTCCCTCTATGCCTATAAATAGAACCCCCACGAAAAATCCGGATCTCTCCCCCGTCCAAACCCTAAAACCACCTCGCGCCGGCCGGACACGTCCCAATCCGGCCGGACAAACCGCTGCCGCCGCCCGCGCCCTATCCGCGCCTGCCACGTGTCACCGCCGCCTCCGCACCCCACATCGCCGCGCCAAGCCCGCCGGGGCCCGAGGCCGGCCCCCACGGCCCGCACCGCGCCTGTCGCCCCGCCGCCTCCATCCCCCGCGCGCGCCGCTGTCTTCCTCCGAGCCGGCCGCCGCCCTGACGCCTCCGGCGACCGCCGCCCCCGCCGATCCGGAGCTCTGCCGCCCCGCCGCCAAGCCCGGTGAGCTCGGGTCGCCGCCTCCGCGCCGCGTCCGCCACGCCGGCGAGCTCCTCCACGCCGACGTCCTCCTCCTCCCGGCCGGTGAGCCCCTCGTCCGTGCCAAGTCCGACTCCGGCGAGCTCCAAGTCCGGCCGGTGAACCTCGTAGTCCGCGTGTGAACAGTGCCAGATCTGGATCTAGATCCAAACTCGGTTGACTTTTGCCTCGAAACCCTAATAATTTGCTCATGTTCATCGCATCATAACTTTGCATCCGTAACTCCGTTTTGGGCATATAGCATATCGAAATGTTCGTCTCAGAAAGTACATCATTTCAAGTCATTGCATCATTTTCATTTGAGTTCATCTTGATGCCCGAAATGCTGTTAGAAGAGTGCTATTTGAGATAATTGTCAGATCTGCTGCTCCAATTAGATATTTGTCATTTTTGCCATGATTATTGTGTGCATGATATGCCCCTAAGCTCTACATATGTTTTCTTAAGGGTTTTGCCATCTTTTTTCAGGTGCAACCCAAGTATTTTTTTTGATGTGTGTGGTGACTAGCACAAGCTTGCAAAGTGAGGCATTTGTTAATGCTGATTTCAGGGACTTAGCATTTCCACCAAGTCCTTGAGCTGGTTATCTCATATGGCCATATGTTCATGTTGTTTCCTGGTGATCCGTGCCTCTTTTGAGGATGATCAGTAAGGATGTTTTGTTAATCTTGTAGTGCTCTATCCATCCATGTCTTTGTTTGCAATTATGGAGCACCCTAGCTTGAGTCAATTAAGCTCTACTTTTGTCATTTCCTGAATCTAGGCAGATTGTCTACTTGTTAGCAATTTTGCCGGGGATGTTGTAGTTGAACCATGCATGCTATGCTATTGTTCTTGCCATGTCTAGCTTGCATTTTTTGTATTCTTGATGGGTGTATGCTTAGATCGTTATGACTTGCTCTGTGGTGAGTGCATCGAGCTCGTAAACATGCCTACTTGATATCTGTTTCAGCATGCTCCAGTTTTCACTAAGTCTGAGAACTGATTATGTTTTTGCCATGTTCACATGCTTGCAATTGTATTTTCTGATCCCTTTTGGCCCAAGGTCACTAAGGGACTTTTGTTAAGGTATTTGAGTAGCTCCATGCCATTCCTTACTTTGCCATGTTCAGGTCATGTACCATGTAGTTTTGTTGCTCCGAAGAGTGCTATCTGATCTGAAATTCCAGACAAGTGTTAATTTCACTAAGTCTGAGATCTGTTTGTCAAATGCATTTTTGCCATGCTTGTTTGAACCTGTTAATGGATGAATTGGCCGTAGCCCAGTGCTAGACTTTTGTTAAGCTTCATGTTTGGACTCCTGCCCTGTATTTTGATGCCATGTTTTGGTGCTGTAGCATGTTCATCTTATTGCATTTAGATGGCTACTTGCTGTAAATCGCAGAACGTGGTCATATTTGAATCGCTTGCCATTTCCAAACCGTAACTCCGATTCCGGAGTTCTTTATATTGTTTTCAAGCGATTTCATCTCATCTTTCCAGTGGCACACTTGGATTTCCACGTTGAGGCCAGGTTCATTCGTTCCTCATCAAATCTTGCATATGCATCCCGCATCGCATCCCGCATAGCATACCATCCTTGCATCATATTGTTTGAGCTTTGCACGTGGTTGATTGTGTTCCGTTTGCTTGTTTGTCTTGTTTGGGTAGAGCCGGGAGACGATTTCGCTAACGAGGAGCCCCTTGAGTTTGCTTTCGAGGATCCATTCAACTCTGACAACTTTGCAGGCAAGATGATCATACCCTCGAAATCACTACTATCTTTGCTTTGCTAGATGCTCGTTCTTTTGCTATGCCTATGCTACGATGCCTATCACTTTCTTATCATGCCTCCCAAATTGCCATGTCAAACCTCTAACGCACCATGTCCTAGCAAACCATTGATTGGCTATGTTACCGCTTTGCTCAGCCCCTCTTATAGCGTTGCTAGTTGCAGGTGAAGATTGGAGACCGTTCCTTGTTGGAACATTTATTTACTTGTTGGGATATCATTATATTGCCTTGTTATCTTAATGCATCTATATACTTGGTAAAGGGTGGAAGGCTCGGCCTCTCGCCTAGTGTTTTGTTCCACTCTTGTCGCCCTAGTTTCCGTCATACCGGTGTTATGTTCCCGGATTTTTGCGTTCCTTACGCGGTTGGGTTATAATGGGAACCCCTTGATAGTTCGCCTTGATTAAAGCTTTTCCAGCAATGCCCAACCTTGGTTTTACCATTTGCCACCTAGCCTCTTTTCCCTTGGGTTTCCGGAGCCCGAGGGTCATCTTATTTAACCCCCCCCCCCGGGCCAGTGCTCCTCTGAGTGTTGGTCCGAACTAGAGCCATGTGCAGTGCCCCCTCGGGGAAACTCGGGGTTTGGTTTTAGTTGGATGGAGAGCTCATCTGAGTGTGCCCTAAGAACGAGATATGTGCAGCTCCTATCGGGATTTGTCGGCTCATTCGGGCGGTGTTGCTGGTCTTGTTTTAACCTGTCGAAGTGTCTTGAAGAACCGAGATACCGAGTCTGATCGGAACTTCTCGGGAGGAGGTCTATTCCTTCGTTGACCATGAGAGCTTGTCATGGGCTAATATGGGACTCCCCTGCAGGGATTTGAACTTTCGAAAGCCGTGCCCGCGGTTATGGACAGATGGGAATTTGTTAATGTCCGGTTGTAGATAACTTGAACATTAACCTAATTAAAATGAATCAACCGGGTGAGTTACTGTCATGGTCTCTTCTCGGCGGAGTCCGGGAAGTGAACATGGTGTTGGAGTAATGCTTGCGTAGGGTGTTCTCTAGTTTCTCGTTCGCTCTTTTCCCTCTCTTCTCGCTCTCGTTTGCGAACAGGATAGCCACCATATATGCTAGTCGCTTGCTGCAGCTCCACATATTTTACCTTGCCTTTCCTATTAAGCTTAAATAGTCTTGATCGCGAGGGTGCGAGATTTCTGAGTCCCTGTGGCTCACAGATTACTTCCAAACCAGATGCAGGGCCTGATGATTCCGCTCCAGGTGACGCGCTTGAGCTCAAGTGGGAGTTTGACGAGGACTCTCAACGATACTACGTGTCTTTCCCTGATGATCAGTAGTGGTGCCCAGTTGGGGTGATCGGGACCGTGTCGCTTGTTGGGTTATCTTTTATTTTGGCGCCGTAGTCGGGCCATGAGTGTTTGAATGATGTAATGCTATTTTATGTACTTGATTGACGTGGCGAGTGTAAGCCAACTATGTTATCTCCCCTTTTATTATCTATATTACATGGGATGTTGTGATGATTGCCTAACTTGCGACATATGCCTTCAATGCGATTATGTCTCTAAGTCGTGCCTCGACACGTGGGAGCTATAGTCGCATCGAGGGTGTTACAAAAATAAAGCCTCTTCTTTTGAGGTAGAATTCCCAAAATTCCTTCTAAAATTTCATAGGCAGCATTGGCATCAAGCTCAATGAAATTTCCTTTAGCGGCAAAATCTAGAAGTTGTCTATGATGCAAAGCCAATCCTATGTAAAAACTACGAAGAAAAACCTTAGCGTCCCCATTTAAATTGGAAATACGATACGATTCCATAAGCCTATACCAAGCATCTTTCAAATTTTCTCCTTGTCTTTACTTGAAGTAAAGAACATCAAAATCTGGTGACAAACGAGGAGTAGGAACGCTAGCCATCAAGACTAGAAAGCAAGAGAACGGCGAACAAAAAAAAGGGCGAATAAAACGACAAATTTTTGTGACGTGGGGGAGACCAAAACGAGAGGCAAATTGCAAATAATGTAAATTGCAAGGAGATGGGATTTGTGATTAGGAACCTGGTATATGTTGAAGATCCTCCCCGGCAACGACGCCAGAAATTCCTTTTGATGCGGCTTGAAGCTACGTCGGTATTTCCACAATGAGGAAGGGATGATGCAGCACAACAGGTATTTCCCTCAGATGTGAAACCAAGGTTATCGAACGAGTAGGAGAACCAAGCAACACAACGTAAACAGCCCCTACACACAAATAACAACTACTTGCAACTCGATGTGTTAAAGGGTTGTCAATCCCTTTCGGGTAATGGCGTCAGAAATTGGTGCGTGAACGGGAGAAAGTTGTAATAGATTGATAGATCGAATGCCACATAAAATAAATAAGAATAAATTGCAGCAAGGTATTTTTGGTTTAATAGATCTGAAAATAAATGCAAAGGAAAAGTAGATCGCAAAGGCAAATATATGAGAAAGAGACCCGGGGGCCGTAGGTTTCACTAGTGGCTTCTCTCGAGAAAAATAGCAAACGGTGTGTGAACAAATTATTGTTGGGCAATTGATAGAAATTCAAATACTTATGACGATATCCAGGAAATGATCATTATATAGGCATCACGTCCAAGATTAGTAGACCGAATCCTGCCTGCATCTACTACTATTACTCCACACAACGACCGCTATCCAGCATGCATCTAGTGTATTCAGTTCATGGAGAAACGGAGTAATGCAATAAGAATGATGACATGATGTAGACCAGATCTATCTATGTAGAGATAGACCCCATCGTTTTATCCTTAGTAGCAACGATACATACATGTCGGTTCCCCTTCTGTCACTGGGATCAAGCACCGTAAGATCGAACCCACTATAAAGCACCTCTTCCCATTGCAAGATAAATATATCAAGTTTGCCAAACAAAACCCAAATATCAGAGAAGAAATACGAGGCTATAAGCAATCATGCATATAAGAGATCAAAGAAACTCAAATAACTTTCATGGGTATAAAAAGATAGATCTGATCATAAAGTCAAAGCTGATCGATCCCAGCAAACACAGCGCAAAAGAGTTACATCATATGGATCTCCAAGACACCATTGTATTGAGTATCAAGAGAGAGAGAGAGAGGAAGCCCTCTAGCTACTAACTACGGACCCAAAGGTCTACAAAGAACTACTCATGCATCATCGGAGAGGCACCAATGGAGGTGGTGAACTCCAACCTAGATGGTGTCTAGATTGGATCTGATGGTTCTGGAATCTGTGATGGATGGATCAATATTTCATCGACTCCCCTAGGGTTTTGGTAATATTGGGGTATTGATCGAGAAAAGAGGGGGTCTGGGGGGCACCCCAGGTGGGCACAACCCACCAGGGCGCGCCTGGGCCTCCTGGCGCACCCTGGTGGGTTGTGCACTCCTCGAAGCAACCCCCCTAGGCAGAGCCACGGCCCATTATGTTCCTTCTGGTCCAAAAAATCTCCTTAAAGTTTTGTTGCATTTGGACTCCGTTTGATATTGATTTCCTGCGATGTAAAAAACATGTAGAAAACAGCAACTGGCACTTGGCACTATGTCAATAGGGTAATACCAAAAAATGATATAGAATGACTATAAAATGATTATAAAACATCCATGATTAATAATATAACAGCATGGAACTATAAAAATTATAGATACGTTGGAGACGTATCAGACACCGCCAAGCGTCTCCGGCAGGATGCAGAGGACAAACTAAAGAATCAGGTTGATCAAGTTAATCTCTTGATCAAGAGCCTGATTAATATGGCCGAGCGTCTTGGTGCCTAGGCTGCGGCGATGGGCATGGACGGCCTAGTCTTCTCGGCCAGCAAGCATGAGGTCCCAAGCGTCAAGCTGGGACTCTTCTTCAATGACCTGATCGAGAAGCTGAAGGCGCATGAAGAGGAGACGGCCGAGCGTTTTGCGACCGAGTCTTGGAGGATTGGCCGTGACGCCCTCTTCATGGTCTTGGGCAATATCGCCTGCCGCCACCTAGACCTTGACCTTGCCGACGGATTCAAGAAGCCGCCAGCGGGTGCCGACATTGCAGCTGCCTAGGAAAAGGCTGCTCCTCGGGCCAACGGGGTTCTCCATGTTTGAGCTGTTCCACCTGGACATCGGACTAAGTATCGGGCCGCTACCGCCTCTTCGTTTCCCTTTAAAGAAACATGATATATATTTTGCGTTGAGTCATTCTATCTCTAGTATTTGTGTGAAACTGGATTTTCTAGCTGAATTTTAAATGTGTGTTTATCCCTTTGAGCCCTATATGTTAGTGTTAGTATGATCAATCTCTATGTATGCTCTGGATGCATGTCGATATCATATTTCCGCGATTGTCGTAAGGGTCCGGCCCTTATCAGTCATCTTGGCATGGATGCGTCCCGATAGGTTTTTCCCATGTAGTTCTCAATGCAGCCTCTCGACCTGCGAGCATTGCTCCAGACAGGATGATGGTGCGATCAAATAAACTAGCCATGGTTCCATCACATGAGGGTTCTCACAATACGAATACTCACTAGGTTTAAGGGATAAACGGCTGCAATAATCTGAGATGTACAAACAAGAAGTGATAATGTAAACTTAGCTTTCATTTTGAGCTTCTTTTTCCTCAGTCGGGCTGTGAGCATCTGGCGCGCTCGCGACACCTGGAGGAGCAGAAGATAATCAGGTGGTTTCTCCGTTCCCGGCAGAGGCCGACACGTATTCCTTGTGGCTGGCAAGCATCAGGGAATAGTGTCGGGCTCCTCTGGCCCCATTTTCTCCCTTCCTTTCGAGTCAGTCCGGCAGCGACCATTGCATGGGTCGTGCCGTTGCAAGGAGCCTTGCCGAAGTATGCTTGCCGGTGCATCAATCAACAGACTCCTACCGGCGCTTCACTTAGGATTGTCCAAAATAGGGGAAATACTGGATCGAGCGTCGCGTGGTAATCGTCGACATCGAAGACGCCGGGGCTAAAGCAGTTCGGCTGCTAATGAAGGGAAAGGCCGGGAAGGAGGGAGCTTGCGCCCGCACATCTTGTGCCATTTCTCCGAATGGTGCCCGATGGTGGGTACGCCATACGGGGCACCGAGACGGGCATATTGCCACAAGCAGCGATCTTAGCTATAACCGTGGCTACGACGAGCCATGGAGACCAATAAAATGGCGCAAGGATGGCCCCGCTTTGTTTCTGTGTCTTCATGGCCACCGTGAACGCCAAAGACTTCAAGTGAACATCCATGGGCAAAGCGCACTTCACCCACCTTCAGGTTCATGCAAGCGAGCCCCCTACCGGGCGCACCAAAGATGTCGCGGGAAATAGCGACCACCTATGGGACCAGAAGGCCCTTGCTGGTTCGGCAGGGGGACGTCGCGTTGCACAAAGAGCAGACGAGGATGGTGCAGCACGGCAGAAATCACGCAGGCAATTTTACCCAGGTTCAGGCTGCCGTGAGGCATAAAACCCTACTCCTGCTTTGGTGTTTTCATGGTGGAAGAGTGGTGGTGGAGCATAGTACACTTGCCCGACAGTGGTTGCCTTGATGACTACTACACAACCTTCTTCTTGTAGACGTTGTTGGGCCTCCAAGTGCAGAGGTTTGAAGGACAGTAGCAAAATTCCCTCAAGTGGATGACCTAAGGTTTATCAATCCGTAGGAGGCGTAGGATGAAGATGGTATCTCTCAAGCAACCCTGCAACCAAATAACAAAGAGTCTCTTGTGTCCCCAACACACCCAATACAATGATAAATTGTATAGGTGCACTAGTTCGGCGAAGAGATGGTGAAACAAGTGGTATATGGATAGTAGATAAAAGTATTTGTAATCTGAAATAATAAAAACAGCAAGGTAGCAAGTAATAAAAGTGAGCGTAAACGGTATTGCAATGTGTGGAAACAAGGCCTAGGGTTCATACTTTCGCTAGTGTAAGTTCCCTCAACAACGATAAATTAATTGGATCACATAACCATCCCTTAACATGCAACAAAGAGTCACTCCAAAGTCACTAATAGCGGAGAACGAACGAAGAGATTATGGCAGGGTATGGAACCACCTCAAAGTTATTCTTTCCAATCAATCTGTTGGGCGATTACTATAAGTGTCACAAACAGCCCTAGAGTTCGTACTACAATAACACCGTAAGACACAAATCAATCAAAAACCTAATATCACCTGGATACTCCAATGTCACCTCAAGTATCCGTGGGTATGATTATACGATATGCATCACACAATCTCAGATTCATCTATTCAACCAACACAAAGGACCTCGACGAGTGCCCCAAAGTTCCTACCGGAGAATCACGACGAAAATGTGTGCCAACCCCTATGCATAGGTTCCCAATGTCACGAAACCCACAAGTTGATCACCAAGACATACATCAAAGTCTTTAAAGGGAAAACTCAATTCATTACAAGAGAGAAGAGGGGGAGGAGAAACATAGGATCCAACTATAATAGCAAAGCTCGCGATACATCAAGATCGTATCACCTCAAGAACACGAGAGAGGGAGAGAGAGAGATCAAACACATAGCTACTGGTACATACCCTCAGCCCCGAGGGAGAACTACTCCCTCCTCGCCATGGAGAATGCCGGGATGATGAAGATGGCCAACAGTTAGGGATCCCCCCTCCGGCAGGGTGCCGGAGCAGGGCCCCGATTGACTTTTGGTGGCTACGGAGGCTTCTGGAGGTGGAACTCCCGATCTAATCTCTGTTCTGGAAGTTTTAGGGTGTATGGAGTTATATAGGCAGAAGAAGCATGTCAGGGGAGCCACGGGGGCCCCACGAGGCAGGGGGGCGCGCCCCCCACCCTCGTGGGCAGCTCCCGTATCTTGTGACGTGGGGTCCAAGTCCATCAGGTGTGTTTCCTTCCAAAAATAAATTCTCCAGTTGATTTCGTTCCGTTTCGACTCCGTCTGATATTCCTTTTTTTTCAAAACACTGAAATAGGCATAAAACAGCAAATCTGGGGTGGGCCTCCGGTTAATAGGTTAGTCCCAAAAATAATATAAAAGTGGATAATATTGCCCAAAACAGTAGATAATATAGCATGGAGCAATCAAAAATTATAGATACGTTGGAGACATATCAAGCATCCCCAAGCTTAATTCCTGCTCGTCCTCGAGTAGGTAAATGATAAAAAAGATAATTTTTGTTGTGGAATGCTAGTTGGCATAATTTCAATGTAATTCTTCTTACTTGTGATATGAATATTCAGATTCGAAAGATTCAAAACAAAAGTTCATATTGACATAAAAATAATAATACTTCAAGCATACTAACTAAGCAATTATGTCTTCTCAAAATAACATGGCCAAAGAAAGTTCATCCCTACAAAATCATATAGTTTAGTCATGCTCCATTTTCATCACACAAGAATGCTCTCATCATGCACAACCCCGATGACAAGCCAAGCAATTGTTTCATACTTTAGTAATCTCAAACTTATAAACCTTCATGCAATACATGAGCGTGAGCCATGGATATAACACTATGGGTGGAATAGAATAATGAGGGTGTTATGTGGAGAAGACAAAAAAGGAGAAAGTCTCACATCAACGAGGCTAATCAATGGGCTATGGAGATGCCCACCGATTGATGTTAATGCAAGGAGTAGGGATTGCCATGCAACAGATGCACTAGAGCTATAAATGTATGAAAGCTCAACAAAAGAAACTAAGTGGGTGTGCATCCAACTTGCTTGCTCACGAAGACCTAGAGAACTTGAGGAGGCACATTGTCGGAATATACAAGCCAAGTTCTATAATGAAAAATTCCCACTAGTATATGAAAGTGACAGAACAAGAGACTCTCCATCATAAAGATCATGGTGCTACTTTGAAGCACAAGTGTGGAAAAAGGATAGTAGCATTGTCCCTTTTATTTTTTTATTTTTTATTTTTTTATTTTTTATTTGGCCTTTATTTCGGCCTTTCTCTTTTTTTTGGGACAATGCTCTATTGAATGATGATCATCACACTTCTATTTATTTACAACTCAATGATTACAACTCGATACTAGAACAAAGTATGACTCTATATGAATGCCTCCGGCGGTGTACCGGGATTGCGATGAATCAAGTGTGACATGTATGAAAAATTATGAATGGTGGCTTTGCCACAAATACGATGTCAACTACATGATCATGCAAAGCAATATGACAATGATGAATGTGTCATGATGAACGGAATGATGGAAAGTTGCATGGCAATATATCTCGGAATAGCTATGGAAATGCCATAATAGGTAGGTATGGTGGCTGTTTTGAGGAAGATATAAGGAGGTTTATGTGTGACAGAGTGTATCATATCACGGGGTTTGGATGCACCGGCGAAGTTTGCGCCAACTCTCAATGTGAGAAAGGGCAATGCACGGTACCGAAGAGGCTAGCAAGGATGGAAGGGTGAGAGTGTGTATAATCCATGGACTCAACATTAGTCATAAAGAACTCACATACTTATTGCAAAAATCTACAAGTCATCAAAAACCTCGGCACTACGCGCATGCTCCTAGGGGGATAGATTATTAGGAAAAGACCATCGCTCATCCCCGACCGCCACTTATAAGGAGGACAATCAAATAACATCTCATGTTTGAAATTTGTTGCATAACATTTACCATACGTGCATGCTACGGGACTTGCAAACTTCAACACAAGCATTTCTCAAATTCACAACTACTCAACTAGCATGACTCTAATATCACCATCTCCATATCTCAAAACAATCATCAAGTATGAAACTTCTCTTAGTATTCAACACACTCATAAGAGAATTTTATTATTAATCTTGTATACCTAGCATATTAGGATTTTAAGCAAATTACCATGCTATTTAAGACTCTCAAAATAATATAAGTGAAGCACTAGAGCAAACGACAAACTACTCCGAAAGATATAAGTGAAGATCAATGAGTAGTCGGATAATTATGCAACTATGTGAAGACTCTCTAACATTTAATAATTTCAGATCTTGGTATTCTATTCAAATAGCAAGCAAAGAAAAATAAAATGACATCTAATAATAGCAAACATCATGTGAAGAAGCAAAAACTTAGGATCAACCGAAACTAACCGATAGTTGTTGAAGAAGAAAGGTGGGATGCCAACCGGGGCATCCCCAAGCTTAGAAGCTTGAGACTTACTGAAATATTATCTTGTGGTGCCTTGGGCATCCCCAAGCTTGAGCTTTTGTATCTCCTTAATTCCTCTCATATCACGGCCTCCCTACATCTCAAAAGCTTCATCCACACAAAACTCAACAAGGACTCGTGAGGTAAGTTAGTATAAACCATTGTCAAAACCTTATCATACTCTACTGTAGAAAATCACTAAAATTATTATTCAACATTGCATACTAAATGCCTCTGAATATTTAATAGTCCTATCCTCAAATAGAATCATTAAAGAAGCAAACATATGCAAACAATGCAAACATAACAGCAATCTGCCTAAACAGGATAGTCTATAAAGAATGCAGCAACATCCATACTTCCCTAGCTCCAAAAATTACGAAAGAAAATTCCCATTGTAGTAAATTTATAAGAGCTTCATATGCAAAAGGTTTCAACATTTTATCACATTCTGAATTTTCTAGGGAATTATTGCAACAGCGGTAAACTTTTTGTTTTCAAACAGCAACATGTGGACTTCTAAAATAGGCATAGTAAAGGCTATCAATGCCACTTCTATTGAAATAAAAGATGCAAAACATTGTTCTAAATGACAGCAAGAAAATCCTAAAAAAATAAATTGACGCTCCAAGCAAAACACATATCATGTGGTGAATAAAAATATAGCTCCAAGTAAAGTTACCGATAGAAGTAGACGAGAGAGGGGATGCCTTCCGGGGCATCCCCAAGCTTAGGCTCTCGGCTATCCTTGAATATTACCTTTGGATGCCTTGGGCATCCCCAAGCTTAGGCTCTTGCCACTCCTTATTCCATAGTCCATCGAATCCTTACCCAAAACTTGAAAACTTCACAACACAAAACTTAACAGAAAACTCGTAAGCTCCGTTACTATAAGAAAATAAATCACCAGTTCAAGGTACTGTAATCAACTCATTATTTATTTATATTGGTGTTAAACCTACTATATTCCAACTTCTCTATGGTTTATAAACTATTTTACTAGCCATAGATTCATCAAAATAAGCAAACAACACAATGAAAACAGAATCTGTCAAAAACAGAACAGTCTGTAGTAATCTGAATCAAACGTATACTTATGGAACTCATAAAATTCTGAAATAAATAGCACTCTCCAAATAAAAATGGCAGCAATTCTCGTGAGCACTAAAGTTTCTGTTTTTTCCAGCAAGATCAACAAGACTTTCCCCAAGTCTTCCCAAAGGTTCTACTTGGCACAAACACTAATTAAAAGCATAAAACCACATCTAAACAGAGGCTAGATGAATTATTTATTACTAAACAGGAGAAAAAAGCAAGGAACAAAAATAAAGTTTGGTTGCCTCCCAACAGCGCTATCGTTTAACGCCCCTAGCTAGGCATGATGATTTCAATGATGCTCATATGTCTTCGTGAAGAGCGTGGGGTCGAGGGAACCAGGTGTGAAGCCTTTACTCTTCAGGAAGTATTTGAGTGTGTCATACCAAGCCCGAGGGGCTTGTTTGAGGCCATACAGTGCCTTGTTGAGCTTGTATACCATGTCAGGATGTTTTGGATCTTCAAACCCAGGCGGTTGTGCAACATACACTTCTTCTTCAATCTTGCCATTGAGAAAAGCGCTCTTCACATCCATTTGATATAGAAGTATGTTATGATAATTTGCATAGGCTTCAAGTCGAGCCACGGGAGCAAATGTTTCATCGAAGTCAATCCCTTCAACTTGAGTATATCCTTGAGCAACGAGACGAGCTTTGTTTCTGAAAACTTGACCATGCTCATCTTGCTTGTTGCGGCATATCCATTTGGTGCCTATTATATTGTGCTTCCGAGGATCAGGACGCTTAACCAGTTCCCATACATTATTCAGCTCAAACTGTTGAAGCTCTTCTTGCATAGCTTGAATCCATTCAGTTTCCATGAAGGCTTCTTCAATTTTCTTGGGTTCTATTATTGAGACAAATGCAAAGTGCCCACATAAATTTGCTAGTTGTGTCGCCCTTGAACGAGTGAGCGGACCGGGTGCATTGATGCTATCAATTATTCTCTCAATCTGCACTTCATTGGCAACACAAGGATGTACAGGGCGAAGATTTTGCTCTTGCTGATCATTGTCATTGTTAGAGGGATTGTCTTCAGGTTGATCAGGTGCAGAGATGATAAGTTCCTTTTCAGGTTGAGCTTCAGAGGGTATGATTTCTCCAGTTCCCATAAGTTTGATTGATTCACTGGATGGAACTTCATCTAGCACATTTGGCAGGTGCTCTCTTTGTGAACCGTTAGTCTCATCGAACCACACATCCACTGTTTCAACCACTTTATAATGAAAGAGATTGAAGACTCTGTAGGAGTGCGAGTCCTTTCCATATCCAAGCATAAAACCCTCATGTGCTTTTGGTGCAAATTTTGAAGTGTGATGTGGATCCTTGATCCAGCACATGGCGCCAAATACTTTGAAGTAACAAACATTTGGCTTCTTGCCAGTAAGGAGCTCATAAGATGTCTTGTTCAGAAGCTTGTGAAGATAAACACGATTGATTGTATGGCATGCAGTATCAATGGCTTCAGGCCAGAATTTTCTTGGAGTCTTGTATTCATCAAGCATCGTTCGGGCCATCTCAATGAGTGTTCTGTTCTTGCGTTCGACGACGCCATTCTGCTGTGGCGTGTACGGAGTTGAGAATTCATGTGTGATGCCCAGAGTATCAAGATATGTATCAAGGCCAGTGTTCTTGAATTCAGTGCCATTGTCACTTCTGATGTGCTTTATCTTGGCGCCATAGTTGTTCATTGCTCGATTGGCGAAGTGTCTGAAGACATCCTGCACTTCAGTCTTGTAGAGGATTATGTGCACCCAAGTATATCTAGTATAATCATCAACAATGACAAAGCCATAGAGACAAGCAGTAGTATTAAGACTTGAGTAAAGAGTGGGACCGAAAAGATCCATGTGGAGCAGTACGAAGGGTCGAGTTGTTGTCATGATTGTCTTCGAGGGATGGTTGGCCCTCGTCATCTTTCCTGCTTCACAGGCACTGCATAAGTGATCTTTCTTGAACTTGACGCCCTCGATGCCTATGACATGCGTCTTCTTTGCAAGGGTGTGGAGGTTCCTCATGCCAGCATGCCCTAGCCTCCGATGCCAGAGCCAGCATTCTGAAGCTTCTGCCAGAAGACATACGGCAAGTTGTGGTCCTGCTGAGAAATCTACCATGTACAAATCATCTTTCCTATACCCTTCAAACACTAGAGACTTGTCAGATTCCATTAGAACAAGGCAACGATATTTTCCAAACATCACGATCATGTTTAAATCGCAAAGCATTGAGATAGACATTAAGTTGAAACCAAGGGATTCAACAAGAATGACTTTATCCATGTGTTGATCCTTTGAGATTGCAACTCTACCTAGACCCAATACCTTACTTTTACCAGTGTCGGAAAATGTGATGTGACTCTTGTCGGATGGACGTAAGGTTGAGTCCATAAGAAGGCTTCTCTTGCCACTCATGTGATTGGTACACCCACTATCAATAATCCATTCTGAAGCTGCTGGTGTCGTACCCTACAGTGCAGTTAGGGGGATAGGCTTCACGAAGAGAATTGTGAAGCAAAAAGATTTGACAAACCAGTGGGTTATGAAAGCTTAGATCGAGATTTGGACTGATAGGGCAAGTAGCAAGCGATCAGGAACGAAGTACGTAATAAGACCATTTGGGCATTTGATCTTGCGCCCTACAAGATGTTTAAGGTCCCCAGCAATAGCGTCAAATGATTTTGGTTTTCTGCTGGAGACCCTTCCCTGCAAAAGAGAGTTAAGCTTTCTTAGCCACCCACATCCTCAAGGGTGGCTTAGAAGCAATAAGCCTAAGTGCAGCATCTGAGAACTTTGGCTTTGGAGCCCTAGCAAAAAGTCTTGCAGGTGGACAATAGTACTCATAAGAATAAGCAGAATAGTTCTTGGTCTTATGAACATGGCAGTTTGATGAAGCGCGCTCATATTCATAGGCCTGAGTATGGCTTCCCTGCAAAACATTTGCATTAGTGCGACTCATGTGAGTCCTCTATCTGTATGAAGCCTTTGGACCGTATGAAGACTGTGGTCTGGGGTTTGTCTTCTTCACCTGTGGTGTCATGATGACATTCAGAGGAAGATTCTCCAAACACCTTTTCGGCACCCAGATCTTCTTCATAGGCGGTCCATTCCTGCAGTTAGTACCAATATACCTGGCAAACACTTCACCATTCTGATTCTTAAACAGTTTGTAGTTTGCACAAGTGAAGCCAGATAGAGTGGATGGATCTGCAGAGGGTTCCTTTGCAGCAACCCATGTGGTTTTGGGGGTACTGCTCAGGTTTCCAGTAAGAGCCATCAACATTAATTTTCCTTTCGAACCCAACACCCTCTTTCCTAGGGTTTCGGTTCAGGATCTGCCTTTTGAGGACATCACATAGTGTCTGATGCCCTTTGAGACTTTTGTACATCCCTGTTTCAAGCAACGTCCTCAACCTAGCATTCTCATCAGCAATAGCAGTGGTATCCTTATCAGAGGGGTTAGTTCCCACATCAACAGTTGAAGATATTGCACCAGTAGCAGGAGCAGAACATTCAGCAACAAAAGTAGCATTATCACGCTCAATGCATTTAAGACATGGTGGTTCAAATCCTTCCTGAGCTGAACTGATCTGTTCGGCGTGAAGCGACTCGTTTTCCTTTTGAAGATCTTCATGAGCCGCTCTCAATTTCTCAAGATCTTGCTTCCTTTGAAGATAATCATAGGAAAGCTTTTTATGAGTTGTTGAGAGCGTTTCATGACGACTTTCAAGTTCCTCATACTTAACATGAAGATTTTTTATGTCTTCAATTAAGGACTCAGATCGAGTCATTTCAGCGCCTAACAGATCATCGCTTTTGTCTAACAGTTTTTGAATATGTTCCATAGCTTTCTGTTGTTCAGTTGCAATTTTAGCAAGTGTTTTGTAGCTGGGTCTTGAACCACAATCAGAGTCATCGTCACTAGATGTTTGATAGTGAGTAGTGCGTGTGTTTACCTTGGCACCGCATGCCATGAAGCAGTAGGTAGGAGCGGAGTAGTCCTTGTCATTTGCATCGGTGTCGGTGGTGGAGTCATTGTCTTTAGTGTTGAAGATGGACTTGGCAACATATGTTGTAGCCAGACTCGCAACGCCAGAATCGGACTCCTCCTCAGACTCCACCTCCGCCTCCTCAGAAGCGGACTCCTCCTCTGAATCCATTTCCTTGCCAACAAACGCACGTGCCTTGCTAGATGAGCTCTTCTTGTGTGATGAAGACTTTGAGGAGGACTTGGAAGAAGACTTTGAGTATTTCTTCTTCTTCTTGTCATCAGAATCATACTCCTTGCTCTTCTTTTTCTTCTTGTTCTCAATGTCCCACTGCGGACACTCAGAGATGTAGTGGCCAAGTTTCTTGCACTTGTGGCATGTTTTCTTCTTGTAGTCATGAGCAGAAGCTTCATCATTCCTTGAGCTTGATCGTGAAGACTTTCTGAAGCCTTTCTTCTTGGTGAATTTTGGAACTTCTTCACAAGCATAGCAAGCTCCTTTCCAATGTCTTCAGGATCATCAGAACTGCTGTCAGATTCTTCTTCAGATGAGGAGACAGCTTTTGCCTTCTTGAAATCAGGACGTTCTTGAATCATCAGGGCTAGGGTGTCAAACGAACTGTCAAGTGATCTCAGGAGTGTCTTGACAACTTCATGCTTGGTGATCTCAGTAGCGCCGAGGGCTTGAAGTTCATTTGTGATGTAAGTGAGTCGATCAAACGTGAGCTGGACATTCTCATTATCATTTCTCTTGAAGCGGTTGAAGAGGTTGCAAAGGACACTGATTCTCTGATCTCTCTGGGTTGAGACGCCTTCGTTGACCTTGGAGAGCCAGTACCAGACTAGCTTAGATGTTTCCAAAGCACTCACGCGGCCATACTGTCCTTTGGTCAGATGACCACAGATGATATTCTTGGCAGTAGAGTCCAGTTAAACGAACTTCTTGACGTCAGCTGCAGTGACACCTTCTCCAGCCTTGGGAACGCCGTTCTTGACAACATACCATAGGTCGACGTCAATGGCTTCAAGATGCATGCGCATCTTATTCTTCTAGTAGGGATATTCAGTTCCATCGAAGACGGGGCACGCAGCGGAGACTTTAATTATCCCTGCAGTCGACATAGCTAAAACTCCAGGTGGTTAAACCGAATCACACAGAACAAGGGAGTACCTTGCTCTGATACCAATTGAGAGTGCGTTATACCAACTAGAGGGGGGGTGAATAGGCGATTTTTATGAAAGTCTTCAAAACATGGAAGTTTTGAAGACAAACGATAGAAATAAACCTATTACCATGTAGCGGAAGGTAGACTACACTAGGCAAACCATAGTCAAGTATTCAATGAAGTGAAAGCACAATGACTAATAGCAGCTAGGTAGTAAGGATCAGGTAGGAAGATATTATGAAGCCAATCAGAACAAGCAGTCACTCAGTGAAGACAAAAGATAGTGCAATCATACAATGACTTCACAAGGACCAACAGTAAGTAAAGGGAAGGGAAGGATAAAACCAGTGACACGTTGAAGACAATGATTTGTTGGACCAGTTCTAGTTGCTATGACAGCTGTACGTCTGGTTAGGGCGGCTAGGTATTTAAACCTGAGGACACACAGTCCCGGACACCCAGTCCTGAACACGCAGCTCAGGACAACCAGTCCTCATCGTATTCCCCTTGAGCTAAGGTCACACAGACCTCGCCCAATCACTCTGATAAGTCTTCAAGGTAGACTCCCAAACCTTCATAGACTTCGTTCACCGGCGATCCACAATGACTCTTGGATGCTCAGAATGCGACGCCTAACCGGCTGGAGGATTCACAGTCCTCAAGTGTAATAATTCTTCAGATCACACAGATAGGAAGACTTAAGTGATGCCTAACACTCTTTGGCTCTGGGTGGTTAGGGCTTTATCCTCGCAAGGAATTCTCTCTCAAAGGCTTCGAGGTGGGTTGCTCTCAAACGACAAAAGCCGTACTCTAACTCTGAGCAGCCAACCGTTTATGGTTGTAGGGGTGGGCTATTTATAGCCACTAGGCAACCTGACCTGATTTGTCCGAAATGACCCTGGGTCACTAAGGAACTGACACGTGTTCCAATGGTCAGATTTCAAACACACACGACAACTTTACTTGGGCTACAAGCAAAGCTGACTTGTCCGACTCTGGACAAGATTTGCTCTCATAGTCTTCACTCGAAGACATAGGTTTTGGTTAAGCATCACTTCAGTCATTCTGACCGGTTCTCTTGGACCCCACTTAACAGTACGGTGGTTCCTATGACTCAATAAAGAAGAAAAAGAACTACAAAAGATATGAGTCTTCGAGCTCCATAGGCTTCATGCGATGTCTTCTCTTGTCATAGTCTTCAATGTGAATATCTTCACATAGCACCTTTGACATCAATGTCTTCATACATTTTTAGGGGTCATCTCTGGTAGGAAAACCGAATCAATGAGGGACTTCTACCTGTGTTATCCTGCAATTCTCACAAACACATTAGTCCCTCAACTAGGTTTGTCGTCAATACTCCAAAACCAACTAGGGGTGGCACTAGATGCACTTACATGCAACAAAGAGTCACTCCAAAGTCACTAATAGCGGCGAACGAACGAAGAGATTATGGTAGGGTACGAAACCACCTCAAAGTTATTCTTTCCAATCAATCCGTTGGGCTATTCCTATAAGTGTCACAAACAGCCCTAGAGTTCGTACTAGAATAACACCTTAAGACACAAATCAATCAAAACCCTAATGTCACCTTGATACTCCAATGTCACCTCAAGTATCCGTGTGTATGATTATACGATATGCATCACACAATCTCAGATTCATCTGTTCAACCAACACAAAGGACCTCGAAGAGTGCCCCAAAGTTCCTACCGGATCACGATGAAAACGTGTGTCAACCCTATGCATAGGTTCCCAATGTCACGAAACCCACAAGTTGATCACCAAGTCATACATCAAGTTTTCTCAAGTCCTTAAAGACTCAATCCGATAAGATAACTCGAAAGGGAAAACTCAATTCATTACCAGAGAGAAGAGGGGGAGGAGAAACATAGGATCCAACTATAATAGCAAAGCTCGCGATACATCAAGATCGTATCACCTCAAGAACACGAGAGAGAGAGAGAGAGAGATCAAACACATGGCTACTGGTACATACCCTCAGCCCTGAGGGAGAACTACTCCTGCCTCGTCATGGAGAGCGTCGGGATGGTGAAGATGGCCACCGGTGAGGGATCCCCCCTCCGGCAGGGTGCCGGAACAGGGTCCCGATTGACTTTTGGTGGCTACGGAGGCTTCTGGAGGTGGAACTCCCGATCTAATCTCTGTTTTGGAAGTTTTACGGTATATGGAGTTATATAGGCAGAAGAAGCACATCAGGGGAGCCACGGGGGCCCCACGAAGCAGGGGGGCGCACCCTAGGGGGGTGGGCGCGCCCCCCACCCTCGTGGGCAGCTCCCATATCTTCTGACGTGGGGTCCAAGTCCATCAGGTGTGTTTCCTTCCAAAATTAACTTCTCCAGTTGATTTCGTTCCGTTTCGACTCCGTCTGATATTCCTTTTCTTCAAAACACTGAAATAGGCATAAAACTGCAAATCTGGGCTGGGCCTCCGGTTAATAGGTTAGTCCCAAAAATAATATAAAAGTGGATAATAAAGCCCAATATTGCCCAAAACAGTAGATAATATACATGGAGCAATCAAAAATTATAGATACGTTGGATACGTATCATGCCTCAGGGCGGCAGTGGCTACGCGCGTATGGGGTGTGAGTTATCCAATCTTCTAACCCTTTCCTATGGTTGCCACGGGCCTCCTTTTATAGATCAAGGGGTTACCACAATGCCAAATTAGTCATTATGCACTGATAAGATAGAAGACAGTGCTATCATACCTAACTTTGCGGGCCGACAGGGCGCATTAAATGCGTCGCTCAACGTCACGTCGTTGGTTGCCCGGCAAGGCTTGCCAGGCCATCTTGCCAGCCCCACACCTACTTGCTTGACACGTCGCATGACGGGTGTCATCTGTGGGTTTTTCCTATAGGGAGAGGCTCCCATGTGGCAAATGGCTGGCACTTAGTCACTCTGCGGCTTGACACCGCACTGATTGATGATGTGGGTCGTGGCAGAGTAGTTGATGAGGTGATTTTGCCTTCATGTTTCCCCGACAGGCCCTGCCGGGACGTCTTGGACGTCTTCTTCATGGGTGGCCACGCCCTTTGCCAAGCTCGCCTGCCCAGCAAAGGAGGTTCTTCTCCTGATGGTGTCTTGCTTCTCTGGCTTAATTCCGGTCCTCTCGATCTGCATGATGGTTCTTTGGAGATCTTGGTTTCTTGTACTCCGGCTTGATCTTGACTTGCCCGTGCACGAGGTAGGAGAGTATACATACCCCTGTATATTTCCCCAGTACCGTCGCTACACTCCACCCCAGCATCTGCCGCTGCCTCTTTTCGAAGCACCGCAGCGCGCTGGTTTAGAAGAGTCGCTCCACCGCTCAAATGGTCGTCGGAGGAGCGTTTCCGGCGCCCTCTGGCATCCCTGGTTACCTCCGGTGACTAAACACCGGTTAACGTCGGTCTAGTTAGTGCCTAACCACCCCTCCGTGTCAATGACAGGTGGGCCCCGCTTTTAATTAGCCAGCTAAAATAATAGTTAGTTTAGGTTAATTAACTATGTTTAGCCACTATGTCAATGAGGCATGGGTCCCGCACGTCAGGTCTGACTGCGGTTGACTGATGACCCACTGTTGACTTTGCTGATGCAGAAATGATTTTCTGGATTTAAAGGTAACACCCTCGATGCGACTATCGCTCCCACATGTCGAGGCACGACTTAGAGACATAATCGCATTGAAGGCATATGTCGCAAGTGAGGTAATCTTTACACAACCCATGTAATACATAAGGGAAAGAGATACATAGTTGGCTTACAATCGCCACTTCACAATTACATGAATAAACATTACATCAATCAAATACACTCATGGTCCGACTACGGAACCAAAATAAAAGGAGAACCCCAAATGCGACAAAGGTCCCCGATCGACCCCAACTGGGCTCCACTACTGATCAACTAGAACGGAACAACAAAAAGGAAAAAATCTTCATCGAGCTCCTCTTGCGCTTGGTTGTGTCATCTGCACGGTTCAACGGCACTTGCAAACTGGTTTTGGAAGTATCTGTGAGCCACAGGGACTCAGCAATCTCGCACCCTCGCGATCAAGACTATTTAAGCTTATGGGTAAGATAAAGGTATGAGGTGGAGCTGCAGTAAGCAACTAGCATATAAGGTGGCTAACATACGCAAATGAGAGCGAGAAGAGAAGGCAAAGCACGGTCGATAAATCTATGATCAAGAAGTGATCCTAAAACAACCTGCGTCAAGCATAACTCCAACAACCGTGTTCACTTCCCGGACTCCGCCGGTAAGAGACCGTCACGGTTACACACGCGGTTGATTCATTTTAATTAAGGTCGACTTTAGGTTTTCTACAACTGGACGTTAACAAATTCCCATCTGCCCATAATAACGGGCACGACTTTCGAAAGTTCAAATCCCTGCAGGGGTGTCCCAACTTAGCCCATCACAAGCTCTCACGGTCAATGAAGGAATAGACCTCCACCCGAGACATTCCGATCAGACTCGGTATCCCGGTACAACAAGACATTTCGACAGGGTAAAACTAAACCAGCAACACCGCCCGAATGTGCCGACAAATCCCGATAGGAGCTGCACATATCTCTTTCTCAGGGCACACTCAGATGAGCCAGACATCGGGTAAGCCAACCCAGAGTTGCCCCTGGTAGCCTCAGACATCGCTCAGTTGGACCAACACTTAGAGAAGCACTGGCCCGGGGGGGGGGGGTTAAAATAAAGATGACCCTTGAGTCCGCGAAACCCAAGGGAAAAAGAGGCTAGGTGGCGAATGTTAAAACCAATGTTGGGCATTGCTGGAAAAGCTTTACTTAAGGCGAACTGTCAAGGGGTTCCCATTATAGCCCAACCGTGTGAGGAACGCAAAATCCGGGAACATAACACCGATATGACAGAAACTAGGGCAGCAAGAGTGGAACAAAACACCAGGCATAAGGCTGAGCCTTCCACCCTTTACCAAGTATATAGATGCATTAATTAAATAAGATATATAGTGATATCCCAACAAGTAAACAAATGTTCCAACAAGGAACGACATCTCCATGTTCCAACAAGGAACAAACTTCAATCTTCACCTGCAACTAGCAACGCTATAAGAGGGGCTAAGCAAAGCGGTAACATAGCCAAACAACGGTTTGCTAGGACATGGTGGGTTAGAGGTTCAACCTGGCAATAGGGAGGCTGACAAGAAAAAGGTAGGCATCGTAGCATTGGCATAGCAAGAGCGAGCCAACTAGCATAGCAAATATAGTAGTGATTTCGAGGGTATGATCATCTTGCCTGAAATCCCGCAAGGAAGAAGAACGAGTCCGTGAAGAAGACAAACGGACGTAGACGAATGGGTCCTCACAACACGACGTTATCGGAACCAACCCGAAGAAGCAATCACCGGAAAAGAAGCACACACAACATAGTAAACAACCACGACAACAACATATGGCACGATGCGCAAACAAGTATGATGCATGTCCGGTTTAATGAGGCATGGCATGGCAAAATGCACAAGCAATCCTACAAATTTAAGTGGAGCTCAATATGCATCGGGATGCCTATTGACAGAACACCACATCCATTATTTAGTTCGATCTCGTTTATGTACCCAACAATATTAAATGTTGATTAACATGGAAAAAGGTGAAGCACAACAAAACTACCTATCTAGGCAAGTTTAAATGAGGCCGGAAGCAACGAACAACAATTCCGGAAAATCCTCATATGCATAATTTAAGGTTTGGTACTGTTCTGTCCTAAACAATATTTTAGAGTTGTTAAACATGCAAGATGATGCCACCATGTTAAACTAGGCAAAATTCTACCCCATTTACATATAAAGTTTATTAAAATCGGGGTTACGGTTATTTAGTTATGAATTAAATCATTTGACATGGCATAGGGGTAAATATATGCAAATAGCATTTTAAACATGGATGAAAGTTGGATATTATTAATCTACACAAAATTCTGAGCAAGTTTCATATATAAATTGTTTTAATCCGATGCACGGTTAATGAGTTATTAAATGCATGAACATGAGGATCTAATCTGTAAAACTGGCAATCTCTGGATAATTCATAAAATCGCAGGCGCTGAAAAAAATACATCACGGGCCGAAATCTGAGGTAAGCCCAACAGTGAGGAAAAAAATAGAGAAGGGGGGCGCTGCGGGTGTGGCTCACCCAGTGGGCTCGGCCCGTTAGCAGAGAGGAGGAGGCAGGCCGGATGCGGCGCGCGAGCGAGCTGGGCCTTGGCGCCTGCGGCTGGATCCTGGGAAGCTGGGCCGGCCCAGGTCGTGGGAAGGCAGGCCAGGCGGGGGCGGCGCGCTGGGGCCCATGTGCGTGAGGGGGGGAGAGGCCCACGAGCGGGTCGTCGTTCTCCTCCTCGGCAGGGTCCGAGCAAGGCCATGGCGGCGACATCCGACGCAGGAGCTCCGGCGGGAGGGCTGGATGGCCGGGAACGGACGGATCCGGGCACGGGGAAGCCGGATCCGGTGTCAGGGGTGGCCGGCGGCGCTCGGGGAGACTCCGGATGTGACGAACGACACCCTGCGGGGCGGTGGCGGCTTGAACGAGGTCCGGCGACCGGCGATGGAGGCAGCGAGGCGGCGAGGATGCGCTGGCGGTGGGGGTGCGGATCGAGACGGCGTGCGGCGGCGCAAGGGAGGATGGAGAAGGCGGCAAGTGGGCGCGGCTCTCCGCGGGCGGCGGCGAGGTCGGGTCCCGCGGGCTCGATCTGGGCTCGCGGGCCGGCGGCGAAGTGGGGCAGCGCGGTGCCATGTGGCGCAGTGGGATTGGAGGAGGGAGGCGGTGGTGACGACGTGTCGTGCTCCCATCGGTCGGAGCGACATGGCGGTGGCAGTGGACATGTCCGGTGCAGCGCGGACGCGTCCGGTGGCGCGGGGAGGAGTGGATCTAGGGGTTTAGACTGCGAAATGATCCGAAATTTCGGGGAGGGGTGCTCTTTTATAGGTAGCGGGAGCTAGGAAGCTCCAAATGAGGTGCGGTTTTCGGCCACGCGATCGTGATCGAACGACCGAGATGATGGAGCAGAGTTAGGTGGGTTTTGGGCCAAATTGGAAGGGTGTTGAGCTGCAACACACACAAGGCCTTTTCGGTCTCTCGGTTAACCGTTGGAGTATCAAACGAAGTCCAAATGATACGAAACTTGACAGGCGGTCTACCGGTAGTAAACCAAGGCCGCTTGGCAAGACTCGGTCCAATCCGGAAATGTTTAACCCCCACACAAGAAAGAAAGGTAGAAATGACCACCGGAGGAGAACGGAACGCCGGATTGCAAAACGGACAATGGGGAAAATGCTCGGACGCAAGAGACGAACACGTATGCAAATGAAATGTGCATGATGACATGATATGCAATGCATGACACGCAAGCAATGACAAGGCAACAACAGCGAATAACTGAACGACACCTGGCACATCAGTCTCGGGGCGTTACATTAAAGTAAATCATAAGTGATTTATTTAATTCATCAAATACTTAAAACTTATAAAATCATAGAAAATAATCTATAAATCCAATGAAAAAGATTTATATATATATAATTATCCAACAAAATCCAAATAATCTATTTATGGCATTTTCATGCATGTTTGAACAACTTACAACCATTGTATGTGACAATTTGAATAAATGGCGTTTTAAATGTCCGATGTGGAGTTTGAATCTGAACCTTGGGTTCAAAACCAACTTCATTTAAATTCTTGCTAGTTGCATTAGCCCAAATCATAGCATATTGCCATGTCATGATCATGCATCATATTGTTGCATTGCATTGATTGTGTTCCCTCTTGTTTGCCGGTGTTTGTTCCCTCTTAGTGGATGTAGTTCCAATGATGAGTTCGATCACACCGATGAAGAGTTTTACTATCTTCAGAAGTGCCATGCAAGCAAACCCCCTTTGAGAATTTCGATACAATCCCACTCTCTCGCTCCTGCACTCTTTTACTGCACTAGGGCAACAATGATTCAACTGTTACATGTTGTGGTAGTTGAACCCATTCCTCTGCATGACCCGTCTTTGCCATAGTAAATAGTTGAAACCCACTAGCATGAGTAGGAGTTGTTTGAGCCATTATGTGCCTACTCGTCCATGCTTGTTTGTCATGCCTGCTATTGCTTAGAGTTGAGTCAGGTCTGATTCATTGGGGATGAATTAGAATGTGGTGAACATGTCCTACTGTTGAGAGCTAAGTGCGTGAACATGATTTGGTAAAGGTAGCGGTGAGAGGCCATGTAGGAGTACATGGTGGGTTGTCTCATTGGAACCGACAACAGGAACTGAGTTCTGTGTTTGTGATCCAAGACGGTTACTACCACACATTGGAATGCTTGAGTGCCCCTCTTGACTTATTAATCGCCTTGACCTCTGCCTAGGAGTTGCAACTAGTTTCTGGTGTATGTAGGTAGTGCTAGTAGTCTACCAAGTGGCACCCGATACAGCTGGGCTTGGGACAGACTAGGCCCAGTGGCACGGTGTACCATGTGGCCCCCGGATGGTGGGCTTGGGAACCCTGCTCATGTCGTTTGCGGCCGTGATGGAAACTTCAGCTGGACTTTCTTTGCGGGTTCAACCTCAGATGGGTGATAAACCTGGACTAGAGTCTTGTGTGCACTGGTACAGCGAGGTGCTATGCAAACTGGTTCAGCCTCAGATGGGTGATAAACCTTGCTACTCGTTTGTGCTCGCATTGCCATCACAATCAGAGTTTTGTGGTTTTACCTAAAACTAGGCATGTACCAAACTGGCTCTAAGTTTATGATGCCCACCACATCACAAACATTTCATGATTATAAACTGTGTACATACGTAGACAATCACACACATTTTGTTTTCCCACACCGTACGTGAGAGTGTCTGACATCACACACACACTTTGCAAACGGCAACTGTGTGCATTGTTACACACGTTTCCTCCCCGTGATCCTTGTAGGATTATGATGCTTATCGCACACGCTATGCTTTATTAACTGTATGTGCCATAATGACCTGCACACCGTGATTTCGCCCTAATTTAATTGATGCTATTTAAAATTGTACCTAATTTAAACTTGAAAGTAGGCTATAGCTTTATTCATATCCATCAGGTTCAAACAACCAATGCATTATTCATTCATAGGTAGATATGTTTAACAATTACATAAGAACCAAATAAAGAATGATGAACCAAGGTTCTATACTTGTACTATTATAGATGGTAAAGAAAGAGGCGACAGACATTCTGGTTGCTGAGCAAGGTGAAGCGGAATGGCCCTATTGTGCTCTCCTGGATGCAGAAGGCATGCACGACTCCAGTCCAACCCCTTGTGATGGCCAACCACCAATCATGTAGTTTGAGGGGTAATCTTGAGTAAACTACTTCAGGATCCACTCCAAACGAAAAAATATTTAGACATTGTCATCTAACACAACTCATTACGGGCAGTAAAAACAAGGCTACATGATTCTTACTTACCATCATGCAGTTCACCGTTGTCTTGCATAAAGTGTAAACAAATAGTTCGATTGACACCTTTTGACCCATTTTAATAACAATCTTTATTATTTTCCTCACTTGATGCTAGTTCATGAATATCTCATTGCCCCATACACAGAAAGGGACAAAGTGTGGATCTTTGGCAATGTCATATGTACCTAAAAGCACCAAGTTAATATTAGAAGCTAAACAACAATTGGAAAATGATGTAGTACAACGCTCCCTCGGTCACATTAAATAGTATTTTATTACATGTATATCTAGACATCATGAGAACATTGAGGTAACACTCTTCCTTGTTGCTATGTAGCTTGGGATTGCATATTTAGTCATTCAGTACAATGCATGTTGCTATGTAGCCTCAGATGTATTAAATATGGCCCTAGTTAACCTACTGATAAATGGGTTATAGATATATTCAGTGAAATGTCCGATTCGACGATTAATCCCTTATCAGCCCCCAGGCTATATGGTACCAGCTACCGAGATCCTAAACAGTGAGTACATATAAGCAATGCGATGAAACTAACCTCGATGGAAAACAACACTGTTCTCAATATTGTCCTGTATGACTACATATAAAGGCATCTTAAGCACAACAGGCTAAACATCAACCAAATATATCCATGGTAGATAACATAATCTACAAATGATAGCTTCAGTGTGCAGGCTTAAGCATGCTAGTTAAGCAAAACAAGAAGTGGAAAGGTGTGTTAACTGCATCAGGCATAACATTTAAAAACAAGCAAATAGTCATTCAAACTGCCATTGTGCAGGTCTAAAGTACACTAGTTATTGTTAGAAAAACGAAAAGGCATGTTAACTGCAATATCCTTAACATCAACAAATATCATAATTCATAGTGGTATTGTTGAATCTATTATTGATGAAACTGAACTTCATGGCAAGTAGGTGCACATATAGAGCATTACATTGTCAAGAACTAAAATAAACAAGGCATAAGGCCATCTCTAGCCGATCCTTTAGAAGTTAAAGGAGTAAACCCTTAGTGCAAATATATACACTCCAGCAATTTTTGGCCGTTTCTAGTCGATCCCCTAAACTTAATGTTGTAAACTTCAATTTGATCAAGTTCAAAGAAGGTTCAACCAAAAGTAGCATGCATTCAAACATAAATATATATAGTTTTGCATAACCAAACATAAAACATAAATTTAAACTAAGCTAAACTACTTTCGGTCGAAGTAGAGGTCGAGCCAATCCTTCCTCGTCAAGTATGGTGTGCCGCGAGCCGGGTCCGGGCCGGTGCTGTTGTCGGGGTCATTGGGGAAGACACTCCTCCACTCGTCGATGTCGATCTCCTCGTCCACACCACCCACCTCGACGCCCTCCATGCCGCCATCCTCGCCGCCTTCTACCTCATCATCGGAGTAGAGCGCGATAACCTTGCCGCCCTCCACCCGGCAAAGATAGCACGCTCCGCCTCCATGAGCTCCGGGTGCTGCTGTGGAGCTCTTGCATGTAGGCCTCGTCAGCGGCCTCGGCCTCGAGGCGCTCCCATGCCTTGCGGTCCTCCCGCACCATAGCCAAGCTCACCACCCTGGCTCTGGCGGAACAAGGTCAACCGGACGTGTGCCAAACGGGAAATTGAGCCTAGCCATTGTCTCGTGGTAGCGAACCAGCCAGCAGTCGTACTCCATGGCCACGAGCTCGGCCGTGTGGAAGCTACCGAGCCACCGGCATGTGTGCATCTCCCGATCTGTAATCTCGGCGACCCATGTCCGCCACCACCGCTGCCAGACCCCGGGGTAGGACCTCGTCGGCTGCTGGGTCTGAGGGAGGATGGGGAAGTCCTTGAACCGGCGACAGCGGATAGATAAAGAGCCCACGGAGGACGATGGGGACACCTCGGCGGCCACCTCGCCGGCGTCGGGCGAAGAGGCCGTGATAAACCTCGTTTTGGCCATTGGCTCCTGGAGCTCCCCGCATAAATGCAGAGGTTGAGGATGGAGGCGACGACCTACCAATGGTTTCGAGGGTGGTGTGTGTCTCTGTGAGCGGAGGTTTGGGGGTGTGGATGGGGGGCATGGTGGTGTTTGAGGAAAGACCACGGCAACTGGAAATTTTACCAGGCGGGAGTGACAAGGCGGGGCCACTAAAAATTTGGATCAAGGGCGAACAAATATTTTTGAGATGGCGAGGGATGTAGAGGCGGGAGTAAAATGCTGGGGCTATGTTACCTCGTGAGCATGCGTTGGTTTTCCCTTGAAGAGGAAAGGGTGATACAACAAAGTAGCATAAGTATTTCCCTCAGTTTTGAGAACCAAGGTGTCAATCCAGTAGGAGACAATGCACAAGTCACCTAGTACCTGCACAAACAATCAAGAACCTTGCAACCAATTCAATAAATGGTTGTCAATCCCTTCACGGTCACTCGCAAAAGTGAGATATAATAAAGATAGTAAAGTAAATATTTTTGGTATTTTTTTGTATAGATTGGAAAGTAAAGATTGGAAATAGTAAATGAGATGCGGCATAAATAAAAGAGATGTAATATAATAAGAAAGAGATCGGGGGGCGATAGCTTTCACTAGTGGCTTCTCTCAAGATTGTGTGTATTACGGTGGGTGAACAAATTACTCTCGAGCAATTGATAGAAAAGTAAATAGTTATGAATATATCTAAGGCAATGATCACGAATATAGGCATCACCTCCGTGTCAAGTAAATAGAAAACGATTCTGCATCTATTACTATTACTCCACACATCGACCGCTATCTAGCATGCATCTAGAGTATTAAGTTCATAAGAACAGAGTAACACATTAAGCAAGATGACATGATGTAGAGTGATAAACGCAAGCAATATGATATAAACCCCATCTTTTTATCCTCGATGGCAACAATACAATACGTGCCTTGATGCCCCTACTGTCACTAGGAAAGGACACCGCAAGATTGAAACCAAAGCTAAGCACTTCTCCCATTGCAAGAAAGATCAATCTAGTAGGCCAAACGAAACCAATAATTCGAAGAGACTTGCAAAGATATCAAATCATGCATATGATAATTCACAGAAGAACCAAATAATATTCATAGATAATCTTGTTCATAAATCCACAATTCATCAGATCTCCAAGAACACCGAGGAGAACTTTGTATTCAGAGTCAAAGAGAGAGAAGAAGCCATCTAGCTAATAACTATGGACCTGAAGGTCTGTGGTAAACTACTCATGCTTCATCGGAGAGGCAATGGTGTTGATGTAGAAGCCCTCCGTGATCGATTCCCCCTCTGGCAGATCGCCGGAAAAGGCCCCAAGATTGGATCTCACGGGTACAGAAGGTTGCAGCGGTGGAAAAGTGGTTTCGTGGCTCTCTGCGATGTTTCTTGGTTATAAGAGTATATATAGGCGAAAGAAGTACGTCGGTGGAGCTACGAGGGGCCCATGAGGGTGGAGGCGTTGCCTCCTACCTTGTGGCCGCCTCGTGGAGTTCCAGACTTCGACTCCAAGTCTTCTGGATTGCTTTTGGTCCAAGAAAGATCATCGCGAAGGTTTCATTCCGTTTGGACTCCGTTTGGTATTCCTTTTCAGTGAAACTCTAAAATAGGCAAAAAATGAGAAATTGGCACTGGGCCTTTGATTAATAGGTTAGTCCCCAAAATAATATAAAAGAGCATATTAAAGCCCATTAAACATCCAAAATAGATAATATAATAGCATGGAACAATCAAAAATTATAGATACGTTGGAGACGTATCAGGATACTGAAAATTTGAATCAAGGGACTGAAGCAGAGCGGGAGTAACAGACATCGCACACGGTCCGCCCTTACTAATCGTGTGCTATCAAACATTAAAACCTTCTAGGCAGTTGATATTTTCGAGATCACAAGGCAGTAGATATTTTCGACACCGGGAGGCAAGCCTCGTGGAGCCCAATATACTGTGCTGATGTGAGGGATTGCAGGGCATGAGCGTGGCACACAGGTAGTCTGACCAAACTGTGTCTGTTGCGTACCCAATCACAGACGGTTTCTACATCCAAGTTGTGCGCTGTTTATAAATTTGGCAAAAAGAATAATGTGGGAGAGGGTCAGAACATGAATACACTTGCACGTGGACCAAATATATGTATGAAAAGGGTGGTTTCATGTTCTAATACCCAATGCACAAATTTGATGTGGCACCTGCCGCACAAAAGCACAGTATTGCTAGTTAGCCACCCCCCTACGAACCCCAATTCGTGTTGGCGGTAAGGTAAGCCTATATACGAATGCATGCCCCCAAAATAGCTAGGTCTGAAATCTCGCTCTACCGCAATACAAAACCTATAGGAGTCCATCATATATATACTCCCGGGAGTATGTACTCCCATCTTCAATATACCATGTAGACGCATTAATTATACCTCTTTATCATTCTCAATATACTTCATTAAATATTCTAGGATACCCCAATACGAGTTTTGTGGAAAAAATATCATTTTTGACATACTTTTTGCAATATACCTTTTTCACATATGAACAAATCAGTATATATGTAAACCTTTAAAAATATGTAGACTCACATAATTTTTTTCATGAAAATCATTTTAAGGTATCTAGTAGTTAATAATGAAGTATATTAAAAATAATAAAGAGGTATAAAAGATTCATCTATGTGGTATATGAGGAGCGGGAGTACATACTCTCAGGAGTATACAACCATTTTCCTATATATATATATATATATATGGTCAAACTTCCACTTTCGCTTCCCAACAAAGGTGGACTGCGTGCTGACCCACAAATGTGTGCTTGTGGCGCGAGAAGGGTCAGACCACATACGAACCCCATGCGGGTGGCCCTACTATATGTATGAAAAGGGTGTGGTGTGTGATATTTAAATACCATTCATAACTTTTGATGTGCCATGTGTGCCTCACAAATTAACCGGACTTCCCCGACCCCACGGAGGTTGCGGGTAGCGCGAAGTAGCCCCCCCCCCCCCACACACACACGTCGCGGGGAGGGCATTCACCAAGACGTACTGTAACACGGACCAAGCAGAATCCAACTTGGTCGTACAACCTCTCCCCGCTCGTTGTTGGTCAAAGTGATAGACGTCCACACGGCCCCGCAAAATGGGCTAGCTTGTCACCGATAACCTCGCGAGGGAGTATTGTATGAAGACAAACCCACTATGTGCATGTGGCCCAAGTATGTATACGGAAGTGGTGTGTGTGGTGTTTGAATACCCAATGCGCAAATTTGATGTGGCACCATGCTTTGGAACGGTAAAATCCCCACACCGAGCGAGGGTTCACGACGCGTAGCATGCGCTCAAACATAATTAGGCTTAGAATGGGTGGACCTACTATACGGTAACTCGAAGCAAAGAATAAGAATATATCCACCCCTGTAACTTTTCTCGTTGTTGGTCGAAATGATGGACTTCCACGCGGGCCCACAAATATATATATATAGGCTTGCCGCCCATAATCAAGGGATTGAGAGTGTGTCCAAAGACAACCATTATTGCATGAGTGTGTCCTGAACATATTGATGGAGATGTGTGATGCATGCATATCTGTTGAATACCCGACCCAATGCACAACATTGATGTGTTGCATGCGTTGGAAATCGCAGAGGTCCCCACACAAAGCAAGAGGTTGTTCATGACGTGTCCTGTGCTCCCTCCTTCGATCCAGCGGGATGGATTCATGTGTACAGATGCGCTATTATATATATATATATATGTATTCTCGGATCATGATCTATATCAAGACAAAGCAAAAAATAAATCCCCTCCTAAGTCAAATTAGTTAGCCTCTCTCGCGCTGTCGGTGAAAGTGATGGACCAAGCTGGTCACCCCCCTCGACACATACTATATATACACCTAGTAACATAGGCCTAAAATAATTAATCCTCCTTGTCCGTGAAACGCGTACCTCTCTCTCGCTGCGTAAAAGTGATGGATGATGAACTCTCAGGCCCAACATAGAAGTGAAGCGTATGTCGCACGCGAGTGATCATCCTATATAGGACTGCGTACCACCGTCTGCATAAATGTGGCCCAAAGAGCTGTTTGTGTGATGTTTGAATATGCAATGCACAATTTTGATGTGGCACCACATATATAGGAAACCAAAATGTCCCCACAGAGAGGGCGAGGTTAATGACGCATGGCATGTGCTATATGTACGCCCCCATTTGACGCATGGTATATATGTACTTCTACTGTATAGCACAAACCAAAAAAGAATCATTCCTTGATGATCAAATTAACCTCTCTCTCATTGGGTCAAAGTGATGGAGGACAAGCTCGCATCCCCATAGATGGAAGTGCCACACGCGAGTGAGTTCCAATATATAGGGCAACCACCGCCTGCATGGTGTTATTGCGTGATGTTTGAATACCAATATAATGTACAACTTTGATGTGGAACCTGCCTCGGTAACCAAAAAGTCCCCAGATGGAGCGAGGTTATGACATGCATATATATAGAGTATTCTTGTTGCCCCACTTTGACATGTACATACTCCTATACCATGCATATACGTAACACAAACCAAAAAAGAACCATCCTTGTTGGTAAAATTAGCCTCCCTCTCGTTGTAAGTTGAACTGGTCGACGACGACCTCGTGGGCCCATAGAGAGAGGCACACACGAGTGATGTCATAGGGAAAAACCACCGCATGCATGCGCCCGTGTGTTATGTGATGTTTGAATACCCAATGCACAACTTTGACGTGGCACATGCTTCGCAAACCGGAAACGCACTACACCACAATGTGTGTAGCCCCCTCACTTCAAGCCGGCGGGAGTGTGTATGCACGTGCTCGAACTTTGATATGGAATCCCACCATGATCCACACCACACACATGCCAAGATGAATCCACCTTTTGGTCAAATTAATGCCTCTCATTGTCGATGGAAACTAAAAACCTTTGCGGGCTAACGAATGGGCACGTCGCTGATAACCGCACGAGGGAGAGTGTCTGAGAGGACCACTAAGCCATGCATGTGGCCAGAACATTATGTATGAAAGGGCTGTGTAATGCTTTAAATAACCAATTCACGACTTTGATGTGGCATGTATGACTCACAAAATGAACAATAATCCCACATGAAGGTTCACGACTCGTAGTGTACTGCCGGACCCCTCCCCCACCCCCCGCACAGACACACACACATGTGCACCACCACAGCTACTCTGAGGCATGCCAAACTTTTTCTGAAGTGAACATGTGATGAAAGGTAGACTGTAGTGTTAATTTTTAAAAGAAAACATACATCATTCGACCGTTTTTATACATTGATTGATTTCCTAGGGATTTAATACGCAAAATCAAATTTGAGCTACGTGTGCACCAAAATGGGTTGCAAAATCATATGTGTCCCTAAGTGCATATTTCCCCGTGCAAGATATTTCAAAATATTGAGAATATAGATTTTTTAAATTTAATAAATCCAAAACTTAGTTGGAATTCATGAAACTTATCGTGGTGTCATATATGCACACCAGTAGACTGTGATATTGTATTTTTTTCATGAACGAGACCCGTTTTGATATAATCTTCTTACAAACGGGAGATTATTAAAATCTGGCAACCAATATCGCATTTGGATTATTTATTCGGATCGTGTGTGTTAGACAATGCCATGCTTTAGTTAAGTAGTAAAACGGCAGAAAATAAACCAAAAAATATATGGGCTGCCACATGCCTCGTGTGCCATGCAAGCAGGCGTGAGTTGACGGGATGCATGCGGGCAGTCCGCCATGCAGGCATACCGGGAGGCGTGCATGCATGTGTGCGTATTGAGGGAGGCGTGCGAGTAGCTATGTGAAATGATGGTAGGAATGGCAAAAGTCCGCCATGCACACTCACCGGGACGCGGGAAAACTTTTGATCGTAGCATGCCTCGCTCCCACTTGTACGTATTAATTGCACTCCTGAGCCGCTTGCCATAATAGGCGGCCGCACCCCCGGTCCACAGTGGTCACCAATGTCCAGACTCTGGAGTGTATGAGGATGCCGCCAAAGCGCACCATCGGAGGGCCAGGAGTGGCGAAGCCGGGGCTGGTGAAGCACCTATGCAACGCGCGAAGCAGGGCACAGAGGTTGCCATCGCCGCCGACGAGGTCTCGCGCGGGCAGCAGCACGACCTTGACTTCTTTGGCGGCATCATGCCCGCCTGCCAGAGCCGGAGGTCAACAGCAACTCCGGCAACTACTGCAACTCCGATTGAAAACCAGTTAGTCATCTATATACCCATTTATGCGGCAAACATATCATGTGTTTTCTCTGGTTACCCCCCCCCCTCTATAATTTTTCTGGAATACAAATCATATGGTTATGTTCTCTCAGTCCATGAAATCAGAGTAATTAAGATCTGTTAGATGCACGTAGTGTATTGATTGTTTGAATGTTATCCGTATAGAGTTAGTGATTAACTGTTTGTTCTATACAAATGACTTTTGCCAATAATTCGACTAGGGTTAGCTTGTGTGCTAATAATTCATGACCATTTCTTGAGAATTGATTTTTAATGTCCTACATATATGTTTGTGCCTTTTTTCTTCTTCCTAATATTAAGAATTGATTTTTAATGTCCTACATGTTATGCCATTTTTTCTTTCAGATTGGTATGTACACAGATGAGGCTCCGGCCAGCGCCGCCGCTAGATGTAGATCTTGGACCTGGCTATGCGGCCAAAAGCGCACCCCTGGACCTGAGGAACTAGTAGAATCTCCGACGGACCGCATCAGCGATCTCCCGGATGGCATCCTTGGGCAGATCATCTCCCTTCTCCCCACCAAGGATGGCTGCCGCACACAAGTCCTCGCATCTCGGTGGTCCACTCTGTGGCGCACCGTGCCTCTTAATCTCGACTGTCGTCAGCTATCTGTCGATGATGATTCTCAACTCCCCGGAGCCTTCATCTCCTCCCACGAGGGCTCCGTTCAATGCATCTACATTCTGGCATGCTACCTGCTGGACATACCCTGCACGGTGGCCGCCAAGTTAACATCCCGTCAATTCGATAAACTCCAGCAGCTTGAGTCTACCATGACTATGTATGTAACGTACCACGAACCGATGTATCTATGCCCTCACCACCGATGTCCATCTCGTGGTTTTCCTCCTCTCTCCACACCGCCACCTTCGCCTGGTGCCATCTAGTAGACAATCTGGTACAAATGCTTTGACTGTCACTACTAAAAAAACTTGCCCTTGTGGTGGTTGATCTGTCAGAGGCTGCATTGCACAACATCCTGGAGCGCTTGCTGCTTGTTTTTGGAATGGAAATTTGTATCCATTATCTCAAAATAATGTCTCCCCACCTTGTAAGCATGGGAATTTGTTTTTTGGGACAAGATCTCATCATCGAAGATGCCCCTTCACTTCAAAGGTTGCTCCTTGATTCTGTTATAGTACCTTCGCAAATAATTGTAGTCTCTGGGCCTAAACTGGAGACCTTGGGTGCAATCCGTGATCCTTTTAGATGGTTCAAGATGGTGTTTGGCTCCACACCTATTGAGGTACTGTATATTATTCAAGTAAACTTGCGTAATCTGGTTTTTTCATTTGTGCGCATAAATTAAGTATCATCTTGGAGTACAATTTTGGTACTAATATTATGTTCTATGCTCAATGAAGAGCTTTTCCATCCTATCAGTGGTGGTGGATTATGTCAAGACCTTTCATATCAACATGTGGTGCTTTGATGTGAACATGATTATTAGCTTGTTTCAATGCTTTCCATGTCTGGAAAATTTGTATATAAAGGTGACGATTTCACGGACATTGAAAGCCCATACATAATGTACTATAATTAATCGTTTAGCTATCACTCTTTCAACATAATCTTTTTTAGACATTAACTATTTTCAATCTTCATCTCTATTTAGGCACTAACACATGAACGAGAAGATATAACCAATCGATGGTTCAAGAATCACCAAGATTTTCTCATATCTCGTGACATTCGTTTGAAGATAGTAACACTTGAAGGATATGCATCCAACAATGCAAACACTAACTTTGTCACATTCTTCGTATTGAATGTGAGGGCACTGTTGTCCGTGAGGATTAAGTTTTTCGACAAGAAATTCTTACGGCTGCAAGTGTTGAGCATCATAAAAAGAAGTTTTAGGTGGACCTAAGGGCTTTTGATCGTGCTCTGCTTCTATTTACAACAGCTTGTCATCATGGACCAGTAGAATTTCTGGGCTGGGGTCTTGATTTTATGGATAAGACCGACCCATTTGATTGTGACTGCTGAAAACTTTTGTTGAGTTAGATGTCATTGTCCTGTTCAGTCTAGATTTTGTCTAAACCTGATGAGCAATTAATCCTCGTGATTTTGTACTGTTTGTTAGTTGGAGTTAGATATTGTTGCCCTTTTCAACTCGGATTTGACCCATATTTTCTTTCTTACTAGGCCAATGGCTTGCCATTTCTTTAATTAAGACATAAATATTAGAAGCATTCACAACATAGGGAAAGAACATCACTCTCGCGGGATCCTTGAGATCTTTGTTCATTACAGAACCGCAAGTTCTTAGCACCCACAAACTTATTTCAGCTTGCACACCAAATGGGCTATAATTCTTAATAAGAAAAGCTGCATGGTAGTGACAAATTTGGATTTATCATTTGGGACCCACGAGGAAAAAGCCTATCTAGGGCGGTGCCGACTTGATAGTAAACATTGAGAAACCTGGTTTTAAAATTACTGTAAATCCAAAACTCGCCTAAAAATCATGAAACTTCGCATGGTGTTATCTCATAGCACCAACCTGCTGTGGTAAAAAATTAGTCCAATTTGGGACAAGTTTTGGTACAAACTTCTTACAAACCAGAGCTTCTCTCAAAAAGGCTCATGGTTCCGAGAGGGACCTTGTCACCTATGTGTGCGAAACGACATACGCTGTCTCTTCCCACCTTGATTTATTTTATAGAGGCAACATGCAACTATAGTAGCGTCGTCCTAAAATATGAAATTATTCATGGTTTGTTTTACCTTTTTATACATTATTTGAGTATCCTAGGCATTTTGGAACGTACTTTGGTGTGTGCAAAGGTCATGTGTGTACTATCCACATATTTAATTGGATGTTCAATCTGTTTATGGAATCAAGTCCTTATAAGTTATAACTACATACGCTGTTGTTCTGTGTGCAATGATATCGCACACGGACCATACTGGGGAACCCGTCGGTGATGATTTCATCAATCTCTGACAATTGTATACCACCAAGCATTTGGCCACAACACACACGGCTTATTAGCATCAATCGTCTGTGTTATTATCGGTCTTTGCACACATTTCTGATTACATACCTGTTTGTCGCTATCACACACATCTTGTTATTTTGAGCCGTTTATGTTGTCTTGGTTCAAAGCAAATAGTTCACCTGAGTGAACCACATGCCCTATATTGCACACACCTTGATCTGGCTGACCGTTTCTTTTGTGTTGCCTAACCACAAACAGTTCATCCAAGTGAACCGTATGATGTATATCGCACACACCTTCATCTGGCTTCGCCCGTGAGATTTTTGGAGCAGAGGCAGCGGGGCCGAATTCTGGGCAAACTGGAAGTTGCGCTTGAACAGATTGTCATCACGACACCATAGCAGTGACGATGGGTCAGCATCGGCAGGCTGTGGTCCACGGACCATGCAGGGATAGAATCCTTGTTCAATGGCTTCATCTCTGGACCTGGGTTGAAGATTTTTGTAGAGGATTGAAACTGCTTGTGGTAGAAAGTGATAAAGCTATAGGATCAAAGAGGCCATAAAAAGGAAGTTTTCTTTACCACACGAAGAACTGCTAGACGGAGTGGAAGAGGAGGCCGAGCAGTTCGATCTTCCGTGCCCTAACTTGGCGACGTAGGACACCTACGGCGACGGCGGAGAGGACGATGTCCGCGGTCAGCGTGAAGACGGCGTCGGAGAGGTTGCGGCAGCGAAGCGCTTCGTCGCTAGCGTCGTCGAGGGCTAGCGGTGGCGCTAGGGTTCGTGCGAGAGTGGAAGAAGAGATAATGACTGTGGTGAGGCGTGTATTTATAGGGACAGGGGCGGCTCAGTGTTATTACACAGGTGCCCCTGGCGATTCATATTTGAGGAACACGTGGCCATCATGCAGCATATCGGGGGTTGTTCCACGTCCCACGCACGCCTGGATTGTCGGGTGGTCGTTCCCACTTCTCCGGGTTTCAGGTGAAGGAATGAGCATTGAAAATGGACTTAATGTTTGTCCCTGTATCTTCTGCTGACAAGAACGCAGAGAAGACATTCGACAGTTTCAATAGAATGCATATGATTTGGAGAGATAGGGTTTGAGATAGAAAGCATAGAGAGGTTAGGGTCCGATCACATTCACTCAGTTCAAAAGATTCAACAAGAAGACATAGCTATAAGTGAATGCTGTAGAGGACAGAACACTAGTATATATATATATAATCAACATAGTGAAGATAATCATGAAGACATGTTGAGATTTAAGAAACCAAATGTGAAGACATAGCAAATGTAACGCCATGAGTGAAACACTTCAAACAGAAAATTTGGTGGTGGCGTTACCCAGCGTATAGGAAGTATTAGACCCAGACACGGCGCACAATTATCGTGGCACTCTAAAGTCAAATTACACATTAATGTATTCACACTTAGAATGTATGTCTTCATTGATTGAAGATATACTTTACTTCGTGTGTTGCACATCTAAGTCATCAATATGCATAAGTGTTAGGATGTGTGCCTGATCACAGGACATTTGAGGATTCCAAGATATTTAGCTCACACCGTAACTTGCAAAATCTCTTCTCATCCAAGGGCTTGGTGAAGATATCTGCCAATTGCTCTTCAGTGTTGACGTGTATGATATTGATATCTTCCTTAACAACATGATCTCTGAGAAAGTGATGACGAAATTCAATGTGCTTTGTCTTCGAGTGCTGAACTGGGTTGTTGGCAATCTTGATGGCGCTTTCTTTATCGCAGTAGAGTGGCACTTGCTTCAGATGAATGCCATAGTCCTTGAGTGTTTGCTTCATCCACAGAAGCTGAGCGCAGCAAGATCCAGCAGCAATGTATTCAGATTCAGCAGTGGAGAGAGATACACAGTTCTGCTTCTTTGAAGGCCAACATACAAGTGATTGTCCCAGAAAGTGACACGTGCCTGATGTAGACTTGCGATCAACTTTGTCACCAGCATAATCAGCAGCCGAGAATCCAACCAGATCAAACTCTGAGCCCTTTGGATACCATAATCCCAGAGTTGGGGTGTGAGCCAAATATCGAAGAATTCGCTTCACAGCTAAGTGATGCGACTCCTTTGGTGCCGCTTGAAATCGAGCACACATGCAAACACTAAGCATAATATCTGGCCTAGATGCACATAGATAAAGTAAAGAACCAATCATGGAGCGGCATACCTTTTGATCGAACTCTTTACCATTGTCGTCAGGACCCCGATGATGCTTGGCTGGCATTGGCATCGTGAAGCCTTTGCAGTCTTGCATACCGAACTTCTTCAGGAAATCTTTGAGATACTTCTCTTGAGATATGAAGATACCGTTGCGTTGCTGTCGTATTTGAAGACCGAGGAAGAACTTCAGCTCTCCCATCATGGACATCTGATATTGCTCTTGCATCATATATCCAAACTCTTCACTGTACTTCTGATTGGTGCAGCCGAAGATAATGTCATCCACATATATTTGGCACACAAACAGTTCACCATCATATGTCTTCGTGAAGAGAGTGGGGTCGAGGGAACCAGGTATGAAGCCTTTGCTCTTCAGGAAGTATTTGAGTGTGTCATACCAGGCCCGAGGGGCTTGTTTGAGGCCATACAGTGCCTTGTTGAGCTTGTATACCATGTCAGGATGTTTTGGATCTTCAAAGCCAGGCGGTTGTGCAACATACACTTCTTCTTCAATCTTGCCATTGAGAAAGGCACTCTTCACATCCATTTGATATAGAAGTATGTTATGATGATTTGCCTAGGCTAGCAGTATGCGTATGGCTTGAAGTATAGCCACAGGAGCAAACGTTTCATCAAAGTCAATGCCTTCCACTTGAGTATATCCTTGAGCAACGAGACGAGCTTTGTTTCTGACAACTTGACCATGCTCATCTTGCTTGTTGCGGTATATCCATTTGGTGCGTATTATGTTGTGCTTCCGAGGATCAGGACGCTTAACCAGTTCCCATACATTATTCAGCTCAAACTGTTGAAGCTCTTCTTGCATAGCTTGAATCCATTCAGGTTCCATGAAGGCTTCTTCAACTTTCTTGGGTTCTGTTATTGAGACGAATGCGAAGTGCCCACAGAAATTTGCTAGCTGAGTTGCCCTTGAATGAGTGAGCGTACCAGGTGCATTGATGCTATCAATTATTCTCTCAATCTGCACTTCATTGGCAACACGAGGATGTACAGGGCGAAGATTTTGCTCTTGCTGATCATTGTCGTTGTTAGAGGGATTGTCTTCAGGTTGATCAGGTGCGGAGATGATAAGTTCCTCTTCAGGTTGAGCTTCAGAAGGTATGATTTCTCTTGTTCCCATTAGCTTGATTGATTCGCTGGATGGAACTTCATCTAGCACATTTGGCAGGTGTTCTCTTTGTGAACCGTTAGTCTCATCAAATCGCACATCCACTGTTTCAACCAATTTATAATGAAAGAGATTGAAGCCTCTGTAGGAGTGCGAATCCTTTGCATATCCAAGCATAAAACCCTCATGTGCTTTTGGTGCAAATTTTGAAGTGTGATGTGGATCCTTGATCCCGCACCTCGCCAAATACTCTGAAGTAACTGACATTTGGCTTCTTGCCAGTAAGGAGCTCATAAGATGTCTTGTTCAGAAGCTTGTGAAGATAAACACGATTGATTGTATGGCATGCAGTATCAATGGCTTCACGCCATAATTTTCTTGGAGTCTTGTATTCATCAAGCATCGTTCGGGCCATCTCAATGAGTGTTCTGTTCTTGCGTTCGACAACGCCATTCTGCTGTGGTGTGAACGGGGCTGAGAATTCATGCGTGATGCCCAAGGTATCAAGATATGTATCAAGGCCAGTGTTCTTGAATTCAGTGCCATTGTCACTTCTGATGTGCTTTATCCTGGCGCCATAGTTGTTCATTGCTCGATTGGCGAAGCGTCTGAAGACATCCTGCACTTCAGTCTTGTAGAGGATTATGTGCACCCAAGTATATCTAGAATAATCATCAACAATGACAAAGCCATAGAGACAAGCAGTAATAGTAAGAGTTGAGTAATGAGTGGGACCGAAAAGATCCATGTGGAGCAGTTCGAAGGGTCGAGTAGTAGTCATGATTGTCTTCGAGGGATGTTTGGCCCTCGTCATCTTTCCTGCTTCACAGGCACCGCATAAGTGATCTTTCTTGAACTTGACGCCCTCGATGGCTATGACATGCTTCTTCTTTGCAAGGGTGTGGAGGTTCCTCATGCCAGCATGCCCAAGCCTCCGATGCCAGAGCTAGCATTCTAAAGCTTTTGCTAGAAGACATACGGCAAGCTGTAGTCCTGGTGAGAAATCTACCACGTACAAATCATCTTTCCGATACCCTTCAAACACTAGAGACTTGTCAGATTCCATTAGAACAAGGCAACGATATTTTCCAAATATTACGATCATGTTCAAATAGCAAAGCATTGCGAAAGACATTAAGTTGAAGCCAAGGGATTCAACAAGCATGACTTTATCCATGTGTTGATCCTTTGAGATTGCAACTCTACCTAGACCCAATACCTTACTTTTACTAGTGCCAGCAAATGTGATGTGACTCTTGTCGGATGGACATAAGGTTGAGTCCATAAGAAGGCTTCTTTTGCCAGTCATGTGGTTGGTACACCCACTATCAATAATCCATTTTGAAGATGCTGGTGTCGTACCCTATAGTGCAGTTAGGGGATAGGCTTCACGAAGAGAATTGTGAAGCAAAAAAATTTGACGAACCAGTGGGTTATGAAAGCTTAGATCCAGATTAGGACTGATAGGGAGAGTAGCAAGCGATTCAGGAACGAAGTACATAGTAAGACCATTCGGGCATTTGATCTTGCGCCCTACAAGATGTTTAAGGTCCCCAGCAATAGCGTCAGACAATTTTGGTTTTCTGCTGGAGACCTTTCCTTGCAAAAGAGAGTTAAGCTTTCTTAGCCACCCACATCTTCAAGGGTGGCTTAGAAGTGATAAGTCTAAGTGCAGCGTCTGAGAACTTTGGCTTTGTAGCCCTAGCAAAAAGTCTTGCAGGCGGACAATAGTACTCATAAGAATAAGCAGAATAGTTCTTGGTCTTATGAACATGGCGGTTCGATGAACCGCGCTCATATTCATAGGCCTGACTATGATTTCCCTGTAAAACATTTGCGTTAGTGCGACTCAGGTGAGTCCTCTGTCTGTATGAAGCCTTTGGACCGTATGAAGCCTGTGGTCTGGGGTTTGTCTTCTTCACCTGTGGTGTCATGATGACATTCACAGGAAGATTTTCCAAACACTTTTTCGGCACCCAGATCTTCTTCATAGGCGGCCCATTCCTGCAGTTAGTACCAATATACCTGGCAAACACTTCACCATTCTGATTCTTAAACAGTTTATAGTTTGCATCAAAGGATTCATCAATGACAATGGGGTTAGCACAAGAGAAGCCAGATAGATTGGATGGATCTGCTGAAGGTTCCTTTGCAGCAACCCAGGTGGTTTTGGGGTACTTCTCAGGTTTCCAGTAAGAGGCACCAGCATTTATTTTCTTTACGAACCCAACACCCTCTTTCCTCGGGTTTCGGTTCAGAATCTGCCTTTTGAGGACATCACATAGTGTCTGATGCCCTTTAAGACTTTTGTACATCCCTGTTTCAAGCAATGTCTTTAACCTAGCATTCTCATCAGCAATAGCAGTGGTATCCTCAGCAGAGGGGTTAGTTACCACATCAACAGTTGAAGATATTGCAACAGTAGCAGCAGTAGAACATTCAGCAACAGAAGTAGCATTATCGCGCTCAATGCATTTAAGACATGGTGGTTCAAATCCTTCCTGAGCGGAACTGATCTGTTCGGCACAAAGTGACTCATTTTCCTTTTGAAGATCTTCATGAGCCGCTCTCAATTTCTCAAGATCTTGCTTCCTTTGAAGATAATCATAGGAAAGCTTTTCATGAGTTGTTAAGAGCGTTTCATGACGACTTTCAAGTTCCTCATACTTAACATGAAGATTTTTTATGTCTTCAATTAAGGACTCAGATCGAGTCATTTCAGCGCCTAACAGATCATCGCTTTTGTCTAACAGTTTTTGAATATGTTCCATAGCTTTCTGTTGTTCAGTTGCAATTTTAGCAAGTGTTTTGTAGCTGGGTCTTGAACCACAATCAGAGTCATATTCACTAGATGTTTGATAGTGAGTAGTGCGTGTGTTTACCTTGGCACCACGTGCCATGAAGCAGTAGGTAGGAGCGGAGTACTCCTTGTCATTTGCATTGGTGTCGGTGATGAAGTCATTGTCTTCAGTGTTGAAGATGGACTTGGCAACGTATGCTGTAGCCAGACTTGCAACGCCAGAATCGGACTCCTCCTCAGACTCCACCTCAGCCTCCTCAGAAACGGACTCCTCCTCTGAATCCATTTCCTTGCCAACAAACGCACGTGCCTTGCCAGATGAGCTCTTCTTGTGTGATGAAGACTTTGAGGAAGACTTGGAAGAAGACTTTGAGTATTTCTTCTTCTTCTTGTCGTCAGAGTCATATTCCTTGCTCTTCTTCTTCTTTCTGTTCTCATTGTCCCACTGCGGACACTCAGAGATGAAGTGGCCAGTTTTCTTGCACTTGTGGCATGTTTTCTTCTTGTAGTCATGAGCAGAAGCTTCATCATTCCTTGAGCTTGATCGTGAAGACTTCCTGAAGCCTTTCTTCTTGGTGAATTTTTGGAACTTCTTCACAAGCATAGCAAGTTCCTTTCCAATGTCTTCAGGGTCATCAGAACTGCTGTCAGATTCTTCTTCAGATGAGGAGACAGCTTTTGCCTTCAAGGCACGAGTTCGCCCATAGTTTGGACCATAGATATCTCTTTTCTCAGAAAGCTGAAACTCATGTATGTTGAGCCTCTCAAGTATGTCAGACGGATCGAGTGTCTTGACATCAGGACGTTCTTGAATCATCAGGGCTAGGGTGTCAAACAAGCTGTCAAGTGATCTCAGTAGTGTCTTGACGACTTCATGCTTGGTGATCTCAGTAGCGCCGAGGGCTTGAAGCTCATTTGTGATGTCAGTGAGTTGATCAAACGTGAGCTGGACATTCTCTTTGTCATTTCGCTTGAAGCGGTTGAAGAGGTTGCGAAGGACACTGATTCTCTGATCTCTCTGGGTTGAGACGCCTTCGTTGACCTTGGAGAGCGACTAGCTTAGATGTTTCCAAAGCACTTACACGGCCATACTGTCCTTTGGTCAGATGACCACAGATGATATTCTTGGCAGTAGAGTCTAGTTGAACGAACTTCTTGACATCAGCAGCAGTGACACCTTCTCCAGCCTTGGATGCACACTGATCGGCCCGATATATGTCATCATTAGAATAACAAATTGAACAGAATGGATTCACTTGGATGCACACTCCTCGGCCCCATAGCAGCCACGTAAAATTTGCAACAACAAAGTAGAGGACGTCTAACTTGTTTTTGCAGGGCATGTTGTGATGTGATATGGTCAAGATGTGATGAGATATAAGTTGTTGTATGAGATGATCATGTTTTTGTTGAAGTTATCGGCAACTGGCAGAAGCCTTAAGGTTCTCTTTATTGCATAGGATGCAAGCGCCAAATAATTGCTTTACTTTATCGCTATGCGATAGCAATAGTTGCAAGAGCAATAGTTGGCGAGACGACCATGTGATGACACATTGATATAGATCAAGATTATGGAGATCATGGTAGCATGCCGGTGACGATGGAAATCATGACGATGCTTTGGAGATGGAGATCAAAGGCACAAGATGATGATGGCCATATCATGTCACATATATTGATTGCATGTGATGTTTATCTTTTATGTATCTTATTTTGCTTAGTTCGACAGTAGCTTTATAAGATGATCATATATTGATTGCATCGTCATGATTTCCATCATCACCGGCATGACACCATGATCTCCATCATCTTGATCTATATCAATGTGTCATCACATGGTCGTCTCGCCAACTATTGCTCTTGCAACTATTGCTATCGCATAGCGATAAAGTAAAGCAATTATTTGGCGCTTGCATCTTATGCAATAAAGAGAACCATAAGGCTTCTTCCAGTTGCCGATAACTTCAACAAAAACATGATCATCTCATACAACAACTTATATCTCATCACATCTTGACCATATCACATCACAACATGCCCTGCAAAAACAAGTTAGACGTCCTCTACTTTGTTGTTGCAAATTTTACGTGGCTGCTATGGGGCCGATGAGTGTGCATCCAAGTGAATCCATTCTGTTCAATTTGTTATTCTGCTGCTGATGACATTTATATGCTCATCACAGGTACATGTCCGTGGGAGAATCCCTTGGTTCTCATAGTCTGCATTCATTTGCAGAGTTCTTACAGTATCACATAAATTCTCTCGAAGCCAGTTCCTGTCTGTCCAGCAAGCGAAAGCCTTTGAAGCCTTTGAACATATTGAAGCCTTTCAGTTTAAAGTTCATGGCTTCAGAGAAATCAGCAAGGAAGGGTGGCAGAAAGCGTCATGGAGAAACATCAAGAGATCTGCCCAATGACCTCTCAGAGCTGTACAAGACAGATCCTGAAGAGGATTACAATCAGCGCAAGACACGAATCCAATGGATTCGACACTATTGGGCAGAACAGTGGTTCAAGTACACATTTGTGACAAAGGAATATGCTGAAAAGAATGCCATCAAGCGACCATGGGGAGACATCCTCTAAAAAAATCTTCAACCCAGGTCCAGAGATGAAGCCATTGAACAAGGCTTCTATCCCTGCATGGTCCGTGGACCACAGCCTGCGGATGCTGACCCATCGTCACTACTATGGTGTCGTGACGACAATCTGTTCAAGCGCAACTTCCAGTTTGCCCAGAATTCGGCCCCGCTGCCTCTGCTCCAAAAATCTCACGGGCGAAGCCTGCCTACCACCTGCGACACTCATCGGCCTGCGACACTCAATTTGTTATGTGGCTGCTATGGGGCCGATGCGTCACCATGAGGGTTCAGCTTCGCGGGTCCAATTTGTTATTCAACTCTCCCAGGGCTGGACGAAGAAGGCGAAGTGGATCCATTGTCCGGCCCCGCTGCCCACCACCTCTTTTGGTTAATGGAACTGTTTTAACTTTGGAACATGTTATGCAAAGATTGGACATTATTGAAACTAAAATTGCTATAGTTGAGTTGATCGAAAATTTGGATAAGAAGATTCATAATCATATTACTCAATATAGATCTAAAGTAGTAGTTACTTTATAGAATCTTAGGGAAAAGGAACGAATAGTTAATGAAAAGATAGATCAAGATTCTACTAGAATTGGCAAGCTAGAAGATATTATTACCAACTTGGGTTCCGCTTTTTCCTCCATTAAAACTACTCAAAATCTTCCTCCTACCAAGATTGCCAAGTTTACTTATGTTCCTAGGCATAAGGGTGAATCTTCTAGTAAAATAATGAATATCTCAAATCAATTAGTATTCACCCCAATCTTCTCAATATTATTAAGGAACCTATTGTCATGAATGAATCTCTCGATTTCTAGCCTAGTAGTTTGATCATCTATAAAACCAAAGAATCTCCTAAGAGCCATAAGTGTGTGATTAAGTATTTGCATGCCAAAGATGATAACACTTAGATCTATTCATGTTTAATGGCTAGCTAGGGGCGTTAAACAATAGCGCTTGTTGGGAGGCAACCCATTTTTTCTTTTTAGGTTATGTTTTGCAATAGAAAAATCATCTAGCCTCTCTTTAGATGTGGTTTTGTGTTTTAATTAGTGTTTGTGCCAAGTAAGACCTTTGGGATAGCTTACGTAGATAGTTGATTTGATCTTGCTGAAAAACAGAAACTTTTGCACTCAGGAGATTAGTTTTCGTTTTTAAAAGAAGCGCGATAAAATACTGATTATTTTTCCTGAGGATTAATAAACAAATTTTCTAGGACTTCCTAAATTCTCAGGATTTTTGGAGTTACTGAAGTATTCGAAATATCCAGATTCCTACAGACTGTTCTGTTTTTGATAGATTCTGTTTTTCGCGTGTTGTTTGCTTATTTTGATGAATCTGTGGGTAGTATTGGGGGGTATGAACCAGGGAAAATTTGGAATGAAGTAGATATTACACCAATATATATAAAGAATGAGTTCACAACAGTACAAAAAGTGGTGATTTATTTTCTTATACTAACGGAGCTTACGAGATTTTCTGTTGAAGTTTTGTGTTGTGAAGTTTTCAAGTTTTGGGTAAGGAAGTGATGGACTATGGAATAAGGAGTGGCAAGATGCTAAGATTGGGGATGCGCAAGGCACCCCTAGCTAATATTCAAGGAGGCCAAAGGACCTAAGCTTGGGGATGCCCAGGGAAGGCATCCCCTCTTTCGTCTTCGTCTATCGGTAACTTAACTTGAGGCTATATTTTTATTCACCACATGATATGTGTTTTGCTTGGAGCGTCTTGTATGATTTAATTCTTTGATTTTTAGTTTGCCACAATCATCCTTGTTGTACACACCTTTTGGGAGAGACACGCATGAATAGTGATTTATTAGAATGCTCTATGTGCTTCACTTATATTTTTTGAGCTAGGAAAAATTGCTCTAGTGCTTCACTTATATCTTTTTAGAGCACGGCGGTGGTTTTATTTTATAGAAATTGAAGAACTCTCATACTTCACTTATATTATTTTGAGAGCCTTTATAATATCATGGTAATTTTCTTTGGTTATAAAATTAGTCCTAATATGACAGGCGTCCAAGAGGGATATAATAGAAACTTTCATACAAAGTGCATTGAATACTATGAGAAGTTTGATTCCTTATGATTGTTTTGAGATATGAAGATGGTGATATTAGAGTCATGCTAGTGAGTGGTTGTGAATTTGAGGAATACTTGTGGTAAAGTTTGTCAGTCCCGTAGCATGCACGTATGGTCAACCATTATGTGATTTATTTATTGATTGCACTACAAAAAAAAGGCACATCCGTGACATTTTGGGCCGTACGAATTTTTTTTCTATCATACATATGACACTTCTATGACGATAATTGTGACAAAACCCGGTATCATCATAGATGTGGTGGGCTCCTACTTCTATGACCAAAAATCATGACAGAAAATGGGCTTTTCGTACTGGGTGGGCCGGAGATGCAGCTGCATGACATTCTTTGGGCCGTCCATGACGGAAAAACCCGTGGTAGAAGCAAGGGGAGGAAAATTTCGGGGAGTTATCGGTTACGGTGGGAGCTCGGGGGCCGAGCGATGCGCGTTTCTCTGGTACACGTACATGCGTGTGTGCGAGGCGTTCGCTCTAACTAAACCCGAGCGAGGCGTTGGGCTCTAACTGAACCCGAGCGCTTGCACTACAGGCTATGCGTTACTGAACCCGAGCGATCGATCGATGGTTGTTAACTGAACCTGATCGAGCGATTCCTTCGCTACTGTTGCTAACTGAAGCCGATCGATTGGATGAACAGTGAGCGTTGCAGGGGGGTTGGATGAACAATGAGCAGTGGCGTTGCCTCTGGATGAACAGGACCCCGTGGTGTGGAGGGCTGGATGAACAATAGACGGTGGAGGGGTGCCCGTGGAGGGGTGGTTGAACAGGACCCCGTGGTGTGGAGGGATGGATAAACAGTAGACGGTGGAGGGGTGCCCGTGGAGGGCTGGTTGAACAGTAGCCGGTGGAGTAGCGCACGATGGAGGCTGGATGAACAGGAGCCCGTGGAGGCTGGGGGAGGTCGACGGTAGCCCGTGGAGGCTAGAGGAGGTCGACAGTAGCCCGTGGAGGCTGGAGGAGGTCGACGGTGGAGATGAACAGTATCTCGTGGAGTCCCATTTTGCGGTATGCCACACCTATCCCGATGAACAGGACTCCCGTTTCGACCGTAGGAGGTCCATTTCGTCCGTTTTACGGTACGCCACACCCCTTCCCGATCAACAGGACCCCCGTTTCGACCGTAGGACGTCCGTTTCGTCCGTTTTGCGGTACGCCAGACCCCTCCCGATCGACAGGACCCCGTTTCGACTCTAGGAGGTCCGTTTCCTCCATTTTTCGGTATGCCAGGCCTTGTTTCCATCGCCTTTTCCGTCCAAGCCCTCCCGATGAACACGACCACGCATTCCGTTCCGACCCAGCCGGTTGGCTCCCACGCGTTTCGTTGCCTCCTGATGAACACGACGCATTCCATTGCCTCCCCATGAACACGACGCATTCCGTTGCCTCCCGATGAACACGACGCATTCTGTTGCCTCCCCATGAACACGACGACAATGTTGTTTCTCCGTTCCGACCCAGCCATGTACACGAGCCCTGGCCGTACGTATGCGCGAGTAGGCGTTCGAGACCCCGCCCGTATGTACACATACGTGGCCGTATTTTCTTTCTTGCACCCTGACCGATGTATGTACGTGTACATGCTACGTGCGCGCCTCTACTACGACACATGTGCGCCTCTACATCCACCAGTATATATGTACGTACACGTTCGCGACTAGAATGACAACGCTACGTACGCTTCGACTAGGTGGGTCCCGACTGTCAGGCACTTGCTTGCGTGACAAGATGTAGCTGGTGGGTCCCAGTAGTCAGGGGGTAAACGTTTTTTCACGAAATACGGTGGCACGTCCGGTGGGTCCCCGCTGTCAGGTGGAGGAATAATTATTTTGCATGTAATAAGGAGGCACTTCCTTGCTGCAGCCGTGGACCCAGCTATCAGCCTCTCCACGTACAGTCCATGTCCGATGGAAGCCGTTCCTTGACCACGTTGACCACGCCATGCCGAGAGCACTGGGGCGGTGGACGATGGCGAGGCCTAGGAAGGGGACGACGCGGAGCCGGGGAAGACGCGACAGTGGATGCCTACGTGTAGAGGAGTACGAGGGTTCACTGGTTCGTTGCGGTGTCAGGATGCCGTCGCCGCAGAATAACAGGGGGTGTGGGTGAGTAGAGGGATGGCCTGGCCAGCGGTGCGAGTAGTAGGGGGCGGTGAGGCCTCCGCCGCATCGCAGCCGGCCACGGGAGGCAGGAGCATGAGGCACGACCGGCGTTGGTTTGGGTGGCTGGAGCAAGAAGACCAGACCTTGAAGAAGCACTACGACCGTTGGATGGACATCGTACGGTCACTGGAGCTAGAATCGTGCATATTGACTAAGTTAACAAAGCCCTCCGTCCCCGTCAACTTAGTAGGCCCACAAGTCAGCCTGTCACTATACTGGGTCCCAGCTAACAGGGGGAGTATTCTTTTTTTGTGCGTAATAAGGAGGCACTTCCTTGCGTGCAAAGATATAGATGGTGGGTCCGAGCTGTCAGTGGCGGTAACGTTTTTTTTGTGAAATACTGAGGCCCTTTCGGTGGGTCCCTGATGTCAGGTGGAGGAATCATTATTTTGCGCGTAATAAGGAGGCATTTCCTTGCGTGTGGCCATGGACCCAGCTGTCGGCCTCTCCACATACAGTCCACTTCAGATGCATGTCGGTCGTTGACCATGTTGACTAGGCCGCGCCGAGAGCACCAACGCGGTGGACGACGGCGAGGCCGGCAGGGAAGACTCGGTAGTTGTTTCCCACGCAGAGGGAAGTACGACTATACGAGGGTTTACTGGTTCGTCTGCTGTCGCCGAAGAATAACAGCAGGTGTGGGTGAGTAGAGGGATGGCTAGGCCAGCGATGGGAGTACGATGGGGCGGTGAGGCCTGCGCGGCAGCAGAGCCGGCCGCAGGGAGGAGGGAGCAGGCAGTCCTGCCGGCGCTTGTTTGAGCGGCCGGAGCAGGAAGAGCAGAGATTGAAGAAGCACAACGGCCGTTGGATGGCCATCCAACAGTCACTCCTTGTGCATCAACCTTTTTTAGTAAAGCCTCAAATTTGTGGAAACCATCATACAGCCCATCTGCCATTATTTCTAATAATTTACATCCCATTTGCTAATTATTAAGGTTTTTTTGGAGCCCATATTCTTTTTGTTAGCATTACAGCCCATATTGTGACCACGGTTAAAAAATTATACGACATTTTGCATATTTTGGTGTGGTCCGAACTGTTTTCAATCTCGAAATTTCGACTCACATTCAAACTGATTTTAAAAATAAATGTATATCAATATAAAATCCAACAAATTCTCCACGCATAAAAATTAATGTAATTTAAAATCTCGAAATGAAAAAAAAGATATTTGAAACTAATTGCCGGTTTGATGTGTTTTAAAAATGTACAGCCCATTTCTCATTACTGATGGGCCATTTTCTCGGCCAGCGGAATGAAAGCTCTCCTCGTCTTGAAAGATTTGCAGCCCAACAGGCCTGACAAAGCGACTTACTTGGCAAATCACAAAAAAAACTGGGCTGTGGCCGTGGACCCAGCCGTCAGCCTCTCCACATACAGTACTCTTCCGATGGAATGTCGTTGACCACGCCGCGCCGAGAGCACCAAGGCGGTGGATGACGGCGAGGCCTAGGAAGGGGACGACGCGGAGCCGGGGAAGACGCGGCAGTGGATGCCCACGCGGAGAGGAGTACGAGGGTTCACTGGTTCGGCTGCGTGTGAGGCTGCCTTCGCCGCAGGGCCTGGCTAGCGGTGGGAGTAGTAGGGGGCGATGAGGCCTCAACGGTAGCACAGCCGGCCACTGGAGGCAGGAGCAGGCGGTCTCCCCGGCGCTGGTATAGACGGCTGGTGCAAGAAGAGCAACGATTAAAGAAGCAGTAGGACCGTTCGATTCAAATCCAACGGTTACTGCTGCTAGAACCGTTTGTTGACTAAGTTGACAAGCCCTGCGTACGCGTCAACTTAGTAGGCCCATAGGTCAGCCTCCCAACCGGTGCGCCCCAGATGTCAGTGGGAGGAATCAATTTTTTCGCGTAATAAGGAGGCAGATGATTGCGTTTGTCCAGGCCAGCGAAGGGAGTAGGGTGGGCCGGGGAAGCCTGTGTGGCATCACAGCGGGCCACAAGAGGGAGCAGGCAGTCCCGCCGGCGCTAGTTTGGGCGGCTGGAGCAGGAAGATCAGAGATTGAAGAAGCACGTCGGCCGTTGGATGGACATCCAACAGTCGATGCTGCTAGAATCGTGTGTTCACTGACAAAGCCTCGAAATATGTGGCGTGTACAGCCCATTTGCTATTATTTTTATAATTTTTACTCATTTTCTAATTCATATGGAATTTATTGCAGCCCATTTTCCATTTTTAGAATTGCTGGCCATTTTCTGGTCAGTACCAGGGTCAAAAAATTAACTAAATATGTGGGAAATTTGGAAAAAATTCGCAAATTTTTGCTGGGGAATGAAATATTCTTAATCCAAAAATTAATAGCCATACTAAAACAAATTTAAAAATAAATTTGTACTATGTCATGTTAAATCCAATGAAATACTTATAAGATATCAGTGAAGAACAAAAGCAAAAAAAAAAACTTATATCCCATTTGCTATAATTTTTTTGGAATTTTCAACCCCTTTTGATATTACTTTTAACAGACATTGACCATACTCTTATGCCAGGCCCGAATGCATCCCTCCTCTTCTTGAAAGATTTGCAGCCCAGTAATTCGGAGAAAACAAATAGGCCTAGCTTGGGTATTCTTCAAAAACAAATACTGGGCTACCTATTTTCCCAAAGAACTGGTGCATGAGCATTTAGCTTTATTTATTTATTTATTTATTTACTTATTTATGTTTAGGGGACCATGAGCATGTACCTGGGTTGGATTCATGTGAGAGCATCCCTTCTAGTTAATTATTGGCTTCTCTATTGGGCCTTCATCAGTGGGCTGCATGTTATCAACAAGTGGAATATGTGTTCCCTACGAAAAATAGTATGCGCTACGTACGGTACGGGGCACTAAAGGATCGAACCGTGCAACGACTTCCAAAACATTGTGTTTGTCGTTCTAACAACACATTTATTCAACCAACAGACGAAATATACTACTGATTGTACATTGAAAACAGGAGCAGCAGCAACCAGGGCTGGGGGTGCAACAGAAGTAGTAAGCTGGCCAGAAGAGTGAGGACGCACCTCTCTCTTCCAAACCAAACATCAGCCATCATTACAAAAGGGCTACCAAAAAAGAACAAGTGTATGCATCAAACTAAATAAAGATCCTACTACACCAAGTGTACACATCTAACTAACTGGCTCAGTTAGACGTTACTATTTATTAAGCTGTGGAGATTGGCTGATGGCTTGAACCAGATGGGTGCCTGGTGGGGGAAACTCCAGCCAGCAGGTCGAAGTCTGATACTTGCGACCCTCTCTCCTACTTTGGGATATAGAGCGTGGCGGCACATATTAGGGTATGGTGCATGCAGAGACGCACGGTACGCTGTGTACACACAGTTTTGCCTGATGAACGAAACCGCGCTGCCATCATGATCCTTGCCGTCGGTTATCTCCTAGATAATCGGATAATTCAGTCCGACAAACAAAGAGCGTGTAGCAAGGCTACTTACCAGGCTCCAGTCAAAAATTCCTGAAGGCCTAGAGAAGCTGGGATCCTGCTCAAAGACCTTGCAGTGACTGTGATTGTATTCCGCGAAACAACACGTCTGGTACGTGCGAACGATCATCAATCTTTCGCCGTCGTCTGATCGAGCCAGGAACCACCTGCAATTGCCATGCCGCTTTTCTTTGAAAGGTTCTGGGATTAGGAAGGGTAGGGACACCAGGCGGCCTACAACATCATATCAAGTTGGAGTCAAATAAAAAAGGGATCTTGATTTAGTCAATCTTAAGAATAGCATGTTGTGAGCATGAATATTTTTTCAGCAAATGTTGACAGTAATATAAGCAAGCCATCATGATATCATAGGAAAGTAACATACTGCTGTAACAGCCGTTTGTAGCGATGACTGGAGTAGGCCAGCAATAAGTCTAGCCATAGAAGGAGTCGACAACGTAAATGAAGCCCTTGTGTTCAATGGCATCAGAGAACCATGGAGGATGTATGATCCTACGATGGACGTGCAGATTTATCCACTTACCGCAGTGACCTGTTAGATAGGCGAGACCGCGGTTGAAGAACGCAATTGGCCTGAAGTCTTTATAATTCACAGATCTTGTGGGCACTTGGCAGATTACAACCTTGAGCAAATCAAACTTGGTATCATGTTGGCTACTTTAATATTCCGAGTATTCTGGGCGCGGTGCCAAAGCAGTGCAGTGTTAATCGAAGGAAGGGGGATCAACCACCGAGTGTAGACCTCCACGAGCATCTAGGTGCCATGACCGTCGACGAGCACCATCCAAGACGTGTTCATGCCGACCCAGTACATACCGTTAATATAGTCGAGGCTGACGGGGATCGGATCACAGTCAAGGGGGTTGGTGCTCGCCACCCTACGATCGTTATGCTGCGTGACACGCCGTTTCTGAAGATCAGGCGGCATCAGCAAGCAAGGAGCTGGCTTAAAAAGCTCCAGCCTGAGGGCTTTGAGTAAACGGTACAGTCCCGACGAGCACGCGGCGAGCGGCATGGTACTGAGATTGTCCACACACGAAACAATGAGCTTGATTACCTCTGTGGGGAGCGAATTCCAGCCACTCTTTCGGCGGATGCTTCTCGGTTCTGCCATTGTTAGTGCTTGGGTTTCGGATGAGGGGGGGGAGGCTGTCACAGCCCTAGCTTCAGCCTTGTTGTGGTCTAGTCTTGGTTGTTGCATCATGTTTAAATTTTCTTAAACCTGAAATGGGGATGTCCAAACCCTAGCTCCAAATGAAATGCAACTAGGATCAAAATAAAAATATTTCCAATGAATCCAAAATGCCCTTCAAAAATGTTCATTATTTATGGAAAGAGGTTAAAACCTTTAACATAGGTCATGCACATTTTTCCAAGGCATTTATGGTCTTTGAATTAAATCATATTGTATTTGAAGTGGAGCTATAAATCCCTATAAAATATTTGGTAGCTCCAAATATTCTAAAACTTGATGAGGGCCTCTGGTTTAAATCAGATAGTGGCCACAAAAGTTTTCAGGATCTTATAAAGTGATTTAGTATTTTTCTAAATCAGAAACAAAATTACAGAAATAGAAAAGAAAACAAAATAGGAAAAGAGAGAAACTTACCTGGCGGTCACCTGTAGCTTACCGGCCCAGCCCACCTGGCACTGCCAGTCAACTCCCTCCTCACGCCAGGAGGACAGGAGCGCGTGGCCGCGGCGCGCTGGCACGTGCCTGGCCACCTCCTGCTTGCCGCCGACCGCCTAGCGCTGGCTACGGACGCCACACACTCTCCCGCGCATCCCTCGACCGCTTGCTCGTCCCCATCCCCTCTCTGACTCTCTCCCGTGACCGACCGTATGCACCCGAGACCGCCTACGAGAACCACCACGGCCACAGCTACCCCCTCGCCCCTCCGTTGTGCCCAAGAACCCCGCGTCGTCTCCGTCGTCATCTCCACCAAGCCAAGTGAGCTGGAACGCGCCGTAGCATCGTCATCGCCGCGATCTTCCATCTCGGGAGCCGATCACCGTCACCGTCGATTCACCGTCATCCCTGCCTCCCCGAGTTCGACGCCTGTCTCATTCGAACCGCGGTGAGATATTGATCGTTACCCCTCTGCCCCTGTGCTTGCTCCCGCCCTCTCGCCATAGCCCCGAGGTCACCCGAGGCCGCCGTCCGCCATTGCCGGTGAGTCCACGCTTCCGAGCCTCTCCCGCTCGCTCCAGTGGCACCGACACGCTCCTAGCACCTCTAGGAGGCTGACTAGCCACTCTGTTTGCTCGCACGAGCACTGCAGCCCCGGACCCGCTCGAGCCGAACTCCGGCCACCACGCAAGTCGCCACTGCCGTCGAGTTAGGCCGCTTGAGCCGCTGCTGCGTGCACCACAAGACGCGGACGAGCTCCAGCATCACGTAGAGCCTCTCCGCCACCGTTTTTGTCGCCGGAGGAGCATTTCCTAGCCGCCCCGCCGTCTCTGTCGTCGCCGACGATGAGCCGTGGGCCAAGCCCGCGGGTTTGACCCCGGTTGACCGGGATTTGACTTCCCCTGCACCACTAACAGGTGGGTCCAGCCCCTGTTAATCTCTGGTTTAGTTTAAAGTTAAACCCAATTAGACCTGAGGCACTTACTTGCGGGGCCCAGTAGTCAGGTTTGACCTGGGTTGACCACGTTGACCTACTGACGCAGTGATGACGTCATCCTGAATCAGTTAATAATTTTCTGGTTTAAAAATAATTCAGAAAATTGCAGAAAATATCCAAAACATCAAAAATTCATAGTAATTCAACTGTAACTCCAAATCAAACAAATTATATATGAAAAATGATCAGAAAAATCTAATCTATCCATCTGTACTGGTTTCATGCATGTTTAAACAACTTAACCTTGCTGTATAGATCAAAACTTGATAGTGCTCTTTATAAGTTCTTAGTTTGAATTTGAATTTGAACCTATGGTTCAAATCAACTCAAACCTTTCTGTTCTTAGCTGCATTAGCTCAAATCACAGCATGTTGACATGTCACATTCATGCATCATATTGTGCATTGCGTTGATTGTGTTCTTTATGTGTTTGCTGGTGGTTGTTCCCCCTCGGTAGACGATGTTCCGATGATGAGATCGATGACACCGATGAAGAACTATACTATCTTCAGAAGTGCCAGGCAAGCAAAACAACCTTATTCATTCCGACACAATCCCATTCTCTCGCTCCTGCTCTCTTTCACAGCATTAGGACAACAGCGATTCAACTGTTACATGCTGCGGTAGTTGAACCCCTTTCCTTTGCATGACCTGGCATTGCCACAGTAAATAGATGAAACCCACTAGCATGAGTAGGAGTTGTTTGAGCCCTGGTGTGCCTACTCATTCATGCTTGTTTGTCATGCCTGCTATTGCTTAGAGTTGAGTCAGGTCTGATTCATCGGGGATGAATTAGAGGTGTGAGAACATGTCCTACTATTGTGAGCTAAGTGTGTGAACACGATTTGATAAAGGTATTGGTGAGAGGCCATGTAGGAGTACATGGTGGGTTGTCTCATTGAAGCCGTCCTCAGGAACTGAGTTCTGTGTTTGTGATCCATGAACAGCTACTACCACGCATTGGAATGCTTAAGTGCCCCTCTCGATTTATTAATCAACCTGATCTCTATCCAGGAATTGCAACTAGTTTTTGGTGTTTGTAGGTAGTGTTAGTAGTCTACCAAGTGGCACCCGGTACAGGTGGGCTTTGGACAGACTAGGCATAGTGTCCCGGTGTACCAAGTGGTACCCGGATGGTGGGCTTGGGAACCCTGTACACATCGTTTGGGGCCGTGAGCGACACCCCGGCCGGATCTCCTTGCGGATGGAACCCGAATAGGCGATAAACCTGGACGAGAGACATGTGTGGTTAGTCAGGTCGTGGCCGACACCCTCGCCTGGCTTCTGCTTGAAGGTTGCCAAGATACATGACGTGTACATGGTGATAAGTGGTGAGAGCGTGTGTGAAGAAGTACACCCCTGCATGGTTATCATTATCTATTCGAATAGCGGGATTCCTCGGATATGGAAACTTGGACCCCTTGCATAGTTCATAGACAAGTGAAAGTGGATACTCTAAAATGCGCAAGATAAGCGTGAGTGCTATGGATGGCATTCTTGTAGGGAGACGGGAGCGGATCCATAGTGGAGTATTGATATGGTGAATATGTGGACTCGTGTGCGCCACCTCAAAAGAGTTACTTGCAGTCGTAGTTCAGGATAGCCACTGAGTCAAAGCTGGCTTGCTGCAGTCAAACTCCACCACCCCTTTGTTGATACCGATGCATATGCAGTTAGTTCTGATGTAAGTCTTGCTGGGTACATTTGTACTCACGTTTTCTTATTTTATGTTTTTGCAGAGAGACTTCAGTCTCGCTAGTAGTTCCGTGTGGACTTCGATGTTTAGCTTGATACCTCAGCTACGATCTTGTGCCCTCGTCAGGATCTGGTAGATAGTCAGGCTTCTCAGCCTTCTTCATTTGTAGTTGTCTGTACTCAGACAAGTTAAGCTTCCGCATGTGCTTGTTGCTTGTATTCTCTGTATGTTGGGTCATGAGACCCATGTTTGTAATATCTCGATCCTCGGAGCCTAATGATTAATACTTTTGAGTCGTAGAGTTTTGTTGTGATGCCATGTTGTATTTACACATATCGAGCATATTGTGTGTATGATTGAAATGCTTGGTATGTGTGGGATCCGACAACCTAGTTGTTTATCCTTGGTAGCCTCTCTTGTGGGGAAATGTAGTCTTGTGCTTCCATGAGCCATAGTAGTCCGCTACAGCCTGGTTCACTGAAGTCCTGCTAGCCCAGCACTACTGCTCGGGAACACTTTGACTGGCCGGCATGTGATTCACTTCGTTCCTGTGTCTGTCCCTTCGGGGAAATGTCACGCGGTGACATCCGGAGTCCTGCTAGCCTGCTACAGACCGGGTTCCCGAAGTCCTGTTAGCCCAGTTGCTACAGCCCGGATTCACATGCTGCTGACCGACATGCTCGATGTTGATTCATGTATGCCTGTCCCCGTAAGTTATTGCCACTTTGGGTTCACGACTAGTCATGTTGGTCCGGGTTCTCTGTCATATGGATGCTAGCGACACTATCATATACGTGAGCCAAAAGGCGCAAACGGTCCTGAGCCATGGTAAGGCAACACCCGTGGGGATACCATGCGTGAGGCCGCAAAGTGATATGAGGTGTTACAGGCTAGATCGGTGTGACTTAGAATCAGGGTCCTGACAGCTTTGGTATCAGAGCCTGACTGCATGTAGGATTACCAAGCCTAGTTGGTCGAAGTTGAGTCTAGAAATGCTTTAGTTATATAAGGGAATTGATTGTGGATGGGAATGTAAGTCTCTTTTTACTCCTTTACCTTATGCCTTCCGCTCTGAGTCAACCTCTTCTTTTCTACGGGGATTAAGAACTAGGCTTCTCTTCTATCTCTCAAGATGACGTGTTACTAAACCGTAGTTGCCTAGGATTGTTGACTTCAAGCCTCAGTTCAGTTTCTACTACCTTTAGTATGTTGTTAGTTGAACCAGAACCTTGATACGATGTTGTTGAGTGGTTATGCCACCATTTTGCAGGATGTCTCAATTCTTTTTGAGCATTTATAGCCGTTATTCTGCCCATGTCATCCCAGGTCTCTAAACAATCTGATACATTTGTAAATCCCTTCTTCCCGTTCTCGAAGTTCCTTTGGTCCAGATTAAGCACACTAATCGGTCTGTTGAGGTACTCCGTTGCCTTGACATGTATGTTGGAGTTAGTATTATGACCCTAGGTGTCTTCGTGAACCACTCAGTAATCTAGCAATGTTTTGTGTTCCCAGTGTGATGATTCTGGCCACCATTCTCGAAAGCATCCCGTGATGCCATTTAGTAGTAGATATTCTATTTCTGGGTTCTTAAGCCCAAGATTCACCCTACTTGCTTCATGTTGATAGTGTTGCTAGTTCCTTTAGGACACTAGTAACCTTTGCGATAGTCCTTGAGGTCCGTGGTATTTTCTTCTTCCAAATACCATGAACCATTAAGGCAAAAGTCTTTGAACCAAAAGATCACCATTAGAGTACTCCTGAGGAGTTCTCTATTCATAATTGTGATTCTGCCGGTTCTACCTTTTCTGCATGGGTTATATGGAAGAATTATGTTGAACTTTGCTCGGCATACTGATCTATGCACCCACAACTCAGAAAGCTATATATTCCTTTGAGTTGTCCCTCTTTAGTTATTTTCTGGCCCTCTGTCTATCAATTGATAGTCAGGACTAATTGTGCATCCGTGTTATCGATGCTTATTATTCTTGTGGTCCGTCAAGCCATCCTATTCCAGAATGACTAGGAGAAACAAACTCCAGAATCTCATCCATATCTAGGATTGGGTCAAAACAATTGTATTCCGCAGATCAAAATGCCAATCCAGCTTTTGCTCTGCTCTACCTTGGAGTGTTACCATGTTTATGTCAGGAGTGTCATGAGAATTGCACCACCTCTTATGAATTCTTGACGGAGTAATACTTCTTGCCATCATTGTTCATTCCTCGGTTCCGTGTTATTGTAACCGAAATGCCGACAAGTGTACTGTGAGGTGCGAAATCAATACTCCTAGCAATGGAGTTGCTTGGTAGTTAATGGACAACACTCTCATTCTTAGCGTGCTGGTTATTGAATCATCATCCTAAGATTGATCGTGCTACCTAGTCCATATTTCCGGGTGCACTCATCGACCAATGAGTTAGGATTGTGACAATCCCTCGCTCCTTGATCATATCGTCTTGCCCTGAAAAGCAAGATTGTTCTCGAGCTTAATAACATATCGGTGGTTCGTGATTTTCTGGATATCTTCACGGAAGTATCACCAGGTCGTCCCCTGACCGATATGTTTAGTTCGTGATCAAGTTGGTTTTCCAATAAACCACTCTTTCTCCAAGAATCTGTGTTAGATACCTCTGAACTAATTGGTTAAGCTAAAACAACAACTTGGAGAGTTGGAAGATAAAAGCTTAATCCACTTAGTTCACTCCAAAGGGGATATCTTGCGTGTGTGTGTGTTGAAGAAAGATGATATCTCCATCGATTGGTCCTCGTGATCAGTTGTTGGATCTATTGCCTTGTCAAAACTTTGACTTGAGTATGGGCTATCGTCAAGTCAAATCAGAACCAACGATGTTCATAATGTTGTCTTACTCGTGGTTGATCCCTCGAGCATACACCATTACATCTTTTGGTCTCACCAATGCTATCACCGTGTTCACATGATGATGGAAGTCGAGTGATATGGAAATTTTGATGAATTGTTGTTGAGCCCATCAGCAGCATTTTGTCTCCCCCATGATTCATGTTGAACATTACACTAGTGTTGGAAACTTTATAAGCATTGCCCTCATGTCCCGTTCATGAAGCACATGTCCGGTTGAAAGATGTGACTTCCTCTAATTCATGTGCATCTGATGCAAGTTGCCGCCGTGGATTCGAGAAATCTTGTTTTTGTTTCCTCTGGTACCATCCCAAGTCAGTTATGCATGTGCGAATGTATTCTATGGTTTGGTAGATTAATTACCTCCACTCCATATGTATTCCCTAGCACACCAAGCCACTGATTGATTTGTTCAAGGAAAATAAGTTCCTTCTTAAGACCCGGGGCTTATACAAGGACTTCGATATCCTTGATGATGGTTCCCACCTGAACTTGGTAGTGTTTTATTTTAAGACTACTACGTGGTCATTATTGTCTTGGACAACATGCTCACATGTATGTAGCAGAACCAGCTCATGTTTTGGAGCTTACTATCGTAGTTCATTTCCCCGAGAATCTCGCAATGTCATATCATCGAATTGTGTTGCAAACTTTCATTTTTCTTTCTATACTTGATGAGTCTGGAATATCCTGACACTAACCAGATCTGAATCTCAGGAAGATATGATGGTGGGAACATTCCCAACATTTGCATTTTGTTCTCAGCTTGCACCGCCATTGTGCCATCCTACCATGGACTGCCCTTCTCAGTAATTACTGATCAGGATCGTCTTCAAGTGGTCCTACCATGGGTTCCATACATTTCCGATGATAAGCAAAAATCATCCATTGAGTTGTCTTCAACAAGGTAGTCCACATCATCAATTCTAGTCGGGATATGCCATTCTTCCAAACTCCTTCAAGTAATCGATTGCAAATTGCCTTGGGCTGGTATGAAGATTTTCAATGATCTATGTGTCAAAAGTAATTCTTTTTGCCACTTAAAGGAATAATTCTACAAGCCACCTTCCCTAAGGTCTCTCGTTATGGTATCATGGCAACTCAAATCCTCACTACATTGACAACCGTTCACCACCCTTTTACGTGTGGAATTGTTGTCTACCTAGTGAATCCTCGACATCTGTTCCACTCCATCCCTCTAGATGTGTGCTTCATGTCTCGGCTCGAGAGATGCCTCAATGTCTCGCTCCATGAGTTGATCTTTAGTGCTCAATCTTCGAGGAGATCGTTTTCTGTAGAGTTCCCTTGTGTAGTCATCGTGTTGGATCAAGATCTCAAAGGCAAAGATGTCAAGATCAATATGAAGAAATGGATCATGAAGACTGTGTCAGTTCCGTGCCCCCTCTGTCTTCTTACCTCACGTCTTGAATCTTGGGACGAGATTCTTGTTTAATGGGGGCGAGTTGTCACAGCCCTAGCTTCAGCCTTGTTGTGGTATAGTCTTGGTTGTTGCATCATGTTTAAATTTCCTTAAACCTGAAATGGGGATGTCCAAACCCTAGCACCAATGAAATGCAACTAGGATCAAAATAAAAATATTTCCAATGAATCCAAAATGCCCTTCAAAAATGTTCATTATTTATGGAAAGAGGTTAAAACCTTTACCACAGGTCATGCACATTTTTCCAAGGCATTTATGGTCTTTGAATTAAATCATATTGTATTTGATTTGGAGCTATAAATCCCTATAAAATATTTGGTAGCTCCAAATATTCTGAAAATGGTGAGGGCCTCTGGTTTAAATCAGATAGTGGCCACAAAATTTTTCAGGATCTTATAAAGTGATTTAGTATTTTTACTAAATCGGAAACAAAATTACAGAAATAGAACAGAAAACAAAATAGGAAAAGAGAGAAACTTACCTGGCGCTCACCTGTAGCTTACCGGCCCAGCCCACCTGGCACTGCCAGTCATCTCCCTCCTCACGTGAGGACGATAGGAGCGCGTGGCCGCGGCGCGCTGGCACGCGCCTGGCCACCTCCTGCTTGTCGTCGACCGCCTAGCGCTGGCTACGGACGCCATGCACTCTCCCGCGCATCCCTCGACCACTTGCTCTTCCCCATCCCCTCTCTGACTCTCTCTCCCGTGGCCGACCATATGCACCCGAGACCTCCGACGAGAACCACCACGGCCACAACTACCCCCTCGCCCCTCTGTTGTGCCCAAGAGCCCCGAGATGTCTCCCTCGCCATCTCCACCGAGCCAAGTGAGCTGGGACGCGCCGTAGCATCATCGTCATCGCCGCGGTCTTCCATCTCGGGAGCCGATCACCGTCTCCGTCGATTCACCGTCGTCCCTGCCTCCCCGAGCTCGACGCCTGTCTCATTTGAACCATGGTGAGCTACTGATCGTTACCCCTCTGCCCCCGTGCTTGCTCTCGCCCTCTTACCGTAGCCCCGAGGTCACACGAGGCCATCGTCCGCCATTGCCGGCGAGCCCGCGCTCCCGAGCCTCTCCTGCTCGCTCCAGTGGCACCGACACGCTCCTAGCACCTCTAGGAGGCTGACTAGCCACTTCGCTTGCTCGCATGAGCACTGCAGCCCCAGACACGCTCGAGCCAAACTCCGGCCACCGTGCAAGTCGCCACTGCCGTCGATTTAGGCTGCTTGAGTCGCTGCTGCGTGCACCACAAGACGCGGATGAGCTCCAGCATCACGTAGAGCCTCTCCGCCGCTGTTTTAGTCGCCGGAGGAGCATTTCCGAGCCGCCCCGCCATCTCTGTCATCACTGGCGATGAGCCGTGGGCCAAGCCTGCGGGTTTGACCCCGGTTGACCGAGATTTGCTTCCCCTGCGCCACTGACTGGTGGGTCCAGCCCCTGTTAATCTCTGGTTTAGTTTAAAGTTTAACCCAATTAGACCTGAGACATTGACTTGCGGGGCCCAGTGGTCAGGTTTGACCTGGGCTGACCACGTTGACCTGATGACGCAGTGATGACGTCATGCTGACTCGGTTAATAATTTTCTGGTTTAAAAATAATTCAGAAAATTGCAGAAAATATCCGAAACTTCAAAAATTCATAGTAATTCAACAGTAACTCCAAATCAAACAAATTATATATGAAAAATGATCATAAAAATCTAATCTATCCATTTGTACTGGTTTCATGCAGGTTTAAACAACTTAACCTTGCTGTTTAGATCAAAAATTGATAGTGCACTTTATAAGTTCTTAGTTTGAATTTGAATTTGAACCTTTGGTTCAAATCAACTCAAACCCTTCTGTTCTCAGCTGCATTAGCTCAAATCACAACATGTTGACATGTCACACTCATGCATCATGTTGTGCATTGCGTTGATTGTGTTCTTTCTGTGTTTGCTAGTGGTTGTCACCCTCGGTAGACGATGTTCCGACGATGACATCGATGACACCGATGAAGAACTATACTATCTTCAGAAGTGCCAGGCAAGCAAAACCCCCTTGTTCATTCTGACACAATCCCATTCTCTCGCTCTTGCTCTCTTTTACTGCATTAGGACAACAGCGATTCAACTGTTACATGCTGCGGTAGTTGAACCCCTTTCCTTTGCATGACCTGTCATTGCCACAGTAAATAGATGAAACCCACAAGCATGAGTAGAAGTTGTTTGATCCCTGGTGTGCCTACTCATTCATGCTTGTTTGTCATGCCTGCTATTGCGTAGAGTTGAGTCAGGTCTGATTCATCAGGGATGAATTAGAGGTGTGAGAACATGTCCTACTGTTGTGAGCTAAGTGTGTGAACATGATTTGATAAAGGTATCGGTGAGAGGCCATGTAGGAGTACATGGTGGGTTGTCTCATTGAAGCCGTCCTCAGGAACTGAGTTCTGTGTTTGTGATCCATGAACAGCTACTACCACACATTGGAATGCTTAAGTACCCCTCTCGACTTATTAATCAACCTGATCTCTGTCCAGGAGTTGCAACTAGTTTTTGGTGTTTGTAGGTAGTGTTAGTAGTCTACCAAGTGGCACCCGGTACAGGTGGGCTTGGGACAGACTATGCACAGTGGTCCGGTGTACCAAGTGGCTCCCGGATGGTGGGCTTGGGAACCCTGTACACATCGTTTGGGGCCGTGAGCGACATCCCGGCCGGATCTCCTTGCAGATGGAACCTGAATAGGCGATAAACCTGGACGAGAGACATGTGTGGTTAGTCAGGTCGTGGCCGACACCCTCGCCTGGCTTCTGCTTGAAGGTTGCCGAGATACATGACATGTACATGGTGATAAGTGGTGAGAGCGTGTGTGAAGAAGTACACCCCTACAGGGTTATCATTATCTATTCGAATAGCCGAATTCCTTGGATATGGAAACTTGGACCCCTTGCATAGTTCATAGACAAGTGAAAGTGGATACTCTAAAATGCGCAAGATAAGCGTGAGTGCTATGGATGGCATTCTCATAGGGAGACGGGAGCAGAACCATAGTGGAGTATTGACATGGTGAATATGTGGACTCGTGTGCGCCACCTCAAAAGAGTTACTTGCAGTCGTAGTTCAGGATAGCCACTAAGTCAAAGCTGGCTTGCTGCAGTCAAACTCCACCACCCCTTTGTTGATACCGATGCATATGTAGTTAGTTCTGATGTAAGTCTTGATGGGTACATTTGTACTCACGTTTGCTTATTTTATGTTTTTCCAGAGAGGCTTCAATCTTGCTAGTAGTTCCGTGTGGACTTCGACATTTAGCTTGATACCTCAGCTACGATCTTGTGCCCTCGGCAGGATCTGGTAGATAGTCAGGCTTCTCAGCCTTCTTCATTTGTAGTTGTCTGTACTCAGACAAGTTAAGCTTCTGCATGTGCTTGTTGCTTGTATGCTCCGTATGTTGGGTCATGAGACCCATGTTTGTAATATCTCGGTCCTCTGAGCCTAATAATTAATACTTTGAGTCGTAGAGTTTTGTTGTGATGCCATGTTGTATTTACACATATCGAGCATATTGTGTGTATGTCACATCCCTGCTTTTAGTCATGCATTAGGATTGGATGAACATGTGCATCATGTTTAAATTCTTTTAAACTTGAAATGGGGCCTAATCAACCCCAACACCCCCCTGAAAATGCTAATTTCCAACAATTGGAATTTCAATGAACCCAAAATGCCCTTCATAAAAGCCCACCAATTTTGGTCTTGACTAAAACCTCTCCCAAAAATGGTCTTGCAATTTATGGAGCCATTCTGGATTTTTGAACAAGCCATAAGTATTTGAATTTGGGCATTTTAAATGCTATAAATATTTTAAAGTGCTAAAATAATCTTGGAAGAATTTTTAGGCAGTTGAGAATATTCCCAAATGTGCCTCTGAATATTTACAGAGTTTTTGGAAATGAAATAGTATTTATTCTATTTCAATACACATAGCAGGAAATAAATAAAAGCAAAATAGAAAAGAGAGAGAGATTTAGAGCTTACCTGGAAGCCCGCCAGCCGGCCCACCTAGTTGGCCCGGCCCAGCAGCCGCTCCACGCAGCTGCTTCGCCTAGCCAGCGAGGCGAGCAGGTGCTCGACGGCGAGCACAGGAGCTCGCCACGCCACCTCTCTGCCTGCCTGCCGTCGCCCGCGCCAGCGTGATGCCTCGAAACGCCTCCGCGGCACCACCCCGACCCCTGGACACCTCATTCCTCCCCCCCTGCTCTCTCCCTCGCTCCCTGAAGCCATGGCCGACGCTGCCGCAGCCACGCCACCGTAGTTCTCACGTCCACCGTCGTCCTCGCACCGCCCCGCCGTGTCCTGAAGCTTCACCACTCCCTCCTTGACCGTCCCACCGAGCCACGCCCCGCCGGAGGCCCCCGAGCGTCTTCACCGAGCTCGTGTTCAACCTCCTGCCAGCCAGATCGCCTCCGCCACCCCGCTTGCTCCGGCTCATCTCCGACCTCGCCGTCAACTCCGTCGCAACCGCCATGAGCTTAGACACCTCCCTATCCTCTCCGCTCTCCTTCTCGTGCACCACAGCGAGCACACGGAGTTCGCCCGCACGCGCCGGCGCGGAGCTCATCGTCGACGAGGCTCTGGCCATGCCACAGCCACGCCACTTAGTCCACTAACTTCACCACATCCCCAGGAGCACAACACACCACGCCCGTGCCTCGCCTTGCCTCCTAGCGACGGGTCCGAGCTCACCCGAGCTCCGGCCGCCGCCAAACTCGTCGCCGGTGACGTTTCCGGCCACCCTAGCTCCACCCACTGCCACCAAACGCCGCGGTTTGCCCCTAGCTACGCGTAGGACCAAACCGCAGTCGATTTGGTCGACTGTGGGCAAAACCCGAGCCCCTCCACCGCGTCTATCGTCGCCGGCGTTAAGCCGCCGGCGAGTTGACCACGTTTTGACCCGTGGACTGACGTGTGGGCCCAGGTTGACTTCCCCCCTGAGCCTATGACAGGTGGGGCCAACTTGTTAATTAGTTTAGGATTAGTGCTAACTAATTTTAGTTAGATTAGGTCACTGACATGTGGGCCCAGGCCCCACTGACAGTTAGTTAGTGTTAACTTAATCCTGTTAGTTAGCTGAGACACTGACAGACAGGGCCCACCAGTCAGGTTTGACTGGCCCTGGCGCCTTTGACTCGCTGCCGTCACAGTGACGCAGTGCTGACGCAATTATTCATTTTCTGGATTTATTTTTATATAGGAAATTCCAGGAAATTGCCAAAACTTCTAAAAATCATAGAAAATCAACCATAGCTCCAAATCAAACAAATTATATATGAAAAATGATCAGAAAAATTCAATCTATCCATCTGTAATGGTTTCATGCATGACAAACCACTTTAACCTTGCTGTTTAGGTGAAACAAGCTAACACACTTTTTATGCATAAGAACTTTAACCTTCATTTGAATCTTTGATTCAAATGAACCGATTTCAACTTGTTTCACATTGCATTAGGCAGGACACATCATTTTGACATGTCATAGCATGCATCATATTGTTGCATATTGTCTTGTGTTGATTATGTGTTGTGTGTCCCTCGTGGTAGGTTCTGCCTCCGAGGATATCTCCGAGTATCCAACTGAAGGGCAGTGCCCTACTACCACTCCATCAGGCAAGCAGCCACATTGATCATATCGATACAATCCCATGTTCTCGCCTCTGCTCTCATTTACTGCATTAAGACAACATTGTTTCAAACTGCTGTGTGCTACGGTAGTTGAACCCTTATCCTCTGCATGACCTGTCATTGCCACAGTAACTAGATGAAACCCACTAGCATGTGTAGGAGTTGATTGAGACATGTTTGTGTTTCCTACCTTTCTATGCCTGCTATGCTTAGAGTTGTGTCAGGTCTGGTTCATCTGGGTGATGGGCTAGAGTGAAATGATTATGTCGGTAATGTGAGGGATGTGTTGAACATGTTTTGGTAAAGGTATCGATGAGAGGCCATGTAGGAGTACATGGTGGGTTGTTTCATTGAGGCCGTCCCTAAGAACTGAGATCTGTATGTGTGATTTAAGATTCAGTTACTACCATACATTGGGCTCGAAACCAATGGACCCTCTCGGCTTCTTAATCACTCTAGTACTCTGTCCAGGAGTTGCAATTAGTTTCTGGTGTTTGTAGGTTATGTGTTGGCGGCCGTGCGTAGTGCTGACCCTAGGGGTGGGCTATGTTGCGGTAGATACACCGTGGCACGGTGTACCGAGTCACCCGTTTGGTGTCTCGGGAACCCTGTTCACATCGTTCGGGGCCGTAAGTGGAAACCTCGGTCGGACTCCCTATGGATGGAACCTGGATAGGCGGTAAGCCTGGACTAGAGAGTTGAGTGTTTAGGTAGGCCGTGGCCGACACCCTCGTTGGGCTTCCGCTTGAAGGTTGCCGAGTACATGTCGTGTAAACGGCGGTTAGTGGTGAGAGCATGTATGAGGAAGTACACGCCTGCAGGGTTAACATCATCTATTCGAATAGCCACGTCCGTGGTAAAGGACTACTTGGTTGCCTATACAGTTCATAGACAAGTTAATGGATACTACTAAAAGACTCAAGAGAAGTGTGAGTACCGAGGATGGCTCTCTCGTAGGATGACGAGGGAGGATCCCCGGTGGAGTATTGTGTTGGTGATTAGTAGACTCGTGTGCGAAAACTATTTTACTAGTGGTGTCCCGTAGGATAGCTTAGCCAAGAGTCAAAGCTGGCTTGCTGCAATAACTCCACCACCTTCTTGAGAATGAGCATGTATAGTAGGTTCTGATGTAAGACTTGCTGAGTACCTTTGTACTCATGTTTGTTTAATTACTGTTTTCAGACGACAACACCGCCCCCTCCGATGGGTTTTATGTAGATCTCTACGTCGATGAGTGACTTGCCACCCAAGTGGTGATCCTGGCCATGGAGGGCCCTATGTAGATAGACAGGCTTCGAGAAGCCTTCTTTCTAGTGTCTGTACTCAGACTATTTGCTTCCGCATGTGCTTGTATGCTTGTATGACTTGATTGTCGGGTCATGTGACCCCTACCTGTATGAACATGTTATGTATGGCTCTCTGGAGCCTTTAAATAAAGTACTTGAGTTGTAGAGTTTTGTTGTGATGCCATGTTGTATTTACACATATTGAGCATATTGTGTGTATGATTGAAATGCTTGGTATGTGTGGGATCCGACAATCTAGTTGTTTATCCTTGGCAGCCTTTCTTATGGGGAAATGTAGTCTAGTGTTCCTCGAGCCATAGTAGTCCGCTACAGCCCGGTTCACCGGAGTCCTGCTAGCCCAGCACTACTGCTCAGGACACTTGACTGGCCGGCATGTGTTTCACTTCGTTCCTATGTCTGTCCCGTTGAGGAAATGTCACGCGGTGACATCCGGAGTCCTGCCTAGCCTGCTACAGCCCGGGTTCCCCGGAGTCCTGTGTGGGGACCCCGACTCATAAGTCGAGATCACCGAATGCATGTGTACAATGATCCCTAAGATCATTGCTCACTGAATACACAGAAGCTGAATAACAAGAGTCTTACATCCATTCATACCGTTTCACACAAGTAGGACTATTATGGTCAAGTCTTACATAGATAAAGCCACAAGGGCTGAACACCAAATAAACTTAAGCAGCAGAAATCTTCGTCGATAAGTAGAACCCATGCATCTGCCTTAACCCTACAGGCATTCTGACTGGGAAGCGTCCTAGCTCGCATGTTCGTCACCAAGGTACTCTTCATTATATCCTGTTCTTTCATGCCTGGCCAATAAAATAACCAGTAGCAAGCCAATGAGTACTTTGAATGTACTCGCAAGCAACCCATGTTTTGGTTCAAGATACAACAATGCATGATATAGGTAAATTTTTGCAGAAAGCTAGTTTTGAGTGCAATGACATGTCCAACGACTTGTAAGACATGCATCGGGAGAATTCAAGTAACCATGAGGACATGTTACAGATATCAACATAAATAGAGTGGGCATCAACCCAACTCAATCATGTCAAGTCCTTTGACTTGACCCAAGTAGTTCTTCCCACTTTATCCAAACACATACACTGGTTTGTAAACATGTGGAGGTAGCCCAAGAGTGATTACCCAACTGTCCTTGACCGTGGACACGGCTATTCGAATAGTTTTACACTCTGCAGAGGTTGCACACTTTACCCACAAGATCCGGGGAACTTCCATGTCATCCACGACCCGCGGTACCTCAAGTACCCGGGGTAAGCACCCGATCACTATCTTTTCCTAGACGACACTAACAAGCAGTCCACTCGTTGTTCCATATCCTCACGATGTACATCATACGTACGAGACTCACTCGAGATCGTAACATCCGAGAGGGGACACATAGGTGTATCCGGTGCCCTGTGAAAACAGTCATGGCCGCCCTACCTGGCACGACCCCATCCCGAGAGAGTGCACCAACAAATCTCCCGTCACTAGTAATGCGGGCTCCAAGCTAGTATCGGCCTAGGTAATCAATAATGCCCTTTCCCATATAAGGGTAGAGTGGTTGCGCATGTAAGGTTGGAATAACGGTCGCAACTTAAACCAATCCATTTTGAAAAACAACACACACACTTGCCTCGGTACACCACTTCGTCATCAAGTGGTTACCCAACTCATCATCTCCCTCGGGCATAAGTGGCACCCGACGGGGTTTTTGAAAAGTCCTTTGAAAATACTTTGTCTCCATCACCATGCATATCCCCGTCCCTTTTTGCGTAGCAACTACTTTAGCATCCTATCTACTCCCACCGGCATAACCCTCATAAGGAGGTAGGGTCATGCACAATGCAAGTATCAACAAGGAAGTAACGGAGGCAAACCATCAAAGTGGTTCCACCTCATCATGATTCCATTGCAACAACAATATGGTGCTATATGTCATGCATAAAAAGGGTTTCATCGATATGGTCAAAGGGCTGCTTGCCTTGGTCTTCAAAGTCTTCAAGTCCTTCTCCTTCTTCTTATCCAACTATTTCGTCAAATACGGGAGCTATTCGTCGCAAAAGAAATGACGGGAAAAATAAGGGAATAGCAAAACAGAATAACCAAAGTGCTCAGAAAAATGTCAACTCATTTTTGTTAAATACTAGCGTGAAAACTAAGAAGGGGAAATTCCTAGTTTTGGATTTGGAGTCATGGAAACAGTGCTGGGAATTTTAAATGTCAGGCATAAATGCTCAAAGTCAAATCTAAATTTGAACAATGAAGAAAAGTTGGTTTGATAAGAGTGGAAACAGCACCAATAAATAGGTGGGATTATTACAAGAATTTAGGAGTTGGAATTATTGCATTTGGATTATTATTTAATCCTGTGGAATTTTTGGAGAAGTTATAGAAAAAGAAAAGGAAAAAGGCCACTGTGCAACTGGGCCTATTCGGCCACAGTGCAGCAGGCCCAGGGGGAATCCAGCCCGCGCAAGGCTGCCACGTCGAATGCGTATTTGGGAAATACGCCTCCAGCCGACGCAACAAACCGGTGCGCGCGCGTGCGTGTTTAAACCTGACGGGTGGGGCCCACCCGTCAGAGTGTGAGGCTGACCGACGGGCCCCATGGCCGTCATCTTCAACCTCGGCCCAGAGAGGGAGGCGAGCTCACCGGCGTCGCTATGGTCGACGGCGAGGCGATCCAAGGGCATCAGCGTGCTTAGGGCGGAGTTGCCGTTTGGGTGGAGGTGGAGGCGGTCGCCGGAGTGTAGGGGTTCGCCGGCGACGAGGAAGCCGGCGGAAGGGCTTTGGGAGGTGCTTTCCCCGGTTGATTCCAGCTGCAATAGAGAGGGGAGACAGAGGGGAAATGGTAAGAGAGGTGAGGCGGTTCCAGATCAAGAGAGAGGGGGGCAAAGGAGGCCTGTACCACGAGATTGACGGCGACCCGAAGCGGCGGAGCTCGAGCTTGATCTCGAGCTCGGGCGGCTCTGGGAGTGAACGGGAGGCCCAGTGGGGCTATTTGGAGTGGAAGAGGACGAGTGGTGGCTAGAGGGGGGCTCAGGGATGCCTTATATAGGCGAGCGGCGGTCCACCGTGGGCTCGTGCGCCGGGGAGCTCGTGCTCGTCGCTACGGGCCTCGGGAGGGTGCTGCGGCGAGTCTAGGGCGTTCGTGGGGGTCAACTACGCCCAGGGGGAGAAGAGAGGGAGCGGGGAGGGGCCAGAGACGCCGCGCGTGTGAGGCCGCTCATTGGAGCTCTCGGGCGGCCGGCGCACGTGCGAGCAAGGGCAGCAGGAGGGAGAAGGAGGAGGGGGACAGAGGCGTAGCATGCTGCAGACGTCGAGGAGCATCGGCTGGCATGAGGGGGAGAGCCGAGGTGGCCGGAGGTGGTTGGCAGGGGGCGGCTACAGTGCGGGAGCGCACTGTAGCGCGCTCCAGAGCGTGCAAATGGCCGGCATGCCACTTTTTTGGCAAAGTGGGCACGGCCAAGCATGTCTGGTAGCTCTAGGGAGGAGTAAAGACTGTGGGGAAAGCCTTGGATGCCTTGGGTGGCAACTGGAGTGAGGAGGGAGGTGAGGAAGGGGGTGCAAGGGCTATCCAGAGAGGTAAAAGAGGTGGTTTCACCCCTCAATTATTGATTTGAGATGCAGCCATTGCTACTGGAGGTAGAAGAGGTCTAGGAGGGGCTGTGGTAAAAAGTGGAGGCCATGGAGAAGAGTGGAAGAGGTCAAAACAGGGGTTTTAGTAAAATGGCAGAAGGTGTTTGATGCTTGTTTGGTTAAGCAAATGAACTCCATTTGGCAGGAGACTCCACAGGATGAAATTGCACATATAATTAGGGCCTTACACCCATTTTGAGCTTATTTGGGCAAAGTTCACAATGTAACTTTTGTAAACCCTACAAATTAGCAGAAATGAACTTGTGTAGATCTAGTTGAGCAAATCACTTCCCCTTGATGAACCACTTGGTGTAGTGGCCTCATTTGGTCATGTGAACATGCTCAGAAAAGTTGGGGTCAAGGAGAGAAAGTTGGTAGTACAAAGTTGTTCAAGTTTGATTCTGGTCAGATAGGGTTTTGGGGCATTTTGGTGAACCAAAATGACCTTGATTGATATGAGGCTTTGCAAGGTGATCACAATATGCATTTGTGACTTTCTGGATTTTCCTTGGATTTTTATGAAAATATTTCCTGTAGAAATATTTCAAATCCTTAGAATGGGAAGAAAGGGTTTTGGGACGTGTTGTTCAATATTTTGAACGTGACCATGTGTTGAAACTCTTATATATGGCAAATATATGTCCACTGAGTTTCCCTGATTTTTGTCAAATATTTTTGAAACAATAAAATATTTTTTCCCTATTAAAGACCATTTCTGGACTTAAGAAAATGCTTTTAAATAAAATAGGAAAATAACTTTTTAAAATTATATTTTTGTGGTTTATGGGAGTCCTATATCTAATAAGATTCAAATATACTTTTGGAAAGATTTTTATTGCCCTTAATTAAGTACTTGCTGTGCAAACCTCAATTCAAGGGTTTTTGGAAAAACTAATTTTTGAAAATACTTTTTGGCCAAATTATTCTTGTAAGAAAATACTATATTGCTCTATACACATGTCATCATCATTTGGCAGAAGTTTGGGGCAAGGATATGAAGTATAGAAGGTGGAGTTGTGTTGACTTTAAAGAGCACTTGAAAAACACAGAGAGAAAACCAACTCCAAATAAAAGCCAAATAATGCAAAAGTTTTTGTCAAACCACACTTTATCAAGGTTTATTAGCTTAAGTGTTATGGCATGAAAATCAGGGTGTGACAGACCTACCCCCCTTACAAGAATCTCGTCCCCGAGATTCCCAGACTAGGCGCGGAAAGGAATACGGAAACTTGGATCTGGGGTAGTCTTCACATCCTCATACTGCTTCTGCTTCCGAGTGGTGCCCATTGAACCTTGAAGTACTCGATGGCGTGGCTTCGGGTATGACATCCTGCTTGATCCATATTGCTATTGGGGTCTCTTGCGTAAGTCATATTAGGCTGGAGGTCGATGGCTCGGTGATCGATGTACTTGTAGGGATCGGGTTGGTTAGGAAGTTGGAAGCACTTCCGAAGCTGTGACTCGTGGAAAGTGTTGTGCACACTGGGTGGCTCAGGTGGTAACTCTAGCTGGTAGCCGCCTATTCTTCATCTTGCAGTGATCTTGGGGAAGGCCGATAAATCTTGGTGTGAGTTTCCCTTTGGCATGGAAATGCTTGGTTCCATTGAGAGAAGTGGCTTGCAGATACACCTAGTTTTCGACGCGGAGTTTTATTTCTTGACGATGGTGGTTGGTGTAGTTCTTCCTCCTGGCATGGCGGTCTTCAAATGTTCCTTGACTAGCTGAATGACTCTTCTTCCGTCTTCGGGTGGACAAGTAGGTCACCAATGATGATGACAACTATCTTGTCTAAGCACTCCATGAAGACTTTGTTCACGGGGTACATAAAGTAGGCTAGGGAATTAGTGGTGGTCTTTGTTGAGTGTGGGCCAAGGTGTTCGAGATCTAGTGTCAAGGCCCTAAGGTCCTGATCCGACCATGTTGTAGCTTAGTAGGGCTTAAGGGTTTCAAGGATTCTAGTGTGCGAGTGAACATTTTATTATCTTATCCATAAGCACAGTTTCTGAGATGCCAATAGTCTATCTAGTCCTTCAAACAAATAACCTTATACCACCGAAAGCATCATCTTGTATAGGCCAAATCCAATCATCACTCGTGTGAGCTATATACTCGTGACTCCCGAGAGGTCTAACAAAATCATATATGTCTACGATCCCCAAACTTATATGTATGGCTACCCCTAAAAATCCATGGGTAGAGCATACAAGCTTCCAAGAGGGAATAAATCAGGACAATCCAAGTGCCCATCCTATTCTTCCAAGGTCCATGTTAGTGTATCTCTATCCTAAGGAAACACGTCATATGCCACTCCAAAATCTTGTTTCCTTCCTATGAATCAACTCCAACAACCCATTAACTTCCATTAATCACTACATAATCCTTTAATTCTACAAATCCAGTGTCTATGGTGTTCCACATGATCTCCTAAAGTCCTATAATCCCCAAATACTTGAAAAGGCTATCTCTGCTATAGTCAGTCCACCAATTTCCATTATCATGGTCAAGTAAACTCCAAGGTTAAGCTTATATCATCTCCGACAATTAATCCAATCTCCTAGTTTATTGTCCTCCAAGAAACATGGTATCATGATCGAGATCATCATTCTAAATCCAATTTACTCCGAACCATGTAGACTTACTCACCACCTATACTCAACTAGGATCACCTATTTAAATCCAAATCTCATGTCCAACGAGAATTCCTACATGTTTCCCCCAAGTCATTTACGTAATATCAACTGTCTCCTATCATATCCCATGGCTAAGTTAAATCCATATACTTCCAAGAATTCCAGCTTGTGATCATAATTGTTCTACTAAATCCAGTTTACTCAAGGGTAAGGAAAGTTATGCTACTCCATAATCATGATCCCACCAAGTTCATCTTCCAACATGAAAGCCTCATAATCCACCAAATAGTCTCATATAATTCCTCAAAGTCATTGATATAAACTCATCAAGTCATTTGTCCTCTATTCTTATATCCTCAAATTGGTCTTCCCTATGGCATCGTCAGTTCTGGTGCTATATTAGGATGATAATGTTCTTGTTCACTATGTCCGCTAGTTCCATAATGAACCCAGCGTGCAAATGGCCGGCATGCCAATTTTTTGGCAAAGTGGGCACGGCCAAGCATGTCTGGTAGCTCTAGGGAGGAGTAAAGAATGTGGGGAAAGCCTTGGATGCCTTGGGTGGCAACTGGAGTGAGGAGGGAGGTGAGGAAGGGGGTGCAAGGGCTGTCCAGAGAGGTAAAAGAGGTGGTTTCACCCCTCAATTATTGATCTGAGATGCAGCCATTGCTACTGGAGGTAGAAGAGGTCTAGGAGGGGCTGTGGTAAAAAGTGCAGGCCATGGAGAAGAGTGGAAGAGGTCAAAACAGGGGTTTTAGTAAAATGGCAGAAGGTGTTTGATGCTTGTTTCGTTAAGAAAATGAACTCCATTCGGCAGGAGACTCCACAGGGTGAAATTGCACATATAATTAGGGCCTTACACCCATTTTGAGCTTATTTGGGCAAAGTTCACAATGTAACTTTTGTAAACCCTACAAATTAGCAAAAATGAACTTGTGTAGATCTAGTTGAGCAAATCATTTCCCCTTGATGAACCACTTGGTGTAGTGGCCTCATTTGGTCATGTGAACATGCTCAGAAAAGTTGGGGTCAAGGAGAGAAAGTTGGTAGTACAAAGTTGTTCAAGTTTGACTCTGGTCAGAGAGGGTTTTGGGGCATTTTGGTGAACCAAAATGACCTTGATTGATATGAGGCTTTGCAAGGTGATCACAATATGCATTTGTGACTTGCTGGATTTTCCTTGGATTTTTATGAAAATATTTCCTGTAGAAATATTTCAAATCCTTAGAATGGGCAGAAAGGGTTTTGGGAGGTTTTGTTCAATATTTTGAACATGACCATGTGTTGAAACTCTTATATATGGAAAATATATGTCCACTGAGTTTCCCTGATTTTTGTCAAATATTTTTGAAACAATGAAATAATTTTTCCCTATTAAATACCATTTTTGGCCTTAAGAAAAAGCTTTTAAATAAAATAGGAAAATAACTTTTTAAAATTATATTTTTGTGGTTTATGGGAGTCCTATATCTAATAGGATTCAAATATACTTTTGGAAAGATTTTTACTGCCCTTAATTAAGTACTTGCTGTGCAAACCTCAATTCAAGGGTTTTTGGAAAAACTAATTTTTGAAAATACTTTTTGGCCAAATTGTTTTTGTAAGAAAATACTATATTGCTCTATACACGTGGCATGATCATTGGGCAGAAGTTTGGGGCAAGGACATGAAGTATAGAAGGTGGAGTTGTGTTGACTTTAAAGAGCACTTGAAAAACACAGAGAGAAAACCAACTCCAAATAAAAGCCAAATAATGCAAAAGTTTTTGTCAAACCACACTTTATCAAGGTTTATTAGCTTAAGTGTTGTGGCATGAAAATCAGGGTGTGACATCCTGTTAGCCCAGTGCTACAGCCCGGATTCACACGCTGATGACCGACATGCTCGATGTGATTCACATATGCCTGTCTCCATAGGTCTATGCCGCTTTGGGTTCACGACTAGCCATGTCGCCCGGGTTCTCTGTCATATGGATGCTAGCGACACTATCATATACATGAGCCAAAAGGCGCAAACGGTCCCGGCCATGGTAAGGCGACACTCGTGGGGATACCGTGCGTGAGGCCGCAATGTGATATGAAGTGTTACCAGCTAGATTGATGTGACTTGGAATCGGGGTCCTGACAGCGTTGGCATCAGAGCCGGACTGCCTGTAGGTTCGTTGAGCCAAACTGGTCGATGTCGAGTCTAGAAATGCTTTAGCTATGTGTAGGGGAATTGATTGTGGGAAGGAACATAAGCGTCTTTTACTCCTTTACCTTATGCCCTCTGATCTGAGTCATTCTCTTCTCATTCAACGTGGGTTAAGGACTAGGCTCTCTTCTTCTATCAGGTTCACATGTTACTAATCCATAGTAGCTTATAGGATTGTTGTTACAAGCCTCAGTACAGTTTCTACTACTTTTAGTATGTTGCCAGTTGAATCAGAACCTTGATATGATGTTGTTGAGTGGTATTGCAAACTGTTGTGGATGTCTCAAATCTTTTTCTAAGCATTTACAGCTGTTATGCTGTCCAATTTTCCCTAGAAATTCTAATGTCTTTGCATTGTGGTTGTGCTTTCAGATGGCCACTCGTGCTCAAAACCAAGTGGTTTGCCTGACCCGGTGCCTTGATGTGCCAGGTCATACTGCTATGTTAGTCCGGGTAATGATCGAGACGGGTTACCATTGGTATCCCGAATACACTGTCGAAGAGCAATTCCGAGACTTTAATCAAAGCCAATATTTCTGCACCGTCAGGATATTTTCTTCTTATCCTGGATCTACCGAGCCCCTCCACTGTTCCTATGGACTCGGGGTTACTGTTGAGATGGTTGTGCAGGATGCTGCCTATTCCATGATGACCATCATGCGAGTCCGGACTGGCCTGCTTCGGAACACCGACTTCCGTTATATGCCAGCTTCACTCCCGGGAGCGCAAGGGTATCTCCAGGCTATCTATGATGACTCCACACGTGAGGACTCACTAACTCGCACCACTGCCGAGATGTTCGAGGATAAGGACCGAGAGAATCGGGCCTTGAGACTGGAGCTTTTCAACACCCGTGCCAATCATTGGGCCACTTTGACTCGGTTTGCACCTGCTGTGCAAGCTGGATGTATGGATACGAGGGATCTGTATCATGTGAGATCTGCTCTGCCAGACATGGTGGATTGGCGTGATGTGGGAGGCATCACCCCACCCCGTGGTCCCCGCAGGCCACCGTTTGTTGGTCCAAGACCTCATCCTAGCCCCTTTGGTCCACAAGCTCCTCAGGACCGTCTATTCCCTGATGATCACGTTGAACTTCCAGGCTATGGAGGTGACTTCTATGAGGACTACTACGGAGCTGTCTGAGTTAGTAGTAGTATCACTAGTATTGTAATAGTTGTATCTTCACTGTCCTGCGTGACTTGTGGAATATGACTTAGTGTGTAATCAATTCCGGAGGTGTAGACAAATAATGTATAGGAGCTTGGAATGCCTCCGATGAGATGTAACGTCTTTCATCATAGTTGTATTGTAGCCTGGGCTTGTACTAAACTATGTATGGTGTGTATGACCATTGGTATATATATGGCAGATCTATATTACCATGACATATGGATGAACATCTCTGCATTCCATGCTATCCATTACATTCTGCACTTCCTTGCTAAGTTGTGCCATCCTTATCTAAACCGTTGCCTTGTTTTCTCCTAGGATGGTCAACACCCGCAGTAACCCTGCTGCCCCGGAGCAGGGGGAAGCCAGTGCAGTTAGGGGTGAAAATCTGCCTCACCCGCCTTCTCTGGCCGAAGTGATGCTGGAGGCGGAAAGAAACAAGTGTGAGACTAACCGCTTGCTGGAGCGGATTGAGCAGAACACTGCACGCCATCAGCGAAATGACTTGGTGTCAATCAATGACTTCATCAAGTTGTACCCACCAAAGTTTAACCATTCCGTCGAGCCCCTCAACGCGGATGACTGGCTTCACAGCATCACCCACAAGCTATGTTCTGCCAACGTAGCCGAAGCTGATAAGGTTACTTATGCTGCCTATCACCTCGAAGGCCCTGCTAGTCTTTGGTGGGAAAATTTTGAAGCTATGCGCCCAGTCGGCCAAATCACTACTTGGGCTGAATTCAGTGAGGCTTTCCGTGAGCATCACATCCCGGAAGGTCTCATAGATCGCAAGAGGGAAGAGTTCTGCAATTTCACCCAAGGAAGACTGACTGTGGATGCATATAGTCGTGAATTTGGGAATCTGGCACAATATGCTCCTGAAGAAGTATCTACCAACACTAAGAAGCAGGCAAGGTTCCGCAAGGGACTTATTCCTGAGCTTCGCCACGATCTTCGTCTGCACGAGTGCACATCCTTTCAGAAGTTGGTTAATAAAGCCATCAGTGCTGAGACAGGCCAGTCTGATTATGACGCTTCACGCAAGCACTCCCGTGATTTTGGCTCTTCATCCGGCTCTGGATCTCAGAAGCGCCGGGTGTGGATTCCAAGCACGACACTGCCACCCAGGTTCATTCTGAGGCCATCCTTTGAGGCGCCTCATCCCAACCAGCAGTTTGCACCGTCCAAGCCCTATGGTGGCCCCACTGCTAATGCTGCTCCACGCCCCAATGTTGTGACATGTTTCAAGTGTGGAGAGCCGGGTCACTATAGTCGAGAGTGTCCCCAGAACAACAACCCCAATCAGTCTGGAAAGTCCGTTGGTCGTGGTAAGCCAGCGGGAAAGGCATTCTACGCCAAGCCGGTCACCACTGCACGTGGCCATGTCAACTATGTCTCAGTCGAGGAGGCTCATGAGGATCCTAACGTCGTCCTTGGTATGCTCCTTGTTAATTGCCATCCGGCATCTGTTCTTTTCGATACTGGAGCATCTCATTCATTCATATCCGAGAACTATGCTCGATTGCATAACACGCCATTCTGTGACATGCCCACTTCCATGGTAATTCAAACTCCGGGTTCCAAATGGCGAACTTCTAGAGTAAGCCATGGGAACGAAATTCTTGTTGATAGACTTGTCTTCCTTGCATCCTTAATAGCTCTCAAGTCCTCGGACATTAACATCATCTTGGGTATGGACTGGATGTCAGCTCATTACGCTAAGATTGATTGTGCCACTAGAACCGTTCAACTTACTCACCCATCGGGCAAGATAGTCAATGTCTTAACTCGAGTGGCCAAGCGCCAGCTTTACTCTCTAAATGCCAACCCCCTTCCAGACCTTGAAGATATTTTGGTAGTCCGGGACTTTCCGGATGTCTTTCCAAAAGAACTGCCAGGTGTTCCACCTGACAGGGATGTTGAGTTTGTGATAGACCTTGTTCCACGAACCGTTCCAATTTCTAGAAGACCTTATAAGATGGCACCCTTAGAACTAGCCGAGCTTAAGAACCAACTCGATGAGTCCTTGAAAAAGGGTTTCATCCGTCCTAGTTCCTCTCCTTGGGCTTGCCCCGTCCTCTTCGTCAAGAAGAAGGATGGAACGGATCGGATGGTTGTAGATTACTGACCTGTCAACTTGGTCACTATCAAGAATAAGTATCTACTTCCCAGGATCAACAATCTGTATGATCAGCTCGCTGGATCCTCAGTCTTTTCCAAGATGGATTTGAGGTTGGGCTACCATCAAATCAAAATCAGAAACGGGGACATTTCCAAAACGGCCTTCGTTACTCGTTATGGCCAATACGAGTACACCGTTATGTCCTTCAGTTTAACCAATGCCCCAGCCACCTTCTCTCGGTTAATGAACTCGGTCTTCATGGAGTATTTGGATAAATTCGTCGTAGTTTACCTCGATGACATACTCATCTACTCCAAGAATGAAGAGGAACATGCCAAACATGTAAGGCTAGTGTTGACGAAACTTCGAGAGCATCGCCTTTATGCCAAATTCTCCAAGTGTGAATTTTGGTTGCCAGAAGTGACCTATTTAGGCCATGTAATCTCTGGTAAGGGTATTGCTATCAATCCCGAGCGAGTTCAAGCCGTCCTTGATTGGACTCCACCTGAGACGGTCAAGCAAGTTCGGAGCTTCCTTGGCTTAGCGAGCTATTGCCGCCGCTTCGTCGAGAATTTCTCCAAGGTTGCTAAACCTCTAACTGAACTCCTCAAGAAAGATAAAAAGTTCGAGTGGACCCCACAGTGCGAGTTCAGCTTTCAGGAACTGAAAAGACGCCTGACATCTGCTCCCGTACTAGTACCACCAGATTTCTCCAAGGACTTTATTATCTATTGCGACGCCTCGCGACAAGGACTAGGTTGCATACTCATGCAAAATCGTCAGGTAATTGCCTATGCTTCACGGCAATTACACCCACATGAGGAAAATTATCCCACACATGATCTAGAGCTTGCAGCTGTAGTCCATGCACTCAAAACTTGGCGACATTACCTTCTCGGTAATCGTTGCGAGATCTTCATCGATCACCAAAGTTTGAAATATATCTTCACCCAACCGGATTTGAATCTCAGACAACGACGTTGGGTCGAGTTGATCTCGGGTTACGACTTAGGAATAACTTACACCCCGGGCAAAGCCAATGTCATGGTTGATGCACTAAGTCATAAATCCTATTGTAACAACCTGATGTTACAACAAAGTCAACCACTTCTCCATGAGGAATTTCATAAGCTTAATCTTCACATTGTTCCTCGAGGATTCCTATCCACCCTGGTGGCGAAACCTACCCTTACGGATCAGATCATCAAGGCACAGAAGGTAGATCCGGGAATCTCCCGTATTAAGAGAAACATTAAGAAAGGAGTCGCGAATTGTTTCTCCGTTGATGATCAGGGTGTCGTATACTTTGGAAACCGCTTAGTGGTTCCCAAGGCACGAAACCTGAGATGGCTGATCCTTAAGGAAGCTCATGAATCCCCTCTCACCATTCATCCCGGTAGTACTAAGATGTATCAAGACCTAAACCAGAGGTTTTGGTGGACTAGGATGAAGAGAGAAATTGCTCAATACATTGCTAGCTGCGACGTCTATCGTCGTGTTAAAGCAGAGCATCAACGGCTTGCTGGCACCCTTCAACCTTTGGCTATTCTTGAGTGGAAATGGGATAAAATCAGTATGGATTTCATTACTGGGTTTCCCAGGACCAAGAGAGGGAATAATGCCATCTTCGTCGTGATCGACCGTCTTTCCAAAGTAGCCCACTTTCTACCTGTTTGTGATAGTATCACCACTAGCCAGCTAGCCGATTTATACATCTCCCGAATAGTATCTCTTCATGGTGTCCCATTGGAAATTAACTCAGACCCTGGGAGTCTCTTCACCTCTCGATTTTGGGAAAGTTTCCAAAATTCTATGGGAACTCGTCTCTCTTTTAGCACCGCCTTCCATCCTCAATCAAGTGGTCAAGTAGAGCGAGTCAATCAAATTTTGGAAGATATGCTCCGAGCTTCTGTCATCTCATTCGGAATGGGTTGGGAGAAATGCCTTCCATTTGCGAAGTTTGCTTATAACAATAGTTATCAAGTTAGCTTGGGCAAAGCTCCTTTCGAAGTTCTCTATGGACGAAAATGTCAAACGCCTCTTAACTGGTCAGAAACTGGGGAAAGACAACTCTTTGGCCCAGATATGGTTTAGGAAGCAGAAGAGCAGGTTTGCGTTATTCGTGAGAAATTGAAAACAGCCCAATCTCGTCAAAAGAGCCAATATGAACGTAAACATAAGCTCATGACTTATGAAGTCGGCGAGAAGGCTTACCTTCGGGTTACTCTGTTAAAGGGAACCCATCGTTTCGATATCAAAGGCAAATTGGCTCCTCGTTACATTGGACCCTTTCGCATTCTTGCCAAACGAGGAGAAGTTGCCTACCAATTGGAACTACCTTCGCATCTTTCCAGAGTTCACGATGTCTTCCATGTTTCTCAACTCAGGCGTTGCTTCACGGATCCTATCCATGGAGTGGACCACGAAACGCTTGATCTACAAGATAACCTCTCATATCGGGAATATCCCGTTCGTATCCTTGATCAAGCCGAGCGTACCACTCGACGCCATAATATCAAGTTTCTCAAGGTTCAATGGTCACACCATTCCGAGAAAGAAGCCACTTGGGAAAGGGAGGATCGTCTTCGACTCGAGTACCCCACCTTCTTCCTGGAGGATCCTAAATCTCGAGACGAGATACTTTTGAGTGGGGGTGACTTGTCACATCCCTGCTTTTACTCATGCATTAGGATTGGATGAACATGTGCATCATGTTTAAATTTCTTTTAAACTTGAAATGGGGCCTAATCCACCCCAACCCCCCCCCCCCCCCCCCGAAAATGCTAATTTCCAACAATTGGAATTTCAATGAACCCAAAATGCCCTTCATAAAAGCCCACCATTTTTGGTCTTGACTAAAACCTCTGCCAAAAATGGTCTTGCAATTTATGGAGCCATTCTGGATTTTTGAACAAGCCATAAGTATTTGAATTTGGGCATTTTAAATGATATAAATATTTTAAAGTGCTCAAATAATCTTGGAAGCATTTTTAGGCAGTTGAGAATATTCCCAAATGTGCCTCTGAATATTTCCAGAGTTTTTGGAAATGAAATAGTATTTATTCTATTTCAATACACATAGCAGGAAATAAATAAAAGCAAAACAGAAAAGAGAGAGAGAGAGAGTTAGAGCTTAGCTGGAAGCCCACCAGCCGGCCCACCTAGCTGGCCCGGCCCAGCAGCCGCTCCACGCAGCTGCTTCGCCTAGCCAGCAAGGCGAGCAGGTGCTCGACGGCAAGCACAGGAGCTCGCCACGCCACCTCTCTGCCTGCCTGCCGTCGCCCGGGCCAGCGTGATGCCTCGAAACGCCTCTGCGGCGCCACCCCGACCCCTGGACACCTCATTCCTCCCCCTGCTCTCTCTCTCTCTCCCCGAAGCCATGGCCGATGCTGCCGCAGCCACGCCACCGTAGTTCTCACGTCCACCGTTGTCCTCGCACCGCCCCACCGTGTCATTAAGCTCCGCCACTCCCTCCTCGACCGTCCCACCGAGCCACGCCCCGCCGGAGGCCCCCGAGCATCTTCACCGAGCTCGTCTTCAACCTCTTGCCAGCCAGATCGCCTCCGCCGCCCCGCTTGCTCCGTCTCGTCTCCAACCTCGCCGTCAACTCCGTCGCAACCGCCGTGAGCTGAGCCACCTCCCTATCCTCTCCGCTCTCCTTCTCGTGCACCATAGCGAGCACACGGAGTTCACCCGCACGCGCCGCCGCGGAGCTCGTCGTCGACGAGGCTCCGGCCACGCCACTTAGTCCACTAACTTCACCACATCCCCAGGAGCACAACACACCACGCCCGTGCCTCGCCTTGCCTCCTAGCGATGGGTCCGAGCTCACCCGAGCTCCGGCCGCCGCCAAACTCGTCGCCGGCGACGTTTCCGGCCACCCTAGCTCCACCCACTGCCACCAAACGCCGCGGCTTGCCCCCAGCTACGCGTAGGACCAAACCGCAGTCGATTTGGTCGACTGTGGGCAAAACCCGAGCCCCTCCGCCGCGTCTGTCGTCGCTGGCATCAAGCCGCCGGCGAGTTGACCACGTTTTGACCCGTGGACTGACATGTGGGCCCAGGTTGACTTCCCCCCTGAGCCTATGACAGGTGGCGCCAACCTGTTAACTAGTTTAGGATTAGTGCTAACTAATTTTAGTTAGATTAGGTCACTGACATGTGGGCCCAGGCCCCACTAATAGTTAGTTAGTGTTAACTTAATCATGTTAGTTAGCTGAGACACTGACAGACAAGGCCCACCAGTCAGGTTTGACTGGCCCTGGTGCCTCTGACTCGCTGACGTCACAGTGATGCAGTGCTGACGCAATTATTCATTTTCTGGATTTATTTTTATATAGGAAATTCCAGGAAATAGCCAAAACTTCTAAAAATCATAGAAAATCAACCATAGCTCCAAATCAAACAAATTAAATATGAAAAATGATCAAAAAAATTCAATCTATCCATCTGTAATGGTTTCATGCATGACAAACCACTTTAACCTTGTTGTTTAGGTGAAACAAGCTAACACACTTTTTATGCATAAGAACTTTAACCTTCATTTGAATCTTTGATTCAAATGGACCCATTTCAACTTGTTTCACATTGCATTAGGCAGGACACATCATTTTGACATGTCATAGCATGCATCATATTGTTGCATATTGTCATGTGTTGATTATGTGTTGTGTGTCCCTCGTGGTAGGTTCTGCCTCCGAGGATATCTCCGAGTATCCAACTGAAGGGCAGTATCCTACTACCACTCCATCAGGCAAGCAGCCACATTGATCATATCGATACAATCCCATGTTCTCGCCTCTGCTCTCATTTACTGCATTAAGACAACATTGTTTCAAACTGCTGTGTGCTACGGTAGTTGAACCCTTATCCTCTGCATGACCTGTCATTGCCACAGTAACTAGATGAAACCCACTAGCATGTGTAGGAGTTGATTGAGACATGTTTGTGTTTCCTACCTTTCTATGCCTGCTATGCTTAGAGTTGTGTCAGGTCTGGTTCATCTGGGTGATGGGCTAGAGTGAAATGATTATGTCGGTAATGTGAGGGATGTGTTGAACATGTTTTGGTAAAGGTATCGATGAGAGGCCATGTAGGAGTACATGGTGGGTTGTTTCATTGAGGCCGTCCCTAAGAACTGAGATCTGTATGTGTGATTTAAGATTCAGTTACTACCATACATTGGGCTCGAAACCAATGGACCCTCTCGGCTTCTTAATCACTCTAGTACTCTGTCCAGGAGTTGCAATTAGTTTCTGGTGTTTGTAGGTTATGTGTTGGCGGCCGTGCGTAGCGCTGACCCTAGGGGTGGGCTATGTTGCGGTAGATACACCGTGGCACGGTGTACCGAGTCACCCGTTTGGTGTCTCGGGAACCCTGTTCACATCGTTCGGGGCCGTAAGTGGAAACCTCGGTTGGACTCCCTGCGGATGGAACCTGGATAGGCGATAAACCTGGACTAGAGACTTGAGTGTTTAGGTAGGCCGTGGCCGACACCCTCATTGGGCTTCCGCTTGAAGGTTGCCGAGTACATGTCGTGTAAACGGCGGTAAGTGGTGAGAGCATGTATGAAGAAGTACACCCCTGCAGGGTTAACATCATCTGTTCGAATAGCCGCGTCCGCGGTAAAGGACTACATGGTTGCCTATACAGTTCATAGACAAGTTAATGGATACTACTAAAAGACTCATGATAAGTGTGAGTATCGAGGATGGCTCTCTCATAGGATGACGAGGGAGATCCCCGGTGGAGTATTGTGTTGGTGATTAGTGGACTCGTGTGCGAAAACTATTTTACTAGTGGTGTCCCGTAGGATATCTTAGCCAAGAGTCAAAGCTGGCTTGCTGCAATAACTCCACCACCTTCTTGAGAATGAGCATGTATAGTAGGTTCTGATGTAAAACTTGCTGAGTACCTTTGTACTCATGTTTGTTTAATTACTGTTTTCAGACGAGAACACTGCCCCCTCCGATGGGTTTTATGTAGATCTCGACATCGATGAGTGACTTGCCACCCAGGTGGTGATCCTGGCCATGGAGAGCCCTATGTAGATAGACAGGCTTCGAGAAGCCTTCTTTCTTTCTAGTGTCTGTACTCAGACTATTTGCTTCCGCATGTGCTTGTATGCTTGTATGACTTGAGTGTCGGGTCATGTGACCCCTACCTGTATGAACATGTTATGTATGGCTCTCTGGAGCCTTTAAATAAAGTACTTGAGTTGTAGAGTTTTGTTGTGATGCCATGTTGTATTTACACATATCAAACATATTGTGTGTATGATTGAAATGCTTGGTATGTGTGGGATCCGACAATCTAGTTGTTTATCCTTGGCAGCCTTTCTTATGGGGAAATGTAGTCTAGTGTTCCTCGAGCCATAGTAGTCCGCTACAGCCCGGTTCACAAGAGTCCTGCTAGCCCAGCACTACTGCTCAGGACACTTGACTGGCCGGCATGTGTTTCACTTCGTTCCTATGTCTGTCCCTTCGGGGAAATGTCACGCGATGACATCTGGAGTCCTGCCTAGCCTGCTATAGCCCGGGTTCCCCGGAGTCCTGTTAGCCCAGTGCTACAGCCCGGATTCACACGCTGATGACCGACATGCTCGATGTGATTCACGTATGCCTGTCTCCATAGGTCTGTGCCGCTTTGGGTTCACGACCAGCCATGTCGGCCCGGGTTCTCTGTCATATGGATGGTAGCGACACTATCATATACGTGAGCCAAAAGGCGCAAACGGTCCCGGGCTATGGTAAGGCGACACCCGTGGGGATACCGTGCGTGAGGCCGCAATGTGATATGAAGTGTTACCGGGTAGATCGATGTGACTTGGAATCGGGGTCCTGATAGTGTATGATTGAAATGCTTGGTATGTGTGGGATCCGACAACCTAGTTGTTTATTCTTGGTAGCCTCTCTTATGGGGAAATGTAGTCTTGTGCTTCCATGAGCCATAGTAGTCCGCTACAGCACGGTTCACCGGAGTCCTGCTAGCCCAGCACTACTGCTCCGGAACACTTTGATTGGCTGGCATGTGATCCACTTCGTTCCTGTGTCTGTCCCTTCGGGGAAATGTCACGCGGTGACATCCAGAGTCCTGCTAGCCTGCTACAGCCCGGGTTCCCGGAGTCCAGTTAGCCCAGTTGCTACAGCCCGGATTCACACGCTGCTGACCGACATGCTCGATGCATGTATGCCTGTCCTCGTAAGTTAGTGCCACTTTGGGTTCACGGCTAGTCATGTCGGTCCGGGTTCTCTGTCATATGGATGCTATTGACACTATCATATACATGATCCAAAAGGCGCAAACGGTCCCGGGCCATGGTAAGGCGACACCCGTGGGGATACCGTGCGTGAGGCCACAAAGTGATATGAGTTGTTACAGTCTAGATCAGTGTGCCTTAGAATCGGGGTCCTGACAGAGGCGCCTTAGCGGGGATAGAAGATTGGACGAGATTATGTGCGGACAAAGATGGAGAAGCGAATATGTGCTGTGGGAAGTGGACAGGTGATGATGACTACAGCACGCCGCTTGACGTACGAGACACATACCAGCAGCGTAGGGTCATATCGATGCCAGACAACTTGCTTGAGTGATCACAGTACTGGTACTCCCTACAGTGCTATGCCCTAACTTGCTTGAGTAGAGTAGTAGAGTAGGACTCTGCTCTAGTACTAGCACCGGAGGAGTAGTATATTCTAATCTAAAATAGTTACAAACTTCAATGCACGAGCGTGGAACGACTACGAACCGTGCTCAAAGACCATGTCTACATGGTGATTGGACATGGGCGACAACCACAACGCCAACCGTGCTGCTCCCGTTGCACCGTATGTGTTTCTGTCCTTCCTGTTCGAAATCGTGGTAGAATTCATGATTTATTTTGTGCTTATTCAGATTAAATCTCATAGTAACTTGCTCATATATTCAACTAGCACAACGTCCCCTACATCCACTCCCGTTTCATGGACGGCATGGTCGATGCCTCCAAGGAGCCCTTCGTCCACTGCTATGAGTGCTCGATGCTGTTTTGTGGCTCGCCGGCGGACATGGTGCATCACCTCACGGATGCGTGCAGCGGTCACTGGTGGCCCTTGGCGGAGAACATCAAGTAAGATACGTGCTACCCGTTCACCATGCCGGAGTCGCTGGAGGATCACCGCCGCCTGCTAGTCTCAGAGGAGGACAACAGCGTCTTCCTCTTGATCGTGGGCACCGGCGAGGCCCGCGCAGGCCGCCGCCCCGTCTCTGTAATGTGCGTCAGGGGCGACGCCGCTGACGCTGACACTGACATGAGGCCGATGTACGGGTGCGTTATCAGTGTTACTACCCCTCCGGGTCGCGTGGGCGACGACACCGGCCTCATCGAACGGACTTGGACTCTGGGGAGCTGGGACTATCCCACCAATGTGGACTTGGAAAACCCATGGCATCCTTTACCCGTCGACGTAGTGCACAGGGACTCCAAGGAGGTTCACCTGGACATATGCATTATCAAGTTAAATGTTGATCATTAGTCTTCGCTCAATGTAATCCGCTGTCTGAGCATGTGGAGACTTCCATGTCTAAGCATGTGGAGACTTCCATGCAGGATCTTGCTCTATTGGAGTATCGTGCATGAATAAAAGTGTATCCATTTATGGTTTAGTCTAGACTCTTCCATGTATGAATTTTTACTACAGTACTAGTGAAAGACTTACGATGAACCATTTCTTACATCTCCTATGTCCGCTTGCAAGTCATCCTGATTTAATCCCTCCGTCTAGGTGTATAAGGGCATGGTTAATATTACTTAATAGTATAGCCCATTGTTGACTATGAGAAAGTGCCATGTCATCTGTAGCCAACATGTATAACAATCAATACTCAAAAACTAATTCTTAAAGATCATTTCTTGTGAAGCACAATAAGTGTTATTTCTTCACAAGTTTTGGATGCAGGTTGAACAGTTGAACGCTTTTGTTTGCAAAAGATACCTTTTATCTATTTCACCCGGATGTTTGTGAGCTCTAGAGATGGAAAAATACCCGAAGAAACCCATCGATACCCGTTACACATGAGATGACCCCCACATCCTTTGTCAAAATAAACAACTCCCCGATCACTGCATTTCAATCTTCGGTGAAACGCACGGGCACCTTACTACTATAGATTAGTATGACCAAAAATTGAACTAACATTATATATAGTACGATAAATGCTGATGGATGTCACTTAAAATTATATCATTCAAAACTATGTTCGAATACGAATCCAACGATATAGTTTTTGTTGACATGCACTAACATTTTGTCAGTTAAATCTTTAGTCAAATTTAATGGGGGACTAATAAACCACGATCAATGTAGTACAAGTGTAGAGGGCGGCGCTGCACGAGAGTCTCACCTCTCACTCCGCTCGTGGCGCGATAGTAAAGCCGTCATATCACAAAACCCAACCACTCCCAGTAATAAGTGGCCTGGTAAAATAACGGACAAGCAACCATCACATCCCTCCGTCTTTTTTGCATTTCATCTCTCTGCATTTACTTTCTCTGGTTCATCTCTCACACTCGATCCCTAGCTACTACTCCTAGGGCCAGTTCTTTTGGCGGTTTCCCTAGCTTTTCCCACAAGATTAGTCACAGTGGAGAGTAACAATAAGGCGCCTCACTCATTTATTTGGGCTTCTAAACTACTACTCCGTCCTGGTTTATTCCTCACCATTGTAATTTGTACTAAATTTTGACCAAATATTTAACTGGTTTATTCCTCACCATTGTAATCCCTCCGTCTAGGTGTGTAAGTCATCTTACGAAAACCAAATAATCCCAAAATACTTAGGCGCGGTGCATTAACCTCTACCTAGTTTCTTGTTTCTTGACATATCAACCAATAAGAGATAAAGAGTGTGCATGATTTTAATGACTTGATATATCAAACACGACATGCAGTGGTTAGTTCATTGCATGCAATACTATTAATTAGCAAACGAACATTAACATTTCTTGTTTTCTCCTCCTCCTTGGTCACGGTGCACAGCCTAAGATGACTTACTCACCTAGACGGATGGAGTAGTGCATGTGACATGCACTAACATTTCATTAGTTAAATTTATGATTAAAATTTGACACAGATTACAATGGGGACCAATAAACCAGGACGGAGGTAGTAGTTATGGGATTACTAATCTAGAAGCCTAAAAGAATTGGCCCCTGGTACTCCTGCTAGTAGTAGTACTCAAGTTGGAATTCCAATTGCACGGCACAACTTGTTAGGCAAAAAATTCGATACAGGGTCTAGGAAGCGGTTTGAGAATTTGCATGCCTTTCCAACCAGTGAGATACTCAGTACAAAGTACGACAGAGAAATAACCACAGAGAAGGAAGCTAAAAGTAAACAATCAAACAAGCATTTTTGCATTTGTTTTGCATTGAATCGTTTTACAAGCTTGACTAGTGTTGTTTTTCTACTTTTACAAAAACCGCATCGTAATGTTAAAACGTGCATTTACACGTACTAAGTAATAGTAGTAATCCCTCCGTCTAGGTGTATAAGTATTCCCTCCTTCTTGGTCACGGTGCACAACCAAAGATGACTTATTGACCTGGACGGAGGGAGTAGCACAGTCTGCAAGCATATATCGAGAGAGATGTGTAGTGAGATAGTATATAGTAAAGTTTGTGCTATATGCACGTACTTGCAAAATGCGTACGAATACACAAGGTTTCCAAAATTTCCCATTTACATACTTAATTAAGGACGCTAAAAATTCCTGAACGTTCGGGATTTATCATTTGCGTCCCAAAACTAATGAGATCGCCTTACGAAACAAAAATTATACTCCTCCTAAAAGCCACGGCGCTCGCAGGAGCGCTTGCGGCGTGCCACGAGTGCCGGCGCGCCATGAGTGCCCTAGTGGGCGGCCGTTTCGCAGCGCGCCGACAGAACACCTCTTCCTTAGCCTCGCAACTCACGAGGTGCTGATTGGTGGCTTGCCGGCGGGCGAGCGCGATCTCATCAGTGTGGTGATCAGGCGCCAATAGGTACTCCTCCTCGCTGGAAGCGTGCACCCGGTCCACGTACCGCCAAGTGTAGATGAGGCGCTTGGGCCTGACTGCACTCAGGGCGTCGGCACGGGCATTATCCGCTACCCTCACGGCCCTCGCACGAGCCTTCTGCCATAGAGCCAATTGCCTGACTCTCTCGGACGTGACATAGGCCTCCCAGGAAGCTTGTTCCACGGTGCGCTTCTCTTCCTCGGCCTTCTTCTCCGCCTCTATTTTGGCGCGCTCTGGTGGAGGAAAAGCCTCCCACAAGGCGACATCCATTTCTTTCCAAAGCTCCTCAAGGCTGGGGGGCTCGGCAGGCGGCACAGCGTTCTCCTCGTAGAGGCGAGCCGACGCGTCCTCTGGCACGCGTGCTGGCGAGATTGGGAACACCGACGCGTCCACCTCGACGTGTCACGGCGAGGAGCGGAACACCGATGTGTCCTCCTCGACTAGTGGCGGCGAGGAACGGAACGGCGATGCGTCGCATCGTGACGAGGAGTAGAACACCGACGCGTCCTCCTCGACTAGTGGCGGCGAGGAACGGAACGGCGACACATCGCGTAGCGGCGAGGAGCGGAACACTGGCGCGTCCTCCTCGACTAGTGGCGGCGAGGAACGGAACAGCGACGCGTGGCCGTCCGCGCGGTGCAGCAAGGGGCTCCTAGGGCTCCATGGTTGTCTATGTGAGAGGGAGGGGGAGGAGACAGCGATGAACGTGAACGTGAGGGGGAGGAGATAGCGATGTCGTGGGAGGCGCAGTATTTATAGCGAGCAATGGCACACCTATGTAAGATATGGACTAAGCTGCACTGACTTAACTGCAGGTCCAGTTGCGTCACTGACATGTGGGCCAGACCCCTATTGGGCCCATATGTCAGTGACCCAATGCACCTGCAGTTAAGTAACAGCTACGTGGGCATATTTGTTGGAGTAAATTACGGGGGAGCGAAGGGGTGGAAATATTGCTAGTGACAATGGATTGGACGAGCATGGGGGAGGAGAGTCATGCATGCAGATTTTTTCACACGGGCTTCCTGTAGGTATGGGGAACGGTGCATACTAAGTCATCTTGTATGTCAGGCTAGGTATAATCTCAAGTCATTAAAAACATGCATGCCCCACACATGTTCATATTTCAAGGTGCACTAAATTATTGCATGCGATGATTAAGGCTGGCCATAATGGTGGTATCTTAGCTGGTATCATGCACACGGGAATAGCAAACATGCTAATGTGGTAAAGAATTAAAGAAGAGAGGAGGGTTATAGTAACTAGTGTTCATGCATGCATTGGTAAACACATTTTTTTGTGAAGAACGACAGCACTAGTTGAGTACTTTTGCAGACTTCAAAAACTATTCCACCGCCTCTACTATCTTGCTAAGAGTAGGTGAAATTTTTGAATCGAGCCCTTTAAACTAGAAGGGAGGTAGAGGTACTCTAATAGCTAACCTTGTTGTGATGACAAGATAGGACATGGCACGCACCTGGACGGAGGAACTAGTCTGCATTGTGCATTTAAGTTTTGTCTGAAGTCAATGTACCTCTACTTTCACCAGACTTATAGAAAAATGTGTCAACATTCACAATGTCAAATCAATATTTTTACACCCATTATAAAACGTAGTTCTTATACTCATTATAATCATTATTGTAGATATTGATATTTTTAGTATAAATTTGGTCGTGGGATTTCATTGATGCCTGTCAAAGCGTGGAGGAAGCGGAGCTTAGGGCTTGCATTGTCGGTCTCTACATAGGTATTTCTCTTCATAATCCTGTAATTTTAGAGACTGATTGTGCTTTTGTGGTAGCGTCTCTTGCATCAGGGGACTATGACAGGTCTGCTATGCGTGACCTGAAGATGAAAGCAATGAGCATCTCAAAGTTGATCAACAATCCTTCAATTGTCAAAGATTAGCCATTCGACCAATAAGGTGGCACACTTAATCACTAAGTATAGCTTTGACAATAGATTAGATGGTATTCTTGTAAATAACGTACCGCCCTGTGTGGTGAATATTGTATCGAATGAGTGTACTGGTGTGGCTGGTTAATTAATATAAGGTGGTGTTCAAAAAAAGTATAAATTTGGTCAAACACTTTGCAAACGGTTGATGGGAGTAAAAAGGACCAGAGGGACTATCATGCATGAGGAGTAGGCAAAAAATTGCTTGTCTAAAAAAGGCAAAAAAATGCTCATTTATAGCCGGTCGAAGTCTCAAAGGGCGCGACCGCGCGAGGGAGGCGAAGGTCATGGGAGGCGCGACGTTTAACGGAATTAAATGAAGTTACATCCACGCGCCGGCATGGCGTGCGAACAGGCAGAAGCTATGCCGCCAGGCCTACGATATGGGTCTAGTAGACATGACATCCAGTGGGTCCCGCATATTTCTCGAGAACTCTTTGGGGGCTTGCAGTAGTTTATCTACTGGGCAAGCCAGCAACCCCATGCCGTTCGCACGCCCTACTCGTCCATGTCTTCTACCTTACAACAGTTCGCTCCCAGTCGTCCCGTCCTTTCACATTAGTTCGCTCCCAGTTTTTTTTGCAGGGTACAACAGTTCAACTTCTCCTAACCCTCCTCCAAAATCCATGGCCTCCCAAATCTCCATGGTCGCCGCTGAGTACCAGGTTAGAGCCATCACCGGCGATCAGTTCATCGTCATCTACACACGTGGATCCGAGACAGTGAAAGCATGGCTTGCTCGCTTCCTACGCATGTTCAACAGTTCAACGGATGAGTGGGTCGCTGGGCTAGAAGTTGAGTACACCACAGTCCTGGGACGAGAGAAGGATCTAAAGGACGAAGAGAGGAAGAAGCGCGCCATGATCCAGGTTTGCGTACATAGCATTTGCTTGGTCTACCACATATGCCATGCCGACGTTGAGTGCCAGGATTTTAAGAACTTCCTCAAGGACAATAGAGTGAAATTCGTTACTGTAGGCTTTAAGAATGATAGGGATGTCCTGCGTCGGATAGGTCTCGTTGTAGGCCCGCCCTTTGATTTCCAGAAGGCAAGCCTGGTGTCCTCCTCTCAACCTTCAATGCTGACCCTGGCAGCAGCCATGATTGATCCTTCGTACGCTAAACTGAAGAAACCTCATCACGAGTTTCATCATGCATGGGAGTCGAAGACATTAGATGAAGAACACATCCTGTACGCAGCAATGGATGCCTACCTTTGTTTAAATATCTACAAGGGTTGGATGAAGAAGCAGAGCCCAGTGTCCGGTTCAAGCAAAGAAGCGCCGGCGAAGAGGAAGAGGAAGAGGGACGAGGACGAAGTCGAGGATGTGGACTCGGACTCCGAGTAGGTGGCAGTGCCGTCGCTCATGCTGGTTCTACTACAGTGTCAAGCGGACTAGTTGCTTAGTTTATTTTCAAGGGTGTGTTGCTGAGGCCCTAGCAGAACTATGTTTATGTTCTTTCCCGTTATTTGAACTCTTTAGTACATACAGTAGTACTAGTACTATGTCTTACTACTGTTCTTCTTGCTATTGGTACTACTGCTCGTATCTTCGTGTTCCTACTGTACTTAATACGTTCGTACTAGTAGTATAATTTGGGTCAGTCGATTTGTGAAAGAAGTTCGACGGAGCGAAGGAGGAAGACGATAGAAGAGGTGGAAGAAGCCCTTCTAGCCATCCATGTTGCTTCAAATGGCTCACGTGAGTCGACTGACCCAAATTGCTCCTTCCGATTGCAGGATCCATGTGGCATTCAAGGTCTCGAAGGTAGATTCCGCGTATGCACCCGGTTTGCGGGCTCGACGCGCGCGCGACCGGCTTCTTCCGCAACAGCCACCATGCGCGCCTCCTCTGCGCGGGCGGAGACGACAATGACACGCTAGTTCCTCCTCGCCGGCGTGCTGGAGCACACACTCGTCCTCCTCTTCGTACGCTGCGTGCATAGACGCGGCTCCACCAACTGCTCGCATGCTTGGCAGCGTGGTGGCATCGCGAGGAGGGACTGCAGACGACGTGATCGGGCGAGCCTTCGGCTTCATGGCACAGGGATGGCGGCGACACGGTGGTGATGGGTGAGAAATTGTTGGCCGGAGCAGGCGGGCGCCGGCATGCGCAACGGCGGCGGTGTATTGATGAGTGCGCGTGTGGGAGCTTACGTTAGTTTTATATATAAGATTGGTCAAACTTAAAAGAAAACCGTACTAGTACACGTAAACATTAGACTTAGGCATCGCTTTTATTAGTTAGTACCACAGCCACGATACGGAATCCTGTGCAAGCGCGTGAACCGCGGCCGCACAGTCGATCGAATGGTGTGTCACCGTGTCGCGCTCGAAGGACATCCACCGAACCTTTTTGTGTGTGTGAAAACAATCCTCGAATATTACTCAACTTTTTTTCCTGTGAAAGTTCTTGACGCTGAAATATTTCCATATATTTGAATTTAGCTCCAGTTCGTGTTTATTTGGGTTTGGACATTTTAGGTGCGCCCTAGTTTTTTTTAATACTGATTTTGTATGTGTGACTGAGAGAGAACGTGTGTATGTGTCCATATGTGTGTTATGGCGGAAGGGCAATGTGGAGACGTTGTGCGTGTGATACAGACATAGAGAGATGTGAATGTGCAAATGATCATGCATGAGTGAGACATAGACAGATGCCAATACGTTGTGTATACATGAGAGAACGGTCTTCTAGTTTACTTGTGTGTGTGTGTGTGTGAGAGAGAGAGAGGGAGAGAGAGACAGAGAGAGGAGCATCCGCAACACAACAACCATCTCTCTCGATTCGTCTGTCCCTCTCGCACGGTCGCAAGCAACACATGCATCAACGCGCACATTTTGACACCCTCACCCGTCCCCTGCCCACCTCAAGGCCCGCACAATCTCTTCATGAATACCCATTTCTCTCCTTAGGTTTGTTTTCTCTCAATATCTGACACACACACACACACACACAGAGACACACGCAGCACAACACACACACACAAACACACACACACACAAACACACACACACACTCCCCCGAGCACACAATTCTTCCCCATCAAAGGTTATACGGTGACCACTCTTGCTTGTGCTTCTTTGCACCCCAACATTCACAACACCTCAATCTTCAAAGAGGGCATCGAGCAGATCGAAGACGGTGACCACACCGCGCTAGAGAATGCGGGGTCATTTGGAAGTAGGGTGATGCGACGACGGCTGACTGACTCCTCCCCCACCCCCTCTCTCTCTCTCTTGCACAAAATTACTAATCCCTCTCTCCCTCGCACAAAATTGTCAATCCCTCAACCCACGAGATCCTTCCCCTCTCGTCCATGTTTTTCCAGTTCTCTCATCAAACATGTTGTCTCTTCTCCTTCCACGTATACAGAATCCAGATGCACACGCATCTCATGTATATTACATGTATCCATCTTTCTCACAGACATAACTTCTTCCTCTCTCTTTCTCTCTCTATCTCTCTCTCTGTCTTGTTATGTTTGTCTCCTACTCTCTCGATCACATACATACAATCATTCCCGCCCTATCTGCTCCATCTTCAAAAGCTCTCGCTGCACGTTTCATTCACACATTGGGATATGTCAAAATGTTACTTCTATAATGGCTGATGTAGAGTTATGGTTGTTTTTGTTGCATCCTACAAAGTAATAACTATGAAATGCATTTAGATTCTCATTTGACTGGGATTATGTGAGTTTGAGCATGTTGTGAAGTACTATAGACCTTGTATTGTAACTGTTGAATTGTATAGACCATTACATTCGAAGTCAATAGCCTAATATATTTATTTCACAATTTCAACAAATGATTAGTTCACTACAAACTAAGAAAACAAGTGTGTACTCCCTCCATTTTTATTTAAGTCCGCGTATTAGCATTGGTCAAAGTCAAGTTTTGTAAACTCTCAGAAATCTTATAACAAAAAATATTAACATATACAATAACAAATAAATACCATTAGATTCATTATTGAATGTACTTTCACATCATACATATTTGTTATGGTAAATGTTTATATTTTTCTATAAATTGGTCAAACTTTAGGAAGTTTGACTTCGGTCAAACCTAATATGCAGAGTTTACTACTACTACTCACTAGTTGCTTAGCTGAATCACTCAACACGCCACACGGGGAGTCCAGTGTCACAAAATTTGAGGTCGGCGGGAAAATCTCCCGCAACCCTGATTCAAGCAGTGGGAAGTTACCATCATAGCCTTCGGAACAGTCCTACGGATGACGCTTGGTAGGGGGCTGTTTTCGTAACTTCAGGTTCACCCTACCCAGCCAACCCCACCCCGGCACCCAGAATAGTACACCTGAATACTCCCCATTTTCTATCCCTACCGCAAAATATACTTCTCCATGGCACCGCAGCCTTCGTGCTCCTCCCCTTTACATCGGCGCACTCATCCACCACAGCGCATCTGCCTCATCGACGACCTCGTACACCGCACTGGAGCCGGTCCACCGTCGTCGTCGTACACGGAGCCTCTTCCCCGGCATCGTCTTCCACGGTCTCGGATCTGCTTCCCGGAAGCCGACGCCAAGCGCAGAAGTACCACTGTCGTGGACAATGAACTGACTCCCATTGCCGACCATGACTCATAGAGGCCGTTGTGTATTGAATCACCTAGCAGTACATGTGCAGTTCCAATTTTGTTCATACCAACCCTTCAAATTTCTTGTGTGCTATTGTTCCCGTAAAAGTAATTGGTTATAGCCTCCATTGTCCAACAGAATATCAGCTTGTAATTGTGCGTCGCTCATGTAACACGCTGTTCTTGGGCAGGTTTTTCATCTGCAACCAGTAGTGTGGCAAATGATGGAAAGGTTTTTAGAACTAGCAAGATGCCCATGCATTGCACGCATTGAGATGCATTTGTATGAGTAGTTTATCTTGTGGGAGAAAAGGATGAACGAGGGAAGGCCTTATTTGCAAATCTGGAGAGGGGTATGGGTATCTGTTTGAAAAATTCCCATTTGTTTCCTTCCTATCTGTCAGATATAAATCGGACGGCCTATATTGCAAGAAAAAAAAGTATAGAGAAAAAAAGTAGTCAGTAAAGGAAGTAGAGACAAATATTAAATATAAAATAAATATAACAGTAGAGAAGAGAGTAGAGATAGCATGTTGAGATTTTTAAAGCGCCGCGCATTGCGATTCTGTTGGAGATGCTCTAACATGGCAGACGAGTGCTTTAATGTTGCCCACAAGATGCGCGAGTATTACTAGTAGTATATTTTTCTTGCCATGTTGAGATTTTAAAACCACGAGTGCGAACATGCAGAGGAGCAATGAAGACCAAACACGGGATATTTGGGACATCTTCAAGGAGCGTGCCAAGTTAAAGAGGAGGTGCACCGAACCTGTAAAATGAGCTTTCATAAGTAACACCCTTTCAATTACTTTCGTGTAGCCTCGTGTTCTTCGATGTGTATATGTTGTAGTTTCTATTTCTCTTAAGCGTGGTGTTCTTCGATGTGTAATAAGAAGACTCTTAATCGTCCTAATGCTTTTGATTTTAGCTTGATGTAGGAAGTGGGTGTTCTCACCTTGTAGTATGTTTTTAATTTTTTTTCCTTTTGAATTCACTTCTCCGAGTTATGTTTATCTGGCTTCTACTAAATGGATCTAGGTTGCTCTGAGTATTGATCTAAAAAAGAAGTAACTTCATGTCAGGATGCAGTTCCTGCGAGGAGGGAAGTATGGTCAACCTCGATATCATGTTTCCAAAATGAGGCTGGATTACACACAAGGTGCCAGTTCCCTAATGATGCTGGATTAGACACAATGTGCAAATTACCAGATGATGCTGGATTACACACAAGCCAGGTGGAGTCTTCAGCTGTTCGTGTCCTCGTGGCATTAGTAAAGGCTGAAAGAAAGCGTGCAGCAGCCCTTGAGAATGTAGCTGAGTTCCTGAAGAAGTGAAAAGAGCAATCAGATGCTCTCTTCACCCAAGCCAAAGAAGAGATGGAAGAAGCCAGAAATAAGCTAGAAGAGGCAGAGCAGGCTAGGCGTCTCCTGCTATCTAAAACTGTTGTCAATACAAAATTTCCTTCATAATAGCTAGGTTCAAATGTTTATCTAGTCAGCATGCCTATTGTGATGTCCGTGCATCTACTGATGTGGCACAAAATATTTTTTTGGGTCACGTAATAACAGTAATTACTTTCCAAACAATAACAGACGAAGCATTGGACATGGTATAGTTCACGCGCAAGCCCGGCATTCCAAGTTCAACTTCCACATCAAACTCATGTTCACAGATATCTGCACATTCATACATAATGTCCACAACCATGATTCACTTCAAAGCCAAAAAAAATGTGAGGAGAGTTATAAATAAAGAAAATCCTCTACTAGTTCCTGCTACCAGTGCGAGCACAACAAGTCAAGACCATGCGTAATTTAATTATATTTTAGTCATTTTTGTGTTCTAAAATGCCTGCCGGCTCGCGGAAGGATGTGTTGCTGGCACACGTGCGGATTCAATGAAGGCAGGCGGGGCAGTCTTAAGATGGTTGCACACGGCGAGGAGGCGTGCTCAGCCGGGCCTGGAGCGAGTGCGGCCCTCTTAGTCGGTGCACCGATTCAATGCCTGCGCTATGAGAGGTCACGTCCGTGTCAGAGCAATCACTCCCTCTAGTCCTTTTTTGATTGTGTATAACAAAATCTCGTTTTCCATTCACATTTTCCAAGTAAAATTCGTGGACAAACTTTGACCCAAAGTACGATGAGGACTAGTAAACCAGAATGGAGGTAGTAGTTTTTTTAAATCAAAGAAGGGTTTCCCCTTCCGATTTTCATTACTGAAAACCAGCATCTAAATCTAAACCATAGTATTTGCCCTAGAACTATCAGGTTCAACATCTCGCAACATAAATCCATACAACCTCCATCGCAAAAAAAACATACAACCATATGCCAAGGAGGTACGTAGTACTATGCATTCCATTTTCTCTCCATACCAATCGTTCTAAAAAATACATACTACTTATAACGCGCCACTGAAAACCGGAACTCTTAACCCCGCTAAAAAATGATATTTTAAATGTGGCTACTCGATCTGTGGCAACTGACGAGCCACCGCGCTCCAAGTCGTTCAACTGTGGTTCCGACTATCAACTCCTACGGTTCAAATTATCACGCGAGCTGACTATTCCTACAAATGTGCTCCACCATGTACCTGGTACCCGCGAATGCAGCAATCATGCACCTAGGGTTTTAGGGTTTATTTGTTAACGTCGCCTTTACGTAACACTCATGTGTGCGAGACACAGAGAGGCCGACTGCGTGCGTGCGCCTCTTCTCTTCGTATATGTACTCCACCGTTTGTCTGATGTCCAAAAAATTATAATAACTACTAGCAATGTGCCAATGCGTTGCCACACGATCAAAGTAGATTAATACATATTCACCGATCGGATTGAAAAAAAAGTCTAGTTTTGAAATACGTATATCACTAAAAATATGTTATGTTTCACTCAAAATATATTCCTTTGGCAGTTTTGATGAGATAAGGGAGGAATGTTGTTGGTTTCAAGATTCGAGAAGTGGTCTATGTCTAATTTCTACTCTTACTAGCAAGATGCCTGTGCATTGCACGGAACATCAAGATCTTGTGGGAGAAAAGGATGAACGAGGGAAGGCCTTATCTGCAAATGTGGTGAAGAGTGCGGGTAAATTGCCATATTTTCCTTCCTATCCGTCAGATATCAATCGAATGACCTACATTGCAGGATGGCAGGCCCACCATCATCACCAACTCTATTTTTTATCCCTACTCTTATAAAAAGCATTGTCGGTGATGATCGTGTGCCTGCCGTCCTGCAATATAGGCCGTCCGATCTATATCTAACGGGTAGGAAGGAAACTATGGCAATTTTGCAAAAAGATACCCACACCCCTCTCCACATTTGCAAATAAAGTCTTCCCTCTGTCACATCCCTAGTTCTGGTATGTTATAGGTTTGCTTTGTGCGTCATGTTAAGTTTCAAATGAAATTGAAATGGGGATGTTTCAAACCCTAGCACCAAAGAAAATTCAAATAGGTTCAATTTAAAAATGGAATTTCAATAAACCCAAAATGTTCTTCAAAAATGTTCATGGTCTTTGGAAAATGTTGCAAGCAACAACCAGAGGTGATGCGCATTTTTGGTAAACATTTTGGATTTTTGAATGAACCCATATGTATTTGAATTGGAGCTGTTTAAAATAATATAAATATTTTAGAGGCTCCAAAAATGTTGGAATTTGGTGAGGGCCTCTGGTATATTATAACTAATGGCCACAAGGAATCTCAACATTTTTATATTTGTGCTGGTATTTATTTTTAAGTCAAAAACAAATGTCATAAATAGAAAATAAAACAAAAAAGAGAAAACACTTACCTGGGCCTTACCTGAGGCCTGGCACTGTGCGGCCCAGCTGGCCCTGCCAGTCACCCTCAACCTCCCGCCAGGAGGATGAGAGGCACGTGGCCGACGCACGCCGGCGCACGCCCGGCCACCTCCTGCTTGCCGCCTCCCTCTGGACGCCCCTGGAGACACCACGCAGCCTCCCCGACCCCCTCTCACTCTCCCCCGTGCTTCTCCTCTCCTATGTCACCCTCTCTCGCACGCACCCGAGCGCAGCTGACGCCACCGCTTGCCGTTGCCGCGGCCACCGCCTCCCTCTCGCCTCCCCGACGTGCCCCAGGGATTCTCCTCGTCGCCTTCATCCTCATCGTTGAGCCACAAATCGCCGGGAGCTCTTCTTCGCCATCAATTTCGTCGTCTTCAACCTCTCGGCCGTCGAGATCGCCGGCGCCCATCCGTCGTCTCCGACTTGTCCCCGAGCCCGCTGATCATCCCGTCGCCTCCGCTATGAGATTCTGCGTCTGTTCCCCCTCTTCCCGAGCTCTTTTATGCCCCGCAGTCGTCGCCCCCTTGTCGACCGAACCGCGTCGTCACCCGAGCTCGTCGGCAGCAACGCTCCGGTGACCATTTGGTCCCAGACGCGTGTCCACCGAGCTTGATGCCCCGCGCTGAGCCTCGCTAGCGCCTCCCCTTGCCCGCTTGCACCCCGCAACGCTAACCCCGCGCGCACCCGAGCTCCGGCTGCCGCACTCATCATTGCCGGGGCCACTCCAGCCGCTCCCCGGCCGCGCCACCACCACGGCTGGATGCGGACGAGCGTCCGCATCCCGTAGCTGCACTCCGCGCGCCAAATGGCCCCCTGTGGGCAAAACCCACAGCGCACCGCCGTGCCTAGCCTCGCCGGCGTCGAGCCACCGGCAGTTTTGCTCGGTTGACCAGGGGATTTGACCTCCCCTGGGTCTATGACATGTGGCCCCGCCTGGTTAATTAGTTTAGATTAGGTTTAAAACTAATTAGTTTATCCTAGGTTAGTGCTAATTAAACTAGGTTAGTTTAGTTAGTCACTGACCAGTGGGTCCCACTGGTCAGGTTTGACCAGCGTCAACCCAGTTGACCTGCTGACGCAGTGCTGACCTCAAGCTGACGCAATAATTGATTTCTGGAATTATTTTAACTCGGGAAAATCCAGAATATTGCCTAAACTTCAAAAATTCATAATAATTCAACCGTAGCTCAGAATGAAACAAATTATATATGAAAAATTATCAGAAAAATGCAAGGAATCCATTTATGCCAGTTACATGCATGGAAAACCAACTTATACATGCTGTATAAGTGAAAACATAATATGGGCATTTTAAATGCTTCATTTTGAATTGCATTTGAATCTTTGATTCAAATGGGCTTCAGCCAACTTGGTAGCATCTTGCATTAGCCCAAACACTAGCATTTGCACATGTCATGTTCATGCATCATTCTGTTGCATTTGTTTGTGTGTTGATCGCCGGCACCGTTTCTTCTCGATAGGTTCCACTCCGGAAGGTGTTCCCGAGTACCTGTCAGAGGAGTCGTACCCCTTCGTCATTCTATCAGGCAAGCAACCCCCCTTTGAGCATTTCGATAAATCCCACTCTCTCGCTCCTGCTCCTTTTACTCCATTAGGACAACAATGATTCAACTGCTACTTTCTGCTGCGGTAGTTGAACGCATTCCTCTGCATGACCTGTCATTGCCACATTAAATAGTTGAAACCCACTAGCATGAGTAGGAGTTGCTTGAGCCTTGATGTGCCTGCTCATCCATACTTGTTTTCTTTATGCCAGCTATGCTTAGAGTTGTGTCAGGTCTGATTCGTCGGGAATGAATCGGAGTGGTGAACATGTCCTACCGATAAAGGCTAAGTGTGTGAACACGTTTTGGTAAAGGTAGCGATGAGAGGCCATGTAGGAGTACATGGTGGGTTGTCTCATTGGAACCGTCCCTAAGCACTAAGTTCTGTGTATGTTATCCAAGTCCAGTTACTACCACACATTGGGTTCCGGTTATCCAGCCCCTCTCGGCTTATTAATCCACTTGATCTCTGTTCAAGAGTTGCAACTAGTTTCTGGCATTTGTAGGTAGTGCTACTTGTCTACCAGGTGGTGTCCGACAGGACGGACTTGGGACAGACTAGGCACCATGGCACGGTGTACCAAGTGGCACCCGGATGGTGGGCTTGGGATAGACTAGGCACCGTGGCACGGTGTACCAAGTGGCACCCGGATGCTGGGCTTGGGAACCCTGCTCACATCGTTTGGGGCCGTGAGCGACACCCCGTCCGGATCTCCTTGCGGATGGAACCCGAATAGACGATAAACCTGGATGAGAGACTTGTGTGGTTAGTCAGGTCGTGTCCGACACCCTCGCCCGGCTTCCGCTTGAAGGTTGCCGAGGTACATGACGTGTACAGGGCGATAAGTGGCGAGAGCGTGTGTGAAGAAGTACACCCCTGCAGGGTTAACATTATCTATTCGAATAGCCGTTTTCCTCGGATATGGAAACTTGGAGGACTTATCTAGTACATAGACAACTTGAAGTGGATACTCTAAAATACGCAAGATAAGCATGAGTGCTATGGATGGCCTTCTCGTAGGGAGACGGGAACGGATCCATAGTGGAGTATTGATATGGTGAATATGTGGACTCGTGTGCGTCTCCTCACCTTAAAGAAGTTTCTGATACTCGTAGTATAGGCTAGCCACTGAGTCAAAGCTGGCTTGCTGCTGTTAAAACTCCACCACCCCCTTGTTGATAATGTTGCATATGTAGATAGTTCTGATGTAAGACTTGCTGAGTAACTTTGTACTCACGTTTGCTTATTTATGTTTTGCAGTTGGTTACACTAGTGACCTCGACGAGTAGCTTCTATCCCAGCTACGATCCTATACCCTTGGAAGGGTCGTGTTTAGTCAGGCTTCTTAGTCTTTTCCTTTTGTAGTTGTCTGTACTCAGACATGTAATGCTTCCGTTGCTTGTATGCTCTGAATGATGGGTCATGAGACCCCTGTTTGTATTGAATGCTATGTGGCTCTTCTGGGCCTTTATCTATATGAGTTTGAGTTATGTTGTGATGCCATGTTGTACAGCACATACTTGCATGTTATGCGTACGTGTAACGTGTATTGCTATGTGTGGGATCCGACAACCTAGTTGTTTATCCCTGGAAGCCTCTCTTATGGGGAAATGTAGTCTAGTGCTTCCATGATCCATAGTAGTCCGCTACAGCCCGGTTCACTGGAGTCCTGCTAGCCCAGTACTACTGCTCCGGAACACTTGATTGGTCGGCATGTGATTCACTTCGTTCATGTGTCTGTCCCTTCGGGGAAATGTCACGCGGTGACATCCGGAGTCCTGCCTAGCCTGCTACAGTCCGGGTTCCTGGAGTCCTGTTAGCCTAGTGCTACAGCCCAGATTCATACACTGTTGACCGACTTGCATGTATGCCTGTCCCTGTAAGTTAGTGCCACTTTGGGTTAACGACTAGTCATGTCGGCCCGGGTTCTCTGTCATATGGATACTAGCGACAGTATCATATACGTGAGCCAAAAGCCGCAAACGGTCCCGGGCCAGGTAAGGTGGCACCCGTGGGAATAACGTGCGTGAGGCCGCAAAGTGATATGAAGTGTTACATGCTAGATCAGTGTGACTTAGGATCGGGGTCCCGACAGCGTTGGTATCAGAGCCTGACTGACTGTAGGATTACCAAGCCAAACTGGTCGAAGTTGAGTCAAGATATGCTTTAGTTATATAAGGGAATTGATTGTGGAAAGGAACGTAAGGCTCTTTTTACTCCTTTACCTCATGTCATTCTTTCTGAGTCAGCCTCTTCCTTTCTACGAGGGTTAAGGCCTAGGCTTCTCTTCTGTCTCTCAGGATGACGTGTTACTAAACCGTAAAGTCTTAGGATTGTTGGGTTATGTCTCCGTATAGTTCTATTACTTCCATGTGTCCTCAGTTTGACCCAGAACCTTGATATTATGATGCTGATTGATTATGCTATTCCTTTGATGAATGTCTCAAAATCCTTTTGAGCATTTACAGTTGTTATGCTGCCGAAATTGTCCTAGGATTTCAAGAGTTTCCAATGCTTTTGCATTACATTCCGCATCCTTATGTCGATGCTAATTCCATCCTTGTTTCCTTGGTTTCTGTGCCAGGATGTCGTCTGCTAACCGAGGTTTAGTTGCTCATAGCAAGAACCACGGAGATGGTGGGATGAGGATCCTCCTGACTAGCCTTTGATGGCAGAGTTCTTGTTAGCATCTGAGAGGAACAAGCGTGAGACTAACCGCTTGCTGGCACAAATTGAGCAGAACACCGCACATCAGCGTAAGAAGTTGGTTTCCATCACCGACTTCATTGGTCTGAAACCACCCACCTTCCATCATTCTATTGAGCCACTCGATGCAGATGACTAGCTCCGGAGCATCATTCACAAGTTGCATTCTGCGAGCGTGGCTGAAGGTGACAAGGTCACCTATGCTACCTATCACCTGGAAGGTCCTGCTAGTATTTGGTGGCACAGCTATGAGGCTATGCTTCCAGCTGGCCAGATTCCTACCTGGAAGGATTTCACCAAGGCTTTTCGTGAGCACCACATTCCTCAGGCTCTCATTGACCGCAAGAGGGAAGAGTTCTGTAGTTTTACCCAGGGTAAGCTGCCTGTTGATGCTTACAGTAGAGAGTTTGGAAACCTCGCCCGCTATGCTACAAAAGAAGTGTCCACGGACGCCAAGAAGCAAGCTAGGTTCCGGAAGGGTCTCAACCCTAAGTCGCGTCTTGATCTCCACCTGCATCATTGTGGTACTTTCCAGTCTCTTGTGAACAAGGCCATTAATGCAGAGACAACTCAACTCACTTACAAGGAGTCGCGTAAGCACAACCGTGATCTGGGTTCTTCCTCCCGCTCTGGCTCTCAAAAGCGACGGATTTGGATTCTGAACTCGGCTCTTCCACCTGGATATGCACCGAGGCCATCCAATGTGGTGGCTCACCCAGCTCAGCAACGTGCTCCACCCAGGCCTATCAGTGGACCACTTGCCAATGTAGGACCACGTCCTACCTCAGGAACTTGCTTCACCTACAGAGAACTAGGACACTATGCACGTGACTGCCCTCAGTCCAGTTATACTCCACCCCAGTCTGAGAGGTCTGTTGGCCGTGAGAAGCCATCAGGCAAGATGATCGGTACCAAGCCAGCCTCCATTGAACGAGCATGTGTGCACCATGTCTCAGCTACAGAAGCTCAAGATGATACCGATGTCGTACTGGGAGCTCTTCTTGTCAATTGTCACCCAGCTTCAGTTATGTTCGATACTGGAGCATCCCACTCCTTCATATCTGAAGGTTATGCTCGGTTGCACGACATGTCATTTTGTGATATGCCAACTCCACTAATAATCCAGACTCCTGGTTCCAAATGGCAAACCTCCAAGGTAAGCTATGGTAATGGAATCCTTGTTGACAGACTGGTATTCCTTGCTTCTTTGATATCCCTCAAGTCTTCAGATATTAACATCATCTTGGGCATGGACTGGATGACAGCTCATCATGCCAAGATCGATTGTTACACTAGATCTGTTCAACTTACACATCCATTCGGCAAAATAGTCACTGTCTCTACTAGGGTTGCAAGGCGTCAACTCTATTCTCTTAATGCCAGCCCTCTTACAGACCTTGAAGATGTTCCGGTAGTCCGTGACTTCCCGGATGTCTTTCCAGAAGAACTGCCAGGTGTTCCACCTGACAGAGATGTGGAGTTTATCATAGAACTTATCACAGGAACTGTTCCAATCTCTAGGAGACCATACAAGATGGCACCTTTGGAGTTAGCCGATCTTAAGAAACATCTTGATGAGTCCTTGCAAAAAGGTTTCATCCGTCCCCGTTCTTCTCCTTGGGCTTGTCCTGTCCTCTTCGTCAAGAAGAAGGATGGTACGAATCGGATGGTTGTAGATTATCGTCTCGTTAATGTGGTCACGATAAAGAACAAGTATCCGCTCCCCAGGATCAACGACCTGTATGATCAGCTCGCTGGATCCTCAGTCTTTTCCAAGACGGATTTGAGGTTAGGCTACCACCAAATCAAAATCAGAAATGGGGACATCCCCAAAACGGCCTTTGTCACTCGTTATGGTCAATACGAGTACACCGTGATGTCTTTCAGCCTAAACAATGCTCCAGCTACTTTCTCCCGCTTGATGAACTCGATCTTTATGGAGTACTTGGATAAGTTCGTCGTGGTTTACCTCGATGATATTCTTATTTACTCCAAGAACGAGGAAGAGTATGCCGAACATCTTAGACTTGTGTTAGAAAAACTCAGAGAGCACCGCATTTATGCCAAGTTCTCCAAGTGTGAATTTTGGTTGCCAGAAGTGACCTATCTAGGCCACGTGATCTCTGGTAATGGCATTGCTATCAATCCCGAGAGAGTTAAAGCCGTTCTCGATTGGACTCCACCCGAAACGGTCAAACAAGTTAGGAGTTTCCTTGGTCTAGCCAGTTATGGTCGCCGCTTCGTTGAAAACTTCTCCAAAGTGGCCAAACCCCTCACGGAGATTCTTAAGAAAGATAAAAGGTTAGAGTGGACCCCACAGTGTGAGCACGGTTTTCAGGAACTGAAAAGACGCCTGACTTCTGCGCCCATACTCGTGCCACCGGATTTCACTAAAGACTTTGTTATCTATTGCGACGCTTCACGTCAAGGACTAGGTTGCATTCTTATGCAGGATCGTCATGTGATTGACTATGCATCTCAACAGTTGCATCCACATGAGGAAAATTATCCTACACATGATCTACAGCTTGCAGCCGTAGTCTATGCACTTAAGACTTGGCGACATTACCTTCTTGGTAACCGTTGCGAAATCTACACTGACCATCAGAGTCTCAAGTATATCTTCACCCAACCGGATCTGAATCTCAGACAAAGACGTTGGTTGGAGTTGATCTCGGATTACGACTTAGGAATCACCTACACCCCAGGCAAAGCCAATGTCATGGCTAATGCTTTAAGTCCTAAATCCTATTGCAACAACCTCATGTTGCAACAATGTCAACCACCCCTCCATGAGGAATTCTGTAAGCTTAACCTTCACATAGCTCCTCATGGTTCCCTTTTTACCTTGGTGGCGAAACCTACCCTTACGGATCAGATCATAGAGGCTCAGAAGCATGATACGGGAATCTCCCGGATCAAGAAAAATATTTCCAAGGGAGTTGCCGATTGTTTCTCTATGGATGAACGAGGTGGTGTTTACTTTGGAAACCATTTGGTGGTTCCCAAATGTTAACAGATGCAACAACTGATCCTTAAGGAGGTGTAACGCCCTCGATGCGGCTATAGCTCCCACGTGTCGAAGCACGACTTAGAGGCATAACCGCATTGAAAGCAATGTCGCAAGTGAGGTAATCTTCACACAACCCATGTAATACATAAGGGAAAGAGATACATAGTTGGCTTACAATCGCCACTTCACACAATTACATGAATAAAGCATTACATCATCCAAATTCAATCAAGGTCCGACTACGGAACCAAAATAAAAGAAGAACCCCAAATGCGACAAGGTCCCCGATCGACCCCAACTGGGCTCCACTACTGATCAACTAGAACAAAACAACACAAAGGACAAGATCTTCATCGAGCTCCTCCTGAGCTTGGTTGTGTCATCTGCACGGACTCATCGGCACCTGCAAGCTGGTATTGGAAGTATCTGTAAGCCATGGGGACTCAGCAATCTCACACTCTCGCGATCAAGACTATTTAATCTTATAGGAAAGGTAAAGGTATGAGGTGGAGCTGCAGCAAGCGACTAGCATATATGGTGGCTAACATACGCAAATGAGAGCGAGAAGAGAAGGCAAAGCAGAGTCGAAAAAAGTATTATCAAGAAGTGATCCTAGAACAACCTACGTCAAGCATAACTCCAACACCGTGTTCGCTTCCCGGACTCCGCCGAGAAGAGACCATCACGGTAACACACGCGGTTGATATATTTTAATGAAGGTCAACTTCAGGTTTTCTACAACCGGACATTAACAAATTCCCATCTGCCCATAACCGTGGGCATGGCTTTCGAAAGTTCAAATCCCTGCAGGGGTGTCCCAACTAAGCCCATGACAAGCTCTCACGGTCAAGGAAGGAATAGACCTCCTCCCGAGACATTCCGATCAGACTCGGTATCCCGGTTCTACAAGACATCCTTGACAATGGTAAAACAAGTCCAGCAAGACCACCTGATGCACCGACATCCCAATAGGAGCTGCACATATCTCGTTCTCAGGGCAACACCGGATAAGCAATCCGTACAACTAAAACTAGCCCTCGAGTTTCCCCGAGGTGGCGCTGCAAGGGGCTCTAGTTTGGACCAACACTTAGACAAGCACTGGCCCGGGGGGGTTAAAATAAAGATGACCCTCGGGATACGCGACTCCCAAGGGAAAAAGGCTAGGTAGCGAATGGTAAAACCAAGGTTGGGCCTTGCTGGAGGAGTTTTATTCAAAGCGAACTGTCAAGGGGTTCCCATTATAACCCAACCGCGTAAGGAACGCAAAATCCGGGAACATAACACCGATATGATGGAAACTAGGGCGGAAAGAGTGGAACAAAACACCAGGCATAAGGCCGAGCCTTCCACCCTTTACCAAGTATATAGATGCATTAATTAAATAAGATATATTGTGATATCCCAACAAGTAAGCATGTTCCAACAAGGAACAACATCTCCATGTTCCAACAAGGAACAAACTTCAATCTTCACCTGCAACTAACAACGCTATAAGAGGGGCTGAGCAAAGCGGTAACATAGCCAATCAGTGGTTTGCTAGGACAAGGTGGGTTAGAGGCTTGGTTCAACAATATGGGAGGCATGATAAGCAAGTGGTAGGTATCGCAGCACAGGCATAGCAAAAGAGCGAGCAACTAAGCAAGCAACGATAGAAGTGATTTCGAGGGTATGATCATCTTGCCTGAAATCCCGCAAGGAAGAAGAACAAGTCCATGAAGAAGACAAACGGACGTAGACGAACGGGTCCTCACAACGCGACATTATCAGAACCAACCCGAAGAAGCAAACACCGGAAAGAAGCACGCAACATAGTAAACAACCAACACATGAACATGGTATGATATGCGGGATGCGGTATGCGATGCATATGCATGATTTGACAAGGAATGATAGGATCTGGCCTCAACTTGGAAGTCCAAGTGTGCCACTGGAAAGATGAGATGAAATCGCTTGAAAACGATATAAAGAACGCCAGAATCGGAGTTATGGTTTGGAAATGGCAAGCAATTCAAATATGGCACCGGTCTGCGATATACAGCAAGTAGCCATCTAAATGCAACAAGATGAACACGTATGCAAATGAAATGCACATGATGACATGATATGCAATGCATGACACGCAAGCAATGACAAGGCAACAACAGCGAATAACTGGGCGACACCTGGCACATCGGTCCCGGGGCGTTACAACACTCCACCACTACGAGAGGATCTCGTCCCGAGATCTAGAATGGCACCGGAGGGAAAAGGAAGAGGAAGATGAGAGGTAAAACTAAGTTGCTCCTTTGACAAACGAGTGAAACCAAAGAACCTTGAAAGGTTAAGCCATTTCGAGAAAAGAATGCAACGGAGATGACGAAGCTGATACACTCCATTAGATAAGAGGGACAAGGGAGAACAACTTTGGGCAGCAATCCGATTGAAAAGAAAAAGGAATTGAATAAGAAATTGACAAGATGAGGGGATACTTGATGAAAACAACAATACACTGCCTCCGGAACTATTGAAATAATGGCACAAGGGGTAAGAAGATCTCGGACAGCACTCCGGTTTAATGGATAGGCATGAAAAGAGCATGATCTTTGACAAAACGAGATGATGGGTTGAAAAGATGAGCATCATAATGCCTCCGGAACAAAAGTAAGAATGGAATGAAGTGAACGAAGGGGAACAAGGTCTTGAGGGAGCACACTTACAACAAAAGCAAGAACGGAGTTGTTGGAAAACCAACAACGAAAAGAATAAGCTTGATATGGTCTTATGGAATACATCTCCGATTATGAGGTGACAACCTGCCACTCACGGGAAAAAGAATTGAATTGATATGAACGAGGAGACGAGAAAACTTATTTCACCGGGAGGATACATGAAGAACTTGGTTCATTGGTAAGCACCGTAGATAGCAACAACCCTTAGGGAAGGCTTTAGGTGAAATATAACCCAAGATAGCTCCAATGAAGAGATTGATGGATTTAAAATATCCCAATCTTGACAACATGTGAATCATGAAAACATGAACTCAAATTATCAAGAATGACATAATACCACCTCCAAAGATACAGTAGACAGAAATGCACTCCGGATTACAATATGAAGAAAGCTTGAGCTCCTCTGAAAAGAAAGTTGATGAACGTTTCGAGAAGGAATATAAATCCTTGATGAACCATCATGTAGAACCTCCATGAAGAACTCCGTTAAACAAAAGAATGATCAAACGGAAAGAAAGGGTAGTTGAAAACACAAGGTGAAGCCTTGCAATGATTTAGATGGAGCTTCACGACGAGATAATGCGGAAAAGCTTGGAACTCCAGAAAAGAAAGATGAATAAATGAAATCAAGAATTTGATGAGCCTCCGGAGTAAGGAATTAATCACTTGGATGAAACAAGAATAAGAATTACATTATGCTTATCCTTCATCAATTAAATTGATGCCAAGCAACGGATTTGGCACACTACTTATTCTCGTGGAAAGGATTAAGAGAGATATAGTGCCAACTTGGGAAGGTCTTCTTTGAGCCACCGGTAGGATTGACAACGAATAAATTGATAAGGAAGAGAAACCTGGAAGAACCACCGTAAGAAATGAAAATGAACGAAGATACTTGAGAGAATTTAGATACAACTGAAACAAAGAGATCACGCGCTGATTAAAGAATATTGAATGATGCACCGGTGAGATTTGGGGAATGAGAGCTGAAAGCTGAGAATGAACAAGTCTTCTGAAATGATGGGCTCCGGATAATCAAACTTTAAATACCCTTGAATATATCTTGATGGGTGAAAAAGATTCTCACAATTGAAAATAATTATGAGAGGATGGCAACAAGCTAGCACCATGAATCTTGAAGAGAATGGAGCATGATTAAAGAGAAACTCTTCTTCGGTCTTCAAAAGATGAGAATGACAACGAGAAACACCACCAAGAATTATTGAGGCACCGGAATAAAGAAGAATATAAAAGTTGAATCAACAATGAAATGAATTTGAAAGATCTTGGAGAAAGACATTTGACTGATGACAATTCATTCTTACGTCAAACTTCGAAAAGAAATTTGAGAATAGCTCCGGGAAAATAAGAAGAGTCAGGTAAGATCCTGGGAAAAGACCTGTGGGTTAGGGCCCACTCAAAAGAAACACCGTAGAATGATTTAAAAGAGAGAATGCACCGGTAAGATTTAAATGGCTAGAATGAGATAACAACCTTGAAAGAGCTTGAAAGAATCTTGAATGACAAGACGAGCCTTTTGAGAAAATTTGAGCATGTCGGAATAAATGAATATCGAGAAGTGAATTATTATGAAGTACACCGGTATGAGAAGGCATTGAAACGAGGAAAAGGGTAAGGTCAACAAAGCTTGACTTGAAACCACCGGAGAAGATAAAAGAAACGAAGAATGATGAACTAGAAGCTCCGTTAGAATCTTCATGAGAATCACCGGATAAGAATATTGACAGGAAAGGATGGAGAGACTTCACATGAATAAAAGGATACTTGATTAAGAAATCTGAGTCCTTGAAGAAACAAGGGTGGGAGGGTGGGAAAAACAAAGACAATTTGGAATGGATGAAACGAACACCGTTTGAGAAGAACTGATAATTGATCTTGCGGATGTTGCAATGATCGAACCACTTGAAGAGAAACACGCCGGTTGAAAAAGGATTGACATGACAGTCTCGATTACCAAGAAGGATTGGTATTCACATCGGAGTATAAGAACACCATTTAGGAAAGGTATGGAATCAACTCTTGACTTCGAAGCAACTCGAATACCACAACTCCAAACAAAAACAAAGGATTGGCTTGCGAAATAAGCCGGAACAAACATATGATAGAGATTTCGTCCGAAGTTTTCGTGGTGGGGCCTACACGGGCTCGATCGTACAGCACCATCATGTACAAGGCAGTGCACATGACATACGAAGCGTCCCTGAGTCGGCATAGCCAAGGACTCTTTAAGACACAACGAGACCATTGTAAAACCAACCGTGAATAGGCGGACCACTAGACGTCGAACCCCAATTTCATATCATACATCTTTCGAAAAGATATCCTAAGAGCTACTTGAATTCCCACTTATAAACTCCTGAAACTTTCTGGTTATGCAATCAGGTGTTGGGGATACAGGGGAAGCATAATATCTCACCCAAAACTAACAAATCCTACATCCAGCTGTATCCATCCTTCAACACATAACCGAGAAAAACTTCGAAAACCATCTACCTCAACCTTCGAAAAGCATCCGTTATACAAGTTATGGAGATACTCCCGAACTCCCGCCCCAGTACTGGGTGGCGTTGAGGTTATCTCACCAACAACTGCATAAAAGAGATTTTCGATGTCGGCGTACTAAACACAAGTATTCCAGAACTGCAACGATAAAATTGTGACGACAACACCTCAGATCTCAACTCCCCGGGACACTTCCACAAAACCCCTGACAGGAGGCACCAAGACAATGTTCTCGTCACAAAACCATCGGAACGATTCCAAGATACCCGAGTGATCCTAAAAAAAATTTAGTGAAATTTGAGAAGAGAAGAGTCAAAACTCTACGTCAGGAAGCCTCACCAGAGCGATGAGGAGACTGGGAAGTAAAAAGAATGCCTAAATTCTCCGATATATAATTACTAAATGACTCAAAACATTTTTCTAGACTCAACTCGGCTGCTAAAAACGATCAAGCAATGGGGGCTCCTAAGGTCGGGGAAGGTGTAACACCCCGGATATAACTTTCCCAATTTGTACTCCAACTCTTGCCGTTTCCGGCGTTAAGTTATGTTTATTTCTCGGGTTCGGGTCTTTGTCTCCGTGTGTTGTTTTCATTGTCATGCATCTCATATCATGTCATCATGTGCATTGCATTTGCATTCGTGTTCATCTCATGCATTCGAGCATTTTCCCCATTGTCTGTTTTGCATTCCGGCGCTTCGTTCTCCTCTGGTGGTCATTTCTAGTTTTCTTTCGTGTGTGGGGATTAAACATTTCCGGATTGGACCGAGACTTGTCAAGCGGCCTTGGTTTACTACCGGTAGACCGCCTGTCAAGTTTCGTATCATTTGGACTTCGTTTGATACTCCAACGGTTAACCGAGGGACCGAAAAGGCCTTGTGTGTGTTGCAGCCCAACACCCCTCCAATTTGGCCCAAAACCCACCTAACTCTGCTCCATCACCTAGAGCGTTCGATCATGATCGCGTGGCCGAAAACCACACCTCATTTGGACTCTCCTAGCTCCCTCTATGCCTATATATACACCCCCTCCGTTTTCGGATCTCCCCTCTCCCCGAAACCCTAAAAATTCATCCCTCCGCCGCCGGACATGTCCGCCTCCTAGCGGAAGAAATCGCCGCCTCCGCCCCGCGCCAATCGCGCGCCGACACGTGGCACTCGTCGTCTCCCACCACCGCCGGCCCGCGGAGCCCGATCCGGGCCCCTGCGAGCCCACGTCGCCCCGTCGCCTCCTCCCAGCTCCGCGCCGCCTCTCCCTCGCGGCCGTCCGCCAGCGTCGCCGCGCGCCATTACAGGCCTCCGCCGCCGCCCGCAACTCCGGTGGCCGGAGCCTCAAGTCCCGCGCCGCCCCGTCCTTCGACTCCGGTGGCCGGAGCCGCAAGCCGCGCCACCGCGGCGTCCTTCCCCGCCGGCGATGTCCTCCCCGGCCGCCGCCCGCGCCCGGTCCGGCGAGCTCCCTCCAACTCCGGCGAGCACAAGCACTGTTCCGGCGAGATCCAGCAGCGCCTCGTTTTCCGTGCAGATCTGAGATATTTTGGATCGGTTGACTTTCTCCTCCCGAAACCCTAATTTTTATGCTAACTTTGACCGGCTATATCTCGGCATCCGTAGCTCCGATCTGGGCATATAGCATATCAAAATGTTCGTATCGATGAGTACATAATTTGTTTCCATTGCATCATTTTCATTTGAGTTCATCTTGATGCCCGAAATGCTGTTGGAAGAGGGCTTCGTGAGTTAATTGTCAGATCTGCTAGTTCATCTTAGACATTTGTCATTTTTGCCATGATTATTGTGTGCATGCTATGCCCGTGAGTCCTACATATGTTTTGTTAAGGGTTTTGTCATCTTTCCAGAGGTGTAACCCATGTATTTTTAGGATGTGTGTGGTGACTTGTGCAAGCTTGCAAAGTGAGGCACTTGGTAAATCTGTTTTCAGGGACTTAGTAGTTTTCACCAAGTCTGGGATTGTTTAGTTCATGATGCCATATGTTCGTGTTGTTTCCTAGTGATCCGTGCCTCTCTTGAGGATGATCAGTAAAGGAGTTTTGTTAATATTGTAGTTCTCTATCCATCCGTGCCTTTGTTTGCATTTATGGATTACCCTAGCTTGAGTCAATCGAGCTCTACTTTTGCTTCGTTGTGAATCTGGGCAGATCGTCAACTTGTTTGCGATTTTGCCGATGTTATTGTAGTTGATCCGTGCATGCTATGCCATTGTTCTTGCCATGTCTAGCTTGCATTTGGTGTCTTCTTAATGGATATATGCTTGTCTTGCCATGACTTGCACCGTAGTGAGTGCATCGAGCTCGTTAACATGCCTTCGTGAGTTATATTTCAGCATGTGTCAGTTTTCACTAAGTCTGAAAACTGATTATGTTTTAGCTATGTTCGTGTGCTTGTTGGTATATTTTGTGATCCCTTTTGGCTCAAGGTCACTAAGGGTCTTTTGTTAAGATTGTTGAGTAGCTCCATGTCATGTTCTTCTTTGTCATGATCAGGTCCTGTAGCATGTTGTTTTGTTGCTCTGAAGAGGGCAATATGATCTGAAATTTCAGACAAGTGTTAATTTCACCAAGTCTGAGATCTGTTTACCATTTGCGTTTTTGCCATGCTTGTTTGAACCTGTTAATGGATGAATTGGCCGTGGATCAGTGCTAGTCTTTTGTTAAGAATCTTGTGTGCATCCCTGCCATGTATTTTTTTGTCATGTTTGGTGGCTGTATCATGTTCATTTCGTTGCATTTAGATGCCTACTTGCTGTAAATCGCAGACCGGTGTCATATTTGAATCGCTTGCCATTTCCAAACCGTAACTCCGATTCCGGCGTTCTTTATATCGTTTTCAAGCGATTTCATCTCATCTTTCCAGTGGCACACTTGGTTTTCCAAGTTGAGGCCAGGTTCATGCGTTTCCTGTCATATCTTGCATTTTGCATCCCGCATCGCATCCCGCATAGCATACCATCATTGCATCTTATTGTTTGAGCTTGCACGTGGTTGATTGTATCCTTGTTGCTTGTTTGTCTTGTTTGGGTAGAGCTGGGAGACGAGTTCGCTAATGAGGAGCCCGTTGAGGTTGCTTTTGAGGATCCAGTCAACTCTGACAGCTTTGCAGGCAAGATGATCATACCCTCGAAATCACTACTATCTTTGCTATGCTAGTTTTGCTCGCTCTTTGCTATGCCAATGCTACGATGCCTACCTTTTTCTTGTCAGCCTCCCAATTTCCATGTCAAACCTCTAACCCACCATGTCCTAGAAAACCGTTGTTTGGCTATGTTACCGCTTTGCTCAGCCCCTCTTATAGCGTTGCTAGTTGCAGGTGAAGATTGGAGCCGTTCTTGTTGGAGCATTTATTTACTTGTTGGGATATCATTATATTGCTATGTTATCTTAATGCATCTATATACTTGGTAAAGGGTGGAAGGCTCGGCCTCTCTCCTAGTGTTTTGTTCCACTCTTGTCGCCCTAGTTTCCGTCATATCGGTGTTATGTTCCCGGATTTTGCGTTCCTTACGCGGTTGGGTTATAATGGGAACCCCTTGATAGTTCGCCTTGATTAAAGCTTTTCCAGCAATGCCCAACCTTGGTTTTACCATTTTCCACCTAGCCTCTTTTCCCTTTGGGTTTCTGGAGCCCGAGGGTCATCTTATTTTAGCCCCCCCCCCCCGGGCCAGTGCTCCTCTGAGTGTTGGTCCGAACTAGAGCCCTGTGCAGCGCCCCCTCGGGGAAACTCGAGGTTTGGTTTTAGTTGTACAGATTGCTCATCTGAGTGTGCCCTGAGAACGAGATATGTGCAGCTCCTATCGGGATTTGTCGGCACATTCGGGCGGTGTTGCTGGTTTTGTTTTAACCTGTCGAAATGTCTTGTTGTACCGGGATACCGAGTCTGATCGGAACGTCTCGGGTGGAGGTCTATTCCTTCATTGACCGTGAGAGCTTGTCATGGGCTAAGTTGGGACTCCCCTGCAGGGATTGAACTTTCAAAAGTCATGCCCGCGGTTATGAGCAGATGGGAATTTGTTAATGTCCGGTTGTAGATAACTTGAACCTTAATTTAATTAAAATGAATCAACTGAGTGTGTTACCGTGCTGGCCCCTTCGCGGCGGAGTCCGGGAAGTGGACACGGTGTTGGAGTTATGTTTGCGCAGGTTGCTCGCTCTAGATTCTCGCTCGCGCTTTGCCTCCTCTTCTCGCTCTCTTTTGCGAATAAGTTAGCCACCATATGTGCTAGTCGCTTGCTGCAGCTCGACATATGTTTACCTTACCCTTCCTATAAGCGTAAATAGTCTTGATCGCGAGGGTGCGAGATTGCTGAGTCCCTGTGGCTCACAGTTTCCTATAATACCAGATGCAGGTCCAGGTGATTCCGCTCCAGGTGACGAGTACGAGCTCAAGTGGGAGTTCGACGAGGACTCTCAGCGATACTATGTGTCTTTTCCTGATGATCAGTAGTGGTGCCCAGTTGGGGTCGATTGGGACCGTGTCGCATGTTGGGTTTTTCCTCTATTTTGGCGACGTAGTCGGGCCATCAGTGTTTGGATGATGTATGTTATTTATGTACTTTGATTGACGTGGCGTGTGTAAGCCAACTATGTATCTCCCCTTTTATTATTAATATTACATGGGATGTTGTGATGATTGCCTAACTTGCGACATTGCTTTCAATGCGGTTATGTCTCTAAGTCGTGCCTCGACACGTGGGAGCTATAGCCGCATCGAGGGCGTTACAAGTTGGTATCAGAGCCTTCCCCGACCTTAGGAGCCCCATTGCTTGATCGTTTTTAGCAGCCGAGTTGTGTCTAGAAAAATGTTTTGAGTCATTTAGGAATTATATATCGGAGAGCTTAGGAATTCTTTTTACTTCCCAGTCTCCTCATCGCTCTGGTAAGGCATCCTGACGTAGAGTTTTGACTCTTCTCTTCTCAAATTTCACTGAAATTTTTTTTAGGATCACGCGAGTATATTGGAATCGTTCCGATGGTTTTATGATGAGAACATTGTCTTGGTGCCTCCTGTCAGGGGTTTAGTGGAAGTGCCCCGGGGAGTTGAGCTCTGAGGTGTTGTCATCATAATTTTATCGTTGCAATTCTGGAATACTTGAGATATTTTCGCCGACATCGAAAATCTCTTTTATGCAGTTCGTTGGTGAGATAACCTCGACGCCACCCAGTACTGGGGTGGGAGTTCGGGAGTATCACCATAACTTGTATAACGGATGCTTTTCGAAGGTTGAGGTAGATGGTTTCCAAAGGTTTCTTGGTTATGTGTTGAAGGATGGATACAGCTGGATGTAGGATTTGCTAGTTTGGGTGAGATATTATGCTTCCCCTATATCCCCAACACATGATCGCATAACTGGAAAGTTTCGGGAGTTTCATAGGTGGAAATTCTCATAGATCTAGTTCTTCTTCCACGGATATTGGTTTGAGATTGGGATTTCTTACCGATTATTCGTTCTTGATCCGTACCTTGTTGATTTACTTCTTCTACCTAATTCTACGTGGCTTCGCAATTTATGGATACGTGACCATTTCAAGAGGAATGCATTCGTTCATTTTGTCCGGATGTGAAGATTTATGTTGCAATTTTCATTTCGTTGGATTCAGCTTCAATATTTTGTCTATCAATGTGCTTATGGATGTCAAACTCTTCAGGATGGCTCCTCCAACGCGCATGACTCCGAATCCTGATCCGCCACCACCTCCACCTCCTCCGGAGGCATGGCAAGCTGTGATGGCCGCAACCAATGCAAACACACAGTTGATCATGCAAATTCTCCAAGAGCGCAATCAAGGCAGTCAAGTGAATCAAGGCAAAAATTAGAATCATTTTGCTACACTGAACCAGTTCCTTGCTAATGGGCCAAAGACGTTCAGCAATTGTGTTGAGGCAACCGATGCTGACGATTGGCTTGTGGATTTATGTAAGCATTTTGAGTGTAGCAACGTCAGGCCTGAAGATTTCGTCAAGTTCGCTTCCTTCCAACTCAAAGATCAAGCTGCAGAATGGTTCCATCAGTACAAGGATTCCAGAGGTGGACGTCTGATCACTTGGGATGATTTCCGTCGAGATTTCCGAGCTCATCATATTCCACAGAGTGTGGTTGAAAGCAAGCGTGAGGAATTCCGCAACCTGAAGCAAGGCTCTTTGTTTGTCTATGACTACAACAAGTTGTTCCAAAAGCTCGCCCGCTTTGCCAAGCAGGACGTACCTGATGAGAAGAGCATGATATACCAGTTCAGGGGTGGTCTCAGAGAAGATATTCAGCTCGCTCTTGTCCTCTTTGAGCCGTTGAGATACGGTGAGTTCTACAACATGGCACTGAAGCAAGAGGCTGCTCAGTTGAGGTGTGATGCTTCCAAGAAGCGAGTCAGAGATGCTACTCCTTTTTCCTCTACTCAAGTGGCCAAGAAGCAGAAGTATTGGCTTCCTCCTCCTCCGTTCCGTCAACCGTATCAGCAGAAGAGCAAAAGTGGCAGTGGTTCTTCCCACCCACCCAACCCTGGCTTTCAGAACAAGTCTTCGTCTCAACCTCCAAGATCGAGTGCTCCGTACCACCGTCCGCTCTCAGAGGTCACGTGCAACAAGTGGCAACAGAAGGGTCACTATGCCAACAAGTGTTTCAACCAGAGGCGTCTTCCTCCTCCTCCTCCTGTGAGATCGGCAAGTACAGCTGTGGTCAAGCATAACCCCAAGCATGCCAAGGTCAATATGGTGAATGCAGCTCAGGCAGAGGACTCATCAGATGTGATTATGGGTAACCTTCCTGTTAACGATATTCCTGCAAGAGTTCTTTTTGACACTGGTGCATCCCATTGTTTCATCTCGAGACTTTTTGCATCTAAGCATGATTTTGTTACTCAAGTGTTGTCGAGACCGTTGTCTATTGACTCTCTGGCCCGTCTTTTGACATCTCGAGTATGCGTTCCGGATGTTACTATCACTTTGGGCAACTACAAGTTTCTGGCTTCTCCGGTGGTTCATGGTGACTCGGATATTGATCTTATTCTCGGAATGGATTGGCTTTCTAAGGCTCAGCTTGATTGTGTAGCTAGGCAGATTCAATTGACTCATTCTTCTGAGGATGTTATTGTCTTTGCCGCTCGGGATAATATCATCCGTCTGTTTTCTCTCAATGAGAAGGGTGAATTGGATGCTATCTCGCAAATTCCAGTCGTTTTCGAATATCAAGACGTCTTTCCAGAAGAGCTTCCAGGAATGCCTCCACACCGGCCAGTTGAATTCGTTATTGATCTTGAGCCTGGCACGGAACCGGTGTGCAAATGTCCTTACAAGCTCGGACCTGAAGAGTTGAAGGAGCTAAAGAAGCAACTCGATGAGCAAGAGAGAATGGGTCTCATCCGGCCTAGTTCTTCTCCGTGGGGTTGTGGTGTTCTTTTTGTGAAGAAGAAGGATGGATCGGACCGACTTTGTGTTGATTACCGCCCATTGAACAAGAAGACCATCAAGAACAAATACCCACTTCCCAACATCAATGAGCTGTTCGAACAACTCAAAGGTGCTCAAGTATTCTCCAAGCTTGATCTCCGTATGGGTTATCACCAGATTCGAATTTGTGAGCAAGATATTCCCAAGACGGCTTTCAGGACAAGCTTTAGTTCATATGAATACACTGTCATGTCTTTTGGCCTCGTCAACGCTCCTCCGACGTTCTCTCGCATGATGAACTTCATCTTCAACGCCTACACCAATGACTTCATTTTGGTCTATCTCGACGACATTCTGGTTTTCTCGAAGAACAAGGAAGATCATGCCAAGCATTTGCGTTTGGTGCTAGATAAGCTCAGGGAACATCATTTCTATGCCAAGTTCTCCAAGTGTGAATTTTGGCTCGATGAGGTTCTTTATCTTGGTCATGTCATCTCTGCCAAGGGCATTGCCGTGAACCCTGAGAAGGTGTCTGCAATTGTTAACTGGGAACCTCCTCAGAACATGAAGCAACTCTGCAGTTTCCTCGGTCTCGCAAGCTATTGTCGAAGATTCGTTGAAAACTTTTCTAAGATCGCAAAGCCTCTCTCTAATCTTCTCCAGAAGCACATCAAGTACGTTTGGTCTCCGGACTATGATATTGCTTTCAACACTTTGAAAGAGAAGTTGATCACTGCTCCAGTTTTGACTCCGCCTGATGAATCCAAACCGTATGAGGTCTTTTGTGATGCCTCTCTCCAAGGTCTTGGCGCAGTTTTGATGCAAGAGAAGAAAGTTGTTGCTTATACATCTCGCCAGTTGAAACCTAATGAGAAGAACTACCCCACTCATGATCTCGAGTTGGCGGCAGTTGTGCATGCTCTTTTGACTTGGAGACATCTTCTATGGGGAAGAAAAGTGGACATTTTCACTGATCACAAGAGTCTCAAGTACATCTTCACTCAGCCAAATCTCAACCTCAGGCAAACTTGATGGGTCGAAATGATTCAAGAGTATAATCCGAGTATCGAGTATACTCCAGGCAAGGCCAATGTGATTGCTGACGCTTTGAGCAGGAAAGCGTATTGCAACAGTCTAATTCTTAAGGCTTATCAACCCGAGCTTTGTAAAGCTTTCCGCAAACTTAATCTGCAAGTTGTTCCTCAAGGTTTCCTCGCCAACCTTCTAGTCTCACCTACCTTGGAAGACCAGATTCGCCAAGCCCAACTTCTTGATGCTATGGTGAAAAAGGTGAAGATTGGGATTGCCAAGAGTCAGTCCAAGTACAAGTGCTACCGCCTTGATGACAAGGACACTCTCTTCTTCGAGGATCGAATTGTTGTACCCAAAGGTGAACTTCGTAAAGTGATCATGAACGAGGCTCACAATTCTCTCCTCTCCATCCACCCTGGGAGTACGAAGATGTATCAGGACCTTAAGCAAGCTTATTGGTGGACTCGAATGAAGCGCGAGATCGCTCAATTCGTGAATGAATGTGATGTCTGCAGAAGAGTGAAGGTAGAACACCAAAGGCCAGCTGGTCTCCTCCAACCTCTTGCCATTCCAGAATGGAAGTTTGACCACATTGAAATGGACTTCGTGACTGGGTTTCCAAAGTCCAAGCGTGGCAATGATGCTATATTCGTTGTCATCGACAAACTCACCAAAGTGGCTCACTTTCTGTCTATCAAAGAGTTGATCACTGCAGCTCAATTGGCGGAACTCTATACCTCTCGAATTGTCTCTCTGCACGGTATTCCTCAGGTGATATCTTCAAACCGTGGCAGCATCTTTACCTCCAAGTTTTGGGATTCTTTTCAGAAGGCCATGGGCACCAACATCCGCTTCAGCACAGCTTTCCATCCTCAAACAAGCGGTCAAGTCAAGCGTGTCAACCAGATTCTTGAAGATATGCTCAGGGCTTGTGTGATTTCCTTCGGCATGAAGTGGGAGGATTGCCTTCCTTATGCTGAATTCTCCTACAACAACAGTTTTCAAGCAAGTTCGAGCAAGGCCCCATTTGAAATTTTGTATGGCAGGAAGTGCCGTACCCCTCTCAACTGGTCTGAAACTGGTGAACGTCAGCTACTGGGTAATGACTTAATCACAGAGGCAGAAGAAATGTGCAAAGTCATTCATGATAACCTCAAAGCAGCCCAATCCCGCCAGAAGAGCTACTATGATAGTAAGCACCGTGATTTGGCTTTCGAGATCGGAGATCATGTTTACCTCCGCGTCTCTCCTATGAAAGGTACTCGTCGCTTCGGTATCAAAGGGAAGCTTGCCCCTAGATACGTGGGACCTTTCAAGATTGTCAGCAAGAGAGGTGACCTCGCCTATCAACTCGAGCTTCCTTCAAACTTTGCAAATGTTCATGATGTGTTCCATGTCTCTTAGCTCTGAAAGTGCTTCAAGACGCCTGACCGCACTGTCAACTTCGAGGACATTGAGCTCCAAGAAGATCTCTCTTATCGTGAGCACCCAGTTGCTATTCTTGAAGAGACTGAACGCAAGACTCGCAACAAGTCAATCAAATTTCTCAAAGTCAAGTGGTCACACCATTCCGACCGTGAAGCTACCTGGGAACGCGAGGATCACCTCCGTTCTGAGTACCCGGCGTTCTTTCAGTCCTATATCTCGGGACGAGATCCTTTCGTAGTGGTGGAGTGTTGTAACACCCCGGATATAACTTTCCCAATTTGTACTCCAACTCTTGCCGTTTCCGGCGTTAAGTTATGTTTATTTTTCGGGTTCGGGTCTTTGTCCCCGTGTGTTGTTTTCGTTGTCATCATCTCATATCATGTCATCATGTGCATTGCATTTGCATTCGTGTTCATCTCATGCATTCGAGCATTTTCCCCGTTGTCCGTTTTGCATTCCAGCGCTTCGTTCTCCTCCGGTGGTCATTTCTAGTTTTCTTTCATGTGTGCGGATTAAACATTTCCGGATTGGACCGAGACTTGTCAAGCGGCCTTGGTTTACTACCGTTAGACCGCCTGTCAAGTTTCGTATCATTTGGACTTCGTTTGATACTCCAACGGTTAACCGAGGGACCGAAAAGGCCTTGTGTGTGTTGCAGCCCAACACCCCTCCAATTTGGCCCAAAACCCACCTAACTCTGCTCCATCACCTAGAGCGTTCGATCATGATCGCGTGGCCGAAAACCGCACCTCATTTGGACTCTCCTAGCTCCCTCTATGCCTATATATACACCCCCTCCGTTTTCAGATCTCCCCTCTCCCCGAAACCCTAAAAATTCATCCCTCCGCCGCCGGACATGTCTGCCTCCTAGCGGACGAAATCGCTGCCGCCGCCCCGTGCCAATCGCGCGCCGACACGTGGCACTCGTCGCCTCCCACCGCCGCCGGCCCGCGGAGCCCGATCCGGGCCCCCGCGAGCCCACGTCGCCCCGCCGCCTCCTCCCAGCTCTGCGCCGCCTCTCCCTCGCGGCCGGCCGCCGGCGTTGCCGCGCGCCATTACCGGGCTCCGCTGCCGCCCGCAACTCCGGTGGCCGGAGCCTCAAATCCCGCGTTGCCCCGTCCTTCGACTCCGGTGGCCGGAGCCGCAAGCCGCGCCAACGCGGCGTCCTTCCCCGCCGGGGACGTCCTCCCCGGCCGCCGCCCGCGCCCGGTCCGGCGAGCTCCCTCCAACTCCGGCGAGCACAAGCACTGTTCCGGCGAGATCCAGCCGCGCCTTGTTTTCCGTGCAGATCTGAGATATTTTGGATCGGTTGACTCTCCTCCCAAAACCCTAATTTTTATGCTAACTTTGACCGGCTATATCTCCGCATCCGTAGCTCCGATTTGGGCATATAGCATATCAAAATGTCCATCTCGATGAGTACATCATTTCTTTCCATTGCATAATTTTCATTTGAGTTCATCTTGAGGCCCGAAATGCTGTTGGAAGAGGGCTTCGTAAGTTAATTGTCAGATCTGCTAGTTCATCTTAGACATTTGTCATTTTTGCCATGATTATTGTGTGCATGCTATGCCCGTGAGTCCTACATATGTTTTGTTAAGGGTTTTGTCATCTTTCTATAGGTGCAACCCATGTATTTTTAGGATGTGTGTGGTGACTTGTGCAAGCTTGCAAAGTGAGGCACATGGTAAATCTGTTTTCAGGGACTTAGTAGTTTTCACTAAGTCTGGGATTGTTTAGTTCATGATGCCATATGTTCGTGCTATTTCCTAGTGATCCCTGCCTCTTTTGAGGATGATCAGTAAAGGAGTTTTGTTAATATTGTAGTGCTCTATCCATCCGTGCCTTTGTTTGCATTTATGGAGCACCCTAGCTTGAGTCAATCGAGCTCTACTTTTGCTTCATTGTGAATCTGGGCAGATCGTCAACTTGTTTGCGATTTTGCCGATGTTATTGTAGTTGATCCGTGCATGCTATGCCATTGTTATTGCCATGTCTAGCTTGAATTTTGTGTCTTCTTCATGGATATTTGCTTGTCTTGCCATGACTTGCACCGTAGTGAGTGCATCGAGCTCGTTAACATGCCTTCGTGAGTTATATTTCAGCATGTGTCAGTTTTCACTAAGTCTGAAAACTGATTATGTTTTAGCTATGTTCGTGTGCTTGTTGGTATATTTTGTGATCCCTTTTGGCTCAAGGTCACTAAGGGTCTTTTGTTAAGCTTGTTGAGTAGCTCCATGCCATGTTCTTCTTTGTCATGATCAGGTCCTGTAGTATGTTGTTTTGTTGCTCCGAAGAGGGCAATATGATCTGAAATTTCAGACAAGTGTTTACCATTTGCGTTTTTGCCATGCTTGTTTGAAGCTGTTAATGGATGAATTGGCCGTGGCTCAGTGCTAGTATTTTGTTAAGCATCTTGTGTGCATCCCTGCCATGTATTTTGTTGTCATATTTGGTGGCTTTAGCATGTTCATTTCGTTTCATTTAGATGCCTACTTGCTGTAAATCGCAGACCGGTGTCATATTTGAATCGCTTGCCATTTCCAAACCGTAACTCCGATTCCCGCGTTATTTATATCGTTTTCAAGCGATTTCATCTCATCTTTCCAGTGGAACACTTGGTTTTCCAAGTTGAGGCCAGGTTCATGCGTTTCCTGTCATATCTTGCATTTTGCATCCCGCGTCGCATCCCGCATAGCATACCATCATTGCATCTTATTGTTTGAGCTAGCACGTGGTTGATTGTATCCTTATTACTTGTTTGTCTTGTTTGGGTAGAGCCGAGAGACGAGTTCGCTAACGAGGAGCCCGTTGAGGTTGCTTTTGAGGATCCAGTCAACTCTGACAGCTTTGCAGGCAAGATGATCATACCCTCGAAATCACTACTATCTTTGCTATGCTAGTTTTGCTCGCTCTTTGCTATGCCAATGCTACGATGCCTACCTTTTGCTTGTCAGCCTCCCAATTGCCATGTCAAACCTCTAACCCACCATGTCCTAGCAAACCGTTGTTTGGCTATGTTACCGCTTTGCTCAGCCCCTCTTATAGCGTTGCTAGTTGCAGGTGAAGATTGGAGCCGTTCTTGTTGGAGCATTTATTTACTTGTTGCGATATCATTATATTGCTATGTTATCTTAATGCATCTATATACTTGGTAAAGGGTGGAAGGCTCGGCCTCTCGCCTAGTGTTTTGTTCCACTCTTGCCGCCCTAGTTTCCGTCATATCGGTGTTATGTTCCCGGATTTTGCGTTCCTTACGCGGTTGGGTTATAATGGGAACCCCTTGATAGTTCGCCTTGATTAAAGCTTTTCCAGAAATTCCCAACCTTGGTTTTACCATTTTCCACCTAGCCTCTTTTCCCTATGGGTTTCCGGAGCCCGAGGGTCATCTTATTTTAGCCCCCCCCCTCGGGCCAGTGCTCCTCTGAGTGTTGGTCTGAACTAGAGCCCTGTGCAGCGCCCCCTCGGGGAAACTCGAGGTTTGGTTTTAGTTGTACGGATTGCTCATCTGAGTGTGCCCTGAGAACGAGATATGTGCAGCTCCTATCGGGATTTGTCGGCACATTCGGGCGGTGTTGCTGGTTTTGTTTTAACCTGTCGAAATGTCTTATTGTACCGGGATACCGAGTCTGATCAGAACGTCTCGGTTGGAGGTCTATTCCTTCATTGACCGTGAGAGCTTGTCATGGGCTAAGTTGGGACTCCCCTGCAGGGATTGAACTTTCGAAAGCCGTGCCCGCGGTTATGGGCAGATGGGAATTTGTTAATGTCCGGTTGTAGATAACTAGAACCTTAATTTAATTAAAATGAATCAACTGAGTGTGTTACCGTGATGGCCCCTTCTCGGCGGAGTCCGGGAAGTGGACACGGTGTTGGAGTTATGTTTGTGTAGGTTGCTCGCTCTAGATTCTCGCTCGCGCTTTGCCTCCTCTTCTCGCTCTCTTTTGCGAATAAGTTAGCCACCATATATGCTAGTCGCTTGCTGCAGCTCCACATATGTTTACCTTACCCTTCCTATAAGCTTAAATAGTCTTGATCGCGAGGGTGCGAGATTGCTGAGTCCCTGTGGCTCATAGTTTCCTATAATACAAGATGTAGGTCCAGGTGATTCCGCTCCAGGTGACGAGTACGAGCTCAAGTGGGAGTTCGACGAGGACTCTCAGCGATACTATGTGTCTTTTCCTGATGATCAGTAGTGCTGCCCAGTTGGGGTCGATTGGGACCGTGTCGCATGTTGGGTTTTTCTTCTATTTTGGCGCCGTAGTCGGGCCATGAGTGTTTGGATGATGTATGTTATTTATGTACTTTGATTGACGTGGCGAGTGTAAGCCAACTATGTATCTCCCCTTTTATTATTAATATTACATGGGATGTTGTGATGATTGCCTAACTTGCGACATTGCTTTCAATGTGGTTATGTCTCTAAGTCGTGCCTCGACACGTGGGAGCTATAGCCGCATCGAGGGCGTTACAGAAGGCTCTGACACCAACTTGTAACGCCCTCGATGCGGCTATAGCTCCCACGTTTCGAAGCACGACTTAGAGGCATAACCGCATTGAAAGCAATGTCGCAAGTGAGGTAATCTTCACACAACCCATGTAATACATAAGGGAAAGAGATACATAGTTGGCTTACAATCGCCACTTCACACAATTACATGAATAAAGCATTACATCATCCAAATTCAATCAAGGTCTGACTACGGAACCAAAATAAAAGAAGAACCCCAAATGCGACAAGGTCCCCGATCGACCCCAACTGGGCTCCACTACTGATCAACTAGAACGAAACAACACAAAGGACAAGATCTTCATCAAGCTCCTCCTGAGCTTGGTTGCGTCATCTGCACGGACTCATCGGCACCCGCAAGATGGTATTGGAAGTATCTGTGAGCCACGGGGACTTAGCAATCTCACACTCTCGCGATCAAGACTATTTAAGCTTATAGGAAAGGTAAAGGTATGAGGTGGAGCTGCAGCAAGCGACTAGCATATATGGTGGCTAACATACGCAAATGAGAGCGAGAAGAGCAGGCAAAGCACGGTCGATAAAAGTATGATCAAGAAGTGATCCTAGAACAACCTACATCAAGCATAACTCCAACACCGTGTTCGCTTCCCGGACTCCGCCGAGAAGAGACCATCACGGTAACACACGCGGTTGATATATTTTAATTAAGGTCAACTTCAGGTTTTCTACAACCGGACATTAACAAATTCCCATCTTCCCATAACCGCGGGCACGGCTTTCGAAAGTTCAAATCCCTGCAGGGGTGTCCCAACTTAGCCCATGACAAGCTCTCATGGTCAACGAAGGAATAGACCTCCTCCCGAGACATTCCGATCAGACTCGGTATCCCGGTTCTACAAGACATCCTTGACAATGGTAAAACAAGTCCAGCAAGACCACCCGATGCGCCGACATCCCGATAGGAGCTGCACATATCTCGTTCTCAGGGCAACACCGGATAAGCAATCCGTACAACTAAAACCAGCCCTTGAGTTTCCCCGAGGTGGCGCTGCAAGGGGCTCTAGTTTGGACCAACACTTAGACAACCACTGGCCCGGGGGGGTTAAAATAAAGATGACCCTCGGATGCGCGATTCCCAAGGGAAAAAGGCTAGGTAGCGAATGGTAAAACCAAGGTTGGGCCTTGCTGGAGGAGTTTTATTAAAAGCGAACTGTCAAGGGGTTTCTCATTATAACCCAACCGCGTAAGGAACGCAAAATCCGGGAACATAACACTGATATGACGGAAACTAGGGCGGAAAGAGTGGAACAAAACACCAGGCATAAGGCCGAGCCTTCCACCCTTTACCAAGTATATAGATGCATTAATTAAATAAGATATATTGTGATATCCCAACAAGTAAGCATGTTCCAACAAGGAACAACATCTCCATGTTCCAACAAGGAACAAACTTCAATCTTCACCTGCAACTAACAACGCTATAAGAGGGGCTGAGCAAAGTGGTAACATAGCCAATCAACGGTTTGCTAGCACAAGGTGGGTTAGAGGATTGGTTCAACAATATGGGAGGCATGATAAGCAAGTGGTAGGTATCGCAGCACAGGCATAGCAAAAGAGCGAGCAACTAAGCAAGCAAAGATAGAAGTGATTTCGAGGGTATGATCATCTTGCCTGAAATCCCGCAAGGAAGAAGGACGAGTCCATGAAGAAGACAAATGGACGAAGACGAACGGGTCCTCACAATGCGACATTATCGGAACCAACCCGAAGAAGCAAACACCGGAAAGAAGCACGCAACATAGTAAACAACCAACACATGAACATGGTATGATATGCGGGATGCGGTATGCGATGCATATGCATGATTTGACAAGGAATGATAGGATCTGGCCTCAACTTGGAAATCCAAGTGTGCCACTGGAAAGATGAGATGAAATTGCTTGAAAACGATATAAAGAACGTCGGAATCGGAGTTACGGTTTGGAAATGGCAAGCAATTCAAATATGGCACCGGTCTATGATATACAGCAAGTAGCCATCTAAATGCAACAAGATGAACATGTATGCAAATGAAATGCACATGATGACATGATATGAAATGCATGACACGCAAGCAATGACAAGGCAACAACAGCGAATAACTGGGCGACACCTGGCACATCGGTCCCGGGGCGTTACAAGAGGCCCATGAATCCCCTCTCATGATTCATCCCAGTAGTACAAAGATGTATCAGGACCTACGCCAGAGGTTCTGGTGGACTAGGATGAAGAGAGAAATCGCTCAGTATATTGCAAACTGTGACGTTTGTCGTCGCGTTAAGGCAGAGCATCAAAAACCTGCTGGCACCCTTCAACCTTTAGCTATTCCCGAGTGGAAATGGGACAAAGTTGGTATGGACTTCATCACCGGTTTTCCCAGGACCAAGAAAGGAAATAATGCTATCTTCGTAGTCATTGATCGTCTCTCCAAAGTGGCTCACTTCCTACCTGTTCGAGAGAGTATCACTACTAGTCAGCTCGTTGACTTATATATCTCCTGAATAGTGTCACTCCATGGTGTTCCACTAGAGATCAATTCAGACCGTGGCAGTCTTTTCACCTCTCATTTCTGGGAAAGTTTCCAGAATGCCATGGGAACCCATCTTTCCTTAAGTACCGCTTTCCACCCTCAGTCAAGTGGTCAGGTGGAAAGGGTCAACCAAATTCTTGAAGACATGCTTAGAGCTTGTGTTATCTCATTCGGTATGGATTGGGAGAAATGTCTTCCCTTTGCCGAGTTTGCTTATAACAATAGCTACCAATCCAGTCTTAAGAAAGCACCCTTTGAGATTCTGTATGGACGAAGATGTCGAACACCTTTGAATTGGTCAGAAACCGGTGAAAGAAAATTCTTTGGACCGGATATGATCCAGGAGGCAGAAGAGTAAGTTCGCATCATTCGTGAGAATTTGAAAACAGGCCAATCTCGTCAAAAGAGCTAGTATGACCGTCGTCATAAGGAAGTGGCTTATGAAGTTGACGACAAGGCTTACCTTCGGGTTACTCCTTTGAAGGGTACCCATCGTTTTGGTATCAAGGGCAAGTTGGTTCCTCGTTACATCGGTCCTTTTCGCATTCTCGCTAAATGAGGAGAGGTTGCCTACCAATTGGAACTACCCCCACATCTTTCTCGAGTTCATGATGTCTTCCACGTCTCTCAACTCAGGCGTTGCTTCTCGGATCCCATCCGCGGAGTGGACCACGAAACGCTTGATCTCTAAGATAACCTCACTTATCGAGAGAGCCCCGTTCGCATTCTGGATCAAGCAGAGCGTGTCACTCGACGTCATAACATCAAGTTTCTCAAGGTTCAGTGGTCTCATCATGCCGAGAGAGAAGCTACTTGGGAGCGAGAAGATCGTCTTCGACTTGAGTACCCCGCTTTCTTTGTGCCAACTCCTGAATCTCGGGACGAGATTCTTCCGAGTGGGGGCGAGTTGTCACATCCCTAGTTCTGGTATGTTATAGGTTTGCTTTGTGCATCATGTTAAGTTTCAAATGAAATTGAAATGGGGATGTTTCAAACTCTAGCACCAAAGCAAATTCAAATAGGTTCAATTTAAAAATGGAATTTCAATAAACCCAAAATGCTCTTCAAAAATGTTCATGGTCTTTGGAAAATGTTGCAAGCAACAACCAGAGGTGATGCACATTTTTGCTAAACATTTTGGATTTTTGAATGAACCCATATGTATTTGAATTGGAGCTGTTTAAAATAATATAAATATTTTAGAGGCTCCAAAAAAATGTTGGAATTTGGTGAGGGCCTCTGGTATATTATAACTAGTGGTCACAAGGAATCTCAACATTTTTATATTTGTGCTGGTATTTATTTTTAAGTCAAAAACAAATGTCAGAAATAGAAAATAAAACAAAAAAGAGAAAACACTTACCTGGGCCTTACCTGAGGCCTGACACTGTGCGGCCCAGCTGGCCGGCCCAGCCAGCTGGCCCTGCCAGTCACCCTCAACCTCCCGCCAGGAGGATGAGAGGCGCTTGGCCGACACGCCGGCGCACGCCCGGCCACCTCCTGCTTGCCGCCTCCCTCTAGACGCCCCTGGAGACGCCACGCAGCCTCCCCGACCCCCTCTCACTCTCCCCCGTACTTCTCCTCTCCTCTGTCACCCTCTCTCGCACGCACCCGAGCGCAGCCGACGCCACCGCTCGCCGTTGCCGCGGCCACCGCCTCCCTCTCGCCTCCCCGACGTGCCCCAGGGATTCTCCTCGTCGCCTTCGTCCTCATCGTCAAGCCACACATCGCCGGGAGCTCTGCTTCGCCATCAATTCCGTCGTCTTCAACCTCTCGGCCGCCGAGATCGCCGGCGCCCGTCCGTCATCTCCGACTCGTCCCCGGGCCAGCTGACCATCCTGTTGCCTCCGCTGTGAGATTCTGCATCTGTTCCCCCTCTTCCCGAGCTCGTTTACGCCCCGCAACCGTTGCCCCCTTGTCGACCGAACCGCGCCGCCGCCCGAGCTCATCGGTGGCAATGCTCCGGTGACCATTTGGTCCCAGACACGTGTCCGCCGAGCTTGCTGCCCCGCGCTGAGCCTCGCTAGCGCCTCCCCTTACCCGCTTGCACCCCACAACGCTAACCCCGCGCACACCCGAGCTCCGGTCGCCGCACTCGTCGTCGGCGGTGCCACTCCAGCCGCTCCACGGTCGCGCCACCACCACGGCTGGATGCGGACGAGCGTCCGCATCCCATAGCTGCACTCCGCGTGCCAAATGGCCCCCTGTGCGCAAAACCCGTAGCGCACCGCCGCGCCTGGCCTCGCCGGCATTAAGCCGCCGGCAGTTTTGCTCGGTTGACCAGGGGATTTGGCATCCCCTGGGTCTATGACATGTGGGCCCCGCCCGGTTAATTAGTTTAGATTAGGTTTAAAACTAATTAGTTTAACCTAGGTTAGTGCTAATTAAACTAGGTTAGTTTACTGACCAGTGGGTCCCACTGGTTAGGTTTGACCAGGGTCAACCCAATTGACCAGCTGACGCAGTGCTGACCTCAAGCTGATGCAATAATTGATTTCTGGAATTATTTTAACTTAGGAAATTCCGGAATATTGCCTAAACTTCAAAAATTCATAATAGTTCAACCGTAGCTCAGAATGAAATACATTATATATGAAAAATTATCATAAAAATGCAAGGAATCCATTTATGCCAGTTACATGCATGAAAAACCAACTTATACATGTTGTGTAAGTGAAAACATAATATGGGCATTTTAAATGCTTCATTTTGAATTGCATTTGAATCTTTGATTCAAATGGGCTTCAACCAACTTGGTAGCATCTTGCATTAGCCCAAACACTAGCATTTGCACATGTCATGTTCATGCATCATTTTGTTGCATTTGTTTGTTTGTTGATCGCCGGCACCGTTTCTTCTCGATAGGTTCCACACCGGAAGGTGTTCCCGAGTACCTGTCAGAGGAGCCGTACCCCTTCGTCGTTCTATCTGGCAAGCAACACCCTTTGAGCAGTTCGATAAATCCCACTCTCTCGCTCCTGCTCCTTTTACTGCATTAGGACAACAACGATTCAACTGCTACTTTCTGCTGCGGTAGTTGAACCCATTCCTCTGCATGACCTGTCATTGCCACGGTAAATAGTTGAAACCCACTAGCATGAGTAGGAGTTGCTTGAGCCTTGATGTGCCTACTCATCCATGCTTGTTTTCTTTATGCCAGCTATGCTTAGAGTTGTGTCAGGTCTGATTCATCGGGAATGAATCGGAGTGGTGAACATGTCCTACTGATAAAGGCTATGTGTGTGAACACGTTTTGGTAAAGGTAGCGATGAGAGGCCATGTAGGAGTAAATGGTGGGTTGTCTCATTGGAACCGTCCCTAAGCACTGAGTTATGTGTATGTTATCCAAGTCTAGTTACTACCACACATTGGGTTCTGGTTATCCAGCCCCTCTCGACTTATTAATCCATTTGATCTCTGTCTAGGAGTTGCAACTAGTTTCTGGCATTTGTAGGTAGTGCTACTTGTCTACCAGGTGGTGTCCGATGGGACGGGCTTGGGACATACTAGGCACCGTGGCACAGTGTACCAAGTGGCACCCGGATGGTGGGCTTGGGAACCCTGCTCACATCGTTTGGGGCCGTGAGCGACACCCCGGCCGGATCTCCTTGCGGATGGAACCCGAATAGGCGATAAACCTAGATGAGCGACTTGTGTGGTCAGGTCGTGGCCGGCACCCTCGCCCGGCTTCCGCTTGAAGGTTGCCGAGGTACATGACGTGTGCAGGGCGATAAGTGGCTAGAGCGTGTGTGAAGAAGTACACCCCTGCAGGGTTAACATTATCTATTCGAATAGCTGTTTTCCTCGGATATGGAAACTTGGAGGACTTATGTAGTACATAGAGAACTTAAAGTGGATACTCTAAAATACACAAGATAAGCTTGAGTGCTATGGATGGCCTTCTCGTAGGGAGACGGGAACAGATCCATAGTGGAGTATTGATATGGTGAATATGTGGACTCGTGTGCGTCTCCTCACCTCAAAGAAGTTTTTGATACTTGTAGTATAGGCTAGCCACTGAGTCAAAGCTGGCTTGCTGCTGTTAAAACTCCACCACCCCCTTGTTGATAATGTTGCATATGTAGATAGTTCTGATGTAAGACTTGCTGAGTACCTTTGTACTCACGTTTGCTTATTTATGTTTTGCAGTTGGTTACACTAGTGACCTCGACGAGTAGCTTGTATCCCAGCTACGATCATGTACCCTTGGAAGGGTCATGTTTAGTCAGGCTTCTTAGTCTTTTCCTTTTGTAGTTGTGTGTACTCAGACATGTAATGCTTCCGTTGCTTGTATGCTCTGAATGGTGGGTCATGAGACCCGTGTTTGTATTGAATGCTATGTGGCTCTTCTAGGCCTTTATCTATATGAATTTGAGTTATGTTGTGATGCCATGTTGTACAGCACATACTTGCATGTTATGCGTACGTGTAACGTGTATTGCTATGTGTGGGATCCGGCAACCTAGTTGTTTATCCCTGGAAGCCTCTCTTATGGGGAAATGTAGTCTAGTGCTTCCGTGATCCATAATAGTCCGCTACAGGCCGGTTCACCGGAGTCCTGCTAGCCTAGCACTACTGCTCCGGAACACTTGACTGGCCGGCATGTGATTCACTTCGTTCCTGTGTCTGTCCCTTCGGGGAAATGTCACGCGGTGACATCCGGAGTCCTGCCTAGCCTGCTACAGCCCGAGTTCCCAGAGTCCTGTTAGCCCAGTGCTACAGCCCGGATTCATACGCTGTTGACCGACATGCTCGAGGTTGATTCAGGTATGCCTGTCCCTGTAAGTTAGTGCCACTTTGGGTTCATGACTAGTCATGTCGGCCCGGGTTCTCTGTCATATGGATGCTAGCGACACTATCATATACATGAGCCGAAAGGCGCAAACGGTCCCGGGCCAGGTAAGGTGGCACCCGTGGGAATACCGTGCGTGAGGCCGCAAAGTGATATGAAGTGTTACATGGTAGATCGGTGTGACTTAGGATCGAGGTCCCGACACCCTCGTTCATCCTTTTCCCCCACAAGATAAACTACTCATACAAATGCATCTTGATGTTCCGTGCAACGCATGGGCATCTTGCTAGTTGTGGAAAAAATCCCATGTGTGTGTGAGAGAGTGGGAGAGTGGAGGAGGATGGAGTGCATGTGTGACAAAGACACAAGGAGTGTGTGTGCGATAGGTATCAGCTTAAAATGAGGCGATAGTGTGTGTGTGCACGATCGAGAGGTCGTGTCTCAAGAAGGGAAGAAAAATCTACATAGATACAAGGAGCGGGAGAGAGACATGTATGCGATGGTGGAAGCACGAGTGTGCGGGTGTATAAACTTATCTAGAGGCTAGCTAGTCGATAAATGTTTGTGAGAGAAATACGAGTCGGTGTGCGAAAGCGAGAGTTTTGTGTGTGTGAGAGAGACGGTAGTCGGGAAGGGGAGTGGAAGGAGTTGTGTGTGTGTCTGTGTGAGAGAGAGGACACGGTAGCCGGGGTTGTCTGATCGGTAAACAAATGAATAATGTCAGTCTGGGATGGAGACGAAAAGGAGACCGCAACAAATGTTGTGTCTATAGGAGAGAGAGAGAGAGAGAGAGTAATTTTAGTGGTACGAGTCATATGTAGAGACATATAGGGTGTGTGAGAGAATCCCATAGAGAGAAAGACAAAGTGAAAGACGTGAGAGATAATGAAAACCGTGTAATGTATAATGATAGGGAGAGTGTGACACTTCTCAAGGGAGACGTCGAGAGACCATGTTTGCGAGGATAGGAGAAACATGAAGTGAGCGTGCGGGTGAGCTGGAGAAAAGAGAGTGATAGCTACCTGAAGGAGCAAGCATGCGAGGGAGATGGGCGTGAAAGGAGTGAACAAAAAAGGGATTCAAATATTTGAATTCGAGATGATGATACATGTAATCCATACTCGAACCAAAATTGATCTATCAAACATGCATACTCATATGAATTCACGCACATCTATGTTATTTAGTATGTAGATATTACTGATCCATACATTTTAGTAGAACATAATTTGGTTAATTTTTTCAAATTGAACCTTAAGATTTCGAGATCATTGTATTTGTAAATCATATTATACATATAAGGAGCAGAATTCTTTGTTATGCTTTTGAAAGTATATATAAAAAATGATGTATATAGAATGTAATTCCAATTGAAAATGGATCCCGCCCGAAAAAAATAGAATACAAACAGGATTAGAATTGTGTTTGCACGGTAAATGTGCACTCTGCAAAATTTGAACGAAGCGGGGAAAGTCGCAGTAACCGCCCGAAACCAAAATCTGCGAGATGGAAATCACTACTGCCTATCCCTGCCATGCAAAGCCTATCTCCTGTATTTCTATAGGTTTCAATAGGGGTAGGTTTGTAATTTCACCCAAACGTGATGTAACCGCCTCTCACTCGGATTCATACACGGTGGGTGCCAAAACACAGTGTGTCCTCGGCCGAAATTGACTCCCTCCCCGATTCATATTCATACACGGTGGGCGCCAAAAACAAACTCTCGTCGGCAAATATTCGGTGTATGCGAGATTACCGTCCTATCCCCAACCGACTAATGGTGTTGTGATGTAGTAGAAATTTGAAACGCGGGCTAAGTTTCTAAATTTCCTCGCATTTGAGACAAGCGCGCCCTGAATACATGGTTCCCCCCTTCCTCTCTACCTCCCTTTTGCCCATTCGTACTCTGTGGGCGCCAAAACAACCTCTCCACCCCACCCTCCTCCGTCCGCTGCCGTTCGCCACCCCATCCACCGCCGTCCTCCTCCACCATGTCGTAGGTGATACCCCGACGCCACCGTCCATTATAATAGATCGACCTCTCTCATCCACGTTTCGGACCGGGATCCTTGCATCCCGTCCTCTCGCTTCATCCCCGCCGTTGTCCACCTTGCCGGCGCCGCTCCTATGACCGTCTTGTCCATCGCGCCCCGCCACCACCGTCTACAATCCTAGATCTGCTTCCACACCGCCGACAGCCATCGCTACCGCAGCACCGTCAAATTCTCAGCAGATGCGTACACGGCGCTGCACCAGAGTCGCCTTTGTCCGGTTTGCACCTTCAGATCCGCCATGGCACGCTCAACACTGTACTCCCAATGCTTATGGTTTTCCCCTTTTATATTCCACTCTAATTAAATCACAGTAGACTAAGTTTCAAAATTGGGTCAGTCGATTTTTCAGAGCTCGCAAGAGATCGCCGGTGCGATGGAAGAGGCTCGGGTGGTTGTGGGGCCCCACCAAACGAAGAAAACTCGACGCGGGTGGGGGTTGGGGTGGGGGTGTGGGTGACAGAGGAACACAGGCGGTGGGGGGCGGTGGTCCGGCCGGCAGCCCGTGCGGTGTTTTGTATGGGAAGAATCAGAGAGGAGGAAGAAGAAGGGTTAGGAGATGCAGGATCTTCATCCAACCGCCTGAAATGGCCGAGAGACAGCTGGGAGTTGTATTCTTAATACGCTCTGGTTCATCATGTGTGGGCACTACACAACCAACATTTTATTATCCAAAATCTTCTTGCTCTTCTTTACCATGTTCCTCTTCCGTTCTTCTTTAATATGTACTCTCTCCCCGTTCCTAAATACAAGTCTTTGTATATATTCCACCATGGACTACATATGGTGCAAAATGAGTGAATCTACACTCTAAAATGTATCTGATACATCTGTATGTGATCCATAGTGGAAATCTCTACCAAGACTTATATTTTGGAACGAAGGGAGTATGATAGTAGTACAGTATGTTCCTTGTACTGAAGATGAGAAGGGGCATTTGTAGTGTAGAGGTCTATATGGTCGGTTGTGATGGACACTTTGAGCCTCTTTGATTCGTAGGATCCTGCAAACATAGGAATAGGATTTGTAGTGGCATGCCCACTTGAATCCTATAACGCATCAAATCTTACGAATCCTATGCGTAGATGTTATATGCACAAGTAGAACACAAAGAGTTGTGGGCGATAATAGTCATACTGCTTACCAGCATGTCATACTTTGATTAAGCGGTATTGTTGGATGAAGCGGCCCACACCGACAATACATGACCGCGTACTTGAGACTGGTTCTACCGCCGTGCTTCGCACACAGGTGGCTAGTGGGTGTCTGTTTCTCCAGCTTTAGTTGAATTCAGTTTGACTATGCCCAGTCCCTGTTGAAGGTTATAACAACACATTTGATGCGTTGTGGTTTTGATGCGTAGGTAAGAATGGTTCTTGCTAGATGCCCGTAGCAGCCACGTAAAACTTGCAACAACAAAGTAGAGGACGTCTAACTTGTTTTTGCAGGGCATGTTGTGATGTGATATGGTCAAGATGTGATTATATAAATTGTTGTATGAGATGATCATGTTTTGTAACTGTTATCGGCAACTGGCAGGAGCCATATGGTTGTCGCTTTATTGTATGAAATGCTACGATGGAGATCAAGGTGTAATTTGCTTTAGTTTATCACTATGTGGTAGCGATAGTCGTAGAAGCAATAGTTGGAGAGACGACAACGATGCTACGATGGAGATCAAGGTGTCAAGACAGTGACGATGGTGATCATGACGGTGCTTTGGAGATGGAGATGAAAGGCACAAGATGATGATGGCCATATCATATCACTTATATTGATTGCATGTGATGTTTATCTTTTATGCATCTTATTTTGCTTGGTACAGCTTTAGCATTATAAGATGATCTCTCACTAAATTTCAAGGTATAAGTGTTCTCCCTGAGTATGCACCATTGCTAAAGTTCATCATGCCAAGACACCACATGATGATCGGGTGTGTTAAGCTCTACGTTCACATACAATCGGTGCAAGCTAGCTTTGCACAAGAAGATTATCAGGTTAAACTTGACGAGCCTAACATATGCAGATATGGCCTCGGAACACTGTGACCGAAAGGTCGAGCGTGAATCATATAGTAGATATGATCAACATAGTGATGATCACCATTGAAAACTTCTCCATCTCACGTCATGATCGGACATGGTTTAGTTGATATGGATCACATGGTCATTTAGATGACTAGAGGGATGTCTATCTGAGTGGGAGTTCTTAAGTAATATGATTAATTGAACTTTAATATATCATGAACTTAGTACCTGATAGTATTTTTCATGTCTATGTTGTTGTAGATAAATGGCCCGTGATACTATTCCTTTGAATTTTAATGCATTCCTAGAGAAAGCTAAGTTGAAAGATGATGGTAGCAACTACACGGACTGGGTCCGTAACTTGAGGATTATCCACATTGCTGCACAGAAGAATTACGTCCTGGAAGCACCGCTAGGTGCAAAGCCCGCTGCAGGAGCAATTCCAGATGTTATGAAAGTCTGGCAGAGCAAAGATGATGACTACTCGATAGTTGAGTGTGACATGCTTTACGACTTAGAATCGGGACTTCAACGGTGTTTTGAACGTCATGGAGCATATGAGATGTTCCAGGAGATGAAATTAATATTTCAAGCAAATGCCCAGATTGAGAGATATGAAGTCTCCAATAAGTTCTACAGCTGCAAAATGGAGGAGAATAGTTCTGTCAGTGAACATACACTCAAAATGTCTGGGTACCACAACCACTTGACTCAACTAGGAGTTAATCTTCCAGATAATAGTGTCATTGACAGAGTTCTTCAATCATTGCCACCAAGATACAAAAGCTTCATGATGAACTATAATATGCAAGGGATGGATAAGACAATTCCCGAGCTCTTCGCAATTCTAAAGGCTACGGAGGTAGAAATCAAGAATGAGCATCAAGTGTTGATGGTCAATAAGACCACTAGTTTCAAGAAGAAGGGCAAAGGGAAGAAGGGGAACTTCAAGAAGAACGACAAGAAAGTTGCTGCTCAAGTGAAGAAGCCCAAGTCTGGACCTAAGCCTGAGACTGAGTGCTTCTACTACAAAGGGACTGGTCACTGGAAGCGGAACTACCCCAAGTATTTGGCGGATAAGAAGGATGGCAAAGTGAAAGGTATATTTGATATACATGTTATTGATGTGTACCTTACTAATGCTCGTAGTAGTGCCTGGGTATTTCATATTGGTTTTGTTGCTCATATTTGCAACTCAAAACAGGGGCTACGGATTAAGCGAAGATTGGCTAAGGACGAGGTGACGATGTGTTTGGGAAATGGTTGCAAAGTTGATGTGATCGCCGTCGGCACGCTACCTCTACATGTACCTTCGGGATTAGTTTTAGACCTGAATAATTGTTATTTGGTGCTAGCGTTAAGCATGAACATTATATCAAGATCTTGTTTGATGCGAGACGGTTATTCATTTAAATCCAAGAATAATGGTTGTTCTATTTATATGAGTAATATCTTTTATGGTCATGCACCCTTGATGAGTGGTCTATTTTTGTTGAATCTCGATAGTAGTGATACACATATTCATAGTATTGAAGCCAAAAGATATAAGTTCAGGGGCGGAGCCCAATGGGCTGACCCCGAGGCACAATAATACGGGTCCAATTTCATATATACTAGTACATGTCATACTGAAAAAGGCTTGGGTATCAGGGTTGAGGTGATGTGGTGCATCAGGGTCCACGATCGCAGCCGCATGACGGCCTACGCCCGCACACGTCCGCAGCCCACAGCCCACAATTGGGTCGTACGCTTAGTACGGCCTCTCCACGCGTGGCTATCCATTACCTGTGCGCAGCCACACAGCGGTTTCCAATCCCCACTCCTCGCCGCCAAGTGGGAGCGGTCGATCGAGGCGACGCCATGCCCAGGAGTGGCCGTGCCGATCGACGCGACTACGCCGGCTTCGTGAATCGATCTCGGCAAGAACGTGATCTACTTTGTCCAATCGTTCGTCTACACTTCAGATTGCAGCCAATTCTAGTTCTGTCTGGGTAACGCCCTTGCCTCTTGTCTAATTCTTTTCAATAATTATTCTAAATCCTTGTAATTTTTTGTATGAATTTGCAGTCAATAGATTCCAAAAAAGGCAAAGGATATATTCACTGCCTGGCATATATACATCTGTCCTTTCGTTTTCCTTTGCATAGTAAATGTTTTGGGCATCCCACGTTTGGCTTCTATGACTCCATTTAAATCAATGGGTTTTGGCCGAACATAGGCATTGGAATTTGTAGTTGTCAAATTTTTCATGTCCCATGTGGAATTTTGCTAGTCAAATTTACATATACCATGGGATGTCCTTATTCAAAAGTAAAGTATTATCACGAGATCTCCGAAAGAATTGAATTGGGAAGAGGAGATCCATTTTGATAAGGGCAAAAAGGAAATTGATAAAACATGAACATCCTAATTTGAAATATTTGGTAAGAAGAAAGTAATTGGCTAATGAACATTGCTAGCTAAGAGAAAATAATTTTTAAATATTTGAGAGTTTGGGACTAAAAATATTGGTTTCAAGAATTAAGAGCCCGGCTTGAATTTAGCTACTTAAATATTTTCATTTCACCATTCTTCTTTGTTCCGCTGGAAAATTTAATTTTATTATTTTTATATTGTAGGATATTCAATCTTAGTATGTGATGACGTATTTTGGAGTTTCGAAATGGAAGACATCATTTTCAAGTAATTTTGTTCGTTGTTTCCTTGTTATTCTAAGCATTTGACGGCTATGTTTTGCATTTAATTAGTCTTCTATTATGTCAGGTATAAGTTATAAAACACACTTTTATTTACTATTGTCGTTACTTGAAATTTTACACCATCTTAAAGTGGTGCATCAGGGTAACATTTGCTACAGCTCCACCCCTGTATAAGTTTAATAATGATAGTGCAACTTATTTGTGGCACTGCCGTTTAGGTCATATTGGTGTAAAGCGCATGAAGAAACTCCATGTCGATGGGCTTTTGGGATCACTTGATTATGAATCACTTAATGCTTGTGAACCGTGCCTCATGGGAAAGATGACTAAGACTCCGTTCTCTGGAATAATGGAGTGAGCAAAAGACTTGTTGGAAATAATACATATTGATGTATGCGGTCCGATGGATGTTGATGCTCCCAGCGGGTGTCGTTATTTTCTATCCTTCACAGATGATTTGAGCAGATATGGGTATATCTACTTGATGAAACATAAGTCTGAAACATTCGAGAAGTTTAAAGAATTTCAGAGTAAAGTGGAAAATCATCATAACAAGAAAATTAAGTTTCTACAATCTGATCATGGAGGTGAATATTTGAGTTATGAGTTTGGTCTTCGTTTGAAACAATGCGGAATATTTTCGCAACTCATGACACCTGGAACACCATAGCGTAATGGTGTGCCCGAACATCGTAACTGCACTTTATTATATATGGTGTGATCTATGATGTCTCTTACTGATTTACCGCTATCGTTTTCGGGTTATGCTTTAGAGACGGCTGCATTCGCGTTAAGTAGTGCACCATCGAAATCCGTTGAGACGATATCATGTGAACCGTGGTTTGGCAAGAAACCCAAGTTGTCGTTTCTTAAAGTTTGGGGCTGCGATGCTTATGTGAAAAAGCCTCAACCATATAAGTTCAAACCCAAATCGGAGAAATGTTCCTTCATAGGATACCCAAAGGAGACTATTGGGTACACCTTCTATCACAGATCCGAAGGCAAGATATTCGTTGCTAAGAATGGATCCTTTCTAGAGAAGGAGTTTCTCTCAAAAGAAGTGACTGGGAGGAAAGTAGAACTTGACGAGGTAATTGTACCTTGTCCCTTATTGGAAAGTAGTTCATCACAGAAATCAGTTTTAGTGATTCCTACACCAATTAGTGAGGAAGCTAATGATGATGATCATGAAACTTCTGATCAAGTTACTACTGAACCTCGTAGGTCAACCAGAGTAAGATCCGCACCAGAGTGGTACGGTAATCCAGTTTTGGAGGTCATGTTACTTGACCATGACAAACCTATGAACTATGAGGAAGCGATGATGAGACAGATTCCACGAAATGGCTTGAGGCCATGAAATCTGAGATGGGATCCATGTGTCCGAACAAAGTGTGGACTTGGGTTGAATTTCCCGATGATCGGCATGCCCTAGAGAATAAATGGATCTTCAAGAAGAAGACTGACGCTGACAGTAATATTATAGTCTACAAAGCTCGACTTGTTGCGAAAGGTTTCTGACAAGTTCAAGGAGTTGACTATGATGAGACCTTTTCACCTGTAGCGATGCTTAAGTTTTTCAGAATCATGTTAGCAATTGCTGCATTTTATGATTATAAAATTTGGCAAATGGATGTCAAAACTGCATTCCTTAATGGATATCTCAAAGAAGAGTTGTATATGATGCAACTAGAAGGTTTTGTCGATCCTAAAGGTGCTAATAAAGTGTGCAAGCTCCAGCGATCCATTTATGGACTGGTGCAAGCCTCTCGGAGTTGGAATATACGCTTTGATAGTGTGATCAAAGCATATGGTTTTATACATACTTTTGGAGAAGCTTGTATTTACAAGAAATTGAGTGGGAGCTCTGTAGCATTTCTAATATTATATGTGGATGACATATTGTTGATTGGAAATGATACTGAATTTCTGAATAGCATAAAAGGATACTTGATTAATATTTTTTCAAGAAAGACCTCGGTGAAGCTGCTTATATATTGGGCATCAAAATCTATAGAGATTGATCAAGACGCTTAATTGGACTTTAACAAAGCACATACCTTGACAAAGTATTGAAGAAGTTCAAAATGGATCAGTCAAAGAAAGGGTTCTTGCCTGTGTTACAAGGTGTGAAGTTGAGTTAGACTCAATGCCCGACCATTGCAGAAGATAGAGAGAAAATGATAGTCATTCCCTATGCCTCAGCCATAGGTTATATCATGTATGCAATGTTGTGTACCAGACTTGATGTGTGCCTTGCTATTAGTTTAGCAGGGAGGTACCAAAGTAATCCAGGAGTGGATCACTGGCCAGTGGTCAAGAACATAAAATACCTAAAAAGGACTAAGGATATGTTTCTCGTTTATGGAGGTGTCAAAGAGCTCGTCGTAAACGGTTACGTCGATGCAAGCTTTGACACTGATCCGGATGACTCTAAGTCACAAACTTGATACGTATTTTTATTGAATGGTGGAGCTGTCAGTTGGTGTAGTTCTAAGCAGGGCGTCGTGGTGGGATCTACGTGTGAAGCGGAATACATAGCTACTTCGGAAGCAGCAAATGAAGGAGTCTGGATGAAAGAGTTCATATCAAGGAGGGAGACATCAAGAGACGCTTCAATTCCATCTGCGATCAAGTCAAGGAGGGAGACATAGAGATTTGCAATATACATATGGATCTGAATGTTGCACACCCGTTGACTAAGCCTCTCTCACGAGCAAAACATGATCAGCACCAAGACTCCATGGGTGTTAGAATCATTACTATGTAATCTAGACTATTGACTCTAGTGTAAGTGGGAGACTGAAGGAAATATGCCCTAGAGGCAATAATAAATTTGTTATTTATATTTCCTAATATCATGATAAATGTTTATTATTCATGCTAGAATTGTATTAACCGGAAACTTAGTACATGTGTGAATACATAGACAAATAGAGTTTCCCTAGTATGCCTCTACTTGACTAGCTCGATAATCAAAGATGGTTAAGTTTCCTAGCCATAGACATGTGTTGTCATTTGATGAAAGGGATCACATCATTAGAGAATGATGTGATGGACAAGACCCATCCGTTAGCTTAGCATTATGATAGTTTAGTTTATTCCTATTGATTTCTTCATGACTTATACATGTTCCTATGACTATGAGATTATGCAACTCCCGAATACCGGAGGAACACTTAGTGTGCTATCAAACATCACAACATAACCGGGTGATTATAAAGATGCTCTATAGGTGTCTCCGATGATGTTTGTTGAGTTGGCATAGATCGAGAATAGGATTTGTTACTCCGTGTTTCGGAGACGTATCTCTGGTCCCTCTCGGTAATGCTCATCACTATAAGCCTTGCAAGCAAAGTGACTAATGAGTTAGTTGCGCGATGATGCATTACGGAACAAGTAAAGAGACTTGCCAGTAATGAGATTGAACTAGGTATGATGATACCGACGATCGAATCTCCGACAAGTAACATACCGATGACAAAGGGAACAATGTATGATGTTATGCGGTTTGACCGATCAAGATCTTCGTAGAATATGTAGGAACCAATATGAGCATCTAGGTTCCGCTATTGGTTATTGACCCGAGATGCGTCTCAGTCATGTCTACATAGTTCTCGAACCCATAGGGTCTGCACGCTTAACGTTCGACGACAATTTGTATTATGAGTTATGTGATTTGATGAACTGAAGGTTGTTCGAAGTCCCTAATGAGATCACGGACATGACGAGGAGTCCCGAAATGGTTGAGACATAAAGATTGATATATTGGACCATGTTATTTGAACATCAGAAGTGTTCCGGATGGTTTTGGGTAAAACCTGAGTGCTAGAGGGGTTACCGGACCCCCCAGGGGAACTAATGGGCCACCATGGGCCTTAATGGAGAGAGAGGAGGGCAGCCAGGGCAGGCTGCTCCCCCCTCCGCTTGCAGTCCGAATTGGACAAGGGAAGGGGGGCGGCGCCCCCCTTTTTCTTCTACCTCTCTCCCTCTCCTTCCTTCCCCCTCTCTCCCTCTTGGTGGAATCCTACTAGGACTATGAGTCCTAGCAGGACTCCCCTCCTTGGGTGCCCCCTAGGGCCGGACGGCCTCCTCCTCCCCTCCTTTATATACGTGGGAGGGGGCACCCCATAGACACACAAGTTCATCTTTAGCCATGTGTGGTGCCCCCCTCCACAGTTTTACACCTCAGTCATATTGTCTTAGTGCTTAGACAAAGCCCTGCGTCGGTAACTTCATCATCACCGTCATCATGCGGTCGTGCTGACGTAACTCTCCCTCAGCCTCAACTGGATCAAGAGTTCAAGGGACGTCACCGAGCTGAACGTGTGTAGATCGCGGAGGTGCCGTACGTTCGGTACATGGATCAGTTGGATCGGGAAGACGTTCGACTACATCAACCGCGTTACTAAATGCTTCCGCTTTCGGTCTACGAGGGTACATAGACACACTCTCCCCCTCTCGTTTCTATGCATCTCCTAGATAGATCTTGCGTGATCGTAGGTAAATTTTTTGAAATACTGCGTTCCCCAACACAAATGTCGTCATTATTTCCTTTCACTTGCACGACCGAATTATACGAAAATAATAATAGCTCAAGAGTGTCATGGACTAAGCTGGAATCTATAAACATTTTATTCAAAAGGAGAAGACAAAGCAATTTGGGCTCTTTGTTAGATCAACAATAATGCATATGAGACCCACTCAGCATTTTAATCGTGATCTTCTCCTTGGTATGTCTCAATAAACAGAAAGAATTTCAGAGAAACACACTAAAATATTTTTGGAGTTTTTAGTTTTCTTGAAGAAAGAAAATTAAAGAAAGAAAAACAAAAACGAGAAAAACTATTTACACAGGAAAACTCCCAACAAGCAAAAGAAGAATCGAAAAATCTTTTTGTTTTTTCTTTTTAATACTACAAATAATTAAACTAGAAAGAAAAACTGAAAAGAAGCACGAAATATTTTTGGGCTTTCTCAAAGTTTTTCAAACACACAAGAAGAAAGAAAAAAAATCTAGCATGGATAATACAATTAAAAAGTGTGAACATCGACGACTGGAATGAACTGTGTGAACATGAATGTAATGTCAGTGGAAATACGTACTCCCCCAAGCTTAGGATTTTGTCCTAGCTTGATAATCACCATCCGTAGCCTGCATAGTAGTCAGAGTGGTAGCTCGCGGAGGCTCTTGGTGCAACCACCTCAGCTCGCCGAGCTACCTCGATCTCCGCCTTGTACGAGCGGGCCTCGCTCTCAAGAACATAATATCTTCTTTTGCTGTCATAATCAAAAAGATCATGCATAGGCAACGCAACATGCACAATGGTTTCTTTATTGAACCTCAAGTTATAAGTATAATCACTGTTTTTTCCCTTAAGGAACTTATGCTGCTTCATGTCCTCAAAGTCTAAGTACTGAGTAGGTAATATGGGGTCATAAGGAAGAGGTGTAACACCGAACTCTTTAGCTAAACGAGAAGCATAAATCCCACCATAGAAATAACCACTACCAGCGTTATGTTGCAGCCTATGTGCAAAAATCGCTCCAAGATTATAACTTTTAATTCCGGTCAGGGTAGTGTGTATAAGGCTCAAGTTAGGAGCACATGGTGTGCTACAATCTTTCTTGCCCACGATGCATTTTCCATTAAAGAGTGCAAAGTATTGAATTGATGGGAAATGAATACTTCTTATTCTACCTTGTGTCACTCCTCTATCCTCACCGTAACAAAGACTAGTCAAGAATATCTCATATTCAGCTCTTGATGGCTCATCTAGCGAACCCCAAACTAGAATTTTGCGGATATTAGAAAACATCTCTAGAGGCATGGTATAAGGATGATCATACAGGTTAAGCGAAACTCTAGACTCACAAGGAAAATATTTAAATTTCTTCGTAAAAGTTTCTGTGAGGTTGAGATGTTGGTTGCACTTATCTTTAATGTAGGGGCCGAGCTCGGTATTGTGAATATACTGCTCAAATTCTTCCTTAATACCTGCTCTAACCGTGAAATCGTTACATGGCCATAAACAAGATTTCATAGCCACATCCCGCATTTTGCTTCTGCTTGTTTCAACATAAGATCGATGCATCAAGCCACTACTTGATGATGCTTCCGTGGACATCCTCCTCGAAGAACTCCTAAAGAAACTCATCTTATTCCTATAAATTAAATTCTAAAAATTTTAGTCCACAAAAAATTTTGTCAACAAAACTTCACTAGATTGATAGCAACTACTCATAAGGATGCATAGAGGCTATACTAAGCATTCAAACTACTTAGAACTCTAAGAATTCAACATGCAAGCTCATCTACAGCAGCACCAAGCATAGCTAATTATTCAAAATAGAAACCACTAAAGCAAAAACAAATTGGAGAAATGGAGGAGTCACATACCAAGTAGCAATCCCCCAAAATAGTTTTGGAAAGAGATCTTCGAGCAAAGAGATCGAAATCCGCAGGTTTGAGAGCAAGAACACGAGGGAGGGAGAGAGAGAGAGCAATGGTGATTTTTTTCTAGAGGTAGGAGATGACATGAGCTAAAGAGATAAGTGAGGGGGACCACGTGGGGACCACAACCCACCAAAGCGTGCCTGGGGCTGCTGGCGCACCCAGGTGGGTTGTGCCCACCTGGTGCACCCCCCCCCCCTATGATGTTATCTGCATAATTTTTTAGAAATATTCAGAAAAAATGTATTAAATTTTCAAGGCATTCTGAGAACTTTTATTTTTTGGGTCATTTTTTTATTGCACAGAAAATCAAGAAAACAGGATAAACATGGCATTTTATTTTATTTAACTAAGAAAAGCAGATAACAAAAGGTAAGGACATAAGGTAGTGCCTACTAAATTCATCAACATGATACCTCTCAAAAATGATCCATTAATAAGGTTGATCAAGTCTTATTAACAACCACCTTCGATTAGCATGAAACCGAAGAAATTTCGTAAAACACTAAGTTACCTCAATGGGGATATGCATGTCCCCAACAATAAGTATATCATATTTCTTTTTAGAAGTAGGTAGAGGTAGTTGAAAACTTCCAATAGTGAGTGTCGGAAATTTTTCAATAACATTAATACCATTCACCTGGAATTGTTTCTTCGGAAAGTGCACCACATGATCATTGCCATTGATATGAAAAGTGACTTGATGACCCACAATTATAGGGGATCTATCGTAGTCCTCTCGATAAGTAAGAGTGTCGAACCCAATGAGGAGTAGAAGGAAATGACAAGCGGTTTTCAGCAAGGTATTCTTTGCAAGCACTGAAATTATTGGTAACAGATAATTTTGTGATAAGATAAATCGTAACGGGTAACAAGTAAATAAAGTAACTAAGGTGGAGCAAGGCGTCCCAATCCTTTTGTAGCAAAGGACAAGCCTGGACGAACTCTCATATAAAGCAAAGCACTCCCGAGGACACATGGGAATTGTTGTCAAGTTAGTTTTCATCATGCTCATATGATTCATGTTCGTTACGTTGATAATTTGATATGTGGGTGGACCGGTGCTTGGGTGCTGCCCTTCCTTGGACAAGCCTCCCACTTATGATTAACTCCTCTCGCAAGCATCCGCAACTACGAAAGAAGAATTAAGGTAAACCTAACCATAGCATGATACATGGATCCAAATCATCCCCTTATGAAGCAACACATGAACTAGGGTATAATCTTCTGTCACTCTAGCATCCCATCATCTACTTATTACTTCCCAATGCCTTCCCATAGGCCCAAATCATGGTGAAGTGTCATGTAGTCGACGTTCACATAACACCACTAGAGGAAAGACAACATATATTTCATCAAAATATCGAAAGAATACCAAATTCACATGATTACTTATAACAAGACTTCTCCTATGTCCTCAGGAACAAACATAACTACTCACAAAGGATATTCATGTGTAAGTGCATCTAGTGCCACCCCTAGTTGGTTTTGGAGTATTGACGATAAACTTGGTTGAGGGACTAATGTGTTTGTGAGAATTGTAGGATAACATAGGTAGTAGTCCCTTATTGATTCAGTTTACCTACCAGAGATGACCCGTAAAAATGTGTGAAGACATTGAAGACAATGGTGGTTCATGAAGACATTCACGATGAAGATTATGACATGTGAAGACATTCACTTGAATACTATGGAGTGCGAAGACATAGTTGTTTCGTAGTTTCCTTCTCTTCTTTGTTGAGTCATAGGAACCACCGTACTGTTAAGTGGGGTGCAAGTGAACAAATTCAGAGTGACTCATGTGATGCTCAACCAAAATCCTATGTCTTCGAGCGAAGACAATGAGAGCAAATCTTATCCAGAGCTGGATGAGTCAGCTTTTCTTGTAGCCCAAGTAAAGCTGTCGCGTGTGTTTGAAATCTGACCATTGGACACGTGTCGGTTCCTTAGTGACCCAGGGTCATTTCAGACATATCAGGTCAGTTTGCCTCCTGGCTATAAAAGCCCACCCCCTACACCATAAATTGGTGGCTGCTTAGAGTTAGTGCATGGCTTTTGTCATTTCCAAGCAACCCACCTCCAAAGCATTTGAGGGAGAGATCCTTGCAAGGGCAAAGCCCAAAACACCTAGAGCCAAAGAGTGTTAAGCATCACTGAAGTCTTTCTGTCTGCGTGATCTGAAGACTTGTTACACTTGAGGACTGTGAATCCTCCAGCTGGTTAGGCGTCATGTTCTGAGCATCCAAAAGTCATTGTGGATCGCCGGTGAACAAAGTATGTGAAGGTTTGGAAGTCTACCTTGAAGACTTACCAGAGTGATTGGGCGAGGATTGGGTGTCCTTAGCTCAACGGGAATAAGGTGAAGATGCGGTCTTCTAAGTTAAATCTCAGCCTCCCTCACCAGACGCACAGTTGTCACAACGACTGGAACTAGCCTACCAAATCCTTGTCTTCACCAAGCAACTGGTTCTATCCCCCACTTCCCTTTACTTTATAGTTTGTCTTTGTGAAGTCATTGCTTGCTTGTCTGATCTGTTTCACTTCACTGAGTGAAGACTATTTACTGTTTGGCTTCATACTGTCTTCCATCCTGATCCATACTACCTAGTTCCTGATAGTCTTCATACTTTCACTAAATTGCTTACTTGACTATGGCTTGTCTAGTGTAGTCTATCTTCCACTTCATATCAATAGGTTCATTTCTACTATTTGTCTTCAAAGACCTCATGTTTTGAAGACTTTCATAAAAATCTCCTATTCACCCCCCTCTAGTCGATAACTAGCACTTTCAATTGGTATCAGAGCAAGGTGCTCCCTTGTTCTGTGTGATTCGGTTTAACCACCTGGAGTTTTAGCTATGTCGGCCGCAGGGATAATCAAGGTCTATGCTGCGTGCCCGGTCTTCGATGGCATTGATTACCCCTACTGGAAGAATAGGACGCACATGCATCTTCAAGCCATTGATGTCGACCTCTGGTGTGTCGTCAAGAATGGCGTTCCCAAGGTCGGTGAAGGTGTCACCGTTGCTGATGTAAAGAGGTTCATTCAACTGGATTCGACTGCCAAGAAGAACATCTGTGGTCATATGACCAAAGGACAGTACGGCCATGTGAGTGCACTGGAAACTACGAAGCTGGTGTGGGACTAGCTCTCGAAGGTCAACGAAGGCGTGTCAACTCAAAGAGATTCAAGGATTGATGTTCTTCGCAACCTCTTCAACTGCTTCAAGAGAAACGATAATTAGAAAATCTAGCTCACATTTGACTGCCTCACTGATATCACAAATGAGCTTCGCGCACTTGGCGCCACTAAGATCACCAAGCATGAAATCATCAAGAAGCTCCTGAGATCACTTGACAGCTCATTCGACAGCCTGGCCCTGATGATACAAGAATGTCCTGACTTCAAAGATCTCGATCCATCTGACATACTTGAGAGGCTCAACACACATGAGTTCCGGTTATCTGAGAAGAGAGACATCTATGGCCCCAACTATGGCCGACCCGTGCTTTGAAGGCAAATGTTGTTTACTCATCTGAAGAAGAATCTGACTACAGTTCTGGGGATCTTGAAGACATTGGAAAGGAGCTAGCTATGCTCGTGAAGAAGTTCCAGAAGTTCTCCAAGAAGAATCGCTTCGGAAAGTCTTCAAGATCCAGCTCAAGAAATGATGAAGCTTCCACTCGTGACCACAAGAAGAGAACATGCCACAAATGCAAGAAGCATGGTCACTACATCTCTGAGTGTCCTCAATGGGACAAGGAATCTAAGAATAAGAAGAAGATCAAGGAATATGATTCTGACGACAAGAAGAAGAAGAAGAAATCCTCCAAGTCTTCTTCAAAGTCTTCATCTCACAAGAAGAGCTCATCCAGCAAGGCTCATGTGTTTGTCGGCAAAGATGGATTCAGAGGAGGAGTCTGCTTCTAAGGAGGCAGAGGTGGAGTCTGAGGAGGAGTCTGATTCAGGCATGGAAAGTCTGGCTCTAGCTTCAACTAACGTCGCCAAGACCATCTTCAACACCGAAGAAAATGGCCACATCACCGACACTGAAGCCGATGATGAGAACGACTCTGCTCCGACCTACTGCTTCATGGCACGTGGTGCCAAGGTAAACTCACGTGATGCTTACTTTCAAACATCCAGTGAAGATGACTCTGAATGTGAATCCAAACCTAGCTACAAAACACTTGCTAAAATTGCAACTGAACAACAAACTGCTATGGAACATATTCAAAAGTTGCTAGACAAAAGCGATGACCTGTTGGACACGAAAATGAATTGAACTCAGTCCTTAATTGAAGACATTAAAAATCTTCACATTAAGTATGAGGAACTTGAAAGTCGTCATGAAACTCTCTCAGCTACTCATGAGAAGCTTTCCTATGATTATCTTCAAAGGAAGCAAGAACTTGAGAACCTGAGAGCATCTCATGAAGATCTTCAAAAGGAGAACAATTCACTTCGTGCTCAACATATCAGTTCCACTTAGGGATACTTTGAGCCACCATGTTTAAAATGTCTTGAGCGTGATAATGCTGTCTATGTTGTTGAATGTTCTACTTCTGCTACTATTGCAATATAATCAACTGCTGATGTGGTAACTAACCCCTCTTTTGAGGATACCACCACTATTGCTGATGAGAATGCTAGGTTGAAGACATTGCTTGAAACAGGGATGTACAAAAGCCTCAAAGGGCATCAAACACTATGTGGTGTCCTCAAGAAACAGATTCTGAATCGAAACCCTAGGAAAGAGGGTGTTGGGTTCGAGAGGAAAATGAATGTTGATGGTTCATACTTGAAGCCTGAGTTGTACCCCAAAACCACATGGGTTGCTGCAAAGGGACCTTCAGTGGATCCATCTATCTTATCTGGCTTCACTTGTGCTAACCCTATTATCATTGATGAATCCTTTGATGCAAATTATAAACTATTCAAAAATGAGAATGGTGAAGTGTTTGCCAGGTATATCGGTACTAACTGCAGGAATGGACCACCCTTGAAGAAGATCTGGGTGCCCAAAAGCTGTCTTGAGAAGCTTCCTGTGAATGTCATCATGACACCACCTGGGAAGAAGACAAACCCCTGACCAAAGGATTCATATGATCCAAAGGCTTCATATAGATAGAGGACCAACTAGGGTCACCCTAACGCCAATGTTTTGCAGGGAAACCATACCCAGACTTATGAATATGAGTGTGTTTCATCAAACCTCTATGTTCATAAGACCAAGGACATTTCTGCTTATTCTTATGAGTATTATTCACCTCCTGCAAGGTTATTTGCTAGGGCTCCAAAGCCAAAGTTCTCAGATGTTGCACTTAGACTCATTGCTTCTAAGTCACCCCTGCAGATGTTGGTGGTTAAGAAGAATTAACTCTCTTTTGTAGGGAATGGTCTCCAGCCGGAAATCAAAAGCTTCTAACGCTTATGCTGGGGACCTAAAACATCTTGTGGGATGCAAGATAAAATGCCAAAATGTTCTTACTATGTATTTCGTCCCAGGATTTCTTGACAACCATCCTATCTACCCTAACAAGTATATGAACTTTGATAGTATGCCTGTTTGTCAAATGTTTATGCTTCACACTTCCCTTTGTGAAGCCTATCCCCCAAACTGCACTGTAGGGTACAACTCCGAAGGCTACTGAGTGGATTATGGACAATGGATGCACTAACCACATGACTGGAGACCGAATTCTTCTTATGAATTCAACCCTACGTCCATCTGACAAAAGTCACATCACATTTACTGACAGTAGTAAAAGCAAGGTATTGGGCCTAGGTAGAGTTGCAATCTCAAAGGATCAGCACATGGGTAAAGTGATTCTAGTTGAATCCCTTGGTTTCAACTTAATGTATGTCTCAATGCTTTGTGATCTAAACATGATTGTGATATTTGGAAAATATTGTTGCCTTGTGCTTATGGAATCTGAAAAATCTCTAGTCTTCGAAGGATATCGAAAAGATGATCTGTATATGGTAGATTTCTCCGCAAGACCATAGCTTGCCATATGTCTTCTAGCAAAAGCTTTAGTGTGATGGCTCTGGCATCGGAGGCTAGGGCATGCGGGCATGAGGAACTTGCACACTCTCGCAAAGAAGAAGCATGTCATAGGCATTGAGGGCGTCAAGTTCAAGAAGGATCATCTATGTGGTTCTTGCGAAGCTGGAAAAATGACTACGACCAAGCATCCCTCGAATACAATCATGACAAAAACACGTCCCTTCAAGCTACTTCACATGGACTTATTTGGCCCTAATCACTACTCTACCCTTACTACCACTGCATGCCTCTATGTCTTCGTCATTGTTGATGATTACTCAAGATATACATGGGTGCACATAATTCTCTACAAGAATGAAGTGCATGATGTCTTCAGACGATTCGCCAATTGTGCCATGCCCAACTATGGCATCAAGATCAAGCACGTCAGAACTGACAACGGCACATAATTCAAGAACACCAGTCTCGGCACTTATCTTGATACATTGGGAATCACATATGAGTTCTCTACTCCATACACACCTCAGCAAAATGGCATCGTGGAGCTCAAGAATAGAGCCCTCATTGAGATGGAACGAACGATGCTTGATGAGTACACGACTCCAAGGAAATTCTGGCCTGAAGCCATTGATACTGCATGCCACATCATCAATTGTGTTTATCTTCACAAGTTCCTAAAGAAGACATCATATGAGCTCCTGACCAGTAAGAATCCAAATGTCAGCTATTTCAGAGTCTTTGGTGTTTGGTGTTGGATCAAGGATCCGCATCACACTTCAAAATTCGCACCAAAAGCACATGAAGGTTTTATGCTTGGCTACAGAAAAGATTCACACTCCTACAGAGTCTTCAACCTCTTTCACTACAAAGTGGTTGAAACTGTGGATGTGCGGTTCGATGAGACTAATGGCTCGCAAAGAGAGCACCTACCAAATGTGCTAGATGAAGCTACACCAAGTGAATCTATCAAGCTTATGAGTACTGGAGAAATCATACCTTCAAAGGAACAGGCTGAAGAGGAAATCAACATTTCTGCACCTAATTAGCATGAAGACACTGCTCAGCCTGAATCTAATGCTGAAGATGAAGACAATGATCAGCAAGGGCAAAATCTTCATCCAATTCATCCTCGCATTGTAAATGAAGTCTAGATTGAGAAGATAATTGATAACCTTAATGCACCTGGTCAACTCACCTATTCAAGAGCAACATAGCTAGCAAATTTCCATGGGCACTTTGCATTTGTCTCTAAATCTGAACCCAAGAAAGTTGATGAAGCCTTCATGGAACCTGAATGGATTCAAGCTACGCAAGAAGAACTTCAACAGTTTGAGCTAGACAATGTATGGGAGCTAGTAAAGCGTCCAGATCCTCGCAAGCACAACATCATCGACACCAAATGGATCTATCGCAACAAACAAGATGAGCATGGTCAATTTGTCAGAAACAAGGCTTGTCTCATTCTCAAGGTTACACACAAGTTGAAGGGATTAACTTCGATCAAACCTTTGCTCCTACGGCTAGCCTTGAAGCCATTCGCATACTGCTAGCCTATGCCAACCACAACAACATTCTTCTATACCAAATCGATGTAAAGAATGCCTTCCTCAACGGCAAAATTGAAGAATAAGTGTATGTTGTACAACCACTTGGCTTTGAAGATCCAAAGCGTCCTAATATGGTATACAAGCTCAACAAGGCACTGTATGGCCTCAAACAAGCCCCTCGCGCTTGGTATGAGACACTCAAAGACTTCCTTGGGAGCAAAGCCTTTAAACCTGGTTCCCTAGATCCCACTCTCTTCATGAAGACATATGATGGTGAACTGTTTGTATGCCAAATCTATGTGGATGACATTATCTTCGGCTGCACTGACAAGAGATACAGTAATGAATTTGGGCATATGATCCAAGAGCAATATCAGATGTCCATGATGGGTGAGCTGAAGTTCTTCCTTTGTCTTCAAATCCGTCAGCAGAGAAATGGCATCTTCATACCACAAGAAAAATACCTCAAAGATTGCCTAAAGAAGTTTGGAATGCAAGACTACAAAGGGTACACGTCGCCAATGCGAACCAAAGGCCAATTGGGCCCCGACGACAATGATAAAGAATTCGATCAAAAGGTATACCACTCCATGATTGGTTCTTTACTCTACTTTTATAAATCTAGGCCTGATATAATGCTTACCGTTTGCATGTGTGCCCGATTCCAAGCGGCACCAAAGGAATCCCATCACTTGGATTCTCAGATGCTGATTATGCTACTGACAAGGTTGATCGCAAGTATACATCAGTCACATGTCACTTTCTTGGACGATCTCTTGTCTGTTGGTCTTCAAAGAAGCAAAACTTTGTATCACTCTCCACTGTTGAATCTGAATACATTGCTGCTAGATCTTGCTGTGCTCAGCTTCTATGGATGAAACAAACTCTCAAGGACTATGGCATCCACCTGAAGCATGTGCCACTCTATTGCGACAATGAAATCGCCATCAAGATTGCCAACAACCCAGTTCAGCACTCGAAGACAAAGCACATTCAGATCCATCATCACTTTCTCAGGGATCATGTCATGAAGGAAGACATTGATATCATTCATGTCAACACTGAAGAGCAATTGGCAGATATCTTCACAAAGCCCTTGGATGAGAAAAGGTTTTGCTAAATATCTTAGAATCCTCGAATGTCCTTTGAATGGACACACATCCTAATGCTTATGCATGTTGATGACTTAGATGTGCACCACACGAAGTAACATATATCTTCAATAAATGAAGACTTACCCTCTAAGTGTGAATACATTAACACGGAATTTGACTTCAGAGCGCCACGATAATTGTGCATCATGTCTGGGTCTAATACTTCCTATACGGTGGGTAACGCCACCACCAAACTTTCTTGGAGATTTTCATTTGGCCTCATGACTGCATTATCTTCATATTTGGTTTGTCTTAAACATTGATTTGTCCTCAAGGTTTATCTTCGCGGTGTTGATTTGGTCTTTTCTGATATATAAATCAACATCGCGAACATATATATATATATATATATACATAAACACTATTCTGGTCACGAGATCAGAATAATATTCTGAACACAACCTGAACTGCCTGAGTAACGCGCCTGAACTTCCCTATGTACTAATCTGACCTTCTGGCTATCTTCGCAACCGTGGCTTCCCCTGCGAGTTTTTCTGATCATTCGTGTTGCTTGTGATGTAAGTGTAATGTGGACACGTTTTTTAGAGTCTAAATGATTGTTTTGATTCGGATTCTAGCACGTTGGCGGATTTGCTCTCGGGGTCATGATGAACTTGTTTCTGTTACAAGTTTAATGCATGTTTTGGATGTTGTCGAAGTTCTAGAATGATGGGGATTAGGTTTTAGTACGATTTTGGAGCACAAATTCTTTGTTATTTCAAACAAATTTGAAAGCGCCCGTGTTCTTCATCCGCCCGAGATGCAACCCGCGCTTCTATTGATTTCTCATTTTTCTTTAAAGTTTGCTGCCTGATTTGCATCCTTAGTGAAATTTGAGGCTTACTAATCCGTAAATTTTAATCAGGAGGGTCCTTACGGTTTGATTTCTAGCGATTTGATGTTGGCACTCCTGCGGGTTTCTGCACATGTTATTTTAGCGGTTTTTAAATTTACCCTCTGTTCCTTTCAGTTGTAGAAAGGTAGTTGCCAGATCATTTCCAAGGGGGTGCGGACGTGTTGCAATCTTGTGGAGATGATTTTATGCTTCGGACGAATTCATTTGTTCATTATTTCTAGATCTTCTAATGGTCGTTGTACAAGCTGGACTTCTGCGTTTTCATACATGAACTTCTTCTTTTCCTTCGTTGGATCCTGTCGGGGCTGGGGCGGCTCGGGATCAGGATCGGGGGAGGATCAGGTGGATCCTGTTGGGTCTGTCTGGGTTTCTGTGCTGGACTTCTGCGTTGTCATACCTGAACTTCTTCTTTTTTCTTTCACTGCAAGATAATGCAGCAAGTCCTTTGAATCAGAAACCCTTACTAGATTTTCTTCTGCAATTTTTGTTGTAGCTAGTGTGTAAGCATGGAGCTGGACCACAGGAACATGCATCCTATTTTTTCCTTAGTCTATGTTTTGGTATAGTTTTTTGATCATCCACTTATCTTTGGTAAGATCTGGACTTCTCCTTTTTATTAATGGTTGAACTTCTGGTTTTCCAGATTACATTCCACATTTGCAAGTCGAAGGCGCATGGTGCTCTATATTTTCTGGTCTCCTTTTTATAATTTTGTCTCGTGAGCAATCATGGGATTAGCCCAAGTATGCATGCACTTTTTCCAGATCATGTAAGGGTCATTTGTAGAAGCTGGACTTCTATGTTCTTTATACGTGAACTTCTGCTTTTTCCTTCTTTGCAAAGTAATAAAGCAATTCCTCTGTATTTCCTTCTTTTTTATGTTACTTTTCATTCTTTGCATTGGTTTGGATTTTTTTGACTTAGTCCCGTGAACAGCCATGTAATTGGGCGATGGATATGCGTATTTTTTTATTTTTTTCTAGTATGTTATTTGTACTTATAATAGTTGTTGTTCTTCACTGAATAACTATCCTGAACTTCAGTGTGATAATCGTTTTTAACATGTTAAATTTGAGGTTGTTATTTTTTGGATTTAAATATTTTGTAGATATTGAAATCGGCATTGCGCGTATTAACCAATGCGGTAGTGCGAGGCCGAGCAGGGGGGAGGGGGGTCGGGACCCCCTCCCCTCCCCCTTCGAGGCCGAGACAGGAATGATCCGGAGCAGGCGACGACGCGGCGTTCCGCGTCGTCGCATCCGGAGGCGAGTCCGTCACATCCGTGACCCCCACTATCTATGTAACACCCTTGATGCGACTATATCTCCCACGTGTCGAGGCACGACTTAGAGGCATAATCGCATTGAAGGCATATGTCGCAAGTCAGGCAATCTTCACAACATCCCATGTAATATAGATAATAAAAGGGGAGATAACATAGTTGGCTTACACTCGCCACGTCAATCGAGTACATAAATAACATTACATCAACCAAACACTCATGGCCCGTCTACGGCGCCAAAATAAAAGATAACCCAACAAGCGACACGGTCCCGATCACCCCCAACAGGGCACCACTACTGATCATCAGGAAAGGAAACATAGTATCATTGAGAGTCCTCGTCGAACTCCCACTTAAGCTCGAGCGCGTCACCTGGAGCAGAATCATCAGGCCCTGCATCTGGTGTAATAGTAATCTGTGAGCCACAGGGACTCAGCAATCTCGCACCCTCGCGATCAAGACTATTTAAGCTTATGGGTAAGGCAAGGTAAATGTAAGTGGAGCTGCAGCAAGCGACTAGCATATATGGTGGCTATCATGTTCGCAAAAGAGAGCGAGAAGAGAAGGCAAAGCGCGAGCGAGTAACTAGAGGACAGCCTGCGCAAACATTACTCCAACACTGTGTCCACTTCCCGGACTCCGCCGAGAAGAGGCCATCACGGTAACTCACACTATTGATTCATTTTAATTAAGTTAAGGTTCAAGTTATCTACAACCGGACATTAACAAATTCCCATCTACCCATAACCGCGGGCACGGCTTTCGAAAGTTCAAATCCCTGCAGGGGAGTCCCAACTTAGCCCATGACAAGCTCTCACGGTCAACGAAGGAATAGACCTCCTCCCGAGACGTTCCGATCAGACTTGGTACCTCAGTTCTTCAAGACACTTCGGCAGGTTAAAACTAATCCAGCAACACCGCCCGAATGTGCCGACAAATCCCGATAGGACCTGCACATATCTCTTTCTCAGGGCACACTCAGATTGTCCTAGGTACAGGTAGGCCAGCCCAGAGTTGCCCCTGGTGGCCACCAGCAGCTGACAGGTGGACCAACACTCAGAGGAGCACTGGCTCGGGGGGGTTTAAAATAAGATGGCCCTCGGGCTCCGGAAACCCAAGGGAAAAAGAGGCTAGGTGGAAAATGGTTAAACCAAGGTTGGGCATTGCTGGAAAAGCTTTAATCAAGGCGAACTATCAAGGGGTTCCCATTATAACCCAACCGCGTAAGGAACGTAAAACCCGGGAACATAACACCGATATGACGGAAAACTAGGGCGGCAAGAGTGGAACAAAACACTAGGCGAGAGGCCGAGCCTTCCACCCTTTACCAAGTATATAGATGCATTAAGATAACATGGCAATATAATGATATCCCAACAAGTAAATAAATGTTCCAACAAGGAACGGTCTCCAATCTTCACCTGCAACTAGCAACGCTATAAGAGGGGCTGAGCAAAGCGGTAACATAGCCAATCAACGGTTTGATAGGACATGGTGGGTTAGAGGTTTGACATGGCAATTTGGGAGGCTTGAAAGCAAGTGGTAGGCATCGTAGCATTGGCATAGCAAAAGAGCGAGCATCTAGCAAAGCAAAGATAGTAGTGATTTCGATGGTATGATCATCTTGCCTGCAAAGTTGTCAGAGTTGACTGGATCCTCGAAAGCAAACTCAACGGGCTCCTCATTAGCGAACTCGTCTCCCGGCTCTACCCAAACAAGACAAACAAGCAAACGGAACACAATCAACCACTTGCAAAGCTCAAACAATATGATGAAAAGATGATATGCTATGCGGGATGCGATGCGGAATGCATATGCAAGATTTGACAAGGAACGCATGAACCTGGCCTCAACTTGGAAATCCAAGTGTGCCACTCGAAATATGAGATGAAATCGCTTGAAAACGATATAAAGAACGCCGGAATCGGAGCTACGGTTTGGAAATGGCAAGCGATTCAAATATGGCCACGTTCTGCGATTTACAGCAAGTAGCCATCTAAATGCAACAAGATGAACATGCTACAGCACCCAAACATGGCATAAAAATACATGGCAGGGATGCATTCAATATGCTTAACAAAAGTCTAACACTGAGCTACGGCCAATTCATCCATTAACAGGTTCAAACAAGCATGGCAAAAATGCATTTGACGAACAGATTTCAGACTTAGTGAAATTAACACTTGTCTGGAATTTCAGATCAGATAGCACTCTTTGGAGCAATAAAACTACATGCTATAGGACCTGAACATGGCAAATTAAAGCATGGCATGGATCTAATCAAATAGCTTAACAAAAGTCCCTTAGTGACCTTGAGCCAAAAGGGATCATAAAATTCAATTGCAAGCATGTGAACTTGGCAAAAACATAATCAGATCACAGACTTAGTGAAAACTGGAGCATGCTGAAAATAGATATCAAGTAGGCATGTTTACGAGCTCGATGCACTCACTACGGAGCAAGTCATGATCATCTAAGCATACACCCACCAAGAATACACAAAATGCAAGCTAGACATGGCAAGAACAATAGCATAGCATGCACGGATCAACTATAACATCATCGGCAAAATCGCTAACAAGTAGACAATCTGCCCAGATTCACGAAGTAGCAAAAGTAGAGCTCGATTGACTCAAGCTAGGTTGCTCCATAATTGCAAACAAAGAAATGGATGGATAGAGCACTACAATATCATCAAAACATCCTTACTGATCATCCTCAAAAGAGGCACGGATCACTAGGAAACAACATGAACATAACGCCATATGAGATAAACAGGTCAAGGACTTGGTGGAAATGCTAAGTCCCTGAAATCGGCATTACCAAGTGCCTCACTTTGCAAGCTAGTGCTAGTCACCACACACATCACAAAAATACATGCGTTGCACCTCTGGAAAGATGGAAAAACCCTTAACAAAATATATGTAGAGCTCATGGGCATATCATGCACACAATAATCATGGCAAAAATGACAAATATCTAAATGAAGCAGCAGATCTGACAATTATCTCAAGTTGCACTCTTCTACAAGCATTTCGGGCATCAAGATGAACTCAAATGAAACTGATGCAATGGAATGAAATGATGTGCTCTCTGAGGCGAACATTTTGATATGCTATATGCCCAAAAGGGAGCTACGGGTGCAAAGTTACGATGCGATGAACATGAGCATTTGAATCTGGGAATCTCGGGGACTTAGAAGAATTTCAACCTCGCAAAAGTCAATCCGGGATGGCGAGAAGCGGGACGGCGCGGATCCGTGACGGAGGACGTCGTTTGGTTGGAGGGATGGGTGGATCTCGTCCACCCTCCTCGGATCCGACCGGAACGGAGCTCCGGCGAGCTCGAACGCCGGCAAGGAGGAGCTCCGGCGGTGGAGCTCGGCGAGCCCGGGCGGCGAGGCGCAGATCCGATGGCGGCACGGGGAGGCGCAAGCGACGGCGGCGGAGCCACGCGGCGGAGGCGGCGGCGCAGCTCTGGCGGAAGCCGAGGCGGCGACGAAGGCGACTTCCGGCGACAGCGGGCGGCGCAACTCCGGCGCGAAGAGGCGGTGGGGAGGAAGAGGCACTCGGGCGGCGGCGCGGGATCTGGCCCGGATCGGCCCCGCGCGGGCCGGATCTGGGCCGGAGGGCGGCGCGGTGAAGTGGGGTGCGGGGCAGACAGGTGTCAGGCGGCGATTGGCGGCGGAGATTTTTGTCCGGCGCGGATCCGGACACGTCCGGCGGCGCGCGAGGAAGAGAACTAGGGTTTCGGGGAAGAGGAAACGGGAATTTCGGAGGGGGTGTATTTATAGGCATAGAGGGAGCTAGGAGAGTCCAAATGAGGTGCGGTTTTCGGCGACGCGATCGTGATCGAACGCTCTAGATGATGGAGAAGGTTTTGGTGGGTTTTTGGGCCAACTTGGAGGGGTGTTGGGCTGCAACACACACGAGGCCTTTTCGGTCCCTCGGTTAACCGTTGGAGCATCAAACGAAGTCCAAATGGTACGAAACTTGACAGGCGGTCTACCGGTAGTAAACCAAGGCCGCTTGGCAAGTCTCAGTCCAATCCGGAAATGTTTAATCCCCACACACGAAAGAAAGGTAGAAACGACCACCGGAGGAGAACGGAGCGCCGGAAAGCAAAACGGACAACGGGGAAAATGCTCGAATGCATGAGATGAACACGTATGCAAATGCAATGCACATGATGACATGATATGAGATGCATGACAATGATAACAACACACGGACACAAAAACCCGAACCCGAGAAAATAAAATAACTTAAGGCCGGAAACGGCAAGAGTTGGATTACATATTGGGAAAGTCATATGCGGGGTGTTACAATCTATCTTAGGGTTTTTAGGGTTTAGGGTGCGTGCGGTGGGGGTGGAAACAGAATAACCGCATTGCGTCCTGTCAAATCCTAGCGCGCAGCAATGCGGTCGCGTGAGGCCGAGCAGGGGGGAGGGGGGTCGGGACCCCCCCCCCTCCCCTCCCCATGTGAGGCCGAGACAGGAACGAGCCGGAGCAGGCGACGATGCGGCCTGCCGCATCGTCGCATGCGGAGGCGAGTCCGTCACATCCATGACCCCACTATCTATCTTAGGGTTTTTAGGGTTTAGGGTGTGTGCTGTGGGGGTGGAAACAGAATAACCGCATTGCGTCCTGTCAAATCCTAGCGCGCAGCAATGCGGTAGCGCGAGGCCAAGTAGGGGGGAGGGGGGTCGGGACCCCCCTCCCCTCCCCCTGCGAGGCCAAGACAGGAACGAGCCGGAGCAGGCAACGACGCGGCGTGCCGCGTCGTCGCATGCGGAGGCGAGTCCGTCACATCCGTGACCCCACTATCTATCTTAGGGTTTTTAGGGTTTAGGGTTAGATATGAACTTCATCTGTTTTTGTAGTTGAACTTCTTCTTTTTGTTTCTTAGGGTTTATTTATTCTTATGCCATTACTTCTTTTATTAGAGTACTTGAACTTCTGTTCTTTATTTTTTGAACTTCTTTCTGTTGTTTTTTAGGTGCATATTTATGTATGTATTTTCTTCCTTTGGTAGTGCATTTGCCATCTATTTTTGGTTTTAAGGATATCAGCGGTGCTATTGTGTGAAGTTATCTCATTATAATAGATGCATTCAAATGGTGCATTCATTTATATATAGATGTATTTACTTTTTTAGCTATTAGGGGGGGGTAAAACTGTAAATTCAGTGGCGCTGCAATTCCCATGATAGATAGGCATTAAGTGAGCATCTCCCTCGCCACCACCTGTCAGAAAACCCCTCTCCCCCTGTCGCTCGCTCTCTTCCCCCTCTCTGTCGCTCCGCTGCCTTCCTCACCTCCAACTCCCCCTGATTTCTTCGCCCCTGTCCCCTGCCCTCGTGCTGGAGTAACCGGCGCACGCCCCCGCTCCTATTTCTCCCCCACGCCCCGCTCTCCCTCGCCCAACCCGCTCTGTTCTACTCTGAAGTGAGGGCGGCAACTGCCTGCGCGGTTGCAAGGTGCGCGTGGCGTCATGGGGAGTGGAAGAACCGCCGCGGATTCATGTGTGCGGGGGTTGTTTCGAGAGGTACAAATGCTACCCCCCGCCCCCCTAATGCTTGCTTTTAGTTTCGCCAGATCTGTCGAGTCCGCCTCCTGTGTGCTCTCGCGTCCGCCTCCTACCCCCTTCTTCTGATGGTTTGATGGGAGATTAGGTAGGGTTCTTGTGCGTGTGGTGGGTGGATTCCATTCCCCCGTGGTCAGATTTGTCTATGAGATGCTTGTGTGTGCTATTTCTCCATTCAGAGTTGATTGGATTTCATTTCCCCTTTGGTGATTTCATTTCCGCTAAATCTGATGTATCTAATTGTCTTAGTATTGTTGATTTCGAGGTCTAGATTATGTCTGTCACATGCTAGTTAGTTTCTGGATTCTTCTTTTGTTTGTGCTTGCCTATATGTGCTACTGTTCATGTTTTCATACTTGTTGATATTATCTAGTTGTTTCATCCTAGGGTTTCATTTAGTTGTTTTTTGTATTTGTTGTATGATTTTCTACCTGCTAACTATATGCATTCTATCCCCTGTTTTTAGTAGGTTGTTCTAGGGTTTGGAGTTTCATTCGTCAAGGGGGTTGTGTTGTCGTGGCTTCCAAACCTTCTCCGGGTATCTTAATGTAGTTGGATCTTGTATTTTAAAGCTGTATTCTTATATATGTCTGCCCATATCTTCATTTAGTTTTCTTGTTGGACTGCCATTCTTATTAGTGTGAACTTCTAAGAAAGGTTATGTGTATGCTTTTTACCCTTAGCTTGAGTTAGTAGTGTTGCTTACTTTTTAGTTGATGATTTGCAGGTGAAACTATGTCACCAAGTGTTGTTGGACTTCCCAAATGATTCATATTTATAGTGTATATCTTTGTTTTTTTATTTGTTATCATGTTCATGGTATTGATATTTAGTTTGGCTGTGAAATACTATTTGTGGTCATGCTACATATTTTTATGTGCTATTTGCTTGGGTCACATAGTTGAACTTCTGGTTTTAATTATTGTTTGTTCATAATGAAATTTGGTTGAACTTTTGTTATGCACATTTTGTGTTTACTACTTTGTTATATATCGTTGAACTTCTGGACATTCATGTTATATGTAGTATCCCCTTTGAGTGTAGATTGTTTTTATAGTTAGTGTGTAGATTTTAGTTTGTTTGTTGTGTTTACTGCTTTGTTAGGTATTGTTGAACTTCTTGTTATTGGACATTGTTGTCAAAGTAGAAGTCCCTTAGGTGTAGGATTGTGCATTAGAACTCAGCTGCCTTTTGACTTGCATTTTTTGTAGTTGGTGATGAGTTGAATAGTTCTGAAAAAAATGCCTGCGGTCAAGATGGAGCTTCAGAGGTTAATACCGATGCTCCAATATCTGATGCGGCTAAATCACCCATTATCCCTTTGACTTTGATTGCCGAGGTTGCTTCGAGCCTTGAGAATGTTTCAAGCCTCGAGGATCTTGCTTCTGCAGCTCTTGCTTCACCTAGTATGTGAAACCCCTTTTCTTTTCATTTTTAAAGTTTCCAGCCATGTTTTTTTAGCTTGTTCATGTCGTTTGTTTTTGTTCATGACTTTTTTTATTTTTTGCTTCGATTTTTTGTGTTTTTTGCAGATGTGTCCCCAGAGGAGGAAGCTGTGAACACCATCAATGATGTTTTATCTGAGTTGGGTTTATCAGAAAACCCTGCTGCAGCTGAGGAGGGGGCTCCCTCAGTCAAAGGTTGTGATTCCGTTCCGGATCCTTTGTGCTCTCTTCAGATGTCAGAGACGCAGTCGCAGTCTGTTGATGGCACTGAACCTGTCACGCAACCCGAGGATGTGCCTTTTTAGCTTCTCCTGGAGGACCAACGTAAGAGGAAGAAGCAAGAAAATTTTGACAAGAAGAGGGCGGCCTGCCTTGAGAAAGGTTCTGATGTTCCTGGATCTGTTCATGTGGCTGAGCTCACTGTTGAGGAAGACGTGTCGTGTGGTAGTGATGGCACGGTTGTCCCTGTTACGAAGAAAATCAAGAAGACTACTACGAGGAAGCTAGTAGTTGGTGAAGTTACTCCTCGGAGGAGCCCACGTGTTTCAAGGCCTGCAGAAGTTGTTGAAGATGAAGGGTTAGGCCTTGGTGGTACACCACGCCGTAGTCCTCGTGTGCTTGCCACTGCCACGCCTACACCTTCTCCGCTTGGTGCTGGTGCATCTGGTAAGGGGAAGAAATGCGACGTGAAGCGCAAGGTTCCACCTGCAAAGGTCAACAAGGGTGTGAAGAAGCGTTCTCGTGTTAATCCAGAGGACAAGGATGATGTTGATTTCAATGCTGATGATGAGGACGATGACGATGATGATGATGCCGCTAATCAGGTATGAATGTCTCATGTTTACTATTTTTTAGAGCATTTGTCATTGTTGCTGTAGTTTTATTGTTTTTAGCACTTCCTTGGCGTACATAGCTGACCTTCTGCTCCATCTCAATATAGACGAATAAATTAGCCGACGTGCTTTGGTTTTATGGCATTACTGCCTTTGTGTACATAGTTGGATTTCTGGGTATATACATGAAGAAATTAGCTCAACTTGTTTTGTATACATGTTTGATTACTGCCTTAGTGTATATGGTTGAACTTCTGCTTTTTAAATTTCCATCATTTTTGAAAGCATGTTGACTAGTGTTCATACATGGTTGTACTGCCTATGTAGACATAGTTGGACTTCTGAGATACATGTTTGATTACTGCCTTGGTATACATGGTTGAACTTCTGCTTTTGTAAATTTCCAACATTTTTTTGAAAGCATGTTGACTAGTGTTCATACATGGTTGTAGTGCCTATGTAGACATAGTTGGACTTCTGAGATACATGTTTGATTACTGCCTTGGTATACATGGTTGAACTTCTGCTTTTGTAAATTTCCAACATTTTTGAAAGCATGTTAACTTCTGGTCATACATGGTTGTACTGCCTATGTAGACATGGTTGGACTTCTGAGATGTAGTGCGTATATGTAGGCATAAGTGGAATTTTGGTGAAGGTTGTGTGTCTCATTGTTCTGCCTTTTTCCTTGTCAATGTATTTTTTTCAGTATCAGCTTGTGCAGCAGCCTGAGAGGAGGAAGAGAGGAGGCAAAGCACCCGAAGAAGGTGGCCAAGGAGGAGGTGAGGCGAAACGTTTTAACAAGACGGTTCGCTGCTCACTAGGAGAGGTCAAGACGTGTGCGAAAATGCTACAAGATAGGCATAAGGCGAGGGTTATCGAAGCTGATTTTGGTTGTGTGTTTGACTTGAAGGTTGATTCCAACATTTCTCGTCCTTTGATGGGCAACATCTACACGAGGATTGACCCTTCAACCATGATTTTGGACATGGGTGAGGTGAACAAGGTTATACGTATTACAAGTGATGCTATTCACCATCTCTTTGGGTTCCCTCAAGGTAATCGTACCCCCCCTAGGCCCTCGAATGATGGTTTTGATGATGCTATTATGAGGTTGAAGGGCAAGCTTGGGTATGCTAGGAGTGACGACATCAAGACAAAGGATTTGTGGAATATCCTCGCTGAACTTGTGAAGGATGGGACGAAGGATGATCTTGCTCTGCAGGTGTTTTACCTTATTGTTTTCCTGAAGGTGGTTATCCTTGGAACGTCTACACAAGTGTCCAGGGAGGCAGCAATGGCCGAGAACCTTGTGTTTGAGGATATGGCAGACATGGACTACTGCCAGTTGGTTGTTGAAGATATTCGGAATGCTGTTGTTAGGTATCAGCAAGGTACTACCAGAGGAAAAGTTGTCACAGGCTGTGCCATCGCGCCGATTCTTATGTATCTGGACTGCCTTATCATTGGCAAGATGCCTAATATTGACTTGAGGACCCCTCGCATCAATTTCATGGATCAGGCCAAGCTTCTTGAGCTTGCTGCGGCTGACTTGGTCACGAAAGGTGATGATGACCCAGCCAACTGGGTGTTTGGGGGACTGCCTGTGAGTGTTTCTATGCATTATTCTTTCCTTGAACTTCTGGTATTGTCTTGTATATTTTTTGTTCCCATGTTCCTTCATTTGTTTTCTGACGCGTTGACTTTTGTTTTTGTATGCAGTGGAAGACACAGGCTGAGGTTGTGTTCTTTAGGGTTATCGAACGTCCTGTTCTAACTATGCCTCGTTCTGCCGGCCTAGGGAGTAGAAGTTCCCCAAGATTTGAATTCTCCCGGGATGTTAATACTGGTGCCCCCTGTAGATCCAGGAGGTTCTTCTGCCCGTGTGAGTGCTGCAGGTGGCGTTTCTTGTGAGGATTTTTTTGAAGCTGCCAATGTTTCTCTGGTTAGGATTGACAGTCTTCTTGAAACTGTTTGTGGGGAGTTGGCTCGTGTTCCTTCGACTGCTGAGCGTCTTAGTCGCGTTGATGGGATTCTTCCTCCCGGCACGGGTTTGATGCTGAGTCTTCGAAGGAGGTCTTATGTATTGAAGCTAAATTTCTTAAAGAGCTTCGTCAAAGCACTTCCCACCTCCGGACTAGCGTTGGGCTGTTCAAGGAAATGCAGGATGCTCGTTGCAAGCCTTTTGAAGATGAGGCAAGTGTTGTTGTGAGACAAATTCAGAGGCAGGATTCTATTCATTCGGGTCATGAAGGAGGCCACGTGGAGCATAACAAAGAGGTTTGCACTAATGTTCAATGTTAAATGTTAGCTTTCAGTTATTACTGTTTGTGGTCATAGGCGAGCGTTGTTGATTTGATGTGTCGTAAACTGTTTCTTTTTAGCACTAGTGTTCCTAGGTGACCTTATCTGTTTATTGAACCTGAACTTCAACTGCTACAGCACCTGAACTTCCATGACTTCGATGACTGGCCCTTTTTTGTTCCCTTTTGTATCTTGGAGTAGTTCGATATCTGACCTGCTATGTTTACTGTATTTGGACTTCCATTATGTGTCAGTTGTGATAGCTGGCCTTCTCTGATTGTGCAATCTGAACTTCTGTTGATTAGGTATTTGTTTTCTAAATGATTTTTTTTATTTTTTAGGCTGTTCATGATGATGCTAGGGTTGAGGAGGATGTTTTACCTGCGCATGAAGCTGCCCCTATGCATGAGGCTGCCCATGTGCATGAACCTGCTCCGGCTAGTGGCGTAATAGTTGATGAGGTTCATGGCAGTGAAAATGAGGTACCATTTTTCTTGTCCATTTGTCTTGTTGCCCCTGAGACGGACTTGCTGCTCATGTGCATGAGGTTCAGTCAGCCCTTTGTAATGACTTTCTGTTTCTTTTTGCAGCAGCAGAATGATGAGGTTAGTGTTCCTCCAGAGAAGGTTGCAGACATGTCCGTCTCAGGCACCGGCTGCTCCGATGGGGTGGTCCTGACTGAACCTCAGTCGTCCATTGTCGCCGAGGTTTCAAATGCTGAGCAGGGCAAGACAACTGGAGACATCATTTTGGAGAAAGATGTTGTTGAGTCTGCTGTTGAAACTGGTGGTAGTGCTGCTGCAAGCCCGGAGAAGTCTCCTGCAGTAGAGCCATCAGTTGATGTTAATGCTATACAGGCACAACCAAAAGTTTTTTTTGTTTCAGATTCTCCAGCTACTCCAGCTGCTGCTGGTGTCCTTCCTGACGATGCTGCAACGTCTGCTGGAGATGACGATGAAGATACCGAAAGCGATAGCTATGGAGAGGAGGTTGATCATTCCAGTGCTGCCACTGGTCTAGGCAAGGATCCATGAAGAGAGGAGCATGCTTCTCTCTTCTTTCCCCATTCCCTTCCCTCTTTGTTGTTTGGTTTAGTCCATGATATCCCCTGTGAACTGCCTGTGTGGTCTAAGTTGAACTTCTGGTTTTGTTGTTTGTCGTGTGGGTTGTAAAGAATGTTAAGTGAACCAGTTTTCTATGTGAGTGGATGTTTGTAATGCATGGGTGTGATGTCTATGATGCTGTGTTTTATCTTTTCTGATGTAGCAGCTGAGATGTGCTTATGTTTTGAATGTTTGTGCTTGAATGTTGGTCTTAATTGAAACTGACGTGAATCTATGTGCTTTGAGTGTTGCTGTTAATTGCTATTTTTTTGGTGAGCAGATAGCGACCTTGCTGTCGTGCGAAAGAAGGTTGATGACTTTTATTACAGTGTAACTAGGCTTAGGAACGACCGTTCCAAGAGGTGAGTGCAGCTGCTCAACATTTACATCATCCATGTACCCCCTGTGAACTGCCTGTGGTTTCATACCTGAACTTCTCAACTCTATGTACCTGAACTTCTTGTTTTTTTGCTTCTCTGGTGCTGAACTTCTGGCCTCTTTTATACTGTACTGCCTGTTGTGATATAGCTGAATTTCTGTGCTAACATGTGTTATGAACTTCCTGAGTTCCTGCTGCTTAACTTGTTTTACTTTCTATTCGCTTGTTTTAGATCAATGATTATGTTCCAAAACAAGGAGTGTGAAGCTTCTGTTCAAGAAGTCGCAATATATTTTGGTCCTCGCGGAATGCTTACATCTAATGTGGCTGAGTGTGCACTCTATTGTCTACGTGCGAAGTACCAGGGATCGGATAAACTCATCCTGCCGTATTGGGTTTGTGTAAGTCAACCATACAGTGATTTCTTTTCTGTTTTGTTCCTTACCATTTTAGTTAAAACTTGTTCGTCTCATTTTTGTATTTTTTCATATGTTGGTGTTGTCTGCATTATTTTAGGACAAGATTTTCAGAGGTCATTTTTGATTCCCGTGTGAGGAAGTACTTCATGGCGAGTGGTCCAGATAGCATGGATGCACATGATTTGGTATGCAATATCTTGTTCTTTGCCTCTGTATTAGTTTTGCAGTGCGATCCACTGTGTTAATATTTGTTTTATTTTTCTTTTGTACCGTTCTGATATTAATTCTCATTTTTTAATGATTCGTGTGTTTATGATGCTTCAGGTTGTTTTCCCTACTTTTGACCCGCCTGATCTTCCTGCTTCCATGGGTGGTGTCGGTCATTGGGTGTCGGTGTTCCTTGACCTGAAGAATTCAAGGTTCCAGCTTCTCGATTCCTACTATGGACCAAAAGATGAATGTGCGGTACGCCTGTTTCGACAGATGACCGACAACATCAAGAGGCTTTGGAAGGATGCCAGCAACGACAGGGAGACACCCTTCAGTCCTATTAGCATCGACAATTTCCCTCTAGATTGGATTGATGTCCCGCAGCAGCAAAACAAGTATGAGGTCGACTTTTTCTCTTTATCACATCTGTTTAACTGTAGTTGTACTTAAGCTGCGACGTGTTTAATTCGTTGGCTTTCTTTTTCTGTCCTAACACTATTTCTTTTACTTCGTTTGATGGCAGTATCGACTGCGGATTCTTCATGCTTACGAATGTTAATTAGTATCATGACGGGGTTCTTGCAAATTATTCCCATGACAATATCGGGGATATCAGGAAGACGTGGTTGTACTCAATCGCTTCTTCTAACCTCTTTGAGACAGACTTCCAAGCTCTGTTTGGCTACTACACATGTAAGTATTTTGGAACTTGTACTGCTTACCTACACTGCATCTTTTTATTCTACCTGAACTTCATATTTTTCTCTGAACTTGGACTTCTGCTTGAGGTCTGGCTGGGCTGCTGGTTTCGGAAGGAGAGGAGCATTTTCTTTGTACATGAACTTCATTTCTATCTTTTTTAATTTTGCTTGTGTGTTTTGTTTTGCTTAAATGGACATGAGCATTTTATTTTATAATTGAACTTCAGAGATGATGCCTTTCTATGGTTTTGTTAGCTGTAGTTGAATGATTTACAATTCATCGGTTTATCTTGAACTGTGCCTCTGGTTGTGCCTGAACTTCATTTAGTTTTTTACTGCAACTAATTTTTTTAGGTCAGCTTGAGTAGTAACCATGTCATCTTTATTAGTTGGACTGCACATTGTGATGTTCCTGAACTTTAGTTGTTTTTAATGGTGATGTTTTCTCTTCCTTTTTTCTTTGACAGTGGAACCGTTGGAGCTGACCGATTACCACTACTCATTCCTCGGGTCACAGGAATACCAGCCTAGGGAGGAACCGATGAGTACAGCTCCGATAGGAGATGATAGACCTCGGACCCTTATTCCTTCCAAGTTGGGGAAGCAGGCTGGCAGTATTCGTGGTACTCCAAAAACCCCTTGCTACAGGAAGGCTGATGCAGTCGAAGCAGCCGAAGCAGAAGTGATTTCGTCCGATGATGATTTTGAGAAGATTGCTTACACGAAGAATGCTAAATGTGCTGCTGGTACAGTTGCTGGTAGAGGTGGGAAGAATGTTGTGATCACCAGGAGGAAACCGGCAGTTGAGTCTGGGAACATAACTTCCTCCAAGAGAGCATCAAGATTGCCTTTGAAGTGGCGTTCTCCTGTCGCTCCCCTAGAAAAATACAGTTACCCTCATCTATCCGAGGCCCGGAAGTTGAAACAATATGTGTTGAGTAAAGACGGTCTGGAGAAGTATTCTGAGTGAGTTACCCTCATCTGTCACTCCCTTGCCTTAGAGTTGTAGTGTCTGAACTTCTGTTGTTGTATTGTCTGAACTGCTGTTGTTGTAGTATCTGAACTTCTGTTTTATGTCTCCTCTTGCCTTTTGAGTTATAGTGTCTGAACTTCTGTTTGTTGTTGTATCTAAACTTCTAATATTTTTTTACCATCATTTTGTATTCTGCAGGACAAGCTACTGCATGTTTACCATCCCTGCGAATGTGATTGACCTCACAGGACGTGTCCTTTATACGCTTTTCGGTGAAGGGCAGGAGATGGAAGGAGACATAATGGATTATCTCATAAATTTGTGGAAGGATAAGCCGGAGACCTCTGAGATATTCACTAGTGCTGACAGGGTTGTACTTAGTCCCTACTTCATACAGGTTTTAGTTCTTTGCACCCCTATCTCCTTCTTTTTGCCTTAGTTTTGTTGTAGTAGCATTTGGGAGGTGTTTTAATTGTGTTTTTGTGAATGCACAATACTGCCTGGAGTATGATTTCTTCGGTGCAACAGTTCCAAAGTTTGATGCAAAAAAATCTGCTGGTCTCCTCCCAATGTTTGTTCGCCAGGAAGAAGACCTTCTTAACACAAAGCTGGTTAGGTTTTCATAACTCTTGCTTTTTTTAATTTCATGTGCATCCTTTTGCTGAGTTTGTCAAGAAATTTTTGTTCATGTCGGTTCTTGAGTACATATGCTTTTATAGTTTGTGTTCACCGGTCCTTTCATTCTTGGCAGGTTTTCTTGATTCTATTCAAGCCAATTGGCACAATGGCGCACTACAGTGTGTATGTGTTGAATAGATATCGTGGGAGCATTGACATCCTTGATTCACTTTCTTACGATAATATGCAAACATCGCGATCGAGTTTCCACGGGGACTGCCAAAATATCATGAGTGTTTCTTAGCCTGAACCTCCTTTCACATTCTCTTGTTTGACACGAAGTTTATTATGCCTTGTGTTGACAAAATATGTTGCTGTCTCTGTTTTGGTAATACTGCTTGAACTGACTGTCATTTAGAAGTTGAACTTCTACTATTTTGTTTAGGTGGATCTTATGCAAGTGTCGCTTTTTTATGTACCTGAACTTAACTATTTTGGTTAACATGTTTTTGACTTCATCTAATTTGTTATTTCCGACAGATGAAGAGATTTGTTGGGTTGCTCGAGGAGGTGTACGGCAAGGCTGCATACAAGGCGAGCAAGCAGCCTAACTGGGTGACTATTGCAAAGAGGCCGACTTTCATCGATGTTCCGAATCAGAAGAGTAATGATTGTGGTTTCTTTGCCGTGAAGTTCAGCTCTTCGTATGATGGCGATGAGATTGTTGAAGATTTTGGTGATGTGGAAGTATGTTCTGTCTTTGTTCTAGTCTCATCATCCTTTGATTATTCTTGTGTGTTTTTGCTGAGACGCTCCTGTTGTGGTTTTAGATATCCGTTACTAAACCATCGTTTTCATCTTTCTTTTGTTTGCAGGCTGCTGCAGATGACTGGAAGGCTAAGTTCATGCAGACTCTGATTTTTAGCGAGAAGAATGAAGTCGTGCGTTCAGAGCTCCCTAAAGAGATCTAGTCCTTTGGCCCATGAATTCGAAGCATTAGTTTCATCTGTAGATTTGATTTCGTACAGATTTTTAGGTTTGATAATGATTGGAACAATTCCGTAAAGATTTGGTTGTAAGAATGTTTTTAGTGATTTGTGTATCTATAGGTGCAGCACTATTACTTATGATATTGTGGACAAATGCATTTGGTGTGAAGAATGATTTGGCTTTGTGAATTTCAATGTACTGCGTCGTTTTTCAGTATCCATGTGTTGAATGTTTTTGCCCCAACAGATGTACCTGAACTTCTGCCTCGGTTTTGGTTTAACTGCTTGATTTTTTTTCGTGCTGTTTATTTTCGGGCTCCCAACATATGATCGTAGACTTGAACTTCTGCTTTGAGATGTGGCTGGGCTGCTGGTTTCAGATGGAGAGGATATTTTGTGTTGTGTAATGTATTGGTAATGTTCAACCCAAACAATATGTATGCTTTTGCGTAGAATCTATATTTGTTTTTTTGTGTTTTTTTCAAGTGCGAACGTATTTCATATGTAAATCTGTGCAGAAATATTGTTGATGTTTCTTTATCTTTCGTCGGCATTGTACATGAACTTCTGCACGTATCCAAGCAGAACTTCACATTTGAACGCGTTGTCTTAGGCTTGCTAACCTTAGTTTATGCGGTGAAACTTTATTTTTTAAGCATATTTTTTTCCTACATCGATTTTATATACCAGAACTTCTTCTATAAGCTGACCTGAACTTCAATACTATATGATTATTTGCTGGTTGCACTTTTATGGAATACAACACGAGCACCTCCTGCCATAATATACCAGGACTTCTGCAGTAAGCTTACTTGAACTTCACATTATATGTTTTTCATGTTTGTTCTTGCTTGCACTTTCATGCAATACATCACCAGCACATCACTTCATCCCATAACATACCAGGACTTCTGCAGTAATATTACTTGAACTTCACAGTGTATGTTTTTCATTTTATTACTGCTTGCTCTTTCATGCAGTACATCATCAGCACAACACTTCATCTCATAACATACCAGGACTTCTGCAGTAATACTACGTGAACTTCACAGTGTATGTTACCAGGACTTCTTTGAAAGTTCAACAATAAAAGGGGATGACATAATATTCTGGACATTGACATGACATAAGTTTGCATTGTGTTAATTGACCTATTCTAACTGTTCATCAGCCTTGCGCTCCTCCTAGGCTTTGGTTGTATAGGTTTTTGCTTGACATGTACCTCTTTCTCTTCATCTTCCTCTTCATCGTCCTCTTCCTCTTCATCATCCTCTTCCTCTTTCTCTTCATCGTTCTCTTCCTCTTCGTCTTCCTCTACTTCAACAGTGTCTTCGTCTTCGTCTTCCTCTTCCTCTTCCACCTCTTTCTTGTTGCTGGCTCTGGGTTTTGCTTTTTGTTTCTTCTCTGGCTTTTTGCTTGTCTTTTCAGCATCTGCTCGCTTCGAGCATGTTCTTGCATTATGTGGTTCATACTCCTTTGCATATGTTACAAAGTCTGGTGCTTGCTTTCTGTGGGTGTGGTCCCTTCTTTTGTTCCATAACTTCGGGTTGCTCTTTTTGAGATTTGGGTTGCTTGACCTCCTCGGCATTGTTTCTTTCCAAGAGTGTTGGACAGGTCAGCTTGTTGTGTCCCACAACCTGGTTGCACACACTACATTTCCTGTGTCCAAGTGGCACTCCATTCTCATCGAGCACCACGACTCTTCCTGCAGGTGGTGCCTTTATTTGCGCTCTCTTGTCACTTTTCTTTGCTGCAGTAATTTTCTTCCTACCCTTTGTTTCAGAATACAGCGGCAGTTTCATCATCCCTTGCTGTCGCTGCTCCATTGATTGGCCATCACCCTGCTTGCATTGGTTGGCTTCAGCGGCGTCGTTGAGCATTTCAGCTGCATAATAGTGAAGGTCATCTTCAATTTTAGCGTCCTCTTCAGCCATCCTTTCGTCAGCATCCACACGATTTGCTGAATGTATTGCATCAAGCTCTTCCACGAGCCTCTTGAGAACATAGTAGGCTCTGTCATACTGCTGGTCACATCTCATCGCTTTCTTGTTAACCATCAAATTCAGCTGCAGCAAGATGTCTTGCTTCGATAGCCTTGAGCTGCCATCCAATGCGGTTGTGTTGTAGTCCCTTGTATCAAAGGTTGGTTGTGATTTTGCAGTCTTTGTGTACCGTTTGAGGATATACTTGTTTGGAAATTTGTCAGGCTTCAGGTAGTCCAGTATGTTCATGATGTGAAGGCAGAACAGGCCTGCATTTTGCGATGAATGTAGAATACATAGTTTGTGAGCCAGCAATGAGTTTCATAAATTTTGATATGATACTACTAGTCTAGCTATTTAATGAGTTTGTTTTCCCGCTCACCTGTGTGTGTCCAGAGCTTGCATTCACACTCATATATTTCATTGTCTGGGTCATCTACAACCTGGAATTCATGCTTTGACCAAGAAAATCTTTCTTCATCATCATGGCCAGGCTTGTTGTGGTAGTACACAAGGTACTTAGTGGACTCTGCTGTATGCTTTGCGTGAAATAGCATGGCCTTTCTCATCCTAATCCTCATCTCAGTGTACACGGCTCTCGTGTACTTGATAGACATGTCTTCCTCGTAGCCGTAAGTTGTCTTTGTCACATGATTGGTCTGCACATGTCAAAAAGTAAGATATTAGTCGAAGCAGAATCATGGGTTTCATTTTTTAAAATTCAAAGTGCACATGTTGAAGGTAAACAGAACATGATGGTGGTGTTTTGTACTTGTCATCATACCATGCTGGTCATTGTTTGCTCGTTCTCCTTCTGCATCCGAGTTTGTTTGCAAGCATTGACCCGCCTAGCAAACTTGTGTAGGTTTTGGGTCCCCTTGACAAATCCTTTCTTTAGCACGTGGTTCATGCTCTCGCTTTGTTGTGTGGAAGTCATTCTAGCACAGAAAATGTTCTTGTAATATGCTGAAATCCACATCTTCCTATCACTCCAGAGCTGCATCATCATCTGGTCGTTCTCCAGGTGGTACTTGTGCACGAGTTCAGCCCAGACATCTTCAAACTCCGTTGGCATCAGCGGCCAGTTCAATATAGTTGTGAACTCCTCTTTGAATGTTTTATACTTTTTGTACAGCAACGCGAGGTATTCCCTGTACTTCTTCAATATGTGCCAACGGCATAGCTTGTGGACGGTGTTTGGAAATGATTGTGGTATAGCTTTCGCCATCGATGGGCACTGGTTTGATCGAATTAAAAACTGAAACTTGATTCTTTTTTGTACTGATGGTGAACTTATGTTGCACAAGTAATTGAACTTCACATCTAGTAGTATGGCTATCTAAGAATGTCACATGTATTTTTTTCTTACAGCAGTGTTACTGAACTTCTGTGGTACCAGTGCTTGAACTTCACAGTTAGTAGTATGACAAACTAGTAGTGTCACACTCAAAAATTTTCTTACAGCAGTGTTGTTGAACTTTCTGTGGTAGCAGTGATTGAACTTCACATAAATAACTATGTTTTTCTGAACATGCTACATATTTTTATCTAACAGCTTCGTCCTTGAACTTCTATGATTCATGTACTTGAACTTCACATTCATAACTAATTTTTTTCTAAACATGTGACAGATAATTTTGCTTTCTTGTATTGCTAGTTGGACTTCTGTGCTAACAGTGGTTGAATTGCATTTTTTACATATTTTTCAGAAAAAACAAATGTACCCAACCAACAGAGACCCATAGACTGAAAAGATGATGAAACTTGAGGAGTTTTTTTTGAACTCACCTGTTAGAATGCAAGTTGGGTGCTTGTTGTTCATGCACCGTAGAAATGTATCGAACAACCACTTGACTGACTTTGCATCTTCGTCTCTTACCAGGGCAACAGCAAATATCGTTGACTGCAAGTGATGGTTTTTTCCAACAAACACTCCCAGGGGCATATGAAATCTGTTGGTCTTGTAAGTCGTGTCAAATGTTACGCAATCGCCGAAGTCTTGATAGGCTCCTCGGCAGCTTGCATTGGACCAGAAAATGTTTTTAATTGACTTGTCCTTGTCCACTTGGATGTCATAGAAAAAATCATCATTTATTGCCATCATGTCTTTGAAGAATGAAACAAGTTTTAATACATCATCCAAATCATCTTTCCTTGCATTCATGGCTTTCCTGCAAATCACACGCCAACATGCATTTATTATTTTTGCTATCAAAGGGGTTGTGAGCTAGGATGCTTTTTTACATTGCAGCATGTGGGTGTTTGAATACTTACTGGTTTAGTAGGTCTCGTCCGGTCATGCTTAGGAAGTAGCTTCCATCTTCATTTTCAGATAGCATGGACATGATTGTTGTGTGCTTGACATCATGGTACTACACGAGCTTTACATACTCCAGAATAGTGGGGTCATAATTCTTGTGTGAGTGCAAGAATACCAGCATGTCATCAGTTTGCATGAGCTGGTGATTATGATTGTACTCAATGTCCACTGCCACGCATGTGTCATCCTCCTGCACCTTCACCCTCATTCTTGCATTGCAGCCCATCCTCTGTGATGTTTTGTTTCGCTTCCTGTTGGCCTCTGAAACAGAAGATGTGTGTATCCCTTGGAAGGCGCAAACAAAATACTTGTGGTTGTCATTTCCACCTGTCTTCCTAATTCCAAAACCAGCGTGCCTGGCGTATCTGTTATAAAATTCCCTTGCTTTCTCTACATCTTTGAATCACATCTTTAGTCTTGGTATTAGATAATCTGGTAGATCCGGCGTCTGCAGAAAAAGAAAAAAAATAATCCAAACAGCATGTTAAAATGCAGTTTATGAACTTGTTATTCTGGAGGGAGCAGAAAATGTGCAGATAATACAAGATGCGTATATAAATATTTTTTGTTTCACTTACGTGCGTGTATGATCGCAACTCCGCCGGTGTCAGCTGCTGTCCCTCTGGGATGGGGCATGGCGGAGTAATCATAGCAGGATGCATGAAAGTGCAACTATCCCTAGGTGGTTTTGGTAATTCATAACAACATATAGCTCATTGAGCTAATGCTATTCCAAGATGATTATTTCAGGAAAGCTCAATGATTGGCATGGCATGGATGGTGAAAGTGGAACCCTCAAAATGCTAAGGACAAAGGATTGGCTCAAGCTCAAAAGCTCAAGACTCTTCATTTTATATTTTAGTGATCCAAGATGACATTGAGTCTTTAGGAAAAGCCAATACTATCAAGGAGGGATGAGGTGTTGCTTAATGAGCCTCTTGCTTCATGTGCTTAGTGATATGCTCCAAAACCCTCAACTACTTTCCCATATCCACATTTGACCTAAACCCTAAGCCAAACTCGGCCCTATCGATTCTTTCAACCCGGCGTCACCGAGTTTCACTTGTCATAGCCATTGCCAAACCCTAGCAAATCGGTTCTACCGATAGGGATCTCGGTCTCACCGAGATGGGATTGCAAACTCTCTGTTTCCCTTTCGTAACTTTTCGGTCTCACCGAAAGAGCGGATCGGTCCCACCGAGATTGCAATGTAAATTCAGTGTTTCCTTTTTGTAACTTTTCGGTCTCACCGAAAGAGCAAATCGGTCCCACCGAGTTTGCCTGACCAACTCTCTGGTTAGCTTATTACCAAAATCGGTCTCACCGAGTTTGTGTAATCGGTCTCATCAAGATTACGTTATGCCCTAACCCTAACCATATCGGTCCTATCGAGTTGCATGTCAGTCCCACCGAAAATCTCTAACGGTCACTAGGTTTACTATTTCGGTCTGACCGAGTTTGTTGATTCGGTCCCACCGAGATTGGTAAATTGTGTGTAACGGTTGGATTTTGTGTGGAGGCTATATATACCCCTCCACCTCCTCTTCATTCGTGGAGAGAGCCAACAGAACACATCTACACTTCCAACTCATATGTTCTGAGAGAGAACCACCTACTCATGTGTTGAGACCAAGATATTCCATTCCTACCATATGAATCTTGATCTCTAGCCTTCCCCAAGTTGCTTTCCACTCAAATATTCTTTCCACCAAATCCAAATCCTGTGAGAGAGAGTTGAGTGTTGGGGAGACTATCATTTGAAGCACAAGAGCAAGGAGTTCATCATCAACACACCATTTGTTACTTCTTGGAGAGTGGTGTCTCCTAGATTGGCTAGGTGTCACTTGGGAGCCTCCGACAAGATTTTGGAGTTGAACCAAGGAGTTTGTAAGGGCAAGGAGATCGCCTACTTCGTGAAGATCTACCGCTAGTGAGGCAAGTCCTTCTTGGGCGATGGCCATGGTGGGATAGACAAGGTTGCTTCTTCGTGGACCCTTCGTGGGTGGAGCCCTCCGTGGACTCATGCAACCGTTACCCTTCGTGGGTTGAAGTCTCCATCAACGTGGGTGTAGGATAGCACCACCTATCCGAACCACGGGAAAAACATCCGTGTCTCCAATTGCGTTTGAATTCTCCAAACCCTTCCCTTTACATTCTTGCAAGTTGCATGCTTTACTTTCCGCTGCCAATATACTCTTTGCATGCTTGCTTGAATTGTGTGGTGATTGCTTGACTTGTCCTAAAATAGCTAAAATCTGCCAAGAACTAAAATTGGGAAAAGGTTAAGTTTTTATTTGGTCAAGTAGTCTAATCACCCCCCTTCTAGACATACTTTCGATCCTACAAGTGGTATCAGAGCCTTGGTCTCCATTTGCTTTGATTTCCATAGCTTTTGGTGGTCATAGCGTTGGTTTCACAACCTAGGAGAGTATGGCGTCTTGCGAGGGAAATTATCACCGTAGAGGTCCTTATTTTGATGGTACTAATTTTGCTAGTTGGAAGCATAAAATGAAAATGCATATTCTTGGACATAACCCCGCCGTTTGGGCTATTGTGTGTGTTGGTTTGCAAGGTGACTTCTTTGATGGGAGAGAACCAAACCGTGAAGCTACCGCGGATGAGTTGAAGATGTTGCAATACAATGCTCAAGCTTGTGATATTCTCTTCAACGGATTGTGCCCCGAAGAATTCAACAAAATCAGCCGTCTTGAGAATGCAAAGGAAATTTGGGACACTTTGATTGATATGCACGAAGGTACCGACTCCGTCAAGGAATCCAAATTGGATGTGCTTCAAAGTCAACTTGACAAGTTCAAAATGAAGGATGGTGAAGGTGTCACTGAAATGTACTCTAGGCTTGCTCTCATCACAAATGAGATTGCCGGCTTAGGAAGTGAAGAGATGACCGGTAGATTCATCATCAAGAAGATTCTAAGAGCCTTGGATGGAAAATATGATACCGTGTGCACATTGATCCAAATGATGCCCAATTACAAAGATCTCAAGCCAACGAAGGTAATTGGAAGAATTGTTGCTCATGAGATGTCACTTAAGGATAAAGAGGAACTTCACAACAAATCAAGTGGTGCCTACAAAGCCTCATGTGAAGCCCCTACATCATCAAGTGAGAAACAAAACTTCAATGAAGAATTGAGCTTAATGGTGAAGAACTTCAACAAGTTCTACAAGAGTAGAAGCAAAGATAGAAGCTCCAAGTCAAGGTCCTACAATGACAAAAGATCTTCTAGTCGAGAGCGAAACTGCTACAATTGTGGAAGACCCGGACACTATTCCAATGAGTGTACGGCTCCCTACAAGAGAAGACAAGACTCTCCAAAAAGAAGAAGCAAAACAGAAGAATCACCATCAAGAGAGAGAAGGAGTAGAGATGATCGTTATGAACTAAGAAACTCACGGAGAAGCAAGGATTCGGAAAGGAAGGAAAAATCATCAAGGTGCTACACAAAACGAAGACATCAAGCTCATGTTGGTGAATGGGTATCCGGCTCCGACTCCGACGACCACTCCGAGAGAAGTTATCACTTCGATTCTGAATATACTCAAGATGAAGGTGTTGCCGGTCTAGCACTTGTGTCAACCAACTCCTACGATATATTTGACTCACCGAATGAAGGAATTGGAAGATGCTTCATGACCAAAGGTCCTAAGGTAACACACCCCGAGTATGTTGATTTTAATAGTGATGAAGATGACTTGTTAGGTGATGATGATTTACTTGTTGACAACTCTAGTGATGAATACTATGATGAAACGTCAATTAATCATGCTAATCAAGATAAAACGAATGACAATGATAAGGAGAAGATTGAGGCTCTAACTAAAGAACTAAACACTCTTAAGTTAGCTCATGAAACTATCTTCGAAGATCATCGAGAACTTTTAAGAGCTCATGAGAAGTTACGCCTTGAAAAGCTCAATCTTGAGCAAGAGCATGAGTTTTTAAAGGCAATCAATGATGATCTCCGCAAGAAAAGTTCTTCTTACACTGCCAAGCGTTTACTCTTATCCACTTACATGCCTCAAGTCAAGTCTAGTAACAAGAACAAGAAAGATTCTTCCTCTAGTAGTAACAATGATCATGCTAAATCCAATATTGTTGCTTCCAGTAGTTCTCTTGATTCCACTAATGATTCTCTTAGCCAAGTTACACTTGAGCAAGAAAATAGCTTATTGAAGGGAATTATAGAGAAAGGAGTGTACAAAAGCCTTGCCGGGAGTAAGCAATTCGAGGAAATTGTGCGCAAGCAAGGAAGGCACCGGAAGAATCAAGGTGTTGGTTTTGAACGAAAGTTCAATGCCAATGGAGTTGAGTGGGAAGAAGATCAATACCCCAAGACAAAGTTTGTTCCTCAACAAGAGAAGTATGATACTTCCTTCAAGGGGACACAAGCTCAAGATGATCTTCCACCACAAGACTACAAGCAAAAAGGCAAGGACAAGCTTCAAGAGGAAATTGATGCATTTGAGGAAGCTCCTAAGACCTTAGTCAAGTGGATTCCTAAGACCACTTCAAGTTCCACTTCATCAAGTACGACTACAACTCCAAGGATTCCCATCAAGATGGTGTGGATCCAAAAGAAGAAGAACTAGAGAGTTCTTGAGGGTGACTCCAGCAACATACTTCACTCTTATCATTTTGGCAAGAACAAGTGCAATCAACTTCCACATATTGCACTAGTTCAAGGAGTCACAAACCCTCTTGTTGGTAAGACAAGGGACAAGGTAACCTAAAAGTTTTCATGGACATCATCTTTTGGGTGCATCACTCTATGTCTATCGATATCCTTGTTTGTTCCTTGTGGGACTAACCCATGTAGGTATTGAAAGTGCAATTCACTCAAATGGATAGCTCCAAGTGATCTACATCAACATTGAGCATCCACATCTTCAACATCTACATGAAGTCATCATCGACAAAACCCAAGGTTAGTCCATCCCTCTTAGGGGGGATATCACATCTAGGGGGAGCTTTACTCTAATACTTGAGCTAAAGCAACTCTAAAGATGTGAACACAACAATGCTTTATGTAAAAGTGGTAACCCCACCTGAGCTTAAACGATGAGTATGACCTATGATCAAGTGTTCTCACTTGACTCCTAAGTCAATATACTCATATATAGATGACCTAGTCATCGCAAATTGCTTGATAGATGCTAGAATTGGTTGTGCATGCATTGTCACATATTTCAATTGACATCTTATTGTGTGAGCATGTTGGTTGCATATTCTACTCATTCGAGGACATCCACTTGTTGTTTTGATTGTTTGGTCTTATTTCCTTTTGCCAAGTGGATGGACAAGAATGCCTAAGAACCTCCTCTAGCTATCTATGCTTTTCTCGTCTCAAACTCTATTCATGCTACATTACAAAATTTGATCAAGTCAGATTCGAACCACTCTGTGTGAGGAGCACTCGGAGTCCCCGATTCGTCATAGACTTAAACTTCCAAAACCTCTTTATGATTCTCGGTCTGACCGATATCCTACTTTCGGTCCTACCGAGATCATTAAGTTGATCTGAATTTTCGATCTCGGTGCAACCGATTTGAACCATTCGGTCACACCGAGTTACAACAACTGTATACAGTTTTGCATCTCGGTGCCACCGAGTTGTTCCACTCGGTCACACCGACAGGGTCGGGCTATATATAGTCACGGGCAAAAATTTGGAAATTTCTTTGAACCCCTTCGCCCGCGCGATAGCTTGCTCTGCCAACATGGTCTCCGGATCGTCTCCTCACCGCCAGCCGCCTCCAGTCGCTAGTCTCCATCGCCGTCAACGGAATTCTACCCCGCCGTTGCCGCCGTAGCGAGTCTCCGCCGAACTAGGGTATGGACTCGATCACAGTGCTATTCCCCGTTCGATTCCTAGCACATTGTGTTCTTAATGATTCTTGCCACGATTGAAACACTCCTATCCAGTCAATGCGTTCATAGATTAGTTTTGATTCGAAAATTTTAGGGTTAGGTATCCGCCGAAACCATCTCGGACCCACCGAGTTGAAAAACTCGGTCCCACCGATTTGGCTCATGCCATTGCACAAGTGAGACTCGGTCTGACCGAGAATTACTTATCGGTGTGACCGATTTTGGAACTTTGTGAAACCCTAGCAGTCTCGGTGCCACCGAACTGTGACTCGGTCTGACCGAGTTCACTAGTTTAGGTTCCAAAACTGCTTCGGTATCACCGAGTTTAAAAATCGGTAGATCCGAGATGATTTTAGTGGGAAACTAAAACTAAGTTTTTGAATCATTCTTTTGCAAAAAATCTCTGCATTTTGTGATGCTCATCCACTCTACCTCATCTATAAACTCTTCACAGGTTCAGTAGTCAGCTTTTACATCATGTCTGATCAGAGTGATAGCCAGAACAGATCAGAAGAGGAGGTGCTCATGAGTGAGGGCACTAGTCCCTCCAGCTCTTCAGATGATGGCAGCAGAAGTACCCCAAGCAATTTGCCAAAAGCTGCCACCAGACAAAGGAAGAAGAGAACTTCAGATTCTGAGGATGAAGATTATGTGGCAGAGGAAGAGGAAGCCACATCAAAGAGAGTTGTGCTCAAGAAGGAATATGGCTCAGCTCAAGGAACAAAGCCAGGCTTAAAAATCAAAAGGCCAGCAGGTAGGCAGCCTATGCCAAAGGCCAGAGCTTCAACTCAGATTCCTGAAAAGCCTGCAACCATAGAGCCAGTTGCTGCTGAAGAAAAGAAAAGGAAGGAAAGGGTCAAGAAGACCGTAGCCAGAGTGCTTGGAAAGGCTTCCATCATGGAAGAAGAGGAAGAAGAAGAGGTTGCTGCACAAGCACCTAAGGCACCTAAGCTTATGGGTGATGCTATCAGGACAGGGGCTGCTGCATCCAAGCCCAAAGAAGCACCCAAAGCTGCCTCCAAGCCCAAGTCTGCCCCAAAGAGAAATACGAGGAGCATACCTGCAACTGAGAAAAACAAGGCCCCAGTGCCTGAAGCTGCTGAAGAAGATGATGAAGAGCATGTTCTGAGAAAGCTCAAGCCCAAGATCCCAGACCACAATGATGCTCATCCTGTGGCTGAGGACATGAAGCTCAGAAGAGACTCAGGGATGAGGAAGTGGAGAGAAGCAGACCCGTATGCTTCAAGGAGAAGAACTGCTGTTGATTACAGGTTTCACACCAAAGAACAGCAAGATTTCTATGAGACAGTTTTGTTGGACAAGAAGCCCATAGTTTGTGACATGAGATGGGTCAATTGGGAGTACATCAAGGACAATGAAGAACACTACCCTGGAGTGTATGACAGCTTCAATACTTGTGGAGTAGCAGACTTTGTTGGGCAGAAGCTCACAAAGTGGAACGAGGAACTCATTATGCAATTCTACTCCACAGCACATTTCTACCCAGATGGAAAGATCACATGGATGTCTGAAGGTACGAGGTACCAATCTACTGTTGCTGAGTGGGCACAACTCATCAATGCCCCAGAGGAGCATGAGGATGACTTGGATATCTATGCCAAGAATAAGATGGACCACAACTCTACGTCCAATATGTACAAGGACTTGATACTTTCAAGTTTGGGTCTGTGCATTATCTTCTGTCAGGGCTGCCAACCATTAACTGGATCCTTAGGCACACTCTATTGCCCAAGTCAGGTGATCACAAGATGATCAGAGGCCATGCAATCAATTTGCTTCATGTATTTGATGTGCCTCAGAAATTCAAGGTCATGAGCCTCATAGTAGAAACTATCAAGAGGACTGCAACAGATCAGAAGAGGAGCTGTGGTTATGCCCCTCAGATTCAGGAGTTAATCAACTCGAAGATGGGCACAGGCATATACTTGTTGGACAAGGAACACTTGCCTATTCATCCAGACTTTGAGGACAACCAAGTTGTGATGAATGAGAATGAACCATCATCAGCTCAAGCACAAGCAAAGAAGGAGCAGGCAAGGAAGGAGAAAGCTGCCAAGATGCCAACTCAAGAGGAGGCATCTGAGTATTTCTTGAAAACCAAACAAGAGAATCTTGGTTACTTGATTGCATCCACACTGAGGATTGAGCAAGGACTGGCCACCCTCACTCAGAATCAGCAGAGCTTAGAGAGGATCATGGAACAAAAGTTCTATGACTTGGATGTCAAAGTAACAGAGATTCAGTCTGCAGTGGAACAACTTCAGGATGACATGCAGGAGCGGAGAGGCAAGACTACAACTAATGCATTTGCCAGATTGCCAAGAGCTCAGAGATCACATGCAGTGCCAGTTGCTGACACCAGAGCCACCACTTCTGCACCAGCTACAGCTTCAGTTCCACCAGCTCCAGCATCTACTTCAGCCTCAACTCCAACCACGTCTACAGAAGGCTTCGTCCTTGGAGTGCTCCGGACTCCACCACCACCAGAAGATCAAGCCTGAGAGTTGATCTAGCACTATGCATTTTCTAGGAACTTTTTGGTAACTTGTTGCCAAAGGGGGAGAAAAATGTATAGATCATAGGCTTCGAGAGAGAGTGTTGTTTTTTTTCTCTCTTGCTTTATTTGGTTTTTTTTAACTTTGTTTGCTTTTGAGTGCTTGAGATACTATGCCGTTATCTGTGAGACATTGATGATCATGTGTTTGATCATAAGCTACACTTAATGCTTGGTGAATGCTATTATCTTATCTATCTTATGTGATCATTCACTTTTCTTGGTGATGAGTGCATGTATTTCATTCTTATCATTTTAAGCGCTCCACCAAGATGTATGTGACATGGAAGAGTAACCCATGACTCTAACTCTTTGTGCATTTGCAGTCCAAAGAAAATCTTAAATATGCACAAATTTAGGGGGAGCTCTTACTTATCACATACTTCTCAAAGCGGCGATATATTTCATGCTTATTATCATTTGTCGAAGCTTTGATCTATATGTTGTCATCAATTACCAAAAGGGGGAGATTGTAAGTGCAACTATCCCTAGGTGGTTTTGGTAATTCATAACAACATATAGCTCATTGAGCTAATGCTATTCCAAGATGATTATTTCAGGAAAGCTCAGTGATTGGCATGGCATGGATGGTGAAAGTGGAACCCTCAAAATGCTAAGGACAAAGGATTGGCTCAAGCTCAAAAGCTCAAGACTCTTCATTTTATATTTTAGTGATCCAAGATCACATTGAGTCTTTAGGAAAAGCCAATACTATCAAGGAGGGATGAGGTGTTGCTTAATGAGCCTCTTGCTTCATGTGTTTAGTGATATGCTCCAAAACCCTCAACTACTTTCCCATATCCACATTTGACCTAAACCCTAAGCCAAACTCGGCCCTACCGATTCTTTTAACCCGGCGTCACCGAGTTTCACTTGTCATAGCCATTGCCAAACCCTAGCAAATCGGTTCTACCGATAGGGATCTCGGTCTCACCGAGATGGGATTGCAAACTCTCTGTTTCCCTTTCGTAACTTTTCGGTCTCACCGAAAGAGCGGATCGGTCCCACCGAGATTGCAATGTAAATTCAATGTTTCCTTTTTGTAACTTTTCGGTCTCACCGAAAGAGCAAATCGGTCCCACCGAGTTTGCCTGACCAACTCTCTGGTTAGCTTATTACCAAAATCGGTCTCACCGAGTTTGTGTAATCGGTCTCACCGAGATTACGTTATGCCCTAACCCTAACCATATCGGTCCTATCGAGTTGCATGTCAGTCCCACCGAAAATCTCTAACGGTCACTAGGTTTACTATTTCGGTCTGACCGAGTTTGTTGATTCGGTCCCACCGAGATTGGTAAATTGTGTGTAACGGTTGGATTTTGTGTGGAGGCTATATATACCCCTCCACCTCCTCTTCATTCGTGGAGAGAGCCAACAGAACACATCTACACTTCCAACTCATATGTTCTGAGAGAGAACCACCTACTCATGTGTTGAGACCAAGATATTCCATTCCTACCATATGAATCTTGATCTCTAGCCTTCCCCAAGTTGCTTTCCACTCAAATATTCTTTCCACCAAATCCAAATCCTGTGAGAGAGAGTTGAGTGTTGGGGAGACTATCATTTGAAGCACAAGAGCAAGGAGTTCATCATCAACACACCATTTGTTACTTCTTGGAGAGTGGTGTCTCCTAGATTGGCTAGGTGTCACTTGGGAGCCTCCGACAAGATTGTGGAGTTGAACCAAGGAGTTTGTAAGGGCAAGGAGATCGCCTACTTCGTGAAGATCTACCGCTAGTGAGGCAAGTCCTTCGTGGGCGATGGCCATGGTGGGATAGACAAGGTTGCTTCTTCGTGGACCCTTCGTGGGTGGAGCCCTCCGCGGACTCGTGCAACCGTTACCCTTCGTGGGTTGAAGTCTCCATCAACGTGGATGTAGGATAGCACCACCTATCCGAACCACGGGAAAAACATCCGTGTCTCCAATTACGTTTGAATTCTCCAAACCCTTCCCTTTACATTCTTTCAAGTTGCATGCTTTACTTTCCGCTGCCAATATACTCTTTGCATGCTTGCTTGAATTGTGTGATGATTGCTTAACTTGTCCTAAAATAGCTAAAATTTGCCAAGAACTAAAATTGGGAAAAGGTTAAGTTTTTATTTGGTCAAGTAGTCTAATCACCCCCTTCTAGACATACTTTCGATCCTACAATGCAGCAGTGGATCACGAGGAGGAAGGAGGGCTGAAGATGGCCTCTCTCTTGTTTGCGTCCTTTTTTGCTTGAGGTGGTTGTGGAGGTATTGTGATCCTGGTCTTGGTTTGCTCTTTTGTTTTGTGAAGCAATCCATCTACCTTATGCCCCGTAGAATTCTAACTTGTAGCAGCAGCAGGATCAAACGGTGGTAGTGTGCAGATCACTCTCCTCCATGTGTGTGTTGCTGTTGGATTTGTCCTGGGATCCGGTTTAGTTGCTTCGCTTTGGCATTGATGAGGCACACCAGGATAACCTCCAGAGTTACACGCAGGACTTGAGCTACCCCCCTCCTCCATCGGCGTGCTTGCGAGTCTGCTGGTGGATACAAAGAATCCGGGGGGGATTTCCGGTGTCACCCAATTAGGTGGAGGCGCAAACCTGTGCGGATAGGGCTGTGACCCAGCATCTTGGAAGTATCCGTGTGTTTCGGGTGTCATCCATTTTTGGTCTGGAGCAGGTTGGTAATGTTGTTGGTGCGTTTGAGGTGTGACCCATTGAGGGGGTGGTGCAACGCGTACAGGCTTTGGATTGCGTACTTGCTGCTGGGAACTTCTAAGCTTCTTCATGCGTCTCTCGTCTTGCTGACATAAAAGAAAAAATGTCTATTAGCACACAAGTTATATCTGCATATACCTTTGTAACTGAACTTAGCATTATTCACAGCCTGAACTTCTCATATAAAAGTGGTGAGAGCCATCACACTATGCACTGAGCTGAGCATCTGCCAATGCCTTTGTACCTGAACTGAGCACCCTTCACAGAATGAACTTCACATCATGTTTTCTAATACTACAATATTTGATTACTTATATGTACCTGAACTGAGCACTCTCCACAACCTGAACTTCTTGTTTTGCAAAGGGGAAATACTGTCTACAGTTAAAAAACCTGAACCTTCATGAGCTTTTGAATGGTTGGACTGCTAGTGCATACCAACCTGACCTTCATGTCATATCACATGCATGTTCTATTTTCCTTTTTTTGCACAGAACCAGACACATACCAACCTGAACTCTAGCACACTTACTAGTTGAACTTCACATGGCTTTTGCACATGTGAATGTGAATGCAGGCAGATTTTATAGTGTTTGTAGCCTGGACTGAGGCTCACATACTACCTGAACTTCACATGCCTGTAAGCAGGCAGGCAGATTTTACAATGCTGTTTTGTAGCCTGGACTGAGGCTCATACACTACCAGAACTTCACATGGTTGTAAGCAGGCAGGCAGATTTAAAAAAAGTTGTTGTAGCCTGGACTGATGCTCACACACCACCTGAACTTCACATAGCTGTAAGCAAATAACAAACCGAAGGAAGGAAGAAGTTCAACCATACCCTGGCTAGAAGGTCGGCCAACCTTTTTCCAGTAGCTGATAGGCCACCTTGAGAACAATTCGTCGTGGAGGTATGAGAGGAATTCGATGGCAATCCATGTCTTGAAGGGGGCACGAAGTTCATCTGCACGAAGCAAGAAGGTCAGAGAAGGCAAGATTGAGGAAGAACGCAAGATCAGGGAGGAAATTCATATACCGTTCTTAGATTTGAAGGCGCCGCCGATGTGGCCTCCACCGCCGAGATGCTTCCTTGGGTGCGCTGTTCGCCGTAGGTTGCGCCTTGGCCGTCACGAGCATTGCCAAGCCGTCTAGCGGTGACGATGGACCGAGGATGAGGCTTCCGGAAGTCCATGGCGGCCGTTCGTCGCAGAAATCTGGCGGCTTCGCCGGCTCCGCCGGCTCCAGGCGACGCGAGCTCCCTCGCGCCGGCGTCCGCCGTCGCTCGCCCGCGCCGACGGTCGGGCAGGAGGTGGAGTCGAAGGGGGCGGAGCTCGATCCAGTCGGCCAGGATCTGGAGAAGGAAGGGAGGCGTTGGATCCGGCGGATTTTCGGCCGCGAATCACGGCGGAGATCGAGGGGAGGAGCAGCGAGGAGGGGGTTGGGGAGGGGCGGCTCAATCGAGATCGAGGTCCATGTGGGATTCTGCCGGGATCGGGGTCCAGGTGGGATTCTGTCGGGCTGAGCCGGTAGTCCAGGGAAGTTCAGGAACCTGTCTTCGGGCTCTATATAGGGCTGCTGTGATCCAAATAGTTATTCTAATCCTGGGATTAGAATAGTGCCACTATATATATATATATATATATATATATATATATATATATATATATATATAGCAAAATGGCCCGTGCGTTGCAACGGGATAATAAAATCGTGTTGCTCAAATCAGGTTTCGAATATTCATACTCAATATATATACACATATTTGAATAGTTATGCACCGACCGACATGCATGTGGATGTAAGGCATGTGCATTCTAACATGTTCATAATGGAACGATGTTGGACTTGATCCTTGATGCTCATTTTATTTTTGAGTACATCGTTGAAGCGTGTATGAGAAGGAAAATAAAATATAGTCTCATGATGGGTTAAAAACGTTTTTTTTTTCATTTTCTAGTTCTGTTCTTGTTTGGTTTTCCTTCAATTTTTCCTAGTTTTCTTTTCTTTTGCATTTTTATCTTTCTAATATGGTCAGCATTGTTGAAATACAAACAGAACATTTATTTAGTATAAATGTCCGTGCGTTGCAACGGGGCATATATACTCTGTGGAACACCCATCAGTTGCAAAAAAGAAGTACTCCCTCCGTTCCAAAATAGATGGCTCAATTTTATACTAATTTTAGTACAAAGTTAGTACAAAGTTGAGTCATCTATTTTGGAACGGAAGGAGTAATTTCGACAACATAACTTATCTGTAAAATAAAATAAAATGCAGCTGTCATAATAGTCCTATGGTGAAGGATAAATGAGGAAACTGACTTTGTTTCCTGCCATAATCTACTTACAGTGGCTCCAGATTGACATACCCCCTGTTTTTTTAGTCTAGAACGACATACCCCTTGAAACGTGTTTCCTGAACATGTTGAATACATCCGTTGCAACCCGGCCCGACACAACTATCACTACAAAAGGATGGCACAACTCAGGATTGGACAGTATAAAGCAGGACTTTATCGTTGGTACAAGCCAAGCCACATGATAGTATGAAATCTCAAGAAGATTATTTCAGAAAAGTAAAAATTATACTGTAGGATTTAAGCAAGGTGCACTATCAATTCATAAACAGTACCCAGATGCCTACTAAAATTAAATCGGATCAACAAATCATCTAGCAAAAATCCTTGAACATGACACCTTTTCATCATTAGCCAGTTCAATTATGAAAAAACAAATCATCAACAGATGATATGAAATAGTAACAGTATGCTGCTTTTGGGCTATAGTTCTTGCAGCTGATGGAGCAAGTGCAAAAGATGCCCAACACTCCACACGGCAAGGCACATCTTGTTCCATATTTCAGCTTTTGGACTAAGACCACATAGAGAGACCCGTCGTTCATGGCAAGAACTGTCCTGGCAAGGATTGAAAATATTCAAGGCCGTACAATGGCGATGGAACCAAGTGCTAGCTAAATCTGTCTTCTAATCTACTGAATGCCTGAATGCAATGCCCTAATCACGGAGCGGCGACTTTTGAATGTGATATACTAATCTCACGACTCCTCGTGTGGAGGCGGCAGATTAGCCTGCCACGCCGCCACCGACGTCCGAGCTCTATGCGAACTTGTGGGATCCTGGGGGAGTGAGCGCCCAGGATAGTACATCACCTATACATACGCACACCAGTACAAGAAGTTCTCCCTCTGAAATGTCGCAGACCAGCTGGTCGTGCCGCCGTTGACTGCCGAGCTCTCCTTCCACGCTGCCGCAGATCAGTCGGTCGTCCCGCCACCATTGACCGAGCTATCCATTCGTGCCGCTGTAGAGCAGCCTGCCACATCGCTGCGCCAAGCTCTTCAAACAACCCACCACATAACTTTGCCTTGTACTCTAAGAATAGAATAGTTAGCAAATCAATTGGTTGTCAAGAATAAACAAGCGATTGTCTTTTGTATATCACTTTCAGTTGTTCAATGAAGATGGCTGCATTGTGGAATTCCGCCACTCAAAATACTGGAATGCCCAAACTAAAGACCTAGACACCTAATAATTATTGTTCTTCACAAGTTTCAGGTCAAGACATTGTTCTATCCCAAAATACTGGAATGCCCAAACTGAATACCTATACACATAACTTTGCCTTGCACCCACGCTGACGTTCTTGTAGCTTTGACATTGTTGTTCACAGAATAATTTTGTAATGAGCGTGCATTTCCAGTTTCATATATTATGAAACCATAATATCCAAGGTTACAAAAAACCAAGCAGTCACGCTGCCGATACAGAAACATCACCGCGTCTCAACGACCATAAACTGGACCAACGAACTTGACCAACTACTGACTCTACGAAATCACGAATTCACCAACTAACTGACTCTTGAATCCAGGTAAGTTAGTTAGTCCAACAGGTGATTAAGAAACATATGTACAAAAGCATAAGGCTGTCAATTATTGTTGTCAATAAACTAAGAAGAAACGATCTGATAAAATATGCATCCAACCAAAGAAGTACTGTAATTGTAATAAAAAAATCAGAAATAAGATAGTGACCTGAGTTTTGCTTCTCTGACATATCAGCTCCACCATGGGCGAGGTTCTTGCACGGGTATCGCTGCTCGGGCCCTCTGCAGCTTTCCATCTTCATCATGCTGACTCTGAAAATTTTGAAGTACTTCAGAAAAATGAAGAGTTCAGTTCTGAACTGCAGGAAAGGCTTCAGCACAGATCATGCCCACACACTTGTGTTTTGCAAGATAGACAAGCAACCAGATTATGAACGGATAATATACAACATCTAGTTTGATGATGCACTTGTTCTTGGAGTAACCTACAACAAAAAGAACCATTTATTTTCATCTTTTGTTAGAGATAGGAGTTTGCTCTACTGCGGGTACTACTACAGTACAAGCATTAAGATTCTTTATGGTTCTTTCTTGTCTAAAAATGAATAAGAAAAAATATATCTTCATCTATGACGTTGGCAAAATTCCGTGAAGTCCTTCTAGCTGGTAAATCATGCAAACTAATGGAGGTGTTTCCCTGCCAACATGAAAGAGGAAGAAAATTTAGGAGCGTAAATAATCATAGTGCGCAGTCTATGATTATAAGCAAATAATCATCATTCCCACGATGCAAGTTGGTGCCAGAACAATATTTATTATATTATGTACCTTTGTTAACGGAAGCAGCAACCCCCTCTGAGCAAGTTCAGTCAAAGCCAAGCAGCCTCTATGCCTAGAACCATCACCTTCAGTATTCAGAATGCACAAGTTAATTACTTTTATGTAATTCAGTAACACTAACTAAGAAAAGCTGCAATTTTGAAAGATAGAAAAGAAGCTACAAAACTCTTCAAATAAACAAAGGGTGCTTTGAAGTGTATATGTTATGTACCTAGACAACATACACAATAATTCTGCTTCCACCTGTTTAAGATTATACTCAAAACAACTTAGCACATGTGGACATGAGTCACACAAAGATATGTCGAGCTAGAATTTTCAAGATATGTTGCGGCTTGGCCCACATAACAGAGTATCAGAGAATAAAGTATACCTCCGACAAAGCAATTAGGGGTAATAAACAATATTTAGTACTGCAGAAATACGCACTCAGCATGGCCATAAAACAATTGGTACTCTCACCCCTGCATAATTTGTGTAGAATGACAATAAAAATTCACCAAGAATAAGACTAATTAATTAAGCAAAGAAGTAGCGATCAACTCAATTTCTGCCCTCTAGTCAGTATCAACATTTTGCCAGGCAAAAGAGCAAGTCAGTCTTCAAACAACACAATGATATATTATCTACTACGAACTTGTAGATTTAATAATGGAGCACCCCCCACATAAAAGATGATAATTATAAAAGTTTCTATTTTCTTCAAAGTAATATAGAATAAGCTTGTACATAGTAAGAAATAGTTCAAATATTTCACTCAGGGCAATAAATTATATTAACATGATTTTGTGCGCATTCAAGCAAGGCATGCACCCCTGTCAGCTGCTCTTACAAAGTGATATAAAGATGATTTAGGACATATGACAGTACTTTATTTTTTGAGCCTATAGGGAAATCAGATCAACCTCAGAGCTATACAAAGAGACCATAGACATACACCAAGATGTTTGAGATAATGTGGGAATTTTTACAGTTTGTACTCCTTACAATGGACAGAGAAATCTAGAAATACATGCCACTTGCGTTGGAATTGGTTAACCTAGCATTATAAATCTGTAATCTTGATGCAGAACAAAATCTAAAGCTAGCTGAGCAGGCTCGTCTGATGCCCCGCTGGCTAGCTTTCTTTTACCATGGAGGTACCGCATGTTCAATATAGATTTTTGGTTTACCTGCATTCGCCTTAGCCACACTAGCCGCGTGATGAATGAAATAAGCAACCGGGTGGCTGAGACGCGTAGTTGCTCAATAACTAAATTCGTGCATGACCATGGAAACATTCAAAATCCCAAATCATTGTGTACTCTGTAGGCTTTTTTCCCAAAAATCTGATAAACATGTACACGTGTTTCTTCTCTGAAAATCTGAAAACATACAAACGAATTCTTCTAGATAATTGTTTTAGAGATGTTAAATAAAAAGAAATCTACTCGTACGAATTTACATAGAAAGTTTGAAATCTCCATTGCCGTTTGGTAACAACACAAACCACACCTCAAACTTTGGGGCACACATATTTTGCTGCAGGCTCAAACAGAAATTGGCTTGAAGGGATGGGAGGGCTCAAACCTTGGGAAAAATTGCCAATAGAAAATTATGATTTTCTTTATCTACATTGGATGTTGACCAAATTCACGCGGAGATCGAGGGGAGGAGCGGCGAGGAGGGGGTTGGGGAGGGGCGGCTCGATCGAGATCGGGGTCCAGGTGGGATTCTGTCGGGCTGGGCCGGCAGTCCAGGAAAGTTCGGAAACCTGTCTTCAGGCTCTATATAGGGCTGTTGTGATCCAAATAATTATTTTAATCTTGGGATATATATATATATATATATATAACAGAATATTATTCTGTTACTCCCGGCTCTATAAGGGGGCAATTACACGTCGAATAACCTTTGAGCCTGAAAACAAACAAGAAATAGAACACCGCCGCCGCCTATGCACGCCGCCGCCCATGCGCCGCCTCCTCCCTCCCCGCTAGCGCGCCGCCTCCTCCCTCCCGCCGGCGCGCCGCCTCCTCCCTCCTCGCTGGCGTGCCGCCTCCTTCCTCCCCCGCGGGCGCGCCGCCTCCTTCCACCCCTGCCGGCGCACCCCCTCCTTCCTCCCGTGCCCGCGCGCCGGCACCCACGGCCGGCCCCAACCACGCGCCGCCGCCCAACTCCGGTTCCAAGCGCCGCCGCCCGACCCCTGGATCCGCCCGCCGCCCCCCAACCACCGGATCCGTGTACTGCGTCCACCCCTGGAACCATGCATCGCTAGCCGTCCTCCCTACTACTTCTCTCGCGCCACGAGGTTCTCACCCGCCTTCCCCACCTCTGGTTCTCCGATGGAGCTGGTGGGCGACAGTGGTAAGCTCTTGTTCACACATTTTCAGCTGCTGCACCTTCGCCTCCGGCCTGCTCACTCTTGAATATTTGGACTGATGCTTCCATTGGTGGAGGTTGTGGAATTCCAGCACCCAACGCGCCGCCACAAGGTTCCGCTTCTTGTGACGCCCCCGATTCAATCGTACACTAATCATTCACGCAAACGTGTACGATCAAGGTCAGGGACTCACGGGAAGATATCACAACACAACTCTACAAATAAAATAAGTCATACAAGCATCATATTACAAGCCAGGGGCCTCGAGGGCTCGAATACAAGAGCTCGATCATAGACGAGTCAGCGGAAGCAACAATATCTGAGTACAGACATAAGTTAAACAAGTTTGCCTTAAGAAGGCTAGCACAAACTGGGATACAGATCGAAAGAGGCGCAGGCCTCCTGCCTGGGATCCTCCTAACTACTCCTGGTCGTCATCAGCGGGCATCACGTAGTAGTAGGCACCTCCGGTGTAGCAGGGGGTCGTCGAAGGTGGCGTCTGGCTCCTGGACTCCAGCATCTGGTTGCGACAAACAGAATGAAAGGAAAAGGGGGAAAAGGGGGAGAAAGCAACCGTGAGTACTCATCGAAAGTACTCGCAAGCAAGGAGCTACACTACATATGCATGGGTATCAAATGAAATAAGGGTATCATATGTGGACTGAACTGCAGAATGCCAGAATACGAGGGGGATAACTAATCCTTTCGAAGACTACGCTTCTGGCAGCCTCCGTCTTGCGGCATGTAGAAGAGAGTAGACTGAAGTCCTCCAAGTAGCATCGCATAGCATAATCCTAACCGATGATCCTCCCCTCGTCGCCCTGTGAGAGAGCGATCACCGGTTGTATCTGGCACTTGGAAGGGTGTGTTTTATTAAGTATCCGGTTCTAGTTGTCATAAGGTCAAGGTACAACTCCAAGTCGTCCTGTTACCGAAGATCACGGCTATTCGAATAGATTAACTTCCCTGCAGGGGTGCACCACATAACCCAACACGCTCGATCCCATTTGGCCAGACACACTTTCCTGGGTCATGCCCGGCCTCGGAAGATCAACACGTCGCAGCCCCACCTAGACCAACAGAGAGGTCAGCACGCCGGTCTAAACCTAAGCGCCCAGGGGTCTGGGCCCATCGCCCTTAGCACACCTGCACGTTGCGTGGGCGGCCGGAAGCAGACCTAGCCTAGTGGCGTTCCAGTCCAATCCGGCGCGCGCCGCTCCGTTGCTGACGTCACGAAGGCTTCGGCTGATACCACGACACCGGGATACCCATAACTACTCCCACGTAGATGGTTAGTGCGTATAGGCCAGTAGCCAGACTCAGATCAAATACCAAGATCTCGTTAAACGTGTTAAGTATCCGCGAACGCCGACTAGGGCCAGGCCCACCTCTCTCCTAGGTGGTCTCAACCTGCCCTGTCGCTCCGCCCCAAAGGAACAATCGGGGGCCGTCGGGAACCCAGGCCCACCTCTACCGGGATGGAGCCACCTGCCCCTTCAGCCCCCATCTCCGAACAGTATCACAGGTAATGTAACTGTGTAAAGTATATCGTATATGCCCGTGATCACCTCCCGAAGTGATCACGGCCCAGTAGAATAGCATGGCAGACGGACAAGAGTGTAGGGCCACTGATGGAACACTAGCATCCTATACTAAGCAGTAGGATAGCAGGTAATGGTAACAACAGTAGTAGCAAGGACAGGCTATGCATCAGGATAGGAATAACGGAAAGCAGTAACATGCTACACTATTCTAATGCAAGCAGTATAAAGAAGAGTAGGCGATATCTGGTGATCAAAGGGGGGGGGCTTGCCTGGTTGCTCTGGCAAGAGAGAGGGGTCGTCAACTCCGTAGTCGTACTGGGTAGCAGCGGCGTCGGTCTCGGTGTCTATCGAGAGAAGAGGGGGGAGAAACAATAAATTTTTAAGCAAGCATATGCATAGTGATGCATGACATGTCAAGTAACGGCGTTAGAGGTGCCCTAACGTGGTAGTAGGTGATACCGGTGAAGGGGGATAACATCCGGGAAAGTATCCCCGGTGTTTCGCGTTTTTGGGCAGAGGAGCCGGAGGGGGAAAGTTGTGTGTTCGCTATGCTAGGGATGCGTGGCGGACGAACGGGCTGCGTATCCGGATTCGTCTCGTCGTTCTGAGCAACTTTCATGTATAAAACTTTTTCATCCGAGTTACGGTTTATTTTCTATGATTTATCAAAGTTTTAGACATTTTTGAAATTTATTTAATTATTTAAATTGAACATTATCCAGAACAGTGAAAGGTGATGTCAGCATGGCATCACCATGATGTCAGCAGGTCAAACCCAGCTGACCAAGGTCAAACCTGGCCCGTGGGTCCAGCGGGGCCCACCTGTCATCCTTTGTTTAGGTTAGTTAGGGTTTAGCTAATCCAGTTACTGTTTAATTAAACTAACTAATTAATTAGGTTAATTAAATAGGATTAATTAAATTAATTAATTCACTAATTAATTAATTTAATTAATTATTAAATTAATTAATTCATTTTATTTTATTTTATTTTTCATTTTCTTTTAAAACGTTCTGTGGGCTGGGCCCCTCTGGTCAGTGGCCCGAAGGGGCCTTAGCGGGCGTGTGGGCGTTGCGGGTGCGGGCGGGGGGATGTGGGCGCCCGCCCGAACGAAGCATGGGCGCGTGCGTGCATGGGGCGCCGGCGCCGGGAGCATGGTCAGCGGCGCGGCTCGCCGGCCGGCCGCGGCAGGCAGAGGCGACTCAGGGTGGCGGTGCGCAGGCGCTAGGGCGGCGGTGGTGCGGGCGCAGGCCAGATCCGGCAACAGGGAGAGAGAAGGGCAGACGGGGCTCACGGGGAGGGTCGCGTGCGAGCTCGAGGAGGTGCAGGGGCGGTCCGGCGACGGAGAGGCGGGGCGGGGCATCCCGGCGAGCGGCGAGGTGGCACGTCGGGGTCGAGTTGGAGACGGCAGACGAGGGCGACAGGGTCGGGGTAGCGACAGCGTAGGCGAGGTGACTCCGGGTCGGCGAGCGACGGCGTCGGGCGGCTTGGGGTGGCCGGAGTCCGCGACGGCGAGGCAAACGACGTCGGGGAAGGCCATCGCCGTCGTGCGGCGCTGGGCTACAGCGGCGGTGGGAGGCGCGAGGTGGCCGATGGGGACGACGGCGTCGGTAGAGGCAGACCGGTGGGGAGGAGGAGGCAGGCCGGCGAGGGAGCTCCGGCGAGGTCCTCGGGCGGCAGCGTCGGGGCGGCGATGAGGCGTGGCCACGGCTTCTCGTGGTGTCGCGCGAGGGAGAGGAGGGCGAGGAGGCGACGGGCGATCCGAGCGGCGGCGGGGGGCGGGGCGTGCCAGGGTCGCGGGGCCGGTGGAGGTCGCTGCCCCCGATCTGGATCGGGGGAGGGCAGAGGGGGCGAGAGACGTGGGGGGGGATCGTGGGAGGAGTGGGTGAGTGGGGGGGGGTGGACCGGGCTAGGGTTTCCGGGGTATGGGGGTTAAGGGTGCGCCGTGGTGGGCCGGCCAGCTCGGCGGCTAGCTGGGCCGGGGCCCATCGAGGGTGGGGTGTTGGGGCCTTTTCCCCCCCTCTTTTACTTTTTGTTAATTTTTCTTTTATATATTTCTTTTCTGTTTTCATTTATCTCTTAATTTTATTTACATTTATTAATTATTCCAAAGATCCTAAATTGCTAGTTTTAAATATACCATAACCACGTTAAATTGTGAACATTAAATAAAATAGTTTTCATTGGTTTTAATATTGCTAAAGCGTTTAAATAATAGTTTTTGCTACTGTTTTTAATCATTTTAGAGTATCCAAACAATTTATAAAAGTGTGGTTTCTCCACCTTAATTACCTATGCAATACTTCGATCACTCTGAACATTTTAGTTTTAATAATTGAAAACATTTATTGTTTGCTCGATTTTGGATTTGAATTAGAATCGGTTTCGAACTAATACGCGATTAGCAACAGTAATCGTGGTGACGTGGCATCATTATCAGAGGGTTACTGTAGCTTAACTATCCGGGCGTCACAATTCTCCTCCACTACAAGAAATCTTGTCCCGAGATTTAGGACCAGGAGTAAGGGGGAAAGGGCCTGGTTAGGTAATTCTAACGAATCTCCTCGGTCTTGGTTGCTTTTCTCGAGGAGGTCAATCCATTACATTGATGTCTTCATTCTACTGCTTCAGGTCATCATTATGAAGTCTTCATCCTTTCTTCGGGGGTTACATCGTTCTTACGAATCGGTAACGGGGCAGATTGGCAACGACAGAATGCTATAAGGGTAAAATCTGGGGTTAACCCAAGAATGATCATACGAGTGCCTCTCGAGTTGAACAATTAAAACACATTGAGAGTAAAGTTCGAAGGTACAATAAGAAGTTTCAAGCAGATAGATAGTTGCTCGAAGTCTGAACCTGAGTGAGAAAGGGGTTCAGAGTAGCGAGAGTAAGTATTGCGTCTGATACCAGATTAGACCATCTCTAGTAAGGTGGCTGGTGATCTTCATACGAAGCCCATCGTGAGGAATAACTTCGGAGATAGGGGTATACAGGACAGTCAGGTTTCGATCTTGGGACCTGTGTGTTATGGGCCCACCATGTGGGTTAAAAATAGGAGCGGTGACATCTTGCACGGTCACAATAGCAAGGCAGGTCAGAGGGTAGCCTGTCAGTTATGTCGGCAACAACATCGGTATCAAGGGCGAGGGACGAAGAGAACCATTTTCCTCCTCGTTGAACGAGGCGGACCAATAGGCAAGGTTCTCGTCCATCGGTGGCTACCGGAATGTCATCAACAATAGAAACAGGGTCACACTAACAGAGTTGTAAACCGAGGTGTTTACCTAAGCAGGAGAATATTATTGCTTAGATCATATAGACCATAAGAAACCTTAGCCCAACAAATGGAAAGAAAATATGATTATCAGATTAAACAGAACAATGGAAAGGAAAATGTGTTAAAACACATATTTCAGGGTATATCCCTCCCAAGGACAAGCAGTGCATGATATCCATAACAGGATATAATGTAGAAAACTCCTTAGGTAGGGGAGAGAAATTTCATGACATTACCCATACAGCGGTGTTTGGATAATTGAGCAGGAAACATTTAGCATGGGGCTTCAAATGTTCTTGTTGAAAAGCGGAGTACCATAGACATGCTTCGAGATAGCATTGACATGGTCGTCAAGCAAAGATTACACTTCGGATACACGAAGGATCCATCAGGGACAACTTGTACAATAAGCCTTAAAATTTCCTCATGGAAGAATGGATAACCTTGCTAAAAGGAAGAACTATAACAATAGGTCCTCCGGCCAGGTGTGCTAGGCATGACATGACCTTACCGGGTCATATAAGAACCAATGTTATAGCTATTGAAATTATGTTCCAACCATCATATCTGACCGAGGTTCAGATCGATGGCCATCAGGATAACTCAGACTTTGGATGCCTGAGAAGAAAGGTGCAACACAAATTGTCGAGATGACATTGTAAGATTCTCGGGAATTGAACTATGCAAGCGAGTTCCGAAACAAGAGTTCATCAATAAACCAATGAAGGAATAAGGAGGTAGTTGATGAACTCAGTGACAATTCATCGAGATTTCAAAAGGATGGGTTTCCACAATTATGTGAACAAGGAGATAACATTTGTCAGATCAAATGATATAATATAATGATGTATGCTCGAGGAAAGCATACACAATTGAACATTGACTGAAAGGTGCACCCGAAAGATTGGCTTAGGTAGCATGATCAACGTTAGAATGGTGGTTCAACAACCAATAGTCTAAGAACGAACTATCGACCATCAACTTCAAAGCAATAGGGTTTTTAGAAGTACAAAATTCCACGTAGTACCGTTCACTTGTTGGAATCCCGGTTAGAACCAACACGGGGACCAAGAAAGAAAGGTGATGGTGAGAAGTATTACCTCTATCAAGAATCCTTAAGGGGTGATGAAATCCTCACGACTTTCTTGACATTAAATATGGTAATACTCCAAGGTAAAGAAGAACAATGCGGGATAGCAAGGAACTCAAGGTGTAACACAAAACACGAACTAGTTTGTGTTGGAGGGAAGTCAATAAAGTGGTCGATGGTAACACAAATCCCCGAGGGCCAGGATGGTATTTATCACCATGAATTCAATTGATATCTTGGAAGAGCTCGAAATGCTGATGATGATCATGACACATTTGTCGAGAGATTTCATGAAGATGTAATCAATCGGTGATGACATCTAGTCAAATGAATGATAAACGGAAGGTTATTGGAACCATGGTTACGACACAAACTCGAAATCAAGCTTGCGGTTCAAGGCGAAATGATATGATGAGGAAAATCAACGTAAGCTTAGCTCATCGTCGAGAATTGTGCTCCGTGAAGAAGGACCAAGTAGCACAGTTAAAATTTAGCACCATGATGATATAGCCGATCAGGCTAGGAATGACTTAAGTGATTATTAATTCGTAAGCAACAACAACTATTTAAGAGTTATTGAACCAGAGTGCGGAATCGATTCACTTATTGGTGTCCTCGGTTGACGACAACCCAGAACCCGGAAAAATTGGAATCGGTGAGAAATAATAGTTGATGAAGAACCCATAAGAAGTTATGCAGTTCTATGATATTCTTGAGATACCAGAGTGTAATACACGACGGTAGATCAAAGTAAAGGTTGGTCGGGTGCAACGATCTGTAGAAGACAATTACTTTAACTTGTCCGAGAAATGGTATTTAAAGGACAACATGGTCGGAAACACTATTGCAAAAGGCCAGATCCCGGATATAATATGAACTTATACCAAAGGAATAATTTAATTTAAAAGAAGCTTTAATGATAAGATGTACATCGTGTCCATGGGCATGAACACAAGGTTCAAGGTCGACTCCCACTTCTCCAATGCATAACCTTTCATTCACTTCTCACTTTCGAAGAAGTTGTAGTGTTGAAATTTTATTTGGCAAAATACCGGAAGTGTATGACTCGTGAAAACTTTTGAGTTCACACAGTTTAGAGAAGGCATAGGTTCAACCCATCAGGGCATCTTAGGAGTATATATCACAAATTTCAAGAATAAATAACACAAGCTCGATAGTAGAGCATGCTTGGGAAAGCAGAGGATACAATTTACCAAAGGCATTATGTATCCGAGGAAAGGCTCACAAACTTATTGAATATGAAGGACGCTGTCGGATAAAATCCAACAAATGATCTGGTGGTCCTCAAGGGATCTGGTGTGAGCATCGGTACTCAACCAGAGGGAGAAACAATGCAAGGAGATCAGACTTTAGAAACAACTGACTAATCCAGAGCTCAAATGCAAAGGAATTATCAATTCCAAGACAAGGGATCAGAAGCAATGCTCTGATCAGGGATGGATAAGTTGAATAGCCCTAGGGGTACAATCGACGGCAATTGGATTTGTTGAGAACCAGCTCGTGTTTAAAATGATATATGAGCCGGAGGGATAATTTTCAGGGAATAACTGATGATTGCGTGCATTCACACACATGTTGAATCGACATGATCAGAATGACGGTGCCTAAGGATACTAACGAATATTGCCAGACATATGGAAAGCATCCATCATGCAAGCAGACAAGTATTGCCGAGCAATAAGCTATTAAGGATTTTTGGAGGATCGAATAGTATTTCGATGACCATTGTGAAACACATGAACAACTGGGGGATGAGCGGATACTCGATAAGTGTGAGAATTATCCGTAGGGGTATTCAGGTGTCAAAGAACAACAAGGCAGTAAGCCCAAAGGATTATCGAAACAACGACGAGTATTTCGGGGTATCTTGTAATAGCAAGACCAACTGGGAATAAAAGTAAGAACGACAGGTGTAAGTATTTATCCATAGGGATTTTCCGGTGGTCGGGAATTGCAAAAGCAAGATGCATAAGGTCTCGAGAAAATATCGGAGAGTATTGTCAGAATCTTCTGTTGAAGTAGTCGATCATCCGTAATGAAAGGGTTCTCCGGCAAGAAGTGGTAACGAGAACCTAGAGTTAGATTTTAGCAAAATCTTTTAACCTGAATAGAAGAGAGATCAGATTCCCAGAGTATAGACAAGGAGTAAAAGATCCTAGTACCACCCAATGGCGACGTGTGCCCGTAAGACACACATCCATGTTAGTAAAATTTTTGTATTGACTAGACTCGACTTCGGCCAAGGAGTATGGAAGGGGGATTCCTACAGGCAGTCGGCTCTGATACCAACTTGTGACGCCCCCGATTCAATCGTACACTAATCATTCACGCAAACGTGTATGATCAAGGTCAGGGACTCACGGGAAGATATCACAACACAACTCTACAAATAAAATAAGTCATACAAGCATCATATTACAAGCCAGGGGCCTCGAGGGCTCGAATACAAGAGCTCGATCATAGACGAGTCAGCGGAAGCAACAATATCTGAGTAAAGACATAAGTTAAACAAGTTTGCCTTAAGAAGGCTAGCACAAACTGGGATACAGATCAAAAGAGGCGCAGGCCTCCTGCCTGGGATCCTCCTAACTACTCCTGGTCGTCATCAGCGGGCATCACGTAGTAGTAGGCACCTCCGGTGTAGCAGGGGGTCGTCGAAGGTGGCGTCTGGCTCCTGGACTCCAGCATCTGGTTGCGACAAACAGAATGAAAGGAAAAGGGGGAAAAGGGGGAGAAAGCAACCGTGAGTACTCATCGAAAGTACTCGCAAGCAAGGAGCTACACTACATATGCATGGGTATCAAATGAAATAAGGGTATCATATGTGGACTGAACTGCAGAATGCCAGAATACGAGGGGGATAACTAATCCTTTCGAAGACTACGCTTCTGGCAGCCTCCGTCTTGCGGCATGTAGAAGAGAGTAGACTGAAGTCCTCCAAGTAGCATCGCATAGCATAATCCTAACCGATGATCCTCCCCTCGTCGCCCTGTGAGAGAGCGATCACCGGTTGTATCTGGCACTTGGAAGGGTGTGTTTTATTAAGTATCCGGTTCTAGTTGTCATAAGGTCAAGGTACAACTCCAAGTCGTCCTGTTACCGAAGATCACGGCTATTCGAATAGATTAACTTCCCTGCAGGGGTGCACCACATAACCCAACACGCTCGATCCCATTTGGCCAGACACACTTTCCTGGGTCATGCCCGGCCTCGGAAGATCAACACGTCGCAGCCCCACCTAGACCAACAGAGAGGTCAGCACGCCGGTCTAAACCTAAGCGCCCAGGGGTCTGGGCCCATCGCCCTTAGCACACCTGCACGTTGCGTGGGCGGCCGGAAGCAGACCTAGCCTAGTGGCGTTCCAGTCCAATCAGGCGCGCGCCGCTCCGTTGCTGACGTCACGAAGGCTTCGGCTGATACCACGACGCCAGGATACCCATAACTACTCCCACGTAGATGGTTAGTGCGTATAGGCCAGTAGCCAGACTCAGATCAAATACCAAGATCTCGTTAAACGTGTTAAGTATCCGCGAACGCCGACTAGGGCCAGGCCCACCTCTCTCCTAGGTGGTCTCAACCTGCCCTGTCGCTCCGCCCCAAAGGAACAATCGGGGGCCGTCGGGAACCCAGGCCCACCTCTACCGGGATGGAGCCACCTGCCCCTTCAGCCCCCATCTCCGAACAGTATCACAGGTAATGTAACTGTGTAAAGTATATCGTATATGCCCGTGATCACCTCCCGAAGTGATCACGGCCCAGTAGAATAGCATGGCAGACGGACAAGAGTGTAGGGCCACTGATGGAACACTAGCATCCTATACTAAGCAGTAGGATAGCAGGTAATGGTAACAACAGTAGTAGCAAGGACAGGCTATGCATCAGGATAGGAATAACGGAAAGCAGTAACATGCTACACTATTCTAATGCAAGCAGTATAAAGAAGAGTAGGCGATATCTGGTGATCAAAGGGGGGGGGCTTGCCTGGTTGCTCTGGCAAGAGAGAGGGGTCGTCAACTCCGTAGTCGTACTGGGTAGCAGCGGCGTCGGTCTCGGTGTCTATCGAGAGAAGAGGGGGGAGAAACAATAAATTTTTAAGCAAGCATATGCATAGTGATGCATGACATGTCAAGTAACGGCGTTAGAGGTGCCCTAACGTGGTAGTAGGTGATACCGGTGAAGGGGGATAACATCCGGGAAAGTATCCCCGGTGTTTCGCGTTTTTGGGCAGAGGAGCCGGAGGGGGAAAGTTGTGTGTTCGCTATGCTAGGGATGCGTGGCGGACGAACGGGCTGCGTATCCGGATTCGTCTCGTCGTTCTGAGCAACTTTCATGTATAAAACTTTTTCATCCGAGTTACGGTTTATTTTCTATGATTTATCAAAGTTTTAGACATTTTTGAAATTTATTTAATTATTTAAATTGAACATTATCCAGAACAGTGAAAGGTGATGTCAGCATGGCATCACCATGATGTCAGCAGGTCAAACCCAGCTGACCAAGGTCAAACCTGGCCCGTGGGTCCAGCGGGGCCCACCTGTCATCCTTTGTTTAGGTTAGTTAGGGTTTAGCTAATCCAGTTACTGTTTAATTAAACTAACTAATTAATTAGGTTAATTAAATAGGATTAATTAAATTAATTAATTCACTAATTAATTAATTTAATTAATTATTAAATTAATTAATTCATTTTATTTTATTTTATTTTTCATTTTCTTTTAAAACGTTCTGTGGGCTGGGCCCCTCTGGTCAGTGGCCCGAAGGGGCCTTAGCGGGCGTGTGGGCGTTGCGGGTGCGGGCGGGGGGATGTGGGCGCCCGCCCGAACGAAGCATGGGCGCGTGCGTGCACGGGGCGCCGGCGCCGGGAGCATGGTCAGCGGCGCGGCTCGCCGGCTGGCCGCGGCAGGCAGAGGCGACTCAGGGTGGCGGTGCGCAGGCGCTAGGGCGGCGGTGGTGCGGGCGCAGGCCAGATCCGGCAACGGGGAGAGAGAAGGGCAGACGGGGCTCACGGGGAGGGTCGCGTGCGAGCTCGAGGAGGTGCAGGGGCGGTCCGGCGACAGAGAGGCAGGGCGGGGCATCCCGGCGAGCGGCGAGGTGGCACGTCGGGGTCGAGTTGGAGACGGCAGACGAGGGCGACAGGGTCGGGGTAGCGACAGCGTAGGCGAGGTGACTCCGGGTCGGCGAGCGACGGCGTCGGGCGGCTTGGGGTGGCCGGAGTCCGCGACGGCGAGGCAAACGACGTCGGGGAAGGCCATCGCCGTCGTGCGGCGCTGGGCTACAGCGGCGGTGGGAGGCGCGAGGTGGCCGATGGGGACGACGGCGTCGGAAGAGGTAGACCGGTGGGGAGGAGGAGGCAGGCCGGCGAGGGAGCTCCGGCGAGGTCCTCGGGCGGCAGCGTCGGGGCGGCGATGAGGCGTGGCCACGGCTTCTCGTGGTGTTGCGCGAGGGAGAGGAGGGCGAGGAGGCGACGGGCGATCCGAGCGGCGGCGGGGGGCGGGGCGTGCCAGGGTCGCGGGGCCGGTGGAGGTCGCTGCCCCCGATCTGGATCGGGGGAGGGCAGAGGGGGCGAGAGACGTGGGGGGGGGGATCGTGGGAGGAGTGGGTGAGTGGGGGGGTGGACCGGGCTAGGGTTTCCGGGGTATGGGGGTTAAGGGTGCGCCGTGGTGGGCCGGCCAGCTCGGCGGCTAGCTGGGCCGAGGCCCATCGAGGGTGGGGGGTTGGGGCCTTTTCCCCCCCTCTTTTACTTTTTGTTAATTTTTCTTTTATATATTTCTTTTCTGTTTTCATTTATCTCTTAATTTTATTTACATTTATTAATTATTCCAAAGATCCTAAATTGCTAGTTTTAAATATACCATAACCACGTTAAATTGTGAACATTAAATAAAATAGTTTTCATTGGTTTTAATATTGCTAAAGCGTTTAAATAATAGTTTTTGCTACTGTTTTTAATCATTTTAGAGTATCCAAACAATTTATAAAAGTGTGGTTTCTCCACCTTAATTACCTATGCAATACTTCGATCACTCTGAACATTTTAGTTTTAATAATTGAAAACATTTATTGTTTGCTCGATTTTGGATTTGAATTAGAATCGGTTTCGAACTAATACGCGATTAGCAACAGTAATCGTGGTGACATGGCATCATTATCGAAGGGTTACTGTAGCTTAACTATCCGGGCGTCACACTTCTTCCCCCCGCCGTTGAGGCCCTCCGCCTCTAGGATCCGCTTGCTTGCTTCCTACCCATGTTCCCCTCCCTAGCCAGCTGAACCGCCTTTCTCCAACTCCTTGAACCGCCCTGAGCGCCCTAGCGGAACCTTCAATCTCTGTCGTTTGCCCCTGGGAGTGACCCATTTTCGTGCGACCACACACGCAGCTCTTGGCTAGCAGCCACGCTGGCTGGTCACCTCCAAGCTTGAGGATACTAGTTGGCGGCTTCTTGTCGCGAGCACACCAAAATGGATCTCTGCTTCGGGCCGCGGTGGGAACTCGAGGTATGCTACTAGTGTTTTGCCATGCTGGACACCAAGCAGCGCACATGAGAAAGATTGCTCTGCCTTTATAGTTACTGTGCATCTAGTTAGCTCCTGTGCATCTAGTTTGTTGGGCAAAATGAAAATTACAGTTGAAGGAAGATTGAGGTTTAAATTTCAGAGACGTTTTGAATAAAAGTTTTGATAGTGTAGTAGCAGAAAAACATAGGGCGGGTCTTGTAGTTTTGAACTTTTGGATATGTATGTCAATTTTCAGTCAAGCAGCTTTTCAGATCAAAATGATGTACCGTTAGTCGCTATATTGCTCAGTTCATGTGCAACCATTGGAAGAGTCCGAAAATTCAGAACTCGTCCATTTCCATAAAATTCTATAAGTTTCATGTGTGTGCTGCTACAAATCTGAAATATTTTTCCAATCATACTAGTACTGATGTAATAACCTAAAAAAGTTGAAGAAAAAATCTGTAAGTTTGGTGCGGTGCTGCTACAAATCTAAACTTCTTGTCTAGTCATTCTAGTACTGATGAAGATCGAGCTGACTGAAATAATGTACTGCTACAAGATAAAATCAAAACCAAGACCACTGCTAGTTCAAAACAAAAAACACGACCCAACCCTCTTGGTAGAAAAAGAAGTTCAAATTTTATGCGTAATGGGCCACCATAACTCATGCCACTCGATTGGTTTGTTTTCCTTCCGACTGGTCATAGCAGTAAATGATCAATACAAGTAGATGATTGTGGTGTTTAGTAAAAATTCCTTCAAATACATATGCAATCGAGCGCAAGTTCAACATCACCGTCTTAGAAGGTTCGCAGATATCATCACGACGAATTTAGATTTTGAAAAGGTTCATATAAGAAACCACATGAAAAAACACAGAGAACAAAAAAAGATTCAAAGAGTACGAATGCTCCTGACGGGACTACAAGTCTTTGTGTACAAATATTAATGCAGGGGAGCGAAAAGTTAATAGCATTTTTGCCTGTGGGTGTTTGTACTTCTGCCTGAAAGACAAATATTGTGTTCCTAGCTCATCCAGTTTGTCGGAATAAATTTCTTTTCCTATATAAATAATTTTTCTAGTTGCAGAACTACATGTGCTACTCTAGATGAAACTTCTGAAACCTCCAATGGCACTTCTATGTCTAAAACGTGCATGTTTCAGTGTACATGTTGAAACTGCAGTAATTTTGGTGTGCAGGTGTTTGAAAAAAAACACCTATTACACATTTCTTGTTGAAAGTCAGTGATTTTGCCTGATTGTTTCTGCTTACGGAAATGAAAATTATTTGTTACAGGTTTCCTTTTTCATCCGCCCCTCTAATTGTTTTGGAGAACAGAGATGGGAGCAACCTGCAATTTGTGCTGCATGTTCAAGAAATTGTTTTGACTTGTAAGCTTGGTAGCATAATTTACTAGGCAGAAATATATGCAACTTGTACATTTCTTGACTGCCAATAGTTACTTAGGTCCACATAGTTTCAGAACCGAATGTCAGAAAAATGATGCCTTTTCAGTTACTGTACATTACTTGGCATTTGAGCCCTCACTATTGTCAGAATGTCAATGCTAGTGTAATCCCTGTTGAGATGCCGCTCTTCTGAATTTTGGTTCCCACACCCAAATCTGGTGGTTTAGATATTTATTTTCAACAAGTACTGATAATAAAAACTAAAAGGTCATCCATCACAAAAGTTCACATAGCATGATACTTGTTGGCGTAGTATTGTCTAGTAAGTACAGAAGTCATGCTCGTGTAGTAAGTACAGAAGTCATGCTCTTATTTGCACATCATGCAAGTTCAACTATATATCACCCATGGATGTCTCCATCAGTCCGACTATTGCTGCTGCTTGAAAACACTAAAATTTGATTCGGCCAGTAAGTTATTAGCTGATTTCATTTTTATCGTTAATGGGCTCGTTAACAACCTCATTTGTCGAACTGATTAATAGTCGATACTAGATGCTAGATTATTTGGACTGATTGAGAGGACATAAACTGGTTAGCAAAAACTTATTTTGATTATTTAATTACTGCTAGTCAGTCAAGGCATGGATGAAATTCTCTTTTGAACTGAAACCTGTATTGGATTTCTGAACTGATGCAGGATAGAGAAAAAGAAAATGAAGAGAAGGATTACCATCTCATTTGCCTCGATTTACTATAAAGAACACATGTGATAGCAAGTCCAGGTATTACTACATGTGGAATACGAAAATTACTTTTACTGAGAGTTCACTTAAATCCTGCATAGCTACTAGCCATAGGAACTTAATTCTTGAATGGTTTCAAACTTGTATTGTTCTTATCAAAATTTCTCTTTTGATTTTTCTATAGATCTTCCTTTTGCTCCCCTGACTCCTGCCCTTCCTCTCTTCCCTTTGACGTTGTCTATACTTATGAAAAATGGATTTATATATTTTGCATAGTCGATACTTAAGAAAACATAAGTTCAAATCTTCAAACTTCAATCAGTTCAAGTACATATGGAACGTAAGATGACCTTGCAAAAACAACAATAGCGTAGGAAAAAAGTTCATTTTTCAAACTTAAAAAGGTACAAAAAACTTCGCCCAAAATTATATGACAGTTCACTATGTATGACAAACTAAACAAAAAAATGGTAGTACACTATGCAAAGAAAAAGTCTCACACAAGTTCATTTCTAATAAATTCATAAGTTCAAACTCACGTGGCGGGGAGGTTCATTGAACAATTATTTAAAAAAAATGAAAACTATACTTATACAAGATAGTTCAATATTTTATTCTATGACAGTCAAGAAAAACAGAAAAAAAGAGGTTCATCGTGTGATGAACAATACTCCCAACAAGTGTGCTAGAGATGCAAAAAATTGATAGCATAGCCGATGCTATTTCTCATCCAATTTTTGAAGAAAACTGAAGTTGATCAGAGTAACTGAAGAATAATCTGTTAGTTCTCGAGTATGTGTAATGCTGCCATTTCACTGTGCATTTAATTCCATCGTGATGGATGTATTACAAGATATGGTTGTATTATTATGTTCAATAAAAATGCCATTTTGCTGCAACATTTTCTGTCAGCTCCTGTCAAGTTATACATGTATGTGAGGATCCTTCTATGCAGTAAGTTCATAGTCGAGAAGTCAGGGACTTCGTAAAGAACGTGAACACCAAAAAACCATTAAAAACCTACAGGGGAGTTCAAGAAGTTCATGGCTAGTTGTCCGTGTTGTGTATTCTTATCAGTTCATAATTGAGAAGACATGTATTCTTATCAATTTGTTTATCTACCTGGTCGTGTTGTGTATTCTGGTCAGTTCGTGTGTGTATGTGTTGCCCTCGCGGTGTACGAGAGGCCGCCCGTGAGGAAGTCGCCGATCTGGTCGAGGCATGCTGCTATTCTCTATTTCCGGTAGCACAAACATTTAAAAGTTCGAACACCAAACCCTGGTAAGTTCATCTTGACAAAAACTCATCTCCCATATTTGTTCCTTTTTCGTAGGATGAAGTTAAAACAAGATGCACAAGTTCATATTTTCTATGCTTTTCAGTTCATCTACTTCCCGATGGTGAGTCTGATTTCCTTTGTGTTTCCATCTCCTTCATATAGCACAAACAAGTTGAAGAGTTGTGTGGAAATTTCTGGATTCCTTCTCACATTGCTAGCTACAGAGCAGGGTACATATATGTACACTAGTGGGCCTTTGGGCCGCACACACACATACACACACAGCCCAACACTCCCCCTCAAGATGGATGATAGATATCTATCATTCCCATTTTGTTACATGCTAAATTACATTCTTTGACACCTAAACCCTTAGTTAGACTATCTGCTACTTGGTTCCCTGAGCTTACATAATTTAATTCTATTATACCCTCATCTAACTTCTCTTTAATAAAGAAGCGATCAATCTCCACATGTTTTGTTCTATCATGCTGGACTGGGTTGTTGGCTATGTTGATAGCTGATTTATTATCACACCACACCTTCACAAGGCCCCTTCTCATCACTTTCAGTTCTGTTAGAAGATTTCTTACCCACAACATTTCACTAAGGCCTAATGACATAGCCCTGTATTCCGCTTCAGCCGTCGATCTTGATACAACTGATTGCTTCTTGCTTCTCCATGACACAAGGTTCCCTCCAACAAACACACAATATCCGGAAGTAGATCTTCTATCATCAAGACAGCTCGCCCAATCAGCATCACTATAACCATCTACATTTAAATGGCCATTCTTCTTAAACCATAGCCCCTTCCCTGGACTACCTTTTAGATATCGCAAGATATGGTGTACTGCATCTAGATGGCCACTCCTAGGATCATGCATGTATCTGCTTACCACACTCACAGCATAGGAAATGTCAGGTCTTGTGTGGCATAAGTATAAGAGTCGCCCAACAAGCCTTTGATAAGTCTCCCTATCCACTGGTTCTCCTGACTGTGCAGAAAGCTTGTGGTTTTGATTAATAGGTGTTGATGCAGCCCGACATCCAAGCATACCTGTGTCACTAAGTAAGTCCAGAACATACTTTCTTTGAGAGAGAACTATCCCTTTTGGAGACCTTGCAATTTCAATGCCTAGGAAGTATCTAAGGTGGCCAAGATCTTTCACCTCAAATTCCTTGCTTAGGTTCTTCTTCAATCGCAATATCTTTATGTCATCATCTCCTGTGATTATGATATCATCCACATATACTGCGAGGATTGTAATCCTACGCTCTGCGTGCCGATAGAACACCGTGTGATCACCATTGCATTGCTTATACCCCATATGACATACCGCATGCCTAAATCTGTCAAACCACGCTCGTGGTGACTGCTTGAGCCCATATAGTGACTTTCTCAATCTGCACACCTTTCCGGCGGTCCTAGGAGTGGAGAAACCAGGCGGAATCTCCATGTACACCTCTTCATGTAGGTCGCCATGCAAGAAAGCATTTTTAACATCTAACTGATGTAAAGGCCACCCAAAATTAGTCGCGCAAGAGATTAGGATCCTCACTGTGCTCATCTTTGCCACCGGTGCAAAAGTCTCATCATAGTCAATCCCATATGTTTGACTATATCCTCTAGCAACTAGTCTTGCCTTGTACCTTTCGATTTTCCCTTCTGGATTCTGCTTCACTATGTATATCCATTTACAACTAACAGCCTTCTTTCCCTCAGGAAGATGTACAAGTTCCCAAGTTCTATTTTTTTCAAGGGCATTCAATTCCTCAATCATAGCATCATGCCACTTTGGATCTTGCTTTGCGGTTTTCCAGTCTTTTGGAATTTCCACTGATTGTAGTGATGAAACAAAAGCTCTATATGCAGGGGACAAAGATTCATAAGATACATAATTGCTTATGTCATGCTCAAAGCCATACCTTGATGGGGGCTTTCCGGCCTTGATGCGAGTTGGCTTCCGCAAAGCAATTGGCAACTCAAGAGAGCTATCTTTCCCAGATGGAGTGGGTGTGTTGCATGGTGTATCAGTTGTTGATGGAGTGGAATTGACAATATCACCTATTTCAGGTCCTTCTTGTTCTACCGATTGTACCTGCTGCTCTAAGTGTTGCAACTCAACATGCTCTACAGGTTGTTGCTGTTCTACGAGCACCTTCCTTTGGTCTCTCCTCGTATACACCTGTAGATTTTTTTTCTTCATTTACTCGTCTCCATGCTTGCTCACTTGTTGGTTCATTCACCAGACATGGAATGGAACCAATTACTACCTTTGACCTCCTTGCTTCTTCACCCTCCTCGCTACTTGATTCATGTCCCCCCTCTCGACCATCACCATCAACATTAGGGGGTTCGAGATCAAATAATGAGCTAAGGTCAGTCCTCTCACCATAATATGGCTCAGATTCTCTGAACATCACATCCATGCTCACAAATGTGCGTCGAGCGCTCGGGCTCCAACAGTTGTAGCCTTTCTGTCCCGATGGGTATCCAATAAAGATGCACTTCATTGCACGTGGATCTAGCTTCCCCACTGAGGGTCTATGATCCCTAACGAAACAAGTGCATCCAAAAACCTTGGGTGGAACCACTAATTTGTTCTCACCTAGCAGCATTTCGCATGGAGACTTCATTCCAATCACTCTTGATGGCATGCGATTAATGAGATATGTAGCTGTCATCACAACCTCACTCCATAAGAATTTTGGCACGTTCATCGTGTACATCAATGACCGAGCCACCTCTAAGATGTGGCGATTTTTCCTTTCTACCACTCCATTCTGAGGAGGTGTGTCTAGACAAGAGGTTTGATGCAATATACCTTGTGCTGACACAAAAGCACCAAATTCCTTATTCACATACTCTGTCCCATTATCTGTCCGGATCATTTGAACTTGTGTGTTGAACTGATTCTTCACATAGGCATAAAAATCCAGAAAACATTTGAACACCTCATCCTTGTGCCTCATAAGGTACACCCATGTCATGCGAGAGTAACAATCAATAAATGTAACAAAGTACTTCATTCCACTAACAGAGATAACAGGACATGTCCACACATCTGAATGAACAAGCACAAAGGGAGATATACTCCTAATCCCCCTATTTACATAAGACTTCCTTGTGTGTTTGCCAAACTCACAAGCGTCACACAAAAGCTTACTCTTATCCACCCCACACATTACATCAGGATATACTTTGCTCATTTTATCAAAAGACATATGTCCCATTCTACAATGTAGAAGTATCACAGTAGCTTCTTTCTCTCCTATCATCACTGCTAACACGGTAGACGTTGCGGTGTTTGTATCCTCACGATCCATGTACCATAGCCCATTATGCCTGGTTGCGGTCCCAAGCCTCCTCCCTGTTCGCCTCTCCTGAATTATACATATTTTCCGGTCAACTATTATTCGACAATCCAAATCGTCTATCAAAGCACTCATTGACACAAGATTGACCGGAAAAGCAGGAACATGCAAAACCGATGAAAGTTTAATAAGTGGTGTGCATTGTATTGTGCCGACACCTTTAACGGGCTGTGAGGTGCCATCGGCTGTTTGGATAGTTTCCTTATGTGTGGGTGGATGTTGAGTATATGACTCAAACTCATTCGATGTGCCCGCAACATGTTTAGATTCACCTGAATCAAGGATCCAATCTGGTTGTGATACTAGTGAGGAAGTAGATGTGTGGGCACAATTACCTTCATTGGCATAAGCAAAGTGAGCAAAATCACCAAATGTGATGTCTCCTTGGCCTTTATTCCCCGCATTCTCCATCTTCCTTTTCAACTTCCTCAACTCTTCTAACTCTTTTACAGAGAACTCAACTTTGTCAGAGGATTCATCTTCATGGACCGCCACATTTGCTTTGTGACCAATCCTATATCCTCGACCTCTGCCTCCTCTTGTTCCACCTCGGCCATTTCCTCTCCCTCTTCCACGGGTAGCCCCGCGCGGGGCATGACAATCACGACTCAAGTGCCCTGTCTCACCACAGTTGAAACACTCCCTGGTCTCACTGTTCCTTACTATGAAGGCAGGACGAGATGGAGTTGTTATATTGTTCTTCATCACCTTCAGTCTGACCTCCTCTTGTGCAATTGCTGCTATAGCTTCCTCCAAAGTGGGGAGAGAGGGTTGATGGAACATAGTAGCGCGTCTTCCCTCAAATTCTGAGTTCAAACCCTTGAGGAATTGGATCACTCGCCTACGTTCAATCCACTTCTTAACAGTAGATATGCAATCTGCATGTGGCAACTCGAGAGGGTCGAAGTGATCTAGATCAGCCCATAATCGCTGCAGCTCAGCAACATACTCCATTACAGTGTGCTCCCCCTGTCTCAGATCACTAACTCTCTCTTGTGTCTCCACCATCAACATCACATTCCCTTTCCCAGAGTATAGCTTCGACAGAGTTTTCCATACCTCAGCGGCATTTGAGATTGTCTCAACAGTTGCAGCAATGCTCGGAGACAGGGAATTTAACATCCATGCCACCACCAATGAATTGGTGGTATTCCAATTCCTCCATTCTGCACTCGCCTTGCCCACTGGCTCAGTCGATTCTCCTTCAACAAAGCTCTCTAACCCCTTTGTCTTTAGGATCAGCAAAGCCCTTCGTGACCAACTTAAGTAATTTCTTACCCCCTCTAACTTAATATCATTCGGCATCAATTCTATCTTCTGCACAGTTTCAGCATGAGATATCATCTCTCTACCAGAGGGCGATCCGCCTCTGGTCTTCTCTGTGAGAAGTTGTGACAACTTCTCAAGCACTTGCTGGAGTCCTTGATTTTCCCCCATTGCTGCAGCAGCACTCAAATACACAGGCAAACCGCAGTACAAGCCTCAATACAAGACTCACCTTGTAGTACTTGAGCAACAAGCACAACAAGGTACCAGAAAAGGCCTCCCAGTCTTGCAGTACACCTCTCTTCTGTACACAGCAAGCAGTCTCTGCTTTTTCACTGTCACAGGCGACCAAATCTACCCCAAGCAGCTCCCTCCGGATTCCCCTTCTCTGCCTTCTTCCACGAGCTGCCTTCTTCTGTCTCAACCAGCAGCTTGCCTCTCCCGCTCCACTACAGGCCACCAGAAGCAGGGGCGACACTCTCCTCCTCCAGCAGCTGCTCCTCTCCTGCTCCGCTCCAGACCACCACCAGTACGGGGGCTACTCTCCTCCAGCAGTTGCTCCTCTCAGATCCCAGACCACCCCAGGACGCTGCTCTTCTCTCCCCTCCTGACCTCCACCGTCCCTCTCACCGCCGGCGGCGACGGGGGTTACAGTAGCCGCACCTGCTCTGACACCATGAAGAGTTGTGTGGAAATTTCTGGATTCCTTCTCACATTGCTAGCTACAGAGCAGGGTACATATATGTACACTAGTGGGCCTTTGGGCCGCACACACACATACACACACAGCCCAACACAAGTACTTGTCATTGTGCTTGAGAATGAGCACCATACTGTCACTTTGGTTAATGAATTTTGTAGAAATTTCTCTCGGAATTCTAATGTAGAACTGCTGCTAACTTCATAATTATAAGGACCATGCATGTTATCCAATGAGCCATCAATTGAAGCAATTTCGAATACAGAGAGGCAAATACACATGATTCCCAACTAATAGATACTAATGTTCTTTTAGCACATTGCTAGTAGTTGTATCAGTTACCTTTCTTTTGGAGCTATGTAATTGATAAATAACCAAGAGGGAAAGCGCACCATCACAACTGCTCGCCGCCCCCACGCGTGGTTGCTTTCCTCCTCCCGTGCACGTATGACACCTCAGCTGCTACAAATTCTTGTGTGGGTCACCGTTCCTCACTCTGGCGTGTGTCACCACCACCATGACCTCCCCCAGCCATCCCCCACGGCCTGCCTCAATGGTGCCAGGCATGCCCTCGAGCTGGTCCAGAACCACCACGACGTCCAACACCGTTCCCTTACATATGTGAGGTGCTCGTGTGTTGGGGTGTTGCATCTACGGCGAGGTCGCCGTACTGCACCAGCTCCATGTCACTAACCTCATCTCTGGTTTCTCTTCTATACGACTTAATAGGGGTTCTTCGGTGGAGGTTCAACAAAATGACCAGCATCAGTTCATGCCTCCATCCACCACGCCATCAGGAACACGATTGGTGAGAAACACCTTCGTGCTCCTCCTCTCCTACTCTTCAGTTCACATACTGCCATCCATGAAGGCGATTTTTTCTTGGAATCTAGATTTTGATCAGAGCTCTGTAAAAAGTCCATTTAAAAGTACTCAAGTCCAACTTGAAAACCAATAGCAGTCCACTAGATGAAAAATTTAGTGCTCATCAGTACGACAAGCAGCAGTACTGATCAGTATGACTTACACAAATACTAGTACTGATTAGTACTTTCTTAATGTTAAAGATGAGCAGTAAAAGATACAAGTTGCAGTTCCAGGGCAATAACATACTAGGTAAAGCTGAATGTACCTAGCCAGTTCAATAACATCATCTCCTTGTGCAAAAAAGTAGTTAAAAAGGTCGAACTGACATCTGCTTCAGAATTTCGCACAAAAAATATTTATCTGTATTTGTCTTTTTCATGTTGAATTATTTGAAGTAAAACAAAAATAGCTCAGTTCTGTGACTTTCATCATTTGAAAAACTACATGCCTCATGTTCGAACTTTCAATTTGTTTAAAACTAAACTGATGGTGCTCTTGTTTCAGGGCCAGGGGAGAAGGCAGAATCTCTGGGTGCATGATGGAAAAAATTGCAAGTTCTTGTTTAGATGTTCAGGATACCCTTCTCTCATTTCATTTATGCTCAGGATAGGAGGTGCATGATGGAAAATTGTGTATCATGTAGTTCTTGTTTAGATGTCGTGCAAGTTTAAAAATAGTCAATTTTGCCACTGGAGAGAACCCGTTGGTTGCATTGTTTTTCCAGTGTGACGTCCCTTGGTATGTTTGGAGTATTGTTATTGTTGCTCTGCATGCGAATGAATTAGCTTGTCCTGCTAAGATGAGGATGTTTGTGCCTGAGTCTTGAATTTTAAGAGGTCATGGGAGATGAATAATTTCTGTCATATGAAAGGACAAAAAGGTTTGCATTAAAAATATTGATCAGTACGAGTTAAAAACAGTGATCAGTTCAGAATAAAAAGAAATGAGAAATGGTCAGTTTGAATTAAAAAAGAAACACACATAGAAATTCAAATTGTAAAAGTTCTAACAAAAAAGAAACCCCACAGAAATTCAAATGGTGAATGTACAAGTCGTAAAATGAGAGAAGTCCAGAACATCATTGCGAAAAAATGTTGAGTTAAAAGAAAACATGCAAATCATTCTCTTTTTGAAAAGAATAGCATAACATCATTGCGAAAAAATGTTGAGTTAAAAGAAAACATGCAAAACATTCTCTTTTTGAAAAGAATAGCATTCAGTTCAACGATATGAACCATGCAAGGTCAGGAGCGATGATACTGTAAACCATTGAAAAGTAACGAGGAAAACCTTATCCAAAAAACAGAGTAAAGGACGAGTGTGAAAACGCGCTCAGCACAAGCTCATAGGGAGATCAGTTCGAGTACTCTTTTTCCGGAATGGAAAAAGCAACACGACTGGTCACACCGTATTCAAAATTACTCCGTGAAAAATACATCAGTACAAACATGCATATATATCAGTACAAATACTGTATTTTTTAGATGGAAAAACAACACAATGGGTTTTCCATATTCGTAGTTTTTTTTGAACTAGAGAAGATGATCAGTTCCACGAGATGAAAATCATCAGTACAACTTTGCAGACGATGGAGACTCCTATATGTTCCTGCTTTTTTCCTTCTATGGAGACGATGGCGACACGGTTGGCGTCTAGAGTTTATCTCCAGACCGTTTATGAAATGCAGCTTTGACCTTGTGGAAACGAGCCGGGTTATATGGAAAACAAGATCGAAAACCATGATCCAGTTTATTCCGACTCAATGTCACCAATACATGCGCGTTTCAGATGTCTGTACATTTTTATTCAATGCCACCAACACATACGCCTTTCAAATCTCTCAATTTAACAAGAGATTCTCTACCTAATAAGGACAATAAAGGGTTGAGTGTAAATCATTGCAACACGACATTATTCATTCATCAATTATCAACTTTAGTGGTAAAAGGCCCAATGCCGTGATCGATCGCCCTGGCATTTTCCCCAGCGTGGATGCACATACGCGCTTGATCGATCAGAGCTCAGAGCCCGTCGAGTTCCGGAACTCATCCGGGTCAAGCAACGTCACCGCCTCTCCCTGCCACTGCCTCTGCTTGACGGGGACGCGGTGGCCGTCGCCCGGGCAGGTCAAGCGCCTCTCCTAGACCCTGCATCTGCGCGATGGCGACGCGGTGTATAACGCCCTCGATGCGGCTATATCTCCCACGTGTCGAAGCACGACTTAGAGGCATAACCGCATTAAAAGCAATGTCGCAAGTGAGGTAATCTTCACACAACCCATGTAATACATAAGGGAAAAGATACATAGTTGGCTTACAATCGCCACTTCACACAATTACATGAATAAAGCATTACATCATCCAAATACACTCAAGGTCCGACTACGGAACCAAAATAAAAGAAGACTACCCCAAATGCTACACAGATCCACGATCGACCCGAACTGGGCTCCACTACTGATCAACTAGAACGAAACAACACAAGGACACGATCTTCATCGAGCTCCGCCTTGAGCTCGGTTGCGTCATATGCACGGTTCAACGGCACCTGCAAGCTGGTTTTGGAAGTATCTGTGAGTCACGGGGACTCAGCAATCTCACACCCTCACGATCAAGACTATTTAAGCTTATGGGTAAGGTAAAGGTATGAGGTGGAGCTGCAGCGAGCGACTAGCATATATGGTGGCTAACATATGCAAATGAGAGAGAGAAGAGAAGGCGAAGCAAGGTCGAGAAACTATGATCAAGAAGCGATCCTAGAACAACCTACGTCAAGCATAACTCCAACACCGTGTTCACTTCCCGGACCCCGCCGAGAAGAGACCATCACGGTAACACACGCGGTTGATGTATTTTAATTAAGGTCAACTTCAGGTTTTCTACAACCGGACATTAACAAATTCCCATCTGCCCATAACCGCGGGCACGGCTTTCGAAAGTTCATAACCCTACAGGGGTGTCCCAACTTAGCCCATCACAAGCTCTCACTGTTAACGAAGGATATTCCTTCTAGCGGGAAGACCCGATCAGACTCGGAATCCCGGTTACAAGACATTTCGACAAGGTAAAACAAGACCAGCAAAGCCACCCGAATGTGCCAACAAATCCCGATAGGAGCTGCACATATCTCGTTCTCAGGGAACATCGGATTGTCCAAACTTCCGGTAGGCCAACCCAGAGTTGACCCTGGTGGTCACCGACGGCTGACAAGTTGGACCAACACTCAGAGGAGCATTGGCCCAGGGGGGTTAAAATAAAGATGACCCTCGGGATGGCCGACCCAAGGGAAAGAAAAGGCTAGGTGGCAAATGGTAAAACCAAGGTTGGGCCTTGCTGGAGGAGTTTTATTCAAGGCGAACTGTCATGGGGTTCCCATTATACCCAACCGCGTAAGGAACGCAAAATCCGGGAACATAACACCGATATGACGGAAACTAGGGCGGCAAGAGTGGAACAAAACACCAGGCATAAGGCCGAGCCTTCCACCCTTTACCAAGTATATAGATGCATTAATTAAATAAGAGATATTGTGATATCCCAACAAGTAAACAATGTTCCAACAAGAACGAGCTCCATGTTCCAACAAGGAACAAACTTCAATCTTCACCTGCAACTAACAACGCTATAAGAGGGGCTGAGCAAAGCGGTAACATAGCCAAACAACGGTTTGCTAGGACAAGGTGGGTTAGCGGCTTGGCTCTACAATATGGGAGGCATGATAAGCAAGTGGTAGGTATCGCAGCATAGGCATAACAAAAGAGCGAGCAATTAGCAAGCAAAGATAGAAGTGATTTCGAGGGTATGGTCATCTTGCCTGAGATCCCGCAAGGAAGAAGAACGAGTCCATGAGGAAGACAAACGGACGTAGCCAACGGATCCTCACAAATGCAACATTATCGGAACCACCCCGAAGAAGCAACACCAGAAAGAAGCAAACAACATAGTAAACAACCATCACATAATCATGGCATGATGCACAATCAAGTATGATGCATGTCCGGTTTAATGAAGCATGGCACGGCAAAATGCACAAACAATCCTACAAATTAAGTGGAGCTCAACATGCAACTCCGTTACATATCAACGAAACACCACGTGACTTATTTAGTTCGATCTTGTTTATGTACCCAACAATATTAAATGTTGTTAAACATGGCAAGAGGGTGAAGCAAAGTAAAACTACCTATCTAGTCAAGTTTAAATGAGGCCGGAAGCAACGAACAACAATTCCGGTAAATCCCCATATGCATATATTAGGTTTGGTACTGTTCTGCCCTAAATACAATTTTAAAGTTGTTTAACATTCTAGGTGAGTGCATCATGTTAAACTAGGCATTTTTCTACCCCATTTACATATAAAGTTTGTTAGGTTTGGAGCTACGGTTATTTATTTATGAATTAAAACATTTTAGCAAGTTTATTAAGCAAGTTTAAACAAACAACATCTTAAGCATTTTAAACATGATTGAAAGTTGCAAATTATTAATCTACACAAAATTCTAAGCATTTACATATATAACTTATTTCAATATGATGCACGGTTGGTGAGTTATAATATGCATGATGTTTAGGGACTTTTATGCAAAACGGGCGTTCTCTTGAATAATAGACAAAAACATCTAGAGGGAAAAAACATGACATGGGCCAAAACTGCACTTGGGCCAATAGTGCAAAAGGTGGGGGCAGCAGAGCTCACCCTGGGCTTGGGCCGGTGGGTGGAGAGGGGAAGCAGGGCGAAGTGGGGCTGGCGACACGCTGGGCCTTGGCGCCCATGCAGCCCACTCTCGCGTCGAGGATGCACGAGAGGCCTCAGGCGTCGCCCCTCTCTGCGCTCGATGCAGAGACTGAAGCCGACCGCGGTGGCTTCAGGTGAGACAGGGGAATGACGACCACTCGGGGAACGCAAGGAGGTGGCGAAGGCGAGCGGGTCCAGGCGCGTGACAGTGTTCTCCGACGAAGTGGCGCGCGGGCGAAGCTTAAGGAGGCGGCGCATGCCCTCTGTTCGCCAAAAAGCAGAGCAGCGGCGACGTCTTGGCGTGGCTACAGGCGGCACGGCTCCACATCGGCGCCGGGAACGGGGAAACAAACGGAGGTGGCTGGAACGGGAAGGAGCTTTGGTCGCTGGCGACGGACCCAGGGCCGATCCAGGCGGGCACGACGGCCGGAGATCCATCGCGGGATTCCCTGGCGGCAACTTGATGAAACGGGACATAAGCCAGAGGTTAGAGGAGCAGGAGATTCAGGAAAAGGAAAAAGGGGCATGAGGCAGGGGACCTATTGGTCCGGCGGCGGCGCCCTGGTGGTTGAGGCCACCGGCGACGAGCGACAAGCAGCGCTACTGGACTTGGTCGTCGGCGTGGATGGCGGGGCTTGAGAGACGGGGCACGGCGAGGGATGCCGGGTCGCTTGCGAGGCTGCTTGCGGGGAGGGCCAAGCGGATCGATGGGGTGGATGGGGCAAAGGGGATCGGGTGATGCTCTGGTTGGCTCGATGGAGGATTCAAGGGAGAGTGGGTGGCGGCTGGAGGTTGGCCAGCACGGATCCCCAAGAAGATGGTGGCGGCGGCGGGCACGGAATGGATGGGACAAGCGGGCTAGAATTTAGGGATTTGTCTAGGGTTGCCACTATATATATAGCAATAGGATTTTAGGTAGGGGCTAATCCGGTCCCTCCGATCGTAATCGGACGGATGGAAAAAAATAGCTTAGGTAGCCCAAATAAGGAAACGGTGATATTTTGTAGATGTTTGGGGATGTTCCGGATCCAACGGTGACGACTGTCCGGGTCGGGTCCGGGACCGATTTCGGACGCGCGCGGGAGGAGGGCCGCGGGCTGACGAGAGAGGTTAGGTTGGGCCTGGCGGTAGGTAGTGGACTGTGGAGACGTTCTCGAGCTGAGAGAAGAGAAGAGAGGGAGGCCCGGCAACAGTTTTCGGAGACCGAAAACGTCCGACGTTAGACCGGCTATACTGCCGCTATAGTTATCCGTTGGGGCATCTAACGATCTCCGAATGCGATGAAACTTGACAGGCGGTCTATCTACACTATAATAAGACCACACGTCAACTCTCGTCCCATTCCGAGAATATTTTCTGGCCACTTATAAAATACTATTTCGGACATGCCTCGGGTGCGTGCAAGTGTGTCTGGGCTCAGAACGGACAACGGACGAAACTGGGGAAACTCGGACGAATGCAAGTTTTGAAAACATGATGATGCAATGCATATGATGACATGATGAAATGCAACACGCAAGCAAATGACAAGGCAACAACAGCGAATAACTGGAGGACACCTGGCACATCGGTCTCGGGGCGTTACAACACTCCACCACTACGAGAGGATCTCATCCCGAGATCTAGAATGGCACCGGAGGGACAACGGAAAAAAGGAAGATAAGCGGTAAAAACTAAGTTGCTTCTTTGACCAATGAGTGAAACCAAGGAACCTTGAAAAAGGTTAAGCCATTTCGAGAAAAGAATACAACGGAGATGAACAAAGTTGAAAACGCTCCGTTATACAAGAGGGACAAGGAAGAATAACTTCGAGCAGCACTCCGGTTGAGAAGTTATGCAAGACTTGATACGGTGAAAAGAACTTGAGCAGAGGACACGACACTCCGGTTACACAAGATAGAGAAGGAATAAGACTGATATAATTTGGACAGCACTTCGACTGTAAATGGAAGAAATTGAACATGATCTTGACAAACCGAGATGAGGAGTGAAAAGAGCAACATCACTAGACCTCCGGGAGAAAGAATAGAATAAAGATAATTGAGACAAAAGAATGTAGAATAAAATGCCAACTTCCGCTACAAAAGAGCTTGAAAAGGTATCCTTAGGAGAAGGGTCGAATGGAGTTGTTGGAAAAAAACCAACAACGAAAAGAATAAGCTTGATATGGTCTTATGGAATACATCTCAGATTATGAGGTGACAACCTGCCACTCACGGGAAAAAGGATTGGATTGGTATGAGCAAGGAGACAAGAAACTTATTTCACCGGAAGGATGAAAGAAGAACTTGGGTCATTTATGAGCACCATAGGTAGCAACAATCCTTAGGGAACGCTCTAGGTGAAATATAACCCAAGATAATTCCAACGAATAGGTTGATGGATTTAAAATACCTCATTCTTAACAATATGTGAATCATGAAACATGAGCTCAAAATATCAAGAATGACATAATACCACCTCCAATGATATGGAAGAAAGAATTGCACTCCGGATTGCAAGATGAAGAAACTTAAGCTCCTTAGAAAAGAATCTTGATGAACGCTTCGAGAAGGAAATAAATCCATGATGAACCATCATGTATAGCCTCCATGAAGAAACTCCGGTAACAAAAGAATAGAAAGAAAGAGAAATTTGAAAACACAAGGTGAATCCTTGCAATGATTTAGATGGATCTTCGTGATGATATAATGCGGAAAACATGGAACTCCGGAAAAGAAAAGATAAGAATCCCGAACTGAGAATGTGATACGATGAACCACTCCAGAAAAAAGAATTAAACACTTGGATGGGACAAGAATAATAATTATGTTATGCGTATCCTTTAACAATTTAATTGCTGACAAGCAACGGATTTGGCATACTACTTATCCTCGTAGAAAGATTAAGATAGATATAGCGCAAACTTGAGAAAGTCTTCAACGATCCACCGGTAGAATTTGAAAAGCACGAATGCATAGATATGATACACGAAGGAAGAAAAACTCTTGAACGAACCACCGTAAGAATTGAAAATGAACGAATAAAAGATGAAGAAACACCGGGAAGGACTAGTAAATAAACGAAGATGCTTGAGAGAATTTAGATACATGAGAACGAAGAGATCGCAAGCTGGTAAGAGAAAACTTGAATGATGCACCGGTAAGATTGGAGGATGATAAATGCCAGCTGAGAATGAATAAACCTGAATTGAAGGACTCCGGATAAACAAACTGAGAAGACTCTTGAATTGCTCCGGAAGGGTGAAAAGAATTCTCACAATCAAACAATTATGAGAGGATGGCCTCGAACTAGAGCCACGAATCTCTGAGAGAACGGATAAGATATGGAGGTAAAACTCTTCTTCGGTCTTCAAAACCTGAGAATGACGATGAGAAACACCAACAAAAATTGTTGAGGCACTCCAGAATGAAGAATAGAAAGGTTGAGCCAACGATGAAAAGAATTTGAAAGATCTTGGAGAAAAGCATTTGACTGATGATAAATCATTCTTACGTCAAACTTTGAAAAGAACTTGAGAAGCTCCGGAAAAGAGAAGAGTCAGGTAAGATCCTAGGAAAAGACCTGTGGGTTAGGGCCCACTCAAAAGAAAACACTGATATAATGATTTAAAAGAGAGAAAGCACCGGTTGAATTAAATGACTTGAATGAGGGAACATCCTCGAAAGATCTTGCACGACTGTAGAGTGGAAACACGAATCTTCGAGATATCTTGAGCACTCCGGAACAAATGAATAGCGAGAAGTGAATTATTCTGAGGTGCACCGGTATGAGAAGGTATTGAAATGAGGAAAGGATATGATCAATAAAGTTTGACTAGAATCCACCGGAGAAGAAAAGAATGACGAATGACGAACTTGAAGCTCCGTTAGGATCTTCATGAGAATCACCGTATAAGAATATTGACGGAAAATGATGGGGAGACTTCACAAGAATAAAAGGATACTTGATAAATACATCGGATTCCTTGAAGAAAAAGGGTGGGAGGGCGGGAAAAAACAAAGGCAACTTGAGGACGGATGAAGACAACACCGTTGAGAAGAACTAGTAATAGATCTTGCTGATATTGGAATGATCGGATCCACTTGAAGAGAAGCACACCGGATGAAAAGGATTGACATGACAGTCTCGATTATCAAGAAGGATAAGTATTCCCATCGGAGTATGAGAACACCATTTGGGGAAGGTATGGAATCAACACTTGACTTCGAAGCAACTCGAATACCACAACTCAAAACAAAACAAAGGATTGGCTTGCAGAATAAGCCGGAACAAACATATGACTAGGATTTCGTCCGAAGTTTTCATGGTGGGGCCTACACGGGCTCGATCGTACAGCACCATCATGTACAAGGCAGTGCACATGACATACGAAGCGTCCCCGAGTCGGCATAGCCAAGGACTCTTTAAGACACAACAAGACCACTGTAAAACCAACCGTGAATAGGCGGACCACTAAACGTCGAACCCCAATTTCAAATCATACATCTGTTGGAAAGATATCCTAAGAGCTACCTGAATTCCCACTTATAAACTCCCGAAATTTTCCGGTTATGCAATCAGGTGTTGGGGATACAGGGGAAGCATAATATCTCACCCAAAACTAACAAATCCTACATCCAGCTGTATCCATCCTTCAACACATAACCGAGAAAAACTTCAGAAACCATCTACCTCAACCTTCGAAAAGCATCCGTTATACAAGTTATGGCGATACTCCCGAACTCCCGCCCCAGTACTGGGTGGCGTCGAGGTTATCTCACCAACAACTGCATAAAAGAGATTTTCGATGTCGGCATACTAAACTCAGGTATTCCAGAACTGCAACGATAAAATTGTGACGACAACACCTCAGAGCTCAACTCCCCGGGACACTTCCACAAAACCCCTGACAGGAGGCACCAAGAACAATGTTCTCGTCACAAAACCATCGGAACGATTCAAAGATACCCGCGTGATCCTAAATTTTTTTTAGTGAAATTTGAGAAGAGAAGAGTCAAAACTCTACGTCAGGATGCCTTACCAGAGCGATGAAGGGACTGGGGAGTAAAAAGAATTCCTAAACTATCCGATATATATAATCCTAAATGACTCAAAACATTTTTCTAGACTCAACAACGGCAGCTAATTCGATCAAGCAGTGGGGGCTCCTAAGGTCGGGGAAGGCTCTGATTACCAACTTGTAACGCCCTCAATGCGGCTATATCTCCCACGTGTCGAAGCACGACTTAGAGGCATAACCGCATTGAAAGCAATGTCGCATGCGAGGTAATCTTCACACAACCCATGTAATACATAAGGGAAAAGATACATAGTTGGCTTACAATCGCCACTTCACACAATTACATGAATAAAGCATTACATCATCCAAATACACTCAAGGTCCGACTACGGAACCAAAATAAAAGAAGACCACCCCAAATGCTACACAGATCCCCGATCGACCCCAACTGGGCTCCACTACTGATCAACTAGAACGAAACAACACAAAGGACACGGTCTTCATCGAGCTCCGCCTTGAGCTCGGTTGCGTCATCTGCACGGTTCAACGGCACCTGCAAGCTGGTTTTGGAAGTATCTGTGAGTCACGGGGACTCAGCAATCTCACACCCTCGCGATCAAGACTATTTAAGCTTATGGGTAAGGTAAAGGTATGAGGTGGAGCTGCAGCGAGCGACTAGCATATATGGTGGCTAACATACGCAAATGAGAGCGAGAAGAGAAGGCGAAGCACGGTCGAGAAACTATGATCAAGAAGTGATCCTAGAACAACCTACGTCAAGCATAACTCCAACACCGTGTTCACTTCCCGGACCCCGCCGAGAAGAGACCATCACGGTAACACACGCGGTTGATGTATTTTAATTAAGGTCAACTTCAGGTTTTCTACAACCGGACGTTAACAAATTCCCATCTGCCCATAACCGCGGGCATGGCTTTCGAAAGTTCATAACCCTGCAGGGGTGTCCCAACTTATCCCATCACAAGCTCTCACGGTCAATGAAGGATATTCCTTCTAGCGGGAAGACCCGATCAGACTCGGAATCCCGGTTACAAGACATTTCGACAAGGTAAAACAAGACCAGCAAAGCCACCCGAATGTGCCGACAAATCCCGATAGGAGCTGCACATATCTCGTTCTCAGGGCACATCGGATTGTCCAAACTTCCGGTAGGCCAACCCAGAGTTGCCCCTGGTGGTCACCGGCAGCTGACAGGTTGGACCAACACTCAGAGGAGCACTGGCCCAGGGGGGGTTAAAATAAAGATGACCCTCGGGCTGGCCGACCCAAGGGAAAGAAAAGGCTAGGTGGCAAATGGTAAAACCAAGGTTGGGCCTTGCTGGAGGAGTTTTATTCAAGGCGAACTGTCAAGGGGTTCCCATTATACCCAACCGCGTAAGGAACGCAAAATCCGGGAACATAACACCGATATGACGGAAACTAGGGCGGCAAGAGTGGAACAAAACACCAGGCATAAGGCCGAGCCTTCCACCCTTTACCAAGTATATAGATGCATTAATTAAATAAGAGATATTGTGATATCCCAACAAGTAAACAATGTTCCAACAAGGAACGAGCTCCATGTTCCAACAAGGAACAAACTTCAATCTTCACCTGCAACTAACAACGCTATAAGAGGGGCCGAGCAAAGCGGTAACATAGCCAAACAATGGTTTGCTAGGAAAAGGTGGGTTAGCGGCTTGGCTCAACAATATGGGAGGCATGATAAGCAAGTGGTAGATATCGCAGCATAGGCATAGCAAAAGAGCGAGCAACTAGCAAGCAAATATAGAAGTGATTTCGAGGGTATGGTCATCTTGCCTGAGATCCCGCAAGGAAGAAGAACGAGTCCATGAGGAAGACAAACGGACGTAGCCAACGGATCCTCACAAACGCAACAATATCGGAACCACCCCGAAGAAGCAACACCGGAAAGAAGCAAACAACATAGTAAACAACCATCACATAATCATGGCATGATGCATAATCAAGTATGATGCATGTCCGGTTTAATGAAGCATGGCATGGCAAAATGCACAAACAATCCTACAAATTAAGTGGAGCTCAACATGCAACTCCGTTGCATATCAACGAAACACCACGTGACTTATTTAGTTCGATCTTGTTTATGTACCCAACAATATTAAATGTTGTTAAACATGGAAAGAGGGTGAAGCAAAGTAAAACTACCTATCTAGTCAAGTTTAAATGAGGCCGGAAGCAACGAACAACAATTCCGGTAAATCCCCATATGCATATATTAGGTTTGGTACTGTTCTGCCCGAAACACAATTTTAGTGTTGTTTAACATGCTAGGTGAGTGCATCATGTTAAAGTAGGCATTTTTCTACCCAATTTACATATAAAGTTTGTTAGGTTTGGAGCTACGGTTATTTAGATATGAATTAAAACATTTTAGCAAGTTAATTAAGCAAGTTTAAACAAACAACATCTTAAGCATTTTAAACATGATTGAAAGTTGCAAATTATTAATCTACACAAAATTCTAATCATTTTACATATATAACTTATTTTAATATGATGCACGGTTGGTGAGTTATAATATGCATGATGTTATGGACTTTTATGCAAAACGGGCGTTCTCTGGAATAATAGACAAAAACATCTAGAGGGAAAAAACATGACATGGGCCAAAACTGCACTTGGGCCAACAGTGCAAAAGGTGGGGGCAGCAGAGCTCACCCTGGGCTTGGCCCGGTGGGTGGAGAGGGGAAGCAGGGCGAAGTGGGGCTGGCGACACGCTGGGCCTTGGCGCCCATGCAGCCCACTCTCGCGTCGAGGATGCACGAGAGGCCTCAGGCGTCGCCCCTCTCTGCGCTCGATGCAGAGACTGAAGCCGACCGCGGTGGCTTCAGGTGAGACAGGGGAACGACGGCCACTCGGGGAACGCAAGGAGGCGGCGAAGGTGAGCGGGTCCAGGCGCGTGACAGTGTTCTCTGACGAAGTGGCGCGCGGGTGAAGCTTAAGGAGGCGGCGCATGCCCTCTGTTCTCCAAAAAGCAGAGCAGCGGCGACGTCTTGGCGCGGCTACAGGTGGCACGGCTCCACATCGGCGCCGGGAACGGGGAAACAAACGGAGGTGGCCGGAACGGGACGGAGCTTTGGTCGCCGGTGACGGATCCAGGGCCGATCCAGGCGGGCACGACGACTGGAGATCCATCGCGGGATTCCCTAGCGGCAACTTGATGAAACGGGACATAAGCCAGAGGTTAGAGGAGCAGGAGATTCAGGAAAAGGAAAAAGGGGCATGAGGCAGGGGGCCTGTTGGTCCGGCGGCGGCGCCCTGGTGGTTGAGGCCACCGGCGATGAGCGACAGGCAGCGCTACTGGACTTGGTTGTCGGCGGGGATGGCGGGGCTTGAGAGACGGGGCACGGCGAGGGATGCCGGGGCGCTTGCGAGGCTTCTTGCGGGGAGGGCCAAGCGGATCGATGGGGTGGATGGCGCAAAGGGGATCGGGTGATGCTCTGGTTGGCTCGATGGAGGATTCAAGGGAGAGTGGGTGGCGGCTGGAGGTTGGCCAGCACGGATCCCCAAGAAGATGGTGGCGGCGGCGGGCACGGAATGGATGGGACAAGCGGGCTAGAATTTAGGGATTTGTCTAGGGTTGTCACTATATATATAGCAATAGGATTTTAGGTAGGGGCAAATTCGGTCCCTCCGATCGTAATCGGACGGATGGCAAAAAATAGTTTAGGTAGCCCAAATAAGGAAACGGTGATATTTTGTAGATGTTTGGGGATGTTCCGGATCCAACGGTGACGACTGTCCGGGTTGAGTCCGGGACCGATTTCGGACGCGCGCGGGAGGAGGGCCGCGGGCTGACGAGAGAGGTTAGGTTGGGCCTGGCGGTAGGTAGTGGACTGTGGAGACGTTCTCGAGCTGAGAGAAGAGAAGAGAGGGAGGCCCGGCAACAGTTTTCGGAGACCGAAAACGTCCGACGTTAGACCGGCTATACTGCTGCTATAGTTATCCGTTGGGGCATCAAACGATCTCCGAATGCGATGAAACTTGACAGGCGGTCTATCTACACTATAATAAGACCACACGTCAACTCTCGTCCCATTCCGAGAACATTTTCCAGCCACTTATAAAATACTATTTCGGACATGCCTCGGGCGCGTGCAAGTGTGTCTGGGCTCAGAACGGACAACGGACGAAACTGGGGAAACCCGGACGAATGCAAGTTTTGAAAACATGATGATGCAATGCATATGATGACATGATGAAATGCAACACGCAAGAAAATGACAAGGCAACAACAGCGAATAACTGGAGGACACCTGGCACATCGGTCTCGGGGCGTTACACGGTGGCCGTCGTCTGGGTCAAGCAACGACACCGCCTCTCCCTGCCCTTGGCCTGCATCTGCGCGTCGGGAACACGGTGGCCATCGTCTCGTGCGACTGCGGTGGCGGAAGAGCAGCCGTGGAACCCTGCAGCTGCGCACTGTGCACGGGGACGATCCCGAGGTGCGCCCACGTCTTGGCGAGCTCGCACTGCGTGGGCTGAAATCTCCTCCTGCAGCTGGTTGATGATCCCGGCGCATCCGTACACCGGGTCCTCCACCCGCCACTGCGCATGCGCCTCCATCGCCATCGTCTCTGCTGCCTGAGCTCTCTCATCCACCGGCAAGCTCTGCAAGTGGCAACCAAGCTTAAATGTCGAACCATGCAAGAACGAACTAGCTGATGGTTTGTCAATGGCGGCCAGAATGATTGATTACCAGAGATCACGTACCTCGAGCAACCTCACGACTTTGCTAGCGCCGAAGACCCGGTGGACGGTGGTGTAGCGGTGGGGTTGCGACACGGGGTGAGCACACAGTCGGGGGCGGACCGCCGGCACAGGTACTTGCACGCCGCGCACCTCCCCGGGTTACTTGCCGCCTGCCTGGTCTTCCTCGTGCATTTCCACGTTGCCGGTTGTCGACGTGATGATCTAGTGCTAGATCCTGGCATCGTGCATGCTTATATACATACGTGTCGCGCATGGAGTCCGTCATCAATTAAACCCAAAAATTGAAGCATCGCGGAAGTGGCAGTCCATGGCACTGTCCTCCGGAGAAGACACAGAAAATATCAGTTCACCTGGGAAATCATATCAGTCCAACGTATCCAGGCTGTCCGTTCAAGTTGGGTAATAGAATAATATTCTGTTACGCGAAACATAATAGCCCAGATGTATATATATATATGTATATATATATATCTATGTGTGTGTGTTTTCTGTCCTCTACATCATTCACTTATAGATATGTCTTCAAACTTGCCATTTTCTGAGCTTAGTGAATGTGATCGGACCCTAACACCTTCTGTGCTTCTTCCTCAAATTCTGTCTATCTAGTCATATGCATTCTGTTGAAATGTGCCAAATGTCTTCACTGCGTCCTTGTCAGCTGAAGATACAGAGTCAGACATTTAAACCTGCTTTTAATGCTATATCTCTTTTGCTTGAATACCAGAAAAATCAGAATGACCACACGACAAACCAGGTGTGCGTGGGAGCATGGAACAACTCTCAGTGAGTTGCATGCATACCACGTGTCCATCAGATGTGAAACGCCAGGGTCACCTGCGTAATTATGCTGCACAACCCTTTACCTAATAAATACACACCCACATGGTCATTATCCCCTCTTCCATCTCGCCATCTCACTCAAACCCTAGCGCCACTGCTAGTTCACGTCAACGCCAGAGACAAAGTGCTTAGCTACCACGACCTCTTTGACGTGGTCCTCACGCTGGCCGCGGACCATGTCTTCTCTGCCGCGGCAGTAGGTGTCTTCCGCCACCAAGTTAGGGCGTGGGAGATTGGACTGCTTGGCATCCATTTTGCCTCGTCTAGCAGTTCTTCTGTGGTAAATAAATCTCACTTTTTACAGCCCTTTTCGATCTGCCTAATCCATCCACTTTAACCAACAATGGTTTCTACACTTCCAAATCTGGATCCTTCTCTTTCTCAATCTCATATCTTGCAAAGATTATTCACTTATGATTCATAACTAGTTAGATTCCTCACTTTTACTTATTCATGGATTCGTACAAATCTGGAAACAACTCACTTCAAATAAGTGAATGTCTTCACACTATGAGGTCAATGTCTTCAAACTGATTTATCTTCAAAATCTTCTGAGAATGCATATGACCTCTTCCCCTTTCCTCACATCTCAATATTGTCACAGGTACATGTCCGTGGGAGAATCCCTTGGTTCTCATAGTCTGCATTCATTTGCAGAATTCTTACAGCATCATATTGACTCTCCTGACGCCAGTTCTTGTTTGACAAGTAGATGGAAGCCCTTCACTGTCTTGAAGCCTCTCTGTCTGAATATTATGAATACTGAAAATCTGCAAGGAAGGGTGGAAGGCAGTGCCGTGGCAACACTACTATAGATCTGCCTCCCGATCTGTTTGAACTGCACAAGTCAGATCCCGAGGAGAGTTACAATCAGCGCAAGACCAGAATACAATGGATCCGAAGATATTGCGCTGAACAGTGGTTCAAGTATAACTTTGTCACTCCTGAATATGCTGAAAAGAATTCTATCAAGCACCCGTGGGGTGATGTTCTTTACAAGAATCTGCAACCCAAGTCTAAGCCTGAAGCTATTGCCCAAGGCTTCTATCCTTGCATGGTCCGAGGACCTCAGCCAAAAAATGCCGATCCATCATCTCTTCTATCGTGTCATGACTACAATCTCTTCAAGCGCAACTTTCAGTTCACAAAGGAGTCAGCTGCCAAGAACAGGAAGGAGCTCGGACTCCACTTCAACCCTGGTCCGTCTGCTCCAAGGCAAGATGGCACACGTGACGCCAATCCTAATGTCATCGGCCCCTTCAATAGTTTGATGGACTCCTCTCCCATATTGTTGTTCAGAGGGCCACGGTGGAACAGTCTACCGATGATGCAGACTCTAAAGATGCACCTACACCACCAAAGCAGAAGAAGAAGAAGTCAAAAGCTTCAAAGCCCTTTGTAGCACCAAAATCTTCAACTGTGAAGCCATTAAAGACTGCACCTCCTGAACTCAGTGTGCAGTTCGAAGACTTGTCTCGTGTCTCCAAGAATACTAAGAAGACCAAGAAGTTCAAGAAGATTTAAGGGATGACCTAACTCCTATTGTCGTTCTGCGCAATGAGGAAGACACCATTGATCCGTCTAGTGATGATGATCTTGGTGATGAAGCTCTAGAGATGTTGATCAAGAGAAAGCAAGAGGCAGAGATCTTTCATGATCTGCCTCTCTTTGATTTTGACATTCTAAACAACTTCATTGATCAATGGTTTGAGGACCAAAGGATCAACATTGATGATCTGCAACTGCCACTGGACATCAGTGTCACCTTTCATGGAGCCATTCCAAATGAACTTGCTCTCGCTCAGAAAATTGTCGAGCTCAAAAACAAGATTGATTATGAGAAGGCACACATCAATAAGCACATGGCCAAGCTCAGTGTGGCTGATGTGCAAATCTTCAAGAAGATGATGAATGACCTCAAGGCCGAATTCAACAAGAAGCATGAAGAAGCCAAAGGCTCAAGCGAGCACATGAAGTACTACGCGCAGAAATGTGTGCAAGCACAGAATGAAGCTGAGAAGAGAAAGGCTCTTGGGCCTCCTGGCATCGACCCCAAGATGGCTGCCAAGAAAAACAAGTCTGTTGAAGCCATACCCGAAGCTCAACGGCAGGAACAACCCAGCATTGTCTTCCCTGCCAGCATGACTGGCTCAAAGCCAAAGGTCCCTTCAGTATCTTCTGAACAGAAGATGACCAGGAAAGCCGAAGCCGAAGCCATAAAGAGGAAGCTCAAAGATACATCTGATGATGCTCCCTCCAAGAAGTTGAAGACTAAGGCTTGAAAGCCTTCAAAGAAAGAGCATGCCTTTACCCAGAGCCCTTCATCATTGAACCAATCTATGTTGCTTTCCCTGCCTCTACCAATCAAGAGCGCCGCCTGGTGATTCATGAGCCTGCTTCCACAAAGGCTCCAAAAAGTGAGGAAGTTCCAGTTGTTGATCCCAATGCAGCTGAAGACATTGATCATGAAGACAATGTGAATGATGATGAAGTCCTTCCTCAGCTTGAACCCAAGTTAGTATCATCGCCTGCTCCCACGAGCAGTGAAATTATTAGCATTGGTCCTCCATTGACACCAGTTGCTCAAGATGACTCATGGTTGAGCAACCACAACAAGGCACCCCTCTGCAATACGAGACCCCATGTACTCCACCACCTCAGGTCACCACTCTGGTACTTGATGATGACAATTACATGGAACAGACCACTCCTCCAAAGGCGTGGCCAGCATTTTGCAGGCTTCGCAAAGGCCTCAAGCCATAGGTCTCCATGACAAGCACTCCATAAGAGGATGTGCAACACACCAACTCAGTAGCACGTCAAGTGTTTCATGAAGCCACCCCTTCTGCGTCTGCCTCTGAGTCTGAAGCCAGAGCTGCTAAAGACATTCCAGCCGCACCAGCCGAAGAAGAAAAAGAAGAAAGGAAAGGAGATGAAAGAGAAGCCACACCCCCTGCCAGTAATCCAGTCCAACCTGTTGAGAACGTGATCGTGCCCGACCCTCCAGTTGTTAAACAGATGGAGGTTGAAAACAATGAGGCTGCCACAACCAACAATATTGAAGCCAATGACACTGTCATGGCTCAAGATAATATGGATCTCGAAGCCAACGCGACTACTGACACCATTGTCCCACAAATCATCTCTGATGACGCCGTTCCTCCACCAAGGCCTCATACTATGGAACGCATGTTCAATCATGGTGAGTTCGTGACTGTCAGATGGCCTATCATGGTTCCACCCACTTAGTACAAAAAAAGACAAATCCATGACATTTTGGGCCAAACGAATTTTTTTCCTGTCATGCTTATGACACTTCCATGACGATAATTGTGAAAAAACCCGGTATCATCATAGATATGGTGGGGTCCTACTTCTATGACAAAAAATCATGACAGAAAATGGGCTTTTCGTCCTGGGCGGGCCGGAGACGCAGTTGCATGACATTCTTTGGGCCGTCCATGACAGAAAAACTGTGGTAGAAGCGAGGGCGAGGAAAATATCGGGGGAGTTCCCGGTTATGGTGGGTGGTCGGGGGCCGAGAGATGCACATTTCTCTCATACGTACACGCGTGTGTGTGAGGCGTTGCGCTCTAACTGAACCCGAGTGAGGCATTGGGCTCTAACTGAACCCGAGCGATTGCACTGCAGGCTACGCGTTACTGAACCCGAGCGATCGATCGATCTCTTCTTGTTAACTGAACCCCGGTGATTCCTTCGCTACTGCTGCTAATTGAAGCCGATCGATGCTGCCTCTGGATGAACAGTGAGCATTGTTGGGGCGGTTTGGATGAACAATTTCCGGTGGGGGGTGGATGAACAGGACCCCATGGTGTTGCCGCTAGATGAACAGGACCCCGTGGTGTTGCCGCTAGATGAACATGACCCCGATCGAGCCGGTTGGGGGTGGATGAACAGGACCCCGTGGAGGGCTGGATGAACAGGACCTCGTGGAGGGCTGGTTGAACAGTAGCCGGTGAAGGGCTGGATGAACAGTAGCCCATGGAGGGGTGGTTGAACAGGACCCTGTGGAGAGGGTTGGTTGAACAATAGCCGATGGAGGAGTGCGCGGTGGAGGCTGGATGAACAGGAGCCCGTGGATGATCAGTCACAGGTCGAGGCTAGAGGAGGTCGACGGTGGATGAATAGTAGCCCATGGAGGCAGTTGACGGTGGAGATGAACAGTATCCCATGGAGTCCCGTTTTGCGGTACGCCACACCCCTCCCGATGAACATGACCCCCATTTCAACCGTAGCGCTCCAACACAAGTCCGTTTCCTCCGTTTTGCAGTACGCCACACCCCTCCCAATGAACAGGATTCTGTTTCAATCGTGGTCGATCGAACACTATGCCGTTTCCTCCATTCTGCGGTACGCCAGACCTCGTTTCCATCGGCTGTTCCGTCCAAGCTGGTTGGCTCCCGATGAACAACACGTGTTTTGTTGCCTCTCGATGAACACGACGCATTCCATTGCCTCCCCATGAACATGACGTATTCCGTTGCCTCCCCATGAACACGACGACGACGCAATTTCTCCATTCCGACCCAGCCATGTACACGAGCCCTGGCCGTATGTATGCGCGAGTAGGCATTCGAGACCCCGCCCGTATGTACATACGTGGCCGTCTTTTTTGGCGTGTGGCTGTATGTACGTGTACACACTTTAGACGGGAGAGCCTGAACTGCTACGTGGGGGCTCTACTATGACATGTGCCGCTACTTACTCGGCCACGGTTCATCGTTGCAAAGCGACCGATCGACCAGTATGTACGTACACGTTCGCGACCAGAATAACAACGCTACATACGCTTCGACCAGGTGGGTCCCGACTGCCAGGCACTTCCTTGCGTGCGAAGATGTAGCTGGTGGGTCCAAGAAGTCAGGGGGCGAATCAGTTTTTGCCCGTAATATGGACGCACTTCCTTGCATGCAAAGATGTAGCTGGTGGGTCCCAGTAGTCAGGGGGAAACATTTTTCGCGTAATAAGGAGGCACTACCTTGCTGCGGCCATGGACCCAGCTGTCAGCCTCTCCACGTACAGTACTCTTCTGATGGAAGTCGTTCCTTGGCCACGTTTACCACACCACACCGAGAGCACTAGGGCGATGGATGACGCCGAGGCCTAGGAAGGGGACGACGCGGAGCAGGGGAAGACGTGGCAGTGGATGCCCACGCTGAGAGGAGTATGAGGGTTCACTGGTTTGGCTGCGGTGTGAGGCTGCTGTTACCGCATGGCCTGGCCAGTGGTGTGAGTAGTAGGGGGCAGTGAGGCCTCAATGGTAGCATAGCCGTCCACTGGAGGCAGGAGCAGGCAGTCTCGCCAGCTGGTTTGGGCTGCTGGTGCAAGAAGAGCAGCGATTGAAGAAGCAGCATGACCGTTCGATTCAAATCCAATGGTAACTGCTGCTAGAATCGTTTCTTGACTAAGTTGAGAACCCCTGCGTACGCGTCAACTTAGTAGGCCCACAGGTCAGCCTCCCAACCGGTGCGCCCCAGATGTCAGTGGGAGGAATCATTTTTTTGCGTAATAAGGAGGCAGTTGACTGCGTGCGGCCAGGCCAACAGAGGGAGTAGGGTGGGGCAGTGAAGCCTGCGCGGCATCACAACGGGCCACAAGAGGAGGGAGCAGGCAGTCCCGCCGGTGCCAGTTTAGGCGGCTGGAGCAGGAAGATCAGAGATTGAAGAAGCACATCGGCCGTTGGATGGTCATCCAACAGTCACTGCTGCTAGAATCGTGTGTTGACTGACAAAGCCTTGCGTAAACAAGTCAGCCTCGAAATCTGTGGCATGTACATCCCATTTGCTATTATTTTTATATTTTTACTCATTTTCTAATTCATATGGAATTTATTGCAGCCCATTTTCCATTTTTAGAATTGATGCCCATTTTCTGGTCAGTACCAGGGTTAAAAAATTAAACTAAATATGTGCGAAATTTTGAAAATTCGCAAATTTTTGCTGGGGAACAAAATATTCTTTATCCAAAAATTAGTAGCCATACTAAAACAAATTTTGAAATAAATTAGTACTATGTCATGTTAAATCCAATGAAATATAAAATATCAGTGAAGAACAAAAACAAAAAAAAAGAAACTAATTTCCCATTTGGTATAATTTTTGGAATTTTCAACCCCTTCGATATTAGTTTTAACAGACAATGACCATGCTCTTTGGCCAGGCCAGAATGCATCCTTTCTCGTCTTGAAAGATTTGCAGCCCAGTAAGTCGGAGAAAACAAATAGGCCTAGCATGGTTATTCTTCTAAAAGAAATACTGGGCTACCTATTTTCCCAAAGCAAAAACTGCTGGGCTGGTCATGTTGTTAGACGGGCCACAGAGACCGCACAACCTAGTTTATAGCCTGCTCCTGCGAATTACTACTCAAAAAAATTTGTGCAATTTTGTCGTTAATTGACTATATCTTGAAAATGATGTGGGTCCCAGATATCTGCAGGGTGGATTAGAGTAAAAACGAGGGGTTCATCTGAGTAGTAAAATAGGCGCTTGCTTGTGTTCGGGAGTGGACCTGGTGGGTCCGTACTGTCATACTCACAACTACAATCCTCTCCCGATTCACTATGTTGACAGGGCCGGACGGCGGCGCCGCGGCGAGCGCACCAAGGTGGAGGATAAAGTGCTATCGCCAATGTGCTGGGCTAGGTTGGACATTCTTATTGAAAAATAAAAATGGACCGGAACTATTTACGACGTTGACTACGATTTGCATGGGTCAGCTAGTTGCAGGAAGAAAATGGTGGGAGAAAGAAGACTGGTCGCTATCTTTGCCTAAGAATAATATCGACTGAATGCAACGACACTATCATAGGAAATAATATCCTCCCGTTAAATCATAAATTTAAAGAACTGGTGCATGAGCATTTAGCTTTATTTATTAATTTATTTATTTATGTTTAGGGGACCATGAGCATGTACCTGGGCCGGATTCATGTGAGAACCTCCCTTCCAGTTAATTATGGGCTCCTCTATTGGGCCTTCATCAGTGGGCTGCATGTTATCAATAAGTGGAAAATGTGTTCCATACCAAAAATAGTATGCTCTACGTACGGTATGGGGCACTAAAGGATCAGACAGTGCAACGACTTCCAAAACATTGTGTTTGTTGTTCTAACAACACATTTGTTGAACCAACAGATGAAATATACTACTGATTGTACATTGAAAACAGCAGCAGCAGCAGCTGCAGCAACCAGGGCTAGGGGTGCAACAAAAGCAGTAAGCAGGCCAGAAGAGTTAAGACGCAGCTCTCTCTTCCAAACCAAACATCAGCCATCATTACAAAAGGGCTACCAAAAAAGAACAAGTGTATGCATCAAACTAAATAAAGATCCTACTACACCAAGTGTACGCATCTAACTAACTGACTCAGTTAGACATTACTATTTATTAAGCTGCGAAGATTGGTTGACGGCTTGAACCAAATGGGTGCATGATGGGGGAAACTCCAGCCAGCAGGTCGAAGTATGATACTTGCAACCCTCTCTCCTACTTTGGGCTGCAGAGCATGGTGGCACATATCAGGGTATGGTGCATGCAGAGATGCATGCCACACTGTGTACACACAGTTTTGCCTGATGAACGAAACCGCGCTGCCATCATGATCCTTACCGTCGGTTATCTCCTGGTTAATCAGATAATTCAGTCTAAGAAACAGAGAGTGTGTACCAAGGCTACTTACCAGCCTCCAGTCAAAAATTCCTGAAGGCCCAGAGAAGCTGGGATCCTGCCCAAAGACCTTGCAATGACTATGATTATACTCCGCGAAACAACACGTCCGGTATGTGCGAACGATCATCAATCGTTCGCCATTGTCTGATCGAGCCAGGAACCACCTGCAACTGCCATGCCGCATTTCTTTGAAAGGTTCTGGGATTAGGAAGGGTAGGGACACTAGGCGGCCTACAACATCATATCAAGTTGGAGTCAAATAAAAAAGGGCTCTTAAAGTCAATCTTAAGAACATCATGTTATGAGCATGCATATTTTTTCAACAAATGTTGACAATAATATAAGCAAGCCATCATGATATCATAGGAAAGTAACATACTATTGTAACAGCCATTTATAGCGATGACTAGAGTAGGCCAACAATACGTCTAGCCATAGAAGCAGCCGACAACGTAAATGAAGCCCTTGTGTTCAATGGAATCAGAGAACCATGGAGGATGTATGATCCTGTGATGGACGTGCAGATTTATCCACTTACCAAAGTGACCTGTTAGACAGGCGGGACCGCGGTTGAAGAACGCAATTAGCCTGAAGTCTTTATAATTCGCAGATCTTGTGGGCACTTGGCAGATTACAACCTTGAGCAAATCAAACTCGGTATCATGTTAGCTACTGTAAGATCTTGAGTATTCTGGGCCGCGGTGCCAAAGAAGAGCAGTGTTAATCGAAGGAAGGGGGATTAATCACCGGGTGTAGAACTCCACGAGCATCCAGCTATCGCGACCGTCGACGAGTAACATCCAAGACGTGTTCATGCCGACCCAGTACATACTGTTAATGTAGTTGAGGGTGATGGGGATCGGATCGCAGTCAAGGGGGTTGATGCTTGCCACCCTACGATTGTTATGCTGCGTGAAACGCCGTTTCTGAAGATCAGGCGGCATCAGCAAGCAAGGAGCTGGCTTAAAAAGCTCCTGCCTGAGGGCTTTGAGTAAACGATACAGCCCCGACGAGCACGCAGCGAGCGGCATGGTACTGTGAGTGTCCACACGCGAAACAATGAGCTTGATTACCTCTGTGGGGAGCGAATTCCAGCCACTCTTTCGGCGGACGCTGCTCGATTCTGCCATTGTTAGTGCTTGGGTTTTGGAGGAGGGGGAGGCGCCTTAGCGGGGAAGGAAGATTGGACGAGATTATGTGCGGACAAAGATGGAGAAGCGAATATGTGTTGTGGGAAATGGATAGGTGATGATGACTACATCATGCCGCTTGACTTATGAGACACATACCAGCAGTGTAGGGTCATATGGAAGCAAGACAACTTGCTTGAGTGATCATAGTATGGGTACTCCCTACAGTACCTACTACTATGCCCTAACTTGCTTGAGTAGAGTAGTAGTGGAGTAGGACTCTGCTCTACTACTAGGACCGGAGGAGTAGTATATTCTAATCTAAAATAGTTACAAATTTCAATGCCTGAGCATGGAACGACTACGAACCGCCATCGATGCTAACTCCAATCCCCAGCAAACGTTCGCTGGGAGACATGGCAGTTGCAAACGCCCGCAACACAATTACCGTACATGTGTAAGGGTGGCGGTTTTATCAAATACTATGGCTTAAAAACAGGCCACCGTCGGATGGAAATCTGACGGTTAAATGGGATTCGCCAGGATTGAGCTCGTGGTGAACAATCACCAGATATCATTACTAAAAAAAGGTTAAAACACCCAGGGCTATAACTTGCACCGGCTGATCACTAACAATGATACTAACATAGTTGTAAAATGGTGAAAGACCGTTTCTACGTGGTGTTTGGAATTATGTGCAAAAAATTAGCAAGATGCCCGTGCATTGCACGGAACATCAAGATGCATTTTTTTACAAAACACCTGTTGTGATTGACCCGTGCAGGAGTAATCCCATGTGTAAAAACTAATGACATCTCGAGAAAGATGATAGATAAGGTGAGGAGGAGTGGGGCGTAGTGGTGACTAGTGGTCGTACTGGGCGGAGGCATGGGGATGGACGGCGCCGGCAGCAGCCACCATGCCAGATTGTTCCAGAGACTTCCTTTTTTAATTGCTCAGCAATGAGGTTGTGGGAGATAAGGATGAACGAGGCAAGGCCTTATGTGTAAATGTGGAGAGAGGTGAGGGTATCTTTTGTAAAATTGTCATATTTTGCTTTCTATACGTCAGATATAGATCGGACAGTCTATATTATAAGATTGCAGGCACACCATCATCACCAACTCGGTTTTTTCTCTACTCCTACTCCTATAAAAGACTAAGTTGGTGATGATGGTGTGTCTTCCATCCGCCATTTCTAACCATTAGATCTGCATCTAACGGCTGTGATGTAAGTTGTGCCTTTTGCAACAATTCCCACTTCTCTGCTCCAGTTTACACAAAACCCCTTAGTATCTTGAAACCAACCACATTCCTCCCTTACTTCATCAAAACAGCCCAAAGAATATATTTCAAGTGAAACATAAGATATTTTTAGTGATATGTATATCAAAACTAAACTGTTTTCTTTCAAATTTGTGAATATGTATTATTCTACTTTGGATCCGTTGCAATGGACGGGCTCATTGTTATAAAGGTTTATCTCTTGCATCGCCCGCAACGAACACCAGGTGTACTGGTCCGGGACAGATGCTCACAACGCGATGAACTGAGTTCGAATTCTGTCCTAAACATTAGCTTTATATATATATTTTTAATATATACTTCTTTCGCTACTATACTGGCAGTGGTACCCACAGAGTACTTAGAATACAAGATTAAGGATGGATTTGTTTCTTTTTAACTCTCTATACGAATGTGTAGCCAGCCCGCTAGTCGTGTACACTATACTGACAATGCAACCCACAGAGTACTTAGAATACAAGATTAAGGATGTAATTAAATTTTTATAGAGGGAAAATCATACACGCAATTAACTCAAATGGATTGGATGTGACTATTATTCCCCAATGGCAACCGGAAAATTTCCTCCCGCGGGACGGAGTAGGTTTCTCGGTTTGGATGCGGGTTTAACGAAGGCATTTGATGGAGGCGAGGAGGCGTGTTCAGCCGGGCGTGCAACAGACGGTGTAGTACTATTTGATTTGTTATAAAAACAAAGAAGAGTAGTAGAGATAGAGATAAGAGTAGAGATAGAGACTAGGGAGGAGCACCATCCACTGCTTCGTGTGCTACTCCTGTGCTCCATTCGGCGGCCGCAACATCCCCTATAGCCACTCCCTCCTGCGCTCCATTCGGGGGGCGCTGTTGAAATTTGGGGATTGCACTCTCGCGACTGTTGGAAATGATGACTTTACCGACGACGACATCTTCCCCGACCTCGGCAACCTCTTCCTCAATGACATGTGCGACAACCTTAATGCCAATGGTGCTGCTCCCGTTGCACCGTATGTGTTTCTGTCCTTCCCGTTCAAAATTGTGGTAGAATTCATGTTTCTAGACCGTGTCCTAGATTCTATCTGTTCATCTACTATGCTAGTCCACATGATTAGTTTAATCTCTGTTATAGCCATCATGCTTTATTTTGAGCTTATTCAGACTAAATCTTGTAGTAACTTGCTCATATATTCAACTGGCGCAGCGTCCCCTACAGCCACTCCCGTTTCATGGACAGCCTGGTAGATGCCTCCAAGGAGCCCTTTGTCTACTGCTATGAGTGCCCGATGCCGTTTTGGGGCTCGCCGGTGGACATCGTGCATCACCTCACACAGGCGTGCGGCGATCACTACTGGCCCTTGGTGGAGAACACCATGTATGAGACATGCTACCCGTTCACCATGCTGAAGTCGCTGGAGGATCACCGCCACCTATTATTCTCGAAGGAGGATGATAGAATCTTCCTCTTGATCGTGGGCACCGACGAGGCCCGCGCAGGCCGCCGCCCCATCTCTGTAGTGTGCGTCAGGGGCGACGCCGCTGACACTGACACTAACACTAACATGAGGCCGATGTACGGGTGCGTGCTCACTGTTACTACCCCTCAGATTTACGTGGGTGGCGACGCTGGCTACATGAGGCTGACTAGGACTGTGCCGAGCCGGGACCTTCCGCAGATGTGGACATGGAACACGCATGGTATGATTTTAACCCCCAACGTGGTGCACCGGGACACCAAGGAAGTTCACCTCGACATATGCATTACCAAGTTAAATGTTGATCATTAGTCTTTGCTCAATGTAATCCATTGTCTAAGCATGTGGAGACTTCCATGCATGATCTTTCTCTATTGAAGCATCACACATGAATAAAAGTGTATCCATTTATGGTTTAGTCTAGAATCTTCCATGTATGAGTTTTTACTATAGTACTGGTGAAAGACTTACGATGAACCATTTCTTAAATCTCCTCTGCCCCCTTCCAAGTCATCCTGATTTAATCCCTCCATCTAGGTGTATAAGGGCATGGATAATACTTAATAGTATAGCCAACTGTTGACTATAAGAAAGTGCCATGTCATTTGTAGCCAACATGTATAACAATCGATACTCAAAAACTAATTCTTAAAGATCATTTCTTGCAAAGCACAATTAGTGTTATTTCTTCACAAGTTTTGGATGCAGGTTGAACAGTTGAACACTTTTGTTTGCAAAAGATACTTTTTATCTATTTCACCTGGGTGTTGGTGAGCTCTAGAGATGAAATAATATCCGAAGAAACCTATTGATACCCGTTACACATGAGATGACCCCACATCCTTTGTCAAAATAAACAACTCCCCGATCAATGCTTTTCACTCTTCCGTGCAACACACGGGCACCTTACTATAGATTAGTACGACCAAAATTTGAAATAACATTATATATAGTATGATATATGCTGGTGCATGTCACCAAAAATTATATCATTGAAAACTATGTTCAAATACGAATCCAACGATAGAGTTTTTGTTGACATGCACTAACATTTTGTCAGTTAAATATTCAGTCAAATTCAATGGGGGACTAATAAACCACGACCGATGTAGTACTATAGTAGAGAGCGGCACTACACGGGAGTCTCACCCCGCTCGTGGCACGGCAGTAAAGCCATCATATCACAGAACCCAACCACTCCCAATAATAAGTGGCCCGGTAAAATAAACGGACAAGCAACCATCACATCCCTCCGTCTTTTTTGCATGTCATCTCTCTGCATTTACTTTCTCCGGTTCATCTCGCACACTCGATCCCTAGCTACTACTCCTAGTAACCCTAGCTACTACTCCTAGGGTCAGTTCTTTTGGTGGCTGAAAAAATAATCCGTCTCTTACCCAGCTTTTCCCATTAGACTAGTCAAAGTGGAGAGTAACATTAAGGCGCCTCACTCATTTATTTGGGCTTCTAAACTACTTCTAGTACCTTCGTCCTGGTTTATTCGTCTCCATTGTAGTTTGTGCTAAATTTTGACCAAATATTTAACTGATAAAATGTTAGTGCATGTGACATGCATAAACATTTCACTAGTTAAATTTATGATCAAAATTTGACACAGATCACAATGGGGACCAATAAACCATGACGAAAGTAGTAGTTATGGGATTACTAATATAGAAGCCTAAAAGAACTGGCCCTTGGTACTCCTACTACTAGTAGTAATCAAGTTGGAATTCCAATTGCACGGCACAACATGTTAGGCAAAAAATTCGATACAGGGTGTAGGAAGCAGTTTGGGCATTTGCATGCCTTTCCGACCAGTGAGATACTCCGTACGAAGTACGACAGAGAAATAACCACAGAGAAGGAAGCTAAAAGTAAACAATCAAATGAGCATTTTTGCATTTGTTTGGCATTGAATCGTTTCACAAGGTTGACTAGTGATGTTTTTCTACTTTTACATAAACCGCATCATAATGTTAAAACATGCATTTGCACGTACATAAGTAATAAGTAATAGTAGTACTCCCTCCGTCTAGGAGTATAAGTCTTCCCTCCTTCTTGGTCATAGTGCACAACCAAAGATGACGTATTCACCTGGATGGAGGGAGTGGCACAGTCTTTAAGCGTATATAGAGAGAGACATGTAGTGCGATAATATATAGTAAAGTTTGTGCTATATGCACGTACTTACAAAATGTGTACGGATACACAAGGTTTTCAAAATTTCCCTTTTACATACTTAATTAAGGATGCTAATAATTCCTGAACATTCAAGATTTATCATTTGCGTCCCAAAACTAATGAGATCACCTTACGAAACTAAATTATACTCCTACTGGAAGCCACGACGCTCGCAGGAGCGCTTGCGGCGTGCCACGAGTGCCCTGGTGCGCGTCCATTTCCCAGCACGCCGACACAACGCCTCTTCCTCAGCCTCGCAACTCGCGAGGTGCTGATTGGCGGCTTGTCGGCGGGCGAGCGCGATCTCACCAGTGTGGTGATCCGGCGCCAATAGGTACTCCTCCTCCCTGGAAGTGTGCACCCGGTCCACGTACCGCCAAGCATAGACGAGGCTCTTGGGCCCAACTGCACTCAGGGCTTTGGCATGGGCGTCCTCCGACAACCTCACGGCCCTCGCACGAGCCTTCTTCCAAAGAGCCAATTGCTTGACTCTCTCGGATGTGACATAGGCCTGCCAGGCAGGTTGCCCCGTGGCGCGCTTCTCTTCCTCGGCCTTCTTCTCCACCTCTATTTTGGCGCGCTTTGCGGGAGGTAAAGCCTCCCAAAAGGCGACATCCATTTCTTCGAAAGCTCCTCAAGGTTGGGGGGCTCGGCGGGCGGCGTGGCGTTCTCCTCGTAGCGGGGAGCCGACGCGTCCTCCGACGCGCGTGCTAGCGAGATTGGGAACGCCGACGCGTCCACCTCGACGCGTCGCGGCGAGGAGCATACCGATGCGTCCTCCTCGACTAGTGGTGGCGAGGAACAGAACGATGACACATGACCGTCCGCGCGGTGCAGCGAGGGGCCCCTAGGGCTTGGGAGGGGCGATGCCATGGTGGTCGATGCGAGAGGAAGGGGGAGGAGATAGCGATGAACGTGAGCATTCTTCAGAATGCCGAGGGAGGAGCATTATTTATAGCGAGAAATGGCACACCTACATAAGAAATGGACTGAGCTGCACTGACTTAACTGCAGGTCCAGTTGCATCACTGACATGTGGGCCAGACCCTTGTTGGGCCCATATGTCAGTGACCCAATGCACTTGTAGTTAAGTAACTGAAGCAGCGTCCCGTAAGATATGTTGTGTGATTAATGTAACAGCTACATGGGCATATTTTTTGGAGTAAATTACGGGGGATGGAAGGGGTGGAAATATTGCTGGTCACAGCGGATTGGACGAGCGCGGGGGGGGGGGGGGGGGGGAGTCTTGCATGCAGATTTTATCCACACGGGGTGGAGTGGTGGGACCGCCGGAGGGAGGAGAGTCAAGTAGGCATATTGTTTTCACACATGGAGAGGAAATGATTTGGAGACGAACGGCCTTCCTGCAGGTATGGGGAACGGTGCATAATAAGTCATCTTGCATGCCGGGCTAGGTATAGTCTCAAGTCATTAAAAGAATACACGCCCAAGACATGTCCATATTTCAAGGTGCACTAAATTATTGCATGCGATGATTAAGGCTGGCCATAATGGTGGTATCTTAGCTGGTATCATGCACACGGGAATAGCAAACATGCTAATGTGGCAGAGAATTAAAGAAGAGAGGGGGTTAGAGTAACTAGTGTTCATGCATGCATGCAATGTGATAATGCATTGGTAAACACATATTTTTGTGAAGAATAATAGCATTAGTTGAGTACTTTTGCAGACTACAAAAACTATTCCACTGCCTCTATCTTGGTAAGAGTAGGTGAAATTTTTGAATCGAGCCCTTTAAACTAGAAGGGAGGTAGTAGTACTCTAATAGCTAACCTTGTTGTGATGACTAGATAGGACATGGCACACACCTGGACGGAGGAACTAGTCTGCATTGTGCATTTAAGTTTTGTCTGAAGTTAATGTACCTCTACTTTGACCAAACTTATAGAAAAATGTATCAACATTCACAATGTCAAATCAATATTTTTATACTCATTATAAAACCATAGTTATTATACTCATTATAATCAGTATTGTAGATATTGATATTTTTTGTATAAATTTGGTCAAACACTTTGCAAATGGTTGACAGAAGTAAAAAATGACCAGAGAGAGTATCACGCATGCGGAGTAGGAATTTTTTTTGCTCATTTATAGCCGGTCGAAGTCTCAAAGGGCGTGACTTCACGAGGGAGGCGAAGGTCGTGGGAGGCGCGACGGTTGAAGGAATTAAGTTAAGTTACATCCATGCACCGGCATGGCGTGCGAACATGCAGAAGCTATACCATCAGGCCTATGATATGGGTCTAGTAGACATGACATCTAGTGGGTCCCGCATAGTACTCGATAACTCTTTGGGGGCTTGCACCCGTTTATCCACCGGGCAAGCCAACAACCCCACGCCATTCGCACGCCCTACTCGTCCCCATATTCTACTACTACCTTAAAACAGTTCGCTCCCAGTTGTCCCGTCCTTTCACATTACACCAGTTCAACTTCTCCTAACCCTCCTCCAAAATCCATGGCCTCCCAAATCTCCATGGTCGCTGCTGAGTACGAGGTTAGAGCCATCATCAGCGATGAGTTCATCTTCATCTACACACGTGGATCTGCGACGGTGAAAGCATGCCTTGCTCACTTCCTATGCATGTTCAATAGTTCAAAGGATGAGTGGGTCGCTGGGCTAGATGTTGAGTACACCATAGTCCTGGAAAGAGAGAAGATTCTAAAGGAGGCAGAGAAGAAGAAGCCCGCCATGATCCAGGTTTGCGTACATAACGTGTGCTTGGCCTACCACATATGCCATGCCGACGTTGAGTGCCAGGATTTTAAGAACTTCCTCAAGGACGAAAGAGAAATTTGTTACTGTAGACTTTAGGAACGACAGGGATGTCCTGGGTCGGATAGGCCTCGTTGTAGGCTAGCCCTTTGATCTCCAGAAGGCAAGCCTGGTGTCCTCCTCTCAGCCTTTAATGCTGACCCTGGCAGCAGCCATGATTGATGCTTCGTACGCTAAACTGAAGAAACCTCACCACGAGTTTCATCATGCATGGGAGTCGAAGACAGTAGGTGAAGATCACATCCTGTACGCAGCAATGGATGCCTACCTTTGTTTAAATATCTACAAGGGTTGGATGAAGAAGCAGAGCCCAGAGTCCGGTTCAAGCAAAAAGCGTCAGCAAAGAGGAAGAGGGACGAGGAAGAAGTCGAGGATGTGGACTCGGACTCCGAGTAAGGTGGCAGTGTCGTCGCTCATGTTGGTTCTACTGCTGTGTCAAGCAGACTAGTTGCTTAGTTTTATTTCAGGGTGTGTTGTGCTGAGCCCCCAGCAGAACTATGTTTATGTTCTTTCTCGTTATTTGAACTTTATGTTCTTTCTCGTTATTTGAACTTTATGTTCTTTCTCGTTATTTGAACTTTATGTTCTTTCTCGTTATTTGAACTATTTAGTACGTACAGTAGTACTAGAAGTATGTCTTACTATTGTTCTTCTTGTAGTTGGTACTACTGCTCGTATCTTCGTGTTCCTACTGTAATTAATACGTTTGTACTAGTAGTATAATTTGGGTCAGTCGATTTGTGAAAGAAGTTCGACGAAGCGAAGGAAGAAGACGGCAGAGAAGCTAGCCCAATATCTATATTAGGCTGGTAGGGTGTCCATGATCTATCTTATGAGTGTTGGGTGTGGAATGTAGTTCGCCGGAAAAAATGGATCATACCCGGGGTTAAACGGATGGTGAGGGTGGGGGGAGCATGGCGGTGGCAGGCAGTTCAAGGGAGGGCGGGACGGCAGCGGGAGGCGGTTAGGCGTGTGGTGGGCTAAGAAGATGAGCAATGCATCAAGTTCGGAGGTTGAAGAAGCCCTTCTAGCCATCCATGTTGCATCCAACGGCTCACAAGAGTCGACTGACCCAAATTTCTCCTTCAGATTGCGTGATCCATGTGGCATTCAACATCTCGAAGGTAGATTCCACGTCCGCAGCCGGTTTCCGGGCTCGGCGCCGGCGCGACCGGCTTCCGCCGTGATAGCCACCATGCGCGCCTCCTCCTTGCGGGCAGAGACGACAATGACATGCTGGTTCCTCCTCGCCGGCGTGCTGGAGCACGCGCTCATCCTCCTCTTCGTATGTTGCGTGCATAGATGCGGCTCCACCAGCTGCTTGCGTTCTTGGCAGCGTGGCGGCATCGCGAGGAGGGACCGCAAACGACGTGAGCGGGCGAGCCTTCGGCTTCATGGCACAGGGATGGCGGTGACACGGCGGTGATGGGCAAGAAATTGTTGGCCGGAGCAAGTGGGCACCGGCATGCGCAACAATGGCGGTGACATATTGATGAGTGCGTGTATGGGAGATTAGTTTAGTGTTATATAGGCTTGGTCAAACTTAAAAGAAAACCGTACTAGTACATGTAAAAATTAGACTGAGACATCACTTATATTAGTTACCAGAGCCACGATACGAAATCATGTGCAAGCGCGTAAACCGCGGCCGCGCGGTCGATCGAACGGTGTTTCACCGTGTCGCGCTCAAAGGACATCCTCTGAACCTTTTTGTGTGTGTGAAAACAATCCCCGAATATCACTCTTTTTCCTTGAAAAGTTCTTGATGCTACAATATTTCCATATATTTTAATTTAGCTCTAGTTCGTGTTTATTTGGATATGGACGTTTTAGGTGCGCCCTAGTTTTTTTAATACTGATTTTGTGTGTGTGACTGAGAGAGAACGTGTGTATGTGTCCATTTGCGTGTTGTGGCGGAAGGGCAATGTGGAGATGATGTGTGTGTGATAGAGACATAGAGAGGTGTGAATGTGCAAATGATCATGCATGCGTGAGACATAGATAGATGCCAATACATTGTGTGTACATGAGAGAATGGTCTTCTATTTTACTTGTGTGTGTGTGTGAGGGAGAGGAGCATCCGTAACACAACAACCATATCTCTCGATTCGTCCATCCCTCGCACGATCGCATGTAACACATGCATCAACGCACACATTTTGACACCCTCGCCCGGCTCCTGCCGACCTCAAAGCCCGCACATCGCTCTCTATCTCACATGCACAATCTCTTCGTGAAAACCCTATTTAGCATGTAGCTTTCTGTCACATACACACACACTTCTCTCCACAGGTTTGATTTCTCTCAATATCTAACACACACACACACACCACACACACACACCCCCTCCACCGAGCACACAATTCATCCCCATCCAAGGTTATATGGCGACCAGTCCCGCTTGTGCTTCTCTGCACCCCAACATGCACAACACCTCAATCTTCAAAGAGGGCATCGAGGAGATCGAAGACGGTGACCACACTGCACTAGAGAATGCAAGGCCATTTGGAAGTAGGATGATGTGACGACGGCTGACTGACTCCTCCCCCCGCCTCTCTCCCGCACAAAATTACCAATCCCTCTCTCCCGCGCACAAAATTATCAATCCCTCAACCCACGAGATCCTTCCCCTCTCATCCATGTTTTTCCAGCACTCTCATCAAACGTGTTGTCTCTTCTCCTTCCACGTGTACAGAATCCAGATGCACACGCATCTCACGTATATTGCATGTCTCCATCTTTATCACAGACCTAACTTCTTCCTCTCTCTTTCTCTCTCTATCTCACTCTAACTCGTTAGGTTTGTCTCCTACTCTCTCGTCCACATACATACGATCTTTCCTGCCCTATCTGCTCCATCTTTGCGAGCTCTCTCTACATGTTTCATTCACACATTGTGATGTGTTCAAAATGTTGCTTTTTATAATGGATGATGTAGAGTTATGGTTGGTTTTGTTGCATCCTACAAAGTAATAACTATGAAATGCATTTAGATTCTCATTTGACTGGGATTATGTGAGTTTGAGCATATTGTGAAGTACTATAGACCTCGTATACATCTTGGAATTCAACAATGATTGTAACTATTGAATTGTATATACTATTACATTCAAAGTCAGTAGCCTAATATATTTATTACTCAATTACAGCAAATGATTAATTCACTACAAACTAAGAAAACAAATGTGTACTCCCTCCGTTTTATTTAAGTCTGTGTATTAGCATTGGTCAAAGTCAAGTTTTTTAAACTCTCAGAAAGTTTATAAAAAAATATTAACATATACAATAACAAATAAATACCATTAGATTAATTATTGAATATACTTTCACATCATACATATTTGTTATGGTAAATGTTTATATTTTTCTATAAAATTGGTCAAACTTTAGGAAGTTTGACTTCAATCAAACCTAATATGCAAAGTTAATAAAAATGGAGGGAGTACTAGTAGTTACTAGTACTACTCGCTAGTTTCTTAGCCCAACCACCCAGCATGCAACACGGCGAGTTCAGTGTCACAAAATTTTGAGGTCGGCGGGAAAATCTCCCGCGACCCTGATTCGAGCAGTGCGAAGTTATCATCATAGCCTTCGGAACAGGCCTACAGATGACGCTTGGTAGGGGGCTGTTTTCGTAACTTCAGGTTCACCCTACCTAGCCAACCCCACCCTAGCACCCAGAGTAGTAGACTTGAATACTCCCCATTTTCTATCCCCACCGCAAAATAGACTTCTCCATGGCACCGCAGCCTTCGTGCTCCTCCCCTTCTACATCGGCACACTCGTCCACCGCAATGCATCTACCTCATCGACGACCTCGTACGTCGCACTGGAGACGATCCACCGTCGTTGTCGTACACGGAGCCTCTTCCCCGGCACCGTCTTCCACGGTGTCAGATCTGCTTCCCGGAAGCCGACGCCAAGCGCAGAAGCACCACCGTCATGGACAATGAACTGACTCCCGTTACCGACCATGATGCACAGAGGCCGCCGCGACCATCGTTCTCCTCCTCGATTGGTAATGTGTGTATTGAATCACCTAGCAGTACATGTGCAGTTCCCATTTTGTTCATACCTACCCTTCAAATTTCCTGGTTGCTATTGTTCCCGTAAAAGTAATTGGTTATAGCCTCCATTGTCCAAAAGAATATCAGCTTGTAATTGTGCGTCGCTCCTGTATCGCGTTGTGCTTGGGTAGGTTCTTCATCTGCAACCAGTAGTTTGGCAAATGATGGAATGTTTTTTAGAACTAGCAAGATGCCCATGCGGTTCACATATCAAGATGCATTTGTATGAGTAGTTTATCTTGTGGGCAAAAAGAATGAACGAGGGAAGACCTTATTTGCAAATCAGGAGTGGGGTGTGGGTATCTTTCTGCAAAATTGTCATAGTTTCCTTCCTATCCGTCGGATATAAATCGGATGGCCTATATTGCAGGATGGCATGCACACCATCATCACCAACTCTGTTTTTTTCTCTACTCTTATAAAAAGTAGAGTTGGTGATGATGGTGTGCCTGCCATCCTGCAATATAGGCCATCCGATCTATATCTAATGGATAGGAAGGAAACTATGAAAATTTACCCGCACTCCTCTCCACATTTGTAGATACGGCCTTCCCTCGTTCATCCTTTTCTCCCACAAGACAAACTACTCATAGAAATGCATCTTCATGTTCCGTGCAACGCACGGGCATCTTGCTAGTAAAAAAAGTAGAGAGTAGAGAAGTAGAGATAAATAGTAAATATAAAATAAATATAACAGTAGAGAAGAGAGTAGAGATAGCAGGGACGTCGGGAAAGGATCGCGCGCGCGGGGGAAAAAGTTGTCGGGTGCGCGTTAGTTTTGGCGCGCGGCGTCCGGCGCGCAAAATAAAATCCAACGCCCTTCCACCGCTCTTTGCCTTGCCAGCACTCTCTCCCCGCTCTGTGCCTCGCCACCGCTCTCTCCCTACTCTTTGTCGCCTCGTCGCTGCCGCGCCACCATGCCGCGGCGTCACCGGGAAACTTGGGGATACCGCGGAGTCCGTGCGCGCCCCTCCTGTGGCTTCTCCGCCGAGATCCGGTTCCATGGGATGTGCCTTGGCCTTGGGAATTTATACACTGCAAACGAGGCCGCCCGTGCGTATGATGCGGCGGTGTGGCACCTCCAGTGCCCTCATAGAACATTGAACTATCCCAACGTGCCGACGCAGGAGTGGGCGTAGGAGCTCGTGCCTCTGCCGTGGCTTATCACCGACGAGGATCGTTGCGACAACCGGAGGTGGGAGCACCATCTCGGCATTGCCAAGATGGACGAGGAAGCCATGGCGCTGTGGAGCCAACGCTTCCCACAGGACATCATCAACAAGCGCGAGTTCTACGCATAAAGGAGGGTGGAGAGGGAGAAGAGGAGGGCGGAGCGAGCCCCCTATCGCGAGGTCAAGCGTACGTGAAAAGCGGACTCTCAATTCAACATGAGGTTAGGAGCAACGTCGCCCTGGGAATCTGACGATGATCTGTATCTTCACACCTACATTGTGACGTTAGAGGAGAACATCACCGAGGAGGAGTCGGACGACGAGGAGTAGTTGAACTATCTATTTTTTTTATCTATCTATGCTATATATATGCTAAGAACTATCCTCTACTCTTTATCTCTACTTCGCGATCTCAGCATTGTAAACGCTTTTTTAAAGCGCTGCACGTTGCGCTTCTGTTGGAGATGCTCTAACATGGTAGACGAGTGCTTTAATGTTGCCCACAAGATGAGTGAGTATTACTAGTAGTATATTTTTCTTGCCATGTTGAGATTTTAAAACCACGAGTGCGAACATGCAGAGGAGCAATGAAGACCAAACATGGGATATTGGGGACATCTTCAAGGAGTGTGGAAAGTTAAAGAGGAGCTACACCGAACCTGTAAAACGAGCTTTGGTAAGTAACACCCTTTCAATTACTTTCATTTAGCCTCGTGTTCTTCGATGTGTATATGTTGTAGTTTCTGTTTCTCTTAGCCTCGTGTTCTTCGATGTGTAATAAGAAGAGTCTTAATTGTCCTAATGCTTTCGTTTTTAGCTTGATGTAGGAACTAGGTGTTCTCACATTGTAGCCTGTTTTTATATTTTTCCTTTTGAATTCACTTCTCCGAGTCCTGTTTATCTGGCTTCTACTAAATGGATTTGGGTTGCTCCGAGTATTGATCTAAAAAAAGAAGTAACTTCATGTCAGGATGCAGTTCATGCAAGGAGGGAAGCATGGTCAACCTCGAGATCATGTTTCCAAAATGAGGCTGGATTACACACAAGGTGCGAGTTCCCTAATGATGCTGGATTAGACACAAGGTGCAAATTCCCAGATGATGCTAGATTACACACAAGCCAGGTGGAGTCGTCAGCTGTTCGTGTCCTCGTGTCTCTAGTAAAGGCTGAAAGAAAGCATGCAACAGCCCTTGAGAATGTAGCTGAGTTCCTGAAGAAGCGAAAATAGCAATCAGATGCTCTCTTCACCCAAGCCAAAGAAGAGATGGAAGAAGCCAGAAATAAGCTAGGAGAGGCAGAGCAGGCTAGGCGTCTCCTGCTATCTAAAATGGTTGTCAATACAAAATTACGTTCATAATAGCTAGGTTCAAATGTTTATCCAGTCAGCATGCCTGTTGTGATGTCCGTGCATCTACTGATGTGGTATAAAATAAATTTTTTTTTGGGTCATGTAATAACAGCAATTACTTTCCAAACAATAACAGACGAAGCATTGGACATGGTATAGGTCACGCGGAAGCCCGACATTCCAAGTTCAGCTTCAAGATCAAACTCATGTTCAAAGATATTTGCACATTCATAGATAAGGTCCACAACCATGATTCACTTCAAAGGCAAAAAAATGTGAGAAGAGTTATAAATAAAAAACCTATAGTTACTGCTACCAGTGCGAGCACAACTAGTCAAGACCATACGTAACTAATTATATTTTGGTCATTTTTTGTGTTCTAAAATGCCGGCCGGCTCATGGAAGGACGTGTTGCTGGCACACACGCGGATTCAATGGAGGCAGGAGGGGCAGTCTAAAGCCGGTTGCATGCAGTGAGGAGGCGTGTTCAGACGGGCCTGTAGCGAGTGGGGACTCTTAGCCGGCGCACCGGTTCAATGCCTGCGCTATGATAGGCCGCGTCCGTGTTAGAGCATTCACTCCCTCTAGTGCTTTTTTGTTTGGGTATAACAGAATCTCATTTTCCATTCACATTTTAGAAGTAAAATTCGTCGACAAACTTTGACCCAAACTACGATGGGGACTAGTAAACCAGAACAGAGGTAGTAGTTTTTTTTATCAAAGAAGGGTTTCCCCCTTCCGATTTTCATTACTGAAAACCAACATATAAACCATAGTATTTTCCCTAGAACTACCAGGTTCAACATCTCGCAACATAAACCCATACAACCATATGCCAAGGAGGTAGTAGTTATGAATTCCATTTTTGCTCCATACCAATCGTTCTAAACACTACTTAGTAATTATAATGCACCATTGAAAATCAGAACTCTTACCCCGCTAAAAATGATATTTAAATGTGGCTACTCGATCCGTGGCAACTGGCGAGCCACCGCCTCCAGGTCGTTCACCTATCGCCCCGACCATAAACTCCTACAGATCAAGTTATCACGCGAGCAGACTATTCCTACAAATGTGCGCTCCACCACGTACCTGGTACCCGCGGATGCAGCAATCGTGCACCTAGGGTTTTAGGATTTATTTATTAACGGTGCTTTTACGTAACTCTCATGTGTGCGAGACAGCGAGAGACTGACTGACTGCGTGCGTGCGCCTCTTCTCTTCGTATATGTACTCCACCGTTTGTCTGGTGTCCAAAAAATTATAGAGTGGTAATAACTACTAGCAATGTGCCAATGCGTTGCCACACGATCAAAGTAGATTAATACATATTCACCAATTTGATAGAAAATAGAGTCTAGTTTTGAAATATGTATATCACTAAAAATATGTTATGTTTCACTCAAAATATATTCCTTTGGCGGTTTTGATGAGATAAGGGAGGAATGTTGTTGGTTTCAAGATACGAGAAGTTGTATATGTCTAATTTATACTCTTACTAGCAAGATGCCCGTGCATTGCATGGAACATCAAGATCTTGTGGGAGAAAAGGATGAACGAGGGAAGGTCTTATCTGCAAATGTGGAGAGGAGTGCGGGTAAGTTGCCATAGTTTCCTTCCTATACGTTAGATATAGATCGGACGACCTATATTGCAGGATGGCAGGCACACCATCATCACCGACTATGCTTTTTATAAGCTAGAGATAAAAACAGAGTTGGTGATGATGGTGTGCCCGCCATCCTGCAATATAGGCTGTCCGATTTATATCTGACGGATAGGAAGGAAACTATAGCAATTTTGCAAAAAGATACCCACACCCCTCTCCACATTTGCAAATAAGGCCTTCCCTTCTTCATCCTTTTTTCCCACAAGATAAACTACTCATAAAAATGCATCTTGATGTTCCGTCCAATGCATGGGCATCTTGCTAGTTGTTGCAAAAAGCCCATGTGTGTGCGAGAGAGAGGGAGAGAGGAGAAGGACAGAGTGCATGTGCGACAAAGACACAAAGAGTGTGTGTGTGAGAGGTATCAGCTTAAATGAGGCGATAGTGTGTGTGTGCACAATCGACAGGGCGTGTCTCAAGAAGGGAAGAAAAATCTACATAGATACAAGGAGCGCGAGAGAGACATGTATGCGATAGTGGAAGCACGAGTGTGCGGGTGTATAAACCTATCTAGAGGCTAGTCGATAAATGTTTGTGAGAGAAATACGAGTTGGGGGTGTGAAAGTGAGAGTTTTGTGTGTGAGAGAGAGTGACGGTAGTCGGGAAGGGGAGTGGAAGCAGGAGTTGTGTGTGTGTGAGAGAGAGGGGGGTGTTTGTCTGATCGGTAAACAAATGAATAATGTCAGTTTTATAACTGGGATGGAGACGGAAAGGAGACCGCAACAAATGTTGTGTCTATAGGAGAGAGTAATTTTAGTGGTATGAGTCATATGTAGAGACATATAGGGTGTGTGAGAGAACCCCATAGAGAGAAAGACAAAGTGAAAGACGAGTGAGACTGTGTGTGTGGCGGTGAAAAAGAAAGCTTAGGTACCTAGTGATACCAGAGAACGGTAGAGACGTGAGAGATAATGAAAACCGTGTAATGTATAATGATAGGGAGAGTCTGACACTTCTCAAGGGAGACGTCGAGAGACCATGTTTGCGAAGATAGGAGAAACATGAAGTGAGCGTGCGGGTGAGCTGGAGAAAAGAGAGTGATAGCTACATGAAGGAGCATGCATGCGAGAGAGATGGGCGTGAAAGGAGTCAACATAAAAGGGATTCAAATATTTGAATTTGAGATTATGATACATGTAATTCATACTCGAACCAAAATTGATCTATCAAACATGCATACTCATATGAATTCACGTGCATCTATGTTATTTAATATGTAGATATTACTGATCCATACATTTTAGTAGAACATAATTTGGTTAAATTTTTTGAATTCAACTTTAGGATTTCGAGATCGTTGTATTTGTAAATCATATTATACATATAAAGGAGCAAAATTCTTTGTTGTGCTTTTGAAAGTATATATAAAAATGATGTATATAGAATTTTATTCCAATCGCAAATGGATCCTGCCCAAAAAAAAATAGAATACAAAATAGATTCGAATTGAGTTGGCATAGTAAACATGCACTCTTGCTCTGCAAAAATTTGAACGAAGTGGGGAAGGTCACAGTAACCGCCCGAAACCAAAATCTGCGAGATGGAAATTACTGCCTATCCCTGACATGCAAAGCCTATTTGCTTGATTTCTATAGGTTTTGATAGGGGTAGGTTTGTAATTTCACTCAAATGTGACATAACAGCGTCTCACCCGGATTCATACACGGTGGGTGCAAAAACATAGTGTCTCCTCGGCCGAAATCGACTCCCTCCCCAATTCATACATGGTGGGCGCCAAAAACAAACTCTCGTCGGCAAATATTCGTTGTATGCGAGATTACCGTCCTATCCCCAACCGACTAATATTGCTATGATGTAAGAAATTTTAAACGGGGGCTAAGTTTGTAAATTTCCTCGCATTTGAGACAAGCACGCCCTGAAGACATGGTTCCCCTTCCTCTCTCCCTCCATTTCCCCATTCGTACTCCGTGGGCGCCAAAACACCCTCTCCACTCCAGCCTCCTCCGTCTGCCACCCCATCCATCGCCGTCCTCCTCCACCATGCCGGAGCTAATACCCCGATGCCGTCGTCCAATACAAGAGATGGACCTCGTTCATCCACGGCTTCAGACCGGGATCCTTGCATCCCGTCCTCTCACTTCATCCCCGCCGTTGTCCACCTTGCCGGCGCCGCTCCTATGACTGTCTCATCCATCGCGCCCCGCTGACACCATCTACCCTCCTAGATCTTCTTCCGCGCCGCCGACAGCCATCGCAACTGCAACACCGTCAAATTCTCAGAAGGTGCATACACAACGCCACATCAGAGGAGGTACTCTTTCGTATCTGCTCAACTTATTTATCGTAGCAAGAAAATAGATCGCCACTGCTTTACTCTGATTTCTTGTCCATCACTTACTTGTTAGTTGAAAGCAAACATTGGTTGCGAAGTTGCCTTTGTCCGGTTTGCACCTTCAGATCCGCCATGGCACGCTCAACACTATACTCGCAATGCTTATGATTTTCCCTTTTATATTCCACAGTAGTTAAATGACAGTAGACTAAATTTCAAAATTGGGTCAGTCAATTTTTGAGAGCTCACCGGAGTTCGCCGATGCGCAGAAAGGGGCTCGGGTGGGGACGGTGGTTGGCCGAACGAAGAAAACTCGACGCGGGTGGGGTGGCGGAGGAACACAGGCGGTGGGGGCCAGTGGTTCGGCCGGCGGCCCGTGCGGTGTTCTGTATGGGAACAACCAGAGTCGAGGAAGAAGAAGGGTTAGGAGATGCATGATCTTCATCCAACCACTTCAAATAGTCGACTGACCCAAATGACAAAAGTCACGCGACTTGCATGAAGACATGCCTTTATATTCAGTACCATCATCGTACCTTCTTTGCACTACTCCTGAATCCATCAAGCTAAACAACGTGCCACTCATAATTCCAAACTTGTTGCTCAAATACAAATCTTATATGATGCTGATATTACTAAAACAGATAACGTTTATTTGGTCAGCTAATGTTCCTACTTTACTTTCGAAAAGCATGTGCACCACAACTAGAGAGACAACAGGGAGTTGCATTCTTAATGCGCTCTGGTTCATCATGTGTGGGCACTGAGAAACGAACATTTTATTATCCAAAATCTGCTTGCTCTTCTTTAGCTTGTTCCTCTTCCGTTCTTATTTAATAAGTACTCTCTCCATTCCCAAATACATGTCTTTGTATAGATTCCACCATGGACTACATATGGAGCAAAATGAGTGAATCTACACTCTAAAATGTATATGTATACATATGTATGTGATCCATAGTGGAAATCTCTACAAAGACTTATATTTTGGAACGGAGGGAGTATCATAGCAGTACCGTATGTTCCTTGTAGTGAAGATGAGCAGGGACATTTGCAGTGTAGAGGTCTATACGGTCGGTTGTGATGGACACTTTGAACTCTTCGGGCCTCTTTGATTCATAGGATTTTGTAAACATAGAAACAAGATTTGTAGTGGCCTTCCCACTTGAATCCTATAATAATAGCAAGGAAATGCGGGGAGTTGTGTCGCCTTTGAGAGTTACACTGATATTAATAGTACCGCGCCTTCAGTTGAAGAGAGATGGTATCTGAAGCCTTTCTAGCTGTACCGGCAATACTAGCACATATATTCCGACAAGTTCCACTTTGCTGATTTTACTCTGATGCTTGCGGCTTTCCCATTATATCTATACTATGATCTGTGTAGCTACTTTGTGTCGCACTAGCAGCAGTCTACTCTTGAAGCCAAACACACCAATCATAAGTCCAAAGCTTACTTCTTCAAATACGAATTGTGATATGATACTGATATTAGTTAACAGACACACATTTAATTGGTCAGGTAATGCTCCCACTTGATTTTCCAAATGCATGTGGCCACATAAAGAGAGACAACATGGAATTGCATTTCTTTGGGCGCTATGATTCATCATGAGTGGGCAACCAACATTGTATGCAATGATGCGGAACCTCAAGAATATGCTTCCTTTTCTATTCTTTAACATGTTCCTCTTTTGTTATTCTGTATTTAGTACGTATAGTATGTTCCTTGTGAGGAAGGGGAGCAGGGACATCTGCAGTCAACAGCTGATAGAGCTGGCCTGTATGTGATCGATAGGCTTTCAATTAGTAGCAGCAATACAACACCGTATTTTCCAGCCAGTTCCACTTTCCCGATTTATATATCATGGTTATGGTGTACCCCTTTTATGTACACTACGATCTGCCTAGTTGCTGTGTGCTGTTCTTATCATGGTTTGGCAATAAACTTTCTATACAGTATATTATGAACCTATCATCTGCCAACTATCCTTACTTCTGGAGCCTATTTTTTGTGTACTTGTGCCAGATTATATTAATGCACGCACCATATTACAGCACACATGAGCTCTCTCATCAGAATCCAATGATAGCACACAAGGGTTTACAGGGGCGCCCCTTCATTAGAATATCCTCTGCATTACAAAGATAATCTAACTACTATTTATGTTTTCATGGTTCTCATATATGTTTTCATGGTTCTCAGATATTATATGTAATTACAATGAATATCAGAATCAGCACTTCAGAAGAATATTGTGGAACACTGCACTGACTTACAAAATTGGCACCAAGGCATTGAGTGCCATTCTGGATGCAATGAAACGCATACGCTCCCCACCTGTAGATTCTTGTTCAGAATATGATCCTAATGACTATTCTAACCTCGAGGAGTCAAAGGCAGATGGCCTGTCCTATTCACCCATCAAGGTGCCTGTTGTAATTTGGCAAGGTTTTATTGATTGCGCGTATCTTGCATATGTTATCTTGCATTTCTTCTACTTTGTTGCACCTCCATCTGCTTAGTTTACTCATCATATATGTCGAGATGCCATGCCCATCCCTTATCAATACATATTCCATCTGCCATCATACCATGTTTTTCTACTCAAATGTTGTTCATGTGCATCAGACATCAAAAAGGAAGAGGGTGACTGCCAAACCTGAAGGAGCACCAGCAAAGTCCTTGAAAAACGTGGTGGTGCCGGAGAAATCTGACAGCACCCCACTTATGTGGGTTGTACAACCAGTGATACAAAACGTAGGACCGACTCCAGAAGACTGTACCCATACTCCACTAGCCACACCACTAGCCCCACCACACATGACCTGCACTCCAGCAAAAGGTATGCCGATTTCAGTTTCCATAGCACCAGCCGTACCACAGAAAATCCCACTCTAGCAAAAAGTACAGCAAGTCCACCGATCGAAGACCTGTCCCAACTGCAGAGACGGCTAATTCCTGTAGATTGGAACCCCATTCCACTTATTCCCAGTTTAAAAGATAATGCTTTCAACGTTGTTAGGGACTACATGCATATATTACCATCATGGGAAGTTTGTAGTGAAGACAAACATCATTTTCACATCTTCTTGTCCCACTTACGTGTCAGTGCTATTATTCATGGTGCTTATTTTCCTATTTTCTGCTGATTGAACACATCAATGATTTACATTACATTGTTGTAAGTAGGCGAGGTCCTATTTGGATAGTCATGACGAGCAAAGCTTGCTTGCGCTTTTCAAGGAAGCATTGCAGCAGTATTAGTGTTACATGAGGAAATCACACTTTGATGGCAAGTCTATAAACGAATTTCCGGTGAAGTCTCTTTTGCTAAATTTAGAAGACATTGAATGGAAAAACCTTGTTATGCACTAGTCTCGTTCCCAGGATTAGGTACTGTCTATGATATCACATGACAATTTGAACTTCTACTTTTCCACATGTGCCTTACGGATCTTTTTTGCAGGAAATCTGCTCGAAGAAGAATTCTGGTTTGAAAAGAACGACAAGATATCACAAATATGCTGCGCACTGCTTTGCTGTTGTTAGTACCTGTTGTCCTATATCACTGTACTTGCATACATACCTGGTTCATTATGTGACAGCACTATGCATGATACCTGGCTTATCAATTGTTCGTTCCAAATTATTTGATCTGTATGAATGGTTACATTAGTGTAGAATATATCCAATGCCAATGAATTTTTTTAGCTCTGCATTGTTCTTGTAAGTACCTGTTGTCCTTTATCTGTGTACTTATATTGACAGGTAGTTGTTCATGTACCATCACTCTGCAGCTTATTTGCCTTTACCTTCCATTTTCTACACATCATATATATATTTACTCTTACCATAATGTTGGATAACACCGATAGTACTGAAGAAGTTTAGCTCTGCATTGCTCTTGCTTGTACCTTTTTCCTGTATCGCTGTACTTACATTTATAGCTACTTGGTTATGTAGCATTACTCTTCATCTTATCTTAAATATTCTCCATTTTTCTTATAATTTCACATCTATATTTACTCTTAACAAAATGTAGAATAAAGGCAATGCTTACGAAGAAGATTATGTGGTAAACTTATTGAATTGCCCCCCATCAGCATGGACAAGGGCTTTATGGAGCCTATTTTCACCAATAATGTAAGTTTCTCCTTCTCAAGCCTTCAAACTTTGTTGTGTATATTTGGTTAGGCATGACTGCAAAAGCTATTTATTTATGGTGTTTGCATCAAATTGCATGTTTAAAGTTTATTATGTAGTTCATAAATAAATGTTTGTCCTTCTCAATTTAAGTTTTCAGTTGTACAACCAAGTTCCTTCTTCATACCATGTAAATTAAACTATACAGAGCAAGTGATCTTCTTTTGCACTGCATGTATGCTTATGTTCTTGATCCGTAATCCAGTGTTGTGGTGAACCTACCAACTACAGCACAATGTCATAATCTACAATGTCTTAACTATGAACAATGTCATATCATTGTACTATTATTTAAGACATCTCTTTATTTGCCAATCTGAAATGGGATAAATTGACAGCACATTAACCATTGATACTTATGAGTTCTTGATCTGTAATCCAGTGGTGTCGTGAAGCTACCAACTCCTTCACAATGTCATTTCCTGCCATGTCTTGACCTGAACAATACCATATTGTGTTAATGATACTGTGTCGCTTTATTTGTCAGTAAGAAATGTGATGAATTGTTAGCACTGATACTTACATGTGCAAAACCTGTCATTTGTCTGCTTGTTTATCTTTCAGAGTGAGGAGGATATAAGTGTCAAACAAGCGCAGTCTCATCAGATTGATCAGCTGCTTGCGCTGCAGCTCCTAAGAAGGGCTAACCTTTCTTGAACTCTATTGAAGTGCTGTCAGTTTTGTATATTATTTTGTCGACGTGTTAATTCACACTAGTTGCGATCTTGGATGCCCAGTGTATGTAATCTGTTGTCTGCTTGTGATTTATTATCATAGTGGCGAACTTTGATGCCCAGTGGACGTAATATGCCGTAATTTCTTTTATTGTGTAGTCTAGATTTTTTCTTATTCACGATGCTGCAGTTATTTTACTATACATACATCCTGCCTTCGCATTAAACCGACCAAACCGTAAAATTACGGTACATAATTAGGCCGTCATGCAAATCACTATGTATGATCCACATCATGGGCCCAGTCATCTTGGTTCATTAACAGTCCCAAATGTAAACTGGCCCACTAGTAGATTCTGGCCTTTAATACGCCGAGTAAACCGCTGTCCCTATTTTCGCAAGAAAACTCAATGGGCTTTTAGGAGGCTGAAAAGTAGGTTGGGCCTGAAACGTGCCGAACAGCTCACGGGCCGGCAGCGGGCCGAAATAGACCACGGCCCATGATTGTGTCAATCACATCACGGGCCGTTAAAAAGCCAGAATTGTCTCGGTCCTTATTTGTCCCAATCAGATTATCGGCTGTGAGCAGGCCGGATGCAAACCGGGCCATAGTTAGCCCAACTATATGACGGGCTTTTAACTGGCTAAAATAAATATAGGGCCGAAATGTTAAACGGGCCTTTAACAGGATGAAACTAATATCAGGCCGAATTACTAAATGGGCCGTTAGCAAGTGGGCCCAAAAGCATAGCGTCCAGTTGACTGGCCAAATCTGATATGGGCCATAATTTAGCCCAAAGCCTCTTAAAGGGCCGGATCTGATCTGGGCCGAAATTTGGCCCATAACGTGGTAGGCTTTTAACATGACAGATCTCATATGGGCCTTTATTAGGCCCGAAACATGGCAGGCTATTAAGGGACCAGATCAAATATGGGTAGGCATTTGGCCCAAAACATGGCAGCCTGTTAATGGGCCGGCCCACTAGTGTCCTCAAAATCTTGTGGGCCTTTAGCTGGGCTGGCCCATTATGGCCGGCGAAATCTCATGGGCCTTTAGCCGTGCTGACCCATTATGGTATGCAAAATCTTATGGGCCTTTAGCTGGGCCTGCCCATTATGGTCCGCAAAATCTTGTGTGCCTTTAGTTGGGCCAGCCCATTTAATCTTTATGGGCCACTTTTGGGCCGGTCCACGTGTCAACATATCATAGGCGCATCTAGCCCATTCGATGAGTGACACCTGCGCCAACGCGGAGCTGGCATGTGGTTCCGTCGGCCAATGAGAATTTTACACATGGAAAAACGACATTGGTCGTGGCTGTTAGCGGGTTATCGGATCCAAAACCGGACCCGATAGCTTAACGGCGACCCGTTACGGTGGATGCCACGTGTCGGTCACCCTTGACGAAAGCACTTCCATGACACGACATTTATCGTCATGGAACTGAACACTTCTGTGATAATAATTTTGGTAATGTCATGGAACACTTCTAAGACTGCACAAGTATGACTATCTTGATTCTGTCATAAAATCGTCATGGATGTACATGCATGACAGAAAACGTGACCTACTGTGACAAACACGTATCATCACGGAAGTGTATTTTTTGTAGTGACTGCTCCTAGACCGCAATATGATTATCTTGTGGAGCAGATGCCTCATGTTCAGAAGACAATGCCAAGATTGCCAAGGCTTCCCAGTGCTGCAACAACACATGGCTCGTTCAATGTGCTCAGCTTCAGAGAGCACAACACTTTCTTTGACATTGCCAAGAACCCGTACACGAAGCCAAAGATATCCTCTGATAGGTTTTGGAGCAATCAACAGCACATTTACTACTCCTGTATCCTATACAACCGGGCCGTATTTTTCCGCATAAGAATCTGGATTGTGATGCGCTGGCTGGGCTGCCATGCCTCGAAGAGGCCCTTGATTACTTTTCGTGATGTTGGGATGCTATCATTTGTGACTGACAAGGAGCACTGGAATGAAGAACTTCTGCTCCAGTTCTATGCAACACTACACATTCGAGGCTACAACAGGTGTCCGAAGACACGGATCCTTGAGTGGATGACAGGAGATATTCATCATGAAGCCAAAGCTCATGATATCATCGAGCTTACTTCCCTTCCCACTCCAGTTGACTTGTATGAACTTGGTTGTCAGCTTCATCAGAACGAACTGCAAAGCATATTCCAGAAACTAGAGCCTAACATGAGCCAAGTGCTGAGCATGATGAAGCCATTGCCCCATGACACCGAATATCCCAAGGAATTCTTTGTTCAGGTCCTTGAGTACTTGCCACGCATAGTCTATCATATTCTAAGGCTCACTCTCTGGCCCACCAAAGGAAATTATTCTGAAGCTATACTCGAAGGCGCCATGAAGACATTGGTTTTCTATATCATCAATGGCATCAGATTCAACACTCAGGATTTCTTCATCCTACAACTTGCGGCTTCTGGAATTGGTCTGTTTGGCTTGAAATTTTATGCTCCATGGGTGATGAGCTTGATCAAGCTTCATTCAGCCATCGACTATCAACCTTCAGCGCGCAACCATATTGTAATTCTGCCCGATGTTGACATGTCCATTGAAGCCATCTACCCCGAGCCAGCAAAGACGCCACTCAAGCTTCAGAATGTAGAATTCCAAAGCTTCACGCGGCCTATTGAAGGGATTCATCTGCCAAATGCAGCAACTCCTTATCCTCTAGCTGGCAACTTGCGTGTGCCGCACCGTGCCAACACTGAAGCTACTGCCAGCACCATTGCTCAAAGGCCTCGGAAGCATCCTCGTGTCCTCAACGACCGTGAGGTTCTGGTGTCTTTACATAAAAAGCAGGACAATCATCATGACTGGCTGAAGCGTCACATGTAGAGCATCTTGGTGTATGTTAATCGCATTCGCAACTTAGCCACCAAGAACTCTTTCGTTGCGCATGAAGCCTGTCGGTGGTCATGGAAGAGCCCGACACTGCTCTGCTCTGAAGATGATCTTCGTGAAGATGGCTTCACAGAGAGCTTCAAGTTTGACTCCAGGCCTCCACAAAATGCAAGCTGGTGTCACACACCATCCATTGAAGATTATAAACATTCGTCTTCGGCTGTAACTATTGTTGCGAGAGTCGTCGATGAAGATGAAGATGCCACTTCACCAGCTCTGGCTGCTTTGGACCAAGATTCTGCGTCAGGCCCTTCTGCAACTCCGAACATGTAACGCCCCAAGACCGTTGCGCCAGGTGTCTTCTAGTTATTCGCTGTTGTTGCCTTGTCATTTGCTTTCATGTTGCATTTCATCATGTCATCATGTGCACTGGATCATCATATTTTTGAAACTTGCATCCGTCCGGGTTCCCCCAGTTCCGTCCGTTGTCCATTCTGAGCCAGACACACTTGCGTGCGCCCGCAGCACGTCCGAAATATTATTTTATAAGTGGTCGGAAAATGTTCTCCTATGTAACGCCCTCGGTGTGGCTATATCTCCCACGTGTCGAAGTACGACTTGGAGGCATAACCGCATTGAAAGCAATGTCACAAGTGAGGTAATCTTCACACAACCCATGTAATACATAAGGGAAAGAGATACATAGTTGGCTTACAATCGCCACTTCACACAATTACATGAATAAAGCATTACATCAACCAGTTACAAACAAGGCCCGACTACGGAGCCAAAATAAAAGAAGACTACCCCAAATGCCACACAGATCCCCGATCGTCCCAACTGGGCTCCACTACTGATCAACTGGAAACGGAACAACATAACGAAACACGAACTCCATAGAGATCCTCCTTGAGCTTGGTTGCGTCACCTGCACGGTGTCATCGGCACCTGCAAACTGGTTTTGGAAGTATCTGTGAGTCACGGGGACTCAGCAATCTCACACCCTCGCGATCAAGACTATTTAAGCTTATAGGAAGGGTAAAGGTATGAGGTGGAGCTGCAGCAAGCGACTAGCATGTATGGTGGCTAACATACGCAAATGAGAGCGAGAAGAGAAGGCAAAAGCACGGTCGAACAACTATGATCAAGAAGTGATCCCAGGACAACCTACGTGAAGCATTACTCCAACACCGTGTTCACTTCCCGGACTCCGCCGGAAAGAGACCATCACGGCTACACACGCGGTTGATGTATTTTAATTAAGGTCATCTTCAGGTTTTCTACAATCGGACATTAACAAATTCCCATCTGCCCATAACCGCGGGCACGACTTTCGAATGTTCATAACCCTGCAGGGGTGTCCCAACTTAGCCCATCACAAGCTCTCACGGTCAACGAAGGATATTTCTTCTAGCGGGGAGACCCGATCAGACTCAGAGTCCCGGTTACAAGACATCCTCGACAATGGTAAAACAAGTCCAGCAAGACCGCCCGATGCGCCGACATCCTGATGGGAGCTGCACATATCTCGTTCTCAGGGCAACACCGGATGAACACTACGTACAGCTAAAACCAGCCCTCAAGTTTCCCCGTGGTGGTGCCGCAAGTGGCTCTGTTTCAGACCAACACTTAGACAAGCACTGGCCCGGGGGGGTTAAAATAAAGATGACCCTTGGGCTGGCCTAACCCAAGGGAAAAAGAGGCTAGGTGGCGAATGGTAAAACCAAGGTTGGGCCCTGCTAGAGGAGTTTTATTCAAAGCGAACTGTCAAGGGGTTCCCATTATAACCCAACCGCGTAAGGAACGCAAAATCCGGGAACATAATACCAATATGACGGAAACTAGGGCGGCAAGAGTGGAACAAAACACCAGGCATAAGGCCGAGCCTTCCACCATTTACCAAGTATATAGATGCATTAATTAAATAAGAGATATTGTGATATCCCAACAAGTAATCATGTTCCAACAAGGAACAACATCTCCATGTTCCAACAAGGAACAAACTTCAATCTTCACCTGCAACTAACAACGCTATAAGAGGGGCTGAGCAAAGCGGTAACATAGCCAAACAACGGTTTGCTAGGACAAGGTGGGTTAGAGGCTTGGTTCAACAATATGGGAGGCATGATAAGCAAGTGGTAGGTATCGCGGCATAGGCATAGCAAAAGAGCGAGCATCTAGCCAGCAAAGATAGAAGTGATTTCGAGGGTATGGTCATCTTGCCTGAAATCCCGCAAGGAAGAAGAATGAGTCCATGAAGAAGACAAACGGACGTAGTCGAACGGGTCCTCACAAACGCGACATTACCGGATTACCGAGAAGAAGTACACCAGAAAGAAAGCAAACAACATAGTAAACAAACATCACATAAGCATGGCATGATGCGCAAACAAGTAGGATGCATGTCCGGTTTAATGAGGCATGGCATGGCAAAGTGCACAAACAACCCTACAAATTAAGTGGAGCTCAATATGCAACTCCGTTGCATATTGACGAAACACCACGTGACTTTATTTAGTTCGATCTTGTTTACGTACCCAACAATATTAAATGTTGTTAAACATGGCAAGAGGGTGAAGCAAAGTAAAACACCTACCTAGTTGTAACACCCCGGATATGACTTTCCCAATATGTATTCCAACTCTTGCCGTTTCCGGCGTTAAGTTATTTTATTTTCTCGGGTTCGGGTCTTTGTCTCCATGTGTTGTTATCGTTGTCATGCATCTCATTTCATGTCATCATGTGCATTGCATTTGCATACGTGTTCATCTCATGCATTTGAGCATTTTCCCCATTGTCCATTTTGCATTCCGGCGCTTCGTTCTCCTCCGGTGGTTATTTCTACCTTTCTTTCATGTGTGGGGATTAAACATTTCCAGATTGTACCGAGACTTGCCAAGCGGCCTTGGTTTACTACCGGTAGACCGCCTGTCAAGTTTCGTATCATTTGGACTTTGTTTGATACTCCAACGGTTAACCGAGGGACCGAAAAGGCCTCGTGTGTGTTGCAGCCCAACACCCCTCGAATTTGGCGCAAAACCCACCAAAACCCTCTCCATCATCTAGAGCGTTTGATCACGATCGCGTGGCAGAAAACCGCACCTCATTTGGACACTCCTAGCTCCCTCTATGCCTATTTAAGGACCCCCCCCCCCCCCCGAAAATCTCCTTCTTCTTTCCCCGAAACCCTAAAAATTCGCATCGCGCTGCGCCGGCCATGTCCGTTCCGGCCGGACATTTCGCCGCCGCCGCCCTCATCCAATAAGGGCGTGCCACGCGTCCCGGGCCGGTCCCCACTTCCCCGCGCCGCCGCCCGGCCCGCCAGGCCCGCGGGAGGCCCTCCCGGGCCCAGCAACGCCGCCGCCCCGCGCCTCTGTCTCCTCCGACGCTGTCCGCCGCATCCGCCATCATCGGCCGGATCTCGCTCCGGCGCCGGCAGGCCCCGCCGCGCCCCGCCACCGTGGTCGCCATCGCCGGCCGCCGCCGCCTTGCCCGGCCGCCGCCTCCGCCGCCTCCGCCCCTCACCGCCCTGGCCGGATCCGGTCAAGGGAGGAGCGGATCCGACGTCTCCGGCGAGCTCCACGTTTTCCGGCGAAACTCGTAAACTGCGCCGGCCAGATCTGGATCCGGATTCCGTCTCGGTTGACTTTTGCCTCGAAACCCTAGTTCATGTTGCCCTGTTCATCGTGCCGTAACTTTGCATCCGTAGCTCCGATTCCGGCGTTCTTTATATCGTTTTCAAGCGATTTCATCTCATCTTTCTAGTGGCACACTTGGATTTCCAAGTTGAGGCAAGGGTCATGCATTCCTTGTCACATCTTGCATATGCATCCCGCATCGCATCCCGCATAGCATACCATGTTTGCATCATATTGTTTGATCCTTGCACGTGGTTGATTGTGTCCTTTTTGCTTGTTTGTCTTGTTTGGGTAGAGCCGGGAGACGAGTTCGCTAACGAGGAGCCCATTGAGTTTGCTTTCAAGGATCCAGTCAACTCTGACAACTTTGCAGGCAAGATGATCATACCCTCGAAATCACTACTATCTTTGCTATGCTAGATTGCTCGCTCTTTTGCTATGCCAATGCTACAATGCCTACCATTTGCTTTCAAGCCTCCCAAATTGCCATGTCAAACCTCTAACCCACCATGTCCTAGCAAACCGTTGATTGGCTTTGTTACCGCTTTGCTCAGCCCCTCTTATAGCGTTGCTAGTTGCAGGTGAAGATTGGAGACCGTTCCTTGTTGGAACATTATTTTACTTGTTGGGATATCATTATATTGCCATGTTATCTTAATGCATCTATATACTTGGTAAAGGGTGGAAGGCTCAGCCTCTCGCCTAGTGTTTTGTTCCACTCTTGCCGCCCTAGTTTCCGTCATATCGGTGTTATGTTCCCGGATTTTGCGTTCCTTACGCAGTTGGGTTATAATGGGAACCCCTTGATAGTTCGCCTTGATTAAAGCTTTTCCAGCAATGCCCAACCTTGGTTTTACCATTTTCCACCTAGCCTCTTTTTCCCTTGGGTTTCCGGAGCCCGAGGGTCATCTTATTTTAAACCCCCCCGGGCCAGTGCTCCTCTGAGTGTTGGTCCAAACCAGGCAGCCTGCGGGGCCACCTCGGGGAAACTCGAGGGTTGGTTTTACTCATAGCTTTACCTATCTGAGTGTGCCCTGAGAACGAGATATGTGCAGCTCCTATCGGGATTTGTCGGCACATTCGGGCGGTGTTGCTGGATTTGTTTTAACCTGTCGAAGTGTCTTGAAGAACCGAGATACTGAGTCTGATCGGAACGTTTCGGGAGGAGGTATATTCCTTCGTTGACCGTGAGAGCTTGTCATGGGCTAAGTTGGGACTCCCCTGCAGGGATTTGAACTTTCGAAAGCCGTGCCCGCGGTTATGGGCAGATGGGAATTTGTTAATGTCCGGTTGTAGATAACATGAACCTTAACTTAATTAAAATGAATCAACTGAGTGTGTTACCGTGATGGCCTCTTCTCGGCGGAGTCCAGGAAGTGGACACGGTGTAGGAGTAATGCTTGCGCAGGTTGCCCTCTAGTTTCTCGCTCGCACTTTGCCTCCTCTTCTCGCTCTCTTTTGCGAACAGGATAGCCACCATATATGCTAGTCGCATGCTGCAGCTCCACATATTTTACCTTGCCTTACCTATTAAGCTTAAATAGTCTTGATCGCGAGGTTGCGAGATTGCTGAGTCCCTGTGGCTCACAGATTACTATTACACCAGATGCAGGGCCTGACGATTCCGCTCCAGGTGACACGCTCGAGCTCAAGTGGGAGTTCGACGAGGACTCTCAACGATACTATGTGTCTTTCCCTGATGATTACTAGTGGTGCCCAGTTGGGGTGATCGGGACCGTGTCGCATGTTGGGTTATCTTTTATTTTGGCGCCGTAGTCGGGCCATGAGTGTTTGAATGATGTAATGTTATTTATGTACTTGATTGACGTGGCGAGTGTAAGCCAACTATGTTATCTCCCCTTTTATTATCTATATTACATGGGATGTTGTGAAGATTGCCTAACTTGCGACATATGCCTTCAATGCGATTATGCCTCTAAGTCGTGCCTCGACACATGGGAGATATAGTCGCATCGAGGGTGTAACACTAGTCAAGTTTAAATGATGCCGGAAGCAACGAACAACAATTCCTGTAATTCCCCATATGCATATATTAGGTTTGGTACTGTTCTGCCCTAAACACAATTTTAGAGTTGTTAAACATGCAAAGTGTTTACACCATGTTAAACTAGGCATTTTTCTACCCCATTTACATATAAAGATTATTTGAAACCGAGCTACGGTTATTTAGTTACGAATTAAACCATTTTAGCAAGTTATTTAAGCAGATTTATACAAACAGCATTTTAAAATTTTAAACATAGATGAAAGTTGCATATTATTAAACTAGAAAAAATTCTAAGCAACTTTCATATATAATTTGTTTTAATAAGAAGCACCGTTTGTGAGTTAGGATATGCATGAACATGAGGGGTTTTTCTGTAAAAACTGCAGCTCACTGGATTAAAACTAAAACGCAGAACTAAAAAAAACGCATGCGGGCTGAAACTAAGCAAAGGCCCAACAGGGTAACAGGCGCAACATTAAGACGAAAAAAGAGGGCGCTGCGGTTCTCACCAGGCCTCATGGGCCTTGGGGAGGCACTGGCCCATGATGCGCTGGAGGCACGCAATCGGTCAACACGAGGCGCCGGCGAGCTGGCAACCTGCTCGTTTCTGAAGACAGAAACAGCCACACCTCATGGCGATGCAGAGATTGACAATGGGGTTCCTGGCAACGGGGTTGAAGGGAACTGGCCCGGAACGGGCGGAATGGAGCGCGGGGAGGTGCCTGGAGGGGGAGGCATGGTCCGGCGAAGGCGGCTGCCGACGGCGAACTCCAAGGGCGCCACGAGTGGTGGAGGCAGAGGCGACCTCCTCCTCTGTCCAAGTTGCTACTGCTCGATGCAGCAATGGGGCCGAACATCTAGAGGAACTTGGCGCGGTGGGCGAACTGGGGCTTGAGGAGGTCGAATCAGGCCGGATCCGGTTGCGACGTGGTGGAGCAGCAGCGAGGCCAAGAGAAGAATGGCGTCGGGTGGCAAACACCGAGGGCAGCGACACGAACTGGTCGACTCAGCGCATGGGGTCTTGTTCAAGGCGTCTTGCGGGAGCTCCTGGTGAAGAAAAGAGAAAGGGCGATGAGAGATTGAAAAGAACGGGGGAACACCGGGAAGGAGAAGAAGAAGGTGCAGCGGTGCTCATCTTGAATGGAGCTCATCGACGGAGACGCTAGGTGATCGAGGAGGGCGGCTGGCGCTGGGGTTCTCGGAGTGAAGAAGAGGAGGCCGGAGGTGCTGGTGGTCCGCTCCAGCAAGCTGGCCGGTGCTCGGGCGTCAAGAGTGGCACCGGGGCTAGTCTGGCCTGGTCGATGGCGGTCAACAGGGTGCCGGCGTGCTCGGGCTTCGCAGGCGATGAGGAGGAGGCAAGGAGCAGGGGGCCTCGGTTGCTGCTGCTGCGATTTGTGCGGCGCTGAAAAACAGGGAGGGGTCGGAGAGGACTAGGATCGAGAGAAGAACAGTGGCTAGGTTGGTTCGATCAGATCTGGGAGGATCCCGAGGGGAACCAGAAAGATTGGCGGCGGCGCGAGGTAGGATCCCTTGAAATTAGGTGGGTTGTCTAGATATATATGGTAGGTGGGTTTGAGTTAGGGCATCTGGTCCCTTCCGATCTTAATTGGACGGTCGTGAATAAAATAGCTAGGGAGTCCAAAAAGGAAAATGGTGACGTTTTGTAGATGTTTGGGGATGATCCGGACACAACGATGACGACTGCTCGGGTCGGGTCCGGGACAACTTCCGGACGCTCGCGAGGGGTTCGGTGCACTGTGCAGAGAGGGTTTCGGGGCCTAGCGGTTGACAGCGTACTGTGCAGAAAGCTTTGGGTTGAGAGAAGAGAAGAGAGATGCAGCCTGGCAACTGTTTCCGGAGACCGAAAACGTCCGACGTTTGACCGACTATATTGCCGCCATAGTTACTCGTTGGGGCGTCAAATGAACTCCGAATGCGACGAAAATTGACAGGCGGCCTACCTACAACATAAAAACACCGCACGCCAACTTTCATCCCATTCCGAGAACATTTTACGGCCACTTATAAAATAATATTTCGGACATGCCTCGGGTGCGTGCAATTGTGTCTGGGCTCAGAACGAAGAACGGACGGAACGAGGAGACCGGGACGGATGCATGTTTTCGAAAACATGCAGATGCAATGCAGATGATGACATGGCAAGATGCAATACGCAAGCGAAAGATAAGGCAACAACAGCAAATAACTGGAAGACACCTGGCGCAATGTTCTCGGGGCGTCACAACACTCCACCACTACGAGAGGATCTCGTCCCGAGATCTAGGATGGCACCGGAGGGAAAAGGAAGAGAAAGAGAAGAGGTAAACTAAGTTGCTTCTTTGACAAACGAGTGAAACCACGAGCCTTGAGAGGTTTGAACAAATTGAAATAAAGAATGCAACGAGAAAGAGCGAAGTTGAAAGCACTCCGTTAGGAAAAGGAACAAGGAAGAAGAAATTCGAACAGCACTTCGGTTGAAAAGAGATGAAGGACTTGATAAAATGAAAGAACTTGAACAGAGGACACAACACTCTGGTTAAATGGGATAAGCAAGGAAAAGAATATGAACTTGGCAAAATGAGTTGATGGGACGAAGACAGCAACATCACAATGCCTCCGGAAGAAAAGAGATAATGGAATGGAATGAATGGAAGGAGAAAACAGTATCTATTATCTCGAATGAGCTTGGAAAAGGCATCCTTAGGAGAAGGGTCGAACGGAGTTGTTGGAAAAACAACAACGAGAAGGATAAGCTTGATATGGACTTATAGAAGACATCTTAAAATTATGAGGTGACAACTTGCTACTCACGGAAAAGATTTGATTGGATTGATATCAACAAGGAGACGAGAAACTTATTTCACTGGGAGGATAAAAGAAGAACTTGGGTCATTTATGAGCACCATAAACCAGACACAAGATAACTCCAACAAAGAGGTTGATGGATTTAATATATCTCATTCTTAACACAAGTGAATCATGAAGCATGACTCAAAATATCAAGAATGACGTAATACCACCTCCAATGATACAGAAGGAAGAATAGCACTCCGGATTGCAAGATGAAGAATGGTTGAGCTCCTTAGAAAAGAATCTCAATGAACACTTCTAGAAGGAATATAAATCCTTGATGAACCATCATGTAGAACCTTCATGAAGAACTCCGGTTAAAAGAATGATCACAAAGAAGTGAAGGATTAAAAGAATAAGGTTGAAGCCTTGCAATGATTGATGAAGCTTGCGATGAGATAAAAGAGAGATCTTGAAACTCCGGGAAAAGAAAAGCTGAACACAATTGGAATCAAGAAGTTGATGGACCTCCGGAATAAGGAATTAATCGCTTGGATGAACAAGAATACAAATTAAGTTATGCGTATCCTTCACCAATTTAAATTGATGACAATCAACGTATTTGTCATACTAATTATTCTCGTAGAAAGGATTAAGATAGATATAGCGGAAACTTGGCAAAACCTTCAACGAACCACCGGTAGAATTGAATGAACGAAGATAACATAAAGAAAACACCGGGAAGAATTAGCAAATGAACGAAGATACATGAGAGAGTTTAGATACAAAAGAACGAAGAGATCATGAACTGATTAGAGGATATTTGAACGATGCACCGGTAAGATTGGAGAATGATAACTGATAGCTGAGAATGAATAAACCTGAATTGATGGACTCCGGATAACAAACTGAGAAGGCTCTTGAATTGCTCCGGATAGGTAAAAGAATTTTCACAATCAAAACAATTATGAGAGGATGGCCTCGAACTAGAACCATGAATCTTGAATAGAAAAGAACAAGATTGACAAAAAAAGACTTCTTTGGTCTTCAAATGATGAGAATGACAACGAGAAGCTCCACCAAGAATTATTGAGGCACACCTGAATGAAGAATGGAAAAGTTGAGCCAACGATGAAAAGAATTTGAAAGATCTTGGAGAAAAGCATTTGACTGATGAAAAATTCATTCTTACGTCAAACTTGAAAAAGAATTTGAGAGTAACGCTGGGAAAAGAGAAGAGTCAGGTAAGATCCTGGGAAAAGACCTGTGGGTTAGGGCCCACTCAAAAGATACACCATTTAACGATTTGAAGGAGAGAATGCACCGGTTGAATTAAATGGCTTGAATACGATAGGAACTCGAAAGATCTTCAATGAATGCAGAGTGGAAAATGAATCTTTGAGATATCTTGAGCACTCCGGAACAATTGAATAGCGAGAAATGACTGAATATAAGGTGCACCAGCATGAGAAGGCATTTGAAATAAGGAAAAGAATATGATAAAACACCGAAAGCTTGAATTGAATCCACCGGAGAAGATAAAAGAACAAGGAATGATAAACTTGAGGCTCCGTTAGAATCTTCATGAGCATCACCGGGTAAGAACATTGACGGAAAAGGAATGGAGAGACTTCAGAAGAATAAAATGGATACCTAATGAAGAAATCTGGGTCCTCGAAGAAACAAAGGGAGGGAGGGTGGGAAAACAAAGGCAACTTGAAGACGGATGAAGCAAACACTGTTGAGAAGAACTGATAATTGATCTTGCCGATGTTGAAAATGATCGGATCCACTTGAAGAGAAACACGCCGGTAAAAAGGATTGACAAGACAAACTCGACAATCAAGAAGGATTATTATTCACATCGGGGTATGAGAACACCGCTTAGGAAAAGGTATGGAATCAACATTTGACTTTGGAGCAACTCGAATACCACAATCCAAAACAAAACAAAGGATTGGCTTGCAAAATAAGCCAGAACAAACATATGATAGAGATTTCATCCGAAGTTTTCGTGGTGGGGCCTACACGGGCTCGATCGTACAGCACCATCATGTACAAGGCAGTGCACATGACATACGAAGCGTCCCCGAGTCGGCATAGTCAAGGACTCTTTAAGACACAACGAGACCACTGTAAAACCAACCGTGGATAGGCGGACCACTAGACGTCGAACCCCAATTTCATATCATACATCTGTCGAAAAGATATCCTAAGAGCTACTTGAATTCCCACTTATAAACTCCTGAAACTTTCCGGTCATGCAATCATGTGTTGGGGATAGAGGGGAAGCATAATATCTCACCCAAAACTAACAAATCCTACATCCAGCTGTATCCATCCTTCAACACATAACCAAGAAACCTTCGGAAATCGTTTACCTCAACCTTCGAAAAGCATCCATTATACGAGTTATGGCAATACTCCCGAACTCCCGCCCCAGTACTGGGTGATGTCGAGGTTATCTCACCAACAACTGCATAAAAGAGGTTTTCGATGTCGGCGAAACTAACTCAGGTATTCCAGAACTGCAACGATAAAATTGTGACGACAACACCTCGGAGCTCAACTCCCCGGGACACTGCCACAACCCCTAAATGTCAGGAGGCACCAAGAACAATGTTCTCGTCACAAAACCATCGAAACGATTCCAAGATACCCGCGTGATCCTAATTTTTTAGTGAAATTTGAAAAGAGAAGAGTCAAAACTCTACGTCAGGATGCCTCACCAGAGCGACGAAGGGACTGAGGAGTAAAAAGAATTCCTAGCTCTCCGACATATATAATCCTAAATGACTCAAAACATTTTTCTAGACTCAACAACGCTAGCTATTCGATCAAGCAGGGGGGCTCCTAAGGTCGGGGAAGGCTCTGATACCAACTTGTAACGCCCTTGGTGCGGCTATATCTCCCACGTGTCGAAGCACGACTTAGAGGCATAACAACATTGAAAGCAATGTCGCAAGTGAGGTAATCTTCACACAACCCATGTAATACATAAGGGAAAGAGATACATAGTTGGCTTACAATCGCCAATTCACACAATTACATGAATGAAGCATTACATCAACCAGTTACAAACAAGGCCCGACTACGGAGCCAAAATAAAAGAAGACTACCCCAAATGCTACACAGATCCCCGATCGTCCCAACTGGGCTCCACTACTAATCAACTGGAAACGGAACAACAAAACGAAACATGAACTACATCGAGCTCCTCCTTGAGCTTGGTTGCGTCACCTGCACGGTGTCATCGGCACCTGCAAATTGGTTTTGGAAGTATCTGTGAGTCACGGGGACTCAGCAATCTCACACCCTCGCGATCAAGACTATTTAAGCTTATAGGAAGGGTAAAGGTATGAGGTGGAGCTGCAGCAAGCGACTAGCATGTATGGTGGCTAACATACGCAAATGAGATCGAGAAGAGAAGGCAAAAGCACGGTCAAACAACTATGATCAAGAAGTGATCCTAGAACAACCTACGTCAAGCATTACTCCAACACCATGTTCACTTCCCGGACTCCGCCGGAAAGAGACCATCATGGCTACACACGCGGTTGATGTATTAATTAAATAAGAGATATTGTGATATCCCAACAAGTAAACATGTTCCAGCAAGGAACAACATCTCCATGTTCCAACAAGGAACAAACTTCAATCTTCACCTGCAACTAACAACGCTATAAGAGGGGCTGAGCAAAGCGGTAACATAGCCAAACAATGGTTTGCTAGGACAAGGTGGGTTAGAGGCTTGGTTCAACAATATGGGAGGCATGATAAGCAAGTGGTAGGTATCGCGACATAGGCATAGCAAAAGAGCGAGCATCTAGCAAGCAAAGATAGAAGTGATTTCGAGGGTATGGTCATCTTGCCTGAAATCCCGCAAGGAACAAGAACGAGTCCATGAAGAAGACAAACAGACGTAGTCGAACAGGTCCTCACAAACGCGACGTTACCGGATTACCGAGAAGAAGTACACCGGAAAGAAAGCAAACAACATAGTAAACAAACATCACATAAGCATGGCACGATGCGCAAACAAGTATGATGCATGTCCGGTTTAATGAGGCATGGCATGGCAAAGTGCACAGACAACCCTACAAATTAAGTGGAGCTCAATATGCAACTCCGTTGCATATTGACAAAACACCACGTGACTTTATTTAGTTCGATCTTGTTTATGTACCCAACAATATTAAATTTTGTTAAACATGGCAAGAGGGTGAAGCAAAGTAAAACTACCTACCTAGTCAAGTTTAAATGAGGCCGGAAGCAACGAACAACAATTCCGGTAAATCCCCATATGCATATATTAGGTTTGGTACTGTTCTGCCCTAAACACAATTTTATAGTTGTTAAACATGCAAAGTGTTTACACCATGTTAAACTAGGCATTTTTCTACCCCATTTACATATAAAGATTATTTGAAACCAAGCTACGGTTATTTAGTTATGAATTAAACCATTTTAGCAAGTTATTTAAGCAGATTTATACAAACAACGTTTTAAACATTTTAAACATAGATGAAAGTTGCATATTATTAAACTAGACAAAATTCTAAGCAACTTTCATTTATAATTTGTTCTAATAAGAAGCACCGTTTGTGAGTTAGGATATGCATGAACATGAGGGGTTTTTCTGTAAAAACTGCAGCTCACTGGATTAAAACTAAAATGCAGAACTGGAAAAAAACGCATGCGGGCTGAAACTAAGCAAAGGCCCAACAGGGTAACAGGCGCAACATTAAGACAAAAAAAGAGGGCGCTGCGGTTCTCACAAGGCCTCATGGGCCTTGGGGAGGCACTGGCCCATGATGCGCTGGAGGCAGGCAATCGGTCAACGCGAGGCGCCGGCGAGCTGGCAACCTGCTCGTTTATGAAGACAGAAACAACCACACCTCATGGCGATGCAGAGATTGACAACGGGGTTCCTGGCGACGGGGTTGAAGGGAACTGGCCCGGAACGGGCAGAACGGAGCGCGGGGAGGTGCTTGAGGGGGTGGCGTGGTCCGGCGAAGGCGGCTACCGATGGCGAACTCCAAGGGCGCCATGAGTGGTGGAGGCAGAGGTGTCCTCCAAGGTCTGTACGAGTTGCTGCTGCTCGATGCAGCAATGGGGACGAACATCTAGAGGAACTTGGCGCGGTGGGCGAACTTGGGCTTGAGGAGGTCGAATCAGGCCGGATCCGGTTGCGATGTGGTGGAGCAGCAGCGAGGCCAAGCGAAAAATGGCGTCAGGCAGCAAACGCCGAGGGAGGCAGCACGAACTGGTCGACTCAGCGCATGGGGTCTTGTTCAAGGCGTCTTGCGGGAGCTCCTGGTGAAGAAAAGAGAAAGGGCGATGAGAGAATGAAAAGAACGGGGGAACACCGGGAAGGAGAAGAAGAAGGTGCGGCGGTGCTCATCTTGAATGGAGCTCATCGACGGCGACGCTAGGTGATCGAGGAGGGCGGCTGGCGCTGGGGTTCTCGGAGTGAAGAAGAGGAGGCCGGAGGTGCTGGTGGTCTGCTCCAGCAAGCTGGCCGGTGCTCGGGCGTCAAGAGTGGCACCGGGGCTGGTTTGGCCTGGTCGATGGCGGTCAACAGGGTGGCGGCGTGCTCGGGATTCACAGGCGACGAGGAGGAGGCAGGGAGTAGGGGGCCTCGGTTGCTGCTGCTGCGATTTGTGTGGCGCCGAAAACAGGGAGGGGTCGGAGAGGACTAGGATCGGGAGCAGAACAGTGGCTGGGTTGGTTCGATCGGATCTTAGAGGATCCCGAGGGGAACCAGAAAGAGTGGCGGCGGCACGAGGTAGTATCCCTAGAAATTAGGTGGGTTGTCTAGATATATATGGTAGGTGGGTTTGAGTTAGGGCATCTGGTCCCTCCGATCTTAATTGGACGGTCGTGAATAAAATAGCTAGGGAGTCCAAAAAGGAAAACAGTGACGTTTTGTAGATGTTTGGGGATGATCCGGACACAACGGTGACGACTGCTCGGGTCGGGTCCGGGACAACTTCCGGACGTGCGCGAGGGGTTCGGTGCACTGTGCAGAGAGGGTTTCGGGGCCTGGCAGTTGACAGCGGACTGTGTAGAAAGCTTTGGTTTGAGAGAAGAGAAGAGAGATGCAGCCTGGCAACTGTTTCCGGAGACCGAAAACGTCCGATGTTTGACCGACTATATTGCCGCTATAGTTATTCGTTGGGGCGTCAAATGAACTCCGAATGCGACGAAAATTGACAGGCGGCCTACCTACAACATAAAAACACCGCACGACAACTTTCATCCCATTCCGAGAACATTTTCTGGCCACTTATAAAATAATATTTTGGACATGCCTCGGGCGCGTGCAAGTGTGTCTGGGCTCAGAACGAACAACTGACGGAACGAGGAGACCGGGACGGATGCAAGTTTTTGAAAACATGCAGATGCAATGCGGATGATGACATGGCAAGATGCAACACACAAGCGAAAGATAAGGCAACAACAACGAATAACTGGAAGACACCTGGCGCAACGGTCTCGGGGCGTCACATCCTAATGGGTTGAAAGTTGTCATGCGGTCTTATTATAGTGTAGATAGACCGCCTACCAAGTTTCATCGCATTCAGAGTCCGTTTGATAGCCCAACCGTTAAACTATAACGGCAATATAGTCGGTCAAGTCGTCCCACGTTTTCGGTCTCCAAAAACTGTTGCCGGGCTTTCCCTCTCTTTCCTCCCTAGACCATATACACTGTCCACTACCTACCTCCAGGCCCAACCTAAGCTCACTCGTCAGCCCGCGGACCTCCTCGCGCGCGCGTCCGAAAGCTATCCCGGACCTGACCCGGGCAGACGTCACCGTTGGATTCAGATCATCCCGAAACATCTACAAAACATCTTCGATTCTTTTTTGGGCTCCCCTAAGTTATTTATTCTCGTCCGCCCGATTATGATCAGAGGGACCGAGTAGCCCCTAAGCTAACCCTTCCTATAAATAATAGATGCCTAACCCTAATCCGAGGAGCCGTCCCATCCATCCCTTTCTTTTAGTCGCCACCCCACCAACTCCTTTCTCTCTCGGGATCCTCCCAGATCCTATCCAGCTAACTAGTTGCCTCCGACCATCTCCTTGATTTCCGCCGCCACCAAACCAGTTCATCCCTTCTGGTCCACTCTTCCCGCGCCTCCCCTCTTGATCCAGGAGCCTGAGCTCCCCCGCCTAAGGTCGCTGTCTTCGACCGGCCTTGCCAGAGACCAATGCAGCCACGCCCGATCCCCTTGCCTCCTCGTTCCCGCGCCTGGGTCTGAGTTCCGCCTTGACTGCGTGCTTCTGGAGAAGCTCCAGTGAGCCAAGCCGCGCCCGCTCCCTGCTTCTTCCTTCTCCTTCTCTGTCAGATGTCTTCCCTCTCTCTGTTGCTTTCACAAGGGAAGCATCACCCTCGCCCGCCGTCCCGCGACCCGGATCCGTCGTCGCTGTCATCTTGCTCCACCCTCGTCGTCGTCACGCTGGTGAGCAGCACAAGCAACACCCAGATCTGCCCGCCCTTCATTCCCTGGACCTCCGCGTCGCCCGAGTAGGAGCTCCATCTCCTGCCTCTACCCTGAGCTTCCTCGCCGTGCTCGGGCGTCCTCCACCGAGGGATCGACGCTGATGCATCCTCCATGGCGCTCGGCCTCTTGCAGCTTCTTCGAGCTTAGTCCTCGGCCTCACGCGCGCCGCCGCCCAGGAACCCCAGCGCCGCCCCACTGTACCTCATCGTACCAGAAGGAATGAGCTCCAGGGACGCCCCTCTCCTTGTAGCACCAGCCGCCGCTGGGAGCCTCACCTTGCGGCGCCCGGGTTCTGCGTCCTCTGCCGGACCTCCCCTGCTTCGCATTGGTCCGTCGCCACTGCCCATCGCGCCACCCTTTGCCAAGTCCTATCAGCCGCCGGCAACCTCTGCTTGCTCTGCATCGAGCAGAGGAGCTCGCGTGACTCTCTCGGGCTCGCCCCCTCGTTGACCCGATCCGGTGCCAGCGTGGACAAACGCCCAGGCCGAGCTCGCCCTCCATCTCCCAGCGCCAGCTCCCATCTCCATCGACTGGGCCAAGGCCCAAGGTGAGAACTCTCACCCCAACACCCCAAATCACTATTCACATTCGGCCCGTTACGTTTTTTTTTCAGTTCAGGGTTTTTTCCTAATTATTCAGAGAGAGTAGTTTTGCAGAATAACCCCTAAACTTCATGCATATAATAACTCATTAACTGAGCATCGTATTAAAATGATTTATATATGAAAAAGACTAGAATTTCATCTAGTTTCATAATATGCCACTTTCAACCTTGTTTAAAATGTTTAAACTGTTGTTTGCATTAATTTGCTTAAATGCCATGCTATAATGCTTTATATCATAACTAATTAACCGTAGCTCCACTTTAAATAAACTTTATATGTAAATGGGGTAGAAACATGCCTAGTTTAACATGGTGACATTACCTTGCATGTATAATAACTCTATAATATGGTTTAGGGTACAACAATACCAAATAAAAATATGCACATGGGGATTTTCCGGACTTGTTGCTTGTTGTTCCGGCCTCATTTAAACTTGCTTGAATGTCTAGTTTTCATATGCTTCACCCCTTGCCATGTTTCATAAAATTTAATTTTGTTGAGTACATAAACAAGAGAGAACTAAATAATTGATGTGGTGTTTCATCATGATCTCCACTTAATTTGTAGTTTTGTTTGTGCACTTTGCCATGCCATGCCTCATTAAACCGGACATGCATCATCCTTCGTTTTGCATCATGTAATGTTTATGCGTGTGTGTTTACTATGTTTCTTGCTTCTTTCCGGGTTGCCTCTCTCATTAGCTTCGGTTTCGCTCCGGAGTTGTGAGGATCCGTTTGACTACGTCCGTTTTTTTCTTCATGGACTCGTTCTTCTTCCTTGCGAGATATCAGGCAAGATGACCATACCCTCGAAATCTCTTCTATCTTTGCTTGCTAGTTGTTCGTTCTATTGCTATGTCGCGCTACCTATCACTTGTTATATCATGCCTCCCATATTGCCATGTCAATCCTCTAATCCACCTTCCTAGCAAACTGTTTTTTGGGTATGTTACCGCTTTTGCTCAGCCCCTCTTATAGCGTTGTTAGTTGCAAGTGAAGCTGGAGTTTGTTCCATGTTGGAACATGGTTATGTTGGGATATCACAATATCTCATATTTAATTAATGCATGTATATACTTGGTAAAGGGTGGAAGGCTCGGCCTTATGCATGGTGTTTTGTTCCACTCTTGCCGCCCTAGTTTCCGTCATACCGGTGTTATGTTCCTTGATTTTGTGTTCCTTACGCGGTTGGGTATTATGGGAACCCCTTGACAGTTCGCCTTGAATAAAACTCCTCCAGCAAGGCCCGACCTTGGTTTTACATTTTCCTAACAACTTATTACCTTTCCCTTGGGTTTTCGCGAGCCCGAGGGTCATCTTTATTTTAACCCCCCTGGGCCAGTGCTTCTCTAAGTGTTGGTCCAAACTGGGCGATGTCCGGCGCCCGCTGGGCAACCATGGTCTATGCCAACCCGACATCTTGCCCATCCGGTGTGCCCTGAGAACGAGATATGTGCAGCTCCTATCGTGATTTGTCGACACATTCGGGCGGCTTTGCTGGTCTTGTTTTACCATTGTCGAAATGACTTGTAACCGGGATTCCGACACTGATCGGGTCTTCCCGGGAGAAGGAATATCCTTCGTTGTCCGTGAGAGCTTGTGATGGGCTAAGTTGGGACACCCCTGCAGGGTATAAACTTTCGAGAGATGTGCCCGCGGTTATGTGGCAGATGGGCATTTGTTAATATCCGGTTGTAGAGAAGTTGACACTTGACTTAATTAAAATGCATCAACCGCGTGGGTAGCCGTGATGGTCTCTTCTCGGCAGAGTCCAGGAAGTGAACATGGTTCTTGTGTTATGCTTGAATGTAAGTAGTTTCAGGATCACTTCTTGATCATTTCTAGCTTCACGACCGTTGCATTGCTTCTCCGCTCGCTCTTATTTACGTATGTTAGCCACCATATATGCTTAGTTCTTGCTGCAGCTCCAACTCATTACCTTACCCTACCCTACCCATAAGCTTAAATAGTCTTGATCTAGTGGCTGTGAGATTGCTGAGTCCTCGTGACTCATAGATACTTCCAAAAAGTTGAAGGTGCCGATGATAACAGTGCAGGTGACGCAACCGCGCTCAAGTGGAAGCTCGATGAAGATCTTAGTTGTTCTTTGTGTCTTCTCCGGATGATCAGTAGTGGTGCCCAGTTGGGGACGGTCGGGGATCTAGCATTTGGGGTTGTCTTCTTTTATTTTGGTTCCGTAGTCGGACCTTGATTGTACTCTGTATGATCTATGTTTAACTTCTTATTTGTGTGAAGTGGTGATTGTAAGCCAACTCTTTATCCCTTTCTTATTCAGTACATGGGATTGTGTGAAGGTTACCCCTCTTGCGAAAAAACTACCATGCGGCTATGCCTCTAAGTCGTGCCCCGACACGTTGGAGATATAGCCGCATTGTGGGTCTTACAAGTTGGTAATCAGATCCATCCCCGACTTAGGAGCCCCCTTCTTGATAGAATCGCTGACGTTGTTGAGTCTAGAACAAAATGTTTTGAGTCTTAGGATTATATATATCAAAGAGTCAGATTATTTTACTCCTCAGTCCCTTCGTTGCTCTGGTGAGGCCTCCTGACGTAGAAGTTTTGACTCTCCTCTCCTCAAATTTCATGATTTTTTTAGGATCACGCGGGTATCTTGGAATCGTTTTGATAGTTTTGTGACGAGAACATTGTTCTTGGTGCCTCCTGACATTTAGGGTTTGTGGCAGTGTACCGAGGAGTTGAGCTCCGAGGTGTTGTCGTCACAATTTTATCCTTGCAGTTCTGGAATACCTGAGTTCGCCGACATCGAAAATCTCTTTTATGCAGTTGTTGGTGAGATAATCTCGATGCCGCCCAGTACTGGGGAAGGAGTTTGGGAGTATTGACATAGCTCGTATAACAGATGCTTTTCGAAGGTTGAGGTACATGATTTTTGAAGGTTTCTTGGTTATGTGTTGAAGGATGGATACAGCTGGATGTAGGGATTGTTAGTTTGGGTGAGATATATTGCTGCCCCTGTATCCCCAACACCTGATTGCATAACCAAAAAGTTTCGAGAGTTTATAAGTGGGAATTCAAGAAGCTCCTAGAATATCTTTTCAACAGACACATGATACGATATGTGATCTATCATATGTTTGTTTCCGGCTTATTTTGCAAGCCAATCCTTTGTCTTGTTTTGAGTTGTGGTATTTGAGTTGCTTCAATGTCAAGTGTTGAATCCATACCTTTTCCTAAATGGTGTTCTCATATTTCTATGGGAGTGCTGATCCTTTTTGATCATCTAGATGGTCATGCCAATCCTTTTCGACCGATGTGCTTCTCTCAAAGTTAATCCTATCCTTTCAATATTTACGTGATCAATACCCAGTTTTCTCAATGGTATCCATTCCATCTGCCCCAAGTTGCCTTTGTTTTCGTGCCCTCCCACCCCTTGTTTCTTCAAGGACTCGGATTTCTTAATCAAGTATACTTTTATTGATGGGAATTCTCTCCATTCTTTTCCGTCAATGTTCTTACCCGATGGTTCTCACGAAGATGTTCTTCAAGTTTATCATTCTTCATTCTTTTTCTTCTCCAGTGGACTACATTCAAGCCTTCAATGTTGATCACATTCCTTTCCTTGTTTCAAATGTTTTCTCATTCCGATGCACCTCTTAATCATCCACTTCTCGCTATTCAATTGTTCTGGAGTGCCGATGATAACTTAGAAGATTCACGTTTCCATTCTCGATCCGTTCAAGTTATTTCGAGGTTGTTATCTCATTCAAGTTATTTAATTCAACCGGCACATTATCTCTTTTAAATCATCAATGGTGTTTCTCTTGAGTGGGCCCTAACCCACAAGTCTTTTCCCAAGATCTTACCTGACTCTTCTATTTTCTCGGATCTACTCTCAAATTCTTTTCATAGTTTGACGTAAGTATGAATTGTCATCAGTCAAAAGTCTTTCTCCAAGATCTTCCAAATTCTTTTCACCGTTGGTTCAACCTGTCTAACTTTCATTCCGGAGTGCCTCAACAATTTGTGGTGGTGTTTCTCATCGTCATTCTTTGCATTTGAAGACCGAAGAAGAGTTTCTCTTCAATCATATATGTTCTCTTGAATATTCATGGTTCTAGCTTGATGCCATCCTATAATAATTGTTTTCGATTGTGAGAATTCTTTTCACCCATCCGGACCAATTCAGGAGTCTTTTTCAGTATGATTCTCCAAAGCCCATCATCTCAGAATTATTCATTCCAGCTTTCAGCTATCGTTCTCCAAATCTTATCGGTGCATCATTCAAATATCCTCTAATCAGTTCATGATCTCTTCATTCTCATGTATCTAAATCCCCTCAAGTATCTTCTTTCATTTTCCAATTCTTCCCGGTGATTGGTGCCTTTGCTATTTTTCATTTTCAATTCTTACGGTGGTTTGTTCAAGATTCCTTTCCTCCTGTTATCATATCAGTTCATTCGTTGTTTCCAAATCGGACCGGTGATTCGTTGAAGACCTTCCCAAGTTGAGCAATATCTCTCTTCAATCCTTTTTCAACGAGAATAAGTAGTATGCCAAATCTGCTGCTTGTCATCAATTTAAATTGATGAAGGATACGCATAACGTGATTCTTATTAGTGTTTCATCCAAGTGATCTAGTTTCTTCTTCTCAGAGTTGTTCATCATGTCACATTTCTTGGTTCAAGATGTATCATCTTTTATTTTCCGGAGTTCCAGGTTTTCCGCATTATCTCATCGCGAAGCTCCATCTAAATCATCGCAAGGCTTCACCTTATGTTCTCAACTTCTCTTTCTTTTTTATGATCCTTTTATTACCGGAGTTCTTCATGGAGGCTCTACATGGTGGTTCGTCAAGGATTTTTTTCATTCTTCAATTGTCTTAAAGATTTCTCCCGGAGTTAAGATCTGCCAAGCCATACTCTAAAATAAACATGGTGCCCAACACATGTTTTGTTTTGAGTAGTTCAAGCATTCTTCATCTTGCATTCCGAAGTGCAATTCTTTCATATCTCATCTTTTGACATGGTGTTATGTCATTGTTGATAATTTCCCTTCGTGTTTTCATGATTCACAAGTTTCAAGAGTGACATATCTAAATCCATCATTTTCTCTTCGCTCAAGACATCTTCTGAATCCATCAATCTCGCCATTGTAGTTATATTGGGTCTTATTTCACCTAAAGCTTTCCCTAGGGATTGTTGCTATTTATGGTGCTCATAAATGACCCAAGTTCTTCATTTATCCTCCCGGTGCAATAAGTTTTCTCGTCTCCTTGTGGATATCAATCCATTCTTTTGTTTTTGTAGTGGCAGAATTTCACCTCATAGTTTCGAGATGTTTTCCATAAGCCCACAACAAGCTTACTCTTTTGTTGTTGGTTTTCCAACAACTCCGTTCGACCGTTCTCCTGAAGATGTTTTTTCAAGCTCATTTGAGGTAGAAGATGTTGTTTTCTCCTCCATTCTTTTGATTCCATTCTTTCATTTGTTCCGGAGGCATTGTGATGTTGCTCTCTTCGACCCATCATCTTGTTTTGACAAGATCATGTTCAAATCTTGCCATTTACAATCGGAGCGCTGCCCAAATTATATCATTCTTTTTCCCTCTCTATCTTGTTTTAACTGGAGTGTTGTCGTAATTGATCTTTATCGTTCCTCGTACATCTCGTTTTAACCGGAGTGCTTGCATGTACTTCTTGTCCATTGCAACCCTTTTCTTATGTCTTTCAACCTACAAGGTTCTCGTAAGGTTCCTTGTTCCTCTTTTCTAACGGAGTGTTTTCAACTTTGTTCATCTTCATTGTATTCTTTCTTTCAATTTGTTCAACCTCGCAAGGTTCATTGGTTTCACTCATTTGTCAAAGAAGCAATTAGTTTTACCTCTTCTCGTCCTCTTCCGTTTCTCTCCGGTGCCATCCTAGATCTCGGGACGAGATCCTCTTGTAGTGGTGGAGTGTTGTAACGCCCCGAGACCATTGCGCCAGGTGTCTTCCAGTTACTCGCTGTTGTTGCCTTGTCATTTCCTTACGTGTTGCACTTCATCATGTCATCATGTGCATTGCATCATCATATTTTTGAAACTAGCATCCGTCCGGGTTCCCCCAGTTCTGTCCGTTGTCCGTTCTGAGCCATACACACTTGCGCGCGCCCACAACACGTTCGAAATATTATTTTATAAGTGGCCGGAAAATGTTCTCGGAATGGGTTGAAAGTTGGTGTGTGGTCTTATTATAGTGTAGATAGACCACCTTCTAAGATTCATCGCATTCAGAGGCCGTTTGATAGCCCAACCGTTAAACTATAGCGGCAATATAGTCGGTCAAATCGTCGGACGTTTTCGGTCTCCGAAAACTGTTGCCGGGCTTTCCCTCTCTTTCCTCCCTAGACCGTCTACACAGTCCACTACCTACTGCTAGGCCCAACCTAAGCTCTCTCATCAGCCCGCGGACCTCCTCGCGCGTGCGTCCGAAAGCTGTTCCAGACTCGACCCGGGCAGTCGTCACCTTTGGACTCAGATCATCCCCAAACATCTACAAAACATCTCCGATTCTTTTTTGGGCTCCCCTAAGCTATTTATTCTCGTCCGCTAGATTACGATCGGAGGGACCGAGTAGCCCCTAAGAAAACCCTTCCTATAAATAATAGACGCCTAACCCTAATCTGAGGAGCCGTCCCATCCATCCCTTTCTTTCAGCCGCCACCCCATCAACTCCTTTCTCTCTCAGGATCCTCCCAGATCCGATCCAGCTAACTAGTTGCCTCCGACCATCTCCTTGATTTCCGCCGCCACCAAACCAGTTCGTCCCTTTGGGTCCCCTCTTCACACGCCTCCCCTATCGATCCAAGAGCCCGAGCACCCCTACCTGAGGTCACCGTCTTCGACTGGCCTCGCCGGAGACCAGCACAGCAGTGCCCGATCCCCTTGCCTCCTTGTTCCCGCGCCTGGGTCTGAGTCCCGCCTTGACCGCGCGCTTCTAGAGAAGCTCCAGTGAGCCAAGCCGTGCCCGCTACCTACTTCTTCCTTCTCCTTCTCTGTCACACGTCTTCCCTCTCTCTGTTGCGTTCACAGGGGAAGCATCACCCTTGCCCGCTGTCCCGCGACCCAGATCTGTCGTCGCCGTCGTCTTGCTCCGCCCTCGCCGTCGTCTCGCCGGTGAGCAGCACAAGCAACGCCCCGATCTGCCCTCCCTTAGTTCCCTGCACTGCCATGTCGCTCGAGCAGGAGCTCCATCTACTTCCTCTGCCCCGAGCTTCCTCACCGTGCTCGGGCGTCCTCCACCCGGGGACCGACGCTGTTGCATCCTCCATGGCGCTCAGCCTCTTGCAGGTTCTTCGAGCTTCGTCCGCGGCCTCACACGTGCCGCTGTCCAGGAACCCCAGCGCCGCCCCGCTATACCTCATCGCACCAGAAGGAACGAGCTCCAGGGACGCCCATCTCCTTGCAGCACCAGCCGCCGCTGGGAGCCTCACCTCGCGCCGCCCGGGTTCTGCGTCGTGTGCCGGACCTCCCCTGCTTCGCCTTGGTCCGCCGCCGCTGCCCACCATGCCACCCTTTGCCAAGTCCTAGCAGCCACCATCGACCTCTGCTTACTCCGCATCGAGCAGAGGAGCTCACGTGACTCCCTCGAGCTCGCCCCCTCGTTGACCCGATCCGGTGCCAGCTTGGACAAACGCCCAGGCCCAGCTCGCCCTCCACCTCCCAGCGCCAGCTCCCATCTCCATTGACTGGGCCGAGGACCATGTTGAGAACTCTCACCCCATCACCCCAAATCACTGTTCACATTCGGCCCGTTATGTTTTTTTTCAGTTCTGGGTTTTTTTCCTAATTATTTAGAGATAGCAGTTTTGCAGAATAGTCCCTAAACTTCATGCATATAATAAATCATTAACTGAGCATCGTATTAAAATGATTTATATATGAAAAATGATTAGAATTTCATCTAGTTTCATAATATGCTACTTTCAACCTTGTTTAAAATGTTTAAACTACTGTTTGCATTAATTTTCTTAAATGCCATGCTAAAATGCTTTATTTCATAACTAATTAACCGTAGCTCCATTTTAAATAAACTTTATATGTAAATGGGTTAGAAACATGCCTAGTTTAACATGGTGACATTACCTTGCATTTTTAATAACTCTATAATATGGTTTAGGGCAGAACAGTACCAAATCAAAATATGCACATGGGGATTTTCCGGACTTGTTGCTTGTTGTTCCGGCCTCATTTAAACTTGCTTGAACGTGTAGTTTTCATATGCTTCACCCCTTGCCACGTTTAATAACATTTAATTTTGTTGAGTACATAAACGAGAGAGAACTAAATAATTGATGTGGTGTTTCGTCAATATGCAACTCGTTGAATATTGAGCTCCACTTAATTTGTAATTTTTTGTGCACTTTGCCATGCCATGCCTCATTAAACTGGACATGCATCATCCTTGGTTGTGCATCATGCAATGGTTATGCTTGTGTGTTTACTATGTTGCTTGCTTCTTTCTGGGTTGCTTCTCTTGTTAGCTTTGGTTTCGTTCCGGAGTTGTGAGGATCCATTAGACTACGTTCGTTTGTCTTCTTCATGGACTCGTTCTTCTTACTTGCGGGATCTCAGGCAAGATGACCATACCCTCGAAATCACTTCTATCTTTGCTTGCTAGTTGTTCATTCTATCACTATGTCGCGCTACCTACCACTTGTTATATCATCCCTCCCATATTGCCATGTCAAGCCTCTAACCCACCTTCCTAGCAAACCATTGTTTGGCTATGTTAACACTTTTGCTCAGCCCCTCTTATAGCGTTGTTAGTTGCAGGTGAAGCTGAAGTTTGTTCCATGTTGGAACATGGTTATGTTGGGATATCACAATATCTCTTATTTAATTAATGCATATATATACTCTGTAATGGGTGGAAGGCTCGGCCTTATGCCTGGTGTTTTGTTCCACTCTTGTCGCCCTAGTTTCCGTCATACCAGTGTTATGTTCCTTGATTTTGCATTCCTTACTCGGTTGGGTGCTATGGGAACCCCTTGACAGTTCGCCTTGAATAAAACTCCTCCGGCAAGGCCCAACCTTGGTTTTACATTTGCCTAACAACCTATTACCTTTCCCTTGGGTTTTCGCGAGCCCGAGGGTCATCTTTATTTTAACGCCCCCGGGCCAGTGCTTCTCTAAGTGTTGGTCCGAACTGGGCGATGTCTGGCGCACCCTGGGTAACTAGGGTCTATGCCAGACCGACGTATTGCCCATCCGGTGTGCTCTGAGGACGAGATATGTGCAGCTCCTATCGGGATTTGTCGGCACATTCGGGCGGCTTTGCTGGTCTTGTTTTACCATTGTCGAAATGTCTTGTAACCGGGATTCCGAGACTAATTGGGTCTTCCTGCGAGAAGGAATATCCTTCGTTGACCGTGAGAGCTTGTGATGGGATAAGTTGGGACACCCTGCAGGGTTTAAACTTTCGAGAGCCATGCCTGCGGTTATGTGGCAGATGGAAATTTGTTAATATCCGGTTGTAGAGAACTTGACACTTGACTTAATTAAAATGCATCAACCGCGTGTGTAGCCATGATGGTCTCTTATCAGTGGAGTCCGAGAAGTGAACACGGTTCTTGTGTTATGCTTGATCATATGTAGTTTCAGGATAACTTCTTGATCATTTCTAGCTTCATGACCATTGCGTTGCTTCTCTTCTCGCTCTTATTTGCGTATGTTAGCCACCATATATGCTTAGTGCTTGTTGCAGCTGCACCTCATTACCTTACCCTACCCATAAGCTTAAATAGTCTTGATCTCGCGGGTGTTAGATTGCTCAGTCCTCGTGACTCACAGATACTTCCAAACAGTTGCAGGTGCCGATGATACCAGTGGAGGTGACACAACCGTGCACAAGTGTGAGCTCGATGAAGATCGTAGTCGTTGTTTGTGTCTTTGCCGGATGATCAGTAGTGGTGCACAGTTGGGGACGATCGGGGATCTAGCATTTGGGGTTGTCTTCTTTTATTTTGGTTCCGTAGTCGGACCTTGATTGTACTCTGTATGATGTATGTTTAACTTGTTATTTTTCTGAAGTGGCGATTGTAAGCCAACTCTTTATCCCTTTCTTATTCAGTAAAAAACTACCATGCCGCTATGCCTCTAAGTCGTGCCCCGACACGTGGGAGATATAGCCGCATTGTGGGTGTTACAGAACACCAACGTTGACCCTGCTCCATCTTCTACTCCAACTGGGAACAAGTAGATCCTCTATGTCTTCAAAGATGTCGGGGTTCTGGAACGACGCCTATGGGATCCCTCGACGGAATCCCTTCTACGGTTGCGGGGTGTGGGGCTGCACAAAGAGCGGGTCTAGAAGATCAACTCAATGGGATTTTTACCCAGGTTCCGGCCGCAAGCGATGCGTAAAACCCTAGTCCTGCTTTGTGTGTATTTAGTGTTCTTGAGCCATTAAACTAGCTGCGGTGCATGCCTAGTACAAAAAGTCCGAATCCTTCCTCAGTACACCTTGGGCCTCCTTTTATATGTCAAAGGGGTTGCCACAGTGTCACACAGGAGGTGGAAAGTATGTATAGTGTACAAGTTTATCTCCTGACATCCTAGGACAAACGCATTTAATGCGCTGCCTATGTGTCCTCTTGCTTTATCGAGGACGGTAGAGAAGCTCATCCCGTCCATCGCCGCCTCGCCTTGCTTCAGCGCGTGTCAAAGTGACGAGGCATGCAGCACCACGCTGGTTGGCTGGCTACTGAGTTGGCGCGGTGACAGGGTGTTCACGAAGATCTGGATGCCACCACGCAAGTGCTTGGCTGGTTGGCCTAGAAGCTGCATGCTGCCACGCAAGTGCGTGCCTAGTTGGTAGGGTAGTTGCCACGTCAGAACGGGCGTGGGGCAGCGAAGCTCTGGCAAGTGTAGGCCTGGGCTTGGCTCCGTAGATGCTCCTAGCAAGGGTCTTGCCGGGGTCTCGCGGGCGTTGCCGGAAAGGGCCTTGCCGAGGGTCTTCGTTCGTCCCCGGCAAGATCTTGCCAGGGGTCTTTGTCTTCTAGTTCTCATCTAGGCCTGCAGGCCTTTGGTTTTCACCAAGATCTGCATGCCACCATGGAGGCGCTCCTGAGCCTTGGTCTTGACGTTGTCGATGGCGTCATAACTCTCATGCTCAAGGGTGCCGGTCATGCTGGTGTTGGGCAAGTTGCCCTGGCAAGGCTCTTACTGGGGCCATGCAGGCCGTCCCGGCAAGGCTCTTGCTGGGGGAAACCCATCCTGTCCCTTTGCACTTTATGCTTCTGGCTTGGGCGCTGCCTCAGTAGCCTTGTATCTTCGCTTCCTCTGCCCTGCCGAGCCCGGCCACAGGTGTGTCTAAGACTTCTCGTGCACAAATAAAGGGGTACAGAAGGGCCCCTACTTTTGTACACTGACAGAAGCCCCCGGGCCTGGGCCACACATAAGCCCGAAACGTTGTTGGGCCAGGCCTAGAACATGCGGGGGCAGGCATGGCAGAGTTTTAACTATGGTAACTCCCTACCAGTTGCGCTTCCCCACGACCCGCATTGAGTGCGTGACGTGGGGGTCATGCATGGAATGACCGCAGCATGCTTGCGTCACCCCCGTGGTGAATAGTAAAGGGGCGGCCTGCATCTTCCCCATAAAAAAGGGCAAACTATAGGTCTGCTGCTCATTTACTCTCCTCGCTTCCCTCATCCTTGGAACCGCCATTCCACGTTCCCCACCATGCTCGTCTTTTTTGCCACGTACGCTGCATTCATGGCATGGGGTAGGTGACGGACACACGGAATATGGGAAGGCGCGCTGAGGGAGTCCTGGACTAAGGGGTCCTCGGGCGTCCGGCCTATTAGCCATGGGTCGGACTGATGGGCTTTGAAGATACGAAGACCACAGACTGTACCCATGTCTGGATAGGACTCTCCTTGGCGTGGAAGGAAAGCTTGGTGTCAAATATGTAGATTCATTTCTTTGTAACCGACCTTATGTAACCCTATATCCTCCCGGTGTCTATATAAACCGGAGGACTTAGTCCGGATAGAGGAGACTCATTATCATAGCTATACACACTAGACCTCTAGGGTTTAGCCATTACGATCTCGAGGTAGATGAACTCTTTTAATACTCATATTCATCAATATCAATCAAGCAGGACATAGGGTATTACCTCCATAGAGAGGGCCTGAACCTGGGTAAACATTGTGTCCCTTGTCTCCTCTTACCAACGACCTTAGACGCATAGTTCGGGACCCCCTACCCAAGATCCGCTGGTTTTGACACCGACATTGGTGCTTTCATTGAGAGTTCCACTGTGCTGTCGCCAAAAGGTTTGATGGCCCCTTCAATCGTCAATAATGACGCTGTCCAAGGAGAAACTTTCCTCCCTAGACAGATCTTCATATTTGGCGTCTTCGCATTGCGGGCCAATTCGCTTGGCCATCTGGAGCAGATTGAAAGCTACGCCCCTGGCCATCAGGTCAGATTCAGGAGCTTGAACTATGTTGCGTACATCCATGGACACTTGATCTTCGCCGGATTCGAGACCGTGGTAGCCGCTCCCGGTCACCCCGATGATCATGACCTAAATCTGTCGTCTGGTCGCATCCAGGAGATTGCTCCTGTATCCGCTCCGGCCCTAGATCCAGAGCGAGCTACGCCATACAAGGATGGGATGATCAACCCCACCACGGAGGCCATAGATTCCACAGTGTTGGAGCCGCACATAGAATTAACCTCTCACAACGTTTTTGTCAGCGGAACTCCGGACTCGTATCCGGTCGAAAGTTCCGAACCACGTGAGCCCGCGGACGCCGAGCTTGATCGTTTGTCGATCTTCGAATTCAGCGCCGCAGACGTCTTCCATCACTCACCTTTGGGCGATGTGCTAAACTCATTAAAGAACCTGTCCTTGGCAGAGGACTCACAGCCGAACTATATTCGGCTCGAACTAGGGGCTGACGGTGGAGAATTTTGCTTCCCACCCGCCACCCACTTCATAGCCACGGTCGAGGATTTGACCGACGAATTTGATTAGGACTCCGAGGACATCGATGGTATGGACGACAATGCCGGAGAAGAAGAGGTCCAGAACCCACCGTTCACCGGACGCTGGACGGCCACTTCCTCATATGATGTATACATGGTGGATGCACCAAAGGAGAACAACGACAATGACAAAGATGATCCAGCTGAGGATAAACCCTCCGGAATACAATCCAAGCGCCGGCGTCAGCGGCGCCGCTCTAAGTCACGCCGCAGTAAAGACATCAACAATGGCACGGGAGAATACAACACTCTGGAGGGTGCCGAAGACAATGAAGACCCCGTTGAAACAGCTAATGAACAAGATGAACAGGAAGATGGGCAGGCTAGCCCTGGTAAGCAGGCCAGGCACGAAGACTCAGAGGATGGAAGTTATCTTCCGCTCTTCGAGGATGAGGTGAGCCTCGGCGGCGACAATTTCATTGTGCCTGAGGAACCTCTTGAGCAGGAGTGCTTTAAGCGCCAGCTAATTGCCACTGCAAGGAGCCTGAAAAAGAAGCAGCAACAGCTTCAAGCTGACCAAGATCTACTCAATGATAAATGGACCAATGTCCTAGCAGCCGAAGAGTACCGCCTCAAGCACCCAACCAAAAGCTACCCAAACCGCAAATTGCTACCTCAGTTCGATGAGGAGGCGCCGGAATACATACGTCCATTGTACAAAGCGGCCGACCGACCACCACGTGGTCGGGACAAAATGGCAACTCACGCCGAACACCAACCAGCCCAGCCTCATCACATAGGTAGAGGTAAATTAGCCCACGGTCATACATATGACCTCCGGCAAAGCCTGAACAATAAAGTAGGACACACTAGATCAATCTACGGATCGCAAGGACGTGCCTCGACACGCAACGACGACCACCTATTCGGACGTGACAAATTTAGTCATGTGCAGGCTGAAAATCGCAGACAGACTCCATCAGAGCTACGTCGCGATATGGCCCGATATAGAGGCGCCGCACACCCTCATTGCTTCACCGATGAGGTCCTGGATCATGAATTCCCAGAAGGGTTCAAACCCGTGAATATAGAATCATACGATGGAACCACGGACCCCGCTGTGTGGATCGAAGACTTTATTCTCCACATTCATATGGCCCGCGATGATGACCTCCACACCATCAAATACCTCCCTTTAAAACTCAAGGGGCCAGCTCGGCACTGGCTCAACAGTCTGTCTACAAATTCTATTGGCAGCTGGGAGGACTTGGAAGAGGCCTTCCTCGATAACTTCCAAGGTACATATGTTCGACCTCCGGACGCTGATGACTTAAGCCATATAGTTCAACAGCCCGAATAGTCCGCCAGGAAATTCTGGACTAGGTTCTTAACTAAAAAGAACCAAATCATCGATTGTCCAGATGTCGAAGCCCTAGCAGCCTTCAAACACACCATCAGCAACGAATGGCTCGCTCGCCACCTCGGCAAAGAAAAGCCAAAATTCATGGCAGCCCTCACGGCACTCATGACCCGCTTTTGTGCGGACGAGGACAGTTGGCTGGCCCGTAGCAAAAGCAATGCAAGCGATGCTGGCACCCCAGAAGCTAAAACTAGAAAAGACAAGTCTCGACGCAACAGATACAAACATCGAAACAGCAGCGATAACACCAAGGGCACGACAGTCAATGCCGGATTTAGGGGCTCTAAGTCCGGTCAACAGAAGAAGACATTCCAAAAGAACAATTCAGGGCCATCCAGCTTGGACGCATACTTGATCGTCCGTTCCAAATTCATGGCACCCCAGACAAACCCATACAAATAGAGATTTCTAGGTTTTTAAACAGGCCGGCAAATTAAACGCTAAAAACAAGGAAAAGGGATCGCAAAGCGAGGACAATGACGAATAGCCCCAACAACCGAACACAGGGGGATAGAAGAAGTTTCCCCCTCAGGTCAAAATGGTGAACATGATATACGCTACACACATCCCCAAGAGGGAGCGCAAGCATGCGTAAAGGGACATCTACATGATAGAGCCAGTCGCCCCGAAATTTAATCCATGGCCGTCATGCCCAATCGCCAGGATCATCCGACCAATATCCGTCCCGGTGGCTCAGCGCACTTGTCCTAGACCCAATAATTGATGGGTTCCACTTGACTCGCGTCCTGATGGACGGAGGTAGCAGCCTTAATCTGCTCTATCAGGATACAACGCGAAAAATGGGCATTAACCCATCTAGGATCAAGCCCACCAGGACTACCTTCAAAGGAGTCATACTATGTGTCGACGCCCGCTGTATGGGATCAATCACACTAGAGGTTGTCTTCGGATCTCTGGACAACTTCCGAAGTGAGGAGTTAATCTTCGATATCATCCCCTTCGGCAGTGGCTATCACGCACTGCTCGGATGAATTGCATTCACTCGATTCAATTCAGTACCACACTATGCTTATCTCAAGCTCAAGATGCCCGGTCCATGCGGCGTCATAACAGTCAACGGAAATACGGAATGCTCCCTCTGTACAGAAGAGCACACAGCTGCCTTAGCAGCAGAAGTACAGATCGGCCTTCTCAAGTAGAGCCTTAAATCGGATGCCGAGCCCACGAACACCGTTAAGAGGGTCCGAACTACTATATAGTAGGAGAGCTCGGCTTGTCAGGAGCTCAACTAGCAATCCAGCCTCCGTCGCAGTTCCGATCAAGTGGTAGCATTCGTGCCGCGCGTACATAACTATGCACTCAAAATCCCATGGGCATCGACGGAGGCATAGCTAGCTTGTGGTCCATAGTACGGCTCAACCGACATCGGATACACACATACTCTCACTTTTACTTGTTTCCTTTGCAGGTCTCAATCCCACATGCACCATCTGGTGGTCTGGTCCTTGTCCTCTTGAAGGATAAACACACCAAGATGACGAGAAACACAGACTTATGGGGGACTTTTTAGGTGATTCTGTTAACGATAACTCTACCTATTTTTCTGGACCCATATGCAGCTCTCCCTTGGTTTCGGCATGTCAAATAGCCCGTTGCTTATCGCACTACCTTTATCAAGGCGCTTTGACGTACTAGTTAAATCACAATGGGAACAGTTTGCAGATGGAGCTGTAGGACTCCAGCTTTTTCCTTTGTATCTTTTCTATTTTCTTTCCTTTTTCTTTCTTTCAGCTCCCCTGTGGATAATCCTACCAGGTAGCACTCATACACTTTGGTACGTTTTCATGTTCGCCAGGAGCTGCATAGCACCCGACACTATGGAAACAAAAGTCCGAACACTTTTTATAAGTATAGTTCGGCACCCCGAATTTAGCATTATATGGATTGGCTCCGAATCATGTCTTTGGTCAATAGTTGGGTTGCCGGCTCTTGTGCTTGCTACCTTACGTTCTTCTATATCGCCCAAGGTAGTAAAGGGAGAACTACTGCGATTGTGTTTTGGTTTATCCAAAGGAGCACCTCAGTAGACAAAGCCGAAAACTGACTGTCATGATGCGGCGAGAGCCGGTTAGATGTTCGGAGGTTGCAAATCGTTGGAGATTTCTCCGACATTACATGAAGGATTGGTACTTCCCGATCAGACGCCTATAACACTCTAGTTCAGATACTAGGGGATGCGCCCATGTTTTTATTGTCGCACTCCTTTGGCTAAGTGAGGGCGTTACAACCACATAGTCTGGTTGCCTGGTTCGTTGCGGTAAACAACTCCTTCAAGGACCATCTAATTGGATCAAGATTGTTTAGATTCCATCCCGAACACCCACGTACTACCTACATCGGGGCACAAGACGACGACTGGTTAACACTGAGATTTCATACAACACGGCCACATATGAAGTAAAAATTTATAAACATAACAAGCATTATATTGCATAAACAACTTGTTTTATACAAGGCAGAGGGAGCTCGAGTACATTCATTCAAAGATAATGTCTTTCGCACAGTGATCCGCAACAATGCGGGACCCCTCTAGGACACCATCAAAATACAACTTTGGTCGGTGGTGCTCCTTTCCCCAGGTGGCCCCTCGGTCATTACCTTCTTGGCATCCATCTTCGCCCAGTGCATTTTGACGCGGGCAAAGGCCATCCGTGCACCTTCAATGCAGATCGACCGCTTTATAACCTCAAGCTGGGGGAAGGCATCAACAAGCCGCTTCACAAGTCCGAAGTAGCTGCTAGGTATCGGCGTGACAGGCCATAGTCGGACTATCAGCTCCTTCATGGCTAGCTCAGCCGCCTTGTGTAGCTCGACTAGCTGTTTCAGCTGGTCGCTGAAGGACACCGGATGTTCGGGTCCATGATATTGGGACCAGAACAGCTTCTCCGTCGAACTCCCTTCCTCGGCTCGATAGAACTCGGCTGCGTCTGATACGCTGCGTGACAAATCCGTAAACGCCCCTGGAGAGCCCCAAATTTGGGTAAGTAAAAGGAACGCTTCCTCGATAGACTTGCTTTGCACACTGAAAGCCTTACCTGCCGCGATCTTCCGGGCCGCCTGGATTTCCTGATGGGCACTTCGGGCTTCGGCCTGAGCCTCTTGCGCGCTCTAGAGGGCCTTCGCAAGTTCGGACGCTTGCATCTTAGAATCACGCTCCAAGGACTAGCACTTCTTGATAGCGTCCTGGAGCTCTTGCTGAACCTTGCCAACCCGGGCCTCGTGCTTCTCGCGCGCGGTGTCGGAGTAATGGGCCACGGGTAGGCTAACCCAGGCCCAGAACCTTTCAAGACATTAAGGCAGACTGCGCCCCTCGAGATCCCAGGACGAAGAGCCGCCTTCTGAGAGTCGGCGGCGAGGCGGCTGGCTGCCCACTCGCGGCCGAGTCCTAGGGACGACTTCAGGATGAGCCAACTCCTGACTGGCGACTTCCAGAGAAGCCGGCCTTGGCGAGTCGGCCCGCGACGCCAACAACCCCCATGCCCTCATAAAGAGGGGAAGGATGGGGAGTGGCCACAATAAGGTCCACTCCCACCCCTTTTCCAAGGGCAGGCGTGGCTACAGTACGCCGTACCCGCAGAGATCTCCTCGCAGCGTGACACTGTTGCCATGCCGGCCCTGAAATCAGCCCCAGGGGCGGAGCCCTGTGCCCACGACGGCCTGCTGGTACGACCCATGGATGATGGGTCCCACCAGTCAGCGGGCGTACGAAAGACGGCAAAAGAACCACCAGTCGGCCCGGATGGGAGTCGGCCACCAGAAGTCGGCCGGCCCCTCCCATGGGCCCCACACGCCATTAATCAGACACGACAAGTAGTGGCCACAGTGATCGCCCGCCAGACGGCGGGGCTGTCGCCACGACCTCATGACCGAGCCTGCATCATTAGAGGCACGGCTACAGTAATCTGCAGCCGGCAAAGACCCGCCCGCGGCGGACGCGGCCTGTCAGCTCCACCCCAAGCCAGTCGGCGGGCCCCAGGAGTCAGCGGATAAGACGGCGGCCAGAGAGACTGATGGTGGGCCCGCGCCCAACCGGATTACCATTGTACCCCTGGGGGTAGGCCTATATAAACCCCCAGGGCATCCATGCAAAGGGTTGGTATCCATTAGCACTAGACCAGATCATATAGGAAGGAGAGAGCTAGCCTTACCTTCTCCTACCTCCAGGAAACAGCTCAAGGAGCAACCGTGTAAACACTTTGCCATAGTGATCATGCGGAGACCCCGTAGAGCAGCAGTAGCGGTATTATCTCCCCGGAGAGCCCTGAAGCTGGGTAAGATTCACCGGCGTGCATGTCTTCGCCTTATCCCGTTTCCAGGCACCGGCAACGTTCTACTCGCCCCCACCATGATAAGCCATCCTTTGGCATATGTCGCACCCAACCCCCGACATTTGGCACCCACCTTGGGGCATGGTGCATCATCATCTGGAGACCTGCTCTGGACGGGAACCCTTTTTCTCCCTGGCGAGTGCAGCCAGCCCGGCATGCCAGACGGAGTTTGCGCTGACGCGCGACGACGTTGAGATCGCCTATGCAGCCAGCTGCCTCGCTGATCTTGTCAGCAAGGTTTGCCTCTCCGACAAACGTGCATCCAACGCAGGCACGGGCGGCCCCGAGAGCCTCCTCGCGGGCCTCCTCGACCAACTCCACGTCGCCGGCAAGCCTGCCGTGGACTTGGAGTCTGTAGGCTCCACCGACCCGATGCTGGTTGACACTGACACCGCGTCACTCGACGCGTTCCCCACCAACGTGGTGGTCTACGACGAGCCTCTCCCTCGTGCAAAGAGCGACGGAAGCAACGTCACCGAGGTGCTTGTCATCGGTCATGACGAGCCTGCCGGTGGAGGAGCGCATGACCCACTTGGCGCGGCACTACAAGACCTGACTGCGCCCATTTCGGAAGACGCTGACGCGGAGACGTTGGAGGCGCGCCGCCTTCAGCTCGTCGAAGGCGCAAAGAAGCTGGCTAGCATGAGACGCTTGTCAAAAGCCTACCAGCGTGAGATGGATCTCGCTGTGGGTGGCTCGCCAGCCCCAGCTGGGCCCAGCCGCCCTGGCGCGGTCCAGCAGCGCGGCGTGGCCATCGCCAACCTGTTCGGGGCAAGTCGCCCTGTGTACTCCACGCCTGCGGAGAATATTCGAGCCGCCCAGGCGGCGGCGGACGAGCTGGACAACTTTGAGGGCGAAGAGCGCCGCCTGATGATGGAGCGAGTCCAGCGGCTCCTCGACGCGGCTGCCGCGTAGAACGAGGCCGACTGCCGCACGGAGGCGCCACAGCGGCAAAACGACGACCTTCACCGAGATCAAGGCGCGACGTCTCGAACGCCGACTAGCGGCGCCCGAGGAAGGAAAGACAAGGATCCGGCTGTCAGCCACAGTCGGACTCACATTACCATAGAGCGCGACCAAGACGGCCGCCCGATAGCAGTGGAACGACGGGACGACTGCCCGCCTCCTCCTCCTCGCAAGGAAAGTCGAGTCTCCCCGCCGCCTATTGACCATCCGACTCTCGGCGACCGCCTTGGCCGCCGAGAGGGAGTCGGAGAAAACGACGCCCGCCACCGGATCGACCGACTTCACCGATCCCTGGTGCCGGAAGAAGAAGACGAGTTGGGTCCGCCTTGTTTCGGGCACCGCATTCGAGATGAGCCCTTTCCCAAAGGGCTCACGCTCCCAAGAGACACGCCCAAGTACACCGGCTCCATGAAGCTGGAGGACTGGCTGGTTGACTACTCCACGGCTGTCAACATAGCGAACGGCAACAAGCGTGTCACCGTAAAATACGTTCTGCTCATGCTCCAGGGCACAGCCTGGACATGGCTGAACAACTTGAAGCCCCGCAACATCAACAGCTGGGTCGACTTCACCGAAGCATTCGTCCGCAACTTCATAAGCACGTACAAGCATCCTCCCAAGCCTCTTGGGCTTTCCTTGTGCATGCAAGGCCCCAACGAGTTGACTCGCGACTAATTCACGCGTTGGGCCGAGCTTCGGAACTCCTGCAAGGGCGTGAACGAGGTGCAGGCTATCGAGTACTTCACCGCCGGGTGCAGAGAAGGCACCCTCCTCAAGCACAAGCTCCTCTGTGATGAGCCAGAAACCCTTGACGAGCTACTGATCATAGCAGACAAGTATGCCACGGCCGACTCCTCCATGAAGGCAGAGATTCAAGTTAGCGCAACTGGCAAAGTAGCCCCTCAGACTCCAAGAACTCCGGCAGGAGACGCCAGTTGGCGGCAACAGCAGAACGACCACAAGCGCAAGGCCCAGCAGCCGGCTTCCAGCAGCCGCCAGGTCACGACAGTTGAAGACCAGCAGCCGGATGGGCAGTCTCCACCCAAGCGACAGAAAGGTGGCAAGCCCAATTGGTTCCTGGCTTTCTCATACGAGCAGACTCTGGATGGTCCTTGCAAGTTCCATAGCGGCGCGAAGCCGTCGAACCACACCACCCGGAAGTGCCACTGGCTCACCAGGATCGCCAAAGGAGATGGCTTCCTACCTCCCCCGCCTGCTGGCAGCAGCCTTCGCCTCCGCCCAGCAGCCAGCTGTCAGGCCAGTCGGCGCAGTACAAGACGAGTACCCCGAAGAGCACGGAGCCTACGTGATATTTACCAGCGTGGCTGATGATCGACGCAGCAGGCGGCTGCAGCGACAAGAGGTGAATGCAGTAGCATCAGAGACGCCAGAGTTCATGCACTGGTCCGAGAAGCCTATCAGCTGGAGCAGGGCTGATCACCCATAGGTGATGCCGAGTCCGGGCTCTTATGCCTTGGTCTTGGATGCCACCTTTGCCATGGATAGACGAGCTACTCATTTCTCGCGAGTTCTGATAGACGGAGGCAGCAGCATCAACATCCTATACAAGGACACCATGGAGAAGTTAGGAATCAAGCAAAGACAGCTCCAGAACAGCCGGACTGTGTTCCACGGCATTGTTCCTGGTCTTTCCTGCTCACCAATCGGCAAGATCCTGATGGACGTCCTCTTTGGAGACAAAGATCACTTCCGCCGGGAGTCAGTTTGGTTTGAGGTGGTGGACCTCGAGAGCCCATACCATGCATTACTTGGCCGACCCGCCCTGGCCAAGTTCATGGCGGTCCCCCACTACGCCTACCTCAAAATGAAGATGCCCAGTTCCAGGGGGATTTTGACCATAGCTGGCGACTACCAGAAGTCGTCTGCCTGCGCGGCTGAGAGTAGTCGGCTGGCCGAGTCCCTGGTGATCGCGGCCAAGAAGCGGCTCCTTGACCGGGTTGTGGCGATGGCCGGCAAGCAGCTAGAGGTGTCGCCTAACCCAAAGGATTCGGAGGCTGAGGGTTCGTTCAAGCCAGCCAAAGAGACAAAGAAGATACCCTTGGATCCAGAGAACCCAGAGAGGTACGCTGTCGTAGGCGCAAACCTCAACAGCAAATAGGAAGGCGAGCTCGTCGATTTCCTCCGTGAGAATCGGGACATCTTCGCATGGTCCCCCAAAGACATGCCAGGTGTACTGACAAAATTCGCCGAGCACATGTTACATGTCTGATCTGATGCAAAGCCGGTCAGGCAGCCCTTGCGCCGCCTATCAGAAGAAAAGAGAAGAGTTGTCGGAGAAGAGATAGCCCGACTCCTAGAAGCCGGCTTCATTATGGAAGTATTCATTCCAGAGTGGCTAGGCAACCCGGTCCTGGTACTGAAGAAGAACAAGCAGTGGTGAATGTTTATTGACTACCCAAGCCTCAACAAGGCTTGCCCCAAGGACCCGTTCGCTTTACCAAGAATTGATCAGGTGATAGACTCCACGGTCGGATGCGAGCTGTTGAGCTTTTTGGATGCATATTCAGGATATCACCAGATCAAGCTGAACCCGGCTAACAGACTAAACTGTAAAAATAGGATAGGTTCGATCTATGGTCATTGAGGGCCTCCTAAAAGGATCTACTAAATTCATCGAGTTGTTCTAAAGAATCAAAACGGTCGATTATTAACGGAATTCCTTTTCGGCTTTCCGTGAAATAGACCGCCTTCAGCACGCCGTTTGGAGCCTTCTGCTACCTCACCATGGCGTTCGGCTTGAGGAATGCCGGCGCCACCTTTCAGCGTTGCATGCAGAAGTGCCTCCTCAAGCAACTCAGCAGAAACACCCACGTCTACGTGGACGATGTGGTGGTGAAGACGGAAAAGCGTGGAACACTGCTGGAAGACCTCAAGGAGACCTTTGAGAACCTGCGCCGATTCCAGATCAAGCTCAACCCTGAGAAGTGCGTCTTCGGAGTACCAGCCGGCCAACTCCTTGGCTTCCTGGTCTCTGAACGTGGCATAGAGTGCAACCCTGTAAAGATCAAGGCCATTAAGAGGATGGAGGTACCCAGCCGACTGCTGGATGTGCAAAAGTTCACCGGCTGCTTGGCATCCATCAGCCGATTCATCAGTCGGCTGGGCGAGAAAGCTCTCCCCTTATACCAGCTCATGAAGAAGACCACTTTTTTCGAGTGGAAGCACAAGGCGGACGAAGCTTTTCTCCAGTTGAAGAAGATGCTGACTACTCCACCCGTTCTGGTGGCTCCGACTCCTAAGGAACCTATGCTCCTGTACATCGCCGCCACCAGCCGGGTAGTCAGCACAGTCATTGTAGTGGAACGCAAGGAGGAAGGCAAGGCACTACCTGTCCAGAGACTAGTATATTACCTAAGCGAAGTACTGTCAGCCTCCAAGCAGAACTACCCCCACTACCAGAAGATGTGCTACGACGTGCACTTTGCCGCCAAGAAATTGAAGCCTTAGTTTCAAGAGCATCCAATCACTGTGGTCTGCACGGCCCCACTTGCCGAGATCATCGGAAGCCGAGATGCTTCTGGCCGAGTGGCCAAATGGGCCATAGAGCTGGCTCCCTACACCATCCACTACCAGCCCCGCACCGCCATCAAGTCACAAGCAGTGGCCGCCTTTCTCGTCGACTGGGCCGAGACCCAGTACCTACCTCCAGCGCCCGACTCCACCCATTGGCGGATGCATTTCGACGGCTCCAAGATGCACATCGGCTTGGAAGCCGGCGTTGTCCTCACTTCTCCTAAAGGCGACAAGCTCAAATACGCACTGCAAATCCATTTTGCCGCCTCCGACAACGTCGCCGAGTACGAGGCGCTCATTCACGGGCTCCGGCTTGCCAAAGAACTTGGCATTCGCCGGATCCTGTGTTATGGCGACTCAGACTTAGCGGTCCAGCAGTCGTCTGGCGACTGGGATGCCAAAGATGCAAACATGGCGAGTTACCGTTTCCTCATGCAGCAACTCAGTGGGTATTTCGAGGGGTGCGAGTTCTTCCATGTGCCAAGAAATGACAACGACCAAGCAGACGCCTTGGCACGAATTGGCTCTACCGCCAAGCAATACCATCCGACATCACCCTTCAACGCCTCCTCAAGCCGTCTGTCAAGCCTTCACCAGAATCAGACTCCTTCTTTGTGCCGGCTCCTCCCGAAGAAGTCGGATCCGACTCCAGAGCCCCGGCGGACGGTACGGGGATTTTGGCAGATGGCTCCAAAGCCGCCACAGTCGAGGCCGGTCCAGGGACTGCGGCGGCCAGCCCGAAGACTCCAGAACTCGGCCCAAGAGCTGCGCCAGTCGGCCCGGGGACTTCATTAATCCAGCAAGTGGTTGTTGACTCCAGCTCACCGCCTCCCAGCCCAGCCGCCCTCGTCCAAGTCACAGTTCTGGCAGTCGAAGAAATAGCAGCATCCTCATGGGCCTAGCCCATCCTCAAATTTCTGGTGAGCAAAGAGCTGCCGAATGATGAGACCTTAGCTCGGCAAGTACAACGCCGAGCAGCAGCCTACACCATAGTCAACAGAGAGCTGGTCAGGCGCAGCCTCACTGGTGTCTACCAGCACTGCGTAGAGCCAGAGCAAGGCCAAGCAATTCTCAAAGACATCCATCAAGGCGAGTGCGGCCACCATGCGGCTTCAAGAGCACTCGTCGCCAAAGCTTTCCGACACGGTTTCCTTTGGCCAACGGCCTTAGAAGAGGCCAAGGAATTGGTCCAAAAATGCAAAGGGTGCCAGAAGTTCCGCTCCAAGCCGCATCAGCCGGCTTCTGCACACAAGAACATCCCCATTGCCTGGCCTTTCGCAGTTTGGGGTATAGACATGGTGGGAACATTCAAGACGGCACGAGGTGGCTTAACTCACTTACTTGTCGCGGTGGACAAGTTCACCAAGTGGATAGAAGCGAAGCCAATCAAGAAACTGAACGGTCCGACTGCCATGACTTTCATCTCCGACATCACAATTCGGTACGGCATACCACACAGCATCATCACCGACAACGGCACGAATTTTGCCAATGGTGCCTTGGCCCGTTTCTGTGCGACACAGGGCATCCGACTGGACCTAGCATCCGTCGCCCATCCACAGTCAAACGGCCAGGTGGAGCGAGCAAATGGCCTCATCTTGTCCGGCATCAAGCCCCAACTGATCGAGCCTCTGGAGCGCTCAGCTGTGCGAGAAAGCTCTCCCCTTATACCAGCTCATGAAGAAGACCACTTTTTTCGAGTGGAACCACAAGGCGGACGAAGCTTTTCTCCAGCTGAAGAAGATGCTGACTACTCCACCCGTTCTGGTGGCTCCGACTCCTAAGGAACCTATGCTCCTGTACATCGCCGCCACCAGCCGGGTAGTCAGCACAGTCATTGTAGTGGAACGCAAGGAGGAAGGCAAGGCACTACCTGTCCGGAGACCGGTATATTACCTAAGCGAAGTACTGTCGGCCTCCAAGTAGAACTACCCCCACTACCAGAAGATGTGCTACGGCGTGCACTTTGCCACGAAGAAATTGAAGCCTTAGTTTCAAGAGCATCCAATCACTATGGTCTGCACGGCCCCACTTGCCGAGATCATCGGAAGCCGAGATGCTTCTGGCCGAGTGGCCAAATGGGCCATAGAGCTGGCTCCCTACACCATCCACTACCAGCCCCGCACCGCCATCAAGTCACAAGCACTGGCCGGCTTTCTCGTCGACTGGGCCGAGACCCAGTACCTACCTCCAGCGCCCGACTCCACCCATTGGCGGATGCATTTTGACGGGTCCAAGATGCGCACCGGCTTGGAAGCCGGCGTTGTCCTCACTTCTCCTAAAGGCGACAAGCTCAAATACGCACTGCAAATCCATTTTGCCCCCTCCAACAACGTCGCCGAGTACGAGGCGCTCATTCACAGGCTCCGGCTTGCCAAAGAACTTGGCATTCGCCGAATCCTGTGTTATGGCGACTCGGACTTAGCGGTCCAGCAGTTGTCTGGCGACTGGGACGCCAAAGATGCAAACATGGCGAGTTACCGTTTCCTCATGCAGCAACTCAATGGGTATTTCGAGGGGTGCGAGTTCTTCCATGTGCCAAGAAATGACAACGACCAAGCAGACGCCTTGGCACGAATTGGCTCTACCGCCAAGCAATACCATCCGACATCACCCTTCAACGCCTCCTCAAGCCGTCTGTCAAGCCTTCACCAGAATCAGACTCCATCTTTGTGCTGGCTCCTCCCGAAGAAGTCGGATCCGACTCCAGAGCCCCGGCGGATGGTACGGGGATTTTGGCAGATGGCTCCAAAGCCGCCACAGTCGAGGCCGACTCAGGGACTGCAGAACCCGGCCCGGGGACTGCGGCAGCCGGCCCGAAGACTCCAGAACTCGGGCCAAGAGCTGCGCCAGTCGGCCCGGGGACTTCCATTAATCCAGCAAGCGGTTGTTGACTCCAGCCCGCCGCCTCCCAGCCCAGCCGCCCTCGTCCAAGTCATAGTTCTGGCAGTCGAAGAAATAGTAGCACCCTCATGGGCCCAGCCCATCCTCAAATTTCTGGTGAGCAAAGAGCTGCCGACTGATGAGACCTTAGCTCGGCATGTACAACGCCGAGCGGCAGCCTACACCATAGTCAACAGAGAGCTGGTCAGGCGCAGCATCACTGGTGTCTACCAGCACTGCGTAGAGCCAGAGCAAGGCCAAGCAATTCTCAAAGACATCCATCAAGGCGAGTGCGGCCACCATGCGGCTTCAAGAGCACTCGTCGCCAAAGCTTTCCGACACGGTTTCCTTTGGCCAACGGCCTTAGAAGAGGCCAAGGAATTGGTCCAAAAATGCAAAGGGTGCCAGAAGTTCCGCTCCAAGCCGCATCAGCCGGCTTCTGCACACAAGAACATCCCCATTGCCTGGCCTTTCGCAGTTTGGGGTATAGACATGGTGGGAACATTCAAGACGGCACGAGGTGGCTTAACTCACTTACTTGTCGCGGTGGACAAGTTCACCAAGTGGATAGAAGCGAAGCCAATCAAGAAACTGAACGGTCCGACTGCCATGACTTTCATCTCCGACATCACAATTCGGTACGGCATACCACACAGCATCATCACCGACAACGGCACGAATTTTGCCAATGGTGCCTTGGCCCGTTTCTGTGCGACACAGGGCATCCGACTGGACCTAGCATCCGTCGCCCATCCACAGTCAAACGGCCAGGTGGAGCGAGCAAATGGCCTCATCTTGTCCGGCATCAAGCCCCAACTGATCGAGCCTCTGGAGCGCTCAGCTGGCTGCTGGCTCGATGAGTTGCTAGCCGTCCTCTGGAGTCTGCGCACGACTACAAACAAGTCAACCGGCTTCACGCCCTTCTTCCTCGTCTACGGTTGTGAAGCCGTCATGCCAACGGACATAGAATTCGATTCCTCGTGAGTCACCATGTACACCGAGGAAGAAGTAGAAGAATCACGACAAGACGGCGTCGACCTGCTGGAAGAGGGCCAGCTGTTGGCACTCAGCAGGTCCAGCATCTACCAGCAGAGCCTGCGCAGATACTACAACAGGAAGGTCAGGCCGAGATCTTTCCAGGAGGGCGACCTCGTGCTCCGATTAATCCAGCGAACAGCCGGCCAGCACAAGTTGTCGACACCTTGGGAAGGCCCCTTCATCATCAACAAAGTGTTGGGCAACGACTCCTACTACCTGATCGACGCTCAGAAGCCCCGAGCACGCAAGAGGGACGACTTCGGCAAAGAGACAGAGCGGCCATGGAATGCAAATCTCCTTCGAAAATTTTACAGTTAAACGCAGTATGTATCACACTACCTTTTGTATTAAAAGTACCAAGACTTCAGGCCCCCCGAGAAGAGCTCGGGGACTGCCCTCTTTTATCTATAGGATAAGAAATATGCCTTCGAGTATATTACTCTTTGTTATGCCGTTTGGCACCGGGTTCGACTAGTCGGCCCGGGGACTTGCCGACCTGTGCTATGAAATGCTTCCTACAGCCGGACAAGTAGTGTGTGGCGTCTAAACCGTCTCCTGCCAGAAGCCGCAGCTCGCAGAGTGACTGTCTGGTGGGCAGGAGTAAGGAAGAATTGGCGTCCACATGAAAAATGGCTAAGGACTCAAACCACAAACATAGCTTAAGGCCGGCTTCCAGCATTTTTTTTTCCGCAAACCGAATCTTGAATAGTCGGCTTGCCGCCTTCTATCCGACTTGTTAAACAACCCTAAAAACGGCTAAGTACTTGCCTTCCCAAAGTGACCAAGAATCTGATCTAGCAGCAGTGCACGGAGCGGCTGTCTGACTGACAAAGACAGCAACTGAGGGAAGACGGCAAAGGAAAAAGCCAAAAGAACAATGAGCAAGAAAGATAGAAGTCGGATGAATATTTACATAACAAAGGCCCTTGGCCGAATCTTCAAGCAGAATTTCAAAATGCATCCCGCGAGTGGAATTGTGCGGATTAACGAGTTCTTCAAAAACTATTAGAACAGATAAAACAAAGACAAGGTGGCAGCCTAAGGGGCGGCAGACGGGTTTGGAGGATCGGAGGAGACGACGGTGTTGGATGTTGGGGCAGCCGGCTGGGCGGTCTCGGCTTGATCACCTCCGGCAGCAGTCGGCTCGGGCGTGCATGGCTCGTTGCTGGAGGCACGGTCGAGCTGAGGCTGGCCGTCTGCTCCGTCTTCCGGTGCCTCCGTCTTGCTTCCGTCCTTTGCCTCGTCTTCCTCCTCGACGCTGGAGCCGATCACCTCTGCCGAGTCCTCGCCGTAGTCAGGGTCCAGCCCAAACCACTCCGGCGGCACCTCCTCGCTGTCTTCAGCCCGCTCAGGGACAAAGATGCTGGTGTCGGTGTACTCGGCGATCACCGCCGCATGCTTGACAAGGGCATCTTTTGCGGCTGCCAGCTCCGGCTGGGCCTCTGACCGGAGTGTGGCCAGCCGGTCTAGGTCCAGCCCCGGATACCACGCCTTGACGAATTTCAAGGCTCGGCGCGCTCCAGCCCGGGCCGAGGAACCCTTACAGGCCTCATGACGGCCAACCGCGACCTCCAGCCAGTCGGCAGTCCGACTGGGGGTGCGCGGAGCCTGCACGTCTGGCCACAGGGCGGATATCGCTTGGGCGCCGACACGTTGAAGCCGGCGCAGCATCTGGTGGGCCGGCCGCAGGCGAGCCCCAATGCTCAGAATGTGCTCGTCAAGAGTCCGAGGGGCATCAGCGGCGATCTCCGCGCCACCCGCCCTCCGCTCCTCGCGGTCGGCCTCGATAGCTTGAATGGCGGCCTGCGAGTGGCCGGGGAAGAAGTCTGCCAAGACGGAAAAAATGAAGAACAAGTCAAAAAAAAAACAGGAGTCGGCTCGACATATAGTCGGCGAAGGAAAGCAAAGAAGCTCACCGTCGACGAGGTCCTCGATCTCGTGGAAGCCGAAGACCAGCATTGCCTCCTTGTTGGTCAGGAGGAGCGCTCGCTCGTGAACTCGGCCAGGAGGGCGGCTTCCGCCTCTTCCACCTCCTTCTGCGTCTTCGTAAGCTGCTCCTTTTGCTCTGCCAATTGCGCGGCCAGCAGATCGCGCTCTGCGGCGAGCTTGCTGCACTCCTCCCCCTTGGCGCGCAACACGGAGTTGGCTTTGCTCAGCTGCTGTTGAAGAGCGGCGTTGGCCTATGAAGAGAAAAAAGAAAGAAGGCGTTAAGTCATCAACGAAGAAGGTCACCGGGGAGATCCGGCCCGACTGCTCAGCAGTCGGCCCGAATCTCGGGGACTACAGCCCGCGGGTGCGCTAGCGCGCCCCCGCAAAGAAGAAAAAGGACTCACTCCAGCTCTCCGACAAGTCGGCAGTCCGCTTGCCCAGCTCTTCAACGTTGCGGCTGAAGGAGGTGACACGGAGGTTGTGATAGTCCTACAACAAGTATTTCGGAACAAAGGTTAGTACCCAGAACTTACCAATTGGAGTTCCGGGCCGCCTGCTCAGCAGCCGGCCCAGAACTCGGGGACTACACCCAGTGGGTGCGCTGGCGCGCCCCCACAGAGAGAAACAAGAAAACATGGACAAAGGAGAAAGCATACCCGGATGGCTGCCCGCGACGCCAGGTGCACCTTGGTGCAGTTCTGGATGGCGTCGCTCTCAGCTCGTAGCTTCGTCTGGACATCCAGAAGTGCCTGGTTCAGCGGGCCCGTGCCGCCTCCTCGTACCCACCCAATGGGTGCAGCGCTTGTCGCTTTGGCGTCTAGAATCGTCGAGCTGGCGGTGCCGGTCTCCAAGGGGCGTGGCGCCGAAGTCGCCTTCTCAAGACGGTGGCGCGTTGGCGAGCTGACTTGAAGGAGTAGCCTTGCCACGGCCTCGTCTTCAGTCGGCGGCAAGGGCGGATCCGCCGGCTGTTTGCCTTGCGCGCCTCTCGGCCTCTGCTTTCTCCCGGCGGGCGGCCTCGTCCTCCTCACGCTTCTCCCGCGCGTTCCTCTCCATCGCCTCCCGAAGGTCGGCGGTGGGGTCAATCCGCCGAGTCGTGGCAGACGTCTCCACCGACCCCATAACGGAGGCGGCGGCAACCCTCTCAAGAGTGAGGGGAGCCCTGAGACGAGAAAAGCATATGAAAAACTTAGACAAGATCAACAAAGAGAAAATAAAGATAAGGGATGGAGGCACTTACGCAGAGACCAGCGGCGGCTTCTTCACTTCCTTGCGGAAGCGGTTGGCTATCGCGGCCGCCTCTTCCCGCTTGGTCGCGGCGGCCGCTCCCTTGAACTTCTTCGACCGGCCACAAAGCGTACTCGGCCCGGCCCGACACTTCTTCGCAACGCCTTGAGCGTCCCAGCCGGCGGAGGAACTCGCGCTTGGCTGGCCGCCTTTTGGCTGGCGACGCGGGGCGACTTCTCCCTTGGCCTCGTCGCCAGGCCAGTCGGCGAAAGTGGCTGAAGGCTTGGAGCTGCCTGCTTCTCCTCCTCCTCTCTCGGTGTCGGCTTCCATGGCTGCCGCCCCCAAGTCGGGATCGTCGACCTCGCTCTCCGCCCGGTCGAGGACAAACTGACGAGCCGGCCCCGCGGTGCCGGCCGAAGGAGGGACGAGAGGATTCTGATTCAAAACAAAAATGGTCAGACTCGACAAGGCGGACTCGGCAGCAAAAGAAACAGAAGAAGAAGGAAGACGACTTACAATAGGCGGGGGGTTGGCGCGCGAATACGGCTCCTTGCCGAACTGCCAGTCCACCGAGAGACCGCAGTTCGCGATGTAGTTCACCATGTTCACCACCTCCCCGTGAGGCATGTCCTTAGAGCACATCCGACTCAGGTCCCGATGACCGCTCATCTGGCAGATCAGGTGAGGTCGGCCTTGGAGTGGGAGGACTCAGCGTGCCACGAAGGCGGCCAGCAAGTCGGCCCCGGTCAGGCCCTCCGACTGCGTTAGCACTCGAAGTCACATGACGGCGGCGGCACCAGCGGGAGACAGCACACTGGCTCGGTGTGACTAGCTGGGGAGCCTTCCAGCCGGCGCGCCGGCTTCGTAAGCCGGCAGGTTGACCCCGTCGCCTTCTGGGGCGACGTTCTTCACCTAAAAATATGACCGCTGCCACATCTTCACCGACTTAATCAATGTGATGGTGGGAAACGGATTGTTGGCCACTGATCTCCGCATCGTGATTAATGCACCGCACTGGGCCGGCACGCCGGCGACGTGTGTGCCGAGCTTGGATTGGAAGAACTCACCCCAGAGATCGATGGTGGGGAGAACGCCGAGGAAGCCTTCGCACAGTGTGGCGAAGGCAGCCAGCAGCACCACCGTGTTCGGAGTAAGGTGGTGCGGCTGGAGCCCGTGGAACTCCAAGAAGGAGTGGAAGAAGCCTCTCTCCGGCAGGCCCAGGCCGCGCATGAGGTGCGAGCGGAATATGACCCGCTCGCCCTCCTCCGGCGCCAGCGATATCTCTCCCTCCGGCGCGAGGCGGACCCGCACTAAGTCCCTGCCCGGCAGCCGCCGTGTCTGGCGGAGGATCTCGATGTCATCGTTGTCAACCTCGGAGCCACCCCACACTCCGGAGCAAACAGCAGGAGGCACGGCGGCGGAGGAGGAGCTCATCGCTGCGGGCACGGCGTGGTTCGGAGCAGCAGCGGCAAGAAGAAGAAGAAGAAGCAAGAAGGAGCGAAAGGAAGTGGGGAGAATGGGCGCGCGTGCTTCGCCGCCCCCCTCCCCCCACCTACTTGTAGGCTCGTGGGCTGAGAAGTCGAGGGGACGGACGTGGGATTAACTGCGCCCGAGACCCCACGACCCCCACGATTTACCACACGAAGTTACCACGCGCGGGAACCCCAACCGTCCGCGCGGCTGCAACGGATCCATTCGCATGCCGAGGCGCGGTAGTGGCGGGCCCTGCCTGTAGGCCTGTCCTGTCGCGCGCGTGGGCAATCAGACTAGCTCCGCCACGTGGGGCCTCGCGATGGGTCAACCACGGGCGGCTACCCGAAAGATTATCAGGCACGCCGCCTGAACTCCGCCACAACGTTCAAACTTTTTTAGGGGCAAGTCGGCCTTGAGCAAGTCCGACTCCAACTAGTCGGCTTGACAGAAGACGGCTAGCGAAGCCCAGGCCCAACTGCCGGAGAGAAGAAACTATTGAGGCTCCATGACATGTCGCCCTCGGAGCCTCACCAGCTTCGGGGACCACTGTCGGAGTAATGGGCCACGGGTAGGCTAACCCAGGCCCAGAACCTTTCAAGACATTGAGGCGGACTGCGCCCCTCGAGATCCCAGGACGAAGAGCCGCCTTCTGAGAGTCGGCGGCGAGGCGGCCGGCTGCCCACTCACGGCCGAGTCCTAGGGACGACTTCAGGATGAGCATACTCCTGACTGGCGACTTCCAGAGAAGCCGGCCTTGGGGAGTCGGCCCGCGACGCCAACAACCCCCATGCCCTCATAAAGAGGGATGGGACGGGGAGTGGCCACAGTAAGGTCCAATCCCACCCCTTTCCCAAGGGCAGGCGTGGCTATAGTATGCCGTACCCGCGGAGATCTCCGCATGGCGCGACACTGTTGCCATGCCGGCCCTGACATCAGCCCCAGGGGGCGGAGCCCTATGCCCACAACGGCCTGCTGGTACGACCCAGGGATGATGGGTCCCACCAGTCAGCGGGCATACGAAAGACGACGAAAGCACCACCAGTCGGCCCGGATGGGAGTCGGCCACCAGAAGTCGGCCGACCCCTCCCACGGGCCCCATGCGCCATTAATTAGACACGACAAGTAGTGGCCATAGTGATCGCCCGCCAGACGGCGGGGCTGTCGCCACGACCTCGTGACCGATCCTGCGTCATTAGAGGCACGGCTACAGTAATCTGCAGCCGGCAAAGACCCGCCCGTGGCGGACGCGGCCTGTCGGCTCCACCCCAAGCCAGTCGGCGGGGCCCACCAGTCGGCGGTCCCTAGGAGTCGGCGGATAAGACGGCGGCCAGAGAGACTGGCGGCTGGGCCCGTGCCCAGCCGGATTACCATTGTACCCCTGGGGGGTAGGCCTATATAAACCCCCAGGGCATCCATGCAAAGGGTTGGAATCCATTAGCACTAGACCAGATCATATAGGAAGGAGAGAGCTAGCCTTGCCTTCTCATACCTCCAGGAAACAGCTCAAGGAGCAACCGTGTAAACACTTTGCCATAGTGATCATGCAGAGACCCCGTAGAGCAGCTGTAGGGGTATTATCTCCCCGGAGAGCACTGAAGCTGGGTAAGATTCGCCGGCGTGCATGTCTTCGCCTTATCCCGTTTCCAGGCACCGGCGACGTTCTACTCGCCCCCACCATGATAAGCCATCCTTTGGCATATGTCGCACCCAACCCCCGACACGCGATGCGTTCCCTGGCCGCTTTATCCTCGGCCATCTCTAATGCCTTCTTGAGGGCCGCCACCTCCATCGTGGCCCCTAATAAAGTTCATGGCACATTAGTCAGCACGAACCATTCATTCTTCGTAAACATACACGCAGGTTACTGCATACCTTTGCTGTCCTCCAGCTGCTTCTTCATGAGGCCGAGCTCTTTCTCGGCCCGCTCTAGGTTCTGGTTCAGTCCGGAGACCTCCGCAGTGTGAGCGGCAGCAGCCAGCAGCGACACTTGCTTATTCAGAAAGACATATTATGTTAGACACCTGCGAAGATTATTTTGATCCCCTATTCGGCTTTTTCTTTCTGGACACTGAACAGAGCATCAGGGGCTACTATCCACATTGTGATATTTTTTCTACAATTGTTACCTCAAAGCCTATTAAAAGGCTAGTGCATGCCTCGGTCAGTCCGCTTTTGGCGGAGTGAACCTTTTCGATCACCATACCCATAAGGATACGGTCCTCATCCACAATGGAGGTGCCTCGCAGCGCCTCCAGTAGATTATCCGGTGCCTCTGGTTGGACAGAGGTCACCGGTGGAACATGCACACTTCCTCCTTTCGGGGAAAGCCATTCGCTGGACTCCGGAGCCGTGTTGGTCTCTGGAATGGTATCTAGCTGAGGGCCGATGGGAACTTGGCCCCCATTGCCAGTCTCCATGGGGGCTTTCTCCACCATGTGCCCGGCAGCCGAAGAGTTATCCTGGGGCACCGCCTTAACGATTTTTGGAACCTCCCCATGGTCTGGGAAGGTCCTATAGGACGCCACCTCATCATCACCCTTGGGTGAGGTAGAGTGAGTGGGCGGCGGAGACATGCTAGCCATCTCCTTCGAGTCTAGCGAACCCTCTTTCGAGGATCGCGGGGAGCCGTCGCGGGCCGGACTGTAATGGCACAGTTTAAGCATATCAATATTATAAACTGGAAGCCAAGTATTGGGAGGTGCATAGGGTTTTTGGTACTTACGAGGCAGCACGAGGCTTGGTCCGGGGCGTTCGCTCCGGACTGCTTTTGACATCCCATGCGGAGTTATCTGCAAGGGAGCTCTTCCCCCTCTTGGGCGCCTTCGCCTCCAGATACGTGGAGGCCTCTCTTTTCTTCTCTCGCCCTCCGGGGGAAGCCGCTTTCTTCCTCCTCCTTGCCGTTGTCTGCGGCGGCCGAAGAGTCGATCTCATCTTCGGATGACATGTCCGAAGTACCCTTTCGGCGTAGGCCACTCCTGCTCCCTTTGGCCGTCTTCTTGGCCTTCTTCTCCGGCACGTAATAAGGTGCCGGAAATAGCATCTTCATTGGGATAGGGGTTTCCTCACCTTCGGGTAGTGGAGCTGGACAATTAATCCGCCCCGCTATGTCGATCCAGGCCTACAAATTGATAGGAAGGCTTAGACTCCTTCTCGAAATATGCCAGTAAAGGCTATACCTCGAATAAATGAAAGAACTTACCGAATTGGTTTGGCGCTTTAAGCTGAGCCCACGATCTTTGGTCATGGGCGGTGGTGTCTCGCCGGCTTTGAAGAGTACTTTCCAGATATCTTCGGTAGCGTCTGGTGCTTGGCCGGATCGAACTCCCACAAATAGCAAGTCCGGCGTTGGCACGGAATGATCCAGCGAATGAGCATAACCTGGATCATGTTGACGAGTTTGATCCTCTTGGTTATCATGTTCTGAACACACGTCTGGAGCCAAGTTAGCTCGCTCGAAGAGCCCTAGGAGAGGCCCTTCTCTTGCCAGGAGGTGAGCCACTACGGAGCTCCGGATCGAAATTCGGGGGCCGCTGCCCAGTTGGTGTCGCGCGGCTCGGTGATGTAGAACCACCCCGATTTCCACCCCTTCACCGTCTCTCCAAAGGAGCCTTCGGGCCATGTAATTTTAGGCATCTTGCCTACCATGGCACCTCCGCACTCTGGCTGTTGGCCTCTCACCACCTTCGGCTTTACATTAAAGGTCTTCAGCCATAGGCCGAAGTGAGGCGGGATACAGAGGAAGGCCTCACAAATGAATATAAATGCCGAGATGTTGAGGACAAAGTTGGGGGATAGATCGTGGAAGTCTAGCCCGTAGTAAAACATTAGTCCACGGACGAACAGGTGGAGAGGGAATCCCAGCCCGCGGACGAAATGTGCGAGAAATACAACCCTCTCATGGGGCTCTGGTATCTGTCCTTCGGCCGGGAGATGGTGAATGATCTCCTTCGCCAGGTATCTGGCCCCTCGAAGCTCCTTGATGTCTTTCTTCTTGACAGAAGAAATCATCCACTTGCCACCAGCTCTGGATCCAGACATGGTTGGAGTATTTTCTCTGGCACGTGAATCTAGGGCTTGGGCGCTGGAGCTCTACAATGGATGAGCGGAGGAGGGACAAGGTAGGGGTGAGTAAGGATGAATCCTTATCCCCTTATAAAGGCCACGAATATCAAGCACCTCTCTGCTCGACTTAAAACTTGCCTGCTCCGAAGGGCTGTGTAAATGGCACGGTTGGGTTACCAACACCCGTATTGATGAGAATCCCATAATAAGGGGACACGATCTGTGCTTTGACAAGATGTGCCAATGGCAACCGCGTCTCGAAACGTGGAGCGGCAGGCAAAAAACGGTTCAAAATTATGACTGGATGGACGTGATGTCATGTTGTAAAAGTTGTTAGCGGATTGGACTCGTGTATTATTATATTCTCTCTACGGTTGTGTGTGGTGTGTGTTACAGGGCCGGACACGATCAATTCGTCCGAAGACTATTTTGGAGTTCGGAAGGACTAACCCGTCTTGCAATGCCGAAGACAGCACTACGCGCCGGATACCTTGTCATTGAAGCCAGGTTCAGGGGCTACTGAGGGAGTCCTGGACTAACGGGTCCTCGGGCGTTCGGCCTGTTAGCTGATACTTCTCCGTCGTATCTACTTTTCCAAACAACACTTTTGCCCTTGTTTTGGACTCTAACTTGTATGATTTGAATGGAACTAACCCGGACTGACGCTGTTTTCAGTAGAATTGCCATGATGTTCTTTTATGTGCAAAAAACAAATATTCTCGGAATGACCTGAAACTCCACGGAACATCTTAGAAAAAAGAATAGAAAATCCTCGCCAAAGATGAAGACCAGGGGGCCCACACCCTGTCCACAAGGGTGGGGGGGGCGCCCCCCCTCTAGGGCGCGCCCCCTACCTCGTGGGCCCCCTGGATGCCCTCCGACGCCAACTCCAACTCTATATATTTTCTTTCAGAGAGAAAAAATTGGAGAGAAGAAATCATCGCGTTTTACGATACGAGCCGCCGTCAAGCCCTAAAACCTCTCGGGAGGGCTGATCTGGAGTCCGTTCGGGGCTCCGGAGAGGGGGATTCGTCGCCGTCGTCATCATCAACCATTCTCCATCACCAATTTCATGATGCTCACCGCCGTGCGTGAGTAATTCCATCGTAGGCTTGCTGGATGGTGATGGGTTGGATGAGATTTATCATGTAATCGAGTTAGTTTTGTTAGGGTTTGATCCCTAGTTTCCACTCAGTTCTGAGATTGATGTTGCTACGACTTTGCTATGCTTAATGCTTGTCACTAGGGCCCGAGTGCCATGATTTCAGATCTGAACCTATTATGTTTTCATGAATATATGTGAGTTCTAGATCCTATCTTGCAATTCTATAGTCACCTACTATGTGTTATGATCCGGCAACCCCGAAGTGACAATAATTGGGACCACTCCCGGTGATGACCATAGTTTGAGGAGTTCATGTATTCACTATGTGCTAATGCTTTGTTCCAGTTCTCTATTAAAAGGAGGCCTTAATATCCCTTAGTTTCCAATAGGACCCCGCTGCCATGGGAGGGTAGGACAAAAGATGTCATGCAAGTTCTTTTCCATAAGCACGTATGACTATATACGGAATACATGCCTACATTACATTGATGAATTAGAGCTAGTTCTGTGTCACCCTATGTTATGACTATTACATGATGAACCACATCCGACATAATTATCCATCACTGATCCGGTGCCTACGAGTTTACCATATACTGGTTTACGCTTATTTACTGTCACAGCCCTAGATTGGCCTTGTTTGTCTTTGCATCTCATCATGTCATCATCATAGTTATGTTTAAGAAATTTGAATTGAGGTTAGTTGAAACCCTCATAAATCATTTCAGAGATAATCAACATTAAAATGTCTTTAAAGAAGTCCAAGAAAATGTCCCTCTTAGTCTCTGAAAATATAGGCAAGAGGTAAAATTCAAACCAATGTTTTTGGTATCTCAGAAACATTTATTTTGGGCCTTTGAATTAATTCAATAACTATTTGCATTGGATATATATTCTTTATATAATTAATATATGTCCAATAATTCTGGAATATTTTATGTGGTTTTGTATATTTTAGTTCTAGCCACATAATTATATTCAGGATTTTATAAAATGGTTTGGTGTTAAAACTAAACCCAAAACAAATTGCAGAAAAGGAAATAGAAAACAGAGAAGAGAGAGAGAGAGTTTTACCTGGGCTTACCTGGCCGGCCCGGTGGACAGCCCAGCCCACTGGCCTGGTGCCAGTCATCCCTAACCTCTGCCAGTAGGTAGAGGCGGGACAGCGCACGCGTGCGCGAGGCGCCACGCCTCCTCCTGCTTGCCGCCGAGCCTCTGGACGCGTGGGTGAACGCCCCGGCGTCGTCCTGAACCCCTTGGCGCCCTCTCCCCCGTGCCTCTCCCTCGTCTGCCCCTCTCCCCCGAGCACCACCAAGCGGAGCTCGTCGCCACCAACATTGTTCGCCACGGCCACCGACCCTCCCTCGCCCATCTAGTGTGTCCAAGAGCTCCGGGTCATCTTCCTCATCCTATCCACCGAGCCTTGGAACGAAGGACGCACCACAACGTCGCCAGCATCGTCGTTTCCATCGCCGGCCACTGTGGATCCTCGCCATCGATTCAGGAGCTACCGGGCGTCCCCGACCTTGCCCTTACGCTCGTTGGACTCGCTGTGGGCCTCCGCACCGAACCTCCCTCTCCCCGATGCCGATTCCTTCCTCTAACCGCGGGCTCCGTCGAGCCCGAGAGCTCATCGCCACCGGCCACGAGGTCGCCGTGGCTAGAGCCCACACACGTCGCGTCCGAGCACGCTGTCGTCCTCAGCGCGTTCCCAGGAACCCAGAGCACCTAACCACTCTTCCTCCCGTGCACCGTAGCACTCTGTCCATCTTCACCGAACTCTGGCCACCGCCGCGAGCTCCGTTCCGGCGAGCTCCGGTGCCCCCATAGCCACCCACCTGCTCCTCTAGATGCGGGCGAGTGAGGGCAACCCACTGGTGCCCTTGGCTTTACCCACTGCCGCCTGTAGCGCCATCTCCGCCGTTGCCCGAGCTCCGGCCACTGCAAAGCTCGACGCCGTCAGCGCTGGAGACCACCCCAGCCATTGCTGCTTGCTCCGTTGGATGCGGATGAGCACCAGCTCCACGCAGAGCCCCTCTGCCACTCGTTTGGTCGCCGGACGAGCAAACCCGACGCCTCCGCCGTGGCCTGTGGTCGCCGGTGATTAGCCGCTGGCTAACCACGCCATTAGGGCTTAATTACATTGTTTTCTTAACCCCCAGACACTGACAGCCGGACCCCACAGGTTCAATTAACCGGCTAACCAAATTATTTAGAGTTAATCTAATCCAGTGGACCCATGCGTCAGCATTGACTTTGCTGATGTGGCGTTTGACCGGACCCACCTGTCAGTGACCCTGGACAGCATTGTGTCACTGACCAGTGGACCCCACTGGTCAGGTTTGACCAGGACCCGTCTAATTGACCTGCTGACATCACCTTGACGTAGTAAAGCTTTTTCTGGAATTAAAATAAATCAAAAAATAATTAGAAATTCCAGAAAATGCTATAAACTTCTACAAATCATAGAAAATCAACCGTAACTCCAAATGAAATAAGTTATATATGAAAAATGATCAGAAAAATCCAAAGAATATGATTATTGCATTATCATGCATGTTTGAACAACTTATGCCTGCTGATCTGGTCAAATCAAATAAGTGGCATTTGAATAATCACATATGGAGTTAAATTTGAATCTTTGGTTCAAACCAACTTCATTTAATCTGGTTTTAGTTGCATTAGCTCAAATCACAACATATTGACATGTCATGATCATGTATCATAATGTGCATTGCATTGATTGTGTTCTTTCTGTGTTTGCCGGTGGTTGTCCCCTCTCGATAGACGTGTTCCGACGATGAGTTCGATGACACCGATGAAGAGCTATATTATCTTCAGAAGTGCCTGGCAAGCAAAACCCCATTTGTTCATTCCGATAAAATCCCACTCTCTCGCTCCTGCTCTCTTAGTGCATTAGGACAACAATGATTCAACTGTTGCATGCTGCGGTAGTTGAACCCCTTTCCTCTGCATGACCTGTCATTGTCACAGTAAATAGATGAAACCCACTAGCATGAGTAGGAGTTGTTTGAGCCCTGATGTGCCTACTCATTCATGCTTGTTTGTCATGCCTGCTATTGCATAGAGTTGTGTCGGGTCTGATTCATCGGGAATGAATTGGAATGGTGATGAACATGTCCTACTGTGTGTGAGCTAAGTGTGTGAACACGATTTGGTAAAGGTAGCGGTGAGAGGCCATGTAGGAGAACATGGTGGGTTGTCTCATTGAAACCGTTCTTAGGAATTGAGTTCTGTGTCTGTGATCCATGAACAGCTACTACCACTCATTGGGATCCTTAATTGACCCTCCCGTCTTCTTAATCACCCTAGTACTCTGTCCAGGAGTTGCAACTAGTTTCTGGTGTTTGTAGGTTATGTGTTGGCTGCCGTGCATAGCGCTGACCCTATGGGTGGGCTATGATGCGGTATATACACCATGGCACAGTGTACCGGGCGCCCATTTGTGGAAACCTCGGCCGGACTCCCTGCGGATGGAACCTGGATAGGCGATAAACCTGGACTAGAGACTTGAGTGTTTAGGTAGGCCATGGCCGACACCCTCGTAGGGCTTCCGCTTGAAGGTTGCCGAGTACATGTCGTGTAAACGACGGTAAGTGGTTGCAGCGTGTGTGAAGAAGTACACCCCTACAGGGTTATCATTAACTATTCGAATAGCCGGATTCCTTGGATATGGAAACTTGGACCCCTTGCATAGTTCATAGACAAGTGAAAGTGGATACTCTAAAACTCGCAAGATAAGCGTGAGTGCTATGGATGGCCTTCTCGTAGGGAGATGGGAGCGGATCCATAGTGGTGTGTTGATATGGTGAATATGTGGACTCGTGTGCGCCACCTCAGAAGAGTTGCTTGCAGTCGTAGTTCAGGTTAGCCACTGAGTCAAAGCTGGCTTGCTGCAGTTAAACTCCACCACCCCCTTTATTGATACTGATGCATATGTAGTTAGTTCTGATGTAAGTCTTGCTGAGTACATTTGCACTCACGTTTGCTTAATTTATGTTTTGCAGAGAGACGTCAGTCTCACTAGTAGTTCCATGTAGGCTTCGACGTTTAGCTTGCTACCTCAGCTACGATCTTGTTCCCTCGGCAGGATCTGGTAGATAGTCAGGCTTCTTAGCCTTTTTCATTTGTAGATGTCTGTACTCAGACATGTTAAGCTTCCGCATGTGCTTGATTTGTATGCTATGATTGTTGGGTCATGAGACCCATGTTTGTAATATCTCGCTCCTCGGAGCCTAATGAATAAATACTTGAGTCGTAGAGTTATGTTGTGACGCCATGTTGTATTTACACATATCGAGCATATTGTGTGTATGATTGAAATGCTTGGTATGTGTGGGATCCGACAATCTAGTTGTTTATCCTTGGCAGCCTCTCTTATGGGGAAATGTAGTCTAGTGCTTCCATGAGCCATAGTAGTCTGGTACAGCCCGGTTCACCGGAGTCCTGCTAGCCCAGCACTACTACTCAGGACACTTGACTGGACGGCATGTGTTTCACTTCGTTCCTGTGTCTGTCCCTTCGGGGAAATGTCATGCGGTGACATCCGGAGTCCTGCCTAGCCTGCTACAGCCCGGGTTCCCGGAGTCCTGTTAGCCCAGTGCTACAGCCCGGGTTCCCGGAGTCCTGTTAGCCCAGTGCTACAGCCCGGATTCATGTATGCCTGTTCCCATAGGTTGGTGCCGCTTTGGGTTCACGACTAGCCATGTCGGCCCGGGTTCTCTGTCATATGGATGCTAACAACACTATCATATACGTGAGCCAAAAGGCACAAACGGTCCCGGGCCATGGTAAGGCGACACCCGTGGGAATACCGTGCGTGAGGCCGTAAAGTGATATGAGGTGTTACCGGCTAGATTGATGTGACTTGGAATCGGGGTCCTGACAGCGTTGGTATCAGAGCCTGACTGCCTGTAGGATTACCAAGCCAACTGGTCGAAGTTGTGTCTAGAAATGCTTTAGTTATGTAAGGGAATTGATTGTGGAAGGGAACGTAAGGCTCTTTTTACTCCTTATACCTTATACCCTTCTGATCTGGGTCAACCTCTTCTTTTCTACGGGGTTAAGAAACTAGGCCTTCTCATCTTTCTATTAGGATCACATGTTACTAATCCATAGATTCGTAGGATTGTTGGTCTCAAACCTTAGTTCAGTTTCTTCTACTCCACTGTGTTGTTAAATGGCCTCAGAACCCTGATATGATGTTGTTGAGTGGTTATGCCACCATTTTGCAGGATGTATCAAATATTTTTGAGCATTTACAGCCGCTATGCTGTCTGAGTCATCCCAGGTTTCTACATAGTCTGATGCATTTGCAAATCCATTCTTTCCGTTCCCGATGTGCCTTTGGGCCAGTTCAACCACACTAATCGATGAGTTGAGGTACTCTATTGCCTCGACATATATGTTGGAGCTATTATTATGACCCTAGGTGTCTTAGGGAGTCACCTAGTAATCTAGCAATGCTTTGTATTCCCAGTGTGATGATTCTGGCCATTAATCCCGAAGCATCCCGTGATGCCATTAGTTAGTAGGCATTCTATTCCTGGGATTTTGAACCCGAGATTCACCCTACTTACTTCATGTTGATAGTGTTTGCTCGTTCCTTTAGGTTATTAGTAACCTTTGCATTAGTCCTCGAGGTCTGTGGTATCTCCTTCTTCTAAATACTATGAACCGCTTATGGCAGAAGTTCTTTGAACCAAAAGATCGCAACCAGAGTGCTCTTGAGGAGTTCTCCATTCTACTTTGTGAATCTGCCAGTTCTACGTTTCTGCATGGGTTATCCGGAAGAAATATTGAGCTTTGCTCGACACACTAATCCATGCATCCACAACTCAGAAAATCAGATGTTCTTTTGAGTTGTCCCTCTTTAGTTGTCTTCTGACCTTCGTCTATCAATTGATAGTCAGGAGTAGTTGTGCATTCATGTTCATCGATGCCTTTTACTCTTATGGTATGTCAAGCCATTCTATTCCAGAATGACTAGGAGAAACAAACTCCAGTACCTCGTCAATATCCAGGATTGGGTCAAAATAGTTGTGTATCGCAGATCAAAATGCGAATCCAGCTTTTGATTCTGTTCTACCCCGAAGTATTACCGTCTTATGTCAAGAATGTCATGGGAATTGCACACCATCTTATGAATTCTTGATACAGTGATACCTCTCGCCATCGTTGTTCATTCCTCGGTTCCTGTGTTGCTGCAACCGGAATACCGACAAGTGAATCGTGATGTGTGAAATCAATACTCCTAGCAACTTCGTTGCTTGGTAGTTAAAGGACAATATTCTCATCCTTAGCATGTTGGTTACTGAACCATCGTTCTGAGATTGATCGTGCTACCTAGTCCTTATTTCCGGTGCACTTTTCGATCAATGTGTTAGGATAGTGTCAATCCTTGCTTATTTGATCATATCGTCTTGCCCTGAAAAGCAAGATTGTTCTCGAGCTTAGTGACATATCGGTGGTTCGTGATTTTCTGTATATCTTCTCGGAAGTATGACCAGGTTGTCACCTGACCGCTATGTTGAGTTCGTGATCAAGTTGGTTTCTTATAAACCACCCCTTTCTCCAAGAATCCGTGTTGGATACCCCCGAGCTAGTTGGTTAAGCTAAACAACAACTTGGAGAGTTGGAAGATAAAAGCTTGTCTGACTTAGTTCGTGTTAAGGGATAACTTTTATGTGTGTGTGTGTGTGTGTTGAAGAAAGATAAAATCTTCATCGATTGGTCCTCATGATAAGTTATTGGATCTATTGTCTTATCCAAACTTTGATTTGAGTGTGGGCTATCCTCAAATCAAATTAGAACCAACAATGTTCATAATGTTGTCTTACTCGTGGTTGATCCCTCGGGCATACACCATTACATCCTTTGGTCTGACCAATGCTATCACCGTGTTCACTTAATTATGGAATTCCATCTATATGGAAGCCTTGATGGTTTGTTGTTGAGCCCATTGACAACAATTACATCTTGTCCATGGTTCATGTTGAACATGTAAATTAGTGTTGGAAACTTTGTGAGCAATGCTTCGTGTTTTGTTCATGAAGCTTATGCTTGGATGGAAGAAGTGACTTCCTCGAATTCATGCGCATTCTATGCAAGTTGCCGCCGTGAATACGGGAAAGATTGTTTTTGCTTCCTTTGGAATCATCCCACGTTAGTCACGCATGTGCGAATTACTCTATGGTTGATACATTGGCCGCCTCCATTCTATATATGTTTCCTAGCACACCAAGCCACTGAATGACTTGTTCAAGCATAAGAAGTTCCTTCTTAAGAGCATGCCTAATGCAAGGACTTTGATATCCTTGACGATGGTTCTCCACCTGGACTCGGTAGTGTTTTATTATAAAGACTACTACGTGGTCATGCTTGTCTGGGACAGCTTGTTCACATGTGTGTAGCAGAACCCGCTCATGTTTTGGAGCTTGCTATCATAGTTCATTTCCCAAGAATCTCGCAACGTTATCTCGTCGATTTGTGTTGCAACTTTTCTTTTTCAGACATGTTGAGTCTGAAGTATCCTGTTACTCACCAGATCTGAATCTCAGGCAGATATGATGGTTGGAACATTCCCAACATTTGGATTTTGTTCCCAGCTTGCACCGCCATTGTGTCATCCTACTATGGACTTCCCTTCTCAGCAGTTGTTGTTCAGGATCATCTTGAAAAGTGGTCCTACCATGGATCCCATCCATTTCCGATGATAAGCAAAAATCATCCATTGCATTGTCTTCAACAAGGTAGTCCACATCATCCATTCTAGTCAGGGTATGTCATTCTTTCGAACTCCTTCAAACGATTGCTCGAGATTTTTCTGTGATGGCTTGGCTTATTAGGGATGATAGACTACTCATGTCAATAAGGAATTCCTTCTTTTCCGGGAGCCCATTCGGACAAAACTCCAAAGTAAAGCATGCTCAGCTTGGAGTAGTGTCAGGATGGGTGACCGACCGGGAAGTTGCTCCCGGGTGCGCATGAGTGAGGACAAAGTGCGCAGAAAAGACTAGTATTGATCTGTGGGGCCAGTCTAGATCCTGCCAGGAGTAACGACCACCGGCGGGTGTGTCCGGAGCGTTACAAGTTGGTATCAGAGCCGACCCTCGCGGTTACATGGATGTTTGCGGACAGGTGCGCGGTCATGTTGTTCATGACGTTTGTGACCCGTCGTGGCACCCGACATGGTGCATGTACCGGACTGGATGCACAGACGTATGTGCCAAGAGGGAACGTTCCTGTGGCCCCATGAGGACGTCGGTTCCTCTGAGTGGGGGTGTATGTGATGGCCTGGCTTATTAGGGATGATAGACTACTCATGTCAATAAGTAATTCCTTCTTTTCCGGGAGCCCATTCGGACAGAACTCCAAAGTTAAGCCTGCTCAGCTTGGAGTAGTGTCAGGATGGGTGACCGACCAGGAAGTTGCTCCCAGGTGCGCATGAGTGAGGACAAAGTGCGCAGAAAAGACTAGTATTGATCTGTGGGGCCAGTCTAGATCCCGCCAGGAGTAACGACCACCGGCGGGTGTGTCCGGGGCGTTACATTTTCCTAGGCTGGTATAGAGAATTTTATTGATCTCTGGATCAAAAGTAATTCTTTTTTCCACTTAAGGGAAAATTCTACGAGTCATCCTTCTCTAGGGTGTCTCGTTATGGTATCATGGCAACTCAAATCCTCGCTACGATGACAACCGTTCACCACCCTCTTAGGTGTGGAATTGTTGTCTACCTAGTGAACCCTCGTCATCTGTTCCACTCCACCCCTCTAGATGTGTACTTCGTGTCTCAACTCGAGAGATGTTTCAATGTCTCACTCTGTGAGTTGATCCTGAGTTGTTCGATCTTCAATAAGATCAGTCCTTCCAAAGTTTTCTCTTTCCTCTCATTGTCATGTTAGTTGGAGTTCTCGAGGCAAGACATCGAGACAATGATGGTGATCGAATCAACGTTCTTATGAAGTGCCACCTGGATCATGAAGATCGTGTTAGTTTGCGTTCCCCCTTCTTTTTTCCTCACGTCTTGAATCTCGGTCGAGATTCTTGTTTAGTGGGGGTGAGTTGTCACAGCCCTAGATTGGCCTTGTTTGTCTTTGTATCTCATCATGTCATCATCATAGTTATGTTTATGAAATTTGAATTGAGGTTAGCTGAAACCCTCATAAATCATTTCAGAGATAATCAACATTAAAATTTCTTCAAAGAAGTCCAAGAAAATGTTCCTCTTAGTTTCTGAAAATATTGGCAAGAGGTAAAATTCAAATTGATGTTTTTGGTATCTCAGATACATTTATTTTGGGCCTTTGAATTAATTCAATAACTATTTGCATTGGATAAATATTCTTTATATAATTAATATATGTCCAGTAATTCTGGAATATTTTATGTGGTTTTGTATATTTTAGTTCTAGCCACATAATTATTTTTAGAATTTTATAAAAGGGTTTGGTGTTAAAACTAAACCCAAAACAAATTGCAGAAAAGAAAATAGAAAACAGAGAAGAGAGAGAGTTTTACCTGGGCTTACCTGGCCGGCCCAGTGGACAGCCCAGCACACTGGCCTGGTGCCAGTCATCCCTATCCTCTGCCAGTAGGCAGAGGCGGGACAGTGCACGCGCGCGAGGCGCCACGCCTCCTCCTGCTTGCTGCCGAGCCTCTGGACGCGTGGGTGAACGCCCCAGCGTCATCCCGAACCCCTTGGCGCCCTCTCACTCCCTCCCGTGTCTCTCCCTCGTCTGCCCCTCTCCCCCGAGCACCACCGAGCGGAGCTCGTCGCCACCGACACCGTTCGCCGCGGCCACCGACCCTCCCTCGCCAATCTAGTGTGTCCAAGAGCTCTGGGTCGTGTTCCACATCCTCTCCACCGAGCCTTGGAACGAAGGACACACCACAACGTCGCCAGCATCGTCGTTTCCATCGCCGGCCACTGTGGATCCTCGCCATCGATTCAGGAGCTACCGGTCGTCCCCGACCTCGCCCTCGCGCTCGTTGGACTCGCTGTGAGCCTCTGCACCGAACCTCCCTCTCCCCGATGCCGATTCCTTCCTCTAACCACAGGCTCCGTCGAGCTCGAGAGCTCATCGCCGCCGGCCATGAGGTCGCCATGGCTAGAGCCCACACACATCGCGTCCGAGCACGTTGTCGTCCTCAGCGCGTTCCTAGGAACCCAGAGCACCTAACCACTCTTCCTCCCGTGCACCATAGCGCTCTGTCCATCTTCACCGAACTCCGGCCACCGCCGCGAGCTCCGTTTCGGCGAGCTCCGGTGCCCCCACAGCCACCCACCTGCTCCTCTGGATGCGGGCGAGCGAGGGCAACCCACTAGTGCCCTTGGCTTGACCCACTGCCGCCTGTAGCACCATCTCCGCCGTTGCCCGAGCTCCGACCGCCGCAAAGCTCGACGCCGTCAGCGTTGTAGACCATCCCAGCCACTGCTGCTTGCTCCGTTGGATGCGGATGAGCACCAGCTCCACGTAGAGCCCCTCCGCCACTCGTTTGGTCGCCAGAGGAGCAAACCCGACGCCTCGGCCGTGGACTATGGTCGCCGGCGATTATCCGCTGTCTAACCATGCCATTAGGGCTTAATTACATTGTTTAGTTAACCCCCAGACACTGACAGCCGGACCCCACAGGTTCAATTAACTGGCTAACCAAATTAGTTAGAGTTTATCTAATCCAGTGGACCCATGCGTCAGCATTGACTTTGCTGACGTGGCGTTTGACTGGACCCACCTGTCATTGACCCTGGATAGCATAGTGTCACTAACCAGTGGACCCCACTAGTCAGGTTTGACCAGGACCCGTCTAGTTGACCTGCTGACATCACCTTGACATAGTGCTGACGTAGTAAAGCTTTTTCTGGAATTAAAATAAATCAGAAAATAATTAGAAATTCCAGAAAATGCTATAAACTTCTAAAAATCATAGAAAATCAACCGTAACTCCAAATGAAATAAGTTATATATGAAAAATGATCAGAAAAATCCAAAGAATATGATTATGGCATTATCATGCATGTTTGAACAACTTATGCCTACTGATCAGGTCAAATCAAATAAGTGGCATTTAAATAATCACATATGGAGTTAAATTTGAATCTTTGGTTCAAACCAACTGCATTTAATCTGGTTTTAGTTGCATTAGCTCAAATCACAGCATATTGACATGTCATGATCATGCATCATAATGTGCATTGCATTGATTGTGTTCTTTCTGTGTTTGCCGGTGGTTGTCCCCTCTCGATAGACGTGTTCCGACGATGAGTTCGATGACACCGATGAAGAGCTATATAATCTTCAGAAGTGCCAGGAAAGCAAAACCCCCTTTGTTCATTCTGATACAATCCCACTCTCTCACTCCTGCTCTCTTTTACTGCATTAGGACAACAACGATTCAACTTTTACATGATGCGGTAGTTGAACCCTTTTCCTCTGCTTGACCTGTCAATGCCACAGTAAATAGATGAAACCCACTAGCATGAGTAGGAGTTGTTTGAGCCCTGGTGTGCCTACTCATTCATGCTTGTTTGTCATGCCTGCTATTGCATAGAGTTGTGTCGGGTCTGATTCATCGGGAATGAATTGGAATGGTGATGAACATGTCCTACTGTGTGTGAGCTAAGTGTGTGAACACGATTTGGTAAAGGTAGCGGTGAGAGGCCATGTAGGAGTACATGGTGGGTTGTCTCATTGAAACCGTCTTAGGAACTGAGTTCTGTGTGTGTGATCCATGAACAGCTATTACCACTCATTGGGATCCTTAATTAACCCTCTCGGCTTCTTAATCACCCTAGTACTCTGTCCAGGAGTTGCAACTAGTTTCTGGTGTTTTAGGTTATGTGTTGGCGGCCATGCGTAGCGCTGACCCTAGGGGTGGGCTATGATGCGGTAGATACACCGTGGCACGGTGTACCGGGCGCCCGTTTGGTGTCTTGGGAACCCTGTTCACATCGTTCGGGGCCGTATGTGGAAACCTCGGCCGGACTCCCTACGGATGGAACCTGGATAGGCGGTAAACCTGGACTAGAGACTTGAGCATTTAGGTAGGCCATGGCCGACACCCTCATTGGGTACATGTCGTGTAAACGACGGTAAGTGGTTGGAGCGTGTGTGAAGAAGTACACCCCTGCAGGGTTATCATTAACTATTCAAATAGCTGGATTCCTCAGATATGGAAACTTGGACCCCTTGCATAGTTCATAGACAAGTGAAAGTGGATACTCTAAAACTCGCAAGATAAGCGTGAGTGCTATGGATGACCTTCTCGTAGGGAGACGGGAGCGGATCCATAGTGGTGTATTGATATGGTGAATATGTGGACTCCTGTGCGCCACCTCAGAATAGTTGCTTGCAGTCGTAGTTCAGGTTAGCCACTGAGTCAAAGCTGGCTTGCTGCAGTTAAACTCCACCACCCCCTTTGTTGATACTAATGCATATGTAGTTAGTTCTGATGTAAGTCTTGCTGAGTACATTTGTACTCACGTTTGCTTAATTTATGTTTTGCAGAGAGACGTCAGTCTCACTAGTAGTTCCGTGTAGGCTTCGACATTTAGCTTGCTACCTTAGCTACGATCTTGTGCCCTCGGCAGGATCTGGTAGATAGTTAGGCTTCTTAGCCTTTTTAATTTGTAGATGTGTGTACTCAGACATGTTAAGCTTCCGCATGTTATGATTGTTGGGTCATGAGACCCATGTTGTTAATATCTCGCTCCTCGAAGCCTAATGAATAAATACTTGAGTCGTAGAGTTATGTTGTGACGCCATGTTGTATTTACACATATCAAGCATATTGTGTGTATGATTGAAATGCTTGGTATGTGTGGGATCCGACAATCTAGTTGTTTATCCTTGGCAGCCTCTCTTATGGGGAAATGTAGTCTAGTGCTTCCATGAGCCATAGTAGTCCGCTACAGCCCGGTTCACCGGAGTCCTACTAGCCCAGCAGTACTGCTTAGGATACTTGACTGGCCGGCATGTGTTTCACTTCGTTCCTGTGTCTGTCCCTTCGGGGAAATGTCACGCGGTGACATCCGAAGTCCTGCCTAGCCTGCTACAGCCCGGGTTCCCGGAGTCCTGCTAGCCTAGTGCTACAGCCCGGATTCACATGCTGCTGACTGAGATGCTCGATGTGATTCATGTATGCCTGTTCCCATAGGCTGGTGCCACTTTGGGTTCACGACTAGCCATGTCGGCCCGGGTTCTCTGTCATATGGATGCTAACAACACAATCATATACGTGAGGCAAAAGACGCAAACGGTCCAGGGCCATGGTAAGGAGACACCCGTGGGAATACCGTGCATGAGGCCGCAAAGTGATATGACCGGCTAGATCGATGTGACTTGGAATCGGGGTCCTGACATTTACTTTCCCGCTGCTACTATTACAATCACTACAAAATACCAAAAACATTACTTTTGCTGTCTTTACTTTTGTTGCTGCTACCACCATTATCATATTACTTTGCTACTAAACACTTTGCTGCAGATACTAAGTTTCCAGGTGTGGTTGAATTGACAACTCAGCTGCTAATACTTGAGAATATTCTTTGGCTCCCCTTGTGTCGAATCAATAAATTTGGGTTGAGTACTCTACCCTTGAAAGCTGTTGCAATCCCCTATACTTGTGGGTCATCAAGACCAATTTCTGGCGCCATTGCCGGGGAGCATAGCTCTATTCTTTGAGTCACTTGGGATTTATATCTGCTGGACACTATGAAGAACTTGAAAGACGCTAAGACAACAATTTATCCCTCAACTACGAGGGGAGGTAAGGAACTACCATCTAGCTCTGCACTTGATTCGCCTTCTGTTATGAGTAAGCTTGCGACACCTCCACCTGCTTCTGCTATTCGTTCTGATATGTCACATGTTATTGATGATGCCACTTCTTCTATGCATGATACTTATGATGAAACTGCTTCTATGCCTGATACTACTGTGCCGCTTGGTGAATTTCTTGATGAACAAATTGCTAGGGCTAGAGAAAAAGAAATTATTGAATCTGAATACGATGATGAAAGTGATGATGAAAATATGCCTGTTATTCCTGAGGGCTATCATTTTGATATGGAATCCTCTGCCGCTATTTTAGCTTGCAAAGATAGATATGAGCTTAAGAGGTTATTAGTTAAATGGAACAAAGAATCACTTAGAGATAAAATGAAACCCGACCCTGCTTTTGCTATCACCTATATGTGTTCCTGATAAGGATTATGAATTCTCTGTTGATCCTGATATAATTACTTTGGTTGAATGTGATACGTTTTATGGCTATGAATCTGAAACTGTTGTGGCACATTTTACTAAGTTAAATGATATAGCTGCCCTGTTCACTAATGATGAGAGATAGCGTTACCTCTATATACTCAAAATATTTCCATTCTCATTAAAGGGTGATGCTAAGATATGGTTTAATTCTCTTGATTCTTGTTGTGTGCATAGTCCCCAGGATATGATTTATTACTTCTCTGCTAAATATTTCCCTGCTCATAAGAAACAAGCTGCTTTGAGGGAAATATACAACTTTGTGCAAATTAAAGAAGAAAGTCTCCCACAAGCTTGGGGGAGGCTTCTCAAGTTACTTAATGCTTTGCCTGATCATCCTCTTAAGAAACCCGAAATACTTGATATCTTTTATAATGGACTAACCGATGCTTCCAGAGATTACCTGGATAGTTGTGCTGGTTCACTTTTCAGGGAAAGAACACCGGATGAAGCTGAAATTCTATTGAATAATATGTTGACAAATGAAAATAATTGGGCACCTCCGGAGCCAGCTCCTGAGCCAGCTCCTGCTCCAATTACCTAGCCTATTCCTAAACCAACTCCAAAGAAGAGAGGCGTTCTATTTCTCTGTCCCGAAGATATGCAAGAGGCAAAGAAATCTATGAAATAAAAAGGTAATAAAGCTGAAGACGTTAAGAATTTACCTCCTATTGAAGAAATACATGGTCTTAATTCACCGCCTATTGAAGAAACTTATGATCTCAATTCTTTATTTATTGAAGAACCTCCTGATCCCGATATCCCGACATAGGTAGTAAAGGTAAATTCTCTCTATAGATATGATAAAGCTGAAGTCCCTCCTAGTAAAATTGCTAGTCAGTGCTTGGATGAGTTTGATAACTTTATGTTTAAGCAAGACGACTTCAATGCTTATTTTGGTAGACAATTAAAAGAAAATGCTTATATGATTAGATGCTTGGGTGATTATATGGATAATATTAAAGGTGAACTTAAACTTGTTAGCAAACATGCTTCTATGGTTACCACGCAAGTAGAACAAGTGCTTAAAGCTCAAAAAGAAGTGCTTGACGAAATGAATAGTAAGAAAAATGATTATGCTGTTAGAGTGGCCACTAGAACTGGTAGAATGACTTAGGAACCTTTGTATCCTGAAGGCCACCCTAAGAGAATCGAGCAAGATTCTCAGAGAAATAATATTGACGTTCCTAGTTCTCCTAAAAGGAAGAAAAAGAAAAATGATAGAACTGTGCAAACTTCTAGTGAACCTATTGCTGAACCACCTGATAATCCAAATGATATATCTATGTCTGATGCTGAAACACAATCTGGTAATGAACATGAACGTAATGAAAATATTAATGATGATGTTCATGATGATGCTCAACCTAGTAATGACAATGATGTAGAAATTGAACCTGTTGTTGATCTTGATAACCCACAATCAAAGAATCAACGTTATGATAAAAGAGACTTTGTTGCTAGGAAACATGGTAAAGAAAGGGAACCTTGGGTTCAGAAACCCATGCCTTTTCCTCCAAAACCATCCAAGAAAAAGGATGATGAGGATTTTGAGCACTTTGCTGAAATGATTAGGCCTAACTTTTTGCGTATGCGATTAACTGATGTGCTCAAAACAAATCCTTATGCTAAATATATGAAGGATATCATTACTAATAAAAGAAAGATACCGGAAGCTGAGATTTCCACCATGCTTGCTAATTATACTTTTAAGGGTGGAATACCAAAGAAACTTGGAGATCCCGGAGTACCTACTATACCTTGCTCCATTAAAAGAAATTATATTAAAACTGCTTTATGTGATCTTGGAGCCGGTGTTAGTGTTATGCCTCTCTCTTTATATCGTAGACTTGACTTGAATAAGCTGACACCTACCGAAATATCTTTGCAAATGGCTGATAAATCAACTGCTATACTTGTCGGTATTTGTGAGGATGTGCCTCTTGTGGTTGCAAACGTTACTATTTTAATAGACTTCGTTATTCTTGATATTCCCGAGGATGATAGTATGTCTATTATTCTTGGAAGACCTTTTCTTAATACTGCAGGGGCTGTTATTGATTGCAACAAAGGCAATGTGACTTTTCATGTTAATGGTAATGAGCATACGGTACACTTTCCGAGGAAACAACCTCAAGTTCATAGTATGGACTCCATTAGAAAAATTCCATCAATTATATTTCGAGGTTTTGAATTTCCTCTTCCTACTGTCAAGAAGAAATATGATGTACTTATTATAGGGGATGTGCATATCCCCGTTGAGGTAACTTAGTGTTATTCGAAATTTCTCCGATTCTATGATTATCGGAATGAGTTTGTTAACAAGACTTGATCAACCTTGTTAGTGGATTCTTTTTTATGAGCATGAGATGGATGAAACTAGAAGCACAAACTTCTGTACCCCCTCTCTATACTTTCTGTTAATTAGTACAAATAAAGTAAAAATATTATTTTTCTATCTGTTCCTGACTTATCCGTGCAATATAAAAATATCTTGAAAATAAAAGTCCTCAGAATGACATACCAATTTAATATGATTTTTTTCAGGAATATTTGAGGATTTACTGTGAAAAAATTACCGCAGGAGGCGCTGCCTGGCCACGAGGGTGGTGGGCCCCCCTCTAGGGCGCGTCCCCCTGCCTCGTGGGCCCACGGTGGCCCTCCTCCACTTATCCCAGCACCCATCTTCTTCCTCTGTCTCACACAAACCTGTCGGATTTCGGGTTCCGGCAGACCCTTGAGGTTCGAACACTGGGGTGCGTGCGGAGATTTCGCCTCCTACCTACCTGCACCCCTCTGCCACGCTAGGATCAAAGCTATGGGAAGAACAGCACAAGAGACACAGGGTTTATATTGGTTCGGGCCACCGTTGTGGTGTAATACCCTACTCAAGTGTGTGGTGTGGTGGATTGCCTCTTGGGCTGATGATGATGAACAGTACAAGGAAGAACAGCCTCGCGAGGGTCTGTTCTTGGCTGGGGCGATGAACTGCTGGGAGGATTTCAGCCACCTTTCTCTCTCTCTCTCTCTCTCTCTCTCTCTGTTTCTAACCTATCTAACGAGCCTCTTTCTTCCTACCACCCAACCCCCTTGCTCTGTGGGTGGCTGGTCCTATTTATAGAGGCCCTGGTCCTCTTCCCAAATATTGAGCGGGAAGGGAGACAACAATGGCAGGCTAATTTTGAAGGGGGACATCAAGTATCAGCTATCCTGACAAAAGTAGGCTTCGTCTGCGCAAAGCTCTGGTGATGACGCTGTCTTGGGCTCCACGGTGACCTCCATCTCGTAGTCCTCCTGGTCTTGGTATTGTTGCACCGAAATGGCAACCTTTGCCTGATGCCTCGGTACTCCGCGGCTGCGCTTGCCCCCTTTGCACCAAAGAGGAAAGGAGGACGCTGCGCGGGCTGGCACCCGCCTGGCGCCCTGAGTCGTCATGGCTTGCGTCACGGGCACAAGGCGAGGTACCCCGCCTTGATCTCTCTGCCTCCTCGCGAGCCAGCCTGACGAGGCTGTGCCTGAGGAAGCTCCGTGTTGTCCGCCCCACGAGGCTTGGCCCCTTGTGAGGGTCTTGAGTTTGTATTGGTGAAGATGGGCCGTGCTGGGCCCCCCTTTGAGCCACGCCGCAGGCCGTAGGCACGCAAGTCTGGGGACCCCCGTTCCCAGAACGCTGACAGTAGCCCCCGGGCCCAAGGCGCGCCCGGACTTGGCCGTGCAGGGAGGCGGAAGGGCAAGAGCGAAGCATCGCGGGCCCTAACAGCCTGCGGCCTTGGGCGTCGCGTGGCGGTTGACTGGTCGTGGGTGCCTTAGCAGCCGCGCAAGTTGATAAGGGAGTGGTGTCCGCCTAGGCCCTTCTTCTTGCTTTCCCCGGTTGCTGTTCAGATCCCCTTTCTTGCGCTTCTCCTTCCTTCCTCCGAAATCTCCAGATCTGCTCTGACCGTGCGACCTAGGAAGCCATGGCGCCTCGCCAGCCCCCGCCCGCAGCTTGGTACTCGTCTGCCCTGGACCCACCGAACGTGTCGGAGACGGGCCTTGCCCGGTTGCGCCGGATAGCGATGGTGCGAGGCATTGACGGGGCGAAGGTGTTCAAGGCCGGCTCCGCCACCCCTGAGGGTTAGAGGAGCACCTTCTATCCGCTCTTCGTAAGTGCCATAGTTGCTGGCCTGGTGCCTCCCTTCTCCGAGTTCTTCTTCTCTGTCCTCCGCCATTACAAGCTACAGGCTCTGCATCTCCATCCCAACTCCGTCCTTCTCCTCGCGATCTTTGCTTATTATTGCGAGGCCCATGTTGGGGTGCAGCCCTCAGTGGCCTTGCTGCACCACTACTTCTACCTCCGGACCTCTCGCGGTCCTGCTTCCGCGTGCGCGAGCTTCGTCGCGTACGGCGGTGCCATTGCCATCTCGAACCCTGGGAAGAGGATTGGGGGCTTCAGGAGCAAGTGGGTCTTGGTGGATGCTGATCGCATCCACCCTCGGCTGATCTTGCCGACGGAGCAGCCCACGAGCTCCAGCAACTGGGGTCGGGCGGAGCTCACGGATCCCCGCGTGAAGATGGTGTTGGAGAAGATGGATACGGATCTGAGGCCGACCGACATGGCGGCGGCGAAGCTGACCGGCGTGTCGTTGCTGAGGGAGTTCCTGGAGCACCAGCTGGCTCCGCTTCGACAGTACTTGCTTCCAATGTGGAGGCCCCGTCCAAGCCCCGCGGCCTGGGTCGACGGAGACCTGGCTGTGGTTCTCCAGTCTCTGGTCAGGGGCAACGTGGCGAGGTTGGAGGGCGCCCCTATGCCCTTGTTCCTCCGCGACGACTGGGAGCAGGTAGTGAAGTCCATGCCCGTCTTCAACGGGGAAGGGCCCGTGCCCCTGGAGGCTCCTGAGGGACCGGTGGCTCCCCTTCCCTGGCGCAAGTCCCGCGCTCTCCGCCTCCCTCCGAGTGACGACGACGAGGACGACGATGTGGACGACGATGAGCAGGACAGCGGGAGCTCACCCCCGATCCCAAAGAAGGACAGGACTGGGCTGATCTCCCGCGGGTCTGCCCTGGCCTCGGGGCGGACTGCAGACGCACCTTCCGCCTCCAAGCTTCCCGAGGTTGACCCTTCTAGCCGGCCTTCGGGCTTCAAATTTGGCCGGAGGCCGCTTGAGCTCACTGGCGACGACCCGTAAGTGCTTGATTCTTGTCTTTATTTCTTGTTCTGCTTCTGAGGCTTGACGTTCGCATCCCTTGGATAGGCTGGCGCCCGCAGCGAAGAAGTCAAAGGGGGCTCCTGAGGTTCCGTCCGTGGCAGCGCCCCTGAAGGAGGGTAACCGCGACGCACAAGCTTCTCCTGCCCGGTCATCCTCGCGAGGCCTGACTGAGCCGGCTGGGGCGAGCCCAGCCCCCACGGCCCAAGTGGCTCCCGAGGTGCTCTCGCCTGCCGCCGCCGCTACAGCTGTCGGGGCGCGGCAGACTCCGCCTCAGGATGCTGCGGCCGTGCTGCCGCCTTCTCCCCCTATTCCACTGGCTCCAATCTCCCCGACTCCTTCCGCCGTTCTAGACCACGCTGTTGCTGAGCTGGACCGGCTGCGGTAGGATCTTCTCGGCGCCGACCCTCGCCTGGTGGCCGGGCGCTTGGAGCTGGCTACTGGATGGGTTCGCTCCGACGCTTCGATTCGGGCGGTGCTGGTCCAGGCCTCGATGGCATGCGACGAGGAGAAGCAGGCCGTCCTCGAGGCGAAGGTTGCTCGCGATGCAGCCCTGGGAGAGGTGGTCGATGTCCGTGGTCGCTGCAAGGCACTGGAGGACGAGCTGCAGGGCCTGCGAGATCAGCTCGCGAAAGAGGTCTGTCTTCGCCAAGAGCAGGAAGAAGGCGTGAAGGCTCGCGAGGCGGCCGTCGAGAGCCGGGAGGCCAAGCTCAAGAAATGCCGCGACCGCCTAGGCGCGCTGGAGCAGGAATTGGGGGCGAGGAAGGCCGAGCTGGACGGCAAGGCCTTGGTCCTTGCCGAAGACCGCGCGCCCTTCACGGAGCTGGAGGCGAAGGCCCGCTCCTCGCTGAGGACGCTTTACGACAGCGGCCTGGAGAGCCCGCTGGCCGGCGCCGAGGACGGCCCCGCCAAGCTGCTTCCCTTCTTGGTCCACGCTCTTGAAGATGTCGCCCTTGGCCTTGGCCCCATGGCCGAGGCCAAGGCACATGTTCTGTCTTCTGCAGCGCTGACACGGGTCCTCACCCACATCCACCTTCCCGATCCTGATTTCGATCTCGACAGCCTGCTGGAGCCCATGAGTGGCGAGCGTGCCGCGGCTGCTACCGAGGCCGTGAAGGGTCGCGCAGAGGCTCTGCTGGGGAAGTTCCGGGCCTTCAGCACCAAGCCGGAGCAAGGCGCTGTCGACCCTACTGTTCCGTGAGGCGAACCCACTCTGCGCTGCTGCCCCGCCACCAAGTGACTCCATCGTGGCTCCTGTCCTGCTTTTAATTCCTGCACATGTATCATGCCTCGGGGAGGCGTTTAAACTTGCGTTTGATATTGGGATAACAGTGTGGACTATAATATTTGCTTTCGAATTCCTTTGAAATTTGCGCTTTTCTTTCCTACTTGCTTATGTTCTACGCCGGCAGGGCCCGGCCCCGCGCGTACCTCACCCAGCAATAGCCCCGACCAGAAACCAGGACAGGACCAAGGAGTGACGGGCTACGTGACAAGTTAGGCTCCTGAGTCGCGATGCTCAGGAGTCCCCCTTGGTGCACGAACAGCAAGTAGGGAGGTATGATGTGGGTGGATCCACCGTTCTACGTCTGCAGAGCCTGGCCCCGCGCGTACCTCACCCAGCAATAGCCCCGACCAGAAACCAGGACAGGACCAAGGAGTGAGGGGCTACGTGACCAGTTAGGCTCCTGAGTCGCGATGCTCAGGAGTCCCCCTTGATGCTCAAACGGCCTTCATACCTCGGCTCCGCTCGGGGAGAGGTGCGTGACGAACCAGGCCCATGGGGACCTGGCTGGGTGGCGTGCGTCTGGGCGTGACCCAGGCGTAGCCCCCGTGCCCACCCCCCTCACGCGGCACTCCCGAGGGGAGGCATTGCGATGAGGCTAGACACTAAGCTCTGGGCTCCCTGAGGTTGATGCGGCCCGGAGGCCACCCTCAGTTGTTTATCACCAGCGCGGAGCATAGCGCTTCCGTATGTGTACGGGCATAGCCGCTCCTCGGCAGTGTCGTCAGCCAGCGTGGAGCATGTTTCTTCCACTGGTACGTGGGAGGGGGCCCCCCTCCGGGAGGAGCCCCGGGGGCGTGTACAGCCCCGCCCTGACACGTGGCTGGCACGGTAGGGCCTGGCGAGGTGTATCTGGGCACCCGTGAGCCAGCGGTGGACTCACGGGGCCCTACCTCTAGGCGGGTTGCGCCTGGCACTGGGCCTTATCTTGTGTTGTGTCCCTGCAAGTTTGGTTTGATGCCTGCACTCTACGTCCTCGGGTCCCGGCCCTCGAGCTAGTCTCAGCCGTCGCTGGTATGCCAGGTCGCGATATCGTGGTCAAGGCCAGAGGGTGAGGGCTGGAGAGCTAGTAAGAGCCCTGAGTCGGGATGCTCAGGTACCCCCCCTTTAACGCGCAAGTGGTCAGCATGGAGAAGAAGAGGCGCCGTGGACCGGCATCAAATAATCAAGCATGGCGGTTCTAACGCATAACCGGAAATGAACGCAAGTGGGGTACATGCGGCTGGGCCTGGCCCGAGCGGCTTGGGGATCATGCAGCCCGAGGGGCGCCCCCAACAAGGTAAGCTAACGACGCGAAATAAAAGGGATACACGCCGCAGGTACGGACCCACGCGGCCTGGGAATAATGCAGCCCTGGGGGCGCTCCCAGCCGGAAGTGAAACTTGAAAGATGTCACCTGATGACGCTGAAGATGAAGGGGTGTTGGTGTAGCCGGCTTGGTGGGCCGCGGAAGCCGATCCTCATGAGCCCCCAGGCCCAGGGGCCTCGAGAGGCTCCGGAGGCGCTGGCGGTTCCTCGCGGGCCATCTTCATCTCCGCCAGGGCTGCGGAGTGCCTGGCCTCTTGAGCCTCCGTGGTGCCCCTCTTGAGGCGCTAGTGTGTGTCAGCCGCGCTCGGCAAGCCGTAAGGCATGCGAATGTAGCTGTGGGGTGGACCTCCGCAGCGCCCCACTCGCGAGGGCCAGAGGCGCCCCAGGGAGGCGACTCGGTTGAGCCCTGGTACGTCGATGCAGACGCGCAGCCCGCCATCCTCGCCTGGATGGGGAGCCACTGCTGGTAGGCGGCGGGCGCCTCTCATGACTCTGGACTCTTGTAGCTCCTAAATGGCCTTGCTGACGAACTCCTGTGGGTCTGGATCTCCTTGCCTTGCTCCTTCTTGAGGGAAACGTGCTTCGAAACATGCCTCCATGTGGTGCCCCAGTGCCTCCCTCGTGACCCTTGCTAGGTCGGTGGCCCTCCAGGGGAGAGCCCCCGAGCCCTGCCTGAGGAGGGCGCCGGGCGCGCTTTCCTATGCGATGGAAGGAGGTTCCCCCTGGGCAGGCATGGGCCCGGAGGGGCCTGCCTCCTGAGGGGCCAGGTCGGACGATGTCTTCTTCTTCTTGGGGGCGGCCTCGAGAAGCCTCCTGCTTCCGCGATCCGGGTCTTCCAGTGATGCGGCCTGAAAGGCTCGCTCCAGGGAACACACCGCATCCTTCTCTTCACAGGGCACAGTGATGACTCCGCCGCTTCCTGGCATCTTGAGGACGTTGTAGCCGTGGTGAGTCACGGCCATGAACTTGGCCAGTGCTGGGTACCCGAGGATGGCGTTGTACGGCAGGCGGATGTCGGCGACGTCGAAGTCGATGAGCTCGGTGCGGTAGTTGTCGCATGCCCCGAAGGTGACAGGGAGGCGGACCTGCCCGATCGGGACCGTGGAGCCGTCGGTGATACCGGAGAAGGGCTTGGTTGGCTGAAGTTGGTTGTAGGGCACTTGGAGGTTGTTGAATGTATCTACGGACAGGACGTTGAGCCCTGCCCCGCCATCGATGAGGGTCTTGGTGACCACCACGTTGGTGATGATTGGGGAACAAAGCATCGGGAGGACTCCGGCTGTAGCCGCACACTTGAGTTGATCTGCTGAGCTGAATGTGATGGCGCACGCCGACCACCTGAGAGGGCGCGTGGCTTCGAGCCTGGGGAGGACTGCGTTCACTTCGCGGGCGAACTGCTTGAATATGCGTTGAGAGGATGGGGCTTGAGCTCCGCCCAGGATGCAGGCGATCGCGCGCGGGTCCTGGAAGCCCCCAGTCTCCTCATCCTGGTGGCGGTCCTCGTTTCTCCTTGGCTGCGGCGACAGCAGTGGGAGGCCTGCGTTGCCTTGTGGGCGATCCTCGCGAGGATGATCCCTCCAGCCTCCCTCGCGAGGTGGGTCTTGCCAGCGATCCTCGCGAGGTTGGTCGCGCCACCCCTGGCGCGGGCCACGGTCTTCCCAGCGTCCTGCGTTCCTTCCTCCTCCTCGACCGTAGCCTCGGTCACCGCGATTGGCACGACGGCCGATCCTTCCTTCACGCATGGCTCAGAGTTCTTGGCATTAGTTGGTGTTGTGGGTGTGGAGGTCGTGGTACACGCAGTACCGGCTGCCCTTGGGAGGTTCGTGCTGATCTCTGCCCCGCTTGGTGTCTGGTTCTGCCGCGAGCACTGCAGCCCCCTTGCGCTTCACTTCCTTGGCCTTGAGCATCTTCTCTTCTGGGTCTACGGCAGGCAGCTCGGGGAGGGAGAGACGCCCTTCCTCAGCCCTGGCGCACTTGTTCGCCAAGTTGAACAGCTCCAAGGATGTGCACAGGCCTTCATGCATCGCCAGCTCCTCCTTCATCTTGACGTCGCGCACGCCGTCGGAGAAGGCTGAGAGGATGGCCTCTTCAGTCACCTTGGGAATCTTGAGGCGTGCGTTGTTGAAGCGCTGGATGTACTTCTGCAGGGTATCCCTGGGTTGTTGCTTGATGCGGCGCATGTCGCTCACGGCGGGTGGCCGGTCACGAGTACCTTGGAAGTTGGCGATGAAGCGGGTGCGCATCTCTTCCCAGGAGGAGATTGTGCCTGGAGCCAGGTTTAGGAGCCAGGTGCGGGCCCCGTCCTTGAGCGCCATGGGAAACCAGTTCGCCATGACCTTCTCGTCTCCGTTGGCAGCTTCGATGCCCAGCTCGTAGAGCTGGAGGAACTCCGCAGGGTCGGCCGTGCCGTCGTAGCGAGGAGGCAGGTCCGGCTTGAACTTGCCTGGCGACGCGACGCTGCGTAGTTCGGTGGTGTAGGCGCGGCAGCCTGCTGTGGCCAAGGGAGGCCTTGGGTGATGGAGAGCCTGGTCTTGCATGTCCCCACGCGCCGGAGTAGGAGGATGGTCGCGACGTGCTGGAGCAGGGAGCGCCCGAGGAGCTTCTGGCGGGCGAGGGACTTCTTGACAGCTCTGCTCTTGCCGTGCTGGCACCTGACGGAGCGGGTTCCGCCCAGGGGCCGCGTGCCTTGGCGCCATGGCGTCTTCTTGGGGAGAAGGCGGCCGGGGCGCCGCCGGAGCCTCGTCGCCCGCGCGGGGCGGGGTGTGGTGCAGAGGAACGGACGGCGCGGAAGAACCCCTACAGCGCGGACGAGCTCGGCGACGCGGCCGAGCCATTCTTCGTAGACGTCGTCGACGGGGCGGTAGCGCAGGAGCTCGTTCGCCGCGATGAGTGCAGCCCGAGCCTCCATGGGCGCGCGGAGCGCGCGGGACGAAGATCCAGCTGGGGCGAGCGAGGGAGTTGCGGTGCGGCCGTCTTGGCGCACAGATGGATACTGAGACGATGCCCGCTGCTTGTCCCCTGCTGGGCCGGTGGCGGCCTTGACGGCAGGTGACGGGGAACGGCAAGGACGCCCGCCGACAGGGGCTGTCTGGGCGACGCGGGAAGCGAGGGCGGCCCGGCGCTCCGCGCGGGCCCGACGTGTGTCAGATATGAGCGCGATGGTCGGAGAAGAACGGGGCGGTGGAAGATGAATTCCGGCGCACCCCAACCTGGTGCGCCAAATGTCGGATTTCGGGTTCCGACAGACCCTTGAGGTTCGAACACTGGGGTGCGCGCGGAGATTTCGCTTCCTACCTACCTGCACCCCTCCACCACGCTAGGATCAAAGCTACGGGAAGAACATCACAAGAGACACAGGGTTTATACTGGTTCGGGCCACCATTGTGGTGTAATACCCTACTCCAGTGTGTGGTGTGGTGGATTGCCTCTTGGGCTGATGATGATGAACAGTACAAGGAAGAACAGCCTCGCGACGGTCTGTTCTTGGCTGGGGCGATGAACTGCTGGGAGGATTTCAGCCACCTTTCTCTCTCTCTCTCTCTCTCTCTGTTTCTAACCTCTCTAACGAGCCTCTTTCTTCCTACCACCCAACCCCCTTGCTCTGTGGGAGGCTGGTCCTATTTATAGAGGCCCTGGTCCTCTTCCCAAATATTGAGCGGGAAGGGAGCCAACAATGGCGGGCTAATTTTGAAGGGGGACAACAAGTATCAGCTATCCTGACAAAAGTAGTCTTCGTCTGCGCAAAGCTCTGGTGATGACGCCCTCTTGGGCTCCACGGTGACCTCCGTCTCGTAGTCTTCCTGGTCTTGGTCTTGTTGCACTGAAATGGCAACCTTTGCCTGATGCCTCGGTACTCCGCGGCTGCGCTTGCCCCCTTTGCACCAAAGAGGAAAGGAGGACGCTGCGCGGGCTGGCACTCGCCTGGCGCCCTGAGTCGTCATGGCTTGTGTCACGGGCACAAGGCGAGGTACCCCGCCTTGATATCTCCGCCTCCTCGCGAGCCAGCCTGACGAGGCCGCGCTTGAGGAAGCTCCGTGTCGTCCGCCCCGCGAGGCTTGGCCCCTCACGAGGGTCTTGAGTTTGCATTGGTGAAGATGGGCCGTGCTGTGCCCCCCTTTGAGCCACGCCGCAGGCAGGCAAGTCTGGGGACCCCCGTTCCCAGAACGCCGACAAAACCCGAAAAACCAACTCAAGCATGAGTTCCAGCCGCTTTTGCTATGATTTTCGATCTCCTTGGTCAAAGCACCTCTCGCAAAACTGCTTGGGGAGACTGTTCCTTGGTATGTGACTCCTCCATTGGTCCAATTAGTTTTTGTTCTAGTGCTTTATTCTTTGCAAATTTGTGCTGCATAGGTGACCATGTTCTTGAGCTTGCATGTCAAATTTATATGGTTCTAAGTAGTTCTAATGCTTGATATAGGCTCTAGGCACTTGTAGGAGTAGTTGCTATCAGTTTTATTGAAGTTGGTTCACTTTTGTTTGAAGTTACTAAAAATTTCAGAATTTTTCGGAGAAAAACAATATGCTTAGGAAGATGTTCCAAGGTGGTTCCTCTAAGAAGCAAGGACCCAGGATTGCTATGCGCGATGCCGACAAGGATCAACCAAGAGACGCTCCAGTACGGCCTTGTGAATGGCCGTTGGAAAATTTTATGGACCGTACGGGAATTAAAGAATAATTCAAAGCATATTTGCGGAATGCTGGTCTTGAGGATTTTGAGGCTAACAAATGCCCCCAGTATCATGATCTCACAAGTTCATTTGTGAGGAGGTTTGAGTATTCATCTTCGCGTAATTCTCCTTCAGTCATGTTTGATCTCTATGACAAATCTTATGCCATGGACTTAGAGGATTTCACTTCTGCTTGCAAACTTCCATCATGGGGTAGTGTTAGGGATCCCCCTAAATCTGAATTTTGGAACTTTCTTGCTAGTATAACTATTGGGGAATCTAGAAATATAACGCAGGCTACCATAGGGAGCATTCACTTTCCTGCTATACATTATTTTGCTCTCTTCATCGGTAGATGCATAAATGCTAAGGATGAAGCATGTCACATGTGTGTCCCTGATCTTAGCAATCTTAGGAGTGATGTGTAAGGAGACCAATCTTATCATATGGGAGCCATTGTAGCTCGTAGGTTGCATAATAATAGACATAGTGGAGATTTCTTTGGAGGAATTTATGCAACCTGCTTAGCTCATTTTCTTGAGATAGACATTCGTGAGGGTGATACGGAGTTGCCTCCTGCATATTTAGATTATAACTCTATGGCTTCACACCAGTTTGTCAAGAGGCCCGAATCACCTCTCTTATATCGTTTAATTTTTGATAAACGACGTGTTTTCTGTATTACTCTCCCTGCTCCTGCCTTCTTTGATTCACAGACAAAAGGAAGATATGTTATTACCAGAGAGGAGGCAGAAGAGTACGAGAGGAGAGCGGAGGTAGCTCGACTCCACGTTGTAGCTCAGCAAGCGATAACCGCTGCACATCAGTATGATCCCAACTATTCTTCATCACAGTACGACCCCAGCTACACCTACGGGTACCCGCCGGGCTATCCCTGGCAATAGACCAACTTAGGCAAGCCTAAGCTTGGGGGAGTACGTATTTCTCACCGACATTACATTTATGCTCACACACACTCATTGCTAGATGTCGGTGCTCATACTCTTTCACTGTAATATCCATGCTAGTTAATTTTCTTTTTCCTTCTTTCTTCTTGTGTGTTTGTTAAACCTTAAGAAAAACCAAAAAAAAATCGTAGTAGTTTATTTTTCTGCTGTAGTAGTAATAATTAAAAAGAAAACCCAAAAATATTTCCCGTTCTTCTTTTGCTTGTTGGGAGCTTTCCCGTGTAAATAGTTTTATTTCTTTGCTTTTTTTGGGGGGTCAGTAGGAGAAGACCATAATTAAATTATTGAAGTGGCTCTTATATGCATTATTGTTGATTTAACCAAGAGCCCATATTGACTTGTCTTCTCCTGTTTATTGAATGCTCGCAGATTCCAGCTAAGTCCAATGCACGTACACTCTTATTATTATTCACACCGTTCAGTCGTGCAAGTGAAAGGCAATTATGATGATATATGATGGATTGACTGAGATGAGAAAAGCTGGTATGAACTTGACCTCTTTTGTTTTTGTAAATATGATGAGCCCCTCGTTCTTGATTCATCTTATTATGAATAAACATGTTTGCAATGACAATTAGAGATCGTAGTTGCTTGTGCCATGCTTGATTAGCTATGAGTTATAATGATTTACCTTGTGTGCCAACATGCTATTGAGATGGTTATGGTGTGGTATGATGGGGTGGTATCCTCCTTTGAATGATTTAAGTGACTTGACTTGGCACATGTTCACGCATGTAGTTGAAACAAATCAACATAGCCTTCACGATATTTATGTTCATGGTGGATTATATCCTACTCATGCTTGCATCCAATGTTTATTAATTTTAATGCATGTACATGGCTGTTGTCACTTTCTAGTTGGTCGCTTCCCAGTCTTTTGCTAGCCTTCACTTATACTAAGCGGGAATACTGCTTGTGCATCCAATCCCTTAGACCCCAAAGTTATTCCAGATGAGTCCACTATACCTTCCTATATGCGGCATCTACCTACCGTTCCATGTAAATTTGTATGTGCCAAACTCTAAACCTTCAAATAAACATTCTGTTTGGTATGCTCGAATAGCTCATGTATCAACCAAGGCTGTCCTTATCTTCCGTGTTAGGCGGGTTATTCTCAAGAGGAGTGGACTCCTCTCCTCACTCACGAGAAAATGGCTGGTCACTGGGATGCCCAGTCCCGTGCTTTATGCAAACTAAATCAAAATTAATTGCAAAACAAAACTCCCCCTGGGACCTGATGTATGTTGGAGGCACTCGTTGTTTAGAGCAAGCCATGGATTGATGTTTGTTGGTGGAGGGGGAGTATAAACTTTACCATTCTGTTTGGGAACCACCTATAATGTGTTTAGCATGGAAGATATCGCCATCTCTTAGTTGCTACGTTGACAATGAAAGTATACCGCTCAAAATACAATTTATCTCTATTTCAAAACCGAGCTCTGGCACCTCTACAAATCCTTGCTTCCCTCTGCGAAGGGCCTATACATTTACTTTTATGTTGAGTCATCACCCTCTTATTAAAATGCACTAGCTAGAGAGCACAACTGTCATTTGCATTCATCACTATTAATTTATGTTGTGTGTGACTATGATTGGATCTCTTTTACCATGAATTACAATGTCTAGTCAGTCCTTGATCTCTAAAGGTGCTCTGCATTTATGTTTTCGGTCTCAGAAAGGGCTAGCGAGATACCAAATTGTTATATCATATTATGATTGTCTTGAGAAAGTGTTGTCATTCGAGATTTATTATTATGGCTTGCTAGTTGATTATGCTATTGATATGAGTAATTATGAGACCTGAGAATTATTACAAATGTGGTTAGTTATGATCTATGCTGAAAACTTGAATGTTGGCTTGACATAGTTACAACAACAAGAGCAAACCGAGTTTGTAAAAGTTTTTCTTTATTTCTTTCAGTTTGTCAACTGAATTGCTTGAGGACTAGCAAGGGTTTAAGCTTGGGGGAGTTGATACGTCTCTGTCGTATCTACTTTTCCAAACACTTTTGCCCTTGTTTTGGACTCTAACTTGTATGATTTGAATGGAACTAACCCGGACTGACGTTGTTTTCAGCAGAATTGCCATGATGTTGTTTTATGTGCAGAAAACAAATATTCTCGGAATGACCTGAAACTCCATGGAACATCTTAGAAAAAATAATAAAAAATCCTCGCCAAAGATGAAGACCAGGGGGCCCACACCCTGTCCACGAGGGTGGGGGGCGTGCCCCCCCTCTAGGGCGCGCCCCCTACCTCATGGCCCCCCTGGATGCCCTCCGATGCCAACTCCAACTCTATATATTTGCTTTTGGAGAGAAAAAAATCAGAGAGAATAAATCATCGCGTTTTACGATATGGAGCCACCACCAAGCCCTAAAACCTCTCGGGAGGGCTGATATGGAGTCCGTTTGGGGCTCCAGAGAGGGGGATTCGTTGCCGTCGTCATCATCAACCATCCTCCATCACCAATTTCATGATGCTCACCGCCGTGCGTGAGTAATTCCATCGTAGGCTTGCTGGACGGTGATGGGTTGGATGAGATTTATCATGTAATCGAGTTATTTTTGTTTGAGTTTGATCCCTAGTATCCACTATGTTCTGAGATTGATGTTGCTATGACTTTGCTATGCTTAATGCTTCTCACTAGGGCCCGAGTGCCATGATTCCAGATCTGAACCTATTATGTTTTCATGAATATATGTGAGTTCTAGATCCTATCTTGCAAGTCTATAGTCACCTACTATGTGTTATGATCCGGTAACCCCGAAGTGACAATAATCGGGACCACTCCCGGTGATGACCATAGTTTGAGGAGTTCATGTATTCACTATGTGCTAATGCTTTGTTCCGGTTCTCTATTAAAAGGAGGCCTTAATATCCCTTAGTTTCCAATAGGACCCCGCTGCCACGGGAGGGTAGGACAAAAGATGTCATGCAAGTTCTTTTCCATAAGCATGTATGACTACATACGGAATACATGCCTACATTACATTGATGAATTGGAGCTAGTTCTGTGTCACCCTATGTTATGACTGTTACATGATGAATCGCATCTGGCATAATTATCCATCACTGATCCGGTGCCTACGAGTTTTCCGTATACTTGTTTACGCTTATTTACTTTCCCGCTGCTACTATTACAATCACTACAAAATACCAAAAACATTACTTTTGCTGTCTTTACTTTTGTTGCCGCTACCACCATTATCATATTACTTTGCTACTAAACACTTTGCCACAGATACTAAGTTTCCAGGTGTGGTTGAATTGACAACTCAGCTGCTAATACTTGAGAATATTCTTTGTCTCCCCTTGTGTCGAATCAATAAATTTGGGTTGAATACTCTACCCTCGAAAGTTGTTGCGATCCCCTATACTTGTGGGTCATCATTAGCCATGGGCCAGAATGATGGGTTGTGAAGATACGATGACCGAAGACTGTACCCGTGTCCGGATAGGACTCTCCTTTGCGTGGAAGGTAAGCTTGGTGTCGAATATGTAGATTCCTTTCTTTGTAACCGACCTTATGTAACCCTAGATCCTCCCAGTGTCTATATAAACGGAGGACTTAGTCCAGATATAGGAGCCTCATTATCATAGCCATACACGCTAGACCTCTATGGTTTAGCCATTACGATCTCGAGGTAGATCAACTCTTGTAATACTCATATTCATCAATATCAATCAAGCAGGACGTAGTGTATTACCTCCATAGAGAGGGCCCGAACCTGGGTAAACATTGTGTCCCTTGTCTCCTGTTACCATCAACCTTAGACGCACAGTTCGGGACCCCCTACCCAAGATCCGCCGGTTTCGACACCGACACACGCCATGGCCGATACCCATGTGCCTTTGATTGGCACGAGGAGGGCGGTCGACGACTTCACTTGTCGTCAACTTAATGAGCCAGGCTTGAGAGGGCTCTTCAGAGGCGTAGAGCCAGTCTTCAGCCCTCCCTGATTGGCTATAAAAATAGGACTCGGGAGGAGGAGGAGAGGCATCCCCTTGCGTCGCCTCCATTCTCCATCCACCACCATGCCGAGAGGGCGCGGACGCGGCCATCCTTCTGCGGAGGCGACTAGATCTTCCTCTCGTCAAAGAGCCACGGCGGTGAAGGAGAAGCTAGACGCCCAAGGTGGAGGCGCCAGACAGGGGCGCGGTCAGCGAGGCGGTCATGGCAGAGGTGGCCACGGAAGGGGGACACTTGCGACGTCACCATCTCCACCACCATCTCCTCCTGCTTTGTCGACCGGCCATGTCGGGGACACAGTGCTGGAGTTCATTTTGCAGTTGCACAAGCTGCCACGTAGCCGCCTTCTCCTCCCCCAGGCATTCGCGAGGGTGCTGGAGATCGACCAGCCATCGAGGCCGAGTCTTCACATGAAGGGGTGTTGCAATGGCGACATATGGGCAAACACAAGGTTCCCTGTCCCTCATGTAATGCTTCTTCATCGGGGTTGGAAAACCTTCGCACGCGCACACTACTTGATGAAGGGGCACGTTCTCCATTTCAAATTAGTGGAGAGTGACCTGCTCTCCGTCAAGGTCTTTGGGCGCTCGGGGCACAGGTTAGGGTGCTGCGCGGAGAGCTCGACCGACGACGAGAGCACCTCCTCGAGTGACGGCGACGAGGAGGGGACTGGGCAGGAGGACGCCGATTCTGACTTCGGATGATCATCGGCCGCAGCATCGTCATTTGTATCACCCTCCTCCCTCGGCCACGCGCCTTGCCGAGGGCCATCCCCGCCATGCTCTCCATCGGCGCGTTCCTCGTCGCCCTTTCTTTGCCTTCACCTGCCACACCTGGGAGGAAAGGGGCAAGAATGGAGATCATGGGGCACTTATCTTTTTTTTCTAAACTTTAGGCATTTATCGAATTTTAATTTCTATGTAATGTAATCTCTCGAGCCCATGCTTATGTTCCGCAACATCCATACATGTATCAGCATTTTAATGAAAAAGACTAGCCTTGCCGGGAACCCGTGCACGGATACGCTCGTGCAGAGGAAAAATGCCTCTTTAACACAAATAAACGAGTTGTCTTGGCACGCCGTCTTGCCGGTGCCCTCTGCGCATGCCGAAGAATTACATCTGCCGGGTTACAGACAAAGGGTCCAGCCCCCCGTCCATCTCCTTTTAGCAAGGGCTACTATGACCACTCCGACCGAAGCAGCGTTTGGGCCGGGGATGGGAGTACCCGAGTCTTTCAAAAGAGAGTGGCGAGGTTTTCTAATGCACAAGTCACAGGTTACGAACATGGATGGGCAAGAGGTAAACTTTATCTGTTTGGTTTGCCGGGGATCACTGTGATGGGAGGTCTTTTCAACTTCTTGCCGAAGCTGGCTCCTTGCCGTGGCTGGAAGGAAAAGAGGGCAAGAGCATGGACCCCTGGCAGCCCGTTAATATTTGCTGGAATCAAAAAGTAGTAGAGTAACCTGGATAAGCATGCATATACGTATACACATAATCATGGAAATCAGCAGGAAACTGTACATACTAAGGGTTTCTTTCCCTGACTGCGCGCAGGGTCTAGGCCGGGCTTTGTACATAGGGTTACATGCCTTGCCGGCAAGGCTAGTACAAAAGGGGGTTGCCGGGGCTCCCGGCAACCGCTCCTTAGGGGTAAAACTTGCGAAGATGTTCGATGTTCCAGGAATTGCTCATCGGAATGGCATCCTCGGTCTCCAGGCGGACTGCGCCGGGCCTGGTGACTCATATTACCTGATAAGGGCCTTCCCACTTTGGCATCAACTTGTTTGAATTCTTGGCGAATTGGATCCGTAGAAGAACAACGTCGCCTTCCTCAAGGCTTCGGGCGTGAACCTTGCGGCTATGATAGCGGCGCAAGGCTTGCTGGTAATGAGCGGCTCGCACGTTACCCTGAAGACGATCTTCCTCATGGAGTGTCGCATCATCTTGGCGCAACTTCTCTTGCTCAAGCTCATCATAAGAGAGCACTCGAGGTGACCCGTATATGAGTTCTGTGGGGAGAACAGCTTCTTCCCTGTATACCAGGGCAAAAGGGTGTCTGGCCAGTGGCTCGATTTGGTGTCGTTCTAATCGACCAAATAACCGTTGGCAACTCATCAATCCAGCGCCTTACGCACTTGTGCAACCAGTCAAAAGCTCAGGTTTTGTGGCCCCACAGCACTTCTGCATTCGCCCTCTTAGCCTGGTCGTTGCTTCTGGGTTGAGCAATAGAGGCAAAACAAACCTTGCCGCTGAGGTCTTGAATGTACTGCATGAAGGTGCGGCTCATGAACTGCGTGCCGTTGTCACTGATGACTCTATTTGGCACACTGAAACGGCAAACTAGTCCCTTGAAGGAATTGACAGCTGATTGCGTTGTCACCCTTCTCACTGGTTCCACTTCCGGCCACTTTGTGAACTTGTCGATTGTGACGTACAAGTACTCAAAGCCCCCAACAGCACGGGGAAAGGGGCCCTGTTTGTCGAGCCCCCAGACCAACAATGGCCAGGAAAGAGGGATTGTTTGAAGGGCTTGGGCTATCTAATGAAGCTTCTTTTAATGGAACTGGCACGCTTCACACTTGGTTACTAGTGCAGTTGCATCCTGGAGAGCGGTGGGCTAAAAGAAACCTTGCTGGAACACTTTGCCGGCAAGGGCTCTCGACCCAATGTGGGAGCCACACATGCCTCCATGTATCTCTGCCAACAACTCCAGTCTGTCCTACCAAGGAATGCACTTCAGTTTCACACCGTTCGGTATCCTTTTGTATAGGGCATCACCCACAAACTGGTACATGCCAGACCGACGGGCTACTTTCTCTGCCTCTTCCTGTTCCTCAGGGATTTCCCCTATTTGGAGGAAGCGGACGGTGCGCTACGCACATGCCAGAGCCTGGGTCTCGACGACAAGTACTAAAGGCTCGTCTTCGGCCGTAGGAGCAACTGCCTCTACGGTCGAGGCTTGGGGCCCCACCGAAGGTTGCTTCTCCCCGGCAATCTTGGGGCATCCGACAACGTCTTTGTCGGCGGCTCCTGGGAGCTCAGCGGTAAAGTACTTACCGGGGCCTGTCTTCCTTCGCTTGTTCTGTGCTGCTGATGGCTCAACGGATGGCTGGGTCAATTGAAGCACAAAGGTACCTGATTCCGCAGGCAACTTGAGGGCAGCGCATTTCGACAATTCATTGGCAATGCTGTTCTCCGCTCAGGGAACATGCTCCGCTTGCAGACCATCAAAACACTCTTCCAACTTCCTCACCTCATCCACATAAGACTCCATCATCGACCTCTGGTAATCCTTGTTGACTTGCTTGACGACGAGCTGCGAATCACCTCTGATGATGAGCTTCCTGATTCCGAGGTCTACCGCGATCCTGAGACCGGCAAGCAATCCCTCGTACTCTGTCATGTTATTCGTTGACTTTTCCCGGGGAAAGTGCATCTGGACTACGTACTTGAGGCGCTCTCCGGTGGGTGCGACGAGCAACACGCCGGCACCAGCACCTTGCAGTGAGAAAGCTCGTCAAAGTACACGATTCAATCATGGCTCGTTTCCTTGCCGGGAAGGGCGGTCTCACGAACTTCTTCATTTGGCGTCGAGGTCCATTCCTCTATGAACTCTGCCAAGGCTTGGCTCTTGATTGTTGAAGTTCTTTCAAATTTGAGGCCGAAGCTTGACAGTTCCAACGCCCACTTCACAATCCTCGTAGTGGCATCCGTATTGTGCAAGATTCGTTGCAAAGGGAGGCGGGTGACGACGGTGATCTCATGCGCTTCGAAGTAGTGACGCAGCTTTTGTATGCCATAATATCTTGATATAGCCCCCTACAAGAGAGAACTGACAAAATAAATCAGGTGCTGCACCACCTTCTTCTTCTGTTCGACTTCGCCCGCTTGCGCGGGCTCTGTCTTGCCGGGTCCAGGCTCGCCGGGGGTTCTGCCTTGCCGGCATCAGGCCCTGCCGGGGAGAGCTCTGGCTCATCATCTGAAGGCTCTGCTGCTACCACTACCTCTTCCTCAAATTCTCTCTGTGCCACTAGTGCAGCACTAACCACTTGATTCGTTGCCGCTTGGTATAGTAGCAACGGCTCTTGCCATTTAGGTGCGACTAGTATTGGCGTGGAGGAGAGGTACTCAAATCTTGCAGCCCTGCCTCTACCTCCAGAGTCCATTTCATTGGACCCACCTTGTTCAAAACTTTGAAGAAGGGGAGGGCGCGCTCAGCAGATTTTGGAGATGAACCTACTTAGGGCAGCAACACAGCTGGCAAGCCTACGGACGTCTTTGACTCGTCTTGGTACCTCAATCTGCTCTATTGCTTTGATCTTGTTGGGATTTTCCTTGATTCCACGTTGAGGCACAAAGAACCCAAGAAGTTTGCCAGATGGGACACTGAACACGCATTTCTCTGGGTTGAGCTTGAGGTTGATCTTGCATAGGTTGGCAAATGTTTTGTCCAGATCTTGGATGAGCGTGGCCTTGTCTTTGGTTTTGACTACTATATCATCCATGTAGGCTTCCATATTTCTATGCAGCTGGGGCTCAAAACCAATTTGGACCACTCAGGAAAATGTCGAACCCGTGCTCTTCAACCCGAAAGGCATCCGTATGAAACAGTACGTACCACATGGGGTGATGAATGCAGTTTTCTCTTCGTCTTCCTTCATCATGAAGGTCTGGTGGTACCCTGAGTAGGCATCGAGGAATGACAGCAGGTCACACCCAGCAGTGGAGTCCACTATCTGGTCAATGCGTGGTAAAGGGAGAGGATCATTTGGACAAGTCTTATTGATATCTATGTAGTCAATACACAGCCTCCACTTCCCATTTGCCTTACGCACTACCACTAGATTGGCCGACCACGTGGGGTGTAGCACTCCTCTGACCAAGCCTACCGCCTCCAACTTCCTGATCTCTTCGATGATGAACTCTTGTCGCTCCAAAGCTTGCTTTTTTACCTTCTGCTTGACGGTCCACGCATGGGGATAGATAGCAAGGTGGTGCTCAATCACCTCCCTAGGAATGCCGGGGATGTCGGATGCCTGCCATGCAAACACGTCGACATTCGCCCGCAGGAAGGCAACGAACGCGCTTTCCTATTTGCTATCGAGGGTGGAGCTTATGGTAAAATCTCCACTCATGCCATCCTCCTTGACGGGCACCTTCTTAGTTTCTGGCGGGGCCGCCTTGGACCTCTTGCTCCTGCTGGCGGAGCTCTCTTGCACGTCCTCAACGGTAACGCAGCGCTCCAAAGAGGCGCGTTTGCCGGAGGAGGTGTAGGAGTCCTTGCCGAGGTCGGAAGTCTTTCCGGAAGGAGCCTTGTCGGAAGAGGCTGAGGTCTTGCTGGTTTTCTTCCCTCCCTGGGCCTCAGCAGCAAGGACAAGTGTCTTAGCGGCAACCGCTGCAACTACCTCCCAGTAGAGTTGGTCGGCGCAGATAAGAACGTTCTTCTTGTCGGAGGGGATGGTTATGATGCTCATCGTCCCGGGCATCTTCAAGGTGTTGTAAGCGTAACGTGATGCCGCCATAAACTTGGCCCACGCTGGGCGGTCGAGGATCCCATTATAAGGCAAGGGGATCTTGGCAACATAAAAAACGATCTTCTCCGTCCGATAGTTCAGCTCGCCCCCAAATGTGACGGGCAACGTGACTTTGCTCTTCAGCTGACTCCCCCCAGGATTGACCCCTTGAGACATGCCCGTCTCCTCGAGATCTCCATCAGGGATCTGTAGCCTTTCGATCACAACAGGCGAGATCAAGTTCAGACCGGCCCCACAGTCAACTCGTATTTTCGTCACCTTGAGGTTGCGTATTGTTGGGGAAACCAACAACGACAAACACCCGACTGTAGTTGTGCGGTCAGGGTGATCCTCAGTGTCAAAAATAATAGGCGTGGTGGACCTCTTCAGTGGCCTCTGGGCGTCGAACAATGGCTCCGCCGCAGTGACTTCACGCACCCACTACTTCAGTTGGCGGTGAGAGGTGTGCAGCGAGGTGCCACCGTCGATGCCCATGGCCTCCGTTGCTTTCTGGAACTCGTGCTCGCCAGACTCGTTGTTCTCATCATGATCATTATCTTCCTCCTTCTTGTCGCGGCCCTCAACGGGCCTCTCTTGTTGATTATCCTTGTCACAGCGGCCTCCTCGACCGACATGCTTCTTGCCGGATCCCTCAGCACCATCCTAGCCCTTCTCGTTGTCGCGCCTCTCATATTCAGCTTTCCACTTCTCTGCAAGCAGCTCAACCTGCCGGCAATTCTGGAGGTCATGGCCTTTGGTGAGATGGATCTTGCAGTACTGCTTGTTGGAGCCTCCTGGCTTCTCGGCAGCCGCCAAGGCCCGGCGCGCACCCGACAACTTCCTTTCTGGGGTCGTCAATCTTGGTCTTCTTGGCGGCGCCGGGGTCGTCGGATTCCTCAACGGCAAGCACGGTCTTGCCCTTAAGCTTCCTGTTGTGGCGTCGGCCCTTCTTTGCCAGGGCGACAGCGTCTTCGTCTATGGAGTCGGTTTCCGCACCGGCATCTTCATCGGGGTACTTCCTTCCTTCTTCAGCCCGAGCACACCTATCGGCCAGAACATACAGCTCGGCTACATCCTTAACCGTTTTCATCGCCATCTCCTCGCGCATCTTGTGGTTGCGCACATTCTGATGGAATGCACTGATGACAGCGGCTGGATGAACATCTGGGATGTTGTATTGCACACGGCTGAACCTTTGTATGTACTTGCGCAGGGACTCGCCGTCCTTCTGGGGGATGACATGCAAATCACTCGCCTGTTCAGGAGCTTGGTGGCCTCCGGTAAAGGCGCCAACCAACTCGTAGCACAGATCCGACCAAGAAGAGATGGAATCCACTAGCAGGTGCATCAACCATGACATGACGTTGGGCTTAAGTGCCAACGGGAAATAATTGGCAAGCACCTTATCGTCGCGAGCCCCGGCAGCTTGCATCGCAATATTGTAGATGCCGAGGAACTCCGACGGGTGAGTCTTGTCATTGTATTTTTCTCCGACCTCAAGCTTGAACATGCGGTGGGTGGGCCACTGGAACTGTCGTAGCTCACGGGTGAAGGCTGGACAACCCACCTCATATGGTAGATGATCGGTACCCCCCGGCGCTGGGCGGTCCACAGTGAGTCCCGCACGCCTATCTGACTGATGGCGCATGTCTCGCCGCCGCTCGATACTGGCCCGAGCGTCTTCCTGAGCTCGCTCCTGAAGGACTTGACGTTGGTCGCGACGGGCTCGTGGGTTAGACGACGTCGTAGAAACATTATCGCAGGCATCGGACCGACGAGCCGGCGACTGTTGTCGCGGCCGTGGGGGAGGAGAGTGCACCATGGTCGCAGCATCCTCGGTCCTCCCACCGCCGGTATGCACTGGCTCGATAGAACGCCGACATGAGGGTCCCGCTGGGCGTGGCTCATCTTTGCTGGCGAAGCTAACGAGGCTTCGAATGGTGGCCCTCCACTCATCGAGCTTCTACGCTGTTGGAGGGAAGTTGAGGAGTAGTTGCACGTGTGCGAACGCTTTTGCTGGCGTGGGTGGCGGCGAATGTTGTGTGGACTGTGACGCCCTCCGACTTCTAAGCACGTTAGAAGGAGCTCTATCACGGTCTCGCTGTTGCGTGTTGTTTCCGCCAGAGTCTAGGTGCGCATGTCGGCCCGGTGTGTCTTGAGAGTGACCCAAAGGGCTCTTCCCGCTGCGGTGTCCGGAGGCTCCGACATCGCCGCGTTGCTCGTCGCGCGCGGCCTAGGAAGGTCGCAGTGCGGGCACCAGCTAGGGCGTCTAGGAGGTCGCCGTGCCGCCCATGGGCAGTAGAGCCCCGCCCCCGGGACCAGCGGCGTGTGGCTCGTCATCTTAGGCATGCACGACGCTGCTCGCCTGGCTCCGATTGCCATAGTGTCGTGGATGCTCATGGGCCACGTCTCTGCCACCATCCGCAACCGCTCTGTCGCCCGCCCGCGCTGGGACAGGTGGTTCGGCCCCACATGAGCCGATCGCCGTGATTGCCTTCTTCTTGGCAGCCATCACGACGAAGGAGTCGATGAGTTGGCTTCAAAACCGGATTTTCACAGCCTCACCGCCCTTGCCTGGCGCGCCAAATATGTCAGGGTTCTGGAAGGACACTAATGGGATCCCTCGAGGGAATCCCTTCTACGGTTGCGGGGCATGTGGTTGCGCAAAGAGCAGGTCTAGAAGATCAACTCAGTGGGATTTTTACGCATGTTCCGGCCGCAAGCGATGCATAAAACCCTAGTCCTGCTTTGTGTGTATTTAGTGTTCTTGAGCCCTTGAACTAGATGCGGTGCATGCCTAGTCCAAAAAGTCTGAATCCTTCCTCAGTACGCCTCGGACCTCCTTTTATATGTCAAAGGGGTTGCCACAGTGGCACACAGGAGGTGGAAAGTATGTATAGTGTACAAGTTTATCTCCTGACATCCTAGCACAAACACATTTAATGCGCCGCCTATGTGTCCTCTTGCTTTATCAGGGACAATAGAGAAGCTCGTCCCGTCCATCGCCGCCTCACCTTGCTTCGACGCGCGTCAAGGTGATGAGGCATGCAACGCCACGCTGGCTGGCTTGCTGCTGAGCTGGCGCGGTGGCAGAGTCTTCACGAAGATCTGCATGCCACCACGAAGGTGCTTGGCTGGTTGGCCTAGAAGCTGCATGCTGCCATGCAAGTGCATGCCTAGTTGGTAGGCTAGTTGCCACAACCGGACGGGCGCGGTGAAGCGAAGCTTTGGCAAGTGCGGGCCTGGCCTTGGCTCCGTAGATGCTCCCGGCAAGGGTCTTGCCGGGGTCTCACGGGCGTTCCCGGCAAGGGTCCTGCCGGGGGTCTTCGGTCATCCCCAGCAAGATCTTGCCAGGGGTCTCCATCTTCTGGTTCTCATCTAGGCCTGCAAGCCTTTGGTTTTCACCAAGATCTGCATGCCACCATGCAGGCGCTCCAGAGCCTTTGTCTTGACGTTGTCGATTTGTTATAACACTTAGGCTCAAGGGTTGCGGTCTTGCCAGTTTTGGGCAAGTTGCCCTGGGAAGGCTCTTGCCGGGGCCATCCAGGCCGTCCCGGCAAGGCTCTTGCCGGGGGAAACCCACCCTGTCCCTTTGCTCTTTATGCTTCTGGCTTGGGCGCTGCCTCGGCAGCCTTGTATCTTCGCATCCTCTCCCCTGCCGTGACCGACCGTAGGTGTGGCTACGCCTACCCGTGCACAAGTAAAGGGGTACAGAAGGGCCCCTACTTTTGTACACCGACAAAACATTTTTGGTCATTACTGACAAAAGGGGGAGAAGTATATGAGGTTGATAGTCTTCAAGCAGGTCCATTTGGGGTGGTTGCATTATTTTTTCTAAGTTGTTACAACTCTCGTTTTGAAACTATTTGGCTTTTTAGTTGTAATACTTAAACTTCATGGCCGTCTGCTACATAAGCTACTAGTTTGTGATGCGATGATAAATTCTGCACGAACTCATTCTGTAGACGCCCATTTCTCATTATGCATGTCATTATCTTCGTTATTCTTATATATGCATGATGAATTGTCTTCTTATGTTGAAGAGGATCTCCATAAAGTAAAACCTGCCATGTGCATTTGCATTCACGAGCAAACTACTTATCTGCACATCTTCAGGGGGAGCCTCTTGCAACATATGAAGACAATGTCTTCATCCTTAAATTTCACATACTTTTATCCCCATTGAAAACTTCAACCAGTTTTTCATCGAGCCAAAAAGGGGGAGCTTGTAAGTGCATTTGTTGCCACCCCTAGATGGTTTTGCAGTATTGACCACAAACTTGGTTGAGGGACTAATGTGTTTGTGAGAATTGAAGGATAACACAGGTAGTAGTCCCTTATTGATTCAGTTTACCTACTAGAGACGACCCCTAAAAATGTGTGAAGACATTGAAGACAATGGTTGTTCGTGAAGACATTCACGGTGAAGATTATGACATGTGAAGACATTCACTTGAAGACTATGGAGTGCAAGGACATAGTTGTTTCATAGTTTCCTTTTCTTCTTTGTTGAGTCATAGGAACCACTGTTGGCGTCCTGGGAACAGGGGTACCCAGACATGCCTGCCTGCAGCTCAGGGCATGGCTCCACCCACGGCCTGGTATGGCCATCTTCATCAACCAACGCTCAAGACCCTCTCGAGGAGCCAAGCCTCGCGAGGCGGACCACACAAGACCTCCTTAGGGGCAGCCAACTAGGCTGGCTCATGACGAGCGGAGAGATCAAGGCAAGGGGCACCTCATGAGGTTCCTGTGACGTGAGCCATGACGACCAAGGCCAGGCTGGTGCCAGCAGTCGCAGAGTGCTAGTTTCCTCTTCGGTGCTAAAGAGGCGGGCGCAGGCGAGTAGTCCCGAGGCGTGAGGCAAATGTTTCCATATCGGTGCAATGAGACCAAGACCGGCAGGACGGCAAGACGGGGGTCACCACAGAGCCCACGACGGCGTGACCACCAGAACCTTTGGCAGGCGAAAACCACCTTTTGGCAAGATAACTTGTACTCGTTATCCCCCTTCGAATTGGCTATGGTGGGATCCCTTCCCGCCTATTATTTGGGGTGAGGACCCGGGCCTCTATAAATAGGTCTAGCCACCACCATAGCCAGGGGGCTCATCGAGACAGAGAGAGAGAGAGAGAGGCTCATGTGGAGATAGATCACTCGGTCCATCCCCTTCCACACAAGCTCATCAAGCTCAAGAACACCTCTCCTCAGGAGGTTCTTCTTCCCTTGTACTTGTTCATCCCCAGCCTACAAGGCAATCCACCACACCACACTGGAGTGGGGTATTACACCGCAACGGTGGCCTGAACTAGTATAAACACTTGTGTCCCTTGTTCCTTGGGTTCGGTGAGCTAGGCTTTGAGATAGTTGCGAGAGCGTGAGCTGAGGGGGAGAGATCTTCGTGCGCAGCCCAGTGTTCGAACCTCAAGGGTTTGCAGGAACCCATAATTCGACTTTTGGCCTGCCAGGTAGGGGTGGGATGAAGCTTTCCCTTCGTGGATCCACATTCTGCGGCTCCATCACATCCATGTCAGACGCTCGCCTGGACCGTGCTGAGCGCCACACCTCCCTCACCGCTCGCGTCGCCCAGATGGCGCCCGTTGGCGGAACCTGTCGTTTGATGTCTACCACACAACCTTCTTCTTGTAGACGTTGTTGGGCCTCCAAGTGCAGAGGTTTGTAGGACAGTAGCAAATTTCCCTCAAGTGGATGACCTAAGGTTTATCAATCCGTGGGAGGCCTAGGATGAAGATGGTCTCTCTCAAGCAACCCTGCAACCAAATAACAAAGAGTCTCTTGTGTCCCCAACACACCCAAGACAATGGTAAATTGTATAGGTGCACTAGTTCGGTGAAGAGATGGTGATACAAGTGTAATATGGATGGTAGATAAAGGTTTTTGTAATATGAAAATATAAAAACAGCAAGGTAAATAATGATAAAAGTGATCACAAACGGTATTGCAATGCGTTGAAACAAGGCCTAGGGTTCATACTTTCACTAGTGAAAGTTCTCTCAACAATAATAACATAATTGGATCATATAACTATCCCTCAACATGCAACAAAGAGTCACTCCAAAGTCACTAATAGCGGAGAACAAACGAAGAGATTATTGTAGGGTTCGAAACCACCTCAAAGTTATTCTTTCTGATCGATCTATTCAAGAGTCCGCAGTAAAATAACACGAAGCTATTCTTCCCGTTCAGTCTATCATTGAGTTCGTACTAGAATAACACCATATGACACAAATCAACCAAAACCCTAATGTCACCTAGATACTTCAATGTCACCTCAAGTATATGTGGGTATGATTATACGATATGCATCACACAATCTCAGATTCATCTATTCAACCAACACAAAGAACTTCAAAGAGTGGCCCAAAGTTTATACCGGAGAGTCAAGACGAAAATGTGTGCCAACCCCTCTGCATAAGTTCACGAGGTCACGGAACCCACAAGTTGATCACCAAAACATACATCAAGTAGATCACGTGATATCCCATTGTCACCATAGATAAGCACATGTAAGACGTACATCAAGTGTTCTCAAATCCTTAAAGACCCAATCCTTCTTGCTACCTCTTGAGCACCGTGTTGGTTTTCCCTTGATGAGGAAAGGGTGATGTAGCAAAGTAGCGTAAGTATTTACCTTAGTTTTTGAGAAACAAGGTATCAATCCAGTAGGAGACTACACGCAAGTTCCTCGTACCTACACAAACAAATAAGAACCTCGCAACCAACACGATAAAGGGGTTGTCAATCCATTCACGGTCACTTACGATAGTGAGATCTGATAGAGATAATAATAATAAGATAAATATTTTTGGTATTTTTATGATATAGATTGAATGTAAAGATTGAAAAGTAAAATAGATTGGAAACTTATATGATAAAAGATAGACCCCGGGGCCATAGGTTTCACTAGTGGCTTCTCTCAAGATAGCATAAGTATTACGGTGCATGAACAAATTACTGTCAAGCAACTGATAGAAAAGTGCATAATTATGAGAATATCTAGGCATGATCATGTATATAGGCATCATGTCCGCGGCAAGTAGACCGAAACAATTCTCCATCTACTACTATTACTTCACACATCGACCGCTATCCAGCATGCATCTAGAATACTAAGTTCATAAAAATAGAGTAACACATTAGGCAAGATGACATGATGTAGAGGGATAAACTCAAGCAATATGATATAAACCCCATCTTTTTATCCTCGATGGCAACAATACAACACAAGCCTTGCTACCCCTGCTGTCACTGGGAAAGGACACCGCAAGATTGAACCCAAAGTTAAGCACTTCTCCCATTGCAAGAAAGATCAATCTAGTAGGCCAAACCAAACTGATAATTCAAAGAGACATGCAAAGATAACCAATCATACATAAAAGATTTCAGAGAAGAATCAAATATTATTCATAGATAAACTTGATCATAACCCACCATTCATCGGATCTCGACAAACACACTGCAAAAAGAGTTACATAAAATAGATCTCCTAGAAGATCAAGGAGAACTTTGTATTGAGATCCAAAGAGAGAGAGAAGAAGCCATCTAGCTAATAACTATGGACCCGAAGGTCTGAGGTAAACTACTCACACATCATCGAAGGGGCCATGGAGTTGATGTAGAGGCCCCCCGTGATTGATTCCCCCTCCGGCGAAGCTCCGGAAAAGGCCCTAAGATGGGATCTCGTGGGTAAATAAGGTTGCGACGGTGGAAAAAGGGTTTAGTGGTGCTCCTGGATGTTTTCAGGGTATATGGATATATATAGGAGGAAGAGGTAGGTCGGTGGAGCCACGAGGGGCCCATGAGGGTGGAGGGCGCGCCCAGGGGGTTATGCGCTCCCCCTGCCTCGTGGCCTCCTCGTTGCTTTCTTGACGTCCACTCCAATTCCCCTGGATTGTGTTTGTTCCAAAAATAACTCTCCCGAAAGTTTCATTCCATTTGGATTCCGTTTGATATTCCTTTTCTGCGGAACACAGAAATAGGCAAAAAACAGCAATTTGCACTGGGTCTTGAGTTAGTAGGTTAGTCCCAAAAGTAATATAAAAGTGTATAAATGAGCCGATTAACATCTAAAAGAGATAATATAATAGCATGGAACAATCAAAAATTATAGATACATTAGAGACGTATCAAGCATCCCCAAGCTTAATTCCTGCTAGTCCTTGAGTAGGTAAATGATAAAAAAATGGAATTTTTGATGTGGAATGCTACCTAGCATAATTATCGATGTAATTTTCTTTATTGTGGCATGAATGTTCAGATCCGAAAGATTCAAGACAAAAGTTTAATATTGACATAAAAATAATAATACTTTAAGCATACTAACTAAGCAATCATGCACAACCCCGATGACAAAATCATATAGTTTGGTCATGCTCCATTTTCGTCACACAAGAATGATCTCATCATGCACAACCCCGATGACAAGCCAAGCAATTGTTTCATACTTTAGTAATATCAAACTTTTTTCAACTTTCACGCAATATATGAGCATGAGCCATGGATATAGCACTATCGGTGGAATAGAATAATGATAGGGGGTTATGTGGAGAAGACAAAAAAGGAGAAAGTCTCACATCGACGAGGCTAATCAATGGGCTAGGGAGATGCCCATCAATTGATGTCAATACAAGGAGTAGGGATTGCCATGCAATGGATGCACTAGAGCTATAAATGTATGAAATCTCAACAAAAGAAACTAAGTGGGTGTGCATCCAACTATGTTGCTCACGAAGACCTAGGGCATTTGAGGAAGCCCATTGTTGGAATATACAAGCCAAGTTCTATAATTAAAAGTTCCCACTAGTATATAAAAGTGACAAAACAAGAGACTCTCTATCATAAAGATCATGGTGCTACTTTGAAGCACATGTGTGGAAAAAAGGATAGTAACATTGCCCCTTTTTATTTCTTTTATTTTTGGGGGGCCTTTCTTTTTTTATTTGGCCTTTCTTTGTTTTTGGGACAATGCTCTATTTAATCATGATCATCACACTTCTATTTGTTTACAACTAAATGATTACAACTCGATACTAGAACAAAATATGACTCTATATGAATGCCTCCGGCGGTGTACCGGGAAGGGCAATGAATCAAGAGTGACATGTATGATAAATTATGCATGGTGGCTTTGCCAAGACTACATGATCATGCAAAGAAATATGACAATGATGAAGCGTGTCATGAATGAAATGGTGGAAAGTTGCATGGCAATATATCTCGGAATGGCTATGGAAATGCCATAATAGGTAGGTATGGTGGCTGTTTTGAGGAACATATAAGGAGGTTTATGTGTGATAGAGCGTATCATATCATGGGGTTTGGATGCACCAGTGAAGTTTGCACCAACTCTCAAGGTGAGAAAGGGCAATGCACGGTACCGAAGAGGCTAGCAATGATGGAAAGGTGAGAGTGCGTATAATCCATGGACTCAACATTAGTCATAAAGAACTCACATACTTATTGCAGAAATATACAAGTCATCAGAAACCAAGAACTACGCGCATGCTCCTAGGGTGAGAGATTGGTAGGAAAAGACCATCGCTCGTCCCCGACCGCCACTCATAAGGAAGACAATCAAAGAACACCTCATGTTTCAAATTTGTTACACAACGGTTACCATACGTGCATGCTACGGGACCTGCAATATTCAACACAAGTATTTCCCAAATTAACAACTACTCAACTAGAACACCCTAATATCACCACCTTTATATCTCAAAACAATTATCAAGTATCAAACTTCTCATAGTATTCAATGCACTTTCTATGATAGTTTTTATTATACCCATCTTGGATGTCTATCATATTAGGACTAATTTCATTACAAAAGCAAATTACCATGCTGTTCTAAAGGACTCTAAAAATAATTTAAGTGAATCATGAGAGATCAATAATTTCTATAAAATAAAACCACCACCGTGCTCTAAAAGATATAAGTGAAGCACTAGAGCAAAATTATCTAGCTCAAAAGATATAAGTGAAGCACATAGAGTATTCTAATAAATTCCAATTCATGTGTGTCTCTCCCAAAAGGTGTGTGCAGCAAGGATGATTGTGGTAAACTAAAAATCAAATACTCAAATCATACAAGAAGCTCCAAGAAAAACACATTTCATGTGGTGAATAAAAATATAGCCTCAAGTAAAGTTACCGATAGAAGAAGACGAAAGAGGGGATGCCATCCGGGGCATCCCCAAGCTTAGGCTTTTTGTTTTCCTTGAATTTTACATTGGGATGCCTTGGGCATCCCCAAGCTTAGGCTCTTGACATTACTTGTTCCATAATCCATCAAATCTTTACCCAAAACATGAAAACTTCACAACACAAAACTTAAACAGAAAATCTCATGAGCTCCGTTAGTATAAGAAAACAAACCACCACTTTAGGTACTGTAATTAACTCATTCTTTATTTATATTGGTGTTAAACCTACTGTATTCCAACTTCTCTATGGTTCATAACCTCTGATACTAGCCATAGATGCATCAAAATAAGCAAACAACACGCGAAAAACAAAATCTGTCAAAAACAGAACAGTCTGTAGTAATCTATAGGTTACGAATACTTCTGTAACCTCAAAAATTATAAAATAAATTACTGGACGTGAGTAATTTATGTTTTAATCATCTGAAAAAACAATCAACCTAATTTCACTCTCCAGTAAAAAATGGCAGCAAATCTCGTGAGCGCTAAAGTTTCTGTTTTTTACAGCAAGATTGCAAAGACTTTCCCCAAGTCTTCCCAAAGGTTATACTTGGAACAAACACTAATTAAAAGCATAAAACCACATCTAAGCACAGGATAAATGAAATATTTATTACTAAACAGAACCAAAAAGCAAGGAACAAAAATAAAATAGTGTTGCCTCCCAACAAGCGCTATCGTTTAACGCCCCTAGCAAGGATTAAAGGAAGGATAGATCTAGGTATTATCATCTTTGGTATGCAATCCATAAGTGGCTCTCATAATATATTCATAAGGTAATTTAATTTTATTTCTAGGAAAGTGTTCCATGCCTTTCCTTAATGGAAATTGGAATCTAATATTTCCTTCTCTCATATCAATAATTGCACCAATCGTTCTAAAGAAAGGTCTACCAAGAATAATAGGACATGAAGTATTGCAATCAATATCAAGAACAATGAAATCTACGGGCACATAATTCCTATTTTCAACAATACGAACATCATTAATTCTTCCCATAGGTTTCTTAATAGTGGAATCTGCAAGGTGCAAGTGTAAAGAACAATCATCAAATTCACGGAAACCTAACACATCACACAAAGTTTTTGGAATCATGGAAACACTAGCACCCAAATCACATAAAGCATAGCATTCATGATCTTTAATTTTAATAGTAGGTTCCCACTCATCATAATATTGCATTCATGATCTAGGGATAGAAACTTCTAAT